>NC_090922.1:151501924-152811507 GCF_040938575.1 Ambystoma mexicanum | reverse complement strand
TATGAAAGAACTTTAACTTCAATATGTCCAAAATTTAAACCTCTAACACCCTGTTCCCCACGTATATATGCCAACTATGGCTCCAAAGTGAGATTGAACAAGTAGGGCGATAAAGGGCATCCCTGTCTCGTCCCCCAAGTCAGCTCAAAGGCCCCAGACCACTCATTGTTCACCCAGATCCTTGCCTTAGCACCACCCTGAAGAGAACTGATTATCCCCCAAAATCTACTCCCAAACCCCATCCTTTCCATTGCAAACCTCAAATACCTCCAACTCACCCTATCAAACGCCTTCTCCCCATCCAAAACAACCAATGCTGTATCCAATAATTCCTTCTCCTGCAAACACATTAAATCAACCAAAGTTCTAATGTTATCATAGCCACCTACGTGGGCAATTCAGACCTTTGACATACCAAGTCAAAGCCATTAGTGTACCCATCTCATTATTGCAATCTATTCAAATGACCAATTCCCAATAATAACCCAAAGCAGTATTCTATAGTGCCTTGCCATTCACTGAGCAAGAAAGCAATAAAGCCAGGCAATGCTTCAAATTTCCAAGAACCCAACATTCCAACCCACCACCATACCATATCGAGGATTTCCAACAAGAAACAAACCACAAATACAAAGACAAAACAACAGACAAACCAAAACACAAAAGCGTAAACATAAACCATCAGAATTACTAAACCATTGCATCATCTGAAAGTAAAGTCCAGGTTCCTTATGAGTGTATGTCCCGCCATACATAGTGCATTCCAACCCATCCCCTCCAGAATCCAAGCCCATGAAATCTGCATTACAAATACATTTCTTCTGCCCATTACAATAACTTCTACTTAAACTATCGCATTATCCCTCCTATGCAATCTCACAACACACTCCCAAAATAGTGCAATTATCTAAAGGTATAAGCAGTTCTCTTGATATGTAGCATTAAACAGTCATAACAACTGCATGTCCCCCAAACATAACAACCTTATTTCCAGGTCTGACCTGGCGGGTTTAACACCAACCACCTGCAGGCGGACATGGAAACAGTGGCACCATTACAGCATGGTGCCGGTGTTTCCACTTTCCCATTCTGTTGGGACTACATGGGAATGCGGATTAACAGAAATCCGCCTCCGGAATTACCGGGTCACCGGAGTTGTAATGCCCTGGTGATTCCGGGAATCACAGAGGCAGAATGGTTTTTCCAGCTCGATAGCGCCTGACTCGTAATGAGGCCCAATGTCTCCAATTGCAAGATCCACATCCCAAATAGACTATTCCCACAACAGTAGTTCCCAAACAGAGACAGGACTGTGTTGCCACCCAGCAAAAAGTGCACATGGCTGTCAGTAAAAGAAATTCCAGGAAACAATCAGAATGGGACTCAACAACTAATAAAGGTCCCGTTGAAGAATCACAACCACTGTAACATGTAGGAGTACACGGGCCAAATGGAGCCAGTAAGACATGGGTAGTAGAAGTGTCAGGGCGTGAAAGACACACCCAGCATCACATCTCCTCATCAAATTCTAAATAGTTTCAACCCTCAAACCACATGCATAGAAGGTCATCAATTTTTTTACACCTAAAAGGAAACAAAGCACCAATCGAGATCAAACAGACACCCATGCCTGATTCTGATGTAAAGGTTTCGTGACCCAAGAATACAGTGCCATGAAACAAATGCAGGCAGCAGTCCACAAGGCGAATCCGCTGCATGTCACCCAGAGTATGTTACCATCAAACAGCGAAGCAACCAGCACATCAAACGTAATCAATCAGGAGTGTAGCACTATCCTGTCTGTGGGGTGGTGCGCAGTTGATTGACAGACAAGTAGGAGACACCGTAGGCAAGTCAGTGTCACAAAAATTCAAATCTCAGTATAGAGGATGATAATCACACAGATGTGAGGCCATGTTGGATAAGTAAGCATTTGGACAATACAGGTGAGGGGGACACACCCCCCTTCCAGAAAACCGCCTGTGAAGGAATGTGATGTATACAATGTAGACAGTTCCTCTTGGGCTAATAAAGTTCCGTGCAGTGAAGTGGACGGAAAGTGCTTTGGGGATATCAAAAGAAAGAGGAAATCTGCGGCGATCGGTCACCCGCTGACGGGATAATGCGCTCACTGAATAGAGGCTTGAAGAGCTCAATATCGATAATTCTATAGTCTGCCATGAGCCCCCAGCACAATGAACGAGGTAGTGTAGTTCTAAAAAATATCTTTGATAGAGTGGGTAAGTTATCGGGGCATAAGTTTAATTGGGATAAAACTGAGGTGTTTCAGATTGCTAGGACTTGTGTGCAAGGTTATTTTCTGGATTGGCATTGTAGATGGACTCAGTCTCATGTGAAATATTTGGGTGTTTACCGGACTAAGGATGTTAAGAAAAAATGGTGGAATTCAATGTGGAGAAGGTAGTAGCTACCTTAAGAAAGGATATTAGGAGGTGGGAGAACTTACCGATGGGGATTTGGGCAAAAATCAATGCAATTAAGATGACTCTTTTACCAAAGGTACTTTATGTTGTGCAGTCTTTGCCTTTGAAGTTTTCGAAGAAGATGCTAGCTAGTATTGATCGAGTTTTACAAAACTTCCTGAGGTGGGGAAAAGAAGAGACCAAAGATTCTGATGTTTATTTTGATGTGTAGTACTAAATGCAGAGGTTGTGGGTACCCAGACTTGGAGCATTACTATAAAGGGTTTATTTTGAAAAAGGCAGCGCACTTTTTCTTAATGGGGAGTGGGCCAGAGCCCTTTTGGGTGCTAATTGAAAGGTGTAAAATGAATGGTTTTCAGTTGCATGCTATTACTTCTATGGGGAAACTACCTGGGAGAGATAGTAAACTGCCGACTATTACTGCAACTAGGGAAATTTTGATTTGGTGGTTGAGTATTTTTCAGGGGAATATATATCTCCATTATGGAGCCTCTATTTGGCTCAATCTGAGATTGCAAATAGCCAATAAGCCTCTATACTGGAGGAGTTGGGTCTCAAAAGGGATTTTGTGTATCAGGGATGTGGTACGGGATGGTCATATATTAACATTTGAGGAGTTGCAAAGGGCGTTTCATTTAGCCGGGAGGGAAATGAGTAGATTTGTGACGTTGACAGTGAGAGGTTGGCAATGTTGGAAAGGCCAGTGGAGGAGGAGTCGTCGGGTAGTTAGATTCCCATGTCGTCGCCACGGAGGGTAAGCACTTATATTAACTTGATGTCAGTATGTTCTATGGTTGCTGATTCTGGGAAGAAAGTGTTGGAGAGGTGGAAACAGGAGTTGGAATGTGAAATTACCGAGAAGGAGTGGGAAACTATGTGGGGTGTAGGATATAGGAGTAAGTTAGATCTCAAATTGCGATTAATTCATTTGAAAATATTGGGACATCTGAATTGGACTCTGTTACGAATGTGTAAATTAGGACTAGCTAATGATGATTTGTGTTGGTGATGTGGGAAGGAGAAAGGGACACTGATTCATATGTTGTGGTATTGTTCTCGGGTGTTAGACTTATACGTGGGCATATTGGATAGACTAGATGCGACTTTGTCCATAAGTATTCCCAGGATGCCTATGCAGGTATTGCTTTTATCAGGAAAGGGACGATGCGTAGTTGCTTGTAGATATGGGCAATGGATTGATGAAGCGCTTGTAGTCTCAGTAAAGCAAGTGTTGATGGTGTGGAAGACGAGGAAAAAACCTAGAGTGGAGAATTCGATTAATGATTTATTACTGTTAACAGACTTTGAGCAGGTGATGTTTGTGAGGAAGGGAAAAGAATATAGATATCTAGCTATTTGGGCGGCCTTCAATGAATTGTATGGTGAATGTGTATCTGAGGATTAGATACTTTTCTCGGGCCCAACGAACTGGGAGTGTGCATGAGCGTTGATTGAGGGTCCCCCACCCTCGTTGTTGTTTTGTTTTGTGCAATTTATGGGGTGTCTTTGTGTCTTTGTGTTGTTCTGTGTTGGAGTTTTGTGTAAAAAAAGATTATGATTAGGTATTTATGCATAGGAAGAAGTAGGAATTGTTCCGGTTATCTGCGATATTATAGTGTTTCTTCATGCTTTTAATTGCTTTTCGTTTATTTACCTATGTAGTGCAGAGTGATGTGTCATGTATTCTGATAAACTTTTGGTAATGTATAGTTTGGTTATTTGAAATTCTTGAAAATAAATATGGAAAAAAAAAGAAAATGCCAAAGACCACAGAGAGAAGATATCCTCTCAAGTCTATTCATACTACCAGTCCTGTAAAAATGGACAAGACCAGGTATGTAGATCATAAACATTTGTATAGATTTATTTTTATTTAACATTCACCCAAACTCCTAAAACTTTATAGTCACGAAAATAAGTGACTTAAGGTGTTTACACAAAATATAAGTCCAACATACACATTGCAACAAAACAATATTCAATGATATTTTAAAAAATGAGGGTTTGACACCATCTGGAGACTTCCCCTGGTTGATAGCGGTGTGCGGTATAAGTCAACATAATAAAACATAGAATATAATCACTGTGATCCTGGAAACGACATTTGGAAGAACAGGGCCTCCTTGTACATGTCCTACCACTAATTTGTGTGTGTTTTCTGTATGTTTTCTGCCTCTGCAGTCCAGCCTGGGCCTCTGGCAGTGCAGCTCTTGATTTTTCCTTTTTGTAAACAACACCCATTGGTTACCCTTATGGCACCCATTGGTGGGCATACACCCTTGTACCCCTTATGTGTGGTTTTGGACACCTGTGTGTTGCCCCCAGTGCAGGGTATGGGCTGGTGGCAGCTACATGCTGAATTGGCAGCGACTCTGAGTGTCCTCCATTTTATTGACACACAGGCCCTGCCATGGTTTCCTGGACAAAGGCAAGATGGCCACTGTAGCCTCTTGATTTCTATTGCCTTTACAACTTCTTTCCCTAAGTCCTGGGAAGCCTTGACTCTGTTCCTCCCCCCTGACTGACAGTTGGAAGGAAGAACCATATATGGCCCTGGGGCTGACTCTTGCCAGACTGACGGGAGCCTTCCCAGGGGCTGTGTATTGTGGGCACACCCTTTGTATGGGACCTGTAGGAATGGAGTCTGACGTCAACTCACATTCTGTGTTATAGGTGTCTGATTTTGGTATGTTTGACACAATGCCTGGGTCAGCCCTAACAATGCCTGGTGGCAGCTACATGCTGACTTGGCAGCGGCTCCGAGTGCCCTCCATTTTTTTGACACACAGGCACTGCCATGGTTTCCTGGACAAAGGCAAGATGGCAACTGTAGCCTCTTGATTTCTGTTGCCTTTACAACTTCTTTCCCTAAATCATGGGAAGCTCTGACTCTGTTCCTCCCCCCTGACTGACAGTTGAAAGGAAGAACCATATATGGCTCTGGGGCTGCCTCTTGTCAGACTGATTGGAGCCTTCCGAGGGGCTGTGTATTGTGGGCACACCCTTTGTATGGGACCTGTAGGAATGGAGTCTGACGTCAACTCACATTCTGTGTTATAGGTGTCTGGTTTTGGTATGTTTGACATAATGCCTGGGTCAGCCCTTACTGGAGTGAATGCAGTGTAGTGTTCTGAAAGGCTGGGTGCTTACTCCAATCCACATTCCGTGTTAAGGTTGTCTGGGTAGAGTGAATGGCGCAAATGTCTGTGAGCAAGATTTGCTGACTGCCTGCATGAATGCACTTGTGAATGATTGGCTGCCTGATCCTGGCTCAGCTTCAATGAATGGGGAGACATTGTGTATAACTAGGCGCTTCTCACTCACCAATTTATTCTGGAGCTCAAGCTGAAACCTGAAGTTTGAATCCTGGGTTCAGTCGGAGGTAGAAGTCTGCAGCTGCATTTCCTCAAGGAATCCAAAGACTGCTTAACTGACCCAAGGATGGAATAGAGAGAGGACCTGGATAGGTGACCTCTTCCTGAGCTACAAAGGACTATTGTGCACCTACTACTCTTCATCAGAAGTACACTGGAAGCCAGTCTTGTGTCGCTGCCATCCGGAGGAGGGGTCTTTGTGAGTCTAGAAAAGTAGTGCTTGGATATCTTGAGTCATAGAAGTCCTGTTGTGTCACCCAGTGTCTGGAAGGGTGTTTGTGACCACTGGAAGCAGGATTTCTGTCTACCGCCCAGAAGAGGGGGTCTTCTAGCATAATTCTGTTTGAGACCTAGATCTGCAAATTTTCCACCTGATCAAAGAATCCTTTAAGGAACATTCATGACATGACCTTATATCTGATCACTTTTTCCAACCGAAGAAGAATCCAGTTCGCTGTGTGCAGAGGAAGGTCCACCGGTGGGTTTCCCATCAACAAAATCTGAAGAAGACTTCCAGATGGTCTAGCCTTGATGATGGTCTGTGGTCCAGTACAGTGTTCCTGTCCAGATGCCTGTACTACGGCTGCAACACAGAAGATCCAAAAAAGGGTGAACCACAAAATCCTAAAACTTGACACCTACTTCAGGCATTGTAACTGGCACAACCTAATGTCATTGAAGGTCCTCAAGGGTCTTATCTTCATTAACCATCACTTTTTGAAGTACAAAGCAAGTTTCACCTTCGTAGCACTTCCATGGCCGCAAAAACACCCGTCCAACAAAGACCACTGTGAAGACCGAAACAACTGCCTGTATGAGAACACAGTGCATCTTTACTGAATTTAAGTCTGTCTGGTACCAGTGTATATATTGTTGCCATTTCTGAATAGAGTTGCCAAAGTACAAAGTGTGTTATTTATATGTATATAGTTGGTAGGAACCTTATTTTAAATGAAGTAGTATTGTTATCACCCTACATAATGTTTGGGCATTCCTTTGTGGGGGCCTGGAGAATCACTGTGAACCAGCCTGCATCTCCTTCTAAGAGCTTAAGCCTGGCTGCTCGTGCAGCGTTACCAAGTTGAGAGCCTTGGCTGGGATGCTCTTTGCCTCTGTCACAACCATATAAAGGGCAGAAATACAGATACCCCCGTCCAGTCTTTACAATCACACACAATAGAAATACATACATGCTCAGCTGTCCCCATTTGTGTTTTCACTGGACCTACATGTTTCTGTCCCGCTAAACACAACCTAAAAGTATTGGACATTCATTGGGGGCATAACGTTGGGAGCAACATGATGAAGGACACTTGTATGAGTGTAGCAAAAACCTCAAGATAGACTTTAAGGGGTTCCCATGATCCAAATAGAAAGGAAAGAGAGTCACCTAATTAATTAAAGGTAACTAATAACCATGTATAAAAGAAAGAAACTAATGTGGAACAAATGCTAGATCTGTTAGTATGCCAAATATTGCAAATTGAGTACCTGCATCATATGCATGAAATCTCCTACTTTTTTCGGATAAACAATATCATTTCTTTATCATTAAGACAACTGTCAATAAATGCCAAGATTGGCACACTCTGAAAAATATAAACATCCATGCATATAAATACATTAAAGTAGCACTTTCACAGTAACCAAAAACACATTCAAGATATTACCATTAACTATTCTCCAAGTGCCAAAAGCAATACAACTCACAAATACCTGGCTCCCAAGGGCCACTAGAGCATTGTTACACAATTCCCTGAAGCAGAAGAACATTCAATCCACATATTTCTTGTGCCTATTCCTCATATAACTAGGAAGGTATACTGTTGAAAAACCGAAAATCCAATTGGTAAAAGGGGTCAAAGACGACCAATAGACCTTCAGGGATGTTACTTGGGAGTACCAGGGGTTGCACCTGTGACCCCTGTGGTCTCCCTTGCTACCCCTTTAAAAAACATTTTTTTTTAAATGGAAGCTCCTGGGCACTGGGGTAGAGGGGTCCCTGCCACACCAGGTCTGGTGGGGCCCTGGCCCAGTCCTCACCCATCAGGGTGAAGTCTGGCTCGCTGCTTGCAGTGCAAGAAGGAAGCGCTCCTTAGGGTAAACTGACCATGACATGTGACAAGTATCGCATGCTACTTTCAGCTCCAACCCCTTCTCCTCAGGCTTCCTCGTGGCTCATATACAGGAACGAGGAAGCGGGTTCCTGTATAGCATTTATTAATTTCACTCCAAGGCATATCTCATTTTAAAACAACAGCTCCGAAATGGGGATTGCTTCAAACCAATTCTTGCCGCATAGCCAGACTTTGAAAGGAGCCATCAATGCCATTTATGAAAACAGCAGCTCCCAAATGGAAGCTACTTCGTTCCATATCTTTGCACACAGCTGGACTTTCATACAGAATCTAAAAAGGAGGCAGCCAGTACCCTAATAAATACATTCTTTAGAACCAAGTATGTGTCTGACATCTGTAACTGTAGGCCAAACATTGTTTAGCGGGGTTGGTAAAACCTGTTGCCCTGAATTTCAGTCCCATCTTTGATTCCTACTCTTAACTAAGTCAGTTACAGGTGAGCATTACATGTCAACTATATGGTTGTGAAAAATGTATTAGAGCAAATACAGATTATAGATATCAAAGTCAAGTGCAATTGTTTTACAATGACAACATAGATACCAAATTAATCGACAATGTTGGTATTTAAAAAAAAAATCATACATTACTGATGCCTGACAACATTTAGGAATCTTCCTATACACAGTTGCAACCAATCTCATTGAGCAATTATGTTTAGAAAGCACTCAAATTAATGATAAATTGTGCCATTGCACATTCTCTTTAAGGGCCCGAACATTATTACTAGTTCTGAAAATAAATGTTTGTTTAAAATTTAGCAGTTTCTTATTCATATCATCTTGGTTGTGCCCTTGGTTTTTCTTGAGTATGAACCAATGCATGTCTTCAAACGAATGCAAGCTTTCTAAATAATGCTTCACCAGAGGTGCTTGTATTATTTGGTTTTTACCACAACTACGATGCTTAATGAGCCTGGTCTAACATTTCCTGTTTGTTTTTACAATGCAAAGAAGCCCGCATGGGCAAATAATCAGGTATATTAAATCGTTACTATTGCAGGTAGTATACTCTCATATCTGCCACTTTTCCTCCAATCCGTTGTCCACTTCTGTGGTTTCGTTGATGAATTTACACCTAATTAAACATCCGCAAGGGTCATGTCCCACAACTGGGTCCATACTACACAGTGTGGTTTGTCTAGCACTTGAGTGAGTTTTGTTCTTAATATCATTCTTCACTATAATGTTCCTTATATTGTTGTTGCTTTTATAGGCCACTAATGGTGGTATGAATGATTTTGGAAATATTTTCTTCTAATTGTTCATGATGACTGATATCCTGTATGACAGTTTAGTGAAAGTATTCGCAAAGACCAATCCCGAATCTTTCTATGCTATTTTAGGGGCATTTTCTAATAAAGCCTCCCTGCTGTAATTGTTTGCCCAAATGGCAGCTCATTCAACCGATTCTGGTGGATACCCTCGATCCGTCAACTTATCAAACAACATGTCACCTTCTTTATCATAGGACTGCTTCGTATTAATATTTTCTTTTAATCTTAGAAATTAGCCAAAGAGTAGGTTCTCTTTGATGTGCTTGGCATGATAGCTGGCATAGTGTAATACAGTGTTTTTATCTGTGTTTTTGCTGCAAGGTTTTACCAAGAGTTTTACTTCATGCTGATAAGAAATATATAGAACATTAACTTCTGTGTCACTGATATTTTGGGTGAATTGCAGATATCTGTTTTTATTGTTAAGCCAGTCAGCCAACCTATTGGCGCTGTCAATAGAGCATTCCCACAGAATGAAGATGTTATTGATGTACCGTAGCCACCGAACCAGTTAATATTTGCAGGGGTTGTGATAAGAGTAAATGGTTACATTCTCGAACATTCGAACATGTCTACATAGCGATTCACTAAATTAGGTGCCATGTCGGCCCCCATTGCTGTTCCCTCTAATTGTAAATAGAAACTGTCTTGAATTGGAAAAAAGTTATTGTTTGAGGCATATTCCATACACCATAATACAAAAGCATTACTCACGGGGTGATCATCAGATCTATGTAGCAACGTTTCTTCCAGGGTGGCTCTCTGAGGTATCTTTACATACAAAGATTGAATATCTAGGCACATCATCAAAATGTGCAGTAGTGCAAAATTTCAAACCCTCTGCCTTATTTATGACATCTTTAGTGTCCTGTATATAACTTTTCATTTGCTGCACAAAAGGTCTCAAATAATGGTCAGTGTACTTGGAGAGAGGCTCTAGTTTAGAATATACAGCCAGAACAATAGGCCTGCCAGGGGTTTTAAAGAATTCTTGTTCATTTTAGGAAGAATGTAGAACACAGGAATCCTGCCATTCCCCCTAATCAAAATAGGCCTCTTGTTTACTAATCATGTGAATCTTCACTGCTCTATTGACTTTTGTTTTGATCACAATTACCATTTCCTTAGTTGGATTTGTATTCAACACACGGTATCAGTTCTCATCCAATAGTAAATTATTGCACTCTTGAAAAAATCCATGGTATTCATAAGGGCTATGGCCCCACCTTTATCTGCTTGTCAGATAACTACATCACGATTATTGGCTAAATTCTACAACAGATCTTGCTGATGCTTGGTAAAATTGGAATTATTGTCCCACTTACTGGATTTCCATTTTTCCACATCTCCAAAACCTTTCTTGGGGTACAAGTATAAAAAGGGGACAGAAAGTAGAAGGAATGTGAAGCCCACTATAGTTGCTGATTTCAGATTCTGCTTGTTTCTAAAATAATTCTCTAAATTCAATTTTACACATACATTGCTGAAACTCTGTTCTAAATTCCAAAGAATTATGAGGTTTTGAGACAACAACGGTCAGACCTTTATTGAGGATCTGTTCTTCCTTAGCATTCAATATGTAGGATAACAAGTTCACTACCACTGTTTTTGGCTTCTTGACCATTATTCCAATCTCTTCTTTTGGGACTACATCTTAATAAAGGCTGCCTTGTCTAGACCAATTTCTACCTCTACCCCCTTGGCCTGTCGCGATCTGCACTCTTGGTCATCAGTGGCATGACTTGTACTTGGTGCATTGCCACTCCCATTTGTAGTGCTGTCCTCGCTAGAACTGTTGGAAGTGTCCCTAAATCGTATTCTTCTAATGCGATTAGTGTCACCCACATAAGCTCCAAATGTTTGGTTGTCCGAAGTGTAGGGAAAAAACTTCTCATGGCTAAAAGATTGTATATCCTTTTTCATTCTTTTGATCCTTTTGTTGGCCGTCTCAATTTTGAACTTGGCCTCTTCCTTCATGCATTTCTCTAATTTGACTTTGAAAGATTAGAGATCGAACACTTTCTTAATTTCTTCTTGGATTTTGTTCAAAACGACTTCAATCTGCTTAGACACCTCCACTGTGTCAATAATCAAGATATGGAAAGGAACAACGTATTGTTAAGTTGAGCGGAATGATAACTTAAATGCTCAATGAGATTGGTCGTACCTATGTATAGGAAGATTGCTAATTGCCGTAGGGCATCAGTACGGTAAGACTATTTTGAAACACCAAGATAGTCGATTAATTTGGCATCTATGTTGTCATTGCAACACAAGTGTACTTAACATTGATATCTACAACCTGTTTTTCGTGTAATACAGTTTTGACAACCATACATTTCACATGTACTGCCCACCTTTAACTGCCTTAGTTAAGAGGAGGAATCAATCATGGGACTGCAATTCGGTAAAACAACTTTTGGGTTTTTGACAGCTAGACATGTCAGACACATACTTTGTTCTAAAGAATGTATTTATCAGGGTACTGGTTGCCCCCTTTTCAGACCCTGTATGAAAGTCCAGCTGTGCAGCAAGATTTGGTACAAAGTAGCTTCCGTTTGGGAGTTGCTGTTTCCTTAAATGGCATTGGCGGTTCCTTTCAAAGTCCGGCTCTGTGGCAAGAATTGATTTGAAGCAGTGCCCATTTAGGAACTGCAGTTTATAAATGAGATACGCCTCAGAGTGAAATTAATAAATGTTACCGCCTGTTACATTGAAAGATTGGCACAGCTCAACATTCTTTAATTCCAATTGTGTTTTGGCTGAGTTCATTTTATTAATCGAGTTGGTTGGGATCCAAAACTTGCTTTTAAGTGAATAACGCTGTTCTCCAGTGGCCATGAGATGTGTGGGTTAGGCTTTAAGCAAGCAGGTGGCATGCTACTTAATCTGACGTTGGTCACTCTGAATGTTGGTCAATTGTGTGGTGTTTCCCGAGTTGAATGGAAGGTAAACGCTATTGCGCCAGTGGTGTTTAACAGTGGTGTTTTTTTTTATCATTGCATTACCCTGGAATTGGTTTAAGGCCAATATGGGGCATTTGAGCCATTTTACCAATTGGTTTTTCGGTTTTTCAACAGTATATCATCCCAGTTATATTAGGAATGGACACAAGAAACAAGTCCAGGGAATTTCCTTCTGCTTCAAGAACTAATTTAACAGCACTCTGGTGGCCATCGAACACATGGGATTTGCAAGGTTTTAGAGCTTTTGGCATTTGTAGAGTGGTTAATGGTAATATTTGGAATGTGTTTTAGTTACTATGAAAGTGCTCCCTTAATGTTTTCCTATGAGTGTATGTTTATGCTATGCAGGGACTGCCAATCTTGATGGTTATTGACCGGTGTCTTATTGATAAAGACATGATGTTGGTTATCCAAAAACACGAGACAAGATATTGGTCCTGATTCATGGATGTGTTTTATGATGGCGCAATCCCATAAGAAAATGTTCCATGAATCAGGCACATTATGCATAGGATGCACGTACTCCATTTACAATATTTAGTGTACAAACAGATGTAGCATTTGTTCCAAATTTGTTTCTTTCTTTTATACCTGGGCATTGGTTATCTTTAATTAATTAGTTGACTCTTTTCTCTTTTCCCTTTCAATTTACATCATGGGAACCCCTTAAAGTCCAATTGGAAATTTTTGCTAGACTCATACAAGTGTCCTCCATCACGTTGCTCCCAACTTTGAGCCCCCGATGAATGTCCAAGTTGTGTTTAGAGGGACAGAAACATGTAGGACACAAATGGAGACCGCTGAACATGTATGTATTTCTATTGTGTTTCAATATATGTGGTGTCAACCCATCATTTTTGTTGCAATTTGTATGTTGGATTTATGTTTTGTGTAAACATTTGAAGTCACTCATTTCAGTGACTATAAAGTTTTATGATTTGGGGCGAATTTTAAATGCAAATAAATCCATAAACATTATTAAGATCTATATAATTTGTTTCAGGACTGGTGGTTTGAATAGACCAGGGAGGTTATCAACTCTATGGTCCCTAATTGCTTTTCATCTCTATTATTTTGTACAAGTAATGACAATAATTAAACAACTTATTAAGGATAGTGTCTGTCTTGTTCATTAATAAGATGTTTAACATCCACCATAGAGTACCTTTGGAGGCAGATAACATTTTTCTCAACATGGATACATTTTGCCATTTGAATGTTACTTCTAAGAATAAGAGACCCAATTCATAACGAATTATGGCAACTGAGACCCACATGTGTAGGAACAGGACACATTTGCAGAAGGAACCTTCCAATTTAGACCAATGGATCATATTAATTAATGGTGTTGTCTCTGCGCCATAGGTCAAGATGGGCACCACCTTAGATTTATAAAATGTTATCACTGTGAGGAAGGAAAAGCAACCGTATTTATCATTAATTGTATTGGCTTCCAAAATTAGTTTTACACTCTTTTTATTCAATGTAGATATTACATCTGAATTGTTACAGCCCCCACTTGACGAGAAACCTAAATACGTAAAGTATATCACACAATGGGCCTCATTATACGTTTGTCAGTATCTTGCCGGTAATTTTGGTGGGATACCAACAAACTGGCCTATCGTTTCCACCGCCTAATATCTGAGAATTTCCTAATATTACAGGTGGCAGAAAGTGCAGGAAATCCCCATTGCATGGAGTACCATAGGTCTACATGGAGGGGATTGCCGCTAATACCACCACTGGTATTACTGGTGCCAGTAACACTGGCAGTTTTCTGCTGGTGGAGGGCTGATTTACCTCCAGCTCTTAGCTGGAGATAAATCAGTGAACCCCACTGGCAAATGTGTAGTTTTGTGGTGCAGCAAAAAAGTGGTGGTCACTGAATTACCAGCACTTTTGCCTGAAATTTTCCCACACCGCAAAACTTATAAGGAGGCTACTGCACATTCTTTGGTGGTACATACAAATTACCACGGTAGATGATACAAATTGCCATTTTGTGCCACAAAAGCATAGTTGGCAAGTTGCCTTGTATCATTGGGACTCATTGAGAAAGTCCTAGTTTTCCCATTGAATGCTGGGACTTGTAGGCTCATACTTACATTGGGAAAAACAAATCAAGCCCCAGCATGCAATGGGAAAAATCAGGACTAGCTCGATGTGCCACGCACGACACAGGGCAAAATGAATCAGTTAAAATACACCATATATCGTGAAAGTATCATAACAGCCCAGTCCCCTACTTCTGGAACTTGTCTCTCTGTCAAGGATATCGCAATAATATGAGGCAGCTGGATGAACATGTCTCTTCAGGGATGGGTCTGTGTTATAGCAGAGCACCCAATATGGACAAATGGGTTTTGGTGTACATGCCTATGACAGGGAACGACTTGACTCTGACCACACTATGCCAGGAAGGGATGCAGCATGGGGAGAAAAGAACACTATGCCAGTGGTAGACATCAGTTCGGTTTAGATGTATTTCAGTATCCATAATCATAAAAGCACAATACATCAACACTAAATACAAGAATATATGGAATACATCAGCACTTATCACAATATTACTTCATCGGGTTAAACAAATGCTGGAGTCCAATCAGATGATCAAGGCATTATGTAGTTCCTTATTTAAGACTCCAATGTTATCTGATCTTATCTGATTAATTCTGTAAGGGAATGTTATGCTAAAATTCAGTTGATGTACTTGTGATGCATTTCATTGATGCATGTCATTCATGAATAGGAAGGAGTCTATCATGGTTCTAACACTGTCTAATTTGTTAAAATAATATAAATAGATAAATAGAATAAAAACAATAAGACCATAAAATTATCAGTAAGGTGTCCGGTAATATTATCCCCATAATGGTTGCCATACATAATGTTGCTGGGAAAAGATTGTGGCGACATTATATATGGTGACCATTGGGATCCCAAGTCTAGAAAGAATCTCCCAAAGTCTGGCCCTGTGCACTGGGTGGAAGGCTGTTTGAAGATCGATACAAACAGCATGAATACAAATCTTCCCCAGAGAAACATATTTGTCGCACAGTAGACACAGTCTCAGACTTTTGTTCACCATACTGCTGGCATTTTGAAAACCTGCCGGCCCGCTCCTCTATCCAGGTATCAAAGTGACTGAAGATGGCCCTTACAAATATTTTCCCCCCAGTATCCGGTAAGGAGATCGGCCGATTGCTACTTGGTGCGTCTCTACAACCCTTTTTAAGCACAGACACTATTTCAACCTGGGTCCAGGTTTGTGGTACAGCGTTAATCTTAAGTACTGCATTGAATAATTTGGTTGGGTAAGGGATCCCGATTTCAGGGTCAGAATCATAAAAGTAAATTGGGACCTTATCTGGGCCACTGCTTTGCTGAGTTTTTGACAATGAAGGACAACTGCTTCCACACCTGTCAGGGACAAAGGAGTATTAGTGAATACATTATCACCCTGTTCCTGCACCAGGTCACCAACACCCTTGAGTTCCAGTGACCTGGTTTCATGGTACAGCCCTGTAAAGTGCTCTACTCAAGTTGTTTCTGGGATACAACCCTGGGCTGAGCTACAATCCACTTGGCGACCTGATCCTATACTTTTCCAGAATTACTTGGAATCCCTATCGTTAATTGTTACCAATAAAGAATTCTACGCTTCTCCCTGGCCTCTCTCAAGTACTCTGTCAACTGATAGCCACTTGGCTTGTTGGATCAGTAGGCTCTTAGCTCGTTGACAGTCCCCATCATACCAGTGCGTCATTCCCTATGACGTTTTTAGTGAGTTTCACATGGGCCTCTGCTATCTCAGTGTGGTTATCATAATTGATGAAGAATAAGCCTTCTAATGCCGGGAGGATGCTATTATGAACCACTGGGATCAAGTTATCCTGGTCCAGCATCACCCACTTGATGGTTGCCTGGCGTGTCCAACTATGGGCACTGCTACATTAGGGTTTGTGGCTTCCTCTGACTTATTTCCCAAGAAATCTCCATCTATTGTAAGGGTCAGTAGATAATGATCACTCTCTGTATGTGGCAAGACTGCAAAGTCTCTTATTGAAGCCCTCACTTCCATTTTCACCAGTATATAATCAATCAGGCTTGAGCGGATGCCCCCATGGAAAGTTTTGCACCCAGGTGTATCCTCTGGGAACCTGCCGTTGTATGCCATTAGATTGGATGCCATTATCAAAGTGGCCCCCTCTTCCATTTTCCCATATTCTATCTTCAGCTTTAAAGCATGTAATTCTTCCACCCCCATACTAGATCCTCCTCCTTCATAATGCCTGCCATTATGTCCAGTAGCTCGAGTTGTAAGTTAAGATTCCCCCTTGAGCATGATTCGTGGCAGGTCGCTTCATTTCAGTCTCCAGGAATTAACCCTGTCTTGCAGGAAGCAAAAGAGTCCAGTCCCACCAGCCGCTGAATGCCGGTTACACAAGTTAATGAAGAGGGCATCTGAGCCATCTACTAGTTTGACATGGAGCGCCAACAAATCCTAAGACCCCGATCAAAAACTCTAATAGAAGAAAAGTGCATGACATCAAACCAAAATAAGAATACACCGCTGGGTCTTCCTCCAATTGCAAATCTTGCATACCCCAGAAGGTGGGGTGGATTAATCTCCCATGTCTCTGCATACTAATAACCCCATATGTGCTAATCTTTTCTAGCCAAGGGACATCAATTGAGTGCTTATTTACCCCAGCGATGTTCCATGACATCATTCGGAGCTCCGTCCCAGAGGGACACCCTACGCTAGCTATACAAGGGGACACACTTGCCTCCTCCTACCTCACAGCCACTTCACTGGTGTCCTCAGGGGTGAGATGATGGCTCTGTCAAGC
Organism: Ambystoma mexicanum; assembly: GCF_040938575.1. Lineage (NCBI taxonomy): Eukaryota > Metazoa > Chordata > Amphibia > Caudata > Ambystomatidae > Ambystoma > Ambystoma mexicanum. The sequence continues at coordinate 152,794,453 of NC_090922.1, read as the reverse complement.
CATTTGTACCCTTGGCCGGGTGCCGCCCTATGCTTCCCTGGCTTGAGAATACGCATGCTAGTGGAGTGTCATCTTTCTTGCCCAATGTGCCTCCAAATCCTCCCGGTGGAGACAAAGAGAGTAAAGGCAGATTGGCTCTGCTGTGTTCTCTCATACTCATGAATTGGTTGGCCACCAGGGGACCCCCACTAATTATAGGCAAAGAATTACCCACTGTGCAGTTGCCCTGTAAAGGGTCAGATGATTGACTCAATCCAGCGCAGGATGGCTGTCCACATACGCGACCATTAATCCTATGTGGGTCCTCTGGTAGCGGGCTGCAGGGTTTTGGAAAATACATTCTTATAGCAATTTACATTCTTTGGGACGGGAAAGCCTGCTGCTCCATCACCATTATGCACTCTATACGTTTTTCCTCTATTAACTGCACCCCAGTAATGTCCGTGCTATTAGGGCCTAGCATACGTGTACAAAAATGATGTCATTCCGTTTAAGGGAACAGCAGCATCTTTTGGTTCTCAGCCAGTGGATTACTTAATAAGTGAGGCTACCCCTAGATTCTTAACTGGAGTTTCCTAGCTCAGGTACATTAGCCAAATAAAAACCATTTTTACGAGCAGACAGGGCATGTTGTCTGGTAACGGCCTCTCCACTCTCCCTCACTGGCTGGTTATAGGCCTTCTGTATCTTCTTGGGTTGATCCGTTGACTCATGATCATTAATGACCATAACAATACTATCAATGTCATTATTTATTGGGTGGGGAGTTTGGAGGCTACATGATCGTTTGAGCTCATCCATATCGAGGTTGCAGATTTTTTGCCCCCCTTCCCCCATCACCCTCCTATGGGAGAATAGGCTGGGCAGAGAGTAAAATTCCTCTACTGCACCCCTAATGGAGTTAGGTTCCCTAACACGCTATGGAAATGGTAGACATCGATGGGACTATGCATGTGTCGGTGGTCAGTAACCCAGAATGAAACACTAATGAGTTTTGGTAATTTGATATTGGTCGGTGCTAAATGCCCTTAATAAGCCAGCTGGAGAAGATGTCCTGTGCCGTTTGCTGTGCACAGCTGTACTTCGGTAGATGAGTTAATCCAGCAGAAGATAGATGATCAATGCATTTTCATGGAAAAGATATTTTGGTACGTGTGTTTTTGTTTCTTACAGCATTGTGTGTATTGGCAGTAATGGGTGACAGTGGGCCTCATTACACGGTAGGTGGTAAGGGATTACCGGCACCAGTAAGGACACTGGTGCCGGTAATCCCTTACCACCCTATTCCGAGGTCCCTTTTACCAGGCGTTATGGAAGGGACCCGTTAAGGGACTTCAGAGCTAAACACGGGCCTTGCTAATAGCGGGCCCGTTATTAGCTCCATCCCCATTCCCAATGACCCCTATAAGAGCTCAATGGGAATTGGGAATGGTCCCCGGAATGGGGACTTATCGGGTCCTCCAAGGTCGGAATGACCCGATAAATCCCTATTCCGGGAACACGGACCCAGAATGCGGTAAGGGGGTAGCCATGCCGCTAATCGCGCCATGGCTACCTCCAACCGCGTAATGAGGCCCAGTGTCTGTTGCTGTCCAGAATTATTAGTTGTATGTTGATGCCCGAGCAGTGCTGCATTAGACTAACATGTAACACAGCAATTGCATTCATTGGATGTGCTTGGTTCCTGCAGATTCCTTGAGGCAACATATGCACTGCTGCCTGCTGATTCCCATGAATTCTCCTTTGTTGAGGGGGGTTAATTCTGCCCAGCAATAAGCCCACTTATAAGCTCTTTGCTCTTTCTTAGAAAATAAAAATAGCCACAATGTTGGGTAGTTTACGACTATTTGAAAATCACCAAGTAATAAAAAATGGGCACCCATGCCAAATACATGTGTCCCTTTATAACTTTTGGATCTAGCTTTGCATGTACATAAACTCAATGGGCCTCATTATGAGTATGTCGGCCGGGAACAATGGTGCCGTCATACATAGTTGTGGAGAGAAATTGACCTGCTTTAAGATACAATTACTTATTCATTTCATTCATTTTATTAATTTTATTCATTTTATTAATTTTATTCATTTTATTTATTTTATTTTATTCATTTTATTTATGTTATTTATTTATTTCATTTGTAAAGCGCACACAAGCCCATAGGCATCTAAGTGATGTTCCTTAAGTCGCATTACATGTGGCACAATGGCAATTGGCCGGAAAACAGAAGTAGGTAACCGTAGCAGTCGGAGTATACATCACCTAAGGATCCCAAGGGAATAGCAAGCAGATACATATAAAAGGTGTATATGGTTTAAGCAAACAACCACGTTTGTAGGGCTCTACTGAAACCCAGTAGGATTCCTCGACCCTGAGAGCATGTGGGAGTGCATTCCATTGTTTTGCCGCAATGTCTGGTAACCTTGACCCTCTCACTTTGGCAAGTTTGAACTTAGGATGCCCTAGTGTAGGGCCTTCTGGTGGGCCTGGACGAGTGTGTCTTGGCAATTTTTTGGGCCAGGTAGGTACAATCGTCTTCCAGTTTCTCTTGGACACCAGTTTTCCACAGGTCCTTAAATTCTGAGCCCCGACAAGACATATTTGTCAGAAAATGAAATTACACATCACCGAAATCCATCGAATAACATGCATTTGTATAAGAATCAAAAAAACACATGAAAAATGTGACATTGCCAAATCTCAGAAAGGCTATTATTTGTTCTTGTCAGCACGTGTTACTCAGAGGTCGAAGTGAAGTGGGCGGGAGTGGTTGGGAGCTGTGCTCACATACTTTTTATTTTTAAGTTTCACTGTTCCTATACACTGTCACCTCAGTATAAGAGAAGCCCAGGCATATCATCACAAGGCTGGCTCTCACAAGAGCGGCAACTGTGCACTTTTAGAAAGCACGTCACATCATACACACAACGAAAGTTATGCTCTCAAATATTTTCTCAAAATGAAACTACTCTACAATTATTCTTATTAGGGTATGCATTGAGCGCAGACCTCGTTTTCGGGAAGCAGCAGAGCGCTTTACAATCGTAGGGGGAAGAACAGAGTGTGGGAAGCAGAGGAAAAGGCAGAGGGGAACAAACGGGAGAGCACGGGCAATTGGCAGCAAGGGATCGACAAGCAACCAGGGGAGGAAACAGTGAGGAGCAGAGCACTGAGTCTCAGGTATGATGGGGAGTACGGTGTGTGGGGACCGAGGTGTCAAGTAACGCAACATTAGATTGTACATGCTGTGCCCCACTCGTCTCGTCGTGCCTTCCTCTCCAAAATCTCCTGGCTTCTAAAACTATGTTATTTGTCAATCTGTGAGGTCTCTGGTCGGTTTGTGGAGAATGAAAGTAGAAGCATGTCACACACCAGACCCCTCACTCTAATCCCTCATCACTTCTTGAACCCTTGTGCTGGGAATTGCACCCCAGAAGTAAGGCACAGGCAGCAGCTCTCGGGCTGTGCAGGTCCAATCCGAGCAAGGAACACAGTCCTGCTGTTCCAGCCGGTGCACTGCATTTCTGCTGAAGCTTCTTCAAGAAGGGCTGCCTGTAATGTGTGGGTTTTCTTTGGGGAATATATCTTTCTTTTTATTGCACATTACAATGGATGTTTCTACCCATTTGTTGTCATGGCAACGCGATTAGGGAGGTACGGAAGATGTCCCATTGCACACTTTTCCGAAAGAACACATTCGCAAATCATCCAGAGTGGATAAGCAGCCTCAACTCCCCTGCGCTCACTTGCATTCATGCATTAACGTCGGAGGTATTTTACAGGATGTATGGTGGCCTGGGGCTTTTGCTATTGGACTCTGTTTGTTTAGCTGTGTTTGCTCCACGTGCCGTGACTTTTGCTGTCCACACCGCAGTGCTTCCAGGGAGCTTCCCAAGCCGAGGTTTGCAACTCACAGCAGCCAAAGGTACACAATGCCGAGGCCCACACACGGTCCTCCCTGAAACCCGAGCTGTAAAAGGGTTAAATTTAGAAAACAACGGCCGGCCCTTCTTCAGGGCCTTTTTGACCCTCGGTCCCATCCTTCCAGCCCTAGTTCTGATTGACAGGACCCCGGGGAGCGGTGGGGTTAGGCTTCTGTCACAGCTTGGCCCCTGCTGGAAAGGGAAGGCCCAAGACTGATTATCTTTATGGCCCAGTAGGGAGCTATCTTTCAGCTCCCCTTGACAGAATCCCAGCATTCTTCCTGACATCAGCGAGGGGGAGACGGCAGGCTCTCCATCAGTGTGGCCTGCTATTGGGATATTAAGATGTGCCCATACCGAACTTCTGTTCGTCTCCGGCGGATGCTTTCCTAGTGCCACGTTTCTCAGTGCGTCATTCCTTGCTAGCTAACAGGGCCAACACCTCGTCGCTCTGGTCCATTATGTGTGACTCTCTTTGCCATTACCAAGTCATCCAGAAGATGAATTCGGGCAGTATGATATGATAGGTTATTTATAACGCGCTTAATACCTAGAGGTTTCTAAGCGCGGACCGGGGATCGAACCTGTGGTGCTCTGTGTCGTCTTGCTTCCAGTGCGAGTACGCTGCCCCTGAGCTATCCTCCCGAGTCGTACGGAGGAAAAGAAAATGCAGGCTGGGCTGCTCGGCCTCAGAATTCCAATGGCCCTGCCTCAGGACAGTTGTGGGTACAGCAGCAGCTCACACAGCGCCTGTCTGCCTTATTTAATCGTCAAGCAGCTGTTGAAGAGCTCCCATCCTCTCGGCGTGACACTTGTTTCGGTACCCCTGGTCACACTCATTAAAGTGAGAGTGCATTTAGCAAAAAGCAAAAGCCGCCCACCTGTCAGCGTTTGGAAAACCATGCATACTCCGCTCTATCATGTTAAGTGTGGCACTTCTCTGCAACAGAGGAAAGCATTTGCTAAACAAACCTCCCCTGCGAAGCAACAACAGTGCGAGTAAAGTTCCCCAGAACATATAATAAGAGGATAGTGCATGAGAAGCAGTCAGCAGAGGTATCCGCATACTGCTACTTGCCAGAAGAGAAAAGCTGTAACGACAAACCGATTGCAGCTGGTACTGTTAGGGTGACAGGATCTATAGCCACAGGCCTAGGATCACAATGGCTGAGAAGAATGGGAGAGGGAAGTGTCTGAGTGACAATAGAGCAGGCATTGTTACTCAGACACTTCCCTCTAGCTATGTAGTCATACATTATTCTGCATATCTGCTAGCCTCAGCAGCCCTCCACCGCAGCAACAATAGCCTAGGCCAAGCCCAAGGTTCTTTAATAATTCTCAGCCGCAGAGCACTGTGCATGTCTTTGTTGACTGCAGCATTGTTGCCCGTGTTTGGGGGTGGACACGGCTGGCAACGAACTGATCGAGACATGTAGATGCGTGGTAATGGGGATGGAGGCTTTCTGTGGAGTATGTGGAGCTGCCAGTGACATATCTTGTTGTGCCACTGGCAGATGTGACCGCACTCATGCCCGCTTGCTTGAGTGGGTTCACATTATTGCCTGCTTCCATCATCTCGTTGACTATTGCAATCCTGCACCCCTTCATCTGTGAGTTTTAGAGGTTGACTCGAAGCTTGTAAAGGTCATGGGCAAGTCCTCCAGCAGGGGCTGTTTTTGATGCACATGGTGTTCAAGCTTGCAAGGGTCATGGGCATGTTCTCCTCCAGGGACTGTTTTGGTGCACAAGGCATTCAAGTTTGTAAAGGTCGTAAGCGTGTCCTCTTGCAGGGGGTGATTTTGGAGCATATGGTATTCAAGCTTGTGAAGGTCATGGGCATGTCCTCCTGCAGAGGCTGTTTTGGGTGCACACGGTATTCATGCTTGTAAAGGCCATGGGAATGCCCTTCGGCATGGACTGTTTTTGGTGCACATGGTATTCAAGCGTGTAAAGGTCATAGGCATGTGTTCCTGGGTGGACTGTTTTTGGTGCACAAGGGATTCAAGTTTGTAAAGGTCATTGGCATGTCCCTTCCGCAGGGGCTGTGTTTGATGCACAAGGGATTCAAGCTTGTAAAGGTCATTGGCATGTCCCTCCCGGTATTACCCAAATTGTTCGAACACAATTGTTTGAATTACCGAATTGACCGAAATTCGAGGGTCCGAATTGACCTTTGCACAATTGACCGCACATATATATATATATATAAATATATATATATATATTGGTTTGGTAATATATATATATATGTATATATATATATTTATATATATAATGGGGGGTTGCGGGGGGTTTCCCCCGCATATATGTAACGATTGACCTTCACAAATCAGTCAATTGTGCAAAGGTCAATTGTAATTCGAACAATTGTAGTTGGAACAATTCGTATACATCCGTCCCTTCCGCAGGGGCTGTTTTTGGTGCACAAGGGATTCAAGTTTGTAAAGGTCATTGGCATGTCCCTTCCGCAGGGGCTGTTTTTGGTGCACAAGGGATTCAAGTTTGTAAAGGTCATTGGCATGTCCCTTCCGCAGGCGCTGTTTTTGGTGCACATGACCCATTCCAGTGAGTATTAGACTGTCAGTCTTTCTATTTACAGTTCCTGAGGGATCTGCTCATCATTATCCACACATTCCGGTCGACAGGTTCAGGAGGCAAACATTTCCAAATAAGAATGTGAATCGGGAAGTGATGAGTTTCCAGGCTTACCATCTCAGCATCTGCAGAAACACTGAATTGAACATAGAGACGTGGAAAGTAGCTAAGAGGGTTCATGGCCTTCATCAGTCAAATGCCCAAAGGGCAGAGGTGTCTGGTGTACACAACGAGTGGTGCCTGGGAGTGTTTGGTGGCACTGCCACTTGCCTGCTCGCTTGTTTGTCCCTGGATGTTCCGCTTTGTGAAGATCTGGGAGGGCACTCCCAAGATGCTGATGCAGGTCAGCATGCACCCATTCATCTACCTGCTTGCCATCAGTGTCTGATGCCACATTAGAATGACATCAATCAACACTTTAGTCCGCCTCTTCAAGTTGTACCAATTCTTTCACAGGGCATTAGTCTTCCATTGGCACGCGCCCATCTGTGAATATATCATTCACAATCACCAGCCACATTATACAGGTGGGGAAGGGCTAGAGGAATGCAAGGAATAAGTGCCACCGAACTCAAGCTGTTACAGTCATTCATCAACCGCACCCCCCATGTTTTGCTGGCCTTCCCGGGGCTCCAATGCTTTCAGTTTTCTGATCAGTATTGCCTGATATAGTGCTGGCATTTGTTTGTTTGTAAGAGATTTTAGTTTAGTGAATTTCCCCATTTTATACATTAAACACTAACACACTTGAAATACGTCCATTCATTCTTTGCCCTTAGTTAATTTCCCATCTTCCTGCTCACATTGTTCTGATCCCCAGCCTCATATCATACCACTATGCTTGCATGATATTTACTTGAATAATCACTTGCAATATTCACGTAATTTCCTTATCCTCTGGTATTTTGCAGCTTTTAATGCTTCATGTAAAGTTGTAATTAAATATCTTGGATCATCAAAGAAAAATGGTGATCGACTTCCCCAGTTGTGATCTGCTGTGGCCTAGATCATATATTGGTTGCAGGTTTCATTATGTGGTTTAAGCCGCAGCCAATGGCAGTTTCCTCAACAAAGCATACCTGATAATAAAATGGTGCCAATCATCGATTCAAGGCAGACTCTTCCTCCCAAAATATTGGCATAGCTTTACAACAGTATTTTTCAACCTGGGTGAAGAACCTGCTCATGCAAATTGGACAATGAATTTTGCATTTAACCCCTTAAATGTTCGCTTTGAATTACTATGAAGAATCTCTGGAGGCTCCACCCACTTTTGGAGTTTATTAAATTGATTCATAAAAGCTGCATAAAAGGTTGAGCTGTATCCCTGATTCAAGGAATTATTTGTGTTTTCAAAGGGTGTCTGCGTGCCATTCTGCCCGCAAAATCCCCTTTCGTCCAACAGGGATTTGCGGGCAGAACAGCACACAAATTCCTGTTTTACATGCAAATAATTCCATGAATTAGGGTACAAACTGTGCTGTGTCTGCCCTGGTCGCAAAGACAACTTGGCCTACTAGGAAGAGATAACCTTGTGGCCACTTGTGTGCAGATGTGTGCATATCTTTAATTCACAGAAGGCCCATGCGGATTCACACTCCCCTCACAAGTTTCTCCTGCGTCTAGTCCACCACGGCATAGGCCAAGCACAGGGGATTGTACATCGCAAACATGGGTCTCCTCAGACAGTTCTCCCAGTACCACTGATCATGAAGAGAGCATGAGCGTTCCTTTAGGCTTTTCAGTTCCCACTTCTAAATTGATGTTGGAATATGCAAAGCAAGCATTTCCTGTGACTGCTTATTTAATGCTTGTCACCTCATTTCCACACGCTACACACAAGTAGTTGAAGGGACATCAGCAGCCCCCCCCCAAACCTCGACCATCCCGAATTCTAGGATTCAATGCACATGTGAATGTTGGCCATATCCCAGAAACTCACACATGGGAATAATTTTGGGGGGCACAGGGGTGTTTGCCCCCCCCCCATTTTCATGGCACACCATTTTGTCCCCATTCATTTGGCTGGGGCACCTTTTCTTCAGATGTCATAGCCCCCTCAACATTTTCAGCAAAGTTACTCCACTGAACTCACATAGGCCTCATAACTGAGCTATGGACTACCCGATCTCTCTATACCAGGCTCTCCCTCACACGGATGGCCCTTGTGTTTATAGGGAACGGAATGTACGTGTGAAGGTTGCCGCTGGAATCGTGCGTTCATCAAGGTTTGGGGATCAATCCCGTTCATTGTGATTTTTGATTCCCCATTCATTGGAAAATCCTTCAATGCATAAAATGCAGGCACCCGCAAAATTGCTGCAAGAGATATTTCGTGGTGCAATTAAACATTTCAATTGGATTAACAGATCATTTTTAGGGGTTGGTACATTTAGCCGACACATTTTCAGTTGCTTATGGTGCTGAGCAGAGTAGCGTTACCTTTGTGTTAGCACAGTCATAAAAACACTCTTATCATTAGAGATCAATGGTTTCCCCAGCCCAGATGCTGAGTTCAGGCAGGCACATTGCAGCTCAGGAAGTTAATGTACCTTAAAAAGGTAGCGCAGTTTCTCATCCCAGTGACACCTGCTATTGAGGCCAATTCCAAACATTGTGCAGCCTATTTCCTACACGATTTGTCTTTTTTGGAAAGCTGCAAAGGATCACAGGCTTGGGGCTGGCACATTCCGCTATTGAATGTCAGCTGATACCACAGGAGGTTCTGCACAATTTGATGAAGGCAGCCATCGGAGGTCGATGGCGGGGCAGGTCCTCCATCCATCAGGACCCGCTCCAAGCCGCAACCATTGAGAGAACCCGATCCGTCCACGGAACTGGAGCGGAGGCCACAGAATTCCAAAATATTATGGTAGGAAGGCCTTAAATCACAGAGAGGGTGCCATGAAAGCCCACATGGCGTCAGGATTGATGCACTGAGCCTGTCCTAAGGGTTCATGGTCATGGGTGGAGGAGATCAGCCCTCGCAGACACCTGCAAGTGCTAACAATGACTAATTGAAGTGTGCCCTCTTTCAGCAAATAAATAAAATATTTACTCAAACTAACCTTGCTTGTGGACTTGTCTCTTCCTCGGTCCCTGCTCCATAGTAGAGTCCGCTGTTGTAGAAAAATCCACTACTCTACTGGCTTTCTTTGGGGCTCTTTCAGCTCCACCGCTCACACAATCAGATAATTGCTCGCTCCCAGGGAAAAGCAAGACTGATGAATGTACTAAGGGGCGAGATAGTGGTGTGTAAGGGTAAATAGTCAGGTGGCGGGAGCTTTAGATCTCAATGAAGGTGCCTTTCATCTCTCTTGGGTGCCTTTCTTCAGAAGGGAGGGCAGGTTCCAACATGGCGGAACCATTCACTCTTCACTGCTGCTTCGTGTATCATCAATTCAATGAACTGAATAAATACAACCTTCAGTCCCCGATTTCGCAAATATGTCTTCAGGACGCCGCTTTGCATCCACGTTTTTATTTTATAACTACCTATAATAGGTATGGGATTTGTAAAGCACACAGCTAGGTAGCTGGGAAGCAATGGAGCCGTGTACATAAAGAATTCGCGTAAGGGTTTACACAGGGCTCAAGTCGAGGAACCACTCGGGTGGATGGCGTCTCCCCCCTGTGTTTTTAAGGAATAATAAAAAAAAAAATGTTCTTTACAAAAACGTAAGCGTGCAGCTGCGTGTCCGGGACCCGAACCCATGTCACGCATTTGAAAGGTGAAACTGTAAGCCACAAGACTGGAGGAGTCTCCATAAAGAAATCATAAAATGTCAGCTATCTTCACTTTCTGTGACGCCACTTTCCAATGCGTTCGTCAGCACCCCCATCACCCCTCCCCCCACTTGTTTTTATTTAGGACTCTGGTCCTTGCGTTTACAGGAAGTATGGTGGGTTTTCAGAGGGTCAAAAATGTGTAGGTGGAGCAGGGTGTGTGGGGAGCGGAAGGGATTCTGAAAAAAAGAGCAGTTTTGAGTAGAGAGCCCTGCATACCATAGGTTTTTTTAAGTGATGTAACTTAAGAGGGGACTTTCTAATTCTGACATCCAACTAGTTCAAAGTTTATGAGTTGGTTATTTTATCTGCATGCACTGCTTTTGTGCCCAGAGGCACAGTAGTAAAGCATGACAAGGGAAGCTTTCACCGCACCATCCAGGGATAGACCTGTCCTGCACAGTGACGAGTTAGTGCAAATGGTCATCAGAGGTGGCTTTAATTCTTAAATTGGAAGCACATTGTAGGACTTGCGATTCTTGGGTAAGAATGGAGCACGAGGTACATGCATACTCATTTCATTATGCAATTCGCTTGGCCCATCTCTTGGAGGGAGCCCGGACAGTCTATACTGTGTTATGCTCCAGGCCTAAAGCAAAAGCCGTCACCGGTCCGCTGAAACTTGGGTTAAGTGTGAAACAGCATGACACACCTCATTCTACCCGGAATAAGAATTGTACCCAAACCCTTTGGGGACTATTGCTGGGCAAATACATAAGAAACATCGTGTAGAGTGTCACAGGGATTCTTCTTTGTGGCCAGCTCTTGTTCAAATGCTCTCTAGTGACACAGGAGTCATAGAAACGAGCCACCACCCCATATGTACTATTGAATAGATGTAAACAGTCCACCACACACATGTGATAATGCTATTTATAAGGGTAATAGAAAGAGGTTGCGTTTTTAGCAATGAATTCAGTAATACTTGCCACTGTGTGGCAGCTGCATAGAACTGGAGTAGTTGGGTCTCACAAAGAGGAAAGCTGAGTGTATTGTGCTGAAGGGAAATGTTAGCTGGTTTCAGTCGAAAGATGTCCTGGAAGCCCAACAAAGAGTCAAAACCTGCAATTAAGTGAATGTGTTATGGAGAAACCGGTCATATGCCTTTGACATCTCGATAGCACTGTTCAGCTGGGAAGTGTGTCAAGTCAAGGACATTGAGGAAGGCTAACTTTTTAGAAAGGTGAACTGTCCACATACGCCGAGCAAAATACTAAAGTCATCGCACTTCCCCGGAATGTGATGGTATGTATCAACTCGCAGATGCAACTGGATATCGAGAAGAAAGAACCTTAAGCAAGTAAACATCTGCCACCTGTTTTTTTATACTCGGACAGACAAGTGTGCAGAAGATTATGGTATGTAGATCTCATGCATTGGGAAGGTCTGGATGGCACCAGTATGCGTTTACTCTCCTACCACTGACAATGTATGGCAGGGTTTTGAGTGAGCTAAGAAAAAGAACTTTATTTCTAATGCAGAACCCAAGCACACTCGAGCGGCAAATAGCCTTTATATAATTCAAACTTTTCACTTAAACCAGAGTTCAATGCACAGTTCATTTCAACAAATGCATGTATTACATAATAACAATGTCCTTCACAATACATATTATTCAACAGAGTGATATTCAGATTTCCATCTTGGAAACTGTCCACAATGACTCAATTCCAACATTACACAAATCTTTCAAATCTACAGTTTTTCATCTATCTTCTTTTCCCTTCTTCCAACACGTTTCGTATCTACCCTGTTCTTCATCAGTGCTCAATCAAACTGTCTTTCTAAAAACAAATTCATAGAAAGAAAATCATTGCTCCTATTTAACCCCTCCTCTAATCTCGCAGAACACTCATTGAATTCACAGGTAGTAATCACTGACCGATGCTGCAAACCAATTAATGTTTGAAGCTCCCGAGACCATTGAAGCACCTAAATGGAAATACTCAATGAACAATTAGCCAAATCTCATCTGTAACAACTTCCATCAACTATTAATGTACATAGGGAAATTCTTGCCCCATACAGTGGGACTAATTCTCTGTATCATACCAAACTCCTTGTCAAAGCTAGTCTCTAGCCAAATATCTCTTCCATGTTGCCAAATATACCTGTAAACAACAATGATTTTCAATCTCCCTTTCCCACAACTTCATACAAAGATATCCTTCTCACATCTACCAATTAGCCCCTCTTACCTTGCCTTAACCAAAACTCTCTAGCAGAGAGGCAACGACTGGAAAACCAGTCGTGTGCCTTGCGCTCGATATTGAAACATCAAATCAAGGCATCACGTTGCATAATGTGGGACGTCACAACGTGCAATCAGTCCACAACAGGACAATGCCGTCAGCCATTTTAAGACAGGTACCGTGTAACCCATAAACCTACGAAGTATATATACCTTTTTTCCACAATAGACTATGATGAGGTGTTATGGCACCCTTTAAAGATAGTTACTACCGATTTTATTAAACAAACACTCTCGAGGCAGAGACTGGAATATCAGTTGTGCGCCCCGCAATTTGATATCTAATAAGGCATCACCTTCCATAACATGTGACCTCAAAATGTGCGGTCAGTCCCAAAGAGGGTGATGTCATCGGTCCTCTTTGGATGGTTATTATGCAACTCATCAATATTGATGTTATAACCTTTTTCTCTACAACAGACTATGATGAGGTGTTACTACGTCATTTAGAAATGTTTCCCACATATTTTAAAACATAATGATATTTGTAACCCTTTCTTTAGTAATAGCTTTTAACACAACAAGTAGTCCTACCAGATCCCGTAATAAGGGATAACGCCCAGATGGTCAAGTGTCTACTTTCACCTGTTTTATACACACAGACAATATATATGTCTCACAAAGCCAAACATCTCATGTTTAACCACGATCATCATTAAAATATAATAATAGCAGCAAGATTTCGTAATAATAGAACATGAATAAAAACGCAGGTAATTGCGCGAATAGCAGCAAAACAAAGTGAATCTATGAGGCTAAGAGTGCCTTTAAACACTGTCAGCACACTCTCGCTTGACCCGTCCGCGCTGGCGCATTCGCACCGTGTTTCAATGAGAAGTACGCACCAAAACTACAGCTCCTTCTGGGTAATATAGTTTTGGAGAGTATAGTGTGTGCAGAGTAAGCTAGATACTCTGATTTAGCACAGATGATAAACAGTCTACAATAACAGCAGCCAGATTTTTAACAAAAACGTAATCTAAAAAGAAAAAAAACGTGGGTAATCACACGAATAACAGCAAAACAAAGTGAATCTAATATGGGGGAAAATAGGTGCAGTGCAACCCAGAAGTAGAATGCACCCGACCCTGGAGAATGACCTGGAGTTTTGACAATAATGTAAATTAGTATGGGCATCTCAGTGGAGTGACAAAGATATGGCTACCAAGAATGAAGGTGACAAGGTATGGAGGATAGGTCAACATGTCGACCAGAGGGGGGACTGGAGAGAGGGTCCCAGGCATGCCCTACCGCCCCCCCATGAAAATGACAGCCCAAAGAGTCAAGAACGCTTGAAGTCACTCGTTATTTGGACAATCCCCAAGTGCACCACTGACTGGCAAGTATGCAGAGAGGTATCCCCTCAGACAGCCATTCCAACCATATACAGTGCATATCCTTTCAGATACAGGTGACTCAAAGGTGATCATAGATCCAAACCCTATAATGGACTGCATCGATTAAATGCCAAGAAAACACTGGCACAACATCACTAGTGACATCACGATGTGGCAGCGTTAGTCATGAAGCACACTTGCAGCCCTGCACAGCACTACACGAAGTACATGCTTACACAGTTCTGTAGATAGAGGAAAGATACACATGCATACAGTCAAAAGCTTTCTATGATTTCCCTCATTGGCCAAGTGCAGTAACGCTAAAACGTAAGGCACCAAGAGATCCTGAGCAAGCTTGCAGAAGATTATAGAAATTAACTCTATGGTACTACAGGAGTATATATGGAGCCTGGTAGGACCACGTACGAATAATCTATAGGAAACATAGCACAATATGAGTGTAGAAATCAAATTATAAGTCTAAGGAAAATTACAGAAGGCCTCAAGCTATAGGACACCAGCCAAGGTAAGCATGCTCAGGCTGCATGAAGCCAATTCCGGGCTCACAGCCAAGGTCAGAGATAAACAGCCGCATTCCAAGCTCCAAACGACAAGGGGCCAGCTGCAGGAAAATAGAATAAATCCTCATAAATGCAGACGCAAAGAGCTTGATTTTGTGGTCCACAACTGCATGATGCCACCGAACTAGACAATGGGCATTCACCCCGGCTGGCAAGATGAGCCATTCTCAGCAACCCAGATGAGAATTGAAACAAATGTTGCAACTTGGAGCACACTCTCATAGGCAAAGGTGGGGTTACTACCAGATGCATTTGGGACACATAGTCGTTTCACATAACCTTGAAGAGGTGCACAGAGGGCTGAGAACCAAACTGGGTCCAAGCCTGCAGAGACCAGATCTAACCAATCAAGAGACAGAAATCACAGGGTGGATGGCAGAGGGCAAGTGTCATTGGTAAGTCTACAACCCTGCAACAATGTAATAGATAGTTTCTTTTGGACGGGGCAGGTCAGCCACCTGACATGGAAGGACCAGTAGAATTAGATATATACGGCCCGCTATAGGTATACCAGCCCTAGCACCCAACCAGAACCAGGGATAGGTTTTTGGGGGAAGGCCCAGGTGATGACGCCATTTGGTGTCAAAACTGTGGAGCGTGTCTTGTGGAGTTGAGAATTGTTGAAGAAATGTGATTGTCTTGTATGATCCCTGTCGGTTTTTTGTAATAAACGACAGCTTAACTTGCCCTTGATTAAGTCCTCTCTTATTCTGGGGAGAGGGTTGTTGGGCTCTCAGGAGAGCAATCCCCAGACCTCTGGTATACCCGTTTCTCACCAACAGTACCAGCTTGTGTTGCTCTGCAATGCAAGGCCTTTCACCCATGACACAAGTTATAGAGCAGTTTTCAATGCCCAGGTCATCTCCCACCTGAATGGTAGCAACAACCTAATCACAGGAGTCCATATGCAATCTTAACCCATCTGAAAGCAATCAAGTATGCTGCAGCACACCTTATCACAGGACTAAAAAGATTCAAACATATCTGCCCATCCTTAAGAAGGTGCAGGCACGCATAATGGTACAGATTGACTGCATCGCCTACAAAGCAGTCACAACAAAAAGACTGCTTTACTTGTCAGAGAAACTCACCATCTGCAGAGGCAAGTGCACCACCAGGAGTCACAATATTGGCAGGTTGAAAACAACACCTGCAAGCGGGAAACAATGAAAACAGGCCTTTCCTGCTTTGCATACTGTCTCTGGAAAAAGTTACCAGCACAGATAAGAATGGGGCCCTCCATCCTATACTTCAGGAGGCATCGAAAGTTCCTAAACTTCAAAGAAGATCTTGCCAATTTCCGATTGCTCCGCTCAACCCTATTCTCCCTCCTCTTTAACACACTCCCTCATTATTTATAAATCCCATATATACATACACTGTAGCATTTGCTTCTTGCTCTCTTGTAATCTTCAGGTCAATGTTTGCCTGCTTCCTTGCAATTGCTTGGTGGCCGGCATATGTGGTAAAGTGCCCTAGAGGCACCACTGGTTCCTGATTCTGCAGTTTGGCCTGGGTTAAACAGTGATCACGCTGCAGCTGAGAGGCCGACAAGAGGGATTGTTAAGGTAGCTTTGAGGCTCTGCAAGTTGATCATCACTGAGACAGACTTGCTGAGGCAAGTGAGTGAAGAGCCAAACATAGTGTGGGCATCAGAAGTTTGAATGGGGCTGTATAGTAGTCAGAAAAGAGTTTTAAAGGGGCCATGCATGATTGCGAAGCAGTAGTTTGAATCCAGTACTTGTAGGATGAGGAGTGGAACACCATTCCAGAGCTTAATGGGAACAACTAACAAATGCAGTACTTTTCAGATATCAGAGAAAGTGA
The DNA here is from genome assembly GCF_040938575.1 of Ambystoma mexicanum. Lineage (NCBI taxonomy): Eukaryota > Metazoa > Chordata > Amphibia > Caudata > Ambystomatidae > Ambystoma > Ambystoma mexicanum. The sequence continues at coordinate 152,778,155 of NC_090922.1, read as the reverse complement.
ATTATAATACCATTTGGTACTTGGCAAGAGGTGGCAGCCTCCCAGCCAATCAGGAGGCTTAGAACGGGGGATTTACCACATGCTAAAACCCCTAAAGCATCCTCTTCAAGCCTCCTGGGAAGAGGGAGGCTGGCATCTTCCATGCTGGGAATCAGGTAAGTGCCCCCTGTGCCTTCTTGTCCCTCTTTACCTCACCCCAACACCAAATTCCACATCCCCACCCGCCCCCACACCCTCCCCACTTGCCTTGTGCTCCTTTGTCCGTTGCCGGTGTCAGGAACACTTGTTGTTCCCAGCTCCCCTTCATCGCGGCAATGGTCACCGTGGAAAGGGGAAAGGGACTATGTGTAGTTCCCTTCTCCCTGATCCATGGCGGCCATCTTGCATTGTTCTTTTATCAAGTTGAGAAATAGCAAACACGCTGTTTCTGAATTAGAAAAATAAATAGATCCCAGTACAACATGCTGGAATACTTATAGCAATAGACCCCTCTGAGTAGTGGCTTTACTGGGAGAAGAGTAAAGCCCAGGGGCTAATCTAAAAGCCGTTGTGGCTCTCAGGCTTCTAACTTGCCCAGGACATTAACTGGCCCATGAACCCCTTCCTGTCAGGGGTTATGGCTTAAACTAGAATGAACATAAATCAATAATGAGACAGAGGTCTTGGTGGTGGGTTCCTCTGCCACCCTGAATCTTGGTTTTCTTCCTTTTGGCCTGCTTCCTTGGGCGCTCTTCCTATTCCAGTTACAGTGGTGAAAAACGTGGGGGTGTATTTGTCCTCAGCATTGTCTATGGTGGCACAGGTTAGTGCTGTGTGCCAGTCTGGTCACTTTTTGTTGCGAGTTCTTCGCCGAGTATTGCCCTTTCTTCCGGCCCATCTGAGCCCACCGGTGGTGGCTGCATTAGTCTCAAGTAGGATAGACTATTGCAATGCCCTTTTTTTGGCTCAGAGGGCGGGTTTTATTTGACGCCTACAACTTCTCCAAATTCTAGTGCCCCTAGTTGTGACTGGTACCCCTTATGGTGCCCATATCAGTCCGGTACTGCGTCACCTGCACTGGCTTCCAGTGTGCTTCGATGTGCTGTAGGGTTAAGGGAGTCTTTACTCCCTTAACCCTACAGCACAAAGGGGAAGGGAGTAAAGACCCTACAGAGTCTTTATTCCCTTAACCCTACAGCACATCAATGCTGTCTACACAAGCAAAATGACTTTTTGTATCCTTACCATTGTTCTATAGGCTTTTATAATGTTTTTTTCTGAATCTATACACAACAGTATGTGAATGTCTTGACGAATCCTAATTTGTTTTTGTTCCTTGGTACACACACATTTTTAGGAATCTGTTCTGAATATGTTTTGGTTTGGTGTGAGGTATATATATTCTGTTATCTGTTGATTTGGTTTAACAAACAGTGTTGATGTCCTTTTTGAACCCTCCAGGTTCACAGTGCTAATATAAAAATAAGTGAGATTTATCTCTACAATACAAATACTGAAGAGTGATTCTTTCTCTGCACATGCAGATGTTGACTGTTTTTCTGGGAGTGTTGGTTATGAGCATAGTGTCCCTGGACCTATTCATTTGTATATTTTGTTCTGGTTCACCCTCCTGGGTAGAATAGGTTCCATACCAGGAGCCCAATTTTCTGTTGCGGGTCAAACAGGTAAGACATGTGCCCAGAGCAGCTTAATGTCCTCAGAACGCGAACCAATACTGTCAATTACTGTTCGCCTATGAAGCCCTCTGATTGGCCCCGTCACACCTTCCAAGTTTTCTAGTAAAACCTATCCTCAAAGGGTTGAATGTTCTAATGGCATTATAGAATTCCCTCTCCCCCGCCTTTCTTACAACAGTCACTATCCTGGCGCTCCCACACACAAATGATGTGCAGGCATACAACTAAACGTATGCTAATTGGCGTCAGGCTCTTATATTATTTTGTATAATTAAAGAAATAGTATATTTACTTGCAGAAGCACTTTGTTCTATTTTGTACAATTGTGTAACCAATATCTTGACGTGAGTTAAATACTTTATGGTGTTAATATGCAAATGTAATCTTAGCAGTTATCTAATACCATTTTATGTAATACCGTTCTTTCATTTTCGTTTGTATCCACACAGATGATAACCATACTTCGTATTTTCTAGATGCCGACCCCTCATAGCATTCCCATCCCCGCCTGCTAGTCTCAAACTGCTCAAACGTTTAAAGAGCGTTGTTTACCATTTGTATTTTCAAATTAGCAGTAGTTTGAGACCAACATGCCGCCATGTTGGAACATCTCCATGCTTAAAAAGTGTCCATTCCTTTTCACTTTTGTTACTTGTTTGCTCGAAGGTGGGCTACCATTTCGCCCAGACTTTCACCATTTTGAACTCCCAGTCAGGAAGTTCCCCAGACTGCCCAATGCCACAGGAAGAGGAAGCTTGGACCAGGATACAGCGACCAAGCTCTTTATTTTTAGCGCCTGCTCCAATATAACGCTGACACCAGGCATTGATTGCCAAGGTCTAATCCTGGCACATGCCAGCCCCACAGCTCTCGTTCTCTGGCCCAGGTCCTCCAGCGAGGAGGTGACTGTCTGGTTTTAGGAGATATTGGGCTTGACAGGATGGAGTACTTTTGTTCTGCAGCGTGGGAAACACACGTGATCTATTTCCAGCACATGCTGAATGGTTAACCTTCCTGCAACACTTGACCAAGCAAAATAGATATAGCTTGCATGGAATGCCGAAGAACTTACCATGCTGACTACACTCTATGAGTCTGGGGCTCGGCACATTTATTTGTATTGCTTTAGGAATAGCAAAACCGTTTACCTGGGTTTATTTTGAGTTTATTTGGATTTTTGTCACATGCTAAATGTTGCATAAAACGCATGACGGTGCATGGTGGTGGGATGCGAGAACAAAACCTTTCTAGATGCTTGGACAGGCTCAAACAGCCTGTTCTACCATCACGGAAAAAAAGGCTATGTGAAACTAATGCAGAGACTTTGAAAGCGAATGCAGACTACCTTAACTCTCGCAACGCTTCACAAAGCGCTGCCTGTCGGGCTTAACTCTCTCGAGACTCCAGAAACTGCAGCCAGTCTATCTCAACTCTCGTGGGACTTCACAAGATGCAGGCAGTCCAGCTCAACCCTTGTGAGAGTTAGGTAAGTGCAGGCAGTCTGCCACAATTTACACAAGACTTAACACGGTACAGGGAGTCAGGCTCAGCTCTCGTGAGACTTCCGAAAGCACGGGACCCTCTGGCTCAACTGTGATAGTGGGAGACAGTTCCAGAAGGAGGAGTGCTGGCTATGGAGAGATCTAAGCCCAAATATGAATACCTATTATGATGGTAGACCAGTCACTGGTGAGAAACCATCATTATGCTCAGCTGAAAGGAATCTTGAAAAGAAATACATGTTTTGTCACTGTTCTGCAATGTCTTTAACTTTTTAGTTTTCAGAAGGGTATTCAACTCTGTCCTAGTATATTTTCCGTTAGTATATAACAAAAGTAGAAAAGCAACACAAATTAAGAGCAACAAATGCTAGTGACTCCCATACAATCCCCTATTTACTCCTACACCAAACAAATTGCATAGATAAACATATACTTTTATTGTAAAATTCATATATTGTTAGGGTTTGGGCGCCGTTGCACCCGAATCCTCACGCAGCAGGGATTCGGGCGCGGCAGTGCCCGATTCCTCATGCAGTGAACCCTGGTGCATACAAGCATCCAGGAGGCTCCATGGCAACGTGCATCTTTGACGATACCTCAGGTGCTAGCTGGTGACGCAGGTACAGAGCATGACCACGTGGTATGGCGCTTTACTCTAACCATGGGGTCGCGCTTCTGCCTGTCAGCACAAGAGTGAGCCTATATTAGGCTTAGAGCGTCGCTACAGCACCGTTCTCAATGGTCGTGATTCACGGAGCCAAGTCGCAGGCTAGTGTTAGGGAAATAGGTAATTAGTTATTTAGTTAGATTTATCCTGCCCTTTGTATCCATGTTTGAAGATTAGGCTAAAGGAGGACAGTAGAGTATATACAAGTACTGGTAGGGGGGAAGTGAAATTAAGTCTCTTGCTTGAATGTTATTGAGTACAATGGCACTAATGTGTTTCCTTTGTCACCTTGTCACAGCTCCTGTCCAGAGGTGAGAACTAGGGTGTGCGTCCAGTAGCACTCCCGTCTGGTGGGACCTTCTCCACAGTATGGCATTTTGGTTTTATATGTGGATGGGTTCCTACTGGTGTGCAGTGTATTGCCTCCACAAGATTCCTGAGAATATTGGAAAAACTCCCTAGCATGACATATATTGAAACAGAAGTTGCATAAATGTAACACCACATAACACCCACTACACACATAAACATATATTGCACAAGTTTATACAAACAAAAATAAATTTGCGTTAATAGTCAAGCCCACACATGGGCCTTAGTACAAATCTACAGTGTACCAGACTGAGTAGTTATGTAAACAGCCCAACATGTTTCAGTCCCCAAACATAAGTAGTGGGACATTCTTCAGAGGCTAAACAGCCACAAATTCTAAAATGATTGATGGGTGGGTGAAATGGTCTCCACAGCGTAGCAATCACACCATACACTTATTCAAAATCAAACACTAAGAGAAACCAAATGGAAAGAGAGTCACGAAAAAATTTAGACACTACCAATTTCATTGATAACAATTGTCACAGACTGCACCATGTATGGAGAGCAATCTGACTGGTGCAAAATAGTGCACCATCAAACAACCAAGCTTGATCATAGATACCTGCTTCCTGTGCTCAGTGAATTCTTTAATGCATCAATGCTGTCATGCTCCTCTTATCTAGGACTGATGTCAGTTAGAAAAGGGCATCCAAGGATTACCCACGTCAAAACACTGCAAAGACACAAATGAATGCACCCTGAATCAAGAAAAAGACGACACTTTCTCACTGCATCTCACCCAACTTATCAATCAACACTACTAAGACCCGAAAACACACTACATACTTCTTAGGTCTGGTAGCAATGTGACTCCTACTTGCTTCATTCACACTTCAAATGCTCAGGTCATTATCTATAAAAACCAATAACAGAGACAACACTTCTAAGAGAGCCCTGTGTCAAACACATTGAAGGCAAAGAAACCACCTCCTACTGCGAGATTAGTCCACCCATGTCCTCTAGAAAGTGTACTTCAACAGTGAAAGCCAGTATATGAAAAATGACCCAGATGTTCTATTACCCCAATGTCAGCTCTCCCTACAGCTTCGGAGCATATCACAACATGTGGGACAGCCCAAACATCCTTAGATACATAGAAACATTAGTACCATACACTCAGTGCGACGATTTCCACCAAGATCACCACTGTATGCAGCAGACAAATGTACTGGTCACACCAAAGTCCCAACGTGCCTCAATGAATTTCATGCGATAATGTACATTAATCACCAACCAATGAACTAAATACAAAGGTTCTACACTTAAACGTTCCGCTCACCAACTCCAAGCACTCTCATAACTCGCTAAAACAGTGCAGACACAAAAGCTCACAATGTTCCCATCAACAGTTAGCATCAGCGTTCTTCAATACTAAACATAAAAGACAGACTCCCATTCGAAAACTGCTCTGCAAAGAGACATGGGCCTCTTAACCAAAACGGAGCGCAATTTTGGACATGCCATTACAGTTGAAAAACACCAGGTACCCATCTACAGCTCTGGAGACCACAAGCGAACAAATCCAATTTGGGCTGTAATGCACAGTTTTTATATTATAACCCAAACCATGGTGTGAAACATGAAACAAATAGTCAGATAGTAATGTATCATAGTAATGTACCATTGTACATGGAATCAAACAACACATTCTGAGCTGAGTGTACCAAAGAAAACGGATATTAAATTAGTTAGCAGCCTATTATATTGCAAAACAGGTGGGATGATTTTTAAACACAATTACATATTGCAGTTTTCCTACGTATTCAAAAGTTTTAACAGCAAAATCCTTTATTAGTATATTTCCCCCCAGACGTTCTTCTTTTCAATGCTGCAAACAATCTATAGGTGCAACCACTAGCTTCCTGCCTCTAATCCCCAAACATAATCTGCAAGCATTATTTCACTTTTTTATCCTGCATACCAAATGCATAATTCCTCAATTCTAAGGTCAAGAAGAATACATGGTGGGATCTCGTTTGGTCTGTCTTGCAGCTCTGTAACAGTTTGTTATCATGTAACCTCCAGCCTGTTTTTCTATGTTTATCGCCCCAGGTAGGGGTCTTTTTACTCCCGACCATTGCGTTCTTAGCTAGGACACATGTTGCCGTTTACTTCCTCCATGCATCCACCTCCTCACCCTTACACATATTGGGATTTTCCCATCTGAAGGTGATTTCCTTGGTTGATATGCTCAGCTGAAATCCATAGGATATACAATTCAACATTAGCATCCGTGATCTGGTCATTAGCCAATCCCATGGTAAGTCTTGCAAACTCACATCACTTTTGTCACTTCCCTAGCTCTCTGTTTCATCAATGTGGATTTCTCTCTGCTTGAAGCTATATTCCCATGCCACTCCACAAACCATTTAAGGATGATGATTTGGTTTAGTAAACACACCTTATTAAGAAGAGAGTGCTTGGCAACCCAATGCAAGTGACTGGGATCCATCCAGTGCACCCTTGGAATGATGAACCATGTGGACGGAATGCCTATGTCACGGTAAATAAAATTTCTGAAATTGATAAAGCCGGTGCCTCTGCCTAGAATATCACACTACCTCCCTGTCTGCTCCCCAACTATGTACAGAACCTGGGAGGGAGGAAGATTTTTGTGGATAACAATGCCTAATAGATGCTGTGATCCATTAACTCATGGTGCTTCCGTCCAATAATTCTGTCGAGGTACAGTGCCTCAAGCCCATGCCCCTGGACGTTGGGGCCAGGGCAGGTGGGGCCGGTGGGCCAAATGGCCCGGGTAGTAAGTCCATATGTCCAAAGTTGCAGTCGGTGAACCAGATGGCCCGAGTTGCGGCTGGTGCATCTGGGTCTTGCCTTTGTCTCCAGTCGGGTTCCGTAAGCCCCCTCCTTGTGGGGGTGCTTAATAGTCGGTGTGGAAGTGTCTCCCAGGCCCTGGTTACATTATTTATTTCTCTAAACTCCCCATGCTTGTGATTTGTAGTTTGCTATCCAAAAAACCACAGAATCAACCTCACAAGTAGGACAAAAATAAAGAGCTACAGAAACAGTTCTTATATTTCACTACCAACAGATTGGTCTTAGACAGATCTTTCTGCCTAGATGTATAGGTAAGAGATATGACAACACGATATTAGGTCTTCTTAAGTATCTTCACATGAAGGACAACAATCTCTGATAGGCAGATGCTTAGACCACTTGGATGTTGTGAGGAATTCAACCACCCACATGCCGAGAGTGCACTCACCTGGGCTTTTTGATTTTTTGTTGAATGAAAATGAATGATGGGAGATCAACCTCTGTGGACTGTGTAAGGCCATTCCATACACAGTCCATCTGCTTCCCGCACAAAATGCATAGTCACATGTACTCTGGAAAGACACAACTTACAGGCACCATCTTCCCCTGTCATATTCAGCTGGAATGTGACAGCCTTGGGTACATCAAAGCATCTCAAGGAGGGGGGAGGCACACCTTCCTCCAATATCAAAGGCTACATGGAGATGAATTCCTTTTGTCCTCCGGCTGGTGGCAGTTCATACCAACAAGATAATTGAGGCAAGCCTGCTGAGTGGGCTTGTTTGCCGAAGAGACAAAAGGAAGGTGGGAATGACACCCCATTGGTATGCAATTTGTCAACTTGAAGCTAGTTCCCACCTCTTCTGTATGAAAAGCAGTGAATGGCCTGTCTGAGTCCAGCAGTTACCACAGGTGTCCCTGCAGAGCAGACCCCTTTCAGAGGAGAGAATTATGTGGTTTGGAGGAGACAGGAAGTCTGCTCCCAGCAGAAACTTCAAGGGTACTCTGCACTTTATTCAAGAGTCACAGAAGAGAGACACTTTGAACTACAACAGACAGGGAGATGGGTAGGACCTAGGTATACATTGTCGCCCCCTTGTCTGTCCTGTTGCAGAGCACTCTGGTCCTGACGTCATGCTTAACAGAAGATTGTTGGTGGGGACCCCGGATTGGTATATTAAGGTAGGCTTAGCCTGAACCAATCACTGGGGACCAATTGGCTTTAAAAGAGGGCTGAACCCCTCACTTAGCAGATCATGTGAAGACTTTGAAGGGAGTAGGAAGAAGGACTCATTTGGACGTGAGCTGAAGGTACAGTCTACCTTACATCTTCAGCCATTGAAGGAAGGCCAGGAGTTCGAAGAGGGAAGCAAGATACCTCCTCTAAACATCTAAACATCTCCCAGGGAACAGAGGGAAATACCGGACCCGTCCAGCAGCTCCAGAACCGGTACCCAGCCAGCACACAGCGTGTCCTGCTAGGTTCTACCAGCAATCTTCACAGGTGGGAAGTGGCAGAGAGTCTCTGGACAAAGGACAAGGCCATTGCCATCAATCACTCTCCTGAGATTTGGGACATATACGCCTTGAAAGGTCACAAGCCCTGCGAAGAAGCTAGGAGGAGTGCCAAACAAGCATCATCCAGCGTCCATCTTTTAAGGACATTTTTGAAATGGGCGAGCCTTTGAACCACAACCAGCTACACCTCTGACTGTTGTCATGCTGCAGTCACCAGAACCGTCCGAGATGCCTCGACCAGCATTCCAGACCCGCCAACCAGCACAGAGACAATGAATCTTGGCCCCGAGCTGCCACGCCAGACAGTCTGCAGACCTCCATCCAGCCTCGCTTGCCGAACTGTGTCCCCCGTCACAAACTCTGTCTCAAGGTCTGCAAAGTGCCCTGGAACCACCACGACACTGCCGAGCATCAAGAACTTCTCCAGCACCAGGTATATTGTGTTTCTGCACCCTGGTCTTTCTCTGAAGGCCCCTAGAGACAGTTACGACCCTTTGCCCCATGGTGCTGAAGCAATAACCTTCAACTGTAAGACTAATTACTTTACCAACTACCCTCCTGTCAGTATCCAGAGTGCATCACTTTTCCTTCGTGAAACTGTCTGTCCTCTGAGTTCCTTTACAGGGTGGTCGTATTTGTAGTGTGCTAGAACTGTCTGTTGTAATAATAATAAAGTCAATATTTTTATCAACCTTGACTGGACAGTCACTTTTATCATTAGGTAATAATTGTATTTTTGCTGTGTTGCAACTAACCAATGATCCACGACCTTGCAGAGAAAAGCCTGCAAAATGAACTATTTTATCTTAAGGTATAGATTTTTAGTATGAAAAGGTTCAATCATTTCAAGATAATGGGACCCCTAAATTGAGCTTCGGCTATTTATTTTGACATAATATGCTGCCTTTTCGGCTGGCTGACAATATTTTTGCGAAATGCCCAATATTTATGGGAGGACTTGAGCGCCACTTTAGTAGGAGGGGTAATCAACTTAGGCTCTTCCCAAATTAAGGAAATGTCCAGCTTAATGGCCATAAATCTTATATGGTGCAGACATAGGGCCTCATTACACGGAAGGCAGTGGTCCAGGGTGCTATCAGCACCCTGGACCATGCGGGTAAATTACCGGCACCGCCTTGGCGGAAAGGGGATTTACCGCCCCATTCCAAGGTTGGTGGGGCGGTAAATCCCCCTTCCGCCATTGCCCTTCCCCATTCCCATTTCTGCCCCATAGGGCTCTATGGGAATGGGGAAGGCGCTAATTACGGCACTGCAATTTTGCGGTGCCGTAATTAGCTCTGAGGTCCCTTAGCGGGTTGGTTTTTTAACGCCTGCAAAAAGCAGGCGTTAAAACACCAACCCGCTAAGGGACCTCGTAGTAAGGCGGTAATGGTTAACGGCCACCGTTACCATTAACGGTGGCCGTTAACCATTACCGCCTTCCGTGTAATGAGGCCCATAGAGTTTTCTGCACTCCCAACAAAAGAATAGCAACCATACTATGGAGGACTTGACAACATTCTACACCATATAAATGTAAGCATAGCTCCAATAGCTAAACAGGAATTACCCATCAATAAATAAACATGGAGCCGCTTGACCAGAGGAAAGCTTATCATTGTTATCCTGACATCAAATATGCATAGTCTACTAAAGTATTCCAGAATGCAAGAAAATCTAAGTTTAGATACCTTTTATTGGACTAACTTAAAGCAGTATGTTAAGATGGTAGTTCCATAAGCTTTCGAAGTCCCAGAAACCTCTTAATTATTTGGTGGTCACACGATAAATGAGCAACAACAGAAAACAGACCCAGAGCTGGACATCACTTTTATATGGAAAATAAGAGATTCTCACAATTTAAACGCCATAGGCTTCAGGATGCAGGTTTGTAAGGAATTCAGTCCTGCCTGGCCACTTTATCTAAAGAAACGCAACAGACACATGCTCAAAAACTGGATGATAGTTCTCTTCGCTAAGAAATTACATTTCAAGGAAGGCCATGTTGTTCTACCAATGTTTTGCACGTAATGCGTGATGTGTCTAAATGTTTAAGGGCAAAGTGTCCAATGAGTGGAACACAGTTTGAGAAGGAAAGGATATGTTTGTTCACACCTTTTCTGTGCAGTAGTAACGTTTTTCACATGTACAGTTGACTATTTTTTCCAATGTTATAGGCAGACTTCTAATTTCCCAATTACAATGTGTACTAGCTTCTTCCTGTCCTTCCCAGCCAAATTATTACTTGCTGTGATTGTAATGCCTGTCCTAACTAAGAAGAAATACTGTGCACCTGTGTATTGGGACAAAAAATATAATCAAATGTTGCTGCATGTTTCTGCAGCCTCCATGTTGTGTTAGAGGGGTGCAATAGGTCAACCTGATTTGCTTAGGCCTGCTTGTATGAATATGGTGGAACTAATACAGAAATATTCCCTAGCTGCCAAGATGCTGTGTCGAAACTTTTCCTAGATGTACCTCATATTTGACTGGGCCTTTCTGACTCGCATACAAAGTGGCAAATACAAAACTAATGTATCACTATTCGAATGGTGAAGTTCCCACTTTTGGCTGGGTTTGCCTCTTGTTCGATAATAGATAGCAATTATTCCCGCTCAGACATCCAAAATCGCCATGAATGATACCTATGACCTTACTCATTCAGGAATATAAACATTGGGGTGGAAAGTCATAGATGAGTAGTAGTAGCAGCAGGTCATCTTCTGGTGCTGTCAATGCTGTTGCCTTGAAGGTCCCTTTGTCTATGTTCAGACCAGCATTTTTCAGGTTGAAAATCTTTAAATACTTGAGCTCCCATGTGTGGTATTTAAGAGGTAACCTTTCAGTACAAGTATTGGAAGGTCATGCAGCGTGTGCCCATCATGTGTGAAGTGTTGGCTAACTGGTGTTTCTGTTTTGTGGTTCAAGATGTTGTTTGTTTGTTTGTTTGTTTTAGTACTTATATTGCACACCAGACCCAGGGGTATTAGGGTGCATTGCATAAGACATCTTACAGCTTAGTTAGATAAACAGCTTAGTTACATAAACAATTTAAATACACGAATGAAACAGTAATTGTACAAGAAGAACAACTCAATAAAATATATACATGTAGTGCCAAAGGTAGGCACGCGTAGGCACTAAGAGGGAGCCCTACAAGTCCTTATGGGTCAAGGGGTTAGTAAATGTGTGTAGGTGGCAGGACAGGGTGGCAAGCCAAGGTGGTCATAGTTACACAAAGATCCTGTGGGTCAATAAGAAAGTACAAGTATACAAATATACAGTATGGCCAGACAGGATAGCAATGAGGAGCATTCAGGTAGGTTATAGGCCCTGTCCTTAATAGTCCTGATCTGTAATCCACATTATGAGGTTCTGTCGGAATGTAAGGTAAGGTTGATCTGATCACAGAGAGTGAGGTAGAGAGCTCCAAAGTTGAGCTGCTTTGACCTGGAAGCTACGTCCCCCCACACTGGCAGGGTTGAATCTGGGTAGTGTGATGTGATTGGAGTTAGCAGACCTAGTGGGTCTGGTAGAGCATTTTCTGGTAATTCTCTCTGAGAGATAACAGGGAGCGGCATTGTTTAGGCATTTGTGTACAAGTGATGCAACTTTTAGCTGGATTTTGTCGTGTGTCGATAGCCAGTTGTTAGCTCTTCTAGTATCAGAGATATGGTCTCTCTTGGAGATACCTAGTGCTGCTCTGAGCACATTATTCTGAAGGAGTTGGATTCTATTAATAGTGGTTTTATTTGCCCCAAAGTAGAGAGAGTTACAATAATCCAACTTTGAGAGAATAAGTGCTCTGGCCAAGGTAATACAACTATTGTTGGATAGGAAGGGTTTACCTGCTCTAATTAATTTGCAAGTGTAAGCAGTGGCGGATGCTATCGAATTAACTTGTTTATTGAAGGATAGGGTAGAATCAAGATAAAAACCTAAGGTTTTTACCTCATGTGCGGTGGTGATCAGGTTGTTGTCAATGTTGAAAGTGGAGTAGGTAGGTCCCAGTTCTTTAAGGGTAGTGGATGTACCCAGGATGATGATCTCAGTCTTATCGTCATTCAGGCATAGTCCATGGGTGGCCATCCATGCCTGAATGATGAGGTACACCCTGTTCACCAAGGCCAAATCCTTGTCATAATCACCCGTAAGAGGTAGGAGAATCTGGGTATCATCCTCATAGTTAGTGTAGGTGATACCGAGAGAGTGCAGATCATCGAAAAGGGGTTTGGTGAAAATATTATATAGGGGGGGTGAGACACAGGAGCCCTGGGGTACTCCACATGTGATAGGGATAGGGTCTGCAGCCGCCTAGGGAGAGAAGACTCTCATGGTCCTGTTATTAAGAAAGGATTGTATCCAAGCTATGGCTTCTTTGGAGAAGTGGGCAGCCATATCTAAGTGCCTGCATAAGACCTTGTGATCAACCAGGTTAAATGCGGCAGATAAGTCCAGAAGGTGGAGTAGCGCCGATTTCCCTTTGTCCCTAAGCTCATCGATCTGCGCCTTGAGGTCTATTAAAGCAGTTTCGGTCCCATGCTGGGATCGGAAACCAGACTGGCGTGCACCTAATAAGTTGTTAGTTTTCAAATGTTTTATGAATTTGTAGGTACGCCATTTTGTCTATGATTTTTAATAGAAAGGGTACTGTTGTGATAGGGCAGTAGTTAGTGGCAATGGAGGGGTCTAGTGTCTGTTTTATAAGTAAAGGTAGCACCCAGGATTCTTTAAGGTTACTGGGTATAGTTCCCATGGCAAAGGAGGCATTAATGAGTTTTGAAATGGAAGGGGCTAGGTCACCCGCTGCATCCTTTATTAGTTGGGCTGGACATTGGTCTCCTTTGCAGTTTGATGGTTTGAGCGATAGGATAGTTTTTTCTGTCTTGGTAATGGACACTTTGGTGAACTTGAACAGGGGGTGTTTGGGGATTATAGGAGACGAGTTAAGAGTTTTGGGTGTGGAGGTTTGGATTAGAGAGTCCTTTTTTTTTCTTAGCAATTTTGGCCTGGATGGTTGAGACTTTGTTGGCCAAAGCTTTCTGTATATTAGAGCACCAGTCTTTGGGCCTCATTACACGGTAGGCGGTAAGGGTTTACCGGTACCGGTATTTTACCAGTACCGGTAAATCCTTACTGCCTTACTACGAGGTCCCTTTGCGGGTTGGGGAATTTAACGCCTGCTTTTTGCAGGCGTTAAAAACCAACCCGCAAAGAGACCAGTGGAGCTAATTACGGTACCTCAATTTGCGGTATCGTAATTAGCACCTTCCCCATTCCCATAGAGCCCTATGGGGCAAAAATGGGAATGGGGAAGGGCAATGGTGGAAGGGAAAATTACCGCCCCGCCAACCTTGGAATGGGGCGGTAATTCCCCTTTCCACCAAGGCGGTGCCGGTATTTTACCGGCATGGACCGTGGCGCTAATAGCGCCATGGTTCACCGCCTATCGTGTAATGAGGCCCTTTGTCTTTTACACAGTTGTCTGCCACTGGGATGGGAGATTCTATTTCTTTCAAGATGACAAAAAGTTCCCTTATACTTGAATTAGCTTAGGATATTCTGTTGTTGTAGGTTTCTCACGTAGCCATCTGTATTTCTTTTTTGTAAGTTCTTGCTATATCCTTGAGATTGTTTTTGTTTACATCAGACGGGTGTAATCTCCATGCGACCTCACATTGTCTTTTTTTGGTACAGAGTATTTTCAGTTGGGGAGTAAACCAGGAATTGAGGTAGGCTTTGGGTTTACTTTGTCTCATTTTGAGTGGTGCAATTAAGTCAAGAGCTGTGGCCACTGATTTATTGAACTCATTCACCAGAACTTCAGGGTCCAGGTTTTCTGGTAGCGAGTTAAGTTGAGGTAAAATCAAGGGAAGAAGATTATCCGGGGTGATGTTTTTTTTTTAGAATAGGTGGGGCCTGCTGGGAGTGAGTGGAGGTAACTCTATTAGTTGCGAGGGTGAATATTATGAGATGGTGGTCGGTCCAGATCTGGGGGGAGATAGATGAAATGGAGACATTACAGTTATAATCCGCTACCCAGTCGAGTATTCTCCCTTTGTTGTGGTTTGGGTGGAGTACTCTTTGGGAGATGCCTAATTCGGTGAGAATGTTAGCCACGCTAGTTGCACAAAGGTCTTTGGGGTCGTTGAAGCCCAAGTTAAGGTCACCAAGGAGAAGAACTTGTGTGGAATGTTTTAAGTTATTGGAAAGGATAGTTGAAATATCCTCCTCAAAGGTTCCAATAGGGCCTGGTGGCCTATATATCAGGTGAATTGTTAGGATCTAAGAGTTGTTGATCAATAATTTGGCTGTAAGACTTTCTCAGGAATTAATATCATTAGATGGAGCTAGTCTGATGGGCAGACTCGATTTGACAATCAAGGCTATGCCTCCTCCACGTGCTTCGCTTCTATCCGCCCTTAGGATAGTGTATCCACCAGGAATTGCTAACATAAGGGCTGGACCTGCAGCGACGTGTAACCAGGATTCGGTGACGGCCAAGAAGTCTAGATTTTCAGTTTGGATAAAGTCTGAGATCTCTATGGCATGAGCTACCATGGATCTAGCATTAAATAAAGTCCCTTTAAGGTGAGGGATGGTGGTTATAGGTGCCCCTTTTGATTGGGGTGTGGTCATGGCGTACGTAATTCCTTTATGTACCCTCTGAGGGAGGTTGTGAGGGCTTCCAGCACTCTTGTGCAGGATTAAGAAGGCAGTGATTTTGCTACGGTTAGAGGCAGTGAGAGTTCTGGCTAATCGTTTGTATAGTTTGGTGAGTCTCAAACGTAATCTGGCATTTCTAGAAGTAGTGTTACATGGATGGCTGTCGTATATGAGATTTTGTTGAAGACCCATATGATCATTAGGGTTGAGCAGTACAGGGGTTTGTATCTGTGTCATATTGGAATTGTAGTCAACAAGTTGGATAGGGGCAGACAGTTTCCTATTAGTATAAGCTAGGATTGAGAGCAGTGTTAGGAGGGGTAGAAAATCTCCTGGGGAACACATCTTATGGTGGCAGAGTCGTCTAGTTTGTAAGATATGCTGAGATAAAGTCTGAAGCCTTAAGCTGTAAAGAACAGGAATGGCTATGGTGTTACAGATGTAAAGGCAGGTAGAATACAATGGGCCTCATTACGAGTTTGGCGGTAGCCATGGAGCTATTAGCTCCATGGCTACCACCAAACCAGGCTCCTTTACCGGGTTCCCAGTATGAGGAATTACCGGCCCATTCAGAGTTCGGAGGGCCCGGTAATTCCTTTCTCTGGGAACCCGGGCCCGGACCTTCCCCATTCCCAGCTGAGCCCCCATTGGGCTCAATGGGAATGGGAGAGGGAGCTAATAACGGGCCGGTCCATTGTTAGCTCCATCTTCCCCTCGTGGGACTCGGTAACGACGCCTGGTTTGACCAGGCGTTCCTTACCGGGTCCCGCGAGGGGACCTTGTAATCTTCCGGAATGGTGTTAACGGGTCTGCACCAATTAGCGGGACCCGTTAACCCATTCCGCACAGGCGGTAATGAGGCCCAATGTATGCCAATGAGTATGGCGCTGTGTACAGCTTTCAAAATAAAATAGTGCAATTGCACACAAAGCCGTGCAAGGATGCTAATTCTAACTCAATGTACTAGGATACATGGAATGATTTTAGGCCGCAGATGAGGTAATACAGTATACGCTATGTGCAGCTAGCCTATGAGGCTTCAAAAATGTATTGGGTAAAGAGGCTTGAATCCAGTACTGGCGGTCATAGCCAAGCAGGGCACAGTAAAACTGTACACTGATGCAATGCCTCTATTTGGTCCATGCACGCTATGGTCTAAAGCAGGCTTTCTGTTCGTAGTAAGTGGAAACAGTTGGCCAAACGATAAGAAGAGTGTCGGTATGGGCGATTAAGTGGATTACTGAGGTAATAGTACAATCATGACGCAGGACTATGACAATAACCATTCAAGCGGATCCAGCAATAGAGCAGTAGCAACGTTAGGCGCATACGGCAATTAAGCAAAGCAACGTTTAAGTCATGCACATGTTGACGGAAAAGATACAGTTGGCCTGGCGGGGAACGCTAGACATAGACATGAGGTGTTTCCGAATGAGGTTCTTAGTTTACCCTGAGATTTTGATTACGGAAGTCAATGTGCATAGTCTGAGATGCTGCAATCATGAGTGGGAAACAGATTACAGTGCAAGTCTGGTTAATAACAGTGACAACAGCGGAGGGACGTTCGCAGAGCTTATAGCACAGTGGGTTATGGCAGTGGGAGTATGGCAATCAAGGGGGTGGCGAAGCCGTACTATTAGCACTCTAAACAAGGTAGATCCAGAAGGCTGGGGACAGTTAGCCAAGCCTGCTGACAGTTTAGGTGATGGTCAAGCTCTTATAGGGGTGGATCAGGTGGAGATATGTTGGACAATGACAATGTACTTACAGTTCTGATGAGCTTTGGGCAGAATGGGTGGCCGACGGCACGACCAGCATAGGACAGGCTTGGGACAGGAAGTTTTGTTCGAGTGCCTCCGTTCGAAAGGGCCGGCTATGCCTGCCGGCAACTAGTTGGTTCTGAAGAAGCCTGATCAGACCAATTAGGCGTCCGGATGCAGGCAGCAGGCAAAGTTAGGTGGAGGGGTGGCTTTCAAAAGTTGTGAGCCGCCATCTTGGGCTATGTTGGTCCTTGTGGTGTGCAATGGAGGGCAGAGGCTGATTTCCTCAAAAATAAACACAGCAGCCTGCGTGCGTGGCTGTAAAACAGGCTAGGGCTAACCTGGAAATTATGAATGCAATGGAATAGAAAACCGCGTTCTGCCACACAATTTGCATTCGTCAGCTGTTTGCAGCTGGGATGCACGCAAGCCCCACAGGCTTACCTGTGCATGGATAAGCTGCTCCGGGCTCTTCCCAGAGAGCGGGCTCTGCTCCTGCAGTGTAGGAAGGGGCTCCTGCTCCTCGAAGGGGTCATCTAGTTGTGATTCCGGCTTGGGAAAGGGACCTTTTTTCGAGTGCCTTCGTTCGAAAGGACCGGCTACGCCAGCCGGCGTCTGGTTGGTTCTGAAGAAGCCTGATCAGACCAATCAGGCGTCCGGATGCAGGCAGCAGGAAAAGTTAGGTAGAGGGGTGGCTTTCAAGAGTTGTGAACCGCCATCTTGGGCTATGTTGGTCCTTGTTGTGTGCAATGGAGGACACAGGCTGATTTCCTCAAAAATAAACACAGCAGCCTGGGTGCGTGGCTGTAAGACAGGCTAGGGCTAACCTGGAAATTATGAATGCAATGGAATAGAAAATTGTGTGTGTGGAAATTCATTATTTGACATAGTTCCTTGCAACTCTCACCAACATACTTCCCTTGTGGACATTTCTTGCATTGGATACGATATACCACATTGAATGATATGCAATGCTCCTTGTATGTTTGGTTCTTTGGTGTTTTTACAACTGATTCAGTGCAGATGGTTTGGCAGGATTTTTATCTCCCGAAATGACATGTCCCCTGTCTTCTTTGTTCTAGATCTGGTAGAAATGTGCTTCTCGTGAGGCACCGTGCAAGATTTTTCAGTTGGTTGTATGCAATTTAAGGGGTTTCCTTCAAGATGTGACTCAGTTCCTCATCTCTGTTAAATATTGATTCTAGGTCATTAACCATTCTGTTCAGTTGTGTTAGTGCTGAATGATATGTGATGACAAAAGGGATTCTTTCTGTGGTTCACTGTCTCTGTATTATAGATGGTAATTTCTGGGTATTCTCAATGCCTGATGAAATTCCCTGTTAATTTGTCTGGCTGAGTGACCCATTTGCAAGAAGGAGGTCTGAACTGTGGCCAGTTTTTTGTCCCTTGTCTTCCTAATTATAATTATAATTGTTGGCACATATATGTTGCTATCGAAATCCCTGGCTCTAGATGATAGATCGTTTTGAATGGCTTGGATAAAAACTTGTCCAGTGAAGGTATTTGTTCCTGTTTGTTGGTTCCCAGTATACAAGTGTATGCTCACCTGGGAGTATTCCATGGTTAACCTAAGGCAGTGGTGACATCAATGTAGGGATTCATGGAATTGTTTCCTGGAATCTTTGCATTCTGTCCAAATCATGAAAATGCCATCGATTCAGCGCACGCATGTTAGTGATTTCTGGGATTGTTGTAAAAACCACTGCTTGAGATCTGCCAAGAAAAGGCATACTGGAGTGCCATTCATATGCCCATGGCAGTTCCAGTACACCAGAATAGTTTAGAATTAGAAAGTGCTTGCCTTGTCAACCTTTTGATTTGCCCACGAGGCAACATGCAGGCCTCAGAGCCATTTCATTTCAAACCACCAATACATGATTTGGTAATTCTTCCTGTAAATTCTGAAAGAAAAACTGATTAGTGAACAACACAGGCACGACAGACTGCAATGAACCCATTTAGGATATTAAGAGAAGAAACAGATCACAAGAGAAATGCCCGCTCCTTGTTTATGATGAATCTTGTCCAATAAGCAACCGTCTATTGAATGTAATGAACTTGTCAATTTACGAACAGCATACTAGGAGAATAAAATAAATAAGGATGTAGGAAATACTACTGACCTTTAAAGAAGAATTGCTGAGCGGAACTGGAAGACGAGCAATCAGACCCAGAATGAGACCTCATAAGGTACTCAACAAATAGAGTACCACCCACATTTCACTCAACAACAGGAGAGGAAAACTGCACATTTGCTCTCTTTTATCTCTGGTGGATCCAAAATGGCACAGCCTCTCCCTAGGATTATCCATACTATGGAGCAGACGCTGATCAGCACAGTTGCAAGGTCAAGTCCTGGCTGAATGCCATCTACAGGGGCCAAGCTCAACCTGTATCCAAACCTTACGGACGAGCAGCCTGCAAAAGCCAAGCATTTCAGGACACTGCATACCACAGCTGTGCCACCACAGTTCCCTCAAATACTTGGACACAGAAAGCAGATACTCTCCCAAAACTGCATCGCCAAATGCAAAGAGTCCATGTCTAATATCGACACTTATCAATGCCCCAACACATGATGCAACAACATCCTGTCCCTGAGACAAAGAAAAAAGCAGGAAGTGCTGGAAACAAGGAACAGCCTTCTATGGTAGGCAGGAAGTGGGGTTTAAGCAAAAACTGTAATTGCATTCTGTCCAAAGGGTAGGAGCCCTTCAAGAAGTGAGAACTGCATTGAGGAGGGAAAATAGATGTGACCTATGCTTAACTTCATCCTCACTCCCAACCCACACTCACCTTCATTCTCTACAGTTAACTGGGCTGTTATTTAAGGTGGACTTAAGCTTTCAAATAACCCACAAATACGCTCTAAGGGTTGCAGGCGCGGTTATGTTCGATTAATTAGTATACTTCAAGCACATGATATCAATCCAAAAACAGTAAATGTGAAGTCCCGGTGAGGTGACAATGTGATCTAGCCACCCTACAGCAGTTCAGCGGCAGATATGAACAAAAGAGCTTTCCGCAATGAATTTCATTCAAAGCATGCGCTCTTGAGATAGTGTTGCAATAACCTTATGTAAAAGTGTAAAGACTATTAGCAACCGGGGCAGAGGGTGCAGCCAATCAGGTTCTGTGGGTCGTGGGTTGAAACCTATGATCTCAGCCTGCATTCCATGGAAAGCACAGGTGGCCTCTCCCGCCTCGGGGTGCCATCCTCACCCCACCCTTTCCTTTTCTTTTTAAACTTAGCCCACTTCCTCTCCCAGCCCCACTTACCTGGTTGTGTCAACGGCGCCAGACACCGTCACCGTATAAGCTTACCTCCTTCTTCGTTTCCGGCCGCCATGGAAATGGAAGAAGGGCTCCGTATGGAGCCCTGCCTTCCCTAATAAGGGTGGCCATCGTGGCACAGTATTTTCTTTCAATGAACGGGACCCGCGCGCGGCGTCCCGCTCTTTGAACAAAAACGCTTTTTTTGTTAACACCATGGGTTAACGCTTTGGTAACCGACGGTGCTAATAGCGTTAACACCCCGTTCCCTGGGCTGGAACGGGGCAACATCCCAGTGCCCTCGTTATAGGGCCGCCCTTCGCTCTGGCCTATAACTTGGGCTGCCAGGCTATTAAATTAAGGACCTCTTTTTTCTGTACATTTTGTCTTCACTCATCCAAACCTATGAAACTTTACATCTGTGATTAAAGCCTTTTGTTGGCTCGGCTTTCCCATGTAACCTTTTGATTCATTTGAAATTAAATTTCTCTGAATAACCCCGGTTTACTCCTGATTTACTCCAGGAAAGTAGAGATAAAAACAGGATTGAATCAGAGTTACACATAGTAACTTCTTTCTGAATGGGTCTCCATGTTGAGCTGATACAATGTGTTTTTAAACCGAACTAACAGCAACGGGAGATAGAAACATTATTAATAGTTTGATGGCACTGAAAGGAAAAGCAGCACCCCACCATGACAAGTGCGAGGAAATTGCACATGTCGGATAAATTAACGACAGTGTTTTATGTCTTGAGTCAAGACGGCCGTTACCAGCTGGACATCAAAGCCGGCGCAGGGAAGGAGGTGTGGGCTCTGCACAGTGTTACTTGTTTTCATCCAGCAATTAAGTTGGTTTATGTGAACGTAAACTGCTGATAAGGCCTTCTAAGTGATGTTAACGGAGCCACTTAAAAGACAGTAAAAGAGGCGCACTAGAAAAAGCGAGTGTGGCCAATTAGTAATTGACTATCACTGGATGTTTAGTTCTATTAAAAGCAGATCTTTTGAACGTCGATTCACTTGCACTTTAATAAAGGCAGATGTCAAACTGTAAACCCCATGCCATGCAAGAGCCATGCAAGAGCCTGGCTCCAAAGAGGATGACACGAACTGCGCTAAATGGATGGTTTGGGGGGTTGCGGCTAAAACCAGATAGCAATTTATTTATTTATTTATCGGTCACTTATTAGGCGCTTATACAATTAGCAACATTGTTTCAAAGCGCCCACGCGGCAAACAGGGTGGGGACAGGGGAAGGTAGACAATGAATTACAGCACGGATGAATACATTGCATTAATAGTATAAACACATATTGAGAACAGAGGTAAGAGGAGACAAACCTACTATGCCTTGTTAGTGTTCAGAAGGTGCAAAATAAATGCAGAAACAATTTACCACAAATGCATTCTCCGCGTGACTTTTTAAAACAGAACTTTGATCACCATGTCTCAACTTTACACATGTGGAAAGCACAGTACTTTCGCTTTCACCTTCCCTGCTTAGGTCTCTCTAACACCTATCAGGTCTTGTCTGGTACATCCCAGCTTCATTACCGGAGGGTTATTTCTACCACTCTCCACACCACACCTTCATGCACTTGTGACATCCTACCATTGATGTAGCCAGGGTGTCTTTCCAGTGTGGGCCTGCATATTACAGATGGAGGCCCATGTCTCCACAACTAATGTCGATATATATTTATTGCATAAGCATCTTTTTTTTACGATGCACCCTTAGAACAGGCTAACGTTTGAACTATTCGAGGCTATTGTATACTTTTTAAATAGTTTTAAAAAAAATGTCTGCTACCATTGCCACAGAGCACAAAATGAGGTGAGCCCCCCTCCCCCCCAAAAAAGTCCTGCATTTTAATTTTACTATTATACTTTCATGACAGACAACAAATAAACTGTGTGATAAGGCCACCTGCTTGCCCTCATTGTTTAATCATGTGGCCAGGCTCTATTTGCTTAATTAGAGGACACTGAAATAGGTGAAATGAGTTGATGTTGTGTAATGCAGTAAACTGAGCTGCAAATAAAGAGACCTGGTTCTGGTGGGGCTCTGGTGGTTTACATCCCATGTCCTGTGTTCTGGGCCCTGTGAGATTGAGATTGCCCCTTTCTAGCGTGCTCACTTTTTAGCACACTTTAGGCCTTATTGCTGTTAACTAATAAACATCAGTACCTTTCCACTCCATACTCAGTCCCTCCCCAGTTCATAATGTCCCAGACTTGGCCCTGAACGAAAAGAGGGCAGGCTTTGCCCCTCATCCAATAGCCTATCTATGCCACCCCCGCTCCCCACATACTTACCCTGCCTGGGTGCATAATGTTGGGAGCAGGGCTTTTTTTGTCTGGTCGACATGGACAATGAGATGTGAGCTGCCTCCCTGGACTCTCTTCTAACATGAGCACCTGGGAGCTGATTCAAGCGCAACCTGCAAACACAAGGTGCATTTTTGTAAACTGATGTTAAGAGGACACCCAGGTGGCAGACACCCCGCTACACACGACCCACTCTACACCACATTAAACTGTGAAGTGGGTTTGTTTTCATTTTGGAAGAGTTGAATGTGTTGCTATAGCTTACTCTTGTACTTCAAGAATGAGAATCATGTTGGTGGTAAAATATAGTATTTTGCAACATTTGGAAACTGAAAGTCTTGTAATCTTGGAAGAAATTATAATGTTTTTTTTTTTTATTTGGTTACATTAAGAAACCTTACACAATACATTCATATATCAAATCCTACACTTACACAACATGATTATACAAATTATCTATATGAAAATGATATATCCACTTAAGTGCAAAATGCATTTAGAAAATATATCTATCCCTAAATTAACGTGGTCATTCTTCATTTAAACTTAAAAGGTTATTTACTCAAAGTAAACGATTCCACAAACAATCTAAAATGTCCATCAAACATGCTAAAAGGACTGTGGAATACAAGATTGACGTATTACTCATGAATCTAAATCATACATTTTCAGAAAAAACAGCCGAGGTAGAAACCACACGATCTTTGCATTTTAGTAATAAATGATACAAGGACTCCCTTTCTTTAGTTTATATAATCTACCAGAGAAATCCTCTAACCCAACAGGAGAACACCTAATCTCCAGAGTGAGCTAACAAATAAATCTAAATTTGAGGAGTCTATTCTGGAAAGATCTTGAAGGCGACTAAGTATGTACGGTTGTGAGTGGATACGGGCTGACATACTTCAGTCCACTCAGCAAGATGTTTAAATTACAATCGTTTTATTTTTTTATTTTTTTATTTATTTGTGTGTGGTCCAAATTGAAACTTTACAATCGTTTTTATAGATGCTGTAGTTATTCATTTCTATCCAGAGCAGGAAGTCTGCATTTAATAGCAGGAAGGTTCAGATTGGCAGTCCATTCAATCTCCCCTAAATATGGTTCACATTTGCATAAAAACAAACTGAAAGCCGGATTAGATCGGTCAGAGAGACTCTCAATTTAGCAAAAAACGTCAAACAGATCACCATTATAAAATGTATAATACAGACGTAGCCTCTGCCATTTAAAATAAATCCACCACGATAGTCCTAATTCCAATCTAATGGCCTTGATTGGAATATGAGGAGGGAGATTGAGAGCCTTTTGCCACACTCAACCATCTCTTAGTTGAAGGAGGAAGAAGCTCGCAACCATACAAAATGGATGGCCACACGTTAATGAAACACAGGCAGTAAAGAATAGAAACACATCTTCTGCTGAATGGCCCTCATTTGCAAAATATTTGCCTCAACTTTAATATCCAACCTATTTTTTACCAACCACATATGGTTAAATGGGGCAAACAAGTAGCCCAAATATGTTATTGATTGTGCTCGCACAATTCCCTTACCAGCAATCGATCACACAACGCTCTTGTTTTTACTATGGGCATTGAAATATAACACATTAGATTTATTTGTGCTAATTATCAGCCTGTTTTCTGTTAAATAGGACGCAGTTAGATCCAACCTTCTCTTGGATGCCTATGGGTGTGACATTCAAAAGAAGAATGTCATCCACATAGGCGCTCCATCCCAGTTCCAAAGTGCCCAGTCTAGGAGGAAAGAGTGCACAAAAACCAGAGGGAGATCTGAAATGAATACATTAAATAAAATGGGCGCAAGGACACATCCAGGGCACAGACATAAGGTAGCAATTAGCTCTTTTGAAAGAAGACCCTCAACATTGAGTCTATCTTTCAACATATTCTTAGAATGTAATCAAATCAACATAGCTAATAGCCCTCCTGGGATCCCCCACCCACTTAATTCTTAATTTGTTCCACAACCATCGTCTATCCACCTTATCAAAGGTGGATGTGAGGTCAAGTCTAGCCACGTTTAATGAGTATTGCCTACTGGATTTGTCAGTGGCTTGAAAAAGTGATACTAAATAAATATTTGTCAAGGTAGCTGCCCCTCTGCAAAATCCATTTTGAAAAATGCTCAACTTGTGGGGGGTTTTCAGCTCAAAGCGCAAGATCCATCAAAACAAAACCAGCCAGCACCTTGGAATGATATCAGTCTATAATTCACCAGATAGGCCTGGCCCACTTTCGTATAAATGGGAACCACTACAGCCAACGCCCATGAAGGGGGAAACTCAATTTGAGTAACCACTTGGTTAAACAGGCACCATAAGTTTTTAGACCAGACCCTAGGGTTCGTTTTTTTAATAAAATTGGACAAACTGTCCAGACTAAATGCTTTGGAAGATTTCATTTCACACGTGCCACCTACAGATCTTCTTGATCAAAATTCAATTTACACTGAACTTTAGGAAACAAAGACGAAAACAATTGCTCCACATACACATTTTTCTGGAATATAATTTGTTTGGACCCTTATCTGGTGGCTGTCAAAATTGTTCAAAACCCACCATACACCTCTTGAGTCTCGGGATATATGTCAAAACTTAATTGCCTCATTTTGTATATAATTGTTCTGTACTTTATGGGCCTTAATCCAGTTTTTGTAGCATTGTCTCTCTTTTCTAGAGACCATTGCCACCCATACCCTGTCACCGTTGGATTGTGCAGCTATTACTCGCAGAGTTTGTCTCAACATCAGTTTGCGATTTTTACTGTGGATATCAAAAGAGACCTCACACCGATCCACAAAAGGTTTGTTTCCATTGTGCACCAAAAGTGACTTTTTCTTTTCACCATGGAAGCGTTTTTTCCCAAAATTCTGTGGGACATAATGGAATGATCATTCACTCTCGGACCATATAAGCCAATCCTGAGCCGCTTTGTGAGAATTCGTCACCAAAGCTTTGCCCTATAAATGCAAAGAATTTGCTTTCTTTGTTTGCAATTACATTTTCATGGGCAATGGAAAAAGACAAACCTTGCTGTCCAGTGATCGTGAGAGTCATTGTAAGACAGGCGTCATCACTAGGATTATCCATAACAACATTTAGAGAGACAACCAACACCCTGTCCATCAAAATGTTAGATTCAAAGATAAAATCAATAATGGATGTAGAGAAACGACCTGACCATGTATGTTGAATAGGAATATCCCCTTTTAAATTTCCATTCACTTTGCACATACTCCAACTCACCATAAATAATGACCATCCTATACCTCTAGGAATCGTCCACTCACAGTGCGTTGCCTTAAGAAACTGAGTACTGCAATTCTGGGCAGGATCATCTGCTCCCACCTGATCCTCATCCTCATGGTAGCAGTTAAAAGCCCCCGCAGATAGAACACTGGGAACGACTTTTAGAGAGGCCCACAGCCCTAAACCCGGGTATAAGTCCGCCCAAATATCTTAGTATTTGACCACAAGTTTATTACAATATCAATTAATCGGTAAAAGATGGCATGTCAACAACAACGTAACATATGTTGGCAATACCATGATAATGACCGGTCGTTTGGAATAACCCTTTACCTATACGCCCAACCCTTTAGTTTCTATTTCAATTTCTTAAGGGGATTATTATTAGCGAACCAGTTCGAATATGTTTGAATAGTTATTTCTACATCATGAATATTAAGTTATACACACGTCTCGGGAGGATAGCTCCGGGGCAACTTGCCTTGGAAATAAGACCACACGGAGCAACACAGGTTCGATCCCCGGGTCCGCGCTTCGAATCCTCTGGGTATTAAGCGCGTTATAAATATCATATCATATTATAAGTAACATTTGTCATAACGTTCAAGAAAGCACTCTGTGTTTGTATGTGTGTCCTTATGCATGTTCACAACAGCACCTGTGCATTTCTGTGTCCCTCTCTAGGAAGCCTTTAGGCCTGGTTTACCAAAGCCTTTCTGTATGGGAAAACCCCATTGAGAAACCATGTGTAAATTAGGCCCATTGAGTACTGCGTGGAGAATACCTTTGCGCCCTTGAACCCCCTGATCTCACCCCGGGCCCAGCCCCTCTCTTGCGCCTCCCCCTACTTAGTTGGTGTCCGCCAGGGCCCGTGCCCTGATTCTGGGCGGAAAATGCACGTGCACATCTCCGGATTTTCTGAGTGACAGCACTCGGCCATTTTCTAGTTAAGCATTACATCATGAACATTTACAGCCCATTTCCCTGACATGTCTGGCGAGACTGGCAGGAAATTCAGAGCAAATTGAGCAGAGCTTGTATTCCTTCTCAGTCACACGCTAGCAGCCCCAAAACAGAATTATATGTCTACAAAAAAAAAAACGAAATTGGAAGCCGGGCTACTTTCACAGAGCGGGTTCCCACCGCCAGTGTGCCTGTCTGTCTAAAACACAAGTTACTCATTGAATATCTGTTTCTTTCCGACTATTTCATGCAACCTGTTTACTTGTGCTCTTTTCCGCTCTGGCCTTCCTCTCCGTGCCTCTTCCCCGGCGTATCTATCCATCCCACCTCCTGCTACACCCTACTACTGTTCCCACACAGTTTCACATGTGGAGTGAGGGGGCATTTCCTGCTGTTAAAAAAGAAAAAAAAGGCAAAACCTAAGACCCCAGCGCCTGCAGAACACCCAGGTTGACGCAGTGTGCGAGAGAAGGGCCTAATGCAGACCATATGCGCATCCGCAGTGGGCCACCGGGCCAGGCCCAGCGCTGATCACAACACCGAACAATCCCCCTTTAAGTGGACACTTCAAAACATTAGGAAAATATTCCAAAGAGCGTGCCCCGAACGTTTAGAGGATTCTGTTTGAGCTACAGTCCTTACCAATGTTCTCTTTTCACATGAAAAAATAAACGACCAGAAGCCTTACTCATGCAAACAAAACAACATCCTTTCTTAAAAGTGTAACCTATATTCTGCTATATTCTGATAGGGCCCGATTATTTCCCATGCAAATCGGCGATCGCAGAGTCCATGTCTGAAATCTAAACAGAAAGCAGTGCTACTGTACACAAACTCAGGTTTAAGCAGTTATGCATGTAGCTGTCCCGACTCAGCCCTTCATCCTTCCCAGATCGATGCATGGAGTACCAATACGTTGGAAAATAATACCACTTATTACAGGGCTTAGAAGCGGGGGAGTTCTGCAATGAAGCGCAGTATATCACGTGACGGTATTATTAGTATCATATTGTTTTTCTTCGATCATGCTACAGTAAACATTTTATATTACATTGATTTCTTGTATATATTGTGTTAGTAATTTGCACAACTGTTGGTTAGGTGTCTGTCGCACTCCTTTAAAGCCACCTTGTGGTTCTGTGATAGGTATGTTACCAGGGCATCTCAATTTCGTAACAGGGATACAAATTATGGTTCTGTTATGTATTGTCTCCCTCCACAGTGCCTACTTTCGCCCTATGAAGACCCCTTTTCTTATGAACCCCAAGAAAGAGCGAGGCTCCCACGCACCAAAAGGAACCCAGTGCTAAGCCCCCAATCAAGAGGCCACACGGTGGCCCGTTCCCACTCATTGGCACCCCAATGCCAACCTTTCCAAATGAGGAATGCAGTTCAGTTGCAAAACTTGTTGAATATAGTTTCACCTGGCTCTGTCTTGCATAGTTAAGCTCAATGACATTTCTATTGGTCAATTACAGTATCACAAATCACACCGGATCTCTTTTTCATGATCCATGTTCATTTCAGGATTTGTAATTCCCTTCTTTTAACTGCAGCCAAATGTTGTGATCTTGCTCATAGTTTTGAATAAACATTGTACATAACCTTATGGATTTGGGCCGGAAACCCATTGAAAGGTTATGACAAATTGCCATTTATGATGCCAGTACAAGATTGTGTGGCTATTCAACCTATTCTTTGCCTGCACAAAAAGAGCACTAGAATAGATCTAGTGGGAGGGCTTTTACCTGGCTGTGACTTCCGCATTAGATCAGTCACAATAATCATTGCAACCCCTGATGTTTTGTGACTAAAGTTTGAATTGGTTAATTCATTTTACATTCAGCACAGAGAGAGAGAGAGAGAGAGACAGAGACAGAGACAGAGACAGAGACAGAGGAAGAGAGGGGGGTGATTTTACTTGAGGATCATGGGGAACTGAGTCTTATGGTTAGAGTGCGTACAGAGGGCTTTATGGAGTGGAGAGTGGGAACTTGTGCCCCAAAGACAGAGTGCTGCATCCCAGATGAGGAGGATCGTCACCTAAGATCTGATCAGGGGGAGGTGGCCACTGGTGATTTCATGGGGAAAAGGGTGACAACATCGGCCTGATCAACGAAGTATGCCTCAATGGAATACTCCCTTGCACGTTATCATTGTCATCCAATATGCTGGGCTGGGTTAAGCCTCAGCTGTGGCTCCTACAATGTTTTAATTGTAGCTGTGTTTAGTGATGCATCATTAGCACTGCATGTTTTGCCATTCTTTGCATGGGGCATCTCTATGTGGGAGTGGCATGCTCTTATTTGTCAAACATACACAAATAAATGCAATAAAATGCATTATTGTTTAAATAAAGCATAGCATTTTGTATACAGTCGTAAACAATCAATAAGTGAATGATACATGTTTTCCAAAAGTTGGCTTTTGGCATGGAGTCTGATGAAGGGGGAGTCTGGTTAGCAGACCACCCTATCTGAGATGAAATGACCTGCATCATTTTATTATTTACAAAAAATCGAGAAAAGTATGGCTTTCATCCGTGCCAGATGGCAATCCTTTACACTTGGTTACTATGAAAGCTAGCATTCCTTTATATCTCGAGCATTATAAAAAGTGCTAATGCATGCCACCAGTGACAGACTTACTAGCTATGTTAGCTTTTTGGGGCGTTATTACCCAATGTTTTATTAGATAGAAGATGATGGGACTTCCGCTAGATCCAAGCAGATCTAGCGGAAGCTTCAAGGCTTGACCAATGCAGACACTTACTAAAAGGACCAGAGAGTGAGTGCTTGGACAGCGCAGTGCACCAAAAGCCTGAAATTCAGGGAAAAACAGTTAAACCACTCACTAATTTCTAGTAGCTCCTTTATTCAATGCATCTTTGAAACTTAATTTGATATTTGTTTATTCCCTGAGACCCCCTCTCACATCCCACTCATTAATTAACTCACCATCAATGGCAAAACCCACATGGCCAAGAAGACACAACCATCATGCTCTTAACTTTGCCCCAAAGACAAGTCCTTCATCCAGGTCCTGAGATCCAAAACAGTTGTTAAAGTTTTGGCCAACTCCCACCTGGGCAGTAGCAATGCCCTTCTCGTCATAGGACTAGAAACATTCAATGTGACCACCCCACCCCATCTTCAAGGAATTGCACCGGCTACCCCTGGAAGCATGCATCATGTCATGATAGCATGGATCACCTATAAAGCGGTCAACTCCAAGACACCACTCCACCTCACCAAGAAACTCACCATCTCCGGAGACCATTGACCACAAGAAGCCACAGAATTATGAGACTGGAAACAGAGAACTTCAAGAGTGAATACAATGAGAAACAGGACTTTTCCCACTTACCAGCGTAGACTGCCCCCTCTATCCTACTCCGTATGAAGGATCTATAGACCTAAATCGTCAAAGAACATTTCTCCAATTGCATATCACTCTACCCAAACCTACTTCTCACCTACCAGAGCTCCTCTTCTCTCCTGTGCCTCCTAACCATCCCTGAAACCTCTGATTTGCTTGCATTGCAAGCGACCTGTAACCCCTTTAGATGTTTCACCAAATACTGAACTCTGGTGCTTACCAGCTCAGTTCATCATTTGTTAATCCACACACATGCATGCATGCATACAAATACGCCTAGAGATAGCATGTAGATCAATGTTTGTATGCAATAAGATGTTATTTGGAAAAATGCACCCCTTTCTGTCCATCTATTACAACAAATTGTCTTTTTAAGATAAAAGACGGAAACCAAATGTCTTGCGCCCTCAGCGAAGTTTATTTTCAAAATAATAAATCAATGATCTCGAATCAATGCCCTCTACACATGTTTCACTGTCTTAGGTTGCCAGACAGATCTTCAGGAGGGAATAACAAATCAATTTTTCTGACTTATGTATCATATTTTTCAATCCATTCTTGACACATTTGATATCATAACAATAGAATTATTTGTTTGCGATTTCTTCTCTCTTGCCCAAACTTCTATATGTGTCTTGTATTTGCTTAAAGCAACGTTTTCCCCTTTTGCTGTCCCAATTTTTGCACGGCCTGATAACCAAACGAACATAAGGATCGACCACAGAAATAAGCGAACGTTAAAGCAAAAAGGATAGAAGCCTTACTAAAAATTAAAAAAATTGTGCAGGTCTGCCTTGAAGTTTGTTATGGGAGCAGACTTTCTGTCTCCCCTAAATCAAATCCTCAACCCTTTAATACAGAGAGGTGGGAACTAGCTTCAAATTGACACATTGCAACCCCAAAGGGTTGTTAGCCCCGCCTCTCCTCTAGGCTTGCCTCAATTATCTCATTAGTATGCACTGCCACCAGCCGGACTACCACAATAGGAATGCAGATCCACGGAGCCTTTGATATTTAAATTAGGCTGGCCATGGCTGGAGGAAGGTATGCCATCCCCCTTCTTCAGATCCTTTGAGGTACCTGTGGGTGTCACATTCCAGCTGAATATGACAGGTCAAGACACATGTAGGCTGTGTCTTCCCAGAGTACATGTGACTATGCGTTTTGTGTGGGAAGCAGATGCAATGTGTGTGGAAAGGCCTCACACATTTCTTGGAGGTTGATCCCCCATTATTCATTTTCATTATCAAAAAATCGAAAAGCTGAGGGGAGCGCACTCTCCCCCTGCGGATGGTAGAACTCCTCACAGATGGAATTTATTCTCAATCTAGGCTTCCCACAAAAGATATAATTATGTATGCTTACCAGCAGAAAATCAATGACACTGAGGGGCATGAGGGGGTTATTATCATCGGACAATGTCCCATACCCAGTTTATGGTCTAAATAGAGGTCTATACATTGGGAAAGTGTCATTATCCAAAGTTATAATGACCCCTCTCAAGTTTTATACTGCCATTAGCAGGTAATGCTAGTAACAATACTAGCTTTGGAGTTGTGGTGATGAAGTAAAACATGTTAGTTTAATAATGCCTAAACTGCTCAAAATATAAATTAGATGTGGTAGATGAAGTAAATAACTAGGTTGTCTTTATTACCTAAGTATTTTAATTGTAAACTTGGTTGAAATGGAACAGTTTAACCATGAGCTTGCTTTAGGTGCGATTTGAAAAAGGTTGCAGTATCCTATTGAAAAAGACATCTTGCTGGGAAATTGCATTGCTGTTTCGTGGAGGGAGAGAAAGGCTTTCTGCTGTTTCCTTGGCTACTACTGAAGTCAATACTTCTGGAATGCTGCCCATACCAGTACTTATTGGTACATTCAGAAAATTCAGATTGGCGGACAGGAGTTTGGTAAGGACTTCCAAGTGCTAATAGAGTATATGGCTAGGGTTGGCTTAACACTTTTTCAAATTAAGGCTCTGGAACTCAGCAGCAAGGAGGGAAACCCAAGTCGACAGCTCCTATACCTGATCCATTTCAGAGCAAATGTATGTTGACAAAGGAATCTATCAAAAAATGGACACTGAGTTGTCAAGTTCGCTTTCATGGCTCACTGGAAAAGGACAACCGTTCTGTGCAGATATGTTGTTCCACAGGGACACAGAATAGGGGGGAAAAAAGAGTACCCGTGGTTCGTTATAGGGGAAAACGCAGAAGTCAGGAAGAAACAGAGACATGGTTGGACTTCCATATGGCAGAACACAGGAACAAATAGGTGCAGAGCTCAGCAGCAACCATGATGGATGG
This sequence comes from Ambystoma mexicanum, assembly GCF_040938575.1. Classification (NCBI taxonomy): domain Eukaryota; kingdom Metazoa; phylum Chordata; class Amphibia; order Caudata; family Ambystomatidae; genus Ambystoma; species Ambystoma mexicanum. The sequence goes on along the minus strand of NC_090922.1, from coordinate 152,745,666 downwards.
ATGCATTCAAATGCACCAGCAAGACGTCACCGGCTGATCAGTTCTGCTCCACAGCATGTGACCCGGAGTGGGCATGCAAGACGTTTGAATATATTTTAACAGAATGAACAACAATAACATTTGTTTAGCTGTATTGAACTGATATCAAGCTACTGGGACACACTCCCTCAATCGTTGTGTCTTCTAGTAACCTTTATCCTTCTGGAAATTATTAAAAACCGTTCTCTTTAATGCCTTGGAAATGTGATGCTCTTTGTTCATACGCTCCAGTTCCACAAATCCCCTTCGTTGATCGCTTGTGCTACAAATCACTATCGCATAACATAACATTTCAGAGATATCCTGATAACAACTGTGACGAATAAGTTGCTGATGCACTCTAGTGGATGCCTGGTGTCTAGGGTGCTCCACAATCAATCCCTTCCAAGGTAGAGCAGAACATTGACCACGCATTGTGGCTCTTGGCAAGCAGGATGTACTGTGCAAGGGGAGATAACATCGCTGCTCCCACACATTACAATTGGCGGTCAGACCCAACAACCTCACGATATATAAACATGTTATAAATATCCCATACCCCAAGCACCCAGTGATTGAAAGGACTGCTCTCAGTATGAGCCCCTTCTGGGACCAAGTGTGCCAGGAGTAAATAAATAAGAGAAAGCAGGAGTAGAATGTGTGACACAACCTGTCATGGGCCTACTTGTTATTGTCAGACATTCCTTCCAAGTGTATTTGCTTTCACAGTAGTCTGTTTTTGTCTATCAAAGAAACAGCTCAGGCACTGTCCCACACAAGAGTGTGCCGCCTTGAGCTTGCCACACCTGCCTTTGGCTCTTTTACACATCAGAAGAGGCTTGTGAGACTTAAATATCATTTAATCTGACAGGCCGTTGCTAAACAGCACTCCAAAAAAGGAAAAGATTTCAAAATGAGACCTATCTTCAAAGATATTCAAAGTGAAACCGGAATGGGAAGACTCAATCTCCTTGATTAGTTGTAGAACTGGGAGTGACAGTCAGGAAAGAAAGGTTCAATTTAAAAGGCACAAGTTGCCCAAAAAGCCTCATTTGGCTGGTGTACACGTGTTCAGAGTACAACTGAATACGATTTCAGTGCTGGGCTGTCATTATGGGCAGGGCCAGACTGACATAGAAGTGATCATTCTCCCCTTAGAATCTATAGTGAGCTAAAGTGTAACTGTGTGCAGTCCTGAGTGTCCAGCCATGTTACTTGGCATCGTTCATTCAGAGTATAAGGGCTCTGTCAGTTATGGCACGGTTTTCAGGAAAGCTTTCAGTTGGGCACAGAGAAATCTCACTGAGTGGTGTTCCGGGTGGTGCTGATCCGCGAGCAACAGGCGGTGTTTAGCAAATGGGATACAGCAGCACAGAGAGGGAGACATTTCGTTTTTTTTAAACCCTCCCCCACCCTTTGCTGACCTTTTCCATTCGCTCACAGACCAAGGTCTAGTTACCCATTAGTGACGTCACAATACACCACAGTTTGGACACAAACCTTGGTTCTGGCAGACCACTACAGTATAAAATAGAAAATAAAACTCATAACATTACGTAGAGAAGAATTCTGCTCTGTTCCCTTAGTCACATCCCCCTTCAATCGCGTTGGGACTGTAAGACAGCCTGTGAGAGTGTATGACCCAGCAGAGTAACCAACATAACAGTAGGTCTCAGCATTCCTTGTTCATGTAAATGCCTTACCGCCCCTTTTCTCAGCATGTTCATTTGTCCGGCCTCATGGCAATTGAGAGTTCACATTCTCCTGGTAGCAGTGCAAACTGACTTCCTTAGAGACAGGACATACCAACTTGAAATGAAAAGGTTAGCCTCTGCACCTGGGTTAGGAGCAAATCATGCTTTTGGGATGTAGCTGCATATGTATGTGATGGTATAGAGTGAGCCAATGACAGAGGGTATATAAACCTGTCTGCTTGCTCCTTCCAGCAGATACCCAGAACACACAGTATTCAGCTGAGCTCTCCCTGGAACCTGCATAAAGGACAACATCATTTGGAAATAATTTGAATGAATTAAATAAAATGCATTTCTCCTTCTGCCGGAAATTTGCTTAGTCTAGCGGTTAGTGTTGGTGTAAATTCATGTATGTTTCCAGAAGTTCTAATGTGGTCCCGTCTTTGCTCTCCTGTTTTCTTGTGTATGGTTTCAGCACATGGTTTAAAAGAGGTTTGTGACAGACTTCCCAGGCAATGTATTGCCAAGCCCCCTATTTAGCTTGCTTCTGGAAAAGTTCCAATAGCGGCGAATCTACTTCGGCCAAATTAATTTGTTTTGATAGGTCGTAATGCAGTCCTGTCCCCTTTTTTTCATATATAAATAAAAGAAAACAAAGTGGCAACCTAATTTCCTGATCCATTTAGGAGGCATGTCTATACTAGCTATTCATATTTCCATGGGCTATCGAAAGGAATGTAAAGGTGGAAAAAAAGATGACAAATGTGTGATAAAGGATGAAAAAGATCAAAGCCTTTTGGAGCCACCCACTGTGAACTTAACTCGCTCCTATCTGACCTCTCCCTCTGCTCCCTTCATGGCCAGCATACCCACTCTGGTGGGAACTCTCTTGACCTTTTCTTTCTCTTTACTTCACTATTTTCATTTGGCCTTTTCATTGACCCGTCTCCATTGTACACTTTAACATCTCGTCGCTCAACCTTCTTTCTACTCCTCCTCTCTCGTCTTCAATGACTAAGAGGAAATTCAGGCAAACTCTTTTCCCCCCTTACCATGATCATGTGAGAACCTCTCTCCTGTCTCTTTCTTGTGTTCTCATTCTAAGTCATTATTAAAAATGACAATGTCTGGAAACTTTGACAATATGAGTATTGATGACCCAGCTATAATGGGACAAAAAGACAACATGAAATCTGTTGACAATGCTTTTTCTGACTTTCGCTATGCACAGACTAACACTATCCCACTTTCACATTCAGGCCTTCCCTTCCCCGCCCACAGCCCTGCTCACCTCTCAGTTGCCCTGACCTATGACACAAACCTCTAACATACTCCCAGCCTAATTAAAAATCCCTTGCTGCCTTCACTTCTGCACTGAACTCTGCAATTCCTCCTACTTCACAAACCTAATCGCCTACCTTCACAGTCACCTCCACACTTTTATCTATCCTCCCAGCTTTGCTCATATCTCCCAAGCCAATTTACATCACCTCCCCGTTCTGCAAATGACTTTGCTCACTACTTCTCCTCTAAAAGCTCTAAAATGTATGACACTCTAACTGCACTCCTCTCACTCCCCCCACCCTCCTACTGTCCACCACCTCTCACCCCTACCTATTCTAATCCTGATTACATTTCCAATTACTGTTCTACGGAAGTAGGACCCAGCTTTCTCAGCGCCAACCCTTCTTGCAATCCTGTCGACTTGTTTCCTCCCCATATGTTCAATGATATAGGTCCTCTTTCTAACTTTGCTGGTGCGGTAAAAACTGTGCAGGTATTTCTGTTTTACGGCATGTTACACGTTTGCCAGTGGAGTGTCCTGAATTACCTCCAGCTAGTAGCTGGAGGTAATTCCACCACCCTCTGGCAAAAAAAGACGGTTTTACTGGTACCTGCACCGGTATTACAAGGGCAGATAATAACAACAAATCCCCCCATGGAGTCCCCCTGGAGTCCCCTACGCAAACAGCCTCTACCTAGGTGCTTTAGCGTTACAACTGAGAAAACTTCAAAGAATCCAAAACACTGCTGAACGCTTGCTCATTAACCTACCTCCCAGAGAACTCGTCAGCCTTAAACTAAATGTCCTCCATTGGCTACCGATTGGTCGACACACTACCTTGAAAGCCATGTGCATCACAGTCCGCGCCATCCACATCAGTGCAAAATTCCGTCAGGACAAAATCCTGCGCTACCAGCTCACAAGGAGTCTCCCATCTCGCAAAGCATATTGCCTATTGGTCCAACTTCACAACTCCTCCAATCTGGGTGGATCCTCATTCTCTGTCCAAGCACCGATCATCTGGAACTCCCTATACACATTCGCAATACTGAAACTCACCTGAAATTCAGAAAGGCCATACAAACCTGGCTCTTCCCAACATCCTCTTGAACGCCTCCCCCTCTCTAAACTGCATAGCTGAACCCAACATCCGTATACATCAATTACAGCGCAGATGCCGGCAGTGTTCACATTCTGCACACAACCTCACTGTCCTATGCCCTCCGCTGTGCCTCCTCTCGCCCCTGCTCTTTCTCGCTACTGAACCTGCTCCACTGGAACCCACTGTCCATCACAATCCAAGCCAGCTCAACTGTGGATCACTTCAAGACTTGGCTTAAATATAATTTTCTTTCTAAAGAGGGAGTTCCTTCTGCCCTCTCACCCATCCTCCCTACCTGACCCCACCACTGCCACCAGTGATGATTAATAATGTAATGTTATACATTTATTCAGTACGCTTTAGTTTGAAGTACCTCGCCATTGTTAGTCACCTGTTTCTTATATACCTTTACTTTCTTGTAGTTTTGTTTTTCCCTGGTTTCTCTCTCACTCGTTACACCATCATAAACTGGCTCACCACTTGTTGACAGAACCATGCAAGTGCACTCTAAAATCTAAAAACCCTATTGGCTAGGAAATATTGATTATAAAAATTACCTTGCCCTGGATTCTCTGGACAGCACCCAGAATTCAAGGTAAATGTGTCAATACTGTTTCCCTAGTTCAATACATTTTCGAGTTACCTCAACCATCTCATACTGCTTTTCAAGCTCTGCAAGCACTGGGAGCTGCCTTTGACACTCGCCCCTTATCGTACCTATCTTAACCCACTGATACAGATGAGTCGGCCCAACGCCTGTTTGTGCTGTGGGACGTTTAAGCCCATTGTCACTGAATAATTGCTTTGCATCATTGGACCTCTTTGAGCCGACCTGACCCATTGCCTGACTGGTTTTGTCCACAATTTGAGTCTCAAAGCCTGCAATCCATACGAAAAAACCGGCTTGAAATGTCTTGATGCTGACCTGAACAGTTTGAAGCCTGGCTCAACACTGTTGTTCCCACGAACAAGCATTTTAAGTTATTTGAAATGGTTATGTCCCCATGTCCCACCTTAAGGGGCCTTAGTGACTGGTAAGACCCCCACCTTATTCAAAGACATCTTCGGTGAAATTTACATTGTTGCTGAAATGTATTGCCTATGCACCCCTGTTTTCTCACTCAGCGTATCCCTTTATTCCAAAGTGTACAGTCTCTGCATTTTTCCCGCAGAGAGATGGGTTGAAGTGTTTCGGATTAGTGTGTTTGTATTTTTATTTGAATTAAAGTATCCTATTTTTATAGAAACAAGATTGTAGATTCTTCTATTTTTTGGTGCCATAGTACTGTTCTTGTATGGACTGCAACTGATTTAGCTCTCGCATCTCCAGTAGAGTTTAGCCTGCTGTCATCTTGCAGCGCAGTAGTCACTTAGTCACAAGAACATCAAATGATGCTCACGCTTTCGGAGTGCACGGCTTGCAATATATCCTAGGGTGTGACCACAGATCTCCTGGTTCTCTGACGTTTCACTATGATATGTCCAAATGATTTGCTCATAATCTGATTGCAAACCAATGCCCACACACTGCCTTTTCCAAATCCTACCAACATTTGGTCCTCTGCATTAAGGGGTGACCTCTTAAATCTACTGAGAAGAACAAGGAACACACAAACATTGTTTAACTTTACATCTTGGGACCAAAGCTTCATACATTATTTACATTCACTCTCTTGGCTTGTGCATCCAATTACATTAATCTTCCTATACGTCCTAATCTTGCACTAGGCAACCTTCTGAAGTTAGTTTGGTGGTACCAGAATTGCTATTTAGGGAACTTGCGTGCAGTAAACATAAATAGTATAACAGGTGGCCTGAATGAAACAAAAAGTCTTGAGGACGTTACAAGGATTTTATTAATGGAGTCAAAGAGGTACGGATGGTTCTTGGAGTAAAAGTTAGAAAAGGCAGATAAAAAAAAATGCACTGGCTGGAAAAAGGATGTGGGAAGTGGTGCCAGGGCTGACCCTTTCTCTCTCGCCTCCAGTGGGATTCCCACCCTAGCCCATCCAGGCATCAGTATCCCAGGTTAGTGATATTGCTCGGTAACCCCTACTACCTCAGGCTGATCTAAAATGCAGATGGCTTCAACTAAGTGCAGGCTAAATAACTCCCTCAGGGATGTTCTACCTAACCCTACCCTAGTGATGTTTAGAGCTATTGGGTGGGGTATGTGTGCCCCCTTTATCTTTACTACTTTAATCCTTCCAACTACTCTTTTCTGTCCTACCTACTTGCCTATTTTCTCTTCACCAAAACTCTTTACCTAATCCACGCTACTACAAGTCTTCCAGCTCTAATCCTATCATGACTACTCACACAACTCAGGGACATGGTGCCCTGCTCATCCCTTTGCTATGCAAGCATCCCAGGGATATGGTGCCCTGATCACCCTGTCGCTATTCAAGAAACCCACGGATATTGTGCCCTGCTCACCCCTCTGCTATTTAAGAAACCCAGAGATATGATGCCTACTACCCCCACTGCTGTTCAAGCACCCCAGCGATATGGTGCCATGCCCACCCCTTTGCTATCCAAGAAACCAAGGTATATGGTGCCTTGCTCACCCCTTCTCACTTCTCTAATACACCCTACTCCTTGCACCCCACTTCTATACCCTCCCTATTAGTTTCAATCTCTCTTACATTCACTCCCTCTCACACTGATTGTTTACAACACTATATTCAGTCTTAATCTCTCCCTCCCAACTCCTAAACCCCTCCTCCCTACCTGCTGCACTGCAATACACTACACTCAACACTACTGATACCACTCTCTCTGAGATAGCTCACCTTCTCACAATCCACCTCTCCAACACTCTACTCGCCGTCCTTCCGCTCACCTCGTGTCTGGGTGTCTTGTTGTATTGGTGTGTCTCCAACTGTACCTATGACCTTACCTGTACAACCCACACTCTGCCTCCGCTGCTGTCTGCTTTTATAGTGTAGCACTTTGTATGCAGAGACTGTCTCACCCTCCCACCCATTGGTTGCAATGATCAGCTGATTTCTGGCACCAATCAGTGCCTGTCTTTTCTTGGTAAAAGGGCTTTAAAAACCCTTCTAAGCCCCTCCATCTTTTCCAGCACTGTTTTACATGCAGCCTGGCGTTTCACTGCCATGCCTTGGCCTGAAACTTCGATTTTCTGCATTGTTGGTGAGATTGTTGTTCTGCTGGGTTGTTGGTCTTTGGGGGGGACATGATGCTGCATCACAGTCTGTTTCAATGGCTGAGGTCCTGGTGTTCCATTTGTTTGTCTCCAGTCTGGGTTTTCCTGGCTGCTTGCTATTGCACTGTGGGAGATGTAGTCCTGATAAAAAGAGAACTGTGGCAAGGGACTGTGTGTAGACGCAGTGAAAGCAGTGGTGTCATTATTGGCACACAGGGGGGATTATAAATCATGAAAAGGGGAGTATTGCTGTGCCACAGGTTTTAAAGCAAACGGGTCAATACAATTTGGGAACCTCTTCTTGCCAACCCTCCATTTAGCAATAAATAAATGAGTGCAAGTCGCATCTGTTCCTTTGACAGAGAAAAGAAAAGACCAGAGAGACAGAAAAATACTAAAATGATTCTGTATTTGATTGCACAAAAGGGTAGAATAACTACTAAATGATGATATTCAAAAAAACATACAGTAAAGACAACCAGCATATCGGTAGTGTAAATAAATACAAGGAACAGAAATTATATTATTGGCAATTAGTTTATGAATATATATTGATGTTCAATAATCACAAAGATGTAGGCTTTAACCAAAGAAATGGAAAAAGAAAGGAAGGGGAAACAAGCAGAGAAAAAATGGAAAAAAGTAGCAAAGGTGTGGAAAAAGGAAAAAGTGATAGTAGCAAGGAAAGGGCAGAATAATTCCTGTCCTAACATAATACTGAGAACAGATCGTTGAGCTGAACAGTCCTTATACAACTCATGTTTTGGGTGATCACTTTGTCAATCCCAATTCGAATCTAGAGGTGAGTTCAAAAAATGCAAACAAAGCAATGACGGTATATCTCGGAAGTAGCTTCGTTTTCCGCGGTCAGGTTTGCGAGGGGGGGATTATTCGGGGACCAGTGACCCCACAACTCCCACTTCTCATACCTGCGGCAGGGCTTGTTTTGAGTTTCATTTTAGAAAGCCTCCTGCTTTAGCCTGAGAAGGGACACCCATCCTACTTGACCCTGCCAAAATAGACACTGCTAAAATTTTAAGCAAGCATACATAGGTGCAAGGATTACCCAAGCTCTCTTGAACGCCTCACTCACCCAACACTACTCAGTCTGAAACCTATAATTCCTCCAAAATTCCATTGGAATCACTATGCCTATATGAACCCATCACATGCTTTTCTGTGTTACATTACTCTAGAAGATATATTATGTATAGTGGACTGGCATACATGCGCACTAATACATGGCATTCACCCCGCCTGCATTCCTCCCTGCATCTGCAACCTACTTCCTCATGTCATCTTACCTAACTCCTGCTTAGGCTCTCCTTCCCTGCAGAGCAAGGTCTGGTTTTCCTGAGGCCATGGCACTTTACATCACAGACAAGGATCAGAGCTCTGAAACTACTATGGTGTCGATTTGCCGTTGTCGAAAAGCATCATGTCATAACATAACATAAACTTACTTAGATTTACTACTGGGTCACCAACCTGGTAGGAGCATTGACAGCACCCGCTGTGGAGCGATGCTGTGTCTCCTGTGCCAAAGCAGTGATGCCATTCCTGTCGGCAGCAGAGGGCATACCTATAGATTAAGAAGTACAATCAAGAGCAGGGTTAAGCATGGATATGTACAGCTTGTTGCCCTGTTGCCCACCCGTGTTTGTCTTAAGCTAGACCACTGGAGCTTCCAAAACCATGAGGGCCGCGCATAGGGATTTAGAATTTAAGGACAGCCAAAACAGTGTTTGGCTACTGCAGTTATAGAGATTGCTGTGGATGGAATGCTGGTGCTGCAGAAAAGGGATTTATTTTATTATTTCTTTTTCTTTATTTGAATTCTTGTCCACGGCTTGTCCTACCCAGAGGGTCTGAGAGTGCCTTACAAAGTTCAGAAGTTCAAAGGTGAGGGGGAGAAAAAAAGGATAGAGCATTTTCAGGATAGGAAGATTAGCAAAGGTGGGGGATGGCAGCGCAGGCGGTGTGGCTAGAATAGGCGTGGGAATGAGGTATGTTTTGAAGCTTTTTCTGAAAGTTAGGATCTAGGGTGTTTTTGGATGTGGCCTGGTAGAGCGTTCCATGCTCTGGGTGCTCTCTGGGTGAATAGTTGTTTCCGTACGTTAGTTTGCATGTGGAATCCATCAGAGATTTTGAATGGCTTGTCTTGAGTGTTTGTGGGTGATGGGTTTCAGTTTGTTGTGATGATATGAATGGTTTTGTATATGATGCAGAGTTCTTTTGTAGAAAATATCTGGAGTATGGAGAGCCAGCAGAGCTGGGAGAGAACTGGGGAGACATGTAAGTCTTTGGGAATAGAAAACGAGTCTTGCTGCTGCGTCCTGTAAGTCTTTCAGTGGGACATGTATGCGTTTTATGTGCTGAGTTCTTTGATGCAGTGGGTGAGGGCAGGTTTGTGCTCTGTGGAGGGATGAGGAAGTATCCCATTTAGCAAGGGCTGCAATTGAGGAGGTTGGTAGCCATCCAGGTGGTGACGATGTAGACACAGATTTTAAGGGTGTGGAGTTGTGATGGAGAATATACTCTCAGGTATATGTGTGCATCCTCTGCATATTGATGAATATGGGTGGTTTAATTGCACAGGGCCTGTCTGAGTAATACAACACGTAGGCAGAAGAGTGGGTCAGATAGGGAGGACTTGTGGCACTTTGAGGATACATGACTGGGGTGGGTTGGATAGACGGGGGGCATGAGAACAAAGCATATCTTGCCAGTGAGGTAGGAGGCGAACCCATCAAGAGTTTCCTCCTGTGGGATATGATATTTAGGAGAATGTTGTGGTTCTAGGGTTTGGGTAGGTCCAGGAGTATGAGTTGGCTTGATTTTTCTTTGTCTGTTTCATCGAGGATGTGAATTATTGTGTTCTATGTGCTGTGGCTGGATCAAAAGCCTGATTGTAAGCTGATGAAGAGGTCATTTGTGGTGATGTGTTGTTGGAGTTGGCTTGGAAAAATGTGTAAGTGGTGGCAGACTCCAGAGGAACCCTCAGGGAACTCTGTCAGGGCCAACTGTTGCTATAATGTGGCAGGTGCCACCACAGGATTACCTTCAGCAGAAAACAAGAATAGAAAAAGAAGACAAGATCTTGGTGGTAATGAGAACTGTAGGGTATTTTGTGGAGATTTGGGGCCTGACAGTATTTTCTTACCGCCGAAAAATAACTTAGCATCAATCACTCCTTGTATTCAGATTGGGCCATGTACAACAATAATACAGTGGACATGCATTATTTCAGCACCCAGACATGCGTATTTGGTATGCGTGGTTGGTATGCGTGGTTGGTGGTATTTTGGTGAGCATAATTCCCTTGTTTTATTTGTGGCCCCAATATCCAGAATCCCTTATTTTTGCTTAGATTTTTTGTGTAATCATTAGAGAGACCTCAGGCTTGCATTTCTGGAACACCACATTTTCATTTTTAGTGTGCCACCACGGGCAATTTCTCTCTGTCTTATCTACGGCAGCGAGCTATCATGTGGTATTTTCACTATCTTATATACGGTAGTGAACTATGTCCCGGGCCTCCCTTTTTGTCGACTCATAGACCTCCGACAAACTACAACACACACAGTTAGTTATAACTGCTCATACTAAATTACATTGTGCACACGGCTGCAACCAAATTTGATGTTTAGCTACCTTCAAAATGACAATTGCACTGTCTAAACATCTCCCCACATCATCAGCACTGCTTTGGTAAATATAAAACACACCACCCGTCTGGTTTCAAATATTTTTGTGTATTATAAAAGTTGCATTTAAACACGATCTCACTCTTTACAGAAATAAATAAAATAGCACCGTAACAGCATTGTCTGTGATACACTGAAAAGAGAGTGGCGGAGACGAGAACTCAATTTGCAACATTAACATGTGATTAAAGCACAGGAATCTCCTTTCCTACACTGACTGAATATTCTCGTACACACTCAGCCCCCACACTTCTGTAATTACCTTATCTGTTCAGCCTGAGTTTTCTTCAGCTGTTCTCTTTCTGAATGTGGCTCCCTTGAAGATTAACCCCGGTGAAAACAAGCGTCTTTTGTTCTCAAACCGGGGTCATTGCCTGGAACTCTCAGCTTTTTCAGCAGAAATGATCCAACCAGGAAAACAGGTCCTTCTCCCAGCTCTCCAAATCCCGACTGTCCTCCCCCTCTCCTCAAACTCCCCCCAGCAAAACCCTCATCACTGCCTCTAGCATGATACTTGCTATGACGCTGCTCCAATCAGAAATGAATCATGCCATCTCCTCCCTCTCTACACAATGGCTCCTTTTTACAGTAACCATTTGTAACCAACTGATTTCCTGTATCTCCGAGCCCTTGGCTTCCTAAGTTATGTGGACAGAGCAGCAGAGAAAAAGAAAAAAATGAATGTGCGTTTAAAAGTTCACTTTCAGAGTAGGCCTATTTCTGCAGTGGAGACACATTTTTATTAGTGGGTTATATTAAATGCAGTTTTATTAGTCAGGTTAGTTATTAATAATGTTAGTTATTAATGTTCAAATGTGTCTCTTGCACCAAAGGCATTTCAGGTGAAAAATAGTGTGCATTTTTGAATGTGCACGTGTGCTTTTAACTGTAAAAATAGATTTGCATCTTATATGTTAAAATCATTTTTGACTGAATAGCCTGGCTTTACTTATATGTCATGTTAATCTGGTAACACATATAGCAATGCACCACACCCATGTGGTGGTGCTGCATAAAAAAATTGCTACCTGTGCAGTAGTGCTGTACTCTGTGCTGTAACACGCCAAATATCCTTACAGAACTCCCTGGTCACGGTTAGGAAGTGGGGGTGGACTACATTAAGTGATAAATCAACAGAGAAAGGTAATGGTGTGTGTGCTTTAGTTGGCCTGGAAGGCTAGAAGAAGACTCCCCTATGCTACCTCTGCTTTCTTTATCTAAAGGCTATATGAAAATTACAAGAAGACAAGCTTTTGCTGGCCCTACTAATGTACAAAAGGTAGAGGTAAGCTGCTCCTTATGAGAATAAGATAACTGTACCATGGGATTTAAAAAAAAAGTTTAAACAGGAAAGAGCACCATAAAAGAAGATCAGAAGGTCGAGACAGTTAATAAACGCGTTAGTGAGGTGTTCTAGCAGGGAGGGGGATCAGGTATACGAATAGAGTTAAGGAGAAAATTGGCCAGTATAAAAGAAATTACAAGTGTTCTGTCATATACATCAGCAGGTAGTCACTCTAAGGCTGCAAAATGTTTTACAGTTAAATCACGTATTATCCGGTCCTCACGAAGGATAACACAGTATCATTTGATAAATATGTGGATCGTGTTCTTAGGCCATCGAGCTACTATTTATTTTTCATCAAGTCTATCAGCTCTTCCTGTCCTATTTGTCCCAGCTGCCCTAATATACTCCTGAAGGAATATATAACATGTCAATCAGAATAGTCCAGCAACTCCTGAGGGGAACTGCTGATAGTTAAATGGAACTAATAACGCTACACAAAGGACTGAGCAATATGGGGTTATTACTGATCCTTGCACTGAATATTGGAGGGCAGGCTTTTCTGAGATGCTGAGAAGTCGCACTAACTGAGAACACAACTCTCTTGTGTTTTACCCGGCCTCATAATCACCAAAGGTAATGAACCATCTAATTATTAAACTCAGACAGATTAAAAGTATGGACATAAATAAGGATATGAGTGAAGTGAGTTTCAATAAAACTGTTGCATCAAGAAGATTCCTAGTTGTAATTAGATTTCAAATGTGTTGCCTCTCCTTTTAGCACCTGTTAATAGTTGATTTGAAGTCAATGCTGCCCCTGTGATAGCAGCTTTACTGTCCTGCAAGCCGAAGAGAAGTCCAAGCAAGGATCTAGTCCTACAGTCCTAAGGATCTAAGTATAGTTCTCAAACGTTCTCTTCCTAAATCTCACATTCCGGAGCCCTCCGCTCATCTTCCTCCAACTCTCTGCGGGTGAGTCATTTCTCCAAGCAGAAACTTGAGGGGAGATATTTATCCTCTGTAGGTGCCTCCCTAGGGAACAGCCTCCCGCCTTTCTAAATTCCAGACACTCCTCAAGACTTTCCTCTTCACCTCCTCCTTCTCTCTCCCCCTCCCCTGCTAACAACCGCTTTCTGATCTCCTCTAATTCTGCTCAGTTTTGCTGACTGGCTGCCTGGTATACCGTCACAGCCTCACGGGTCCCAAGCATTTCTTGCCAGTCTCCGGCACATGCCCACGGACCTTGCACTTGTCGCAGCACTACTACACTTCGGTTACGACCTGTGAGAGTGGTATCTCTCTGCACTTAAACCATGTTCTGACAGGACTGGGTGCACTTGTCCCTATTGCCCCCCATGCACTTCCTTCTCTATTCACCTGCATAATCTGAATGTACCATGCCTAGTAAGAGCATTTGTCTTGTCCTCCCTATGTCTTCCCCTCCCATGCATGGTTGCGCTTTGAAACACTTGTGTATAAGCGCATAATAAATAAACAATCAATCTACCATCACCGCAGAGCATCTGGATTTTAGAATAAATGCCTTCAATTGACTACTTCATTCCACATTGTAGGAAAATGCATCACAATATAGAAATAAGTTGGATCTGGCACATACATTGCCAGATTTCAACTTTGATGATTCATCTTCAAAGGTGTTGTGAAATGTTCTAATAACTCCAGCTATATGATGTTAGTTCAGAAATAAGGTTTCTTGGAAAGGAAAGAGGTCAACCATTCAGTAATTTAGATTTTGAGAACCATCAATTGTCTCAGAATGCTAACATAGTCAATGGCTCAATTTGGTCGTAATGGCCATATCAACCTCTGACTACACTGTGCTAGTATAGTTTTAAGTATATTTATGTACACATCAACACACTAAACCCTACTCAGGATATTGAAAGCACTTAAGTAAAAGTAGAATGAAGATTATTCATAGCTTTTAATTTTTTAAACCAATGTTTTGAGCTGCTTTCTAAAGGACTGATTGCTGTCTTCATCCCTGAGAGATACTGGTAATTAATTCCATAGACTGAAATCTGGGAAGTGAAAAATGTGCCACCTCGCCCCTCAGGCCCCACATTTAACTAGTCACACTTCAGAGGGCCTTCCAAGTTAGCATTGCTGAATGGAGGGCACTGTGTGGGTCATGATGAAGTGGATGGGATGGATGAAGTGGATGGGACAGATAAATTGGATGGGACAGATGAAGTAGATGGGACGGATTAAGTAGATGGGATGGATGAAGTAGATGGGACAGACAAAACGGATGGAACTGATGGAACTGATGTAGCAGTTGGAGTGGATGCAACGGACATAATGAACGGAATGGACAGACTGGATGGAACGGACGGAATGAACAGAATGGACAGAATGAAAGGAACGGATGAAACTGATGGAACAGATGAAGTGGATGGAACAGATGAAATGGATGGAATCGATGAGGTTTAGAATGGATGTGAAGTTGGAAAGGATGAAGTGCAGGGAACTGATCGAGTAGAAGGAACAGATGGAGTGGATGGAACGGATAGAGTGGATGGAATGGATGGAGTGGAGGGAATGGATGATGTGGATGATATGGATGGCGGGTGGAACGGATGACGGGTAGACCGGATGATGGGCGGACCGGGGGAGCGGTAGACCGGATGAACGGTGGAATGGATGAGCGGTGGAACGGGTGAGCGGTGGAATGGTTGAAAGGTGGAACGGATGAGAGACGGAACAGATGAGGGGTGAAACTGATGAGGGGTGGAACAGATGAGGGGTTTAATGGATGAGGGGTGGAATGGATAAGGGGTGGAATGGATGGTGGGGATGGAACAGATGGAGGGGATGGAACGGATGGATTGAACGGAATGGAGGGAGTGGATACAACAGAAGGAGTGGATGGAACGGAGGGAGTGGATGGAACAGAAGGAATGGATGGAACGGATGAAAGGGATGGAACGGATGAAGGGGATGGAACAGATGAAAGGGATGTAACGGATGAAGGGGATGGAAAGGATGAAGGGGATGGAACGGATGAAGGGGAAGGAACAGATGAAGGGGATGGAACCGATGACGGGTGGGACAGAAGAGGGGCGGGACAGATGAGGGGCGGAATGGATCTGGGCTGGAACCAATGAGGGGATAGAGGGAATGGAACAGACAGAGGGGATGGTACAGAGGGAATGGATGGAACGGAGGGAATGGATGGAACGGATGGAGTGAATGGAACCGATGGAGTGGATAGAACGGAGGGAGTTGATGGAATAGAGAGAGTGGACAGAACGGAGGGAGTGGATGAAACAGAGGGAATGGATGGAACAGATGAATGGACGAAATGGGCAGAAAGGACTGAGTGCTAGAGTGGACCGAGTGGATGGATCGGATCGAGTGGATTGGACCAATCAAGCAGAAAGAATGGACAAAGTGGATTGAATGAAGGGAGTATACAGAACGGATTAGGCATGGAACGGATGAGGGATGGAAAGGATGAGGGATGGAAAAGATGAGGGATGGAACGGATGAGGGAAGGAATGGATGAGGGGCGGAGCGGATGAGGGACGGAATGGATGAAGGACAAAACAGATGAAAGATGGAACAGAAACGCATGCAGATGCGGGATGGAACGGATGCGGGATGGAATAGATGCGGGATGGAACGGATGAGGGATAGAATGGATGAGAGATGGAACGGACGAGGGATGGAACGGACGAGGGATGGAACAGATGCCGGATGGAACGGAAATGCATGCGGGATGGAACGGATGCAGGATGGAATGTATGCGGGATAGAACAGATGCGGGATGGAGCGGAAGAGGGATGGAACGGATGAGGGATGGAACGGATGCGGGATGGAACGGATGAGGGATAGAATGGACGAGGGATGGAATGGACAAAGGATGGAACGGATGCGGGATGGAACGGATGCAGGATGGAACGGATGAGAGATGAGACGGGCAAGGGATGGAACGACGAGGGATGGAACGGATACGGGATGGAACGGAAACACATGCGGGATTGAATGGATGCAGGATGGAACAGATGCGGAATGGAACGGATGCGGGATGGAACGGATGAGGGATGGAACGGATGAGGGATGGAACGGATGAGGGATGGAACGCATGAGAGATGGAACGGATGAGGGATGGAACGGATGAGGGATGGAACGGACGAGGGATGGAACGGGCGAGGAATGGAACGGACGAGAGATGGAACAGATGAGGGATGGAACGAATGAGGGATAGAAACGGTTGAGGGTGGAACGGATAAAGTGGATTGAACAGATGAAGTGGATGGAACAGATGAAATGGATGGAATCGATGAGGGTTAGAATGGATGTTAAGTTGGAAAGGATGAAGTGCAGGGAACGGATCGAGTAGAAGGAACAGATGGAGTGGATGGAACGGATGGAGTGAATGGAATCGAGTGGATGGTATGGATGATGTGGATGATATGGATGGCGGGTGGAACGGATGACGGGTAGACCGGATGATGGGCGGACCGGAGGAGCGGTAGACCGGATGAACGGTGGAATGGATGAGCGGTGGAACGGGTGAGCGGTGTAATGGTTGAAAGGTGGAACGGATGAGAGACGGAACAGATGAGGGGTGAAACTGATGAGGGGTGGAACAGATGAGGGGTGTAATGGATGAGGGGTGGAATGGATAAGGGGTGGAATGGATGGTGGGGATGGAACAGATGGAGGGGATGGAACGGATGGATTGAACGGAATGGAGGGAGTGGATACAACAGAAGGAGTGGATGGAACGGAGGGAGTGGATGGAACAGAAGGAGTGGATGGAACGGATGAAAGGGATGGAACGGATGAAGGGGATGGAGCAGATGAAAGGGATGGAACGGATGAAGGGGATGGAAAGGATGAAGGGGATGGAACGGATGAAGGGGAAGGAACAGATGAAGGGGATGGAACCGATGAGGGGTGGGACAGAAGAGGGGCGGGACAGATGAGGGGCGGAATGGATGTGGGCTGGAACCAATGAGGGGATAGAGGGAATGGAACAGATAGAGGGGATGGTACAGAGGGAATGGATGGAACGGAGGGAATTGATGGAACGGATGGAGTGAATGGAACCGATGGAGTGGATGGAACGGAGGGAGTTGATGGAACAGAGAGAGTGGACAGAACGGAGGGAGTGGATGAAACAGAGGGAATGGATGGAACAGATGAATGGACGGAATGGACAGAAAGGACTGAGTGCTAGAGTGGACCGAGTGGATGGATCGGATCGAGTGGATTGGACCAATCAAGCAGAAAGAATGGACAAAGTGAATTGAATGAAGGGAGTATACAGAACGGATTAGGGATGGAACGGATGAGGGATGGAAAGGATTAGGGATGGAAAAGATGAGGGATGGAACGGATGAGGGAAGGAATAGATGAGGGGCGGAGCGGATGAGGGACAGAATGGATGAAGGACAAAACAGATGAAAGATGGAACAGAAACGCATGCAGATGCGGGATGGAACGGATGCAGGATGGAACAGATGCGGGATGGAACGGATGAGGGATAGAATGGATGAGAGATGGAACGGACGAGGGATGGAACGGACGAGGGATGGAACAGATGCCGGATGGAACGGAAATGCATGCGGGATGGAACGGATGCAGGATGGAATGTATGCGGGATAGAACAGATGCGGGATGGAGCGGAAGAGGGATGGAACGGATGAGGGATGGAACGGATGCGGGATGGAACGGATGAGGGAGGGAATGGAGGAGGGATATAATGGACGAGGGATGGAACGGACGAGGGATGGAACGGACGAGGGATGGAACGGATGAGGGATGGAACGGATGCGGGATGGAACGGATGAGGGAGGGAACGGAGGAGGGATGGAACGGATGAGGGATGGAACGGATGAGGGATGGAATGGACAAGGGATGGAACGGATGCGGGATGGAACGGATGCAGGATGGAACAGATGAGAGATGAGACGGGCAAGGGATGGAACGACGAGGGATGGAACGGATACGGGATGGAACGGAAACACATGCGGGATTGAATGGATGCAGGATGGAACAGATGCGGGATGGAACGGATGCCGGATGGAACGGATGAGGGATGAAACGGATGAGGGATGGAACGGATGAGGGATGGAACGCATGAGAGATGGAACGGATGAGAGATGGAACGGACGAGGGATGGAACGGACGAGGGATGGAACGGGCGAGGAATGGAACAGACGAGAGATGGAACAGATGAGGGATGGAACGAATGAGGGATAGAAACGGTTGAGGGATGGAACGGATGAGGGGTTGGAATGAATTAAGCGAATGGAGCTCTTAACCAGTTTTGTCTGGAATTTACCTGTACAGTTTATTCATCCAAATCAAGTCTGACTTATTTTTAATTGATATAGACAAACCTGTTAGGCTAGATGATGAACAGCAAGTTTTGCTCAGCACTCCTGTTAATACAGAGGAAAGAGTGGTAGACATTGAGACGGGAAGTTGGGAGAGGCACCATACCAATATCGTCTATACACCAAATGTTAGAAAGAATTGGCTGATCTGATGCCACCTAAACTGTGTTATCTATATCTTGAGTATGTTAATGATGGTGTCTTGCCACAAGCATCTACACACAATGCTCGTATAATCTTATTGCTCCAGCCAAATAAAGATGATATGCACTGTAGGTCAGACATTCCATTGTATGTGCTGAATATGGACAGTGAAATCCTGCCAAGAATGTGATCTCATTGACTTCTGTGCTTAGTTAGTGCCATTGTCCTTTCAGACCAATCAGGGTTTATTCCTGGAGGTCTAGCTCATCTAACCTGAGAACATGTGTTGATGGACTGGCTCTAACTGTGCGCCAGATAGATGCTGTCACTGCACCCTTAGGTACCAAAAAAGCATTTGATTCTTTGGAATGGATCTTAATGTTTGCTACCTAAAAGCGCATATGTGCTGACACATTCCTTGTAACAGCAGTTGCCCTACTTTGTACTGATCATTTGTCTAGTGTGTACACTAAGGGGGTTGCAGTTGCTATAGTTCATTTGTTAAGGCAAACATGTCATGGGTGCCACCTCTCCTCCACAGTTTTTGCCCGAGCTCTTCTACTACTACCATGTCTTATCTACTTAAATTTATGGAAAGGTCGAGCTGGTCACTGGTTGGTCATGTGGGGAATTTAAAACCGAACCCACCGGTGACTCTGTTTTGCAACACCACTGTCTGCAGGCACACAATAATAGTGGGTGAATTAACGGCACTGGCCTCTGGGAATGGATGATCTTCAGAATTAAATAGGTAAGTACCGGCAATCAGAAGCTGATGATGAGACGGGTGCTTCCAGAGAGAATACAGAGACACAAAGAAAGATGAGCAGGGGAAAGAGAGAACTAGCCTGGTCCAACATGGAATGAGGCAGAGGATGACTAATCTAAGTGGAAAGAAAAGGAAGGCAGGAATATAATATGGGTAAAGAGTTACAAATAGGTCCTGGAAAGGACTGGCCTGGCACACATCTTCAGAGTAAAGTGAGACGTGACCCCCACCCCCACCCCAGCTCAGAGGTCTGTGAATTAAGATGTGGTTTCTCCTGATTGCGAGGTCGAGCATCAGTTTGGGTTGCCAGGCAATGATCAAGAAAATAATTAACCGTCAGCTGCATGCCACCGGATCAGTGTGAAAGCCCTGTCATGGCATTTGTCCTTCTCCAGAGCACTGCTGCATCCTGGCTCTTTCGTGTCTCATTCCCCCCTTCATTGTGACACCCCAGGATGATCTGTGGTCCTGAGATGACACCATGGGCGCATTTGCCTATGAGGGATAGGTCCCCCATTCAACAGGTGAGCTACTACTGGATTATAGACTCAGAGGGGAAACCACTACCAAATATAAAGTGGTTGCTAAACCACCTGATGTTTATCTCTCGAGCTAGTTCCCACTGTGAAGCAGTCTCCTCCATTTACAGGCTGGTAATGACTTGGAAGAAAAATTACTCTTTGATTTCAAAGAGTCCATGTCCTTGGGCAAATGCAATGGATGTTAAAATTGACAACAATGTGTGAGAGGAAGTCTAACCCATTTCAAACTTGTGGGCCTGATTTACAAAAGATTTTTTCAATGTGAAAATCCCATTGTAAATCAGGCCGTGTCTCTAATATACTGCACCCTAGGCTTTGCATTTTATGATCAGACCTACTACACACCTGTAAAGATGCAAAACATTAATCCCACAGCATCTGGTGAGAGAGATGATGGCAATTGTCTACGCTTTTATCTGGACATGTCGGATGTAGATGTTTTTTTGTATGGCTGACTCTGTAAATCTGAGAAATATACTGTAAACCGGCACACGTCCTGAGCCAATACTATAGTTGTAGGGCCAGCTGCTCCCTCTCAGCAGCTCTGCTCGCAAGTTTGCCAATTTAGGATTTTGCCTGGCCTGCAGCAGAAAGTGCACAACTGGGTGAGCCCTTTCTCTCCCACGCTGTCTGCATGGTTTAAAGAGTTGTTATGGGGGATAATAATTGTAAGGAAACACATAGACAGCAACCCCCTCTGAAGCCTCGTCCTAAAGATATCTGGGTTTGCTTTTTTGCAATATTTGTGGAAGAGTTCCCAGAAACCCACAGAAGGGAGCCGTGAGCTACAATGCATGGCTTTGCTTTATATGTGCTGTATTCATTTATCTTATGGGGAGAAACATGTTTTAAAATGTTTCTTACTAATGGTGTCACAAACGCCAGTTTCTGCCTGTTGCCTTATATACGTATGCCTTGTTTGGATGTTTGCCACTGTTCCATCATAACAATCCAATGAAGAGGATATTAAAAAAAAAAAAAAAAACAATGTTTGAGGCTACTAATAGCTGACAGACCCCTGTGGACAGATGAATCAGATGAGCCTAGCAGCCCATCTGAATGCAGTAGGATATCAGTGTCGTCCACAGATCTACAAAAATGTGTAGCACATTTCTGGAGAGGTTTTGTGAGGCACTCAATGCATCAATTGAATAACAATTGCCAGCTCCTTGAGGAACACTTGAGGAAACCCTAAAAGAAATTGATTCAAAAGAATCTATTGCCCTTGACTGTGATCTGTTCTTAAGACATTGTTTTTCCCCCAGGAAAATCCAAGAACAGAGGAGGCGAATCAGGGCAGATACCCCAGGAGGATAGAATGTTCGACAAATCTCAAGGTGGTTGAAAGAGCTAATGTCGCAAATATTCCACCACCATCCTCATCAACCATGCTCATGGTGTGTGCACTAATGAAGTGACCACTACTTTAGTGCTGTATTCTTCACGGAAGCTCGCCTACCAGTAGGGTGATGGCTGACTCAATAATTCTGCTGAAAAAAATAAAAATGGTCACTTAACCCAAGGCAAAATTTGGAACTAAAACAACCCTAGATTTCGTTTGTCAAATCAGCCCCACAGTTCCTCAAGCCAACAGAAAGTGTAACAAGAGAGCCTCGCCATTTAGAGGGATTGAGGTGGGATGTTACCCCTTCCAAAAAAATGTTCACTCTTACAACATTGAAAGTACAAATTGGACTCACATATGAAGGGATCATTCCAATTCATCTTAATGTACATGCAAACATGTTTTTCTCTTGAATTATTGAGATGTTTGATTGCTCACATTTTCATAACTTGTTAATTACACAGTGGTTTCTGTTCCTGGCTAACAATTTCATTGAAAAAGCTCTGCATTCAGCGAAAAACATGTCGGTTTGGCCATTCAATGTAGAGTTGACTTATACGATGGGTTTATTTGTACAGGATCTAGCCATTTATTGTATGGATACATTATATTAAAAATCGCCCATTGAAAAATGAAACTAATGGTATCATATGATTTATATTGGGATCAGCACATCATTAATCTGCATTGTACAGTAAGACTACACATTAATCTAGGTCCTCTCCACAGTCCGAATGCAACGCATGTGACCCACTAACCCACACTGTTAAACCAATAATGTATGTCCAAAAATGAAGAGCTATATCCCTGAGCAGCATACCAGAGAAAATCATTAAACTACATATGCCCAGTCGAACACTGGCAACACTAGTCTGTGGTCTAGAGTTGCCTTTGGCAGATTGGCTTGGGGGAATCGCAAACCCCTCAAAGTTAGGTTGTTTCAAAAATCCTCAAACTTTCAAAGTTTTCAGTGCTTCAATCAAACTAGTTTGAGAGTTACACACATGTGGGAGCCCCTGTACTGAGAATTAACAAGGCCAAATAACCTGTTCTTTGGGATGGTTCCCATCCAGAGGGTCTTCAACCTCGGTTAAGCTCGCAATAGCTTTCACAGCGAACATATTGCTGTTTCCATATGATTCTTGTCCCAACCACAAGAGCAGTCCTGTACCAATATGGTAGGCAACTTTCCTCAAAACAAGAGTAGCTCAGTCATGTGTTTCTGCCTTGTTGTCAGTGCACAGCTTCACCTCATTTAGTGAGGTGAAGCTGTGCACTGAATAAGGGGTCCAAGTCCAGATTACCTTTAGTAATTTAGGGTTAAACCCCAAGTTTTACAAAATGTAGAAAAAATGTGGAAGCCTAACTAGATTGAGTTTCAGATAAAACATTGCCCAGCAACGGGGGACTGGTAGTCATTCCGCACATTGCAGTAAAGCAAGTCCTACACACCTCTGGAGGGCAAACAGGCAGAAAAAGGCAGTGTTATTTCTTTTTTTAGTGCAAGCATTCTAGAATGTTTTTCTCTCCATTTTCAGCATGTGTTCCTGCTCCATTAAGAAATAGAAAAAAAGCCTTTTCTCTTTCTAACATGAACAGGCACACCAAAGGTGTTTCTTATTTTCAGCAGAATGGGCCTGCACCTACCAGAAGAAAAAAATGTTTTTCAAATGCAAGCTCCGAAAATAGAAAACCTTTTTTTCTGTTTGTAGTCTGGGCACTTCAGCCGGTTTGCGCTAGAAAAGAAAATAATGGTGTCCTGCCTGTGAAACAAAACATATTGTTACCATTTCTTGTGTGGCTCGGCCTGTTCGCAATAGACATGAGAGTAAAAAGCCTTTTCACCTCCGGGGTGGCTGCTGGAGCGAGTCATTCTCCGGAGGGCGATACAAAGTAAAGGAACATGGTGCCATAAGGAGGCTGCCGGTGGTAGGCGGAGGGGGCATCCATCAGGGTTTGTCTGTTCCCCAAGTGGCTTATGAATAATCATTGGTTTTCTTGTTAAACACAACTTTTCAAATGATTTTGTCACAACACAAAAGAATATGTGGTGCACAATTCATACACGTTTTCATATAAATGTAATAAATATTCACAATATTCACAGAAATATTCACAATAAAATAAAAAAAGAGCTGACTCTACAAATGACACATTATTCCATTAAAACCAATTAAGATAACCAAAACAAATGCCTCACTAGTCTATTAAGATATTAGAATGCACACCTAAAAGCAGGCAATTACAAATATGCAATTTCGAATCTTCTCTTGCCCATTGGCAGCAGTTATTGTCATCAATGTTATCATTGCTTTTCAGATCTTAAATCCGGCATTATTGCTTTGAGAAAGTGGACTATTGCGACTTTTACGGCCAATCTTGGGCAAGAAAAAAGTAGCAACCAAATTTCATCATGGTTTAACTGGGTTTTCATAATAAATACATGCTGGAAATTGTTTTTATGGATTGAAAGTAGGCCAGTACATTCTACCACAAGATGTTGCAAGGATTCAGACTCTTGCTCAATCGTGCAATAACGACAGTTCCTTTGATCTTTAGGAATTAATTTCCTCCTGAATAGACTCGAGTGGGCCACAGGGTAAACCTGAAGCGCATATATTGGCTTCTGATATGTGGTGATGGACATTTATTTAGATATTCCGCCATTGTCCTGTATCTTTTTTCCCCAAAGAGAGCTGAATCAAAGTCTTTGTAATGTTCACAAGTTGTTCGATTATCTATCCAGTCAAATTGAAGAGTTTAATTTTAGCTCGTCCGGGGTTGTTGATTAGTAGTTCCAGATCTATGGAAGCCTCCGCCATGGCACTAAACACAGTTTTGCACCAATTGCTGGAAAATTTGCCGGTATAAGTGTTTAATAAGTGCTTCTCTTTTCATTTATGTGTCCCACTATGTATGCTTCTCTAAATGCACTGCAAACCTGTGGAAATAATATTTATTCACCATTTTTTTTATTTTTAAATGTCTTCTTGGTGGTTATGAATCACTCTTTTCAATTTAGAGTCACCAGTGGTTGATCGGCTTGTGGACAAAGAAAATTAAGAGTGACAGGTTAGCTACCTCCCTAGGGCGGCACTTAACTGTTATATGTATTAACTCTTCCTATCTCTTTTTCCAAAATCCCATCATTTGACTCTTTCCTTTTCTCCAAAGCCAATTTCTACCTGATATTATCACTCACAATTATAACGTGAAGTTATATTGTTCACTGAGAGTAACAAAAGGCCTGAAAAAGGTTCAACTACTCAAAGGATGGATAAAACATGAAGAGCTAATAGTGGCAGCTCCAAATACCACATCCAGGTTTGAAGCTGATGCCTTTAAGAAGAGGACCTGTTTCTTCTTAAGAAATGTAGCCAGGCAACTGTATTATTATTGAAATTCCTGCATGGTTCTTTGCTTCTAAACTATAACGAAGCATACACGTATATACTGTCTGCACATACGTACGTACCTTGCTTTCTAGTACATCACATGACACTGTCATTGGGATATTCCAAAGCAATTTCAAGGTTCAGATGAAGGAAGAGGAGGAAGGGAGAATAGTATCGATTGGGAAAATGAGTGGTGACATTGGAAGAGAAAGGGGTAACAGTAAAGAAACAGGTTCTGGTCGTGTGGTAAAAGGTGGGGAGTACAGTGTTTATCATGGCTACATTATCAGGTCTTAAATGTTAGTTTACGACTGTTTTTTGTCATAAATATTTATTCACATTGGTTTAAATGTGGCATTTACAGAAGTAATTCTCACAATTAAAAACATCAGAAGCTGTTATGATGCATCTGAAAACATCTCATGTCTCTGCATTATTCACACACAGTCCAAATAAGGTTGTTAGAGGGGTGAAAGGTTGGGTTCTCTCGCTTCCTGTGATGTCACTTTGGGGTGTGGTCAAATGACATCACATCCTGTGATATCATCAAAGGTCAAGGGTCACGTGATGTCACTTCCACTAAACCTGGCATTTTGGTGAAATGACGTCCCTGAGCAAGAGGAAGGAGATCTCCTGGATGAAGCAAAATGGAAAAAGGTATGTCAAGATGTGAGAAAAGTATCTGTAAACGCTATGCTGAAGTTAATAGAACTCAGACATCAGAACGCACACACAATCTTGCAGTGGAAAGCGCTTCTGCTTGGCCTAGATGCTCAGCGCGGACAGCGAACTTCATGCACATGGTATCGGAGTATCATCCAATCAGATCTGTGTGGCAATTGATAACACGACGGCTCGCAGAGTTGACTGGGTTGGAATTAGCGCATGACCCGAAGGCATGTCTATGAGGGAAAATCCCAACACGAACACATTGGAAAGTTATCAGGCAGTTTATCATTGTCGAAACGCCAGATAGCAGCAATACGCTGGAAACGTGTGTTGGCCCCGTCATCCAAGGACGGCAGAAGGGTGTAATTAGGTGGACCCCAGCTGAAAGAGACCTATGTGTGCAACGGGCTGTCAGGGCGGGTGCAGAGAGGCTGCACTCGAGATGGGACGAGGAGTTTTTAGATCAGCTACAATCCCCTTCCGACCAGAGAGCGCCGTGGGATGGCGCAGGGTATGGGTAGCACCAAAACGAACATCTGCTGTTCAGAACGGGCGGGGTTGCCTTGCGGGAGGCTCTGGCGGGAATAGCTGAGCAGCTGGGGAGGGTTGACAGCATTCTATGGCCTGACTGACTTTGTATATCTGTCTTTTAAAGCTGATCTAGGATTGTGTGTAAATGAAATCTATGTCGCAACATTTAAAAAAAAATAGTTTATAGGTTGTAACGTTATATTGAAGTTTTAAAAATGAAATACATATATATATATATATATATATATATATATTTTTTTTTTTTTTAAAGGTAAAATGCAATTGACCTGGTTTACAAAGCGTGTTTCAATGGGAATTTCGCACTGAAAACGCGTTTGCAAATCAGGCGCTGGCTCTACGTTGCTACCGGATCACTATGGCATTATAACTTAAATAGACATATTGCACAACTTTCTAAAAACAACCTGATTCATGAATTCATGTGTTCTCTTTCCAGCAGTAACGCCTACAGAAGTATTGGCTATTTGCACCTGTATCCCACCAAACGAGAGGCCCTTAACAATACTTCAAGTTTAGAAAACAGAAACAAGGCCGGGGCCCCGAACAACATTTTTAAAAACGTGTTTTTATTTCAAAAACATGTTCAAATGCATCATCCTGAAATTAAATTTGATTCAAATAAGTAATTTTGTCATATAATTAATTACCTGGGCAAACTTTAAATTTACCAGTAAAAGTCAGTTCCAATCGAGTGACCTTTGAACCCGAGCTACGGCTAATTGGTCAATAAAGAGAAAGTGAGCATGCTTCAGCCCCCATCAATATGAATAACTATTATTGTGTGTATTGTTACTTTTGGTATTATGCACACGTAAGACACTGCCTGCCCTGCCAACACGCTGTACACAGAGCCGGTGGGAGACATGACATCTGCACCAAAGAACCCAGGAGACACACACTTTCGCCCCATGAAGAATGTGATTTTGCTGCACAAAACATCAATGTGCCACACACCAGTGTCACACATCATCTTGTTTGATCCATCATGGTGTCCTTTTCAAGTACTGCATTGATTTGTACAAGAGCATAATGAGCCCAGCGGCAGCAGACGCAGCATGGCGGGTCTGGAAGTCCATGACTATCGGCTTTGCAATGTGTCAGTGCACAGAGAACGTAACATAACTAATGCTAAAACAGTGTTACCCGAGCAGAAGAAAGAACATCTCCATACACGTATACCGAACTGCAGAGAACTCTGATCAGTGAGCAATGCTCGCGGCAAACGACTTTTTAACAAAGAAATTAAATATATTTAATTAGGCTGGGGAAAACGAAAAAGTCATGAACAAAACACAAAAATGACAGTACAAGAAACTGTAGAAGAAAAAACAAAGAAGACTATGTCCATGTTATTTTAGGATGTTTGTGTTTGTTTTACACTCCATCACCTGTCATTTAGAGCTCACACTCCACCGCTGAACCATCTCGGATTTCGGATTGTAGCTTTGCGCCCCCTCCACTTCCCCCATCCCTTGAGCCCTATGATACTTTCCAGGACATTTTTTTCAGAGTAATGGCCCACACTCCCCATACATCATGTTGACTTTCTGAGGGTAGAGCACAGCTTAGTGTGTTCATTGTGTTCTGCAAGCACTAGCGCCCTGTGTTGCCTGGTGCCAGACTACTGTGTGGTTCATTTGCACAGTGGCGAATGGATGCTGGCGGAAGAAGTCATCCAGGGATTAGGTTATTGACTAGAGAACCAGATGACGCCTTGAATGGAAACTGCCTCCCTCACTTGGGGAACGTGGCCTGATTCTGGGCGCGTCACTGTACGTGGCTTTCACCGACATTTAGCAACACATACAATCTGAACGTGTTTACATGTGCAGCTCTTTATAATTCGTATGTTCCAATTAAGCCCAGATATAATACACATGTAACCAGGCATTATAGCAACTAATTGTTTAGAAGAATTTTGTTTTAAATAAATTATAAACATGTAAAACGTGACATGCAGAATTGCATGCTTTTGAAATTGACCTAAAACGAAACACTTGAATGTGTTTTTTTTTCCCAGACTCAAACGCACAGTGGGCTATTGAGAAGCTCTCCTACAAATGGAAGCCAGATGCGCCTGGGGCAGCCATCATAAACACTAACTCTGTCACCCCGCACGCGGGTCGTGGCCAGTTTAGCTATGTGAACTCTCCGCAGTGGCAGATCCGTTGGCTGGGAGGATGGGCACAGTGTTCTGTCAGGTGCCCAGAGGCAGGGAGAGGTCACCTCTTTCCGTTAACATGTTTTGGAGTCCGACAGCGAGAACATGCTGCCCATTTGCTGGCTCAGCATGGGGGAAATTGCTTTCTTCAAAATACACAATCCACTAGGTGCTTCGTGTACTCTCTGTAGTGTATGCACACGCGCATTGTGCTGGTGCCCAAGCATTAACAATACATATGGGTGACGATCGATTTTTGGTGCAGCCGAAAGCGCCACTATGGTTATAGATTGAAAGAGAAATGTCACATTGCGCGTCATCGGCTTTTAGAAACAGCACTTACAAACAGAGGCATAGCATTATATTTTGAGGGGCCCCCTGGGAGCCATGCTGAGGTCCCCCATAAGCTTCTTAACAAAGCATGGGGAACGCCACACTCCTGGCTGGCGCAGACCAACACATGTGCACAGTGTACATGATGATCGTGCCGCTGGAGGGGCGCGCATTGCTCCAGGTGAAAGATGTAAGTATGTTTTTTACTGGAGGGTGTATTTATTTCCCATTATGCAATTGTGAATGACCACTGTCAGGGAGCCTGAACCAACAACAATGGGTTCGGGGGCAGAGGGGGCTGGGGGGGATTTCTCCCTCTCCCCTGAGAAAATGTTTTGAATTATGGGTTAAAATGGTGCATTATACAGCACGCTTCCTGTGAAAAAATTGGGTAAAAGACTAGAAAATGTGCAATAGGTTTCGTAGGGTAACTCATGACAAAATCCAATAGATGTAAGTCACCAAAAGTGCCCAGGAGCATTTCGCAGTGCATTTTACTGGCTTACTCCACAATGTATGCCAGTATAAAAAGAATTTTCATGCTGGGTGTGCCCATACATTTCCATGCTGGCTCCACCAATATATGCCATTATGCCCACATAAGAACATACTCATGTTCACATTGTCCATAATGGCAGTAATGATGCTATAAAAAAAAAAAACATTTAAAAGCTGGAGTCATTAAAAGTGCCATGCCACAATTAGAAAACCTGTCCAAACTGGTTTCAATGTAGGCCAGCCTCAGTCTACACACATAAGAACACTTATCATGCTTGCTTTATCAAAGAATGCCCAGTCATAAATGTCATGCCACAGTAAGAAATGGCTATGCTGGTTCACCAAAATGCCAATAGTCACATAATAACACTTATCATGCTTTATCATAGATGCCCAGAAAACAAAATGTCATAACATTGGCTAGATTGGCTGCAACAAATTGCCACTCTAGCTACGTAATAACGGCTGCACCAATTTGCCAGTCTAGCTACATAGTAACACACATGAAGTTGACTTTGCCTGAAAATGCCTGTATCACATGTCATGTCACTTAAGGAAATGTCAACAATGGTCCAGTGACCACCGGCCTCCAAGAGCCTGGCATGCATACATAATCACACGTATAGCTAGTCACCCACCAGTCACTCACCCATAACCTTCTCTCACATCCACTCAGACTGCATTTGCCACACAGGCACCCACCCACCCAGAACACTCAAACACCCACATAAGCACATTCATACCCATTCCCCCACCAGTCACTCACCTATACCCATTCTGTCACAACCACTCACACTGCTTTTCTTACATGGGTACCCACCTAGAACACTCAAACACCCTCATAATCCCATCCATACACATTTACCCACTAGTCACTCACCCACACACCTTCTCTCACATCAAATCACACTACATTCTACACATAGCCACCCGCTCACCCTGAACATACACACATAATCACATTCATACTCATTCGCCCACCAGTCATTCACCCATACACCTTCTCCACACAAGCACCCTACCACCCAGAACAATCAAACACCTGCATAATCACATACCCATTCACCCACCAGTCACTCACTCATAGACAATCTCTCAATCCACTCATGCTGCATTCTCAAGATGGGCACCCACCTCCGAAAACATTCAAACACACATATAATCACATCCATACTCATTCACCCACTAGTCACTCACCCATCACATAAACATACATCCCACATGCACCAGACACATGCAAAATACACATATTATACTTTTACACATAGAAAAACAAAATTAAAAACTCTTACCTGATACCTGCTGCATCTTCAGTCTCCCAGTCAGCTGCATCATTCCAGGGTTCTGGCTCCTCTGCGCTGCATGCGGACAGAAACTAGGAAGCTGGGAGAGCTTCTTGGTTCCTATATGTTGCTGCGCAATAAGGCTGGAGGGGGAGCCTGTCCTTCCTGCGCTGTGAGCCACGTTCAGCCGCTGCCTAGACCTAATGTGGCAGGGGCCCCCGCACCACAAGGAATGTGGGGTCCCCTGCTATGCCAGTGCTTACAACAATGTGATGCTGCACAATATTCTGTAAGCCTACAATGTGAGGGGAAACTGAGCCCATGCCACCTTGTTCTTACGAGCAAATGCACTGCAAGAATGGACCAGACCCACTTTGTGCCACTACGAGTTGTCTGTCGTCTCACTTAGTAACAGATAATGGGCCTGATTTGCAAAGCATTTCTCAATGTGATTACGCTTTGGTAAATCAGGTCCAATAAGAGGATGCTAGAACAGGCAAGCATGGAGGAGGAAATCCAGTGGTTCACCCCAAACACCAGTCAATGTAGAGGCCACCACACTGCTCTGTGTGTTGCTTGTATTACTGCTCCGATGAGGTCCACTGATTAGTGCAGGAATCTTCATTCACCACTCATTTAATTCTATACTTCAACATACCCAGCAATTCTGAGGCCCAACCGAGAAACTGGATTCGATAACATGCCCAATGCTTGGCATTATTGTGCTGTCTTGTGGAAGGCCCATCACAAACAACACTCCCATTTGACCCACTGAGCAATTACCACAGCATGTTCTCTCCCAAACTAGGTCCTAGCTGGCCCAAGTAGCCAGGACTATATTCCTGATTACCACGCTGGGCCAGACCCTACCGAGAATGAGGCTAAAAAAAGGCTAAACATTAACCCAGCCGCAGCATAAAGACAAAGTAAAAATGGTCCTGCTGGATTCATATATAAAGAAACCTTCCACCTTAGAACCTATATTTCTATGCCCTCCACCCAACCTAAAAATTATTACCATCATGCGGCTGCCAACAATAAACAAATTGGCAATGCTCACAGTTTTGGGTAGGCATGGGAATTGTATTTGCCAGTAACTGCCGTAGTGGTATTGACTGGCCATCAATGGTAGCAGCTGCAAAATAGTGTGAGAGTCTGGCAAATGTTTAATAACTATGCACA
Organism: Ambystoma mexicanum; assembly: GCF_040938575.1. NCBI lineage: Eukaryota > Metazoa > Chordata > Amphibia > Caudata > Ambystomatidae > Ambystoma > Ambystoma mexicanum. The sequence continues at coordinate 152,714,160 of NC_090922.1, read as the reverse complement.
AGCCAAAATTGTTGGCTTTGCCAGTGCTTGTTTTTAACAGGACTTCAGTGAAGGGCACACTGACTGCTTAAGGCAGACTTGGTTAAGCCATTTTTATTACAACAATAGCACGTTTACAGCTCCAATTAAGTAATTAACTATCAAAGGTCTGCTTTGAAAAAAATACTGGCTGGCAATTCTAGCACAATATTTGATGGTACAGCTTGCCAAACGAGATCCCAGTAGGATGTGTTTTGCGGGGTCGGGGAGAGTGGCAGAAAGTGGGTGGGAATTAGCATGGTCATGGGTAGTCAATGGGTGGGTAAAAACCAAACAACACAAACATGCTTTGTGTACCTCCTCATATGCCAATTCTGCTTAGCTGTACTCTAATGAAGTAGTTTCAACTTATAGGTGATTTTTCTGCACCACCTAAAAGCCAAAACTAAAAAGGACAATTCAGGATAAAAGGTTTTTCCCACATCATGGGCCCCTAACCAGCCTGCAAATAATTGTCAGTGTAGTTAGCAATTGTGCCAACCAACATGTTGGGTCTACTTGAACCATTCTCATCTGTAACCTTCCTAAACAAAGCAACCACATGGATACAAAAAAGAGAATCAGACCAAGAGAACAAATAGGCTCCAACAAAAAAGGATGAGAAGAAACAATGTATGTGTAGCTAAGGACAATTACCACACCACAAGCCACTGAACCAAGGACATTACACACTCACTCTCCGCTCCGAAGGTCCTGAACAAAAACACACAATGTGCAAGATTCCTCTCAGCATCCTGTGACCAATGAAACACAAAGTTACCAAGCATGCTGCAGATTAAAACTGCACATATGTGCTGTAAGAGTCATTGGAACTTAATTAATTGAATGGCTAACATCTGTAGATATAATGTTAGTGTCTGAGCAACTTAGGTTTGTTAATTGCAGCCACGTGGGCTAACATTTGGTCCTTGAATTTCATTTTGAGCTAGACTAGTTCCTTCCCTTCCAAATAACTGCTTAAATCCTTCCTCAAAGATTTCATTCCCGTTTCAACTCTGAAGACAGTTTTATAACAGAGCCACGCCTGTAACTCAAAAAATACCCTCTCAGACACCTTCCTCACCTGTCTCCGGCACCTGTGCAATACCCTCTCCCCTCATTGCCTTCTCTGCTCCAATTCCAGAATTGGTAAAGGTATTGTCCATGAATGACTCTCGTGAATCTGCAAATACAATGCTCTTCGCTTGTATTAAGTCAATTACTCTCTACGAGTCTTCTTCAGTCATGTAAAATATTGCTGGTGCAGGACCCTACTTGCTCTACCTCCCTTCCACGATCTCCTCCTGTGGCAGTGACATCATCTTTCATTCTGTCAGCAATGTCTCCTCTCGTCCTGAACTGTCTCCTAATGACATCTGCTCTCAGTATACGGCACCTACAGGGCCCACCACAACCATAAAAGGCACATCATTATCATCTGAGACCTCCACCTCGAAATCATGCTGGGTTAATGCCAAACATGGTTTCATTGATCATATCCTTAAAGGACAGTCAGAATTCATTGAGCACTTCTCAGTTGAAGTAACCCTCATGCTCACACAGTTTCAGTGAATACGACTGTGCCACACACTGAAGCGTTCTGCAGGCTGATTCTTTGCTGAGTTAATTCTCACTCTCAAAGGTTTGGGTGTTGGCAGAGAAGAATGTTGTCAAGTTTTTAAAATTGAGTAGGGCCTGCAATGAATATGTGTAGTGGCAATAGAAGAGATTGTGGCATCTCAAGGAGTTTCAGGATTTAATTTAGGGTGATGAGAGAAGTGATTTGAAATTGGAGTATTTGGTGAGGTTTAAGTATGATGCAAGTGTTGAAAGGATGTGTTTGTATGCCTCGAGCAGTTTGACTGTTCATGACTCCCGTCATAGGTGGATGTGGACATACATTCAAGGCTACTTATCACAAAAGCACAGATTAAACCAAGATGAGGAAAGGGAACAAAGTAGAGACAATGCCTATAAGAGGTAGAATGCAAGGGCAGCAAGGTTGCAGCTCTGTCATAGTCATATGATGAGGGTGTGATTAGATGGGAATATTCACATGATGAGACAGAAAACTATAGTATTCATGATAACTCAGGAGGCAACTGCATAAATGAAAAGGCAACTATTTTGCATTAATTAGATTATGCATTGAGAGTGGTCTGGTGAGTGCAAGGCCATGGACTAGATGAAAATGAGTGGACAGACATTTCAAAGAAAAAGGCAGTGTAAGATGGAGCACTGACTGTCTTCCCCAAACTCAAGATCTGCTGTATGTACAGGCTCTGTCGTGGACACGAAAAATGCACTGACAAGGTTCGGAGCCTTGAACATGGTATAAAGTCACACTGTGATTAGTCAGGGTAAGGTGGAGAAATTCTTTCTCAATCCCAGAACAGGGGAACATCACTTAATCAGATGTTGCAACTATTAGCAGACCCAGTGAGGGGAAACTGTGAAATGCCACGCAGTGATTGGTTGCAAACAGAACGGAGCAGCATCTATCCAATTAAACAAATTCCTTGGTGGGAAGGAGGCAATGTGCAGAGATGTGCACAAGACAAAGCCAGCACGACAGCAAACACACACTGCCCCCTGTAGGAAAATATTCACTTAAGAATCAAGCAAAGCCATCAGGCGACACAAGCATTTCTCATAAATGAATATATGCTGGTAGTTAATTAGGATGGTTGAAACTAAGACATGTACCAATTAATGAAGGATTATAACAGTTAGAGGTCCTGGCAGTTATTAAAGTACCCTTGCATGTTTATATCCAGACCACACACACCCGCCTATTCATCAATACACAGTTTAGTCGTGCACATGGTCTCGGAGCAAGAGATCAGAAGGCATGCCCCATGAAGTTGTGTAGTCACATCATGAGAAAGGAAATAAAAGGGATTCATGTCTCCAAACAGAAGTGGCGACATTAAGTACCGGTTGAGCAGTCATAAGGGTGAGAACAGTACAATGGTGCCAACATTTTAGCTCTCATGGGAAAGGATGCAAAGTATTCTTTGTTGTTGGCACACTGTTCACACCTCACAATTCTATTGGTCACCAATGACCAAAGCAGCACACCCCAGGATAACGAGAGGGGCTACACCAATTAGAAGTCAAGTTGTATATGAAACATTTTAATATGACTAATATACAATTAAAATCCAGACAAACCGGTTGGTCCCACCATGAAATCATTATTATAAGCTAGTTCTTAGAATGGTCACATGAGTTAGGATCGTCCAATTGGGCATTGTATAGAATCACCTATAGAGCAATCTTGGTTGTCCAGTCATAAACCTTATTTCTAAAGTATTCTTAAACAATGTTTGACATGTCACTCCATGTTCTACTATATAACACAGCCATTTTGAAATGTTCATGTAATGAATTTTGTATAGTTCCCAACATGATTGAGTGTAATAAATGTTTGTTTGATTAACCCATTGGATTACTTTTATTATATTGCTTATGTGGGCCTTACCCTACAACTCACTTTAATGTGAGTGTTCACATGTACAAGAGATGACTAGGATATGCGCATGTTATATGTCTTTTCACTAAACATTCATGCATGAATTCTACACTATGAACTCACAAACCAGACACTTGGGCACTCATATGCCTTACACAACACACACACCTATGACACACACACTTGTGACACACACAATTATGACACACACTTATGGCATACACACCTATGCCACACATGTTTATGCCACACACTCTTATACAACACAGTCTTACACCACTCACCCTTAGACCACATACTTTTATGACATATGCACTCATGACACACGCTCTTCTAACACATGCTCTACCCCACATGTTCTTAAACACATACTCTTAACACACACAATCTTATGACACACAATCTTATAACATGCCCACTTAGTGCACACACATTTACAGCACACACCTATGACCCACACTTACAGCAATTACTCTTACAACACAAAAATTCATATGACTTCACACCACTCATAAGCTATGTATATGACATACACACATGCCAAACACTTACACATCAAACACTCATACACCTTACAACACACACTTAAATCACACACTCTTACAACACACCAACATATGCCATTCACTTCTGCTGCACAGTGGCCTATGTATAGAAGGGCTAGCAGTCATATGTGCTAAGTGAATGGACACCATTTACATGATTAAGCTCATTTACAATACTATATGAATAAAAACATATATCGAAGACAGGAAAAATTTTGATATGAATTCTTTTCATTTTTTTTTCATTTACTTGTGTTTAATCAATTATGATTTTTACAAAGGGTGATGAACAATAGGAGTCCCTGAAGATATTTCCATCTAATTAAGTAGGTAGAGCTTCTATTTTCTCCATGGCAAGTTTTAAAATCTTTGCCGCAGCGATAGTCCATCTAGTCTTTTCACCTGAAATCAGGCGGGCCCACCAAGGCTCTTCTTCCCGTAACTTGCAATCCGAGGACAACGGTGTGAGGTATGTGGCTCTCGCCTCTCTGGTTGCAGAACAGGACATCAGTAGGTGCCTTACGGTTTTCCGATGCCGTTGCTCTGTGCATAGTCTGCATTCGTTTGAGTTTGACATTGATCTTATTTCCAAAATTTCGTGTGTTGGAAGGAGATTTAGTCATGCTCTCATGAATGTGCTTCTTAAGGTTTTATCTGGACATTTCTTAATGTATGCTTTAGTTTCTTTTTATGTTCTAGCCATCTTGGGTAGGTGGCTTAACAATTTGTTACTTGCTGCCAGTTCTTGGGTGTTAATCCAGTCCTGATCTTCCATTTGTTTTAACTCTCTGAGGTTTGGAAATTAAATCTTCCTCAGTGCAGGTTATGGTTTCCAGTTGAAGTTTTTTCGCAGTCACCTAGGTGAATTTTCATATGTAGGTAATAGGTATACGACATGTAAATTGGGTACATTTATGAAATGTAAGCCATAAGATTCATATGACATACACTTGTACTGTGAAAACCTCATACAGCATACATTCATGGTACATACACTTATGATATACGCTATACACTATCCACAATAAGAACTGAAAAATATAGAAAAACACTTTTAGGTAAATAGATATGTTAAATATAACAAAAAGGAAAGTCTGCACATTGTGGCAATAACAAACTACTACATCTCCCACCTTGGTAAATTGAAGTATAACACTCTCCCAATACCACTATGAATCCAATCTCATTACGCACTTCAAATATTGACTTCAAGCAGGTTCCTGTGGATTTATGTTATAACTATTCATTACTAACAGGCCGATTCATGGAATAATTAGCGCGGCGCAAGTGGGCAAAAACGTGCGAATCGCAGTGGAATAGCGAAAATCGCAGTGCAAGTGCGAAAATCGCACGAAAAGCAGCGCACATCGATTCATGGAAGGCCGTGCGCGAGAAAACCAGCGGATGTGCGATAAAAAAGTGCGCGGCGCACGTTGGCGCACAGGCCATCTAACTGCGTGCGCCAGGTCACAGCAAAAATCGCACAGGCCACAGCGAAAATCGCACATAGCGCGGCGCACGCAACAAAAGTAGGCGGAACACGGGCGTAACACTCGGAATGGGGAACAACTTGCCAAAACGTGGGCGTCACGGGGGAAGTACAGGGCACAAGTGCGCGGAACGCCCACACGCTCGCCTACAACACGTATTCATGGAATAGAATAGGGCAAAAAAGCGCACGGTCAAACCAGCGCACAGGCACAAACACGACCGCCACAAGAAAGCAGGCGGTAGCGTCTCTGCGGCTGTAAGAAATGTGCGCGAAAAGGTGCGCCAACAAGTAGCACCTATATACTGCCATGATGAATGTCCTATACTGTGGCCCTCCAGGACAAATGACGTGCAAAGGGGTACCCACAAACACGGACACCCGCTGACAAAAAATACGTGTTTGTGTATACCGGGGTGCGCGGGAAGTCTCACACGCGATTTGGCCGGGTACGTGGATTTCAGGGGTGCGCGGGAAGTTCCACACGCGATTACATCAGGGTACGTGTATTTCAGAGGTGCGCGGGAAGTTCCACACGCGATTTCAGCAGGGTACGTGTATTTCAGGGGTGCGCGGGAAGTTCCACACGCGATTTCATCAGGGTACGTGTATTTCAGGGGTGCGCGGGAAGTTCCACACGCGATTGGCCCAGTGCGAGCAGGGTACGTGTATTTCAGGGGTGCGCGGGAATTTCCACACGCGATTTCAGCACGGTACGTGTATTTCAGGGGTGCGCGGGAAGTTCCACACGCGATTTCATCAGGGTACGTGTATTTCAGGGGTGCGCGGGAAGTTCCACACGCGATTGGCCCAGTGCGAGCAGGGTACGTGTATTTCAGGGGTGCACGGGAAGTTCCACACGCGATTTCAGCAGGGTATGTGTATTTCAGGGGTGCGTGGGAAGTACCACACGTGATTTCATCAGGGTACGTGTATTTCAGGGGTGCGCGGGAAGTTCCACACGCGATTGGCCCAGTGCGAGCAGGGTACGTGTACTTCAGGGGTGCGCGGGAATTTCCACACGCAATTTCAGCAAGGTATGTGTATTTCAGGGGTGCGCGGGAAGTTAAACACACGATTTCAGCAGGGTATGTGTATTTCAGGGGTTCTGGGGAGTACCACACGTGAATTGGCCGTGTGGGTCCTCCCAGGTGTACGCTCCACAACCTCCACGGATCCTGCAGGCAGCCCACACCACGGGGGACTACCCTGCACCCCTGCTCATGTCCCGCAGGCAGCCCATCCACCATGGGCATGCCCCCCAGCCAACCCACATGTCACCTTGCACTACTGATTAACAATGCATGTCTCCCACCACCCCCACCCCCCAGCCACCAGGGGCACCCACCACCAGGCCTGCACTCATGTCTCCCACCACCCCCACCCGCCTGCCACCATGGGAACCCTCCACCAGGCCCCCACTCATGTCTCCCACCACCCCTACCCCCCAGCAGTGGAGGGGCAGCCTCCACCAGGCCCCCACCCATGTCTCCCACCACCCCCACCCCCCAGCAGTGCAGGGGCAGCCTCCACCAGGCCCCCACTCATGTCTCCCACCACCCCACCCCCCAGCAGTGCAGGGGCACCCTCCACCAGGCCCCCACTCATCTCTCCCACCACCCCCACCCCCCAGCAGTGCAGGGGCAGCCTCCACCAGGCCCCCACTCATGTCTCCCACCACCCCACCCCCCCCTGCCACCATGGGCAGCCTCCACCAGGCCCCCACTCATGTCTACCACCACCCCCACCCCCCAGCCACCAGGGGCACCCTCCACCAGGCCCCCACTCATGTCTACCACCACCCCCACCCCCCAGCCACCAGGGGCAGCCTCCACCAGGCCTCCACTCATGTCTCCCACCACCCCCACCCCCAGCAGTGCAGGGGCAGCCTCTACCAGGCCCCCACTCATGTCTCCCACCACCCCCACCCCCCAGCAGTGCAGGGGCAGCCTCCACCAGGCCCCCACCCATGTCTCCCACCACCCCCACCCCCCAGCAGTGCAGGGGCAGCCTCCACCAGGCCCCCACTCATGTCTCCCACCACCCCACCCCCCAGCAGTGCAGGGGCACCCTCCAGCAGGCCCCCACTCATGTCTGCCACCACCCCCACCCCCCTGCCACCATGGTCACCCTCCACCAGGCCCCCACTCATGTCTCCCACCACCCCCACCCCCCTGCCACCATGGGCAGCCCCCACCAGGCCCCCACCCATGTCTCCCGCCACCCCCCTGCCACCATGGGCAGCCTCCACCAGGCCCCCACTCATGTCTCCCACCACCCCCACCCCCCTGCCACCATGGGCAGCCTCCACCAGGCTACCACCCATGTCTCCCACCACCCCCACCCCCCTGCCACCATGGGCAGCCCCCACCAGGCCCCCACCCATGTCTCCCGCCACCCCCCTGCCACCATGGGCAGCCTCCACCAGGCCCCCACTCATGTCTCCCACCACCCCCACCCCCCAGCAGTGCAGGGGCAGCCTCCACCAGGCCCCCACTCATGTCTCCCACCACCCCCACCCCCCTGCCACCATGGCCACCCTCCACCAGGCCCCCACTCATGTCTCCCACCACCCCCACCCCCCTGCCACCATGGGCAGCCCCCACCAGGCCCCCACCCATGTCTCCCACCACCCCCACCCCCCTGCCACCATGGGCAGCCTCCACCAGGCCCCCACTCATGTCTCCCACCACCCCACCCCCCAGCAGTGCAGGGGCACCCTCCACCAGGCCCCCACTCATCTCTCCCACCACCCCCACCCCCCAGCAGTGCAGGGGCAGCCTCCACCAGGCCCCCACTCATGTCTCCCACCACCCCACCCCCCCCTGCCACCATGGGCAGCCTCCACCAGGCCCCCACTCATGTCTACCACCACCCCCACCCCCCAGCCACCAGGGGCACCCTCCACCAGGCCCCCACTCATGTCTACCACCACCCCCACCCCCCAGCCACCAGGGGCAGCCTCCACCAGGCCCCCACTCATGTCTCCCACCACCCCCACCCCCAGCAGTGCAGGGGCAGCCTCCACCAGGCCCCCACTCATGTCTCCCACCACCCCCACCCCCCAGCAGTGCAGGGGCAGCCTCCACCAGGCCCCCACCCATGTCTCCCACCACCCCCACCCCCCAGCAGTGCAGGGGCAGCCTCCACCAGGCCCCCACTCATGTCTCCCACCACCCCACCCCCCAGCAGTGCAGGGGCACCCTCCAGCAGGCCCCCACTCATGTCTGCCACCACCCCCACCCCCCTGCCACCATGGTCACTCTCCACCAGGCCCCCACTCATGTCTCCCACCACCCCCACCCCCCTGCCACCATGGGCAGCCCCCACCAGGCCCCCACCCATGTCTCCCACCACCCCTCTGCCACCATGGGCAGCCTCCACCAGGCCCCCACTCATGTCTCCCACCACCCCCACCCCCCTGCCACCATGGGCAGCCTCCACCAGCCTCCACCAGGCCCCCACCCATGTCTCCCACCACCCCCACCCCCTTGCAGCCTCCACCAGGCCCCCACTCATGTCTACCACCACCCCCACCCCCCAGCCACCAGGGGCAGCCTCCACCAGGCCCCCACTCATGTCTCCCACCACCCCCACCCCCCAGCAGTGCAGGGGCAGCCTCCACCAGGCCCCCCCTCATGTCTCCCACCACCCCCACCCCCCTGCCACCATGGCCACCCTCCACCAGGCCCCCACTCATGTCTCCCACCACCCCCACCCCCCTGCCACCATGGGCAGCCCCCACCAGGCCCCCACCCATGTCTCCCACCACCCCCACCCCCCTGCCACCATGGGCAGCCTCCACCAGGCCCCCACTCATGTCTCCCACCACCCCCACCCCCCAGCAGTGCAGGGGCACCCTCCACCAGGCCCCCACTCATGTCTCCCACCACCCCCACCCCCCTGCCACCATGGGCAGCCTCCACCAGGCCCCCACTCATGTCTCCCACCACCCCCACCCCCCAGCAGTGCAGGGGCACCCTCCACCAGGCCCCCACCCATGTCTCCCACCACCCCCACCCCCTTGCAGCCTCCACCAGGCCCCCCCTCATGTCTCCCACCACCCCCACCCCCCTGCCACCATGGCCACCCTCCACCAGGCCCCCACTCATGTCTCCCACCACCCCCACCCCCCTGCCACCATGGGCAGCCCCCACCAGGCCCCCACCCATGTCTCCCACCACCCCCACCCCCCTGCCACCATGGGCACCCTCCACCAGCCCCCACTCATGTCTACCACCACCCCCACCCCCCAGCCACACGGGGCACCCTCCACCAGGCCCCCACTCATGTCTCCCACCACCCCCACCCCCCAGCAGTGCAGGGGCACCCTCCACCAGGCCCCCACTCATGTCTCCCACCACCCCCACCCCCCTGCCACCATGGCCACCCTCCAGCAGGCCCCCACTCATGTCTCCCACCACCCCCACCCCCCAGCAGTGCAGGGGCAGCCTCCACCAGGCCCCCACTCATGTTACCCACCACCCCCACCCCCCTGCCACCATGGGCAGCCCCCACCAGGCCCCACCCATGTCTCCCACCACCCCCACCCCCCTGCCACCATGTGCAGCCTCCACCAGGCCCCCACTCATGTCTCCCACCACCCCCACCCCCCTGCCACCATGGGCAGCCTCCACCAGGCCCCCACCCATGTCTCCCACCACCCCCACCCCCCTGCCACCATGGGCAGCCTCCACCAGGCCCCCACTCATGTCTCCCACCACCCCCACCCCCCAGCAGTGCGGGGGCAGCCTCCACCAGGCCCCCACTCATGTCTCCCACCACCCCACCCCCCAGGGGTGCAGGGGCACCCTCCACCAGGCCCCCACTCATGTCTACCACCACCCCCACCCCCCAGCCACCAGGGGCACCCTCCACCAGGCCCCCACTCATGTCTCCCACCACCCCCACACCCAGCAGTGCAGGGGCACCCTCCACCAGGCCCCCACTCATGTCTCCCACCACCCCCACCGCCCTGCCACCATGGCCACCCTCCACCAGGCCCCCACTCATGTCTCCCACCACCCCCACCCCCCTGCCACCATGGGCAGCCCCCACCAGGCCCCCACCCATGTCTCCCACCACCCCCACCCCCCTGCCACCATGGGCAGCCTCCACCCGGCCCCCACTCATATCTCCGACCACCCTCATCCCCCTGCCACCATGGGCAGCCTCCACCAGGCCCCCACCCATGTCTCCCACCACCCCCACCCCCCTGCCACCATGGGCAGCCTCCACCAGGCCCCCACTCATGTCTCCCACCACCCCCACCCCCCAGCAGTGCAGGGGCAGCCTCCACCAGGCCCCCACTCATGTCTCCCACCACCCCACCACCCAGCAGTGCAGGGGCACCCTCCACCAGGCCCCCACTCATGTCTACCACCACCCCACCCCCCAGCCACCAGGGGCACCCTCCACCAGGCCCCCACTCATGTCTCCCACCACCCCCACCCCCCAGCAGTGCAGGGGCACGCTCCACCAGGCCCCCACTCATGTCTACCACCACCCGCACCCCCCAGCCACCAGGGGCACCCTCCACCAGGCCCCCACTCATGTCTCCTACCACCCCCACCCCCCTGCCACCATGGGCAGCCTCCACCCGGCCCCCACTCATATCTCCGACCACCCTCATCCCCCTGCCACCATGGGCAGCCTCCACCAGGCCCCCACCCATGTCTCCCACCACCCCCACCCCCCTGCCACCATGGGCAGCCTCCACCAGGCCCCCACTCATGTCTCCCACCACCCCCACCCCCCAGCAGTGCAGGGGCAGCCTCCACCAGGCCCCCACTCATGTCTCCCACCACCCCACCACCCAGCAGTGCAGGGGCACCCTCCACCAGGCCCCCACTCATGTCTACCACCACCCCACCCCCCAGCCACCAGGGGCACCCTCCACCAGGCCCCCACTCATGTCTCCCACCACCCCCACCCCCCAGCAGTGCAGGGGCACGCTCCACCAGGCCCCCACTCATGTCTACCACCACCCGCACCCCCCAGCCACCAGGGGCACCCTCCACCAGGCCCCCACTCATGTCTCCCACCACCCCCACCCCCCAGCAGTGCAGGGGCAGCCTCCAGCAGGCCCCCACTCATGTTACCCACCACCCCCACCCCCCTGCCACCATGGGCAGCCCCCACCAGGTTCTCACAATCCCCAATCATGTGCGTAATGGTCAGCCTCCACAGCCAAAAAGCCCTACCAAGTAACCCATTCACCCACATGGAAATGGAAATCACATGTTACACCCCCAATGTTCATGAAGCTAATGAACCCATGTCCGTCACACACAATGGTTGCAATTGAATGGGAAAACACCCAACATGACATGCATGAAACCAATGAGATGATACCACACAGTGAAGTATGGAAACAAAATTGTATTGAAAAAATATAAAGAATGCTAAAGAAAGGAAACAAACTACAATGTGAATGAGAAAAAATAAGCTTGCTGTCCGTATAAAAACAAAAACCTGCAAATCAGAATCCAAATAAATTTTGTCCAAAGTCAAATGTAAAAAAATCTCCATGCAATAAAGAACTATGTAAAAAACTACCAAGGGTCCATGAGCCCAACTGAACAAAGGAAACCTACTAAAAAACCTACCTAAAAATCAACTATATACAAAAAGTGGAGCAGTGTCCGTCGACTCCAAATCATAATAAGAAACAAAGGAAACCTAAAACTAAAGAACTATATACAAAGGCGGCGGGCAAGTCCAGCGGCTCACTCCGTGGTGTCCCGGGCCAGGGCATCATCGAACTCCTGTTCGATGTCCCGGAGGCGGTCCAGTTCCATGGCCCCGAGGGTCCGCAGGGACGACGAAATCATAATAAGAAACAAAGGAAACCTAAAACTAAAGAACTATATACAAAGGCGGCAGGCAAGTCCAGCGGCTCACTCCGTGGTGTCCCGGGCCAGGGCATCATCGAACTCCTGTTCGATGTCCCGGAGGCGGTCCAGTTCCATGGCCCGAGGGTCCGCAGGGACGACGCCGTGTCCTCCTCCAACCCCCTGCGGATTGCCTCGAGGCACTCGGCCCGCCTCAGGGCCCTCCGCATGGAGTTCTCCACCCTGACCATTCTGAGCCGCGCCTCTTCCGCCCGCCGCCGCTCCGCACCTATGGCGTGGCCCAACCGCTGCCACACGGAAGACACTCTCTGTCCTGGGTCCTCCTGCCCTCCGGCCGATGCCTGACCCTCCGATGTGGAAGGCCCCGAGCCTTCATGTCTCCCATCATGTTGCTGCTGCTGCTCTGCCTCTGCCCGTGCACTGCCTCCTGCTGCCTGCACATCCTCCGCCGGCTGGGGTGCAGTTGTTGATGTGGCCACCCCTGCTGGACCTCCGACTCCCGACTGTGGCAGGGATGCCTCCTCCACCAGCCTGGTCGTACCGTCAGAGGCAGCTCCACAGGGCACCCAGGTGACTGATGGGTGGGAAGATGGCACAGAGGACGACTGGCGCGTAGGGGGTCCAGTTGAGGAGGGGGTCGGAGCAAGCCCCATCAGACGGCGGAATCCGGCCTTGGTGACCTGTGCCAGCAGGCTGACGTGGTCAACGAGCCATTCGAGATGACGTGCAGTCTCTCCATGAAAAGACTGCAGGTCACCTCGCATGGCCCGTTCACGCAACGCCACACCAGCCAGGACAGGCTCAACCCGGACCTGGATTGCCACGTCCGCAGGCAGAGGAAGGCCAGTTGACGTCAGCTCATCCCCTGCCTGAAAATGGGTCTGGACGTAGGCATCCCTGCTGGTGCAAGATGATGCAGGGACAGGATCGGGGACAGGATTGCACACAGGCACCTCCGCGGCGGCCTGTGCTGCCTCCTGTCCCTGGTCCTGCACTGCACCACTAGCACCAGTGGGATCCCCACCTCCAGACCCCGTCTCTGGTGCTTGCACGGCCTCCTCCTCCACCAAACCCCCCAGCAACCTGGATGACTCCGTGCCATCTTCCCCTGTTGGGCCCTGTGGGGTACCAGCTGCCCCTTCTGCTGCCGAGGAGTCCAACTGCAACCTCCGCCTCTTGGACCTCCCCACGGCAGCTGCGGCCTGGGACGCGGCACCGGACTCCTCACTCCCCAATGAGATGACAACACGGGAGGGGAGCCGGGCCTTGCGTCTCCGGCTGGTGGTCGGATCCCCGCCGCTGTGCTCCACAGCACCTTCTCCGCCCTCTTCATCAGTTGACGCTGCAGACAGGGAGAAACAAAACACAGGCATCAGGGCACTGTACAATGGACACATACACACATGACAGTTGCACATGAGTGGCATTGGCAAACCTCAGACATGTCATCACAATCCCCAACACACATGTCATTGCAACTCGCACACATGAGCCATACCACAGCCATATCGCAACTGCCACCACCATCCCTACACATACAACAGCATCAGCAGCCAAAGGGGAGCCAGACATCACATGCAACACAGGAAGTGCACCACACATGTACACACACCACCACACTTGCATGCATGTCTACACCTCTGCCAAGTGTCGCACTGTTCAGACCGGCATCCATGTCACATCTGCCAATCAGGCTTCCACATACCGCTGTCACATGCATCCATGTTGCATCACTGTTGCACCCTTGTCAAATACACACACATGCACATGTACACAGTGCTCATACATGCAGCCGAAAACAACATACATGCCTGACATGACGGACATGTCTACTTACATACACATTCATCCAAACATGTGTGCACGCACAACTGCATTTGCCATGCAAGCCTACACACACAAGCACCATCCATGTCTCACACATTACAGCCCTCGCATGTGTCAGCCCCACGGGCCTGTACACCCCCACCCATACTCGACCCCATACAAACAGATGTGCAACCTGCACAATACCGAATAATCACCACACGCACTGCTCACAATCAGGATGCATGTACACTCACCGCTCGACTCCAGACGGGTCTGCTTCTCTAGGACCTGGACGTGGAGCGCTGGGGATATGCGTTCCAGGACCCCCATCTGTTCTTCCGACAAGTGGCCCCGGCGCCCCTTGGCATCCGCTGCCTTCAAGAGGCGCCCGGCCTTGTTCAGGGTCCTGGACCTGAAGTCCTCCCAGCGCTTCCTGACATGTTCTAAGTCCCGGACTGCCACCCTCTCCGCGTTGATGGCAGTCACGATGTCAGTCCAGATCGGAGTCCGTCCTTCCTTGTCGGCGCGGGAACTTCCGAAGCGGGCATCATACTGCCCCAGGACTTGCTCCACCAGGACACCAACTTCGGTGGCACTGAAGCTGGTGCCCCTCTGCCTCTCTGGCCGGGGGTTGTCAGTGGTCACAGATGGTGTTTGCCCCGACATGACAACCCCAGAGGCAGGAGTGGGTGGGCAACTGGGTCCTGGGGCTGGGCTGTGGAGCGATGGAATTCCAGTCGGGAGTCTTCGGTTCCAGCAGGGGTGGTCACAGCAACAGCACCCCTGGCTGATGTGCAGGCAGCAAATGGCAGTGCACGTGGGCAGCAGGCAGTCAGGCAGCAGCAGATGTCAGGTGGGAGCGTGCTCGGGGCTCTGGGGGGCAGTAGTTCGGCCTTCTGGGCAGGAGCGTGGTCTTCCGTGTGCTTACGCGTGGCCAGCTTGGTACGGAGTGATTTGGCACGTGAAAATCCTGCACGTCAGCGTGAAAATCGAGGAAAGGCCCTTAGCGCGTAAGCGCGTCAGCACGCATACACGATTCTATTGGACCAAAGGCCCTCAGTGCGTAAGCGCGTCTGTGACGTGACCCGCACGGGTGTTTCCCACACAGCACGTGATGACAGACCACACGTGGAAAGACTGCACGTCCGAGTGTCATCGCGTGTAATTGGACAGCACGTCAGAGTCTCATCGCGTGTGATTGGTGGAAATGGCCCTACACGCAGAAGTGACAAAGCGTGTAATTGGTGGAAATGGCCCTACACGCATAAGTGACAAAGCGTGTAATTGGTGGAAATAGCCCTAGCGCGTACACGCCGCGTAAGTGACGCTGGACGTGTGGGCCTGTATAAAAGGTACGTGTAGAACACCATTTCCTTGTACGTGCTTTTCGTGGAGAGCGAGTGGGTGAATTCTGTACTTCTTGTCGTTTCACACGCGATTTACTTCACGGCGTTTCAAGTTTGTATTCCCTGTTACCTCTGACAGCTTTTTCTCTTTTTTCTCTTTTACTGGTTTACCTGGGCCTGTTCCCTCAAACAGTGTTCCCTTCTACTGTTGTCCTGTCTCCTCAGACAGCGTACAAATCTTCTTTTGGCGGGGGTGTTGCCAACCAAACGTGCTCCTTTTTCACGCTCTTTTACCTGGCAGACGGTGAGTCATGCACGTATCGAACATCTGTGCTTGCCCCGTGTGTAGCCTACCCCTTCAGAGGTCATTCTGGGCTGCGTGTGACACGCATACGTTCATTCTTGTGTTACTGGGTGCCACAGCGTAGTGCAGGTTTTTCTTTCTGCACACGTGGTCTAGGAGGGGTTGCGTGCATGTCATTTCCCTTTTTTGGGGCTCCTGTGCGTAGCGTGACCCGTCATCTTTCCCCAGGGGTTACAATCAGCCTTGCAAGAGCACTAGGGTACAATTACCATCTGGTACCCAACCCCTTTGACCCCCAATTGCCCAGGACAATAGTTTACAGCCACTCCCATACGCACATTAACATCAGTGCCATGGCTGGGAGGCGAGGATTCCGTAAGGGTGGCAAAGGTGGAAGAGCCACAAGTGGTGGCCGTGGTGGATCCGGTAGGGGACATGGTCATTACTTGCAGGGTGTGCCTGTCCCCCCATGTGTGGAGGACCAGTCAAGGGCACCCATAATCCCCCCCCCTCCCGTTGAGGCTGATGTGGCTGACACCATCCATGCTCAGCCCTTGTTGGACCAGCCCATTGTGGCACCAGACCTGGCTGACTCCATGGCTGACTTCCAGGTCAGCAGGCCTATGACACATGCGCTGGTGCACGTTGATGTCACCATGCCACGTGCATCTGGGGCAGCAAGGTCATCTGCTGCACCAAGTAGGCAGGGCGGAGAGGCTGCAGGGGCATCTGCGGCTCCATCCACCCCAGCCCTCACACACCCAGCCTGGACAGTGTCGGTCCTAGTCCATGCTGCTGACATTCCCCCTGACACCATCACACTAGAGCCAATGCCTGCACCAACTCCCATGCTGAGTGTGCAATCCCACACTCCTGATACAGAGTCCACCAGGGCTCCTGCCCCTAGTGTCCAGAGCGGCGCAGGACACTCAGGATCACCACCACCTTCCAAGCGGAAGAGTAAGAGTGCTCGTCCGGCACAGGCTGATGCCCCAGACACGGCTACACAGTCCAGCCCGTCCAGGAAGCCCAGCTTCATGGATGACGAACTGAATGCACTTGTCGAGTATGTGTCCGCACATGACAACGAGATGGTCATTGTTGCAGGATCCAAGACCACACCTGCACAACGCCAGGCACACTGGCAGACCGTTGCGGACATCGTAAGTGCCCTTGGAATCGTGAGGCGCACAGCCAATGATTGCTATAAGCGCTGGAATGACCTAAAGCGCAGGGCAAAGAGTAAGCTGGCCTCAAGTCATGCCGCAACTCTAGTGACTGGAGGTGGGTCTCCAGTAGTAGACATGGAACTCACTCCACATGAGTCAGTCGCTGGGACCTACATCACGGAGGAACAGATCCAAGGCGTGGGAGATTTGGCTGATTACGAGGCATTGTCCGGTGAGTGCACATGCATGTGTGTGTCATCCATGTGCATGGTGTGTGTGAGGGCTTCTGTTTGTGTGCCAGGTGAGAGTGTGTGCGCCTGAGTCGTATGGGTCAGCCATGTGCTTCATGCAATACATCCTGCGCAGCTGCATTTGGCCATAGCAGTATCCCTTCTGCCAACAGTAGACATCTAGCCCAACTGCACGCCAGTTGCCCTTGAAGTGTCACCTTGCCACAACATTGTTGCTTAATTTTTCACTGTTCATTTAGTCAGATTGTTTGCATTCCACCACTTTTACTAGGCATGTCGCAGTCCTCTAGTCACATGTCTGACATGGCTATGGTAAAGTGGAGTGACTTTGTTACCTGGATATCATTTGTTCAAACATGTCCCTGTGCAATTGGACCATTTCGGACTGGCAGCTCCAGGTGAAGAATCTGACCTGTTTGAATTAGAAAAGCTATTACATGGGGGAACTGGACTGAATGAATAGGTGCTGCCCTCCTCTCCATCTTCACTCAATAGCAATGGTACATGCCATCTGTGTGATGGCATGTGTGTTTCACCTGGCAATCACAGGCCAATGTGTGATGCCACTGCCAGGCAGCATGCAGAAAATGTGTTCATCTTCCATCTTGGTGTCATCAGTGTGTGCCATTTGCCTGCCCTTCATACGCAGTGAGGGTGCATGCATGGGAGGGTTTTAGTCATGTGGGACATGTGTCAATCAAGTACTGGTTCTCTTGCTTCTCAGCCCTCATTGTGTGCCATGGTGCTAATGCCTGTTTCGATTTCTTTGTTTTTATGTCTTTGCAGGGGAAGACGCACCTGATACTGCTGGGGTTGTGGAGATGGTGCAGACCCAGGAGGGGTCCGAGGGCCGACCAACCACCAGTGAGGGACGTGGTGTGGTGGTGGGTGAGAACCCACAAGTGCTGCAGGTCGTGCTCTCAAGGGGTGTCTCTGGCTGCACCTCCCCCGAGCTGTACTCAGGTGTTGATTCGGATGAGACCTACGTGCCGTCGCAGGTGAGTGTTCCAGGGAGGGATTCTGTTCTGTCCCACCCACCTGCACCAGGGTCAGAACCCTCAATGGGGATGTCAGTGTTGGCAGCTACGCCTTTGGTGGTTACGGATGCAAGGTCACACTCCGCGACATCTGATCCTGTTCCTGGGCCAGCAGATCAGAGGGGGAATGCAGTCCTGCAGCCTCAGGCAGTGCCGGCACAGCAAGGCGCAGTTCGCCTTGCCCCAGACAGGTGTGGTGCCCGCCGACGTGGTGGCCGTACGCCACCTGGCAATACCGCATGGGAGCAATCCATTTACGGTATGGCAACCCAACAGGCAGCATCATCCGAGATGATGGCTCAGACCATGGATAGGGTGGCCACTTCCATTGTCCCCCCTGAAAGCTTATGGAGCGACTAGAGCAGGCAACCGACTCCATCTGCCAGTCACACAGGGAGGACATGTTGGGGTCCAACAGGGATAGGTGGGCGGCACTGGCGACTCTGCAGGAGGCCATCTCCATTGAGTCCCAGGGCCACAGGGAAGCCCTGAGGCAGGAGCTCCTTCACCTCAGGACGACTCTTGTTGAGCTTGAGGCTTCAACACACCAAAGGACAGAACAGCAGCTGGAGCGTCTCACCCGTACGCTCTCAGCTGAGATGCAGGCAACGAGGGCGGAGGTCCGGGCATCCCGTGAGTTGTTGCATGGGGACCTCCGCACACTCATCCTCCAGAACCAGACCTACCACACCCGCATGCTTGCAGCCATGGAGGAGCAGACTAGGGCCTTGCGTGGGCTGCCTCCCATAGTGCAACCACCTCCGGATGCAGCTGCACAGGGTGATAATAGCGACAGCAGTGATACTCCCACAATAGGATAGCCGTGTGGGCCATGAGCCCATGGAGGTGTTTTTTTTCCCCAGGATCCACGCAGGTGGGTTCTGGTGTGCATCCTGTCCTTGGACCTCCTGGGTGGCCTCCCCAACCCCCCCTGGCCCATCAATGGCCATTTTTGATTGTTTTTTATTTTTATTTTTATTTTTATTTTTATTTTATTTATTTTATTCCCAATTTTTTTGCGACGATTTGTTGGCTTCCGTGGTTCCTGTGGGCATACGCTGCATTGTGGCTGGGCACATGCAGGCTTGTAATGTATTTGGTTCAGATGCTTGGGTTTGAGTCACACACACCCCTCGTGCTTCCCGTTTCCATGGGCTTGCAAAGGGTGTGCCCAAGTGACATTGACGTACATGGTGACATTGGACTCCCACTACATGTGTGGGTAGTCTAGTCAATACTGTGTATACATTCCTAGTGCATATTGCTGTTGTGTTGTACACTGCATGTTGCATTGATGTGTAACTCATCTTCTGTGTCTACCTCCCAATTTGCAGGTCCCTTCCTCATGTCTACACAAGGCCCTCTAGTCTGGAGATGGGGTCCATGTTGGCAGCAGTGCACCTACAACTCTATATGGCGCCAACACTGCACAGTTGGTAGTGGTGGGAGTGCAGGCATTTCCAGGTGGTGAGACTACTAATATTTAACATTTGTGATGTCATGTTAATGGTAGTACCTGCTCAAGTTTGTTGTTGGTCCGGCATTACTGTGAGCATTTCAGGTGTTGCAAGTTTGTAATAGGGACACTGTACATTGTGACACTAGTGTCATGTTGTGGGGATTACTTTGTTTATCTGCAAATAGCATGACATGGCACGGTGTGTCGTGTGGAGGTGCTGGGGTTGGGTTGGCTGACATGGCACTGTCCTCTTGTTGCATTTTGCAAGTGGGTATTCATTTTAGCTGCTTGAATGTGTTACTTCACAAAACTGCATTGGTGGTGTCTGTGTGGGTAGGGATGCACACATTGTGACACTTCCAGGTGAACAATCTCAGGCTGATATGGTTTTCACGGTTCATTCTCCAGACATTCAGGATCAGTGTCAGGTTGAGTCATCATTGATTGTCAGATGGAATGTGCCAGGGCAGTGTGCACTCCACAGGGGTGTGATTTCTATGTGAAGTAATTAGCCACTAGCTGTGTACGGGCTGCCTACCCCGTGCCCTTTCCCCTCCCATGCGCAGCGGCTGTGCATGTGGTTGGGGATGTGGTGCCACCACCATGTCCACGGCCAGGCCCCGGCGTGTTGCAACGTTGTGCAGGACACATGCTGCCACTATGATCCTGCACACTACTGGGGGAGCGTACAACAGCTGGCCGCCAGAACGGTCAAGGGAGCGAAAGCGTGACTTTAGCACTCCGAATGTGCGCTCCACTATGCCCCGGGTTGTAATGTGGGCTGTGTTATATCTTACCTCGGGTGGCGTGGTGGGGTTCCGAATTGGCGTCATCATGTGGGGGCTGAGAGGGTAGGCACTGTCCCCTGTGGAGGTGGTGATTGGTGTCATTGGTGGGGTTGTGACCTTGCTCAGTATCTGACATGCATGCATGTGCAGTGGCATTGATACTCACCAAGCAGCCATGTATCGCCATGCCGCCCAGCTTCTAGGTCCCGGCTTAGGGTGGACATTCGGTAAATGAAGCTGTCGTGGGTTGACCCGGGATAGTTGGCATATACTGAGGTGATGATTCCCTTGGCATTACATACTACCTGCACGTTGATGGAATGCCAGTGCTTGCGGTTCCTATAGATGTGCTCTGATGCCCTGGGGGGACGTAGAGCCACATGGGTGCAGTCGATGGCCACTAGCACTTTGGGGAATCGTGCCACACCGTAAAAATCCAGGGTGGCAGCATGCCTTTCTGCAGGTGTTCTGGGCAGGTATATGTGCCTGCGGACTGATGGGCGTGCAGCGATGATGTTCAAGACCTGGTGTAGGCAGCGTGACTGGGTGGCCTGTGATACACCACCCACAATGGCACTTGTCCGCTGAAATGATCCAGTGGCTAAGAAGTGCAGTACATTGAGGACCTTCTCCAGGGGGCTGAGTGCTTGGGAGCACAGGGTGGGTGATGTGAGGTCATCCTCCCACTCACTCACCAGGTCCAGTATAATGTGTGGTGGAAACCTGTACCTCCCATGCACCTGGTCATCAGGCATCCCGAAAAGGCTGGTTCTGGGTGTGAATATTCTGGCCCTGACTATCCTCCTCCTCCTCCTTTGGTAGCCCACGCCCACTGCTGCTAGGAACGGTATGTTCATCCTGGGTCTGAGCTTGTTATTTTGTTAGCGCGCAAATTTATGCGTTGCGCGTGTTGTAGGCGAGCGTGTGACCCGCGCACCCCTGAAATCCAGTACCCAGTCCAATAGCGTGTGGAAATTCCCGCGCACCCCGGGATACAGTACTTACGTGTGTAAGTGGCCGTGCACCCCTGATATACACGTACATAGGCCAATCGCGTGTACGCGCACTTTTGTCCAATTACACGCGATGACACTCGGACGTGCAGTCTTTCCACGTGTGGTCTGTCATCACGTGCTGTGTGGGAAACACCCGTGCGGGTCACGTCACAGACGCGCTTACGCACTGAGGGCCTTTGGTCCAATAGAATCGCGTATGCGTGCTGACGCGCTTACGCGCTAAGGGCCTTTCCTCGATTTTCACGCTGACGTGCAGGATTTTCACGTGCCAAATCACTCCGTACCAAGCTGGCCACGCGTAAGCACACGGAAGACCACGCTCCTGCCCAGAAGGCCGAACTACTGCCCCCCAGAGCCCCGAGCACGCTCCCACCTGCCATCTGCTACTGCCTGACTGCCTGCTGCCCACGTGCACTGCCATTTGCTGCCTGCACATCAGCCAGGGGTGCTGTTGCTGTGACCACCCCTGCTGGAACCGAAGACTCTCGACTGGAATTCCATCGCTCCACAGCCCAGCCCCAGGACCCAGTTGCCCACCCACTCCTGCCTCTGGGGTTGTCATGTCGGGGCAAACACCATCTGTGACCACTGACAACCCCCGGCCAGAGAGGCAGAGGGGCACCAGCTTCAGTGCCACCGAAGTTGGTGTCCTGGTGGAGCAAGTCCTGGGGCATTATGATGCCCTCTTCGGAAGTTCCCGCGCCGACAGGGAAGGAAGGACTCGGATCTGGACTGACATCGTGACTGCCATCAACGCGGAGGGGGTGGCAGTCCGGGACTTAGAACATGTCAGGAAGCACTGGGAGGACTTCAGGTCCAGGACCCTGAACAAGGCCCGGCGCCTCTTGAAGGCAGCGGATGCCAAGGGGCGCCGGGGCCACTTGTCGGAAGAACAGATGGGGGTCCTGGAACGCATATCCCCAGTGCTCCACGTCCAGGTCCTAGAGAAGCAGACCCGTCTGGAGTCGAGCGGTGAGTGTACATGCATCCTGATTGTGAGCAGTGCGTGTGGTGATTATTCGGTATTGTGCAGGTTGCACATCTGTTTGTATGGGGTCGAGTATGGGTGGGGGTGTACAGGCCCGTGGGGCTGACACATGTGAGGGCTGTAATGTGTGAGACATGGATGGTGCTTGTGTGTGTAGGCTTGCATGGCAAATGCAGTTGTGCGTGCACACATGTTTGGATGAATGTGTATGTAAGTAGACATGTCCGTCATGTCAGGCATGTATGTTGTTTTCGGCTGCATGTATGAGCACTGTGTACATGTGCATGTGTGTGTATTTGACAAGGGTGCAACAGTGATGCAACATGGATGCATGTGACAGCGGTATGTGGAAGCCTGATTGGCAGATGTGACATGGATGCCCGTCTGAACAGTGCGACACTTGGCAGAGGTGTAGACATGCATGCAAGTGTGGTGGTGTGTGTACATGTGTGGTGCACTTCCTGTGTTGCATGTGATGTCTGGCTCCCCTTTGGCTGCTGATGCTGTTGTATGTGAAGGGATGGTGGTGGCAGTTGCGATATGGCTGTGGTATGGCTCATGTGTGCGAGTTGCAATGACATGTGTGTTGGGGATTGTGATGACATGTCTGAGGTTTGCCAATGCCACTCATGTGCAACTGTCATGTGTGTATGTGTCCATTGTACAGTGCCCTGATGCCTGTGTTTTGTTTCTCCCTGTCTGCAGCGTCAACTGATGAAGAGGGCGGAGAAGGTGCTGTGGAGCACAGCGGCGGGGATCCGACCGCCAGCTGGAGACGCAAGGCCCGGCTCCCCTCCCGTGTTGTCATCTCATCGGGGAGTGAGGAGTCCGGTGCCGCGTCCCAGGCCGCAGCTGCCGGGGGGAGGTCCAAGAGGCGGAGGTTGCAGTTGGACTCCTCGGCAGCAGAAGGGGCAGCTGGGACCCCACAGGGCCCAACAGGGGAAGATGGCACGGAGTCATCCAGGTTGGTGGGGGGTTTGGTGGAGGAGGAGGCCGTGCAAGCACCAGAGACGGGGTCTGGAGGTGGGGATCCCACTGGTGCTAGTGGTGCAGTGCAGGACCAGGGACAGGAGGCAGCACAGGCCGCCGCGGAAGTGCCTGTGTGCAATCCTGTCCCCGATCCTGTCCCTGCATCATCTTGCACCAGCAGGGATGCCTACGTCCAGACCCGTTTTCAGGCAGGGGATGAGCTGACGTCAACTGGCCTTCCTCTGCCTGCGGACGTGGCCATCCAGGTCCGGGTTGAGCCTTTCCTGGCTGGTGTGGCGTTGCATCAACGGGCCATGCGAGGTGACCTGCAGTCTTTTCATGGAGAGACTGCACGTCATCTCGAATGGCTCGTTGACCACGTCAGCCTGCTGGGACAGGTCACCCAGGCCGGATTCCTCCGTCTGATGGGGCTTGCTCCGACCCCCTCCTCAACTGGACCCCCTACGCGCCAGTCATCCTCTGTGCCATCTTCCCACCCATCAGTCACCTGGGTGCCCTGTGGAGCTGCCTCTGACGGTGCGGCCAGGCTGGTGGAGGAGGCATCCCTGCCACAGTCGGGAGTCGGAGGTCCAGCAGGAGTGGCCACATCTACAACTGCACCCCAGCCGGCGGAGGATGTGCAGGCAGCAGGAGGCAGTGCACGGGCAGAGGCAGAGCAGCAGCAGCAACATGATGGGAGACATGAAGGCTCGGGGCCTTCCACATCGGAGGGTCAGGCATCGGCCGGAGGGCAGGAGGACCCAGGACAGAGAGTGTCTTCCGTGTGGCAGCGGTTGGGCCACGCCATAGGTGCGGAGCGGCGGCGGGCGGAAGAGGCGCGGCTCACAATGGTCAGGGCGGAGAACTCCATGCGGAGGGCCCTGAGGCGGGCCGAGTGCCTCGAGGCAATCCGCAGAGGGTTGGAGGAGGACACGGCGTCGTCCCTGCGGACCCTCGGGGCCATGGAACTGGAACGCCTCCGGGACATCGAACAGGAGTTCGATGATGCCCTGGCCCGGGACACCACGGAGTGAGCCGCTGGACTTGCCCGCCGCCTTTGTATATAGTTCTTTAGTTTTAGGTTTCCTTTGTTTCTTATTATGATTTGGAGTCGACGGACACTGCTCCACTTTTTGTATATAGTTGATTTTTAGTTAGGTTTTTTAGTAGGGTTCCTTTGTTCAGTTGGGCTCATGGGCCCTTGGTAGTTTTTTACATAGTTCTTTATTGCATAGAGATTTTTTTACATTTGACTTTGGACGACATTTTTTTGGATTCTGATTTGCAGTTATTTTTTTTAAATACGGACATGCAGCTTATTTTTTCTCATTCCCATTGTAGTTTGTTTCCTTTCTTTCGCATTCTTTATTTTTTTCAATACAATTTTGTTTTCATACTTCACTGTGTGGTATCATCTCATTGGTTTCATGCATGTCATGTTGGGTGTTTTCCCATTCAATTGCAACCATTGTGTGTGACGGACATGGGTTCATTAGCTTCATGAACATTGGGGGTGTAACATGTAATTTCCATTTCCATGTGGGTGAATGGGTTACTTGGTAGGGCTTTTTGGCTGTGGAGGCTGACCATTACGCACATGATTGGGGATTGAGAGGACCTGGTGGAGGGTGCCCATGGTGGCTGGGGGGTTGAGGTGGTGGGAGACATGGGTGGGGTCCTGGTGGAGGGTGCCCCTGCACTGCTGGGGGGTGGGGGTGGTGGGAGACATGAGTGGGGGCCTGGTGGAGGGTGCCCCTGCACTGCTGGGGGTGGGGGTGGTGGGAGACATGAGTGGGGGCCTGGTGGAGGGTGCCCCTGGTGGCTGGGGGGTTGGGGTGGTGGGGGACATGGGTGGGGGCCTGGTGGAGGCTGCCCCTGCACTGCTGGGGGGTGGGGGTGGTGGGAGACATGAGTGGGGGCCTGGTGGAGGGTGCCCCTGCACTGCTGGGGGGTGGGGTGGTGGGAGTCATGAGTGGGGGCCTGGTGGGGGCTGCCCATGGTGGCAGGGGGGTGGGGGTGGTGGGAGAAATGAGTGGGGGCCTGGTGGAGGGTGCCCCTGGTGGCTGGGTGGTGGGGGTGGTGGGAGACATGAGTGGGGGCCTGGTGGGGGCTGCCCATGGCGGCAGGGGGGTGGGGGTGGAGGTAGACATGAGTGGGGGCCTGGTGGAGGCTGCCCTTGCACTGCTGGGGGCTGGGGGTGGTGGGAGACATGAGTGGGGGCCTGGTGGAGGGTGGCCATGGTGGCAGGGGGGTGGGGGTGGGGGTAGACATGAGTGGGGGCCTGGTGGAGGCTGCCCCTGCACTGCTGGGGGGTGGGGGTGGTGGGAGACATGAGTGGGGGCCTGGTGGAGGGTGGCCATGGTGGCTGGGGGGTTGTGGTGGTGGGAGACATGGGTGGGGGCCTGGTGGAGGCTGCCCCTGCACTGCTGGGGGGTGGGGGTGGTGGGAGACATGGGTGGGGGCCTGGTGGAGGCTTCCCATGGTGGCTGGGGGGTTGGGGTGGTGGGAGACATGGGTGGGGGCCTGGTGGAGGCTGCCCCTGCACTGCTGGGGGGTGGGGGTGGTGGGAGACATGAGTGGGGGCCTGGTGGAGGGTGCCCCTGCACTGCTGGGGGGTGGGGGTGGTGGGAGACATGAGTGGGGGCCTGGTGGAGGCTCCCCCTGCACTGCTGGGGGGTGGGGGTGGTGGGAGACATGAGTGGGGGCCTGGTGGGGGCTGCCCATGCTGGCAGGGGGGTGGGGGTGGTGGGAGACATGAGTGGGGGCCTGGTGGAGGGTGCCCCTGCACTGCTAGGGGGTGGGGGTGGTGGGAGACATGGGTGGGGGCCTGGTGGAGGCTGCCCTGCACTGCTGGGGGGTGGGGGTGGTGGGAGACATGAGTGGGGGCCTGGTGGGGGCTGCCCATGGTGGCAGGGGGGTGGGGGTGGTGGGAGACATGAGTGGGGGCCTGGTGGAGGGTGCCCCTGCACTGCTGGGGGGTGGGGGTGGTGGGAGACATGGGTGGGGGCCTGGTGGAGGGTGCCCCTGCACTGCTGGGGGGTGGGGGTGGTGGGAGACATGAGTGGTGGCCTGGTGGAGGCTGCCCCTGCACTGCTGGGGGGTGGGGGTGGTGGGACACATGAGTGGGGGCCTGGTGGAGGCTGCCCCTGCACTGCTGGGGGGTGTGGGGGTGGGAGACATGGGTGGGGGCCTGGTGGAGGCTGCCCCTGCACTGCTGCGGGGTGGCGGTAGTGGGACACATGAGAGGGGGCCCGGTCGGAGGGTGCCCCTGGTTGTTGGGTGGTGGGGGGGTGCTAGACATGGGTGGGGGCCTGGTGGAGGCTGCCCCTGGTGGCTGGGGGGTGGGGGTGGTGGGAGACATGGGTGGGGGCCTGGTGGAGGCTGCCCCTGCACTGCTGGGGGGTGGGGGTGGTGGGAGACATGAGTGGGGGCCTGGTGGAGGGTGCCCCTGCACTGCTGGGGGGTGGGGGTGGTGGGAGACATGAGTGGGGGCCTGGTGGAGGCTGCCCCTGCACTGCTGGGGGGTGGGGGTGGTGGGAGACATGGGTGGGGGCCTGGTGGGGGCTGCCCATGCTGGCAGGGGGGTGGGGGTGGTGGGAGACATGAGTGGGGGCCTGGTGGAGGGTGCCCCTGCACTGCTGGGGGGTGGGGGTGGTGGGAGACATGAGTGGGGGCCTGGTGGAGGGTGCCCCTGCACTGCTGGGGGGTGGGGGTGGTGGGAGACATGAGTGGGGGCCTGGTGGAGGCTGCCCCTGCACTGCTGGGGGGTGGGGGTGGTGGGAGACATGGGTGGGGGCCTGGTGGGGGCTGCCCATGCTGGCAGGGGGGTGGGGGTGGTGGGAGACATGAGTGGGGGCCTGGTGGAGGGTGCCCCTGCACTGCTGGGGGGTGGGGGTGGTGGGAGACATGGGTGGGGGCCTGGTGGAGGCTGCCCCTGCACTGCTGGGGGGTGGGGGTGGTGGGAGACATGAGTGGGGCCTGGTGGGGGCTGCCCATGGTGGCAGGGGGGTGGTGGGAGACATGAGTGGGGGCCTGGTGGAGGGTGCCCCTGCACTGCTGGTGGGTGAGGGGGGGTGGGAGACATGGGTGGGGGCCTGGTGGAGGCTGCCCCTGCACTGCTGGGGGGTCGGGGTGGTGGGAGACATGAGTGGGGGCCTGGTGAAGGGTGCCCCTGGTGGCTGGGGGGTGGGGGGGGTGGGAGACATGGGTGGGGGCCTGGTGGAGGCTTCCCCTGGTGCCTGGGGGGTGGGGGTGGTGGGAGACATGGGTGGGGGCCTGGTGGAGGCTGCCCATGGTGGCAGGGGGGTTGGGGTGGTGGGAGACATGGGTGGGGGCCTGGTGGAGGGTGCCCCTGCACTGCTGGGGGGTGGGGGTGGTGGGAGACATGAGTGGGGGCCTGGTGGAGGGTGCCCCTGCACTGCTGGGGGGTGGGGGTGGTGGGAGACATGAGTGGGGGCCTGGTGGAGGGTGCCCCTGGTGGCTGGGGGGTTGGGGTGGTGGGAGACATGGGTGGGGGCCTGGTGGAGGCTGCCCCTGCACTGCTGGGGGGTGGGGATGGTGGGAGACATGAGTGGGGGCCTGGTGGAGGGTGCCCCTGCACTGCTGGGGGGTGGGGGGGGGGTGGGAGACATGAGTGGGGGCCTGGTGGAGTGTGCCCCTGGTGGCTGGGGGGTGGGGGGGTGGGAGACATGGGTGGGGGCCTGGTGGAGGCTGCCCCTGGTGGCTGGGGAGTAGGGGTGGTGGGAGACATGGGTGGGGGCCTGGTGGAGGCTGCCCCTGCACTGCTGGGGGGTGGGGGTGGTGGGAGACATGAGTGGGGGCCTGGTGGGGGCTGCCCATGGTGGCAGGGGGGTGGGGGTGGTGGGAGACATGAGTGGGGGCCTGGTGGAGGGTGCCCCTGGTGGCTGGGGGGTGGGGGTGGTGGGAGACATGAGTGGGGGCCTGGTGGGGGCTGCCCATGGTGGCAGGGGGGTGGAGGCAGGGGTAGACATGAGTGGGGGCCTGGTGGAGGCTGCCCCTGCACTGCTGGGGGGTGGGGGTGGTGGGAGACATGAGTGGGGGCCTGGTGGAGGGTGGCCATGGTGGCAGGGGGGTGGGGGTGGGGGTAGACATGAGTGGGGGCCTGGTGGAGGCTGCCCCTGCACTGCTGGGGGGTGGGGGTGGTGGGAGACATGAGTGGGGGCCTAGTGGAGGGTGGCCATGGTGGCTGGGGGGTGGGGGTGTTTGGAGACATGAGTGGGGGCCTGGTGGAGGGTGCCCCTGCACTGCTGGGGGGTGGGGGTGGTGGGAAACATGAGTTGGATATGAGTGGGGGCCTGCTGACAGGTGCCCCACAGTGCTGGGGGGTGGGGGTGGTGGGAGACATGCATTGTTGATCAGTAGTGCAAGGTGACATCTGGGTTGGCTGGGGGGCATGCCCATGGTGGATGGGCTGCCTGCGGGACATGAGCAGGGGTGCAGGGTAGTCACCCGTGGTGTGGGCTGTCTGCAGGGGCTGTGGAGGTTGTGGAGCGTACACCTGGGAGGACCCACACGGCCAATTCACGTGTAGTACTCCCCAGAACCCCTGAAATACACATTCCCTGCTGAAATCGCGTGTGCAACTTCCCGCGCACCCCTGAAATACACGTACCCTGCTCGCACTGGGACAATCGCGTGTGGAACTTCCCGCGCACCCCTGAAATACACGTACCCTGCTCGCACTGGGACAATCGTGTGTGAAACTTCCCACGCACCCCTGAAATACACGTACCCTGATGAAATCGCGTGTGGAACTTCCCGCGCACCCATGGAATACACGTACCCTGCTCGCACTGGCCCATTCGCGTGTGTAACTTCCCGCGCACCCCTGAAATACACGTACCCTGATGGAATCGCGTGTGGAACTTCCCGCGCACCCATGGAATACACGTACCCTGCTCGCACTGGCCCATTCGCGTGTGGAACTTCACGCGCAGCCCTGAAATGCACGTACCCTGCAGAAATCGCGTGTGGAACTTCCCGCGCACCCCTGAAATACACATACCCTGCTTGCACGGGGCCAGTCGCGTGTGGAACTTCCCGCGCACCCCTGCAATACACGTTCCCCGCTTGGCGTTTGCTGTTTGCCAGCACGGTGAACTGGTCCAGGGTTAGCGCAGCCCTTTGCGATGATTTAGCGATTTTGATGGCTTTTCCTTGCGCGAGGGCGTTCTTGGGGGCGTTACTGGCGCTGCTGCAGGGTCGCTGCGATTCTCTGCGCCACGGCTGGTTTGGAAGCCTAAAATCCATGAATACGCTGTGCGCGGAAATCGGTTTTAGCGCACGTGCCTGGCGCAGTCAATCGCACGCGGACACTCTGCGCCATCCGCTTGCGACACTTTTCTGCAAAATTCTACGAATTACCCTGTAAATTGGTATCACTAATTTAACCCCCTTTAATATGCAATCCAACCCCATAAATCTGGGACAAGAAACATGCTGCCTTTATTATTAAAATGTGCATTTATTGAATAAAAAAAAAATCAAAGGTAGTCCCTTAACTTTATGCTGGGGAAGTCACCCCAATGAAACATCTATGCCTTGATAACTGGTTCACAAAATCAAGAATTAGCCTGCCTGTGTGATTCTCACTAATAAATTGTACACACAGGTAGACACTCCATATTTAAAATGTTTTAATTTCTAACATTTCTATTTCTAAGTGATACAATGTCTTGTCCATGTAGCACAATTAACTCTTATCAGCCAGTATATACAAATGTTCCCTTTACACATGACAATTAAAACCATTTTAGTTTATTTTCTCCAATATCAAAAACAAATATTGGCATCAGAGAAAAGTTATTCGTGAAATGAATTTGCTATACATTTCTCTCTAACAATGTGTTCCAGTGTATCATATGGTGGGGTTGGTTTTTATCCTAAATATGGAAATAAAGTAAAAGCTCTAGTGAGCTGTTTAATTAATTTAGAAGATGCAGAAAGAGTATTTAACAATTCTATGTATCCACACATGGTTTTGATTTCCTGAAAGGAAAACAACTATATCCACCGTCCATTGCATGGTTTCGGTTGTATTTCATTCAGGGTCCTCTCACTTCAACACAGGATCAATGCTGAGATTTTACTATTTATTTGGAAGTGCATCTTTTCTATGGAAATGCTACACTCCCTTTATTCACAATCTGTCTTTTTAAATATCTGTGGCTTCACCAGTTCTTTATTAATACATTCTCAGTTGGTCTATGGAGCGTCGCCGTTGATAAATAAGACAAGGGGCCTCATTACGATTTTGGCGGTAGCAATGCCGCTATTGGCGGCATGGCTGCTGCCGAAATCGGGTCTGGGTCCGGGTTCCCAGAATGGGGAATTACCGGGCCATTCCGAGTTTGGAGGGCCGGGTAATTCCTCCCTCCAGGAATCTAGGGTCGGACCATCCCCATTCAGCCCTTATAGGGCTGAATGGGAATGGGGAAGGGAGAAAGCAACGGGCAGATTACGAGCGGCCTGTTGTTTTCTCCCTCCTCCCCTCGCGGGACCCGCTCTGCACATCTGGTAAAACCAGATGTGCAGAGCGGGTCCCGCGAGGGGACCTCATAATGAGGCGGTACGGGGTTAACGGCGCGGCACCTTTACCGGTGCCGTTAACCCCTTACCGCCTCACTTATAATGAGGCCCAAGGTGTTGACTATACCTGTGAAATACCACAGGATAAGTTTTATTTAGTTATCATTTTTTTTAAAAAAATGCTGCTCTCTCTCTCGGCGCAGAGAAATGCTCATAGTTTTACATGCATGCACAGCACAGAGAAAAGCAACATATTATGTGTTCATATATAAAGATAATCTTATGATGTTTTAAGCACAGTGAAAGCAGAACAAAATTCACAGTAACACGCTACAATATCCTATTCCCGTTCTGTTGGTCATAGTTTATCAGTCACTGTGCACTGCTCACAGGGACATGCTATGTGTTCTACAATAAGTCAGATTTCATGTGGCTTAATATCATCTAGTGGGAAAGCACATTAAAATATGAAAGCATTCTATTTGGAATGTGCTCCACAACTATTAGTGGTAGTTAACTCTAAGTCCACCCATTCATGGGGCTAAGTAGAGACATGGTTGTAGAGGGGCTGTGTTCAATTACATTGGGGGATTTTCATACTCACTTTTTCATAATCCTTTAAGGTACAGAGCCAGAAGAGACCCACAAGGTTTCCCAGGGAATTCCCTATCAGCTGGTGCCTCCTGATCACTTTTTCTCTTCTGCCTTATGTAATTCTGCTTTAGGCTCCCCCCATGTACAAGGCCTTTTCATCTCCACATAATATCCAATCTTTTTGCATGTTGAAACACTTGTGTATAGGCGTATTATAAATTTGGAACAGATCTTCCCCTTCTTGGCAGCTCTCCTAACCCTTTATCTCGCTATTCCCTGTGTGTTTCTTCCCACACCATGTCTTCATTAACTCACACTTTTTGATTAATCAAGCATTTTCAATGTCTTTCTTGATAGGCAAACTTCCATTGAATACAATCCCCAAATCTAATAGGTTGATCATAGGAAAAAGACGGGGCTACAAACTATAAACAGCTTTAAATTCAAAATCAAATTGTGTTCTATATCTTATTGTGGCAATGTAACACAGCAGTGAAATGGATTTCTGGATTCCCACTGTCCCTAAGAATTCAGGGATACCCAACATGAATTTGTGCAATTATTCTTCATTGTATTGTTAATATGAAACATGTAATCAATTATTAATAAACAGTAGTAGTATCCATTGTGTAGAGGATACCCTCCCAATGTATCATCACCTTTATTTTTTACTGTACATCATATGACTATGGAGTTACTTCGAAGATAGTATTAGTATTTGAAATGTCATTTTGAAATCTTGAGTTTGAATTTCTTTGTTTTTGAATTGGGGAGGTGGCATTCTTTGATGGTTTTTAATTATATAGGTCTATTTTCTCATGATGACAAGTCCCAGAGGCCTTAAAACAACCCCACGACAAGGATGGGATAAACATGAGTTCAGCTAGTTTTTATGTTTCACTGGAGAGCTAACAAAATCCACATTGGCATAGCTAATGCCGAACATCATTTGATTGACTGTACATGAAAGTCTTGTTTACTTCTTTCGTATTGATTTTGCACAGACCATTCTTTATCAATACAGTGATGTAGCTCCTTTGTTCTCAACATATCCTGGATAAGAATCACTTTGCAATTTAAATATTGTCATTTTTCCCCATCTGTTCATATTTACCTACAGATATACTCCATTCAAAATATATAATTTAAACTTATAAAATGACAGTGGTAGCTTTGACAAGAACATGTTACATTTGCATTTACATTTGTAGTCCTTTCCTATAATTCCAAATAAGTGTTTCTATGTGCTTATCAACATATTTTACATATATATATATTTCAATGAAAATGTTATTGTTGTAATATGCATGTTCTTGTCTTTGTATGTAGCAGGAGGCAGAAACTTAAAGATAGTCAAAGCCAAGTCTTTGGGCAATCAAAGTATATTTCTGCTTAAGTAGTTCAAAGGAATGTTCCTGGTATGTAGAAAATGTGTGCCATTTGCCCCAGGTACACCATTTTGTAGTAGCTGAAGAAATAAATCATGATTGAAATTAGGCATTATTCCAGAACCGCTTGATTTTAGATTTAGCCTGTGTTCATTTTTCTTTTATATTTCCCCACAGTGTAAATGTAATTTTTTCACATGTACATGTGCATTACGCAAGACATTTTTAAGATACATGGTGTTATGCCACACAAATTTATACCACGCTCTCTTACACCATCAATTGTTTCCTTATACCATAATACACTCTTACTCAATATACCTACAAGAAACTATCATACACTACACACCATAAAAAAGAATCAAATGATCTATTACAATATTTTTTTAAAAAAAGGTTAAGGTTAATCTAACATGTAACTAAAGTCTTCTAGCAGTGGAAATAACAAAACTAAAGTACAAACACTTAGTACATACCACTAAAAGTAACAATTCAAATACAAAGTATAGCTACTAATACTCACTTCATACCAATACAATTACTAGATACCACTCTATTCAACAACAAAACTACAACTAGAAACACACATTCCATAGCACCAGCTTTAACACTGATTGTAAGTATCAGTCAGTTTACATCAATCTCACTAATGAAGATTTTCAGTGGGGCGGCTTTTCAGCAATTCAACACATGTGATATATATAAAATTGTAGTGGTTTGCGGCACCCCGCTCACCACCAAGAATTTAAAAAATGAATGGATGGATTTGTTCCAAACCACAAAGTATTTCCTTTAAGCACTTTGGGCAACTCTTAACTCTTAAAAATAATTGGTGAAATATTCACCAAGTGATTTGGCTTGTGCGCTCAAGGAAAAGTTTCACATTTCCCCTGTAGGAAAACCAATACAAATAATGGAAAATACACCTTTTCTTCTATCCTTTATATAATTTCAACTGCAGCAAAGATTTACACCAAATGTTCCAGTTATAGTGGGTCTTGAGCCAAACATTTTGTCTGGAAAATGCCATGCTTATCTGTCTTCTGGACCAAAAGTTATAAGGCATAGAATTTTCACTTTTCTTATGGATGATAGCTTTCACTTTAACTATAGGGCGATTAGCGTCACCATACAATGTGCATAAATATGAATATATAAAAGAGTAAGGTGATTTAGGTCATTGGAACAAACCCCTTGAAATTCAGTAAATAAACATATGTTAAAGTGTTGTTAATCTGCCAGATTAATACAACAATACCCCTGAAATTCAGCAGGTGTTGGAAGCTACAGCACCAAAACTAGAAGATGCATTGCTGTGCAACCAATGAGCACAATGATGAAATCACAAATTACATTATTATGACATCACATACGACACCACTTTTGGCATCACTAATGTCCTCCTCACTGACATCATTTGAAATGGGAGCAATTTAATGAACAGGGATAATGTAATGGATCACTAAGTGGATACCAGGACATGGAAGCGGGAGTGTTAATGTAATGGATTATTAATGGGGTACAGGCACAAGGGAGAGGGAGGTTAGGATAAAGTATTGGATTACTAATGGGCTACTGGAATTGGGAAGAGGGAGAAGGAGGACATGTAATGGATTACTAATTAAGTACTGGGACGAGGAAGAGGGAGGAGGGACTCATGTTTTGGATTAGTAATAGGGAACCAGGATGAGGCATAGTAATGTAATGGATTACTAATGAGATTCTGGGAAAAAGAAGAGAAGAGGGAGGGAGGAGTAATGTAATTTATTACTAATGTAATGCTCTAATAAGGAAGAGGGATGTTGGGGGTAATGTAATGATTACTAATGGGATACCAGGACAAGAAAGTGCATTTTCTGATTACTCTTGTAATCAGAACATGCTTAGTTTCCATTGGAATGATTCTCACAAGAATATAAGGTGGGGCCATTGTGATCATGGTTATGCTTCCACAACAGGACATTTCTGATGGTAAATATTTCAGGAATGAAACAAATGAAAGAAAGGGGGAAAAGGTGGGGGGCATTGAACACTGGAAAGCTATGGCCAGTGGGTCACAGTCTTTTCAACTAATTGTTGAAACGTAGACAGTGGCAAAAGCCGTGGCTGGTGGAATTTTGTTGTTTGCTCGTGAGGGGGATATGGTTCACACCAAAGAACATGGCCTTTTAGCCTCTTGCTGCAATGTGGACAGTGGCCAATGCCAAAGGCCATGGACACTGGCCATGGAATAAGGCCATGGCTATTGGAACCTGGTTATTTACTAGTGAGGGGGATATCAGTCATGGCCGAAGGCCAGGGCCAGTGGTCCATGGCCTTTTAGCCTATTGTTGCAGTTTGGACAGTGGCAATGGCCTAGTGGGTCCTGGATCGGATATAACATAACAAAGCACTTGAAATCGAGTGAAAACACTTCAGTTAAGAGAGAGTGATGATACACAGGGTTATTGCAACAAAACCCATGAGATTCAGCCAGCGTTGGAATTGACAACAATCCTCACTCAAACTCCCCCCCCCATTGCTCTGCCCATGACTTTCAGCAATACCCCACAGCCCCCGCCAAACAAAGTGGCCACTGGGTCAAGCCTGTTGCAAGGCCCAATGACCAGTCTATGCGATTGTGGGCTCATGGACTATTGAAGAAGGCCTGCATCTATGGTCAGTGGGAAATTTTCCTGGGGCACGACTTAAAGACATTACCCCGCTCCCCATCCATTGTGTAGCATCAGGAGCAGCAAGGGGGCTGCAGTATGGGCCGTATGTGTGCAAGGAAGTTTGGCAATGGGAGCTTAGGTTTGGGGACCCAACTTTTTCTGTGCTTTGTGGGGGATATTGCACCACTATGGGACCCCACTCACTTATTCCAGGGTTGGGAGGGTCATTTGGGAAGCTGCAATATGCTCCTATTGGTCCAGAAACTGCATCTGAGAACAAGTTCTGGGTCCGCTAATCTTGCAGCAGAATCAATTGGCCTCATTATGACCCTGCCGGTCCGGAAAGAACGGTGGCGGTAAAACCGCTGTCACTGTTCTTTCTGGACCGGCTGATTAAGAGTCCTGCAGGCAGGAGCTGTCACTACCGCCAGGTCTGTCCTGGCGGGATTTACACCACCCGCCTGCAGGTGAACATGGAAACACTGTCTCCGTCATAGACGGAGCCAGTGTTTCCATTGTCCCCATCCCCATGGAGTGTGGGATGTTCTGACCCACTAGGCTCTGCCCTGCAACATCACAGAAACAGCAGATTGACCGCAAAAAGCCCGATGTGCGTTAAAAATCTCTGAGAAGTGTGCAAGGGAAACCGGAAAAATAGGTTGCCAATCCATTTTGCCTATGTCAGTGGTAAAACAGGAGACCCCACTGCCAAAACCTGTCAGTGGGCTGCCCACAGAGGGAAATGGAACTGCTTGAAAAGGCAGTGCTGCATTGCCAGGAAAACCCAGAAGTGCTTTAAAATCCGTTTTTCCTTGGCTGTTAAAATTGCAAAATAATGGTTCCCAAACATCAGAAAAAATCCAGCATCTTTGTTGGGTGTTAACCATCACCTTATTTAAGTAATCCCCACAAGCACTATGTCAGGAGAAGCACATTTCATCACAAAACTATCCACATTCAAAAAGGTGCTTGCCTGGAAAAATATGTCAGATATGGAAGCAGTACCGCCGCCTGCCTGTATCCAAGATGTCATTACTTATACTGTTAGTTGAAACTTGTACTTTAAGATCAAATTGTGGAAAAGAAGAGACTTGCCATCAAATGCAATATAGGTTGCTACAATTCAATTTCTATGTTTTTAAAAGACTGGAATTAACAGATTTGTGTATATTTGTTGAAAATGTAAGGTTTATTTTAGCAAAAGACAATTTTGAAGAAAGTCCTTTACAGTGAATTGAGGCCAGCCACACTGGACTTTAAAGGCACATTCCACAGTTTGCCCCAAACAAAGGTGCCTTCCCTTTTGCTCTCTGCCCAGGAACTATCATTTAGAAGCTAATGAAAGAAGGGGGGGGAATTTTGCTCTACTTCTCTGAGGAGAGGCAATAGGCTTCCTGGACTGAAAGGGAATGCAAATTCAGGTGTCAACAGAAACCAACTGCCAGCAGGAAGAGGCCAGGAGTGCTCTGGACCCAGCAAAACCATGGAGGCAGGACCAGACAGATATGTGTATCTTAAATCTTAAGAAATTACCTTTTTGAAAAAGACTCACAGAGAACTGTGCACATTTTGTAAAAATCTGTAAATTATAGGTTGTTAACAGGAACATTCTGCCCACAGTTTGAAACTACTCTGAACTCTGTGCTATGTTCAGAGACAGGACTACAGATAGTTTGATTTTGTAGCAATTGTGATGATGCTAGAAATGAGAAACTTTACAGGATTATGCCCAGATGTCATCCACATCTATGTAGAAACATGTGTACAGATCTGACACTTGGTACCCAACCAAAAGCACAAAAAACTGTCAATTTTGAACCAAAGCTCTCACTGAGTTGGGACTCGGACAGATACGTGCTCTACTAAATCTGTGATGTGAATATGTATTATTAACAAGTTGGTGATATTGTAAATATGATTTATGTGAAAAACAGATTTACTGTACTGAAACAAAGGGGAGGTACTCCCTGGATTGTAAAATGCCACATCATCATGAAACCATGTGTTCCTTCTCAAATCAAGAGAGAGGACAGACCCTAACCAATAGGATTCCTAGAGGGTGTGCTTAGTATAATTTAGCCTACCCACCCCTTAGGGAAATACATAAATAGGGCCAGTTTAGGTCCTAGAGTCACACACAGATTCATCCATCAACTGATTTACTGGCGCAGTGCTCTGCAGGAGGAACCCAGATCCAGGACTCCAGAACTCTGAAAGCAGAAGGCCCAATTCCAAAGCTGAACCCTTCTCATCTGGCCTTTAAAATTTCGAAACCTGATTTTACCCCAGACTTCCAAGGTGAACCCAACAAACCCAATAGAACAGCCGGGCTGTGCTATTTCTGCTTCCTGCCAAGAATTATTGCTAGAACCCTGAGATCCATACCAGTAGAGCAGAGCTGTAACCTGATAGCTGCGACCCAGGACCAACCCGTCAGATCCAATTCAGAGGCCGTGCAGTTTCCAGAGTGCCATGCTGAGTGCAGAACCGAGGCCCTGAATCCTGTCCGGTGGGCTAGCAGAATTCCAGTCCAAAACCTTTGACCAGATCTTTGACGGGCCTATTCAAAACCATAGTTGTGAGTATTTATAGTATAGAATTGTCCATAGCCAGTATCTTATCCTTGAGTAATCCTATCCAACCCATTCTATCATATCCAGAACTGCATTGTAGAATCTCTTTTGCTTTTCCTGAATCTTTTCCTCATCCATATAGTCCTTTGGTAATTGTAGTGATAATATCATCTTTGCGCTAATATATTTACTGAAGAAAGACAAGTGTCTCAGCGGGCAAAAGTCAGAACAGAGGTGCCACTGATCTGGTGGCTGTCCGGTTGGGTATCTTGTATCTTCATAGCCTCCCTAGTGTAAAGAAATCCTTGTTTGTAATTCAAAAGCGCATCTTCCATTTAAAAATCTTAGCTTTTTCTGAGAAAAACGACCTCTACTAAAACCTTCATAACTTCTGAACCGTGCACGCTAGAAACAAACAAATTGAAGCTAACATCCTCAGCTTACAAATGAACCCATTCGCGCGGAAAAGTTTGACGCAAATCTTTTTTTTGGCTCAATTTCATCAGGTGTAAAACAGCTATTCTTTGCCTCTGACCCCAGAATTCAGTTTTCAATCTGCTAGTTATTCAATCATCATTGCTAGTGTTTACCTGAAACTATACAAAGTGGCTCCCACTAGTTTTGAATCCAATTTAGAGAATTAAATCCATTTTTTAGAGATGTTTCCCATTCATTGCAAGCCACATTCAAAAGCATTTGAACTGTTTTGAAATCATTCCTGTTTCTCTCTGCTTGCTGGGGGGGGGGTGGTGGCGGGATTGGGGTTGAAACTGTATTGGTTGAGAATGTATATTCCTGAAACCTGTTTTCTCTCCTTCCATCTCTATATTGCATATTAGGGGGGATTGAGTAATATCAGGGGGAAAGAGTGACATTGCATTTGATTGTACCCATATCAAGTATTATTTTATGCTGCATTATTTTCCTATCCATATCAAGTATTATTCCATGCTGCATTATTTTTCTCATCCATACTCATTCTGATTAAAGAAATTGTTGATTATAACATCACCCATTGGTGATTATTGTATAAATATTAAATAGTGTGATATATATATTGTTCAAATCCGTAAAATAAATCTTTTAACTTTACAAAACAACCTGCTTCTTGGTTCAGTGAGACCGGGGGGGATTCAAAGAGAGGGGCGTGATATAAGGGTACATCATTCAGAAATAAAAGAACGTATAGGCACAAATATATAATTAAGGGTTCCAGCTGTGCATCACACGCTAGGCATTGACTTATGTGGAGTGCCGGGTTGAAATCACTTACAGGAGTCCTATGAGACTCCATGGGAATGGGGATTTACAGAATTCTGCCTCCGGAATTCCCAGGTCACCAGGGTTGTAATGCCCCGGTGATTCCGGGAATCAGAGAGGCGGAATGGTAATACGGGTACGGCGGTAACCTGCTGGTTTTTCCAGCACGGTTACCGCCGGATCGTAATGAGGCCCAATGGTTTTTTTCACCATTGTGCGAACATATTATAGACCTATAGGTACCCATAACGCTATGCGACGTGAGGGGTTCCTATAGGGATGCAATGTGCCCAAGAAATGGCAAAGGAAAATCACATTTTGCTGCAAAAGTTCAACGAATCACAACGGCAGCCTTTTGAGAATTGATATTGATATTGATATTTTATTTATATTGCGCTCGTACACATGTGTTTTAGAGCACAACAAGGAAAGGGAGGGGAACAAGGGAGTACAAAAACAATGATCGTACTAGGCCCAGTGACATTGAGATTGTGCAAGTGCATGGGAGAGGGGAAAGGGGAAAGTGCTTGGGAGGGGGGGAGAAGTCAAAAGTGCTGAGCAAAGGAATTCAGATAAATAAATAAATAGATAAAAGCAATAAACAGTGATTGTGCAGACAGCAAATGGCAAGTGCTAGTTATAAAGCAACAGACGGGGTGGCCTGATAAGTGCAGAAAAAGGGATGCCGGGGCTGTATGGTTACAGATACAGACGCCAGTGTAAGGGATCACCAGGGGGCAGTGCAGGTGGGTGGCAGGGTGAGCAGGTACCAAGGCCTGAAAGTCAGAGGGTAAGCCAGGTGCACGGTGCCAAGACAGAGCAGATCAGCAGGACAGAGGAGAGGCGAAGGCAGAAGCAAAGAGGAAGGTCGTGAGGTGCTTCCAGAAGCAGAGATGGTTCTCCTCAAGGTTCAGAGCAGGGAGGCTGTTCCAGAGGGAGGCACCAGCCGAAGACAGTGATCTACCCCTAACTTGTTTCTTTGAAAAACGACTGACCCTGAGAGAGTTAGAGGTAGAGGAGTGAAGAGCTTGGGAGGGAAGGTATTTACAGAGAGACAGCTGAAGGTATTTTGGACCCAGGCCCCAGAAAGCCTTGTGGACAATGCAGAGGGTTTTGAATTGAATCCTTGCAGCCAATGGGAGCCAATGGAGAGATTTCAGGGCTGGAGAGATATGATCCCAGGGCTTGAGGCCAAGGACAAGTCTCGCAGTCCTTTTCTGGATGATGTGCAAGGGGCAGAGAGTAGAAGCAGCTATATTTAGGAAGAGGTTGTTACAATAATCAAGCCTAGAGAGGACCAGGGCTCGAGAGACAGCAAGCTTCTGGTGGAAGGAGAGGAAGGGCAGAATACCTCTGCAGAGGTGGAGTAGGAAGTTTCACTTTTTTGAGACATTGGAGATGTGGGCAGAGAAGGAGAGCATGGAATCAAAGATGACACTGAGTCTCTTAGCCTCATAGGTGGGAGTAGGAGGAGGGCCAAGGGAGACTGGTCAGAGAGTGACGGGAAAGGAGGGTAAAGGTGTGCTGATGAGGAGAATCTCCATCTTGCTGGCATTCAGACAGAGATCGTTGGCAACACATCAATCCTGAATGGCAGATAAGCAGTGAGAGATGGGAGAAGGAGAGGAGGCGGCTGAGGGGAACCTGAAAATGAGTTGTCATCCACATAGCATTGAAAGTTGGAGCAGAAAATGGCAATGCAGTGGGCGAGAGTTTCCAGGTAGAAGATGTGCATTCCCACAACAAATCAAATTATAAGTTTTGTATCTAGCCAATCTGTTTCCCTGAAAAAGTCAGCAAACGTGGACACGAAGTAGGCCGATGAACCAATCCAAAATATAACTAATTCATTTTTTGATGTTTTTAAAAAAAGTGTGAACCCGGCCGCTGGATGGAGTTGCAACACATTTGTAAAAAAGCATGCTTTCAGGACCAGCCCACTGCCTCTCAAAAAATGTGATAAAATTTGCCCAGCAGTTTGGGCTGCAGGTGCAATAGAAATATTATTAATGTTT
The DNA here is from genome assembly GCF_040938575.1 of Ambystoma mexicanum. Lineage (NCBI taxonomy): Eukaryota > Metazoa > Chordata > Amphibia > Caudata > Ambystomatidae > Ambystoma > Ambystoma mexicanum. The sequence goes on along the minus strand of NC_090922.1, from coordinate 152,672,611 downwards.
GTTATATGTTTTTAAAAATGTGGGATCCCTCCTACAACTTGCCCTTCCTTTAAGAAATGACACAAATATTTCAAAAAGCAATTCATTAAGCTCTAGATTTCTATGGAGAATGTGGTGCTGATTGGTTGAATGGAGCCAAAGTTCTAAGCTGCCTGTTGTGTCCATGCAAGAGCAAGGACGCTTTAAGAGGAGGTGGGAGTAGGAACCGAAGCACGTGGAGAAGAGAGACGGGGGAGGAGGCAAAGAGGGAAGTGAATTGGAGATGATAGATGAATAAAGAGAAGTAATACTCTCACAGTGCTCCCATGTAATTATTGACATTGTAATATTCCTGCAGCATAAAATAACTCGACAAGGATCGACAGGCCCACTACATCATCATGGGGCAACATGCTGTGAACTGCTGCGAGGCTGTTCACCCCACTGCCCTTCCGGAAAAGGTCTGCCACTCCTTTCCAGATCTGCGTGGAGATGCTGCTGTCCTCCTGCACGGTAATACTTGTGCCTCTCTGACGCTGCTCATCCGCTGCTGACTTCAAGAAGATCTGCACCTCCATGTGAAAAATCTGGGGTTCCCCCCATGTTGGCACAACTGACACCCCCCAAAGCCACCATAGTGCTGGCTGTGTAGGCACTGGTCCCAACTCACACAAAAAAGAAAATGACTGCCAGCGCACTATGGATTCCAGGCCCACATGCACCTCTCCAGAATACAGTGTAATTCTGCACCTGAGGTCCTCCAGCCTTGAGGCCCACTCAGGTACGACCGTGACTTAAAAAAAAGAACTAAAGGGGCAGCACACACCCTTTCTTAGTTCCACCACAGTCTGGACTCTTACACTCCATATAGCCAGTACCTCCACCACAGCCATGACTCCTACGCTCCATCCATCCAGGACCATTCCATTGTGGGACCCAATCAGAGATTCCACCACTCCCTCAGAGACTCCTGCATCCAAGACAGACAGCCCTACACCACCTATTTGGAAGATGACCAGACAGCCATGGTGCATGCCCTACTGACCCCCACTTCCAGAGTATCCTTCCTTCGAAAGATGCTGCCATTCCAACTTCACCGCCAGCAGGATAGAGGGCCTCTCTGGAAGAATGACTTCAATGCTTTTCAGATTTCCTGAAATAAATAAGAGATGACAAACCACCAGCTCTACTCGTCATCTTCACAAAACTGGTAGGCGTGGAAGTCAAGAAAATCATCAAAACATTGCGGGAGCAGGACAGGACATTATATGAATTGACAATCGCAGCACTCAATTGCAAACTCGTCATTCAACCAAATCGAGATTATGAAAGGTACTTGTTCAACCAGAGCAAGCTGTTCCAACAAGAGACAATAGATAATTTTGTCATCAGGCTGCGGCAGAAGGTGACGTACTGTCAAATCAAAATGTGTTCAATTAAGAAGTCATCTGCCTGTGAATCATTGAAGGATGCACACCATCCGTTTTCTGTAAACACTTGTTGAAAAAACACTGCTGTTTGATGAAATAATAGAAGGGGCGGGTATCCAATTTGTGGCGATCGAATCGCAGATTAAAGAAGAAGCCATAGCAGCCGTCCAACTAGGACAAAGCCCTCCAGCGCAACAACTGTTAGGGAGACCACCAATGTCCAAGCCACAAACCTCTAAGACGTGCTACAGATGTGTGGCCTTGCAATCCTTCACAGGGGCACCTGTCCAACCATTGGACAACAATGTTCCAACTGCTGGAGGGACAACCAATACAGATCAGTGTGCAGAGAGGTCATCCCTTTCCCAGAAACCCGTCAACCCCATGTCCATCGATCCACCATACAAGCAGCCTCAAGCCAACAAATGAATACTGCCGCCCCCTCGCAGGAAGAGTCATCAGTACAAGATCATAGGTAACACGGCTCAAGAAGCGACCAATGAATACTAATTAAATTAATAGGTGTGCCTCCTCAGCGAAGACTCAGACAATGATAAGTCTCCAAAATGTCAATGTGGACACAGGAGCCACAGGAGCCACAGTAAACATTATGGACAACAGCAAATACACATGCCAAATTACAATGTGGCCACTTCAGAAATTGAATGCAAAAGTATTCCAGTAGGAGACACATTCCCTCTGCCCTTAGAAGAAAAGTTCACATGTGTGCTCTGTCATAGAGGGAAGGAAGTTGCCACCAAGATCCATGTCTTGAAGAGCCCCCCACGCAATGTCTGCTCAGCTATAAAACAGCTAAAGCACTGAACCTCATTGACATCCACTATGAGGACTCACAGATGGTGCTTTGCCACCCTATGACCAAAGAAACGCTCTGCTCAATGGCAATTGATCCTCTGTCTAAGCTCCAACTAGCGAAGAACTTCCCAAATGAACTTAAATGATCCGGGATTCTCAAAGACACCGTTGTCAAATTAAACATCAACGAGGAAGACACGCCGGTCTCTCTACACCCATGCTGTATAGGCTTCCATCTGAAACAAAAGGTTTCTAAAGAACTACATCTATTACAGCAGGATAACATCATTGAAAGGGCTGAAGATCTTACTCCATGGGTATTGCCTCTAGTCCTTGTCCCCAAGGACAACGGGCAGATTAAACTATGCATAGACATGCTCATTGCCAATCTTACTATCTAGAGAGAGAGAGAGAGAAAGAGAGAGAGAGAGAAAGAGAAAGAGAGAGAGAGAGAGAGAGAGAGAGAGAGAGAGAGAGAGAGAGAGAGAGACCGTGGGCCAAAAATGGAGGACATGATTGTCAAATTAAACAAAGTGGTACAATTACAAAGCTTAACTTCAATCAGGCATATTATCAGCTGGTCCTTCATCCTTCATCTTGACCAATCAGAACTTTCTCGACACATGACGGTCTATTCAGATATAAACAATTGAACTTTGGCATTTCATCAGCTCCTGAGATATTCCAGAAAACTATCCAACATCTCCTACTGCTAATTAACACTACATTCAACTACAGAGACAATATTCTGGTTTTCTGAATATCGGGAAGAACATGATCTGACACTCATGAGAGTGTGCACTACCCTGCAGGAGGCAGGCCAGATGCTTAATGAGAACAAATGTGAACTCAATAAACACATTTTGAGTTTCTTTGGTCAAATTTTCTTGGACAAACGGATGGACCCTGACTCATAGAAAATTCAAGCATTAAACGCTTTGCCTCCCCAAGCACGGTGAGTGAAGTCCTCTCCTTCCTGGAGATGGCAGGATACTGTGCACGGTCCGACCCAACTATGCCACCATGACGGAACCACTCTGACAACTCCTGAAAAAAGACAAGTCATTCCTCTGCAGCCAACCGTGCCAAGATGCGTTCACTAAGATTCAAAGAACCCTTACAGTGTCCAGACACCTGGCATATTTTGACCCAGAGTGGCACACAGAAATAACTGTGGATGCCAGTCCAGTAGTTTTAGGCACCAGCCTGGTGCAGAGTGAATCCAAAGAAGCAGCTTTGAGACACGCTGTTGCATATTCAAGCAGAGCACTGTCAGCCACTAGAACTGCATAATTCCAGGTCAAGAGATGATTTCTTTAGTAGTGGTGAACTCCATGTCTGTTTAATAGAAGTTGGCACATGACTTTCCCTAAATGAACAGTTCACAAATTTAGCAATAAGGGGGATCAACTGGTCAGCACAAGCTTTCACCACCCATGATGGATACACATCACCTTTACAGAAACTGGGTCTCAATTGTCTCAACAAGGCAGACATTTCATTTTCCGTAACTAGTACAAATTCTTAAGGAGGAAAGTTCACCTCCCCCTCCAGAGGCAAATCACGGCAGACCACTTTGCCGTGTATATCCCGTTTAGCCTGAGTATCAGCCTGAATCTTTCTTGTTTTATTTATAAGTGCATCGTGAATGGAATTGCACCAGTTTTTGTCTCTATTGATCATTGGTGTAACAGGGAATGGATCTTTGAGTTCCCTAAAGATCTTGAACAGTTTTTAGTGTCCGAATTGGCACTTTTGATCCTTTGATCAAAGGGCAGTTTTTTGCAGAAGCAATAACATCTCTGTGAACTTTTGCAGGCGCTAAATAATTTGCTCTATTGCCTTCCGATTTGGACATTTTCCAGCAGTCAAAAGCCTTACGCTTGAATGATGTTGAATTCCATCCAAATACCAGCAGTTAGGTTCCCTTTTTCGCATATGACATGACTTTTCTAGTGCCTTTATGTTCATAGCATTCTCAAGCATATTTTGATAGGTCATAGCTATTTTATTTGCAGAGTCCAACTGGGGTAGTTCGTTAAGAGTATCTTCAAAGAGATGAGCTAGAATTGCGACCAAAAGCCTGTGTGTGTTTCTTGATGTAACCACCACTCTTTCAGGTTTAGATTTATTTGGCTGAGATGAACAGGTAAGGTTAAAGTGAATCAAAATATGGTCTGACCAGGGACAAGACCTCACATCCACCATGTCAATGGTGACGTTCAAGCTGGCTATCAAATCCACCACCCTCCCCTTAACATGGGTTGCAATCAGTACATTGTACTGAAAGTTCTGATTGGACAGTGTCATTTCTGTAATTGCAGCTGCTAAATCAGATTCATCATGAAGCCCTACATTGAAATCTCCCAAAAGTATCACCTTTGAGAGCAGTTTAAGAAAAGGATAGAATATGTCTCCCAGTGGTTCTGGAAAATCAGGCATAACAATAGACGGGCAATAGACAAGCACAATATCAACAGTCGTGTTGGGTCATTCAGCACCTTAGCATGCAGAATATCACGTGTTGTCTGCTTAAAAACATATTGTGTGAATCTGGAGGGGGGATCTATAGATCAGTGCGACCGCCCCCCCGTCCAGCGTAACGATCAACTTGGAGAATGGTATAGCTGTTAGGAACCGCTAATAGCAGCGCAGGGCCTGCTGCTTCATGTAACCAAGTCTCTGTATTGAAGCAAATGTCCAATCGTTCAGCTATTAAGTAATCTGAGATGTCCATTGTGTGCTTTATCAGAGAGAGTATTTATCATTAAGCAAAGGCGTGGCAATACCATGCTTATAAAAATCCACCCCACTGATAATATTACAATGAATAATGTCTCATGACCACAAAAACCAGCAGTCAGAAAGTATGTGGCTTCAGGAAGTATTGATAGGGTTAAGGTACCTGATCCTAGGACCGATCACCGATCAGATATGGTGTCATATGCGTCCTGGAAGCGAACCAGCAAAAAACGGCCTTGATCATTCACCGGCGCTAACGCGCTGTCAACTGAGTGAAAGACTGCACAGGTGTCTGGGTAATGTAGTTCAGAGGAATTCCAGATGGCAAATGACCCGTAATCGAGTCACCAAGAAGGAAAAATGTGCTTAAGGAGATCGAGGGAGCACCAGGAGCAACAATCAAGAAGTAAATGTAGTAAATGAGATTACTTAAAGTAAAAGCAGTTTGTTGTAGAAAAAAGCACAATATCTGAACATCGAATCTAGAAAAACCAACAAAATGATTTTCAGCCTCAAATCATGCAGGTTTGTTAACTCGCAGCTGATGGAAGCTAAGCTTCACAGGGAGCAGGGTAAGAAAAGCGCCTCACTATCTCTACTTTACAGCATTCAGCCCACAAACAATACTGTACTACAATCGCGCAATGTACACCAATTACTGAACAAACAATAACCATGAGGGACACTGGGTCTTACTACACACCAAAAGGTTACTGTGCAGTTAAGTGTGGTTTCTATGGATGGAAGAGATGGTGGAGCGGAAGGTGCAACAATGTGTAGCGTGCCAGTGCGCAGTGATGAAGGATCCTCCAATCCCATTTACACTCACATGAACCTCAGAGGGTCTATAGATGGGGGGGGGGCTCTTGATTTCTATTGGCCCCTCTTAGCGGCGATAGATTAGTACTCGCAATATCCACTCAGAAAAACCTCACCTTCAATGGCATTCTAGCATGTTGCCGGAATACTGGATAGAATGTTCGGTGAATGACTGTGAAAACCGAACATGGGCTACCATTAAATGGCCATGATTTTCATTCTTTCGCCACCCACATGGGGTTCTAGCACCAGAAAGTGACACCATTGTGGTCACAAGCAAATGGCTGGCAGAGCAGTTCATGTCATCTGCTAAAAGGGCACTGCAGAAAGCCGTCATCGAAAAAAGACCAAACCAACAGGTTTTGTGCCACATGCTACATTACTACCGGCACCCCCATGAAATCTCGAGTTTGACTCCGGACAAAGTTATGGTCAAGTACCAACCGAGAACACGCCTTGCTCGATGTGAAGAATACATTGACAGCAGATGAGATAAGATATGGTGAAGAGACATGGAATGGAAGCAACAGTTAAAAGAACGGACTGATGTGAAGAAAGGCTCAAAACCAGAGATTTTCCAGCAGGGGAAGAAGTAAGTGTAAGGCAAAAACAGACCAGAAAGACAGATACAAGACATGGAGCCACTCCATTCACAATAACGGACCAGAAAAGGACTATGATCACGGCACAATCAAGTGAGCAGGAAATCACCAGGAATGGATCTTTTTCAAACACCTGAGAAGTCCAGTGGAGAAAGGCGACAGGGGGATGTTTAAAGTGGAATCGCTAAGGGTTTCCCGGGAGAAATCGAGGAAGAAGTTACAGATCCTGTCACCAGAGCTGAACCAAGGGTGCCACCCATGCCAGCTGAAGGTGTGAGATCCTGCAGACACATCAAGAGACCACATAGATAGGTTGAAGTAATTTGACCTAACAACAACATATGTGGGGGAGATTTTGTGTCCCCACAAGAACAGGGATGCTTTAAGAGGAGGGGGCAGTTGGAACGGAAGCACGGTAAGAAGAGAGGAAGGGGAGAAGCCAAGGAGGGATGGGGTTTGGAGATGAGAGACGAATAAAGAGAAGTAATACTCTCCCACGACTCCTGTGTAATTATTTACATTGTGATGTTCAGGCAACATAAAATATTGCCCAACATTACCTTTTCCTACCGAAGAGCAGCAGACCAACTTAACTTCAACTACAGCGTTACTATCGCTGACCCTATAATATGTATATATGTTTGCTGGTCATTAGAATACACATTTTAAAAGGCTGGACTGGCACACATTTATGATTTGTTGTCTGTAACGCCAACAACAAGGCTTGAAGCTGAGATGCAGTTTGAAGCCTCGTCTTTGCAATTGCCGTTGTCCTAAGGACATTGAAGGGGCTGAGCATGCAAAGGGATGGTGCAGGCTGTTGTGCATGACTGCACTTGGAGCAGATTCAGTTTGTGCAGTTGTGAGTCTCGCTCACCTCAGGAAACTGTGGGAGTTCCCTGGTGCATCGAAGCGCACCTCACAGCAGCAGTCCATTCAAAAACAACTAGTCAAAGGTAGGCCCTGCTTCAGAACATTGACACAGACTGGAACAATGCGAGGAATCCCAGCCTGTTCCCGCCTTGTGTTTTTCTTCACTCCATGATCAGAGATAGGATTGTTCCTGGGCCTTCTCCATGAGAAGGAATTCCTTGTCATCCTGCCCATCGCTTGAGTCATCCAGAGGAGCAAAAACAATCCGCAGTGGCTGGCTAGCGCTCCATGCCTTGTTTTTATTCCCCCCCTCCCTGTGCCCCGACTGTGATGCTTAGTCAGCACCATCTCTCCTGCAGCCGTTTAATTTCACAAGATCTGATTTTAGTCACGTCAGCGTGCTTAGGTTCCAGCACACAGCGGTGCCTGCAGCACTTTAAGGCGCTGTTAGTATTATTAAATGAAGTCATAAAGTAAAGAGAAGCCCATGTTTCAGAACAGCACAACCTCTCAGCATGTCGAGTGTAGCATCTATGACTGGGCCATATGTGCCTGCCACCTGCCACTTAAAGAAGCCATGCATTTCTGATGCAAAAGTATGGGACCCAATGGGTATACTGGATAGGGCAGAAATGCAGACTTTAGGTTTGCATATACACAGTGGTAACACGTATAAGTGAACCTCCCAGGGGCAGACCTGCCGTTAAAAAGGTCCTCCAATTCACAGGTGGACCAGCAACAACAAAGACCCGAGGGCTGGTCCTTTGACGGTTTAGAGCTGGCTTGCTGCAGCTAAACACCACCCTGCCCCCTTCCATTAAAGCCAATGGCTGCCTCGACCAAACAAAACAATTAAAAACACACATTACCATAGCTAAACGGCTTGCTAGACGTTCTGCAGTACCTTCCTCCTTCACTCAACATACACCGTTGGTTTCCAAACCTTTTATGCTGGAGGTCCCCGCCCTCTCTTCCTCGCCACAGAGCAAAAATGTTGTTGCCACATTCCAGTACTGCGTATTTTCCATTAAACACAGTTACAGTCTTCTCGTTTGAACGATCTTGGCAACCCCGAGGACCTCCTCTTGGTCCCTTAGAAGGCAATGTCCATAGTTTGAATACCATTGGTGTACACAGACGGCCAGTCACTAGTTTGACACAACTAGAGAACTCATATTCGCCTGCACTTGGGCACATTACTTTCATGCATTTTTAAACTATGGTAATACGTTGTTAGTGTTCGCTGCAGATTGCTGAGGTGTCTGCTCACTCTCTAGATAGCATGCTTACGCCCAGAAAGGGCCACATCTGTTTGTCTTTCTGATTCATAATGTGCATTAACACCAGTGATGTGAAGCATGGTAAGAAGCACTAGATCAAATAGATCATTACCAGTTCTTTTTTTTATATTTACCACTCCCTGTGCATGTGCCTTTGTATGCTGTTTCAGGCAAATTGCTTAAGAGAGAACATCACTTAATAACCTGGTGACACAGCCATGTTAGAAATGGCTTTACACATCCTTGTTTGTGAGAGTGTGTGTGCACATCGGGGAGTTCACTATGATATGTCTAGGAGACTCTTTTACACGTTTTTGAACCGGGCTGGAGCCCCATAAATCCTGGGATGCTGGTCACCCTGCAGTCCTCCCAGGCTCAGCACATGTCAAAGGTATATATAATATGTGCGACTTATATGTGAGATGCACACATATTTCACGCATTTCTGATGTAGGTCATTTACCACATACATTACACATATGGCACATCACTCTTGTTGGAAGGTTCTTGCAAACTTTAACTGCACATAATTTGAAAACAATCTGTTCTAATGCCGCCCCTGTCCCTACCAGTCCAAAACACTGATCTCTAGAAGTACTCGTCGTCCATCTTGGATTAAAACAATATGGGCAATTGTGAGGTAGGAATGGCTTTCGGAGATATAGCTAATTCTGTCACATTCTTCTCTGCTTCATCTTCCAAAGTATACCTGCGCAGAGTCTTCCCATACTAACCCATACCTTGTGAGCAGCCCACATTTACAAGACTGTGAAGCAGTTACACGAGACCCAAAGTGGATAGAGGAAAACAAACACATTATTACTTGTTATCCGTATTTACAAATTAAGTGCAACCACTAAGAGGAAGAACCAAGCTATCCTCGGCATCTCTCATTTAAAGTTATGCTATACTCTACAGAAAGGAAGCTTTTCTCATTGTGAGTCCGAACATGTGATTTATGTCTCGCCACCCATGACCATTTGTGTATCCTTCTGACTTGTATTTGTGGCCATTTCATACATACACATGAAATATGACTGTTAAATACTGATCTAGGGAGTTATGCATGAAGGAAAAATAGGAAAAATAAAGGTTGCAATCCAATGTTGATTCCTAATTTCTGAGGAGAGGACTACTTCATAGTTGATACATCACCTTATTACACATTTAATGCAATGGGAGTGAGGAGGAGGCCTGGGTAGGCATGAGCAAGTGAAGGGGACTTATCAGAGTCACTCTCCGAACCAAACATGATGCATTAAAGGATGCTGCATGGGTGGAGTTTTCTGGGTATTTAAGCTCAAATACAGAGGAAGAAGGGAGAGTTTGGGGAAAACAGAAAAGCAAGAGAACTTGTCCGACAGAAGATAAACATATTTGGACTCCAACTGGAAGTAGCTGATGGGGAAAGAGTATCTTTTTCCAAATGGAACTGAATGAAGATGCCCTTTCCTAAAGCAGGTCCAGATTGTCTGAGATAGATTTTGGGCGCAGGTACTAAGACTGGAATTAAGAACTTCCATGGTCGAGGTGTCTGAGGCCATTCCTGTTTTAAGCCTTTGAAAGACAAACAAGAAGTGACTACCATGATCTTAAAATTTCGAGACACATTTCCCAAGAATTAATTAAATGCCAGAAGGCAATTACAAATATTTTGGGGAGCCCTGTTTAAAAGCTGTACCACTAAATGAGGAATATAATGCAAAGAGCAAGTGCTTTGTGATTTTTAATAAAAATTAAAACCTTAGGTATCATCATCCTAATAAGGATTTATTCCTTCACATTGAGATGTGTGAAGGCCTTCAACATCTCACATTGAAATATGGAATGACAAAACCATTGATCTGTTTATACTATAGCAATAGCGTAATTTAAATTAATTTCTTAATGAACCCATAGAACTGGAGTGTTGTGATGGTGAACACAATTCCTTGAGGATAGTACAACACTTAGGGGTGCTATTAAAAAAGAAATAGAAACCCAGAGAAACCAAGTCTTCAGCATGAACTGCAATCAATCTAACATCATAATAATATCAAATACTATCCAAAGCGACATATCAGAATGGGGGCTATAGAAAACGTATAATTAGGTAGAGGATCCACCGTTAGCACCCCTGGTAACAGTAATTCCATTTCTAGGTTACAGCACAAGTAATAAATCCAAATTTGTATTCCAAATACAAACAAAAACCATAAGATAATCAAGCCTTCAAAATGATTTGCAACCAATCTAACATAATAACAATATCATATTGTATCAATGCCCAAACTAGAATTCAATAGTTTGTCATCTATCGTGTCTAACAGACTAACCATACTAAAGTAGTGTGGTGGAGTCATAACCTCCGAGATGCATTAGCACCCTGAACATTAAATCTCAAACTGTCACAAAACCCAAAAGCAAGATAATATGGGATATTAAGCAACTGCAATTGTTCATAAGAAGTGGACAGGGGAAACTCTCAACCTGTCCCTTCCATACAGGGTAACATGAACATATATAGAGGAGACAAATAATAGTAGAGATGATTATCCCGTAATCACAAAAGCCATATATGACAACACCAAACCATCCAAGCAAGGACAAAAGTGACATCTGTCAATGGATATGAATGTTAGCATTATGGCAGTGGCCAACTACCACTCCTCGTCAAGGAGGGGCACCACTGTCAGCTCCTACATTCATCAGAGTCATATTTTTAATTGATTATTTTAAGGTACATGGATGATATTGGCCATACCTGGCGCCCATAGTTTTCTTTTCAGGTCTACTAGATAGGAAAAAGTCATATAGTTAGATTTTTCTTTGGCTATGTGTTTTGATAGGACATTCAATGGACAGACTATGAAAGCTGCCCTGGTTGGTTTGTTATCTTTGAAAACAAATATTAGTTTAATATGCTCTGGGAACCGCATATTTCCTCGTGGATTGATCAGGCTGGCTGCAATTGGAGACACAGGACTGTTAAGGAGTAAACTTGGAATGTTGAGGTGGCTATCAGAATGCAACTTAAGCAGCTGGGTGAGGAAAAAGAGAATGATTTTCGAGAGATAATTGTCGTACTCTCTGTCTGTGAGTCTCTCCATAGTCTCTTAGGTGATTGTGGGGCACTCTGCTTGCTACATCATCACAGTGGACCTGAAGTCAGGATACTGAGGACTCCAACCTGTTAATTGTATTAATTTCTTCCCCAAAATTGCACACTCACAAGTCAAGACCCTCCACACTCCCAGTCATGCCCTCGCCCATAGGTTCTCATCAATTGCCTGTAGTTTCACATTGGTCTAAGCTCCAAAGGGCATCAGCAATCCTATTTCTCCATTACTGGTCCAGGTATTGCTGGGACAGGGACTGGCAGGGAGATGTGGTTTTCTCTATTAATGTTTTCCCCTGCACTACCACAGTGTCCTTATTTCCAAAGGTTTTACTGTATCTGCAAGGATGCTGCCCTTTTCCTAGCCCAGTTCCACATCAGAAGGATATGACTGGTGTGATGCAGACTAATTTCTTTGAGATATTCTTCCACCAAGGCAAGAAGATGGGCCAAGGTGCTTGGACTAGGACTTTTATTTTCAGATATTTGGAACATGTAGCATCCAGAAAAGACCCAGAGTAAGTACTCTTAAACCATAAATAGGACCTCTAGCTGGTGGAACCTGATTTGGGGGGAATTGTGGATGTACTGTTATCCTACAAATTATGCCATCAAGAAATTGATTAAAAATCCTCAAAAATGTGTTCTAGGCCACCTCACCCCAAAGCCAATACTTGACTGATTCTGTGGTCATGAGGAGAGGGGAGAGTTTATGGCAGCCAGCAGAGAAAAAGGCATGGGCTCTAAGAGCTGCCTAAATGGTATTAAGTAAAGAAAATCGTTTGCACTTTACCGGAAAAAAAAATCGATTTAGAAAGACCGCTCTGTGACTGCACATAGCAGGCTTTCGAAATTGAACTGTCATCGTCCCTGCCACACACGAGTGAGTGCAGGGGCTGACAGGCACGGCGAGACCCAGAGGAGTCATCGCAGGAGTGTCAGATGAGTGTCGGTGTGTGTGTGTGTCTGTATATGTATGTGTGGGGAGTAAGTGTGTGCTGTGCTGGAAAGGGGGTGGTGGGTGGGGAAATAAAGGGTTTGTGGGGTTAAACGACCCGATTAACATGACAACCAGCGGGAGTGGGCGGGGAAGGGATGACCTATCGGGGCGGGGCGGGCAGTTTGTTATATTTCGTAATTTTATATCCAACACAAGCTGAAATAAATCAGTCTTTTTTGTGTTCAATCATTAAAATGCAGAAATATCACATAGAACCACCTAAGGGGACCAAAATTGGTAGTGGGTGATATTTCTAAATGTCCGCTCTCTGTCACCCAATCTCAGGGCATCTCAAAAATGCTTGGGGCTGAGGGGAAAAGGGCAATGACGTGTAGGTTTTTGTTTTTGTTTTCTTTTGTTTGATGTTTCGTGTAGAAACTATAACACCCCCCACCACCTCACTCAGCCTAACTGCCTCACCTATACCTTGAAATTCACATTGCCAGCATTTCAGATATCTTAGATAAATGACACTGATGTTATCAGCACTCGCTCATCTGCTCATAAACATATACAAGGTCAGAGAATCATCCCCAGCTCTTCCACCACCGCCACATCTGTTCATCATAGAGCAGTACTATAATTGGAAGGACATGTCTCATTCACAGGCCCACAAGTTCAGAATTCAGTTCCCACCATGGTCACCCTGGATTAGCTCATTGGGAAACGTCCAATACTCACTCAAAATGCCCGGGACCTGAAATGAATGGGCGTCCATCCTGGATGGGCACAGGGCATCAACTTCAATGTTAGGCACTTGAAATTATATAAGATTTTAAATGTTTGCTTCAAGCTGGATACTTTCTCTTCTAAGCACTGTAATAGTCTCAGATAATATTACCCAATTTAAAAGGGCTCAGATATCAACTTCAGAGGGAAGAAGGGCTGAGTCGTCTGTTCTGAAATGTGAGCTTATAAAGTTCATTCTTGTAGAATGTTGGTTAGCCCGTGAGCTAGTCACGCTAGTGAGGCTATATGCTTTTGACTCTAGAGGGGCGCCTTAGTGCCACCATTAGTGTTGGTCTACAAATCGGCTTGCCCGGCGAGGGTACATCGTTTTCGTTCATGGCTGGCTCTACATTCCTCTACTGAGTGGTCCTCTTCTGGCTTTGCAGGTCACCCCCCAGACTCCCTGGGTGCATTCTAACAGGAGGCCCTGGACAGCCAATGCAGTTCCCTTTAGAAAAAAAGTAAACCGTTTTGTATTTGCCAATGATTGTTTCAATATGAAATTGCATCTTCATTAGAGAGTGCACGGTTGGAGTCAAGAGAGTAGTGGGGCATGGTATCCACGCATTTCGCCGACCTATTTTTGGTCGTGGTACTTTTCATCGCCGGATTTTACATCGCCAGAAACCCCGTTTTTTTTAAAATGTATTTTGGGGGGTGTTTTGTTGGGGTTGGGGTATTATTATAATAGTAAGGGGGGGTCTGGTTTTAACAGTTAAAAAAAAGTCTCTTGACGCTGGGACCAAGGGTAAAATACTGCGAGGGTTACGACAAAACTAAAAAGTCTGGCCACCCTAGACATCAACTGGTGTTTGTCTGCCTTTAATTTCTATGGGCCTGATGCATGGAATTATTTGCATGGTTCAAAGAGACTTTGCACTGCCGACACAACCCCTCGATTCATGGAACTGCGCAAAGTGTGTTTTTGCAGTGAAAAGTGCAAAGTCAGTATAAAGTCATTTTTGCAGGACAAAATTACTTTGCAATGACTTTGCACTGCAACAATACACTTTGCACAGTTCTATGAACCAGAGTTTGTGTAGGCAGTGCAAAGTCACTTTGAACCGTGCAAAAAATTCCATGAATCGGACCCATATGTTTTGATGTTTTCACAGGTCAGCACGCTCCATGTGTCAAGAATGATTTAATTGTCATTTGTTTAATAATTATCTTTACAATATGCTCAATCTAACTAGCATGAGGTCGAGTCCCTCTTCCCTCACAGCTGGAAGCGTCAGGAAGCCCTGCCGTGAAAGTGAGGCTTGGCACAGTACGCTCTTTCGCTTTCGAGCGCCATGCCTCCACCAGATTGTAACCGTAGCTGCCTCCTGGGGAGCGACGACTGGCCGAGAAGTCATTTCATGGCCCAGTCCCCTGAAACAGGACCCTCAGCTCTCCCAGGACTGGGAACAGATGGAGGAATGTCAGGGATGATAAAAAGCTCCCAGGAAATGTTACAAATGGCTGAAAAGTTAGGGATGGCGCCATGCACGCCATAAAACCCTGCTAGGCCTGTCATGTTCCTATAAATCTGTATTGTGTAATAGAAGAAGCATGCCGGCCCCAGCACTGGCCTTTACAGGTGAGAGTTTCCTTGATGGGGCGGTGCAGGGGGGGGGGCTGCGCTCAGTGATCTCTTCTGCAGCTTTCCTCCTGAAACATAAAGGGCCCGATTCATGGTATTTTTTGCAAAAGTGTATTTTTGAAGTGCACAAATGTCTTTGCACTGCAAAAATGCACTTTGCACAGTTCCGTGAATCAGGGTTCGTGTCGGCAGTGCAAAGTCACTTTGAACTGGCCGAAAAATTCCATGCATCTGCCCAAAGTGTTTAAGCAGATGTAGTGCAGGGTGAGATTTGAATTGGCCAGTGAAGGTGGAGCCACACGCATTCAATGCCCACCATGATAGTACTTGGTGGAATAAATGCACATTTCAAGTAACTATTTCGATTCCCAGCTGCAGAATATATAGGATACAGCATTGTATGGAGCATGGGTCATATAATGGCAAACATGCTGATTTCACTGGACTGGTAGGAACTTGGTGCCAGGTTATATGGTCCATTGCAAAGGAGAATGCCTGATGCCTGAGAGCACAAGTTCAATGTGGTCAAACAATATTCCAAACAATATTCATGAATGCAAGTCCTGAGAGTGGGCAAGGCCAACAAAACACAAAACTCAATGAAGAACTGTCATTTTAATGTCTACAAATGCAATTGAACAAAAACAATAGGGTATGCTGTATACGAGTGTTGCTAGGCAACACATAATGGCAGTGCCATCAAGAACAATGAAGAGATCTGGAAGACATAATAAACAGTGTATAGCCACCAAACTGCCTTCAGGTGCTTCAACGCGCTGTGGCACCCTATCAAAGCATGAGGGCATAGAATTCCAGGGTCCAACATTTAAACAAATCAAAAAGTGAGAACATTGACTTCAAATAGACAAAATCATGACAATTCATACATACAACAAATAAGCACAAGCGTACCACCCAACATTTACAATATCCACTGTACTGAAGAGTGTCATCTTCTTAGATAGTGGCATCTGTCTAGTGGATGATGAATGGGCCCAGTCTATTCTGAAATGTCTCAGAAGCAACGCGCAGATTTCCCTTGCGGTTGTATCATAGACTTCTGATTAATGGAATATTTGCCTGGTCCAAAGTCAATTTGCACTGCTGAAAAGTGACTTTGCACTGCCGACAAAAACCCGGATTCATGGAACCGTGCGTGCAAAGTGTATTTTTGCTGTGCAAAGTCCGGGCAAAGTCATTTTGTACTGCAAAAAATAACTATACGCTGACTTTGCCCAAACCTTGCAGGGCAAAAATACACTTTGCACGGTTCCATGAATCCGGGTTTTTGTCAGCAGTGCAAAGTCAATTTTCAGCAGTGCAAATTCACTTTGAACCGTGCAAATATTCCATGAATCGGGCCCAAGAGCTTGATTTTCGGTCGAGCTTGATTTTCGGTCAGGCGTAATGGTCCACATTTCATCAAAAAATGGACCGAGCCCTCCTCAGGACGAAAGAAGAGCAGGTGTGGGCAGCAAGCAGAAGTATGCAGGACAGTGCAGGCTGCCTGTGATTCCCGGCAACATGAAGTGCTGAAAGACACCGAACAGTGTGTTACAGAGGATGTGGACTTGCGAGACACATAACCAGTATGTCAACGTTTAACAGAAAAAAAGGAATTATGATTTATGCAAAGCAGCACCGAGTACCTGTTGATGCAGCCTCAAAATGTTTGTGCAGTTTTAAAGGATCGGCTGGTTTCAGCCTGTGATATTTATTTGATGCCAACATGCAGTTCGGCACTGCGGATAAGCAAACCTGCGCCTGATTGTGCGCCTGGGAAAGCCCTGGAAGAAGAGCAGAGTAAAAAATACACCCGATGGACAATGTGTGCCGAGGCACTAGTACACACGTGTGATTAAAGTGCAGGAGAGCTGCTTATGGAATGAATCCACGTAGTGTCCAACATGTTATATGGGGCCTGAGTGCTGGAGCCCCACCAATACCCAATGCTCAAGCGCTCGTAGAGGCAGGAGCTGCCAGCCTTGAAGGTTCTGTGCTGGTACGTAGTACAAAGTGACTTTGCAATGCAAAAATACTGATGCAAAGTCACTTTCCACTGTAAAAATACACTTTGCACCGCTCTGTGAATCAACGTGTTTGTTGGCAGTGCAAAGTTACTATGCACCATGAATCAGGCCATAGGTTTTGACTGAACATGCTCAACTGCTCAGCTGATCTGCACCCAAAGCATCAGTAACCAGACAGGCAGGTCATGGAGGTCAGCCACTCCAGGGCTTGATCTGTGATATCCAGGTTCTCACATAGTCGATTGATCAAGATAGCGTGGTTGACTGTGTCAAAAGTAGAGGAAAGATCCAGGAGGATTAGGACAGAAGGAATGCTGGAATCAAGGTTATAGAGCAGATCTTCACAGATGTTCAGGAGAGCAGTGTCTGTTCCTCTGGCAGCTCTGAAGCCAAAAAGGGGAACAAGGATAGGTCGACTACCCCTTCCTTTAGTCCCTGAGTATCAACAGATCAGATCAATGACAATCTAATTCAAAGTTTATTCGAACCACCCCTCTAATATTTCAATTAGACATTTGCATTTATTTTAATACATGTTTTACAAAACTAAAAAAGGCCTCCAAGTAAGTCGTATACATATTTATCTAAAACAATTTTGTAACTTGTGCAGAACACTTACATTCTTAAAGGTGACAGTGCACCCTATCATCGAACTGAATACAAGAAGAAATCAAAAAAGTGTTACATTCAGAAAAAGGGAAAACACAGTTTAAACTACTGTTGATGTATATTGCTAATTCAAAGTTTCAAGAAAAAATCTCGCATTAATAGTGATGATCGTTCCTGCATAATTAAATTCAACAATTGTCTAAAGAGTCAGCTGTTTCTTCTTTAATTTTCTATATATATACAGCCTCTCTATAATACTGTACCAGATTATTTGGGGGTGTACATGATGTTGTAAATTCAAAGAGATACCCTTGTAATACTTGGTGTAAGTTGAGAGAGAGGAAAAAAGTTGGTGACAATTTCCTCAAATCTAGTCAACATATGTTTCGGCCATATCAATTTATACAGTTCACTCTCACAGTGCTGTTAGTCTTGTTAGTTAGGGCCGCCTTCAGGACAAAGAAAGTGATTTTAGCGTGTAGTTTATACTTCCCAAGTTCAAAGTTCCTTATAAAGCACTCTAAAATAAAATTGTAAAGATTTTTTACAATCTTTTTTAAACATTAAAAATGTTTCTTGATGGTCCTATTCTTAAAGTGGCGGAAGCGGCATGTATTGTTGTGCCACCACATTGACTGACCTGTATCTCACTCAGATGGTTTTGAGACATTTAGAAAGGTTCTTGGCGCCATCTGGCTGCTCTCTGGATATTCAATTCGGATGATGTAATCATTCACCATATCTATGGGTATACATCCTCGTGTTAGTATTGATCTCATTTGATTTGAATGCATTTGTTATTTTATTGCACAATGCAGCCATTATTATGTATAAAATGGATACCTTAGATTTCTGCCCCGGAACAACTTATTCTTTTGCTGTTTCCGTGACGCAGTTTGCACGAGGAATCTTGGTTTTGTCTGTGTGTGGCGGTCTTCACCGCTATTTATAGGGGCACTATGTTCGTGGTTGCACCCACCGTCTAGAATCTAAGGCAAAATGAAAACAGAAATGAATTCCTTTGTTTATCTATGGTGCCTTCTTTGTTATATTTCCAAATATATATCTTAGTCTAACTTATTGCGTGAACCGGCAATCATATTGTTATTCAATCGCCCGTAAATACGACAGCATCAACCATTGGTAATTATAAAAGATTTTTTGTTATTACTTTTCAAGTAGTTACTAAGACTGCAAAGTTTATTTTAAACTATTGCAGAACATAGAAATTGTCCAGTGCTTACAAAGTTCAAATTCGTAGCAATATCATACGGAACCACTATTCTGCTTGCATGTATTACTCACGGCAAGTTGTAAGCTATGACCGTGGGAGGAAAAGGGCATTGTTTATTCTTTTTCGTCTGTATAAACAGAGTACTGCTTAGCTAGAGATAGTTTGGAATGCTCCTGTTCTTTCTGGTACCCGTTACCGTTCCGTGTGATGCTTAATACCAAACGTCTTTGTTTCCGGACATGCAGTCCTGTATTTTTTATGTATAGGACTTACTTGGCGGCCTTTTTTAGTTTTGTAAAATAAATGAAAATGTCTAATTGAAATATTAGAGTGGTGGTTTGAATAATCTTTGATTGAATCAGATTGTCATTGATCTGATCAGTTGATACTCAGGGACTAAAGGAAGGGTAGTCTACCTATCCTTGTTCCCTTTTTTGATATATAAGTCTCACATTTGATAGTGTCGACCCCGCAATATCAAAAAACAGGGAGTACCCACTTTTAAGCACAGCTCTGAAGCCAGACTGATGGTCACAGAGACAACCAACAGATGCAGTGTGGAGAGTAAGCTGGGAGATTGCCAGCTTTTCCTAAAGTTTGCCTAGGAAAGGAGTGATGGAAATTGGGCGATAGTTTGCCGGGCAGGTAGCATCGGCAGACGACTTCCTGAGGAGTGGGTGCAAAAGGGAGTGCTTAAGGGGAGATGGGAACATTGCAGTGGCAAAAAGGTAATTACAGAAATTGGCCAAGGCTGGAGCGATAGTGTCAATATGGTCCTTGATGGTTCTGGAGGAGCAGGTTAGCACCTGTTTGGCCGACACTTTCATAGATCGGACTTGTCTAGAAACCTTGTCAGGTGTTGTCAGAGAGAAATGTAGAAAGGAGGAGGAGAGGTAGAGAATGCCAAAGGGGGGCCGAGAGAGGAGAGGGAGAGGAAGAGGAGATAGAGGACAGGATATCCTGAGTTTTAGCAGAGAAGTGAGAGGCTAGAGCCATACAGAGGGCTTGGGAGGGAACAGGAGAGGTAGACACCGTAACAGGATTGACCAGTTCCTTGCAGATTTTAAAGAGTTTGGTTGTGTTATTAGAGGCAGCAAAGACCCAAACTTGAATGTGCACATTTTGGTGCAACCAATCTAGGTATGTCTAAATGTGGCCTGGCATGCTTTACTGTAATGTTATTATGTGTCTTCATGGTCTACATTCTGCAGCCAGTGGGACATGTTTTCAACGTGGCATGGCATTTTTAATAGCAAAACATTAATGTTCCTGTGCACTGTTGGTCACTTGCATGTTTTGGATTTGTGTTACCCTACAAAACAATTGCAAACACTCTGGATTCTTTGCAACATTTTCTCAGAAAGTTTGCTTTAAAGCATTAAAGCAAATATTTATATCTTTCTCCTTGTACAATGGGCGCAATACCCCTTCAGCAGCATGTTTGGGCGTATTTTGCAAGCGTGATAATTTAGGCCGGCCAGAGTGTGGCACGACCCGTGATTTGTTGCCGAGTAAGGGGGGGGCCCTCAGCATGGCTCACAGGGGGTCCCCCACATTTTGTGTTGCGCCACTGGGGTCACTATATCTTTGCGGTCCCTACTCTGCCAATTGCACTTGCATTGCTCTGCGGGCAGGCCCCGTGCGTCCGGCCTCCATGCCCATCTCGGCTTTTGTTTGTTCCTTTTCCCTCTCCCGTTTTACGTCTGTCTCCGCCAGCTCAAACCTCATAAGCCTTGGCCCAGATCCGTCCTGGAAGTGGACATGAAACAAATCACACCTGGATGGAAGAAATGTGTGTGATATGTTTGAGCACAATAATAATAATAATCAAATAAGGTCTGTACATTGTCATCCTGCTTTTAAGTGCTATAGTGATAGGTCATATTATTATTGCTCAGCGTAATAGCATTCAGCTGTTTCTGACTTACCTGTGAGCAAATTAACTTTCCAGAATAAGTTATATTTAAGAGATAGCCTCGAGTAACCGTTTATATACTAGTGGGTAGAGTATTATGAAACTGGTTCTCACAGGTGGCTAGAAGAATCCCCCATGTGTTTTATAGCTCAGGCTTGGATT
Organism: Ambystoma mexicanum; assembly: GCF_040938575.1. NCBI lineage: Eukaryota > Metazoa > Chordata > Amphibia > Caudata > Ambystomatidae > Ambystoma > Ambystoma mexicanum. The sequence goes on along the minus strand of NC_090922.1, from coordinate 152,651,709 downwards.
CTCCATGCCTGCTATATAACATAACTACATGATATCGACTTTATTTCAGTGTTTTAACTAGATATTAGCTTTTGTTCCTCATTTTATTAGTTATGATGCATTGTATTATATTTCTATTTTATTATTAAACTGAAATACATGTATTGGTTTTTTTTGTTTGTGAGTTTTATGGATTATGTAATTCAGTACAAAGTTATTACAAAAAAGAAAGTGTTACATTAAAAGAAATGAAAAGAAGCGCCAGAGTCTGCTGCAGGGCTGTCCGCTGCACCACAAGTGCCGTGTTGCACAATGGCAGTACAACTGTTCTTCACTCATGCTGACTTGATTGAAACTCTCACAGCAGGATTCAATGGAAAAACATTTCCTGCCCCTGTTTTTGTTCCACAGCGGGCTGCCTATGGAATGACAGGGCTGGCACTGTTGATAAGGGACATGCAAGAGGAGGCAGAAAAACAAGAGGGAATCCACCAAATGATCCCGATGCTAAGGGTCCCAAGGGCAGGTAGCTTGGCGTTTGTGAACACATTGCTGTAGACCTAGGTGGTTAATCAGAAGCATACTTGCCTGTAGCAGTGACATATTGCACTAGGCTGGTGCTTCAGAATAGCTGGCAGGGCTAAAATAAATGTTCTTTATTTATTTGAATTTATTTATATCGTGCCAAAGTCCGCAGGCATCAGGGGGTGCACATTTAGGCGCAGACATTCAAAGTTTGACAGGACATCAGATTGCTAGTCGGATCTTAACTGCTTATTTGAAAATGCTTGTTTTCAGTGTTTTCCTGAAAGTCCTGTAATTTTCGTCTTATCTTAATTTCATCTGTAATTCATTCCAAGTCTGAGCGGCTTTTATGGGAAAGGATCACCCTAACCCAGTTGCTCGTTTGGCAGTAATACATATAATATGCCCCAATGCATCTGATCTCAAAGAGCGACCCGGGGTACAAAGGGAGATCTGTTCCTTCAAATAGGCAGGTGCTAATCCAAATAGGCAACGATGTACCAAGGTCATGATTTTAAAGGTGATCCTGTCCTCGAGTGCTAACCAGTGAAGGGCTTTCCTATCTGCTGTGATATGTTCCCTTCTGGCTTTATGCCTAACAATTTTTACAGCAGTATTTTGTCATGATCACTGCTTCCAAGGAGCCAGGACCAGCCCAACGTCCTTGGAAGCAGGCCCCTAACCCTAATCCTAGGCACCAGCCGGTCCCCACAGGGACCTTTTGGACCTTGTCCTGGCGCCGGTGGCACCAGGCTCATCAGAATCATCGGTCCCGGCACTGGAAGCGCCGGGCTCATCATTGGTGTGAAAGTGCTTGGGTGGACTTACCTGCGGCAGACCATGCTGCTTACTTACCAGCCTCTTAGAAGCCCTCAGTGAACAGGGACTACTTTCTTACCTGGGTGGGGCAGCTCCACTCCCTGGATACAGCACTGGAACTCTTCTGGAAGCAGGAACTCTTTTCTTACCTAGGCGGGGCCGTGGAAGAAGACGCCTCATCACTCCAAGGCTATTTAAACCACACCCGATTGATGAAACATGCTTCGCGTTATTCTGCATCTGCAGCAGAACGCTCACCGAGTCTGTTCCAGCCTTTCTTCTTTTGATCCTGAACCTGCAAGAATTATACTTACCATTCCTGTACCCGATCAACATCAGCACCTGCAAAAGACCAGAAACAAAAGGTTAGCAAGACGAACTTTACACGCAGTGCTTACTCACCTGATCCATCAGCAGCGGCCGTGTCTCACGCTGCACCTTCGCCTGCAAAGATCAACAGCATTGTTATACTTACCGGCACGCTGTGCATTCCGGATTCTTCACGCTGCATCTTCACCTGCAAAGACAACAGCATTGTTACACTTACCGGCACGCGGCGAATTCCGGATTTCTTCATTCTGCATCGTCGCCTGTAAAGACAAAGGCCCTCATTACGACCCTGGCGGAAATCGAAAAACGATGGCGGAAATGCAATACCGCCATCGAATAGCGCTCGGTGCGACTATGACCCGTCACCGCAAAGTACGAAGCCATTAGCGACACCGTAGTGAACGCCAACGCTAACTGCACCAAGCACGCGCGCGCGCGCCATGCCAAACCGCAAACACCACCATGGTGCAACGGTACGCCAATTCCGACCCTAGCGGACATGTATCTTACGCCATCAGGCATGGCGTAATGTACCATTCCGCCATGGCGAGAAGTACGGCATCGCGAATCAACCGTAAACGGCCCCACTGAGTGCCTGTACACCGCTCCCTGCCCACAAAGTACAACTCCCCGTAGGTGCAATGAAGCCACAATGCAACCATTGAAATGTACAAGTCACCCATGCATGCCAACGAACAAAAGAAACACAAGAGGGGCCAATGGGAGCTGCAGGGCACAGATGGCACGAATACAGAAGCCATCCCAATGGACATGACCACAGTCCCCCACCAAGAAACGCACGCAAACACAGGCACCTGTGACCAGCAATATTCCGAAAATCACATCATTCCACCAGTCCACCTGGCTGACCGGCATCTGTTACACAAAACCCAATCCCCCGCCCCTGAGCATGACAACATTCAAACTGTCATATTGGCAGCCCCCATCCCTGACCTCACTGGGCTTCGTAGGCAAACGCGCACAGCACAGTACCACGCAACTAAACCCCGAAGCTGGAACCCAATGCAGATCTCCTCACAATACATCGCCCCCCAAATAGGCATATGCCACATCACTTGCAAAGAAAAACGCTACACGGGCCAAATCAGAATAGAAATTTTATGCACATCAAAATCACCAAGCCCATACAGCCATCAGGCCATGAACTCCAAAACACTAATCACCATTGTGGGCTGCTTCCGCAAGAAATGACCAGCCACTACCTGTGTGTCGCCCTGTTCCCCCATGGTACACAGAGCCACATTCACGTACGAAAAGGCAACATGGAAGCGCACAGAACCGCAGGGCCGTCCCAATGGGGAGGCACTAGTCCAGCTGAAAGGCCGAAATGTTGCTCCGAGCCACCAGTACTGCGTAAGGGCATGTGGGCCATTGGCGATCGTCCCATAAGATCGTAATGCTGCTCCACTGATTAACACGAAGCAGCAGGTGTCGGGAGTAAAATCCATCTGCAGGAGTGGCATACAGATGGCAGTGGCAAAAGGGGAGGAGATACCTGTCAACCAAAAGAAAAGAAAAAGAACAGAATGGCCATCAGAACTACATTCCAACAACTCACTTCAATGATCACACGAAATCCACACCCATATGCATGCTAGCCCACTCAAAAGGATCATCACCACCCCAAAACCACTTGCGACTCATAACCATCTATATCGAGGTGCAAACACCATCACAAACGAGTGTACCTGTGCATGCGTCTGTCAAAACAGATTCCATCAGATGGGAATGTTAACGTGCATGGACACAAGTGTCTGAGGGCGCCTCGAGACAGGGAGGGCTCAACAAGGCCAGATGGACGATGGTCCCACTATGGCAGCCCTGCATCACATAGCGTAGGGGAGGCGGATAGATCCCAAGAAGCCCTGTACATGGCAAACTCTGTATCAAATCACCTGCCCATGCATCCATCCATCATTCCCTCATCCCGGGATCAAAATGCCTGAATAATTACTCACATAACATTAGAAACATCCATTGAGTCTGTGCGTTATGCAGCCTGCTAAATCCACAGTGCCCCAGCCCGTAATTCCAGTGTTGTGAAGTAACATGTATTTGGGAACGGACGGCCTCATCGCCCACGTAGCTATTGCGCATCCCAAACTATTCATATCAATCATTGCTCCCTCGCCATGGGCCCTGTCTCAAGGACATAGAACAATAGAACGTTACATTTGCAGTCAGACCTGTGGGCATCTCCTCGCCGCTAGCTGGAAACCGAAAGCGCCGCCCTTCGAATTCCTCATTTGCAACATCACGTCGAAAAGGCATCTGTGGCCGTTTGAAATCACTAATTATTCCATCGAGTGCGGCTGTGTGTGAAAATGGCAACTGCCTTCACCCACGAATGGGACGCCCCGCCCGTCGTTGCAACTCGGTACAGTGATGCATGAGGGCCCACCGTTACTCGAGTACTACGTTCCACTGACCCCTCACAAGTCTGTTCGCGACTGCACAGATAGTATGTGAAACAATGGGACCACAGCAGAATGAACATATCAACCAATCTTACACGGCCATCGGGTACAAATACATGATTGCAATAGCAAGATACAATTCCCCGAATTGCAGCGTTGTGCGCGGGACGTGCTCGGCCAAAGGGGAGAGCAGTTGGCACAGGTGGAATCAATCACCACAGGTGGAGGCCATACAGCCTGGAAACACATAAATTGCACAGCCAGTCTCCTCCCACAACCACACCGAAATGCTACCGGCAGGACTCGCGATGTTGGCCCTGGGGGACCTGATAGCACTGCAAGTGCTCCGACTCCAAGAAGAAGACGAACACCAACTACAACCAGCCGCACGGAGGAGACGCAGGAGGAGGAGGAGGCCAAGGCAGGGCCAGCAAGGCCCACCAGCACAGCCACTACCACCACGCAGGCAGCCCGCAATCCCACGCCTCCGGGCACATCCGTTCAACCTCACTGATGAGCAGATCCACACCCTCTACCGTCTGGACCGGGACACCATAGCCGCCATTGTGGACATGACACAGGCTGACCTTGTCAGCATGATAGATAGCCCAACCGCCATCCCACCCCTACTGAAGGTGGTGTCTGTACTACACTTCCTGGCCACAGGCACCTACCAGCACACAGTCGGACAGTTGCATGGCATTTCTCAGCCACTGTTCTCACGGACACTATTGCAAGTGCTCGATGCCCTCCTGCAGCACGCAGACGACTACATCTCTCTACCACGCTCGGAGCAGGAAATAACCAACACAAAAGTGGGATTCCATGCACTTGCCGGCATACCGGGTTGCATTGGTGCCATCGACTGCACCCATGTTGAATTGGTCGTCCCACATGCCATGGAGGCCCAGTACCGCAACCGAAAACAATTTCATTCCCTGAATGTACAGATGGTGTGTGACTCCAACAGGATCATTACACATTGTTGTGCCCGATTCCCTGGATCAACCCATGATTCTATGGTCTTGAGGAACTCTACAATACCACTATACATGGAGCGACACGCAGGGAACAGATCCTGGCTACTCAGTGAGTCTCATTACATGCATGATGATGTGGGGTATGTGAATTGGCAATGACCTGCCAGGAAGGGGGGGGGGGTGTGCGTACGTATCAATGGCATTCCACATCATACGTTTCTCGTCCACATACAGGTGATGCTGGATATCCACTGAAGAGATGGCTCCTCACACCAGTCCGGAACCCACGGGACCAGCATGAGGAGGACTACAACCATGCCCACTCACGTACCCGTGTAGTCATTGAACAGGCATTCGGCCTACTGAAGACTCGTTTCCGCTGCCTCAGCAGGTCTGGCGGGGCACTCCTGTACCGCCATGAGAAGGTTGCAAAGATGGTGATGGCATGTGTCATGCTCCACAACATGTGCGTACGTAGGAATGTGCCCATGCCCCCTGACGCAGAACTGCAAGCACCTGATGATGGTCATGATGAGGGTGGGGATGTGGCAGCACCTCATGGAGTCTGCGAGGCACCGGAGGCCCGTGACATTCGTCAGCATCTCATTGATGTATGCTTCTAGCACTCACGCCTGGTGGCTGATACATGGACACGGGACTCGTGGCACTGCGTGTGTCTGGGACATGCACAATATGGACTGTACGCCTATGATGGCCTAGTACACAAAGATCAATGTCCACACTTCTCATTGGTTGATCGTGCACTTTTTATGGCATATGTGATATCATGTTGAACACCCTATCGACCCGCCACCCAAGTGAGCCCAACACACCCCCTCCACCCTCCTACCTCCCCCCCGAACACCAGTGTCCAAAGATGCTCATTGTCAGTGGGCTGTCGCTATTGCATGCCCCCTCTGCGGGTATCAGGGGCACCCCTGCCTGTGGAGCGCAGGTTCCTTCCAGATCTACGTTGGGGGCTGCCCTGGACGGAACCTGCAACGGATGATGTGTCTGCCTGCTCACGTCCATGCATGTCCCTAAGGGTTTGCGAGAGCTCAGTGAGCACACGGCGCACTGCGGCAAGTTCGGCACATACGTCTTTGGACGTCGCATGCAGTTCCCCCCTCAGGCTCTCGGTGCTACTCTCAATTTGTGCCCTTAGCGTCTCTGTACCTCTCTCCATTTCTGCCCTAAGTGTCTCAGTTGATGTTTCTATGTCTGCCTTAGTGCCCCCACATTCATCGGCATGGTCCTTGAGGAGTGTGGCCAGTTGCTGCTGTTGTTCGATCAACTGGTCGAGGGACTGTTGCCTCTGCTGGGCCATGGCCATTTGCGGGGGTGTCACAGAGGGGCTGTTGTCCTCATGTTGCCTTGCCACAGGGCTTGTGGGGGATGGCCAGTCGTCGTCTTGTGGGTGCCCCTGCGTGGTATCCTCATGTTGTACGGGATGGGACAGACAGGGGGATTGGGACAGGTCATGGATGGATCTGACTTCGGCATCCCCGTTTTCTGTGTCCGAGCATGCTGCCATCAATGGGGTGTCACCTATGGTGCTGCTGCCACCAGAGGCAGTGCCTTCTGTGGCATCCATTGGGGGGACCTGTGGTGGTGGTGTTGTGGGCATGCTGGCTGCTGGGGTGCCTGTTGATGTTCCCTCCTCTGTGCTGCCACCTGATTTGTGCTGCTGCCGTGTCTTGATGCGTGCAGCTGAGGTGGAGGGTCTCTGGCCGTTGGTCTTGGCCCTCTTTGCAGGTGTGCTGGTAGGGGTGTCCTGTAGCTCGTCGTTTGGATCGGACCCTGTGGTGGAGTAAAGGAGGGCGAGGGTTATTGATGGGTCTGTGGGAATTGGAATGGCATTGTATCACATGCTTTGGGGTGGTACCTGAGGGTGATTTGGGTCGGGGCCTTGGAGGTGCTTTGATTTGTGTGTGGAGTGAGGGTGCAGTTGTTTGGCAGCCTGCAGTTAGGGTGTGCCTGCTGCACGTGTAGTGCGTGTATTAGGGGTTTTTAATTATTTATGTATTCATTGTGGGTTTTAACGTGCGCTTTCAGGCCGATGTGTGTGGACGTTCTCCTGGACATGTGTTTCTGTTGCACTATGTGGACGCATGGTACTTCACATGGATGGACTGTGTGGATTTGGCATTGTTTTATCTGGCCCACCTACCTGAATCTTCGGATGTCTGCACTCCTTTCTCCATCCCTCCGACTCCCTCTATGCTCTCCATTCCGATGGTGGAGGCACAGATTTCTTCCCAGGGGGTCAACTTGATGGGTGATTCAGGACCTCCCCCGGTGGCTGTGGCAATGTTGCGGTTGGAAGAGAGTATGCTGCGGACGCGTATCCGCAGGTCGTCCCATCGCTTGCGGCATTGCTGTGGGGTGCGGGGTGCGGTCCCCACCGCACTTACCCGCTGTGCCACCAGAGCCCATATGGCCTTCTTGTTTGCAAGTGCCGTCCTGGTCATTTGCGTGGAGAAGACGACGGCAGCATTCTCCTGGAGGGTCTCTGTTAGCACGGTGAGTTCCTCACGGGAGAAGTGGACCTGCCGCTTGCGGTCGCACGCTTTCTTCGCTACTTTTCCCATTTTTCTTGGTTTCGCTAGGGTGGTTGACGGGTTGGGGTGTGTTTCAGGGTAGTGATTTTAGTGGTTGTGTGGTTTTAGTGTTTTTATAGGTGTACGCCGGGATGTTTCCCGTTCCGGGCCCATGTTTTATCTTCCGTTTCCGTATATTTCCGGGCACCGTACTTTCCGGTAGGCGCACACTGCGGTGACCGCTAAGAGGGGTGGCGGTATTGCACCTAGGGCGCCGTACGGCGGCGGTGTGGGCCGTTTTGGGGTCATTTCCGCCATCGCGGACTTTGCACTTCCGCCGTGGCGTGGTGCTCGTGCCCGATGGGTCGGAATGGGCCGCACTTTGCTCCTTCGTGCAATGGCGGAAACGCTATTTACGCTGTGGCGCTCCGGTCAGTCGCTTTCCGCCAGGGTCGTAATGAGGGCCAAAGAAAGAGACATTAAGCAGGTACTTACTCATGCCCATCACGCTCGTCGCAATCAAATGCCTGCGAATACTCCGGCGTCTCTTCAACATGAACTAATCTGCAAGGAAAGAGACAGGTAGAGCGCTTCACTGCCACGCATTAAAAGACTATAAAGACAAAAGGTGTCCAGAAACTTACCGGTCGTGCAGACAACGACGGTAACCATCCTCTGAAGTCAAGAGGCCAATGTTTCACCAGTGAAGGAACTGGCAACGGCACCCTGCACTAGACGCAGATGGAGAGCCCAGCATTCACCTATCTAAGGTGAGCACGTTGACCTGGGAGGGGGGCGCTACAGACAAGCTGGGAAGAGAGAGAGAGAGAGAGAGAGATAGGGACATTCAACAACCCAGACCTTTAATCCCCATATTCTTTCACCTGCAGAAACCTCACCCTTTGAGTTCGACACACAGTGCGAAGAGGTTCGACCCTAGAAGCCAATCGAGTCCTGCACATCACTTTTCGAGTCACAGACACCTTCCTGCCAAGACCCGCGCCTCCGTGGGAATCAGGTGAGCGTTACATATTTTGGCTGGTTTGCCAGCGAGCTATGCAGCCCTTGCTTGGTCCTATCAATAGGGCAGTACCATAGTCTAGTCTGGAAAGAATCGTGTCCCGTGCAATGGTTGAGCTATTCTTTTTTCTTAGGTAAAGTCTTATATATTTTAACAGTCTCAGGTAGTACTTGCAGTTTCTATTCAAGTAGGTGACATGTGATTCTGCACTGAATGACGCGTCCAAATATATCCCAAGTGTTTTTACTTTTTCTGAGATCTGAATGAGCGAGTCTTTGATCTTAAAAGTCGTGTATTCATGACTTAACTTAGCCCGAACTTGATGTGATCCAAAAATCATTAGCTCGGTTTTGCTCCCGTTCAAGCACATCCAATTTGCTTTTATCCAGGCCTCTATGGTGTTGTATATATTTGCCACCCTGCTGTTATCAGTGTCATAGCAGCCACTCAGCTTCACCACTAGATGAGTGTCATCTGCATAGTTCGTAAAATAGGCTACTATATTATCGAGCACTGTGCAGAAACACTTGAGCTACAAGTTAAACAGCAGAAGGGCCAAAGTGGCCCCTTGTGGGAACACCACAATTGATGGGTATTGAACTGGAGAATTTTTCCCCCATTGGATTTTGTATCTCCGTTCCGATAGGAAAGAGATCATCCACCTGATTGCTTTGTTTGAGCAGCTACCCATATGTACTAATCCCCATTGGAGTTGTTGGTGTCCAGCAAATCGGAAGCCATTGATAGGTCCAATAATACCAGCATGCCTGATTTGCACTTGTCCATAATGCCGAGCATGTGGGTTTGGAGGTCCAGCAAGGCTGTTTCGGTGCTGTGTGACATTCTGAAACCTGATTGCTGTTTGTGAAGGATATCATTGGCTTCTACAAATGCTTGAAGTTGGCAACTAGCTGCTTTGTCCATCATTTTCATCAGACAATTGCAATTGGTGATAGGGCAAAGATTGCCTGGGTCCTTCTGGTCCAGGCCTGGTTTCTTCAGCAGCGGTGTGACCGTAACATGTCATGTAAGATGTCCTTATTTTCTAGTGTCAGTTTAGGAGGCAGTATATTCTCGGAACATGATGTCTGTCTCATAGTTGTCAACAGGGTTCTCATATGCTCTGTAGTGATGGGGATGAAATCAAATGTACGTTACGTCTTCTGCCTCTGTTGAGCTCCTAACAGGTTGTGTTGATTGGGCAGGACCACCTGTGTGGTGCTTATTGCCTCTTTTGCTTTCCGAATTATATCACTGAAAACCTGCTGGACCTTCTCACAATCTTCTTGTGATGGTTAAAAGGGAGGGGACAGTGCCTTTGGGTTTTCTATTGATTTCAGAATCTGAAACAGTTTACTTGTTGAATTAGAGGTTGTTGTGATCTGTTCATTAAAAAAGTATTTGTATGCCTCTTTAATGTTTTAATTATATTGTTTCTCTATGGCCTTTCATTTGTTCATATTGACCTCTGAGGGTTGTTTTAGCCAGCTGTTTTCCCCTTCTTCTCTTTTACCTCGTTAAGCCAGTTGTCTATGGATTAAACAATTTTTGGTGATTTATGTTGGCCCTAACTAGCTTGCATTTCATTGGGGCCATCTGGTCCACCAGTTCTTGTACTCATGTATTGTATGTTTGTACTATTTTGTCACATGTGTCGGTCTCTGAAGTACCTGTCATGATATTATCTATACATTGCCCTAGTAGTTCTGTTGTGATTTCTTTAAAGTTTCTATTGCATATCCTTTTGTGTTCATTCCTTCTTTTTGGCATTAGTTTATGTGTGGTCAGTGCAAATTGCAAGGTATGGTTTTTTCCATTGTAATGTCTAAATTGAAGGTTATCACCCAGTCCAACTGGTTGCCTTTCGTTGTGGTGGGTTCCTTATTCATAACCATGAAATCAATAGCATTTAAACCTTTTTCAGGTTTCAATGCTTCTTTGTCTTTGTCTTTTCCCCTCCATCTATTAAAGTCCCCCAGTAGTAGTGTTCCAGTATTGGGGTCCTTAAGGTTGTTTAGCAGCTGAATGATTTTGTCATTGAAGTCTGATAGCAGCGAGGGAGGTCTATATAATATGATAATATTGATACAGCTATTATTTGTTGGGGTATGCTTAAGATGGAGGATTTCACATCCCTGGCATTGCATAGGCGATGGGAACATGAATGTTATTTCTCACAATTACTGCCACCCCCCGCCTCCTTGCCCCTGCTCTCTTTTTTTACAATAGATTGTGAATCCTTCTGGTACTGCTGTGTCAATAGTAGGTCCTCATGGGTCCTGCAGCCACGTTTCTGTAAGACATAGAATGTTGATGTTATCCTCAATAATGTAATTGTGTATGCATTGGGCATGATTATTTAGGGACCTAGTATTAAGTAGACACATTTTTATCTCAGGGTTGTTATTTACCCTGTTTGTTGACTCCTTTTCTTGTGTGACACTAGTCGGCTCTTTGGCTGTCATGAGATACTCTTGTGAATTTAGTTTAGTTGGTCATTGTTCTGAGAGGTATCTATTTCCGCATCCTCTTTCTCGGTCCCAGCTAATCTTTCACTGTCTGTTGTGAGCGTTGTCCGCTCTGCTGTGTAGTGTCGTGCGTTTGGTATGTTGTCATCTGGTACGGAATCGCTCCTTTCCCCCAAAACTATTTGTATGTACTGCTGTACGATGCCCAAGCGCAGTAACCTTTCCGTGTCTATCAGAAGTTTCATGTTCTTTAAGTACCCAATATTTTACTTCTTCTGTGTGGCTCCCTGCCACAACGGGGAGGAGAGACGAAGATTCTGGGCCTCAAATGGCGATGACGGCGCTGACCGGCTTGCTCCTTAAGCGCCGTGCTGAAGTGCCTGATGTTTCAAAATATGCAGTGCAAGAGATTCTGGGCAATTTCGTTTCACTTTTGCAAAGCGTGCTCAAAAATACTGTGTTTGCGAGTGCTTTATCTCGCTGCCTCCACACAATAATCTTCAATACTAAACAGTCAAGCAATATTTCAAACCTACTGCTGTCTATATGTAAAGACTAATACTGAGTCAAAGTTTCAAGAAAAATAGGGTTGCAGAAAAGCTTGCTGTGTTAGCCCTGCCTGTAACATTTTCTTGTGCTGTCTTTCCCTAGTAAGTCTATCAGAGCAACAGTAATTCAATTCCCCACCCTGAAGCCGATATTTCGTTCTGGCAGTCTCAGTAGTTTCTGCTACAAAACAATTCCCCCAGCGTTCTTACAGGCTTAAAACTAATCTCTTTAAAATGCAGCCATTGTTATGCCACAATGGGCCTGACGTTTAATACTCTTCTTCAGTTCTACGCAAGAACAACCTGACTCTGATCAATGACTCTGGCTAAGATCTATTCCAAATGACCAAGTTCCTGAAAGATGTGTCTACTTGACATGTCACTGTGTCAGCCCACTACTACACCAGTTTATCAGAATTTCCTACAAAGAAGCCTGTCATATGACCATATCGGGACTCTGTACCATGCTCAGGGCAGTCCCTAGAATTCTATACTACATTTGCACTTACATGCACTTGGGTTCCCTACCTGCAGTTTTCCACATTTGCAAAACCTACTGTAAAAGAAAAGTGTTAAAAACAGGCAAAATCTCCTTGACACCTTCTTTTTTTCCTTCATATTCCAAAAGGTGTAAATGTCACCTGCGGTTTCCATGTGGCAGACAGTATGTGTAAGGGATTTCGATGCAATATGCCTGCTTTAAGCAAGTGCTAAAACTGAATTATTTTTTTTATTATTATTTGATTTGGCTGAAAGATTCAACCTTTCAATACAAAATACATTTACTTCATTTCCATCATTACTCACATGTTTCAAATATATACACAAAATGCATAAATTCAAATAAATAATTTCACTTTTCAAAAAAAAAAAAGAGAAAAAAAAAGGACAAAAAAAAAAACAAAATTGATAAGAGAAATCCATAAGCCTAATTGGCCATTATCCAGCATGGTAACCAAAGTGCTTCAGATAGATTTCACACCCAACATAACATACAGTCTATTTTAAGGTTTGGTCAGTTATCTTATAGAATCCCTTATTCCTACTCATTTATTTCAAGTTTTAATTCATTAAGGAAGTTTATGGTTGCATAACCTACTGTATCTGAATACACATGAAATATATACTTCCACAGGTCTTTCGCCTCTATATGTAATAAATGTTTGAAAAGAGTTTTAAAATACTTAATTCGTAGGCATTTTAATTCTGGACATACAGTGATCAGATGTTCCAAGGATTCCTCATGCATGTTGCAAAATCGACATGTACTATTCCCTTCATCAACAGTAGCCCATTTAGATGTAACATCTTTAGTTCTCCATTGGTTTAGCCTTAAGCGCAGAAGTCCTGCTCGGTGCATGACACTAGGCGACTTCAGAAGGTATTTTTCAGGGGTACCAAAAGATTTCACAGCAAAAGGGTTTTGCTCAAAGCATTTATACGCTTGGCATAATTCCCTTGTCTTGATTCAATCTATTTCCCATATTTTTTTGTTTTGCCTTATTAGGATTTTGTAACAGAAGCTCTTCTTCTATATCTGCCTCTTGCATGAACTTCTGCGCTTGTTGCATCCATCGTTTAATGAAGCTGTCCTCCGACTCCCTCATATATATCGCTAACTGCTTTACCAAACCTTTACTCTGCTTTTCCAGGACACATTTCCTGTATAATAGGCATACTTTCCATTTATAAGAGGCCTGTATTGATATCAACCCTAGTTCATGCCTTATAAGGGCTACGGGTGTAGATTGAGGGAGCTTTAGAAGATTTCTCCAATAGGACCCCTCTTTCTTATCCCAGTATTTACTGGGTTTACATGTTCTTGTTTCAGCCCCATATAACAGTATTGGGATGGCCTTTTGTTTATAATATGTTAGCAATGGAGCAATAGTAAATTTACAGTTTTTGCCACTAATTATTCTGGATTGTGAGGTTAAGCTAGTCCATTTTAACATTGAGGCAGTTTCATACGGTGTATCCTTTGGGTTATTATTGACATTTACTCCTAAATATGTATATTCACACACTGATTCAAGCTGTTGGTCATCTAAGATCCAGTGATAGTTTTTGTTTCTTTGTTGAGAATTTCCAAATTGAATCACTTTCGTTTTATTTATGTTTATGGTCATTGGTGATTGGATTTGGCATACTTCTCTAATGCCTGGAGCATATTACGTAATCCCCCTGATGTCTTAGAAAGTAGAAGGAGGTCATCGGCATATAGAAGCCATTTTATCTCATGTTGACCAAGTTTTGGGGAGTCAGTTATGATATTTCGGAATCCTTTGCCCAGGTCGAATATGAAAAAGTTAAAGATTGCTGAGGCAAGTATACATCCTTGCTTGAGACCTCTCGATGTATCAATAGGGTCTGTCAGCAATCCTTCACTATTTAGCCTTATCTGCAGAGAGGTACCCTGGTGGAGCTCAATGATCCACTTCAGAATGTTCCAAGGACAGTTGTTTCGCATTAACTTCATAAAGAGTATCTCCCTCGAGATAGAGTCGAATGCAGTTCTAAAATCGACAAATGCAACATACAAAGGTAATTTCATGATGGATTGTTTGGAGATAATAGCATTTATAGTAAAAAGATTGACACCTGTGCCCAATCCCTTGAGAAAGCCTGTCTGCCATGGGTCTCTTAAATTTTCTTTATCTAACCAAGCATTGAATTCATGCAGAAGCAGGCGGGCAAATATCTTCCCTGGACAATCAAGGAGGGCTATTGGTCTATAAGAGGCAGGATCAAGTCGGTCCCCTTTCTTGAAAAGCGGAATCAATATAGATTTTTTCCATGATTCTGGTAATTTCCCTTTGCGCATCACTGCTACAAATATTTTCATGAGTATTAATGACCATACTTCTGCTTCTTCTTTGATCATTCGATTGTCAAGCCCATCAAGGCCTGGTGCCCTAGAAGAGCTCAACTTGGAGATATAATTCAGAATATCACCTTGATCAAATTTTATTTCATTATCCAAATTTGTACCTATAATGGACATGCAAAAAAAATTCAATATTGGTGATTGATATATTTCCAAAAAGTAATTACACCATATTTGGGCAGAAATTGAATTGACTTGAACAGAGGTCTGGTCTTTGTATGTTGCTTTGTTCAAGATATTCCAGGTGCCAGCAGAGGACTTTGAAGCAATCTTTTTTAACATGTCCTCACTGTCCCTTTGGTAACATAACACCTTTCTTCCTCTTAGCCAGTTTTTATAAACTGTCTGTATATGCTTTTTTTGAGACTGTTTCTCTTCCAATGTGGAATATCTTATCAGGCGTATCTGTCTGCTCATGTCAGCTTTTTTGGTTTTAACATCGATGTCAAAGTCATGGGTATGTTTATAACCATTTCCTTTAGTACTATCGCTCACATGTGCATATTTTTGCGTAGTTGATACATAATCCAGTTCTGGGTTTGTAAACAGATCTTTATCAAAGTCCCACAGTAAGTCATTAGTCCATTTGATTCTGTTCCTCCTATTATTTGCGGTTACAGCACCTTTAAAGGTGCTACAATCGCTTTGACACTGCGTTTCCTGCTGTTCCCATACTAAACAGAGTTGACTATGATCACTTTCATTATTTGATTTTATGGTCAACGATTGAACTCTGTTCAACATTGCCGTATTCACAAATATGTAGTCCAAAGTCGCTTCAAATGGACCATTATGCCATGTACTAGCAGCCTGCGTGTCCCCTTTCACTGACCCATTTAGCATGAATAACTGCATGTTCTCCATAACTGTGGACCATTTTTGCTCATCAGCTGTTGCTTTCCTTTTGCCCTTATTCAAGAGATGAAGATTAAGGTCACCCATGACCATTACATGATCAACATTTTTTTCCTTAGCGACCATCTCTAAAACCTCTTGTAATAGGTCAAAAAAGCAATCAGGGGTCAGATGCGCCTTGCCCCAGTAAATGTTAACAATTAGAAGTAAGTATGAGATATTACTCAACTTAATGGTTTGAATATAGGGAGTGATAGACTCATACATTGATGCTTTAAATCCCTTTGATTTCTTAACTGCTATCAGGAGGCCTGCCATTGGTCTGCCACGAGGAAGACATATGGCTGGCTGTATAAATATCTCGTACCCATCCCATATGGGGGCCTCCGTCAACCAGGTTTCTTGTAGTACCACTATGTCAAATCTATTTAGCTCCGCATTTTGTGTATTCGTGAAGTGCGAGAATCCACGAGTATTCCAACATATAAGTTGGTATTTTTCTTTTAACGTGGATTGTTATGAACGGGCCAGCTGATTGGTTCTTCCCTCGATTAATCCAATGGAATTACAGCCATAAATGCGTGGAGTCCATTTCTTGGAGCCCAACATGGCCCCTTCAGATGTTTTGGTGCCTTTTTGATATGAATTGAAGCCCATTTGATAAAAAACATCCTTTGCATGCCATATTATGTCTGCAAGAATGGTCGAATTAACATCAATTCGAGATCGGGACAGATCTTGATCATCCATGAACTCTACTCTGTCAATATCTGACGATGTTATATTCTTCAATTGGGATATCTCCCTACAAAACAAATGTTTATGACACTTGATCGATTCAGGTCGAATTGCTGAAATGGAGCATCTCTACATTCCAATATAAAGCTATGACTATTCTTTTGAATCATTGCACTCGACTTGAACATGTGTTCTTTTACTGAACTCATGTTCTTTTGCCATTGTGCTGTTTTCCTCGTGTTGGTCGTATCTGTCTGCTCTCTATTTGAAATGGGCATGTCGGATTCAAAACTCCTCTCTGCAGGGCATTGTGGCCTGATGTTTTGGTCCTTTTTAATTATGCCCATTTCCATAGGTTCCTTTAGCTTATTAGTGATGTAATTTTCAACAGTTAGCCCACTCCACCTCAGATCTACTACTTCAGAGCTGGAAGGTCCCAGCGATTGAGATCTTTCTTTCTCTCTCATGGCTGATTCTTCTGCTATTAGATCATTTAACGGTTTATAAAATAGGCTTGGGGTGATTTTACTCATATCATTCACAGGCTGAGGCGGAGTTCTTAAATGACCACTAGTTGCATTAGTGGTTTTCGGTTTTTCATTAGTTTCTTTTGTAGCACTTACTATCTTCAGAATTCGTCTATTTTTGGCTTTGCCTTTGCCAATCTTTTCCACTGCCATTGCCCTTTTTGTCTTGTTTGTCAGAGATTGGCCCTTTTTAATTTGTTTATTCTGATCTACATTCAATTTTAGAAAGTCATTGGGCACCTCATGCAGTGTTTCCACATTATCACTATCTTCAATGATTGTTACTGGTTGTTGCTTGTTTTTAAACAGCCCAACAGTGTCGCATTTTTCACCATTCTGAAAGTGAGTGTCTGAGGTTTCTGCTGGTTTTTTGATGGTGAAAGCTCCATTAAAATTGAACTGTTTTACCTGTAGGGGCGTCTTAGCAGAAAAAGATTCAGTCTGAGTTTCCGAGTCTTTTGACTAGCAATGTCTGAAGATCTCATATTGTTGGAGACACTCTCCCTGTTCACTCATTGCTTGCTGACTGTTATTTTGATTTGTCAATTTGTTCAGTAATATAGTCTGATAGTTTAATTTTTGGTCCATAGCTTCATACAGTTTTGCTAAAGATAACAAGGCCGTGTTCATCGCTAATAACATTGAGTTATCTTCAACCTGGTCTCTGTTCTCCTCTATATGACTTCCCACAAAGCTTAGTGAATGAGACCCTTCTTCAAGACTTTTTTTCCCCTCCTTGGCTGTCTAGGAGTTGGAGGAACAAATGATAATGAATTCACAAAAGATTATTCTTTAGAACATTCCGACATGTCAAGAGATGTTTTTATTTTTTGGTTTGCTTCAGTGGCCATTATATTTTCCTCCTCTGCTCTCGGCATTCTAGTGTTACAGGAGTGTTGCTTAGGAATTGGAGACAGATTGTCTACTTGCATTAGGTCACCTGTATTTGAATGTACAAATACCACTTCCTCTCCTCTTGTGGAGGCAGAACTTAGATTCCTAAAATTGAGAACTTCCTCATCTACTTGACCTATGATTTGTAGATTTTGGTAAGCTTCTCTCAATTTCTGTTGGGCCTCTATTGAGCATAATTTGGGCGGACTCTCTTCAATTCTTTCAAGTATTTTAAGTATTGGAACTCTATCATTCTCACACCGTTTGCTTTCATACTCCATCGTGGTATCAGATATTATGTTTCCCACACATGAGCTCAGCAACGCTGGTACATTTATTTTGATAGCAGCTACTTCTATATCAAGTCGGGTGTTCAGCTCAAGAAGCTTGTTATGATCTAAATGGCTATTCTTATCCTGTTGATCTTGACTCGGCTCACCCTCTGTGCCTGCATTTAGGTTATAGTATGAACGGATGTCATGTGTCTTTGAAGTCAAGCGACTCCTGCTTTTATTTCCCACTTTTTTCTCCCCTACGCAAACAGCTGATTTTTTCTTTCAATGGTGAGAGATTGGTGTAAGGATGTAACCATATCTTTTGAGGGCGGGATAATTCCCTCATTAAATAGAGCAGCATTCACTGCCGGCATTCAGGATTTCAATGTATAGGAGATCTTGTCCATTTCGGCACAATTATACACCCACTACAACAATCCTCTTTCACCAATAACTAAAGATATGTTGCTACACACTTGAATCAATTCTCTAAAGTACTTCACCTCACTTTATGTCCAAGATGTTAGATAATTTTTCAACAGGTGCTTACTATTTCCAGCACATTGAGAAAAGAAAAAACAATAAAATTAATAAAAAGGTTGAAAAAAAAACAATCGAAAAAGACAACAAAAATATTTAATTTATCAAACAAAATAAATAGTATAGTGATAATAAACTCTTACCCTTTCATCTAACACAAATTATACACAATTGAGCACCCACTACAACAACCCGCTTTCACAATTGGGTAAAATCAATTCACAAAAATACTTCACTTTAAGTTCCGAGGTGTTATGTGATTTTTCAATAAGTGCTCAATATTTCCAGCACATTAAGTAATAAATTATTAATAAAATAAAAAAAAATAAAACTGAATTAATAGATATGAATCCATTGATATAACACCAGCATGAAAATGCCATGTGGTCATAAAACCAAGAGATTTGGCAAGGTGAGTGGGAATGTACAGCAAAAATCGTCATCCCATTCCGTACCCCACATCTGTCTGAAAAAAAAGCACCCACTCAAGTGAAAAAAAAATGAGCCTGGTTGAAGTAAAGCTTTAGTGGATACGCAGCTCTGGAACCTCACGCACCCAGGCTGGGTACAACTTTCAGGTTCTATCCCGTATCTACTGCCTGTAACGCTCTGCATTCCTTCTCTCCATAGCTTTCTAAATGTCCTAGTTAAGGTCTATCCTAATTGGGTACAGATGCAGGGGCACTGCCTACAGCGTTAGCGCGTGTATCGCCTGAGAAAGGTCGTCTAACAGGGTATCAGGTCCCCGGCCGTGATATAATGGCGTTGTGCCATGGGGACAGTAGCAGTGCTGATAACTTTACGCTAGTAGCTAAGTTGTGGAACAATATGGCACATATTAGTATATTTTGTTTTTTACATAAAGCAGCCATTGCTGCATTGTAGCTTTGCTTTGCTTTTTTCCAGCATTGCAGCACATAACATTGTATTCCTTACATGCATTCCACCTCACAGAGCGGACTTAGTATATTATTTTTTCATATAGCTCATTGTCTCACGTCTGTTAATGACACGTACCACACCGCATGGCACCATATTTACTGCACTTTGCATGCACAACATTATATTTCAGGAAATACAATGTTCATGGCAGCACTATGCTGCATGTATCCCACTTCACAGAAAACACACAGCACATTGCAAAGCACTCCTGCCCACAATTAAGCTCATGGCACTATATGTTCGGGTTACATGGCAGCTGGATAGAAGGTGCATAGAATGTACAGTTTCACACTAACCATCAGACACAAATACTTGTACATATCATCAAGGTATGCATTTTTGCCCCCTGCAGTTTTTAGAGTAAGTAGTGTGGAACACATATCACTGTATTATTTTGCATTGTACCTGTAGGGATATTAGTTATAATAAACAAGAGCTTTGCCATTTTTCTAGAAGGCCTCAACCATAGGGGCAATGCTGCCTTATTGTGTATTACGCCATTTGTTGTCAGTTGGGAACCCTTGATTGAATTTCATCTTGTCTTGCAAACAGGCTGAACGCTCCAGGGCAGGTGGGGAAGCATATGAGACAGTTGTCAGCATATTGTTGCAAGGGAAGCATTTATCAAGGGATGAACATTTAGTCCCAGACAGCAAATACTGTCTCATCAGATAGGGAAATAATACATAATGTTTGTGAAGGTCACAGTGATGAGTGGGATTTTGTTCTCAAGCCGCCACAGTGGGAAATGGACTGAATAATATGGAGACATTATCAGAAATTATGGTCCAGGAGCGTTGTTGTGCAGTGGACCTGTCATGTTTTTTCTAGAGAGCCATTAATTGCAGGGGTGGTTACTAGAAGATGGTCTACCAGGTTTTGGCAACAATACTCGATATCGGGAGCTAGATATTGAGCAGGTGCCGACAGTGAGAATGCGAAATGAATAGAGGAGGTGTGTGACATGTTGGGTTGTTGAGACTTTGCGGCCCCAGTTGTCTGAGGTGGCATGGTGCAATTAGGATAAAACCCTTTATTGAACTGTTCCCGGAGATGGGATTGGTGCTTTTGTGCTGACCAAGGAGTGTGGGTAGTGTTCTTTTTGTGATGAAAAGACATCTGCTTCTAGGTTTTGAGCAATGTATAGGGTTGTTTAGGGGACTGGTGATGAGCAGCCAATGATAATGCTATGAAGATGTTTTTCTTCTATTCCTTTTTGCATATGCTAATGTTTTGTTTCTGGATATAAAATGATCAGACCGCACGGGACACGTTGAAGTTGGCTATGTTCAGTTCATCTTCCGAGCTGTAATTTGCTACTATTTGGACCTGTCATGGGATCACCCCTAGCTCAACATTTGGAGGCCCCAGCAAGATTCCATTAACTGAGGGGCTGAGGGCTCTCCACCACATGCCTAGGGAGGTGGAGACAGCCTGTAGAAGCAAGTTCTGGTGCACATACACAAGGAGGTATCACAGGCACAGAGTTCCGAAAAGGTCTGCCTGATACCTTGGGTATGGCTGCCTATCCTGAGTGGTGCAGGCATTTGAGAGAGATCCAGCGTTGATGGAGTTGGAGTACCGACATTTGTTGTCAGTTGGGAACCCTTGATTGAATTTCATCTTGTCTTGCAAACAGGCTGAACGCTCCAGGGCAGGTGGGGAAGCATATGAGACAGTTGTCAGCATATTGTTGCAAGGGAAGCATTTATCAAGGGATGAACATTTAGTCCCAGACAGCAAATACTGTCTCATCAGATAGGGAAATAATACATAATGTTTGTGAAGGTCACAGTGATGAGTGGGATTTTGTTCTCAAGCCGCCACAGTGGGAAATGGACTGAATAATATGGAGACATTATCAGAAATGATGGTCCAGGAGCGTTGTTGTGCAGTGGACCTGTCATGTTTTTTCTAGAGGGCCATTAATTGCAGGGGTGGTTACTAGAAGATGGTCTACCAGGTTTTGGCAACAATACTCGATATCGGGAGCTAGATATTGAGCAGGTGCCGACAGTGAGAATGCGAAATGAATAGAGGAGGTGTGTGACATGTTGGGTTGTTGAGACTTTGCGGCCCCAGTTGTCTGAGGTGGCATGGTGCAATTAGGATAAAACCCTTTATTGAACTGTTCCCGGAGATGGGATTGGTGCTTTTGTGCTGACCAAGGAGTGTGGGTAGTGTTCTTTTTGTGATGAAAAGACATCTGCTTCTAGGTTTTGAGCAATGTATAGGGTTGTTTAGGGGACTGGTGATGAGCAGCCAATGATAATGCTATGAAGATGTTTTTCTTCTATTCCTTTTTGCATATGCTAATGTTTTGTTTCTGGATATAAAATGATCAGACCGCACGGGACACGTTGAAGTTGGCTATGTTCAGTTCATCTTCCGAGCTGTAATTTGCTACTATTTGGACCTGTCATGGGATCACCCCTAGCTCAACATTTGGAGGCCCCAGCAAGATTCCATTAACTGAGGGGCTGAGGGCTCTCCACCACATGCCTAGGGAGGTGGAGACAGCCTGTAGAAGCAAGTTCTGGTGCACATACACAAGGAGGTATCACAGGCACAGAGTTCCGAAAAGGTCTGCCTGATACCTTGGGTATGGCTGCCTATCCTGAGTGGTGCAGGCATTTGAGAGAGATCCAGCGTTGATGGAGTTGGAGTACCGACAAACACGTCAGTGCACCCTCTCAAGAAAGCACAGGGAACAGCGTGGTATTTGGTCTTGTTGATTTTTTCCTTTTCTAGTTTTATTGAGTAGTGCAATTAGTGCAGTGACCTCCCCGTAGTAGGGGAAAGGCTGTCTCATGTAGTAGTACATGCAGATTGGAAAAGGGATCTCTCCAGAGGTGGAGAAAGATGGTGCAGCACAGTGTTGTGTGAGGATTTGGTGAAGGGGTCTTCTAAGTTGGGAAAAAAGATAATGACATAAGTAGCATACTATTGTAGTATATTAGTGCATACGGATTATGGAAGGGGTTCTCCTTCATCGGGAAGAAATACTACATCATAAGTAGAACAGCGTTGACATATTGATGTGGAATGAGTTTTGTGATAATAGCTACCACGCTGCGCAGAAGGAATGTTTTTGATTTATAAAGGATGAGAAGTAGTAATTGTGGTATTTAGAAGTGTATACTTTGGGATATTTTGGTTGTATTGAAGGTTTTATTGGGTGAGGTATTTGATTTTAGTTGGATTGGGTGTATTTTGGTGTACTGTTGTTTGATTTATGGGCAAGTGGATTATGATGGGATGTGTGTGTAAGGAATGTGTAAATGTATGTGTTGTGTGAATTTGAAGAAGAGAGGAGAGAAGAGTTTGGTGGGTGATAAAAATGTCTGGGGGAGAGGTAGCCCGAGAAAACAACTGGTTGACAATTTGCATTGTGAAATTGTGGCCTTAAATTGGCTGTTGGGGTTTTAAATGTATATTGGAATTTCATTGCATTTGATATTGACAAGGGGGAGCACACAGAGGGAAGAGGTAGCAGGCACTGCTGGCACAGTTTCTAAAGGAGATATGGGGTGGACGCACATCAGTACAATGACAACGCCATTGGAGCACATGTTCAAGACACTTCCACAGCACCGGGACAGGATGAAGATATTGAAATATCATTTTGAGTGGGTACGAGACACAGCAGGGCAACTTTTCACACCATGGCCCGGAGAGAATACACATGTACGGGACGTCCTAGGGCACATAAATGCGTATTTCACATCAAAACATAAGGAGCAAAAGTTGAAGAACAGGTAAAGCATTTTAGAGTTGTGGGAATTATATGTTGAGGAGGAAGGATCAGCAAGGGGGAAAAGTTGAACGAGAGCATTAGCACCACTGACCGGGCTGACACCGCCAAAGCTGCACGCACATCAGCTGCCACAGTACTGTCAGCCCTGCCTCTGACTTGGTCCTTTCCTCTAAAGCCTGTTGTGGGTTACACCAACCTCTAATTTGCCCAACACAGGCAAAGAGATGAAGTAAAAAGGACCACAACACATGGCACAAGTGTGTTGAAGGACACTGCTACTACTACATTATTTATAGAGATAGGTAAGAGGTGTTGAAGGAAGTGGAAAAGGAGCGTGTGCATTCAGCAAGGGAGGAGTGGCGGCAATATGTGACAACACCTCAAATTCATGGAGATCAGGAGAGATAATGTTCAAACTAGACAGCAAACCTGGTGTCAATAAACATTTTCCTTTCACATTGGCAGTTCAACGCCGACTCAGTTTATGGGACCAGTGAGGAGGAGGAAATGGTGGAATTATGGGAACATGAAGAGAGCAACAGAGGGACAATGGACCATTGGCTGAAAGACTTAGAAGAAGAGAAACGCGCATAGCTATAGTGATAGCAAAAGGGGACAGAGATAATGGTGAAAATAAACAACTGTGGACTCAGCTCCCCTTAAAAAGGTTGAGGGGTACTCAATATATACCTTGGCCAAATATGGATGTGGAGAATTTGATTAATAATTTGCCACTCCCCGTAGAAAGTGCTGGGTAAAGTAATTATGCTCTAGACAAAGAGACTATAACAAAGGGGTTGTCCTCCCCTCTATGAATCTGAAAGGTACACAGGAAAAATTCAGTGTACACTGGTTATTTAGACCCTAATGGGAACACATAACATTCTGGGCACCCATTAAGAAAAGCAGCATACTTGCTGGTGCTCAACACAAGACTCAAATAATATAAGAAAGACACATTTTTAATTTCGCATTTAGCTTTATATAATTAGCTTTTTTGTAAATAAATTTTTGCAGAAAATTCCAATGGTTTCTTTTCATAACGGTACATGTTATCCATTCGTGTAATAACATCCATAGTTTAAAGTTCACTATATGAACTGTGCTTAGTGACAAAAGAATTAGGTTCATCATTCTTGCATATAACCAACATCTTGAAAATCAAAGTCTCCCATGTCATTGGGAATAGAAAACACACTGTGAGAATGTAAGATGAGGAGACAGTGGAATCTGTGTCTCCTGTGCCCGGCTAAGGTCTGACCTTGCATTCGGACAAAGAGACAACAAGCATAACTTTGGCTGTGGGAGACATGAAGAGTTTGTTTGCCACCCTACTGGAGGAACAAGCTACTAAATTATGGCAGAAGGCGAGGTATAAGGGGATGACAATAAAAAGTGATGCTCATGATGGCGCACCATTCAATGACTGCAGGACAAATGTATGGAAGGCACTGAGGGAGTTGTACCCAGACATGATCGACATGCAGTCCATTCTGGGTCGCACAATCGGTCAAGATGAGGATCCCGCACACTACATTAAAAAAAATAAGGAGAAGTTGCGTTTAGAGATGTGACAACCATGGGATATGAACATACCTGTATTTTGTACCATATCCTACTGAGAGGTCTCTCAGGAGAGGTACAAGAAGAATCTGGAAATGTGATGGGGATAGAGAATAAGGGGTGATCAGAGATACAGGCAAACATAGTACATCCCTGCAGGACAAAACAAGATAAATAGAGAAGGAAGGTAGAGGACTCTCAGAAGGTGGAGACAAAATTGGTGCAGAAGAAATTGGCTAAACTAAGTTTGAAAGGGACTGTCCTACCCACCCTACCGCAGGGGGGCAGCCCACAAGGGCGATTCGTACCACATGGTTTTGCGCAGCAAGGGGAGTTCCTCCCACAGGTAGTGGGTACCTCAGGGGGGTTTTTCAGCAGAGATGTTTCACATCACAGGAAGCTTTCACACCACATGGAGGCTTTGCACCACGAGGAGGGTTTGTACCACAAGGGGAGGTTTTCCCCACAAGGAGGGTTTGTTACACAAGGGGAAGTACTTTACGAGAGTATGAGGGGGATTCCAAAGAGGGAGGGGATTTGGTCATTGGTGAGCAATGGTGCGATATGGAGGACATTGTTGGGCTTGTCAATGGATGGGCCACTTTGGGAGGGAATGTAGGATCAGTGTCAGGATTTCCTGGTCAAGGTTGCCCACGTAGTGTAGAATAAGAATTCTACACTATGGCAGGCAGGAGACGCCCTAAACCAGAAAGGAAAAGAGGTATTAGCAACAACTTTTTCCTACTATCAGAACAAATAGGGAGGGCAGATAATCTACTACCTTAGTGTAGATGCTTGAAACCCGAAGAAGACACAGCTTGTAAACAACATCAACATCAAAGGAAGCCCTGGGGATATCTGTGACAGTAGAGAAGGATATAAAGAATCCTTAGTATGTAAAAAGGTCAGGTAGAGATAGAAAATCAAAAGTAATGGACAGACACTTCTTACCATGGGCTGATCGTGTGGTAATCAAAGACAGGACAAGTGCTCCATGTAAGACCGTAAGCTACTGAAGTGTACGGGGCTATTCCCGCCAGCACACAAACACCTAGGGGTGAGAAAGTCCCAAAAGATTACCCGACAGAACGAGGAAGCTCCTCCCTATCCATTTTGGCATACAAACCATGCTCCCTTAACCATTGCAAGATGAGACGGACATGTTGTACATGGTTTTCATAGGATTTGGAGTAGATCAAAATGTTGTCTAGATAAATGATGAGGAAACGATCCGTCATGTCCCTAAAGATGTCATGAACAAAGTGCTGGAATGTAGCCGGAGCGTTGCACAAACTGAAGGGCATTACGCAATATTCAAAAGGTCCTTGGTCTTAAATGCCATTTTCCACTCATCCCTCTCCCTGATTCTCACCAGGGTGTAAGGACCACATAAATCCAATTTGGTAAAGATTTTGGAAGACCCCAGTTGATCAAGAAGAACAGATATCAGAGGAATCGGGTACTGGTTTCGGATGGTAATGGCATTTAAGGCACAATAGTGTATTCAAGGTCTCAGATCCCGTTCCTTCTTGGGTACAAAAAACATAGGAGAGGCCGCCGGTGAGTGCGAATGACTGATAAACCCAGACTTCAAAGATTTATCGATATAATCTTTAAGAATCATGTCCCACTTCTGCGTAAGTGAGTAAATACAACCGGCGGGTATTTTTGCGCCAGGGACCAAATCTATAGAACAATCATCTGGTCTGTGAGGCGGAAGGGTTTCTGCTCCTTTGGCATCCAACACATCACAAAAGGAAGCATATTCCTTCTGTAGGGTGTTGGTAACAATGGCTCCAATTGAGGAGGTATTGCGTAACAATGGTCGACAAGGATTACTATGTTCTGAAGTAGAGGGGAACTATGAAGCTTCACAATGGGACGACACAAACTCCAGTTCCCCGGAATTCCAATCTACCACCGGATTATGGCGTCTTAACCAAGGCAATCCTAGGATCAAACGATATTGTGGAGCTTCTATAAGGTTGAAGCTGATGGTTTCAACATGGCCCTGATTTGTGATTAATGACAAATCAACCGTCCGTTCCGTGACCAATCCGGAAAGCAAAGTTGAACCGTCTACAGCATTGACCAGTTCTGGTTGAGATTTTGGAACTACTGCTATACCCAATTTCCTAGCAAAAGCTTCGTCAATGTAGTTTCCCGTGGCTCCAGAATCAAGCACGGCATCAATGAACCACTCATGATCTGGGGGGTAAAAGGTCTTGTAGTCAGGGAGTCAAGAAACGCTGAGCTCGGCAGATTGACTCCTTCTACTGCCAAGCTTTGGCATTTCCCTGACATTTTTACTTCTTGTTACAAGCCTTCAATAGATGTTCTGATGACCCGCAGTAAAAAAATAGATTGTTCCTCATTCGTAGTTTCCTTTCCTCGGTGGTCAATGGACCGCGGACTGCACCTATTTGCATGGGTTCCAGGCCTCCAGTAACTGGAGTTGGAGGTAACATGGGCAAAGGTGTAGAAGACCTTTTCTCTACCTTCCTTTCTGCTCTTTGTGCGTCTATTTGGAGCACCATATCTAAGAGCTCAGGAAAAGTGGTGGGTACAATAGGAACTGTGGACAAAGTGTCTTTGAGGGAATCGAATAACTCATGATAAAACATAGAAGCGTTTTTATCTTCAGGCCATCCGGTATCAGCCATGAGTTGATTAAATCTGGCTAAGGATGCCAATAAAGATGAGTCACCCTGATGTAAACCCAATAATTCGAGGTCTGTGGCTTGAGTCTTATAACGGGCATCAAAGACTCATGGCTGTAATCAGGGCATCACAGTCAAATAAGAGAGGACTACCCTGTTCAAGTAAAGGGTTAGCCCATTAAGCGGCTGTACCACCAAGATGTGACAACAGAAATGCCGCCTTTGTCTTGGAGTCAGGGAAAGAAGAAGGTCAGCATAGGTAATGCAAGCGGCATTGATTCAAGAAAGTACGGTAAGTACGAGGATCGCCGCAAAACCGTTCAGGTTGAGCCAAAGGAAAATGGGCTGTCATAAAGACAGGTCCTGCTTCCTGTCCTAACATGGCTATCCCTGAACCTGAAGGTGCAGTTGGGTTAGGTACAGAAGGTGCCGCAGGTAGCATGCCTGCTTGTATTTCATTAATACGTTGTTAGGTAGTGGTATGAGCGGCTGTCGTATCCGCCCGTAAATCAGTGACCGTTTGCATGATTTGGGCCAAGGTGTCGTTTGTGTCCATGATTGGGCTTCTGATTTTGTCAGGATTGCCTGATAAAGGTTGCCCACGTAGTGTAAAAGAAGAATTCTACCCTACAATGTAATCGTGTGTCTGGATATAAAAAACAGCACCAGAGGTCAATTGTTTGGAAGAATGGACCCAAACGCATGGCAGGAGACCCCCTACACCAGAAAGGAAAAGAGGTATTAGCAACAACCTTTTCCTACTATCAGAACAAATAGGGCGGACTGATAATCTACTACCTTAGTGTAGATGCTTAAAATCCCAAGATGACACAGCTTGTAAACAACATCAACATCAAAAGAGGCCCAGGGGATATCTGTGACAATAGAGAAGGATATAAAGAATCCTTAGTACGTAAAAAGGTCAGGTAGAGATAGAAAATCAAAAGTAATGGACAGACACTTCTTACCATGGGATGATCGTGTGGTAATCAAAGACAGGACAAGTGCTCCATGTAAGACATTAAGGTACTGAAGTGTACGGGGCTATTCCTGCCAGCACGCGAATGCCTAGGGGTCAGGAAGTCCCAAAAGATTACCTGACGGAATGAGGACGCTCCTCCCTCTTCCCCAACAATGGTACACAGGCAGTCTCTAGTCCGTACCAGGGTGAGGCAAGGAGGATGGTACCAGGGGTCTTACGGGGTAGCACTTGCAGCTGAGTGGGTCCAAAGAAGAATCAGCAGTCCAATTATTTCCAGGTCGGCAGCGGGCTCGTGGTGAACAATGACCAGACTTGAGGCAGAAGGTAATCCTGAATGAAGTCCGGGTCGGCAACGGGCGTGTCTTCAACAATAACAAACGTGAGGCAAAAGGCAGTCCTGAAAGAAGTCTGGGTCGGTAGCAGGCCTTTCTTCAACAATAACAAAACGTGAGGCAAAGGCAGTCCTGAAAGAAGTCCGGGTCGGCAGCAGGTAATCAGGTTCAAAGCGGGGTGTGTACAAAGAATCGGGAGACAAGTTAGAATGGAGAACAAGGTTCAGAGAGTCAGGTTGGGGACTGAAAACACAGGAAGAACACAAGGTACAGTAATCCCTCAAAAGGTCAAGAACAGAAAAGCAGGAAACTTGAGTGTACGAACGTAGTGCACTTCGGAATAATCAGAAGCAATGAGCGCTAAGCAAACAAGAGTTTAAGAAGTTATGATCACATGACCATAACGTGCGTCTGACGCTGAAGGAGTCAGTGTCTCCACCCCAATTTCCATGGCAACCGCCATTGCAAAGGAAAGGAAGGATATCTGGTGCGGCAAGGTATTAAAACTTCCTTAATAGGTTTGCTATGAGATGGTACGTGTGAGTGAGTGTATGAATCGCGTGCTTTTGAAAGCGCATGTCGTGAATGATGAGACGGGAATGATGCAACCCCACCTCGACTCCTGACAATCATAAATCAAGCACAGTATGGCCTGATGGCGCCCTGTATTACCACAACTTGGTTTGCTACGCACAGACACAGAAGCAAGCACAGCCCATACAATACACATTTCCCCAGAACATTTAGAGTATGCCACAGCAGCCCATGCAATACACACTTCCCCTGAATATTCAGAATATGCCACAACAGCAGTCCCTGTTTGTCCCAAATAGACAAACATGCTTCAAAAATTCCACAACAGCAGTCCACGGCAGTTCCAACTGCACCGGTGGCTCAAGGGCCACAGTCACCATTTTCCCCACCCACTGGCAGTACTGCACAGCAATACCCGTGACCTAATCCTCTCCAGGTGCAAACACAGGCACAGATCCAGGTAAAGACAAAAGCACAGACAGTGCATCCACCATGGGATGCTAACTTGTTACTTCAGGGCACGGTACAGCACTATACCGTAGTAGCGGTTCTGGGGAGAAACCCATTCCTACCACTAGGCACAGATATAAACACCCAATAGGACAGCAAAAGAGGGCTCTGGCAAGCCCAATCCTATCAGTAACTTCAGACCCTGAAAAGGAACCACAGGTGGCAGTGATCATAGGCGGCAAGACATTCTCATTTTTGGCCCACAAGCAGACTACCAAATCTTGCATAAGAGAAGGAAGATTCCCTTTGTTGGACATAATAATGGACACACAGGGATTCTTTGAGGCTGTTGTAATGGTTCCTTTCACCAAAACCTACTCCTTACCATTGGCAATAAGGAAATAGGTGCACCCCTATAGTACTCCAAAGATACAACAATGGACATATTGGGCAGAGACATTATCAGTAAATTCACTTGACCATTTCATTTACTGACAAAGGCATAGTGTGTTCCACTACTGGGATGTACTACAACCGAGCATCCACACTGTTTCAGATGTTCTGCACCTACAATGGACTGAGAGGGGTCCCAACATACCCCTAGTTATTTCTATATGTGGTGAAGGTGTCGTTAGGAAGGGTACCTAGGAAAACAAGCCACATCTTCTGATTACCCAGAGAATTTCTGTTCAGATCAGCAGCCCACATGAGGTAGCACCAAGAACTGTCATCACTATACAGCTAGATGTGGCAATAACACAAAAGGACAAGATGCTCTTACAAGGGTTAGATGAGGATGGTATTGAATGGTGCACTATCCTGTGTATTAATCCCACTCAGCGCTTAACTGACGTGACTGACAAACAACTTTTGATGATGATAAGCAGATAGGGGAGATGGTGTGTGAGATAAGTATACCATGTCACCTGCTTGCACAACACAGCGTGGTTCCCCAAATGGCACTACTTAAGAGAACGATGGCAGCACAATTGCAAGAGGAATTGCACATAGTGGCAGAAGAGATTTGGATCAGCAGGCGGGTGAACTACCAATATCCCTAAAAATGGATAGTGGTAGTTTGCATCAAATTAAAGGAAGGGGCCATATTGCCCTGGGTCAAACTGTACCCCCTGTCCAGGGAGACAGATGATGGAAAATATATGTCACCATTGCAGCATTACAGCAACAGGGCATAATACAGCACGCAGACTCCCTGTGTAACACAGCAGTGTGCCCTGTGAAAAAAAACAAAGCAGGTCTTGGAGAATGGTACAGGATCTCCACCCACTGAGTAATATTGTGGAGGCAGAGTTGCTGGTGGTGCCCAATCCCACAATCATTTTGTGTAACGTTCCCCCGGGGGGCACTTACTTCACAGTAATTGCTCTTAATAATGCATTATTTCCGATACCATTAAACCCACATTTCCAGTATCTCACCATGTGTACCTACCATGATCAGCGATTCCAGCCCACAAGGCTCCCACATTGGTACTTTGTGTCCCCGAGTATATTTAACCGAGTACTGGGGAAATGTACAGACACATAGCACAGTGATCCAATCAATGGATGACCTCGTAGTGTGCTGCACCACAGATGAGCAGTGCAGGGAGGATTCAGTAACACTCTTGATGTTATTTATAAGCAAGGGGTACAAGGTGGACAGAGAGAAGCTGCAATATTCTCAGAAGGAGGCAGTATACCTAGGGCAGATATTATCATCAAAAAGGAGGCGATTACCACTAGAAAGTGCAGCAGCGATAGAAAATACAACCCCAACCAACCACAGTAAAAGAAATTAAGCAGTTCCTGGACTTGTGCAATTACTGCTGGTCCTGGATATTTAACTATTCCAGTTACACTAAGCCACTACTCCAGGGGCTTAAGGCAACACAAAAGGTGAAGGCTCCCATTACCTGGATGACCTAAATGATAGAATAATATTAAAGAACCAAACGTTGCACTTACCAATGCACCAGTACTAGCCACTTCAGATTAAGAATTATTTCTGTTTTCCCACTCTAACAGGGATGTGATGACAGCTGTCCTCACTCTGAAAAAGCCACACAGACACAAGCCCCTGACTTATTACAGTGATATTTTAGATACAGTGATGCAGAGAAGAGACATTTTCCACATGAGCAAGCTCTATGGCAAGTCACTTTTGTATTAATAAAAAGAATCAAAAGAGCCAAATGGATGCACGAGATATGACAAAAGCAACAAATTATTATAGCTGTCAAGGCAGGGAAATATGCAGTAGATATTCAAATTGTAGTAGAGCAAATGCATGGTTTTCTCGTGGTTACAGAAAGCAAAAAGCGGCAAGTTGCCACAAGCCTATTCAGAGTCATTGGCTGGTGTGAGGTATAGAACTTATGCTTCCATACATTACACAACTTTATTGGCCAATTCTAAACATGTGATATCAGTGACATACATGCTAGTTAACTCATTTTTAGTTAAGTCTACTTCCTTCTCAATCTCCAGAATTGGAAGCTGAGTATTAGAAACATGTAACAGTCTAATCTGGCTCACTATTTGCTGTTCCAGGATTAGTAGATATGGAGTGATTAAGCAGAGAACTCTTGACCAATCGTAATGTGATATGTGACACAAAATTATAACATTTAAGTTACGCCGTAAATGATCTAAGCGGTTGGCACCAGAATACTGTTCCCATCATTATGAACTATGTACCATCATCTTATGTTGCAACTCTCTTGGTGGAAAGGCTACTTGCATGTCCTTCCTGGTTCTCATGAGTTCATCTGTCTGGATTCTGATCGGATGTGCTAGGGCCTTGTTGCTAGCAAACTATGCTCTTTCATAATGGCACAAGAGTGAATGTGTATGTGTTTGCGCAGTGTATGTTGCCATAACATTTTCTTTATGTTTCTAGTACATTCAAGCAGTATGACTTCGATGTGAACTACTGTACTGACCTCAAGTTCCTGGTTAATGCTACAGTATGAGTAATATTGCCCGTTTGTGGTATGGCTTCACAAGTAGTCATTATCATTGTTCCATTCACTTGATGTGAGCTTTGTGTTATCTTCTGTTTTGTTCACTAATTCCCTATTAGGGCTGAGCGCTGGATAATGGTTTCTTTACATAACTGTTCATTCAGCAGAAAGAGCCCTGCAAATGCAATTTATCTCACAGGGGGTAGGGTTATGCTTCGATCAGTCTCTCCATAAACATGCTTTTTTATGTATTACTGCTCAACTTCTGCCAACGTGTGACCTTTGTTAAGCAGCATTTGGTTATTCTGCTTAGCGACACAAGTTTTTATATTTCTTTGGGACATTGTATGGGAACTCAGCAAATGTGATGTATTCTGGCCATTCAGGGCACAATGTATTGCCCTTAAACCTCAGGGACTAGTATAATTTACCATTGTGAATCCATGATCGCACTACTGCAAACTAAACTGTGGGAAAGCTCTTAATGATCATATTGTCATCAATATAAATAATTCAACATTTCTCTAATGTAAAATGCAATTCGGTTTGAGTAAAGGTACAGGGCTATGTTAGTCCACAAACTGTGTATTATGGCCTGGTTGGAGCATCACTACTAATGCTCTGTTGGCCTAAACATGAAGCCTTTTGCTAAATGGGGCTGTTTGCTTCATCGCAGTGCACTTTTCTTACATTGACTTTCACAGCTTATATTTTTGTACAGGCTTGGGACGCTGGATAAATGTGCCCCTATTATCATACACCCCTACAAAGCACTTGCCGCAGCAGCTTTCACAATTGAACAATCATCTTTCATAATGATGGACTGCCAAGTGTCGCTCTATGTCACTATCCTGGAAAAATCAAAGTCTACCCTCACTACCCAACAAGTGTAAGTTTATGAGGTTATACGTTCAAGTCCAGCAATTCTCATTGTGAGGTGCCATGTTGTCAATCCAGCGACATTCGTCTCCCAACCTGTGCAGGCAGTTGATGATGTTCATGATTGCACCACATACCAACGGGGTGTAGAGGGTCTGCTCAAAGTGAGAAACAAAGCTTTAGAGGAGGGAGAGATATGTTTTATTGATGATTCATCGATGATTGATCAGAACACAGGATGCCACTACACTGGGTAAGCAGTAGTGCACCTTGAAGGAGAGGACTTTGAGGTGACAGCACAGATGAGATTACCATCACATTATTCAGCACAAGCTGCTGAGTTAGTGGCATTGATAAAAGCAATAGAGATGTGTCAAAGATGTTGTGCCACTATTTATTCAGATACGGCGTATGTTACCTCCATGGTACACTCAGGATTGTCTAGATGGTTGTCTAGCTTTGCTTTCAGTTCTAGCAGTGCTCAAGTATGCTGCCCGCACGCGGCATACAGACATTGCATCACGTGGCAACGAGGCAACAGACATGGTGGCCAAACAAGCAGCCTATCTACCATATGTTGCCGATTTGCCACAACAGCATGTCACAACAGCAGGTGAAGATTTCAGACTGCTATAAAGCACTACCACTAACACATAATGTTCCATGAGGGGTGTTCAGCAGTGGACCTGTTATGTTATTTCTAGAAGTCTGTTCATTGCAGGGTGGTTACTAGAAGATGGTGTACCATAATTGGCAACATGTATTATGTTAGGTAGCTACATAGTGAGCAGGTGCAGACAGAGGAATAAAGAAAGTGTCTGCCATGTTGACTTGTTGCTCATTGCTCCATAAAAATGTGAAAAACGGTGTCCACAATCTGTGGAACACTTGCGTCCCATGCTCACTCAGTGTGATTGTCCAAAGGACAAACAAAATTAAAAAAAAGTTTTAAAAAAAGTCTCTGTGTGTGGTATAGTATTGGGGTCAAATTAGATCCTAGTGGAATATATCACACTTCTTATAAATTGCTTTAACAATATCTCATTTGAAGCAATCGATATTCAAAAATGAACTTTCAGGCTTGTGTTAAAAAACATGTTTTATAATGAATAGATGTGCATAGACAGTATTCATCTCATATTGCACATTATAATGATAATTAAAAAAAATGTCAATTCCCAAAAAATTCCAATACATACATTTAACCATAAAGGTATTATGGAAAATAATAACAACATCAGCAATGAACATACATTTGTAAAATAGAGAGCTCTACGCATTTAGGGATATAACATCCCTTCTTCAGGAGCTGGACAATGTATCCATTTGATATTTTCTTAATGTGCATTTCTCTTCACTGTAAACCAAACAACAAGTGTGGAATCAGTAAACTAGATTCATAGATTAGAATAATAGTATACCTTATGTTACCAGGCCAGGCTTGTTCCGAAGTAAGAGCAAATAATATCACACCAGTAGCCACCACACTTCACGACTTCGACGGCACAGGTACCATCCTCTTTTTAAGACAAAATAGGACCAAAAGAGGGGTCAAGAAATCTCTGATCCAAAAACAAATAAGGAAACACTTAGTGGTCAACTTATCATCCAAACCACTATCCAATATGCAATTGGACGTTCTAGACTTGGGTTTATCTTTTACTCCTTCACACAACACTACACATCTGGAGGAAAGAGCTAATCTACACAGATTGATTAGAAAAATGAGACTAAAACTTTTCTTCGACATACAACCACCATCTGCGCCAACACAAATTGGTGAATTTCTGGAAATGGAACCAAAAATGTCATTTGATCCACAGGTGAACAACAAGGCTTTAAAACTTTTCGAGTCTCAAATGCGGGGTAAACTGAAGAAAATTAACTACAACCAGACCAGTATACACAACATCAGAAAGCATCAGAGTCAGATAATAAGAGATCTGGCTGATGACGCTACTATTACCATCAAACCGTCGGACAAGGGTGGAGACATGGTCATCATGGACACCACCTTCTACAATGCTCAATACCTGGCACTTCTCAATGACAGAGACACTTACATTCTAATTGACTCTGATCCAACATATAACATCAATGCAATAACAGAGGCAACACTGGAACAAGCTCTTGATAACAATTGGATCAACCAGAAGACAAGGAATTTTCTCTTTAAAACCCACCCTATTAAACCAGTCTTTTATGGACTCCCAAAGATACATAAGCAACTATCGAATCCACCTTTAAAACCTATAGTGGCTGGGACGGATAGTGTTTTCGATCCTTTAGCGATCTATGTAGATCGAGCAATGCAACCCATTGTGCAGAAAACAACAACATATTTGAGGCATACTGCACACTTCTTGAACACAATACAACCCTTGAACAATCTCACGGATGAAGATCTTTTGGTCACTTTTGATGTACAGAGTTTATAATCATCGATCCACCACGCAGGAGGATTGGAGGCATTGGAATTGGCATTACTGAATGAGGATGACTGTATAGCAGCTAAACAACCAATGTGTGAACAAACAAAAATCATCCTGATGAACATCTTCTTCACATATGGGAGACAATTTTATCTACAAGCTTCCGGCACCTGCATGGGTTCGGCCATGGCCCCAGTTTACGCAAATTTATTCATGTACCATCTAGAAACAAAATCTTTCATCCACCATGAACATTAGGGATCATGACTAATTGTCTGGATGATGTATATTGACAACATCTTTGCAATTTGGCGAGGATGGAGAGATGAACTTGATGCCTTTTTAGACTACATAAATTCAGTGAATGACCGCATCAAATTCACCATAGAGGTAGGAAAACATAAGATACACTATCTGGATATGGAAATGGAACTGAAGGATGGCTTAATAACTACCAACGTATTCCACAAATCAACTGATGTAAATAACAGTCTGCACTATATGAGTCACCACCCAAGACACTTAAGGGACAACCTCCCTTACAGTCTATTTTTCCATGCTAAACGCATAATTTCAGAAGAAGACATGTTGACTATTGCAATGGAGAAGATGTCCTCTAAATATAGAGAAAGGGGATACCCAGAAAAAGTGATTGAAATGGCTAAGCGAAGAGCTTCAACTACCACTTGCAAAGATCTCCTCAAACATAAGACAAGGAGATCCCATTCTTGTATACACTTACATATTCAAGCCAACGCCACCAGATAACATGGATGATAAAAAAAACTGGAGAATAATTCAGTTGGACCCACAGTTACAGAGGTTGTTTCCTGAACCGCTTCTAATAGCGTACAAGAGGGAAAAGAATATAAAAGACCAATTGGTGAAAGCGGAAAGAAAAAACGAGAGTACACAGATGACTCTACAGACAAAGAAATTGGGCACGTTCGCATGTTTGCATTGCAACAATTGCAACAGTGTACCAAAATGGAATTACGTAAGACACTCAAGGACGGGAGCTAAGATCAAACTAAGAGATTATGCCACATGCAACACTAAATCAGTAATTTACGTGATCAGTTTCCCATGCAGAATTTACTACGCGGGACAACGGCAAGGAGAATGAAAGAGTGGTGCAATGAACATAAGAGTAACATCCAGATGAATAATGTTCATTCACCAGTGGCAAGACACTACTCTGAGAAAAGACATTCTGTGACCCAGTTCAGATTGCAGATACTAGAAGTAGTACTAAGATCACCCAGATGGGGAAACTATGCTAGTCAATTGGATCAGAGAGAAATATTCTGGATATGATAAGATATATGATATGGCATTTATAACCTGTCTATACACAAGTGTTTCAAAGCGCAACGAGGCAAGGGAGGGGGAACAGAGGGAAGACAAAGAACAATCCTACTAGGCCAAGTGTCATTCAGATCACGCAAGTGCATGGGAAGGGGAAGGAGGAGAATTGCGGGGGTAAGTGGGAGAGGATAATGCAGTGCATGGGATATAAGTAAATAAATAACAGTAAAGGTAAGGCCAGCAAGTGTCAAGTGCAAGGGTAAAGGCAGACAACAGATGTCAAATGCTGGTAGTCAGACTGTAGGGATACAGAAACAGTCCCCAAGTGCGGGGGTGGCCAGGAAGGCAGTGCAGGAGTGCGACTGGTAGGGGGGGGGACCCAGACATGAGATCAGAGGGTGGCCAGGTAACCAGTCCAGTTTCAGTGCCAGCCAGAAGGTCAGCAAGGGAGAGAGGGAGAGAAAGCAGAAGCAAAGAGAAAGGTTTTGAGATGCTTCCGGATCCGAAGGTGATTCTCCTCAAGTTTCAGGGAGGCAGGGAGGCTGTTCTAGAGGGAGGCCCCAGCCGAGGGAAGAGATCTACCACAAACTTGTTGCTTGGAGAAGCGACCGTCATCCCTAGTGATAATCTCAAGGACCCTCATTCTGGCACTTACGGCAGGTAGGAACAAGCCTGGCCTGGTGACATAAAGTATAATATTATTCGAATCTATGAATCTAGTTTAGTGATACTATCCTTGTTGTTTGGTTTACAATGGAGTGAAATACACATTAAGAAAATATCAAATGGATACATTGTCCCGCTCCTGAAGAAGGGATGTTTCAACCCGAAATGCGTAGAGCTCTCTATTTTACAAATGTATGCTAATGCATGATGTTGTTTTATTTTCATAATACCTTTACGATTGAATTTATGTATTGGAATTTTTTTTAAATGACATTTTTTTGAATTGTCAGTATATTGTGCAATATGAGATAAATATTGTCTATGTACATCTATTCATTATAAAACATATGTTTTTTTTAATACAAGCTTGGAAGTTCATTTTTAAATATCGATTGCTTCAAATGAGATATTGTTAAAGCCATTTATACGAAGTGTGGATATATTCCACTAGGATCTAATTTGACCCCAATAATATACTAAACACAGAGTCTTTTTTTGAACTTTTTATGAATTTTATTTGTCCTTTGGACAATCACACTGAGTGGGCTTGGGACGCAAGTGTGTCAGGGTTGCTATACACTCCTGTGCACCTCACTACTCACACTATATTAGTTAATCTATCTGTACTCAAAGGTGTGCGACTGTTCTAATTCTTTCTGCATGCTCATTGGTCCATCTCAGTGGGACGCTGCAGCCCCAGTTGTCTGAGGTAGCATGGTCCAATTAGGATAAAGCCCTTTATCGAACTATTCATCAAGAGGGGTTTGGAGCATTTTGCAGACCAAGGGGCACAGGGTAGATCATGTTGGGTGGTTGGTGTTCTTTTGTGTGACAAAAAGGCAACTGGCAGTAGTTTCTGTGCAATATATGGGGTAATTTAGTGGACTGGTGATGACCAGCCACTGATAATGTTAGGATGATATTTTTGTTCCATTCCATTTTGCATATGCTAATGTTTTGTTTCTGGCTATAAAATGTTCAGACCACAGGTGGGTCGTGTTGAAGTTGGATATGTTCAGTTAATCTTCCCAGCCGTGATGCATGTATACACTGTGTGTGTTTTCTTGCAAGTCATGCACTTCATTTTTTAGTTACGTGGATTGCTTTTTCTACTTTTTGGACCTGTCTTGGGAGCACCCTTAGCTCATCAATTGCATCCATATTGTCGTGTTCTATGACAGTGTTCCTTTTTAATGGACAGGGCTCTGTTGCTAGATACAAGACAATAAATACATATTGAAAAGAGAGAGCCTGTCACATGACTGACTCACTCATAGTCCTATTTTGCTAGCCGAGCCACTGGCCTACCAGGAATACTCTAAACAAGCCAGGCTGCCTCTAGTTGGAGGACCAATTCCTGCAACAGGGGAAGAGTGGTTCAGAGACCATATTCAGTATAGCTAATAAAGCACAACAGACAGATACATTGGACAATGCAAGCCAGATGTGGGATGTCCAGTCCACTGAACATGTTGAACTTTTATATCTTATAGCCTGCATAACGAGAGCTCATGTTAAGTCATGTATACAGAAGGGTATACATTTCGAGTGACTGTATCTTCTGAAGAAAAAAAAAAGATTCATAGTCTAGAAGAGAGCTTCAAAGTGGTGCGCAGCACAGCCTGCATCCATTTTCTTATGACAATAAATGCAAGGGCTTCTGTGAAAGGCTCATGAATTGAATTTAAAGCTCTGATTCTAGTTGTTGCATCACATAGACGTTGTGCCCTGTAATTGTCCTTTTCATCTGCTTCTACACAGGGGATGGACTGTGCAAATGACTCAAATGAAGCAGGAAGCATAATATAGTATTGGTTGGAGCTAAGCACATGTCATTACCCCTCCTTACAGCTGCAATACAGGCTATGGTATTTCCATAGTTTGAGAATGTTGAGCAGGGTGGGAGTGGTGGGACTCATTCTTGTTGGGAATTGGTGGTCTTGTGACATTTGCTTTTTGAAGCTCATCTTTCGACCTTTCAAAATATTCAAGTACTCAGAGTAGCTTGTTTGGACTGCTTAAATGTAAACTCTGCCCGTGGGGCTCTGTGTGCATGTGTTTGGTGCATATTGGCACATATATTTCATTGTATATATATATATATATATATATATATATATATATATATATATATATATATATATATATATATATATTCTATTATCATTGTTATTATTATTATAATAATAATAATTATTATTTAGTCATAGTGGCCCTGTCTAATGCATTTTGATTACTAGTAGCTCTTATATTTAGGCTGCTGGTGGTCCTGCACACTGCATTTTGGTCACCTGCATAATACAATTAGTTTTTAGCAACAGGGGAGGTTACTGTTTATATAGTAGTCTGCATATCGAATACTACAGGGGTCGTATATTACTAGGAGAATCATGTCCTAGGAGCACCTAGGTATTCCCTGAACAAGAGATTCTTGAGTTCCTTCCTAAACTGCAGGTGCATTTGAACAGTCCTGATTCTGGCCGGAGGCTGGGGCAAAACAAGAGGAGACCTGTTTCCTGGTTTTCTCTTCTCTCTTGCCAGTTTAGTCTGCAGCCTTGCAATACTCCAACAGGAACATGTCCCACCTGATCCTGTGAGTTGTATGGCCAGGTAGGCTTGTACTTGGCTCTTTACCCTAAACACCTCATCCTTGGTAAGCTCATCTCCTGTTTAGGGTTTTTTATCATCTCTTGGGTGTTCAGATAATCTTCTCTCCTTTCCGCTGGGCTACTCCTTGTGGATCTCTGACTGTCTCTTTCCAACGTACCACTGGATGGAATGTCAGTGTCTCTTGCTGAACTCCTCTAAGACTGAATTAATTGTTCTTTCTGCACAGAATGCCCTCCCCTCACCTAGAGACTTTCACCCTTATCTCCTCATCCTACCACCATTTCACACAAACATGAGGCCTTCTTTGCAACAAACTAATTGACGTGTGCCTAAAATGGCATCTGGGTTTTACTACTGTACAGTACCGAAACAAACATCGTCCGACACATGATGAACCTTTTGCCCCAATGTGAGACCCATTGTATCTGATGACCTTTGCTTGATTTTTTTTTCCTATCACTGATATTCCTAAAGACAAAGTAAGTGATCCTCCCCTCTCTCTCCTTGGCATGGCCCCTGACGGTAACTGAAGTAAAATTAGCAGACTGGTGTCATAGGCAACGCAACATGCAGCCAACCTCATTGCATGGATGGCTGAGCAGAAATGTTGAACGAGTGCTAACAGTTTTCACTTATTCATCACGTTTCAAGCCCCCTTGCCATGCAACAATGATTTGTTTTATTGTTTATTGTATTTGCTTTTGTAAAGTCAAAACTTAATATGCAAATAATATAACCTGAAACAGGACTCTGCTACCCTTCTTGATATTATAACCATTACTTAAGCAATACAGTACCCTTGTGGTTTGTTGGAGGAGAAGACTCTCACTGCTTTACAACCAACGCCATTAAGATAACACCAGGAGAAGCCTGCAAGACCCTCACCTCGTCCCCATACATGACAATGCTCTCTGCTGTAGCAATGCTCCTGCGGGTCTCACTTGCATGGCATTGGACTGGCAAAAGTGATTGATCAGCAGTGAGTGCAGGGTTCAAATACCATCTCCGCCAATGGCTTTCTGGAATTGGCCTTTTATTTGATTATATTTTGTTAGCGAACTACATTATTACACAGACAATAAACAAACTTTATCATTAAAATGTGTTTTGCACTTCTTTATATAATAATACTGTCACGTGTTTTTTTTTTATTTTTTATTGCTGGTACTGTATGCAACTGCCCTGGTACAGTTGGGATTTTTTTATGTTAGTTCTTACAGGATAGGGCTTCAGGAGCCAAAGTGGTCGTCCATGCTCTGCTCGGTCAGAGTTCTTTGTTTCCATGGTCGGTAATGTTAGGGTATGTTTTTGATGATTTTAATTAGGGTCTTCCAGTCTGTGAATGCTACCTTCTGATGACCGCCAGTAGATGCATATCCTACTTTGCAGTGACCATAAATCTGCCATTTGGAACTGCCATGCTAATCCTGTGCTTTAACAGAACAGGAACTGCATGTATGAGAGCTCAGCTTGCACTAATCACAGACTACATTTCTCAACTTTTAATATTGTTTTCTTCATGGCAATTCATAAATAAAAATGCTGTGGGATATAATTGTTCTGTTTTTAAAGTTGTATTGAGCGTAGATGGAGACGTTTTGTCAGCGCCCCACCTTCCCAACTCAATCCCTGACCACAGGCACTGGAGCTGTCTTTGGGGAAAGCTAATTATGGTGGCAGTAATACCCGATCCTGTGAGCCCAAGTTACCAACTTAACGATGGACCCCGGCACCCTTAACACCAGATCTGGATTCCCGGATTGGTTATTATTGCCATTAATAACCCGGGTTGCCAATCTGCGAAGCCGGGTTACTGATAGAAATGCATTTTCTTAGATTGAAAAGGATGCCTCACAGCATCCCAATTAATCAAAGAAGATACTGACATAAGATGGCCACCATTGAGATGGAAGGTGTGGCTTCATGCAGAGACCCTCTTCTATTTCCACGCCTGCCGGTGAGCCAAGACGGAGGCTGGAGCGGCAGCAGCAATTGCTTTTGCCCAAATCATAAGGTGAGCGCGGAAAGGGGGCAGGGAGGGGAGACAATGTTGATCAGAGGGGATGTTGGGGCAAGATGGCAGGGCAGCGGAAGCAGCCATCAGGCTGTTAGGAACACGGGCTGAGATTGAGGGATTCAGCCTGTGATTCGAGCAACCTGATTTGTTGCCTCTCCCACCGTGGGTGCTAACGTAGCAATGTCAACAATGCTTTCATGGCACATCAAAGATAATTCATCAGAGAAGATAGGAAAAGTGTATGGTGTCTAACACACAATCATCCACTAACATAGGTTCCATTATAGGGCCATTACCATGTCGATGCCAGGGGAGTAGCTTAAAGTCAGGTGCAAATGTGTGGCTCTGCATAAAAACAGTCAGCAGGGGAGACACAAGAAAATTGAACGCATGAGGCAAGCAGGGTTCACGTAAAAAACAGAAAGCAAAAATACAATACATACTAAATAAATGCGGCAGGTACAAAATTTACACTTTTCGTGAATGAATTAAAAGTAGCAACAGCAATTTTTATTCTGATGCCCACTTTATTGTGGGGGTCAACAAAACGATGAGGCACTTGCCAAACTGAAGACACATTAGGTCCGAAACTTGGTCCCCAATCTACTACAGGAACCCCAGGTAGTTGTTTAAATATGCTTTTGCCACACTCTCCCTCCAATTGCAAAGAACCTATGGCCAGGGCCATTGCCTGACAGGGCAGTTGCTCCCAGCCCTCTTCAATGGCAAGGATCCACCTAGTAGTACATTAATAAACGGCACCTTGAAAGGCTGTACACAATCATTTTCAAAGATAGATTGGGGAGAAACCAGCATTGAGAATTGTGGCTGAAGTGGTCAATTTTGCCAATAAAAGAAAACCACATTCAGAATGTGTTCAGAGGTGCTGTACATTCATGCTTTATATATACCAAATACAAGAAATTGTGCAATGTGGCACCTTTTTATAGTCATTGTTTGACATAGATGGGTCGATTCTTATTCTTGATATGAAGAACTTTTGAGGTTGTAAAAAAGCAAACCATTTCAAGTAGTTAGTTCTGAAAATAACCTTGCCAGTTACCTGCAGCATTTGATCTTCTCCGTCCATAACCTCTTTCAATAAAATAGCCTCCATGAAGGGAATGAGCAGGAAATGGGCAAAACAATGCCACCAGCTTAGAAGGTCAAACCTTTTACTTAAGACAGCATACTACTGCACAGTGAGATAAGGTGATTTGACAGAAACACAATATCATCTGGTTGCACACCCAAGCTAAGAGCCTTGACCCATTGTTTCCATAGTTTTGAACTTGTCACCCCTCCGAGTAAAGCAACATGCTTTTCATTGGGGTTGGCTGTTCATTTTTTAAAACCCTCATTTTGAGGCTCTGGGTTAAAGTTGGTATGGCCACTAGGCACTAGCTATGTGGTAATGTTTTTCGAAATCGGGATAGGTTTGAATGGGAAAAGAAATTCTGCTCGTGGCTATAGCCCGGAGTACTGGACAGGATTACAGCAAACATTAGCGAGCAGCATCAGTCAGGACCTCAACTGCATTTAGCAAATCTGTCCTGTGTTTTTTATTTTTTCAAAATGATCAAAATGTAAGTACAAATAATTGTGATATAACTTTGGTGCGTGAGCAATTGGCCTGGCCCTGAGCAAGGACAAATGTGTACTCTGATTTGCTTATTGGGACATGGAGCTGCTTATTGGGACATTCAGCATGGCCAAAGCCCTAGGTTTGAATGGGAAAAACATGTCT
Source organism: Ambystoma mexicanum (assembly GCF_040938575.1). NCBI lineage: Eukaryota > Metazoa > Chordata > Amphibia > Caudata > Ambystomatidae > Ambystoma > Ambystoma mexicanum. Next base: position 152,607,501 of record NC_090922.1, on the reverse strand, counting down.
GCTTGCGGCTGAAGCCCAAAGTGCTGGATTGGATTGCAACAAACTTGCATGAGGAGCATCTGCAAGGAATTGAAAGCATGCATTTGCAAATCTGTCCTGTGTTTTAAGCCTCATGCCTAAGACAATTCAACCATGACTTGCATATGCTGCTGATAACAACACACATTACTATGCATTGCAAAAAATATGTTTTTAAAGGTTTAGAGTTCTTTCATATATTTTAAAAGAGGAATTATTAAGAACTTATGTACAGTGATGTAACATCATGAAACGTTTTCACTCATAAAACCTATGAAATTCACAGAAAAAACAAAGTTGCACTAATATAAACCTATGAAATCCACTGAAACAATTTTGTTAAAGGGACTCTATGGTTAAGTTGCACTAACAAAAACCCCATGAAATTCAATGAAAAAACTTTGTTAAAGAGACATTATGGTTACAAGTAAAACGAGAAAAAAACTCACCAGTTATGGTAAGCTGAGCAACCATAACACGTGCCACCACTGTCCACTGCTAAAACTAACAACCAGGACATCGAGCATAACATCACAAATGTCACTGATGACATCACTGATGACATCACATATGAAATTCATTTTGATAAAAACCCTCTAAAAGGGGTTGTTTTTATGTTCGTAACAAGATGTCAGGGGTGATCAGGAGACCTGTCATGAACTACTTAATGTATTAAGGAATGTACTCATCTGAACGAAACATTATATTGGAGTGTTATTGTTAGTACAGGAACATAATTACACATACACATCAGCAATGTCTGCAATATGCACTATAGAAGTACAATATTTTTAACATGGTAATTTTTTATAGTAAAATAATGAATGGTACCTTATAAGAGCTTAGAGTAATGATGAACATGGAATGAATAACTAATAGCTAATAGCTAACAATTCAAGATTAACTGCATACTTGTTTTACTATAAACAATACATATGAAGACCCACAATGAATACAAATCTAAGCCACATACAGGGAAACTTCAGTAAGGAGGAAAGAAACAACAACACCAAAACATCACAGTGACATTAGACTTTATAATGTAGTACACAAATAAATTGTGTGTTTGAGGCTTGGTTATTTTCCCATCTATAGGCACCATGAACTGAGGCCAAATGCTAACGAAAGTGCCTTAACAACATACAACAGGGTTAATGTCTACATGTGTAGCAGCTTTTGATTTTTAAAATTGTCTCTATCATTTAACAAAACCACATGGCCTTGATATGCCAGTGAACAAAAAGAAGTGGGCCAGATATGTCATGTCCTCAGTGATGTCATCAAGGACATTTGTGATGTTATCTTTGATGTCCTGGGTGTTAGTCTTAGCAGTGCACAGAGATGGTGCTAGTTATGGTTGCTTAGCTTATCATAACTGCAAATTTCAAGGGTTTTTCGGTTTTACTTGTAACCAAAAAGCCTCTTTAACAAAAATTATTTATTGAATTTCATGGGTTTTTGTTAGTGCAACATAACCATAACGCCCGTTTAACAACGTTTGTTCAGTGAATATATATATATGTATATCTCATCCCCACTCCTGCACTAGCACTTTAGTCATTTACTCTATTTCAATTTTAGCAACTAGCCTACTTTTCTGTTGCATCATTTGGGTTGTGTTGCTAGCATCTGCCTTTTTCGAGTGCACACCTCATACTGATCATTTTATTGCTATTTACAGCTTTGCAGATTTTAATATTCCATATTTTTATTATTCTTATTATCCAGCCATTTCTAATATGTGCTACATATATATATATATATATATATATATATATATATATATATATATATATATATATATATATATATGTATATATATATATATATATATATATATATATATATATATACATTTATATATATATATATATATATATATATATATATATATATATATATATATATATATATATATATATATATATATATAATTAATTTTGTTTGTTCCATTGTGGGCATGTCCTTTTGAAATCTGGAGTTATCTTGCCACATTCTGTTCTTATACTTGCTCTTACTGATGACTGTGTATATATATATATATATATAGTACTCTGACATGTTTTGTTGACTTTAACACTATACAGCTTTATGTATATATATATTTTTCTTGCCGTATTGTCATACATATGTAGCAGTATTTGTGCACTATGCATTTAAGTCTGTGGTTTTATCCTGTGTTTTACCCTTATTGGGGGTTTATTTCAGTCTTCTTTGGGCACTCATGCACTTTACTCCATTCCATCATGGCCGCCAGTGTTTTCATGAATTGCCTGGCCATAACAGAGTCAACTGACAGAGTAGTAGGACCACCTGCATATTTTATATTTATACCAGCCCCCTCCTCTCTTTCCTCATGTGATGAAGCGCTCAGTGTAGTGTGAAACGCGTTGTTTTGCAGTTCGTGCACCAAAGTGTCCTGCCTCTGTCTGTCTTTATGTTGTTGCCTGCTGTACTTAATATTTTCTGTACCACTTTGCCCTTTTTTAACATTAAAAAAAATCTGTATCCACTACACAGTGTTTCCTTGTTTTTTCCGCCACTTTTGGAGCTTGCCACTTGCAATTGGCCTGTGGGAGTGCGGTTGGCCTTCTACTCCTTTTTCCGGATATAAATTACATGGACGCAGTAGCGTCCATGTAGTTATGGTTAAGTTGGTGTTTCCATAGGAAGAGCATTTTTTGGGTGGCTTATAACTTTGCTCCCTCTGGACGAATCCTCACCAAACTTTGCAAAGTTAGGAGAGGTTTGGTCCAGGGGCGTGGGGGGGGGGCAAAGTTATAGGGGGGTCCAAAAACTTTTGTTTTTTCCCATAGACATAATGGGAAAAAACTTTGCGCACACCTACAGCCCAAACCGCTGGACGGATTTACACCAAATTTGCGGCAGGAGCGGGGGCCTGGTACCGAAAGCGTGCTTTTGCAAATTTGGTGTAAATCTGTCCAGTAGTTTCTTTTAAAATGACCAAAATGTAAGGCAAAAAAATTAGTGATATCTCCATTCGCTTCGCGGACGGACTTCCCGGTTCGCTCCGCAGACAGTGCCCTGATTGGCCGAGCGGCTTGTGTGATGTCCGCGGACATCTGACGTGTTCGCTGATTGGACGGCGTGGTGCGTGGAGCGCGTCAGATTTTCAGTGGCTTTCGCCAACTTGCGTTCGCGGACGACCGCGGACAGCGCAGTGAAACTTGGATTAAAAATTGTATTTAGTGGAGTGTGTTGGTGTGTAAGAGTTTTTGGGGAGGGTGGGGGAGTATGAGATGGGTGCAATGTTGTATTTTTTTTATGTGCTAGATGCTTTTGTTGTGTTTGATTTGTCTGCGGACAACACGGCTGTTCTGAAATGTTCGTAAATAAGCAGAATGGATTCGGTGTCAAGTTGAAAGTGTTCTAAGAAGACTCGTGGGGTCCTGGAATGTTCGCAGGGGGTGTCCTGAAGACGTTGTCTGTATTGTTCGTTGTCAAGCAGAAAGTGTTCTAAGAACACTCGCGGTGTCCTGAAATGTTCGTACATAAAGAAAATGGGGGTGTTCTGAGGACGTTGTTCGTATTGTTTGCTGGCAAGTTGAATGTGTTCTAAGAACACTCGCGGTGTCCTGAAATGTTCGAAAATAAACAAAATGGGGCTGTTCTGAGGACGTTCTCCGTATTGTGTGCCTGCTTAGCTGTATCCAATGAGGGAATGGCACAGAGAATGAAGTGGAAATGGTAGAAGGGCTGTCTAAGAGTTCCGCGGTCTGCGGACAGGGCGTGCTACATCCGGGGTTTCCCAGCAAATCCAGCATGGAAAGAAGACTGTAGGGATCAGCCAATCAGATGTTGAGGTTGTGGATTTGTGTTCAAAGAGACTGTGTGTAGTGAAGATGGAAGAAGTGGAGAAAGTCAGGGTGTTGGTGCTCAGAGATATGTTTGTGCATGGTTTACAACAGTATGCTCAATGCAGGCATGTTGCAAAGAATTTCCATTTTAAAGGAGTGGAGGTGGTGTGGAGCACTTTGCCTGATTGCAATGTACAAGGAATTGTACACGTTTGTGAAGATATGGGCAGGATCAACAGTCCCCATGTTGTAGTTTTGCACTATGGTGCTTTCCATTTGGGCTATGTCAGTGCCCCTACTTTGTTGGCAGATTTGGAACACTTGGTTCAAGCAGTAATGAACATCCTTCCAAATGCCAAAGTAATTTTTTCTGGATTAGTACCTAGGGCAATATGGGACAATAGTTCAGTTTTTTGTCCTCAGAAAAACAATGCTAGGTGTGTAATCAACCGAGGCATGTGTGCCTTCATGCTTAAAGCTGGTATGTTCTTCTGTAATAATGATAATATTGATTCCAGTAATGCTGTTTATTTTAAAGAAGATGGCATTTCCTTATCTTTTATGGGAAATGCCATTCTGTTTTGGAATGTAAGGGTTGCTTTGGAGAAGGTTATGTGAAGATTTTAGCAGTAAAGTAAGAAACAAAAATACAAAATAACAGGTGTCTGTCAAGCATCTGCAAAAAAACCCCCCAAAAAACGGCTCTTTTCAGAGCGAACCTCAAAGGGGAAATGGGGCACACTATTTAAATTTACATTCACCACGCTCAGATTTTCGATATGTCCGTGGACATGGCGGTAGTCCGCGGACATCGAAATCACTAGCTAGGGTTTCAGTATGTTCTATGTTACATGTATATAAAGTCAGGGATATTATGGTTAAGTTGTGCTACTAAAAACCTATGAAATTCAGTGAAAAAACTTTGTTAAAAGGACGTTATGGTTAAGTTGTGCTACTAAAAACCTATGAAATTCAGTGAAAAAACTGTGTTAAAAGGGACGTTATGGTTAAGTTGCGCTACTAAAAACCTATGAAATTCAGTGAAAAAACATTGTTAAAAGGGACGTTATGGTTAAGTTGCGCTACTAAAAACATATCAAATTCAGTAAAAAAACGTTAAAGGGACGTTATGGTTCAAAGTAAAACCGAAAAACCCCTGCAATTCGGCAGTTATGGTAAGATAAGCAACCATAACTCACGCCACTGTGCACTGCTAACACTAACACCCAGGACATCAAAGATGACATCACAAATTTCATTGATGACATCACTGATGACATCACATGTGCATTTACTTTTCATGAAAACTCTGTAGGAGGGATTCTTATTATGTTGACCAAAAAGTGTAAAGGATCATTTCAATAAATATCATGAGCTAATTAGTGCATTAAGCAATGCATTGATATAAATAGCATTCTATTATGAAGTTCTATCCAGTATACTAAGCAACTCATGCAGAAACTTAGGTAGTGTGTGCAGTATACATGATGAAGGTGCAATATTCATAATCTAACATGTAATAAGTTGCTAATAAAACCTACTTAATACATAATTACACTTAATACAGACAAAACACAAAGAGACAACAACACATACAAATATGAGCATATACAGAGACAGAGAAGTAAGCAAAAAAGCAGAAGCAGTAGCAGAAAGAGTTCATAACCTAACTCATTATCTTTATGCAGAGAAATGATTGCTCTGTTTCAAAGGTGCTACTTACTGTATGTATGTGCATCAAATGATGTCAGTGAACCCTAAGGAAAGGAGTGTGAGTACAATGTATACAAATATGAGCATATACAGGGAAGGTATAGTAATAAAACTATGAGAAAGTGCTGATAACTGTAATGATTATCTTCATGCACAGAAAGGATTGCTCTCTTTCAAGCCTGTGTCTTCCGCTATATATATGTTTCATATGATATAACTTGACCCTAAGTCTACAAATATAGTACCTTTTCAATTTTTACTTCCTGACTGTTACTGAAGAAAACTATGTGGCTTAGATATGTCAGTAAAGAAAAAAAAGGGAGAGACAGCCATGTGATGTCATCAGTGATGTCATCAATGACATTTGTGATGTCATCTTTGATGTCCTGGGTGTTAGTGTTAGCAGTGCACGGTGGCTCGAGTTATGGTTGCTTATCTTACCATAACTGCCAAATTTCAGGGGTTTTTCATTTTTACTTTGAACCATAACGTCACTTTAACAAAGTTTTTTTACTGAATTTGATGGGTTTTTAGTAGCGCAACTTAACCATAACGTCCCTTTTAACAAAGTTTTTTCACTGAATATATATATATATATATATATATGTATATGTATATATTAACTAAGAAAAACTTTGTTAAGGGACGTTTTGGTTAAATTGCGCTACTAAAAATCTGTGAAATTCACTAAAAGTATTTTACAAACGTGACATAATACAAAAGTTTCATTATGGTTCAAAGTAAAACAGAAAAACCCTTGAAATTCACCAGTTATGGTACGCTAAGCAACCATAACTCCACGCAGCACTGTGCACTGCTAACAGTAACAGTAACACCCAGGACATCAAAGATGACATCACAAATGTCATTGATGACATCACTGATGACATCACATGTGTAGGCCCTTCGTTTTTCTTCAGTGCCATATGTAGGCAAGGTGGCTTTATTTACTGACAGTCACAAACTTAGCTTTCAAAAGGTATTACATTTATAGATATTGATATTCTCACATGTTCTTACACTTTTATAATGTACATATGTAGGGGAAGAATCAGGCCTGCAACAAAGCAATCATTTTTGTGTGTCAATACTATCATGTACATTCTATACTGTGTTATGTCACAGGTTTTTAGTAGCGCAACTTAACCATAACGTCCCCTTAACAAAGTTTTCTTTTAGTGAATTGCACAGGTTTTTAGTAGGACAATTTAAGTGTAAGGTCTTGCTAAGAAAATCATTTTGTACTGCATGTCACAGATTTTCAGTAGGGCAACGTGACCATAACGTCCCTTTACCAAGAGTCGTTTGGCAAACAGTATACACCTTGCGAAGAATGCCACATGAAAGTATGGTGGCGTACAGCACCGTGACATGTCCCGGAATTAGTACACACTTAACTGTACCATCTATGCCTCGTGGGCAGTGTGGAAATAGATGTTATATTTATGTCGGATTGTCCAACCTCAACATTTGACGTACACAACGCCAACATGTATTGGTATGCAGGGATTATCAATGCACTACACATTATATATTGTTAGCAAAAGTTGTACTTATCTGAAAAAGACATCAGCTAAACGCATCCTTCCTCCCTAAGAAACAGCAGCACTGGTGTTATGAGAAGGCATAAGAAACAGTGGCGCTACCTTGCACATAACAAACGGACAAAATGTATCGCCGTACATCTACCAACCCATATTACCGTTTATTGCCTTTTTGCTCATTGCCATTTGCAAATTCCCTTATTGTCTGCCGTGCCAAAAAATAAACCCACCCGTAAACAAGGATAATAATGCGTTAATAACAACCTTTCACAATGTAAGGGAAAAAAAACAAAAACATTTGCATACACTCCAAATACTGCATATTTCTCAGCAAAGTAAATAGGCGCCATAATCTTTGCCAGTAATACTCTAAATTAGCAAAGCAGTAACATGTGCTACTGAAAAGGATGATTAGTTATTGTAATCCGGGGCGGCGGTTGCAGTTCGGATTACAAAACGAAATCCTCATTCAAGATGGCCGCCATCGAAATGGAAGGCGGTTATTCTATACATAGCCCCTCTTCCCTTTCCATGGTAGGCAGCTAAAAGCACAAGTATGTGACGTGACGCAGCACTTGTAAACAAACATACAGTGATATACAACCTAATAACTAACATTTGGAAATGATGCAGTTCAATGTAAAAGAAAACATGAACATTTTACAGTTTGCAAAGTAGGTTTATTTAACAACAAAGTGGCAGAGCCCATCGCAGTAAGGGCATTTTTAGTTCAATCATAACAATAGTTCTAAGGGTGGCATTGCAAATGTCGAAGATCACGAACACGTTGCTTTTTTGGCAGACAACATTTTTGGGATTTTGTTGAAGCAGTCGCTTTGTTTCCACAGTGATTTCCCAAAAGTCGTCATGACCTCCAGCCTACAGCACCGTAAATGAAGTGACGTTGCTCCGCATAGCGAGTTCAGCATATGGAAAAAACAGACTTAAAGTCTCATTCCACATAATCGTTATGGACAGGCCACCGCTCACCAGCAGCTGCATTTGCCGTCCGAAGAAGCCGTCACTCGGCAAGTGAAACCCATGACACGCACAATACGGCAAGATATACCTAGACAGGAAAGGTTACAGAAAGTACGTGTCAATAATCAACCTGTACAAAACATTTAAAAAAAGACACATAAAATGTGCAAAGTACTGCACAAATGTACGTGTTCAAACATGACTTTTTTTTTTTTAAACTTTTATTTTTGGCGGCAAATGTTACATGGTACATACATCAAGGCAACAAGCACAAGTAAGAAACATTAGGTGGAGCAATGCATGAGCTGTTGTACATAATCACAGTAATGTCAGACAATGATCATACAAGATACATATGCATATGAGTTTATGTTGTAGTAGTGGACACTGAAGGGGTGGGGGACGAGCCAGAGCCGGGTGTGTCTTCACTACGACTGTTAAGGTACGAATTGAATTCCACCCAGATATTCTTGGGTCGAGAAGGGACGGGGAGCATGGATATAAATTCCTCCTCACAGTTCCGTGCCCAAGTAAGCATATGGAGCCATTTCTGGTGGGCTGCGGGGAGGGGACTTTTCCAGTTCTGAAGTATGCATTTTTTGGCTATCATGCACCCAATATTAAGAAACTTAGCCAAACGTCTGGTGTCATCCGTTGTCCAGGCTCCAAAGAGGACGGCTAAAGGATCAGGGTCAATCACTGTGTCAGTGATAGCCGTGAGCGTTTCTAGGATGCTTTCCCAGAACCCCAGCAATTTGTCACAAGACCAGAACATGTGTAAATGGTCAGCTGCCGTCGCTCCGCAGCGGGGGCAGGGGTGCGCCGTAGCACGGGCAAACCTCGAAGTCCTGTGTGGAGTGTAGTAAAGTCTATTTAGAAGTTTGTACTGCACGGCGCGAGAACGGAAATTGAGGGAGACTTTCTGAGTGTGTAGGCACATATCCCCCCAAACCCTATCTGATATTTCTAGATCTAGTTCGCCAGCCCATTCACCACGTGCCTTGAGAGTGGGGGTAGGGGTAGCCTCCTGTAGGATCTTGTAAAGTGATAAGACTACTCCATGGGCACCTCCAGAATTGGCAATATATGCAATGGCTGAGTTATCTGGGGGCTCATCGGGGAATGTGGGCCATTTGGTGCGAAACGCAGCTCGCAGTCTGTAGTATTGGAGGGTCTCCAAGGCGGACCCGGTGTGCCCCGGTTTCCAAGTTTGGGGGTCGATGAACCTGCCCTCGGGGTAGAAGTCCGTCAGTGCTTGGTATCCCAGCATCCCCCAGTGTCGGGCCAGTGCCGCATCATGAGTGGGTTCCAAGCAGGGAAAGGCCCACACAGGAAGCCACTTGTAGTATGGAGAGGCTTCAGGTGTCTGAAATAGCAAGTGAGCCCAGGCTTGAAGGGTCGTGCTGATTGGGTCAATGGGAGAGTCAGGTGTGTAGTGCCGATGTAGTATGAAGGACATTAGGTTGACACTAGCAGCTGCCAGTCGTTCCAGTTTGATATGGGGACGTGCCGGAGTGCCAAGGTACCAGTGAGTGGCATGTTGGGCCTGGGCCGCGAACCAATAAAGTGACAGATCTGGAGCCGTGAGTCCCCCTTGTCTATATGGGAGTGCCATGTTCGTCCACTTTTTGCGTACTGCGCCAGAGTGCCAGAGGAACTGAGCACATAGTGTGTGTAGTCTAGTAAAATATTGCCTCCCGGGCCATACGGGTACGTTGCTAAACGTGTATAAAAGTTTGGGGAGTAGAATCATCTTAATGAGGGAGAGCCGTCCAGCAATGGATAGTGGGAGGGCACGCCACCGTAGGAGTTTAGTCTCCGCTATTTGTCATATTGCAGAATAGTTATCGGCGATGAGGGTGGATTTGTCTAGCGATATTTGCACACCCAGGTATCTAACACCGTACGGTGACCAGCGGAGGGGGTATTCAGTGGTGGGTTGTCGGGTGGACTTAGTGAGCGGGAAGATCTCTGATTTGGAATAGTTAATAGTGAAACCGGAGTGGGTGCCAATGCGGGTGATGTCTCTTAGTATGGGGTCAAGGTGTGTTGCAGGGTCTCTGATGTATAGTAAAACATCATCCGCATATAAAGATATAATTTCGGGACTGTCTTTCAGTCTTATTTCCCTGCAGGCGTGATGAGCACGGACATAGTCTGCCATCGGTTCTATTGCTAGGGCAAACAGAATAGGAGAGAAGGGGCAACACTGTCGGTGCCCCTGAAGAGTGTGAAAAGGTCAGATGTCAGTGTATTGGTCCTAACCCGCACCACAGGAGAAGTGTACAGCAATTTGATGAACCTAATAATGTTTGGGCCTATGCCCATGGTCTCCAGCACTAGCCATGTGTATTTCCAGGAGACCATATCGAAGGCCTTCTGGGCATCAAGCGTGACCACCACAGCCTGTGCATCTTGATCGATGCGGGACATCACGTTAAACAGTCTCCTGATATTGTGGGAGGTAGACCTTCCGGGTACAAAGCCGGCCTGGTCTTCATGGACTAAATACGTCATAATGGGCAGGAATCGGTTAGCTATAATTTTTGCAAAAATCTTTGTGTCGAGATTCATAAGGGAGAGGGGTCTATAGGACCCACATTCATTGTCAGGTTTGCCAGGCTTGAGCAGCACTGTAATGGCTGCTTCGCGCATGGAGAGGGGGAGGATAGAGGCACGGAGCGATTCGTCCCAGACCTCAAGCAGCCTGGGGGCGATTATGGCGACGTGCTCTTGGTAGAAATCGGCGGTTAGGCCGTCAGGTCCCGGGGCCTTGCCTTTGGGCAGGTCAGAGATGGCTGTTACAATTTCATCTAGTGTGATTGGGGAGTCCAATTCGTCACGAGTAGCGGAGGAGATCTCTGTGGTGGGAATCTGGTCGAGGAGTTCACGCATATGTTGTTCTGTGTGTTCAGCGGGTTGAGAGTAGGGGGACCTGTAGAACTCAGCGAACGTGTCTAGGATTTGTTGGTCAGCCCATTGTGCGTTGCCATGTTTATCTTTAATAGAGGTGATCTGCGTCCGGCCAGATTCCCATTTTAATAACGTTGCTAATGTTCTCCCGGGCCTGTCTCCCTCTCCATATTTTCTGGCTGCTTGGGGGCGGGTAAAGTATTGTGTTTCACTGACGGCGAGCTTGTTGTATGCCTGGAATTCATCGGAGACCTGAGCAAGTATGGCGCGGTCCACCCTAGTGGCACATTGTAGTTCCAATTGCTTCAATTTGGTTTCAGATCGACCCAATGCGGCTCTGATTGATTTCAACACCCCAGCCTCCCGGGAGATACACATACCCCTAATATACACCTTGAAGGCGTCCCACCTGACTGCAGCCGAGGTGTCCGATAGAGTGTTGTGTTCAAAGAAAGACAGAATGTCAGCAAGTATTTCAGTCCTAAATACAACATCCCTAAGGGCCTCGGACTTGAAATGCCAGGTGGTGAACGTTGGGACAGGTATCCCCAGCCTCGCCGAGAGAGTAATCGGGGCATGATTAGACAGTGTGCGAGGTAGAATCTGGGCTTCCACCACTCCACCCATGGCTCCTTTTGATACAAGAAATAGGTCTATCCTAGAGGAGCTATAGTGCACTGATGAGCAGTAGGTGTAGTCTCTCCGCTGGGGGTGTAGCTTTCTCCAAGCGTCACAGATGTCAAGTGTCATAATGTGGGCTTGCAGTCTGTGTGCAGCACCGGACAAGGAACGAGGAGCAGTTCCAGTTCTGTCCAGGACCGTGTCGAGGATAAGATTGAAATCCCCACCCCACAGGATCGGTACGCCCACATATCCCAGCAGTATGGTGGTGATATTGTCGAAAAATTCGGGGGAATCCACATTGGGGCAGTAGGTATTAACAAGTAGATATTCTTTGTTAGCCAGAGTGCAGTGCAGTATTACATAACGGCCCTCGGGGTCGGTGTAGTTTTTGTGCAGTGTAAACTTAATGGATTTGTGGATCATCGTTAGAACACCCCTGGATTGAGTGGAATAGGAGGTGAAGAATCTCGCCGGTTCCCATGCCGGGGCCATAGTTCTTGGTATGGGGACATTAGAGTGTGTCTCCTGTAGGAGCAGTAACTTGCAGCTGTGTCTGTTAGCATAAGCTATGATTTTACGGGCCTTGGTGTGATTGGTTAGCCCACGGACATTCCAGGACATTATGACGGTAGACATTGCAGTAGTAAATATCCTATCATACTGCACCCATTTTTAGTGGACATCCCGGACCCAGCAGTGGTGTGTGCCCTGACGTTTGAAGTCGAACATGCATTCATGGACCTTTAATGCTCGCACCATGCAACCTTGTATGCCTTTTTTAGATAACACCCCGTTCCCACCCACCACCCTCACCACTAACCCGAATTTAGTAGTGTAAACGCCAACCCACCCTACCTGTGCACTGCCGGATCGACCCCAATCTGATCCAGCTGGTGCAGGAGCCCAACAGGGGCTAACCCATAACAGAAGAATAAAGAACAGTGCAATGGCAATGGGGTGCGCTATTGCCGTGTGCTAGCACGCTTGGAGCCCGGTGGGATCCGTGAGAAAACAAGCAGTGTTTGCGGTATAAAATTGCATCTATCGGTGGCCGTGCTGGGCCTGAGCGTGGGACAGAGGAACGTTACACTTAACAACAATAGGAAGTCAACATGGTCAAGATGAGTCGTTCAATATTATGGTAATTTGACAGTGCGTTTTCAAGAGATTAGGTGCTGTGAGTACAGCCAGGGCTACATAGGAAATGTAAATAGAACAACCAGATAGTTGTGTAGCCATAAGGACGCCTTGCCGTAGGACGATCAGAGGGAGCAAGCCTCGGATGGAGTTCAGTCATTCTGCATCATATCCTCAGCGGGTGGATGAGGGGGAATGTGTGCCTCTATGAATTTCACTGCCTCCAAAGGCACCGTAAAGAAGTAAAGTTTGTTGTTGAATGTGAACTTCAGACGTACAGGAATAGGATGGCATAAGGAATGTTTCTCTCCCTGAGCAGTTTCTTAACTCCAAGGAATTGGCGACGTTCCTGCTGGACTCCAGTCGAGAAGTCAGGGAAAATACGGATCACCTGCAAGTCCATTCTGAGCTCACCCTTCTCACGTGCGAGGCGGAGGATCTGGTCGCGATCTTTAAAACTCAGGATTTTCGCAATAATGGGTCTTGGAAAGTCCCCAGGCCTGGGACGCGGGGCCAGTGCCCTGTGAGCCCTTTCGATCGTGAAGAAGGGGGACCAATCCGGGTTGCCCAATAGATCCTTCAAGAGGTTCTCGACAGCCAGTTCAAGTCGGCCTTTCAGCGCGTTTCCCGGGACCCCAATAATGCGTATATTATTCCTCCTTGATCCGGATTCGAGGTCATCACACTTAGCCTTCACTGACTTCATGTCTGTGACTAGGGTGGCCACTGTACTCTGCAGTGTGGCCACAGTGTCTTCGCTGGCACCAATTCTATTTTCAGCCTCAGTGATTCGCGTCCCCTGTTGATCCAACTTGGCCCTAAGAGATGCCACATTTGCATTGATGTCGTCCAGCTTTTCATGAAATGCAGCGAAGTTTCTGGCCATAGTTTCCATCATGACCGTCAGGTCCGCCTGAGGCCCCTCCGCAGGCAGCGGCGTGTCGGTCTGATCGCATGAAGAATGGGCCGATTCAGATCTCGGGGTGGCTTTTGCAAATGTATCCATAGCCCCAGTCTTGCTGGTATTCCTGGATCTGTTGGACATTATGTGGTATGAGTACTTAGGCACTATATATGACCTGGGGCTATGCAGAGTAAATGTCAAATGGAGGAAACCACTCTCTTCTAGATGGTGTCGCAGTAACTCACAGAGTCATCCGGAGCGTACTATCAGGGGAGGCAGTGTCAGGGGAGATGCCTCAATAGGCCACAGGAGAGCGGGCCGGCGCCGCAAGGCCCCAGGGGTGTATAACACAGGTGAGGACGCGAGGGCCTCAAGTGCAGCGGAGGGATTAAAGGGACGCCCGCATGCGGCAGCCACCCCGGCTCCTCACCTCAAGCCTGCGGTCAATCCAGATGACAGGGTCCCCAGCGATTCCACTCGTATGTCCTCGGGGGTCTCGCGGAGACACAGGGCAGCGGGGGGAGGGAGCCAGGCAGCGGCGCCACGAGAGCGCAGAGCAGTAGACGGCCACGGGAGATCCCAGGCGGTGAAGTTTGACGCGGGATCCACCCACGCGTAGCAGGGCAGTGAAGGCAGCCCCCACGCTCCAGGTCAGCCCCAGCCCCCAGGCGACGGCAGGCCAGCGAGCGAGGGAGGCGGGTAGTAGGATCACTTGAGCCACACGGCCGCAGGCAGTGGCGAGCTCCGACCGGCGCCACCTCGTCCCACTCTCGGCAGCAGCGCGGCGGCCTAGACGGCCCAGTACGGGGGGCAGTGCCGTCGGTCAAACCCAGGCTCAGAAGGTCCGGTTCGGTTCAGAATTTCACAGGTAGGTAGCTCCAAGTGTCTGGAAGTCAGGAGCCGGTTTTGAAGATGGGGCAAGATGTTAAACCGCAGATGGAAGCAGATATGAAGCGGCAGCACACGGAGCTGGAAAGCTAGGCAGCCATTTTGTCGGCTGCTCAACAGCGCCCCCCCAAACATGACATTTTAATAAAATGTTACTAATGTCCATTTGTACCTATAGTGCCAAGCTACAAACGCCGACATTTTGCATTCGCCGTAAGAGAAAGAAAAAAAATGCCAACTACACAGGAAGAGGATAATTCAGTTATAAATTGAAAAGGAAGGGAGAATGAAAAAAAAAATTACGTCGCGTGATTTCAAAGAAGACTAAAAAAATGTGCAAAGGTTTACAAAAATCTATGTGGAGATAGTTCAGGTTTCAAATAAGAAATAGTAATGCTAAAAAAGAATGAGTGCATTCATACACTACAAATGTACAACCTGGGCACTCTCAAATATTACTGCAATAATGTAATAGCGCAGAAAGATAATACGACAATTATATTGGCACAATTAGATGTGCGGTAAGAGAACAATAAAGTGCGGTTCGCTGCAGAGTGGGCAAAATGAAACTTACACAATATTTACTGTCTCCATTCTGTTTGTGCAAGGTACACCAATGTGTTTACATGGAAGATTCTTCATATACTGATATTCCATCTCCCTTACAAACCTTTTGAAACATAACGTTATCAATTGCTATTTTTTTTCGACCCTTTCATTCCGTGAAATGCCAGTAAGTGTCCCTTTTCACTCAAGGTCAAAAAACAATTGCCCCTTATACATTCACTCAGGTGCGCGGGCGTATTGAGTGGTCAACCAAAAAAGCAACTCATGTGGCCTTCACTCAGAAGCCAAATACATTCTTTCTTTGAAGCAACATATTGCAATCCAATTATGAGAACCGCTACTCCCATACACATCCCAAAGGGATGTTTCCAGCAAACACTGCAGATGGATGCCGTAGTTTACAAAACTGAGGACACCAGTCTGACGGCAATTTTATTCCAAAAACATTTAAACCCACACGCAGTAATTGGTCGTGGAACAGTAAGCAGGGACGTCCATTTAAACGTATCACTTTGATGAGAAAAATGCTCCACTTTTTCATTTTGCGCTTCCACATCCCATTCCGGCACCCTCAAAGGTCACCTTCTGAAATACTGTTACATGAGTGTGTGAAGTCCAATGCAGTCTTGTTTTCAATGTATTACTGGAGATATCCACGTACACTAAAACATGAATAAAACGTAAACATTAGAACCCACACGCAGTAATTGCTCGTGGAACAGCAAGCAGGAACTTCCATTTAAATGTATAACTTTGGTGACAAAAAAGCTCCACTTTTTCTTTTTGTACTTCCACATCCCTTTCCGGCCCCCTCAAAGGTCAACTTCCGAAATACTGTTAACAAAGTGTGTGAAGTCCAATGCAGTGTTGGTTTCGATGTGTTACTAGAGATATCCGCGTACACTAAAACATGAATAAAACATAGGGTGGGCACCAAAATAAGCTCACTTACTTTATGCTGTTGTACAACCTATCAGGGAATGAGTCACATGTTCACGTGCACTTACTTTTCCCCCATTCAATCTAAGGAGAAAAGAGATGTTTTCAGAACCACTGCCCCTTATAACTTGTGCCCCCCTGCACCAAACATCATCAAACTTTCCAAATAAAGTCACAGTGAGCGATATAATTTGTTTTGCAAACTTTGGTGACGATTCATCCAACTATAGCACAGGTATAAGGCAGTCAAAAAGTGTTCTTCCTATGGAAACAGCAAGTCCACCATAACAACATAGCCACTAACGCGCCTGTCTAATATGCTGTAGTGCTTGCTGGCTGGACCTACAGATTTGGATATATGTCCCCATACATTTGAATGTATATGTGTACATTGGCTTATAACTCCACTGCTTAGAAGGTCGTTTCCCTCCCCAGAACCATCTGACATGCTAACATATACTACAGGTGTATGCACAGGGACGTCATTTCACCAAAATGCCAGGGGTAGCGGAAGTGACATCACCCGACCCTTGACCCTCTGATGACATCACAGGAAGTGATGTCATTAGACCCCGCCCCAAAGTGATATAGCGGGTAGCGATGGTACATGACATTTCACCCGTTGAAAAAACAGGAAGTGGCATCACATAGCATTGTAAACTATGAAAAATATATTTATGATATCACTATATGATGTACATTCATACAAGAATGGATCGCCATATGTATCATTAAGTTCAGTGTTTATTGGCCCGTATTACCAAATGACTGTGTATGCAAGCAGACGTCCATGACCAAATGATAAGCGTAAGTGCTATATAATAACACATCATTAAGCGCTTTATATAGAAAAAATATACACCCAATATCACCCAACCTGTGTTGGTACTCATTTATCGACCTCAGAAGGATGAACGGCTTAGGCTTAGTGAGGCGTTTAAGAACAGACTAAATCAGTGACTCACCCCCTGAAGTGTGCCTGAAATAAACATTTAATGAGGCCAGCAATTACTGTATAGAATTCCAGAAAGACACATTATTTGGTATACCTATTCTTTCTTATTTAGGGTCAGTGCTGAAAGTGTTAGAAGAAAAATAAGAACAAGTGCCTCAAGTCTTTTTTTTTTAAGGGGCCTGAACAAGAAAGCCAGCCACCCCAGAAGTAAAGAGCCACAGCCCAGGAGCTTGCATAACTTAAAAAAAAAAATAAAAAAAAAAAACATTTTTTTTTTTTAGTAGAGGTCGCAAGGGACACCACAGAGGTCGCAAGGGACACCACAGAGGTCGCAGTTGCGACCCCTGGCGACCCCCAAATGACGTCCCTGTGTATGCATTGCTCTATTATGATGCGGTGGATGTGGGCAGGGCCTAGGGTTTTAGGAGTATGTTGTATGTGCTACAGCCTGCAGCCATGCAACCAAAACTGTACATCCTGCCCACAACCACCTCAGTGATGTGCAGTAGTATGGGTGTATTGATAGGTGTAGTTTGCTTCACTTGTTCGGGCCAGAGACTGCACTCCTAGCTGTATGTCCATAGATATTGCAATGTGTGGGTGTGCACTGGCTTATACCTCCAGCGCTTATAACTTTGTTCTTAGGTGCTGCACACACTCCCCACGACCTTGTAATCGTTAGTCAATACTGCAGGCCATGCACCCAAGACAATACACCCTCCCCAGAACCATCTGACATGCTAACATATACTACAGGTGTATGCATTGCTCTAATATGATGCGGTGGATGTGGGCAGGGCCTATTGCAATGTGTGGGTGTGCAGTTGCTTACACCTCCAGCGCTTATAACTTTGTTCTTGGGTGCTGTACACACTCCCTTCAACCATGTAATTGTCAGTCAATACTACAGGCCATGCACCCAAGACAGTACACCCTCCCCAGAACCATCTGGCATGCTAACATATACTACAGGTGTATGCATTGCTCTAATATGATGCGGTGGATGTGGGCAGGGCCTAGGGTTCTAGGAGTATGTTGTATGGGCTACAGCCTGCAGCCATGCAATCAAAACTGTACATCCTGCCCACAACCACCTCAGTGATGTGCAGTAGTACGGGTGTGTTGATAGGTGTAGTTTGCTTCACTTGTTCTGGCCAGAGACTGCACTCCTAGCTGTATGTCCGTAGGTATTGCAATGTGTGGGTGTGCACTGGCTTACACCTCCAGCGCTTATAACTTTTTTCTTAGGTGCTGCACACACTCCCCACGACCTTGTAATCGTTAGTCAATACTGCTGGCCATGCACCCAAGACAATGCACCCTCCCCAGAACCATCTGACATGCTAACATATACTACAGGTGTATGCATTGCTCTAATATGATGCGGTGGATGTGGGCAGGGCCTATTGCAATGTGTGGGTGTGCAGTTGCTTACACCTCCAGCGCTTATAACTTTGTTCTTGGGTGCTGTACACACTCCCTTCAACCATGTAATTGTCAGTCAATACTACAGGCCATGCACCCAAGACAGTACACCCTCCCCAGAACCATCTGACCTGCTAACATATACTAAAGGTGTATGCATTGCTCTAATATGATGCGGTGGATAACTTTGTTCTTGGGTGCTGTACACACTCCCCACAACCATGTAATCGTTAGTCAATACTGCAGGCCATGCACCCAAGACAATACACCCTCCCCACAACCATCTGACATGCTAATATATACTACAGGTGTATGCATTGCTCTAATATGATGTGGTGGATGTGGGCAGGGCCTATTGCAATGTGTGATTGTGCAGTTGCTTACACCTCCAGCGCTTATAACCTTGTTCTTGGGTGCTGTACACACTCCCTACAACCATGTAATCATTAGTCAATACTACAGGTCATGCACCCAAGACAGTACACCCTCCCCAGAACCATCTGGCATGCTAACATATACTACAGGTGTATGCATTGCTCTAATATGATGCGGTGGATGTGGGCAGGGCCTAGGGTTCTAGGAGTATGTTGTATGGGCTACAGCCTGCAGCCATGCAATCAAAACTGTACATCCTGCCCACAACCACCTCAGTGATGTGCAGTAGTACGGGTGTGTTGATAGGTGTAGTTTGCTTCACTTGTTCTGGCCAGAGACTGCACTCCTAGCTGTATGTCCGTAGGTATTGCAATGTGTGGGTGTGCACTGGCTTACACCTCCAGCGCTTATAACTTTTTTCTTAGGTGCTGCACACACTCCCCACGACCTTGTAATCGTTAGTCAATACTGCTGGCCATGCACCCAAGACAATACACCCTCCCCAGAACCATCTGACATGCTAACATATACTACAGGTGTATGCATTGCTCTAATATGCTGTGGTGGATGTGGGCAGGGCCTATTGCAATGTGTAGGTGTGAAGTTGCTTACACCTCCAGCACTTATAACTTTGTTCTTGGGTGCTGTACACACTCCCCACAACCATGTAATCATTAGTCAATACAACAGGTGTATCCATGGGTGTGACATGCTGCGGTGGTTGTGACCAGGGCCTACAGTTTTGAAAGTATGGCCTCCGGCCTCCGGCCATGCATCCAAGACCGTAGGCCCTGGCCACAACCACTGCAGCATGTCATAACCATGGTGGCATACTAATCAATAACAGACTCATAGGAAAATGTCATCTAATAACATCATGTACTCAATTTGAATGGTCAGTAACACAACACGTGTCCTTCGAACATTTTCAAGGTGCCTCTACACAGCACGAACGAAAATACTACCCTTATCGCACCCCTCATTTTCTGCATGTACAAATATCCTGAACAAGGCGGTAATGGAGACTACATCATTAACAGTTGCCGCCCAAACAAGTACAGTCTTTCAGTCATCTCTTACGCTCTGAACCTCTCGAAGCGGTGTAGGTGTTCAGAGGACTTTCCCAAACACCATTTTGCATGGCGAATACATCATTACCACCTGCCGCACAAATTAATACAGTATTTAAGCCATCTCGTACTCTGTGATCCTCCCCACGCATTGTAGGAGAGAAAAACAGTTTCCAAAGCAGCATTTCGCCTCTTGTGGCGACCGCGTTGTCTTCGGATCCAAGATGTCGGGCACATCCACATATTCTAACGCACATCACGGCTCGCTGTAGCCAATCGGCGAAGACGTCACGTGTCCGCGGTCATGACGCCACCCCCCTGGCCAATCGGTATCTTGTCCATGGAGTGAACAGGGAACTGTGACCGCGGAGCAGACATACATATCACTCATTTTTTTAGACATATTTTTTGTTCATTTTAAAGGAAACTACTGGACGAATTGGCACCAAATTTACAAAAGCACGCTTTTGGGAGCAAGGCCCTGCCCCTGCCGCAAATTTGATGACAATCCGTCCAGCGGTTTGGGCTTTAGGCGTGCGCAAAGTGCCCCCATTCAGTCTATCGGCAAAAAAGACATTTTGGGACCCCCCCTATAACTTTTGTCCCCCTGGACCAAACATCACCAAATGTTGCAAAAAAATGCAGAGTGGCTCATACACTCTTTTTGCAAAGTTTGGTGAGGAATCATCCAGGGAGAGCGGTGTTATAGACCGCCCAAAAAGTGTTCTTCCTATGGAAACAGCAACTTAATCATAACTAGACGGCCACTACCGTGGCCGTGTAATAATAGGGTGGTGATAGCCGCCCAATAGTTAAAGTGGGTCGGATTCCCATAGGAACTCCTCATCATTCTATTGTGAATAACATTTGATTTGAGTAACAGATTTGACCAAAATTTCATAAGTGATTAAGAATCACACCCCACCCCCCCACCCAGACTTCCAAGTTTCACAAAGATTTGTTAAAAAACAAGTTATTAGGTGTCACCATTTATTTTTTCTTCCAAAAGTGTGGCCTACTTCCCATTCATTTTCCCATAGATAAACAAGGTAAATGTTTGCCTAACTGCTATACGAATTTGGGCCAGGTACAAAACAACTTGGACAAGAAGCTTTGACTTGTGATCCATGCTTGGTTTTGGGTTATTCCATGATGTAGTTATTTAAATATTTGACGGAGAACGAGGAGCCCCTTCTCAAAAAATAGATAGCTATGTCTCTGGAGTTTACCCGAAACTGTTTTTTTTTTATAGAAATGATCGACCTCCATTTTGTATTTCTCTTGATGCGAGAGATAACTACGGCTATAGCTGAGGATATGGGGAAATGAAATGCAGGAAAAAAGCAATTTGCAGGTCAACAAACATGCAAATGCCATCAGGCTTGAGGTGGGTGGCTAGAGGGCACCAAGTGAAATATGGGTATTGGAGGGGTCCAGGGACAGAGTTTGTATCACAAATCTTTCTGTATCCTCTGCTATAGCCACAAATAGCCGGCATCTCATAGTAAACTGCATCACAGAAACAGCATGCATTGTGGGGGGAAAGGGAGAGAGCAAAGGAGGTCATCAACATTTTTTCTGCCATTTGTTCTGATATTCTTTGCCATATTCGAGGCTATAAAGGACTACAGATAGCCGAGAGACAAATCACTGGTCATGGCAGTGACACGATTGCCACCCGGATCTCCAATCCATGCAGTAACCAGGACAGACTCTACTTAGCTTCAAAGTGAGGAAGGGACCAGCCTCCTCAGGCAATGTTGCACAATAAATAATTGAAAGTTACAAGACCACTTAGAAAAAAGACCAGCCCTTTCCTTGCTTTGAAGCTAAGCACGGCCAGTCCCTTTTTTTGAAGCTAAGCAGCGTAAGTCCCGGTTACTGCATGGATGAGCGACTGAATGGGCAGACATCCGAACAGTACTTTTTTTTGAAACAGTGCTACTTTCATTCCTTGAAGGTTTTGCACTCAGAGACAATGTTTTGCCTTTTGCTTAATTGCATTCTGGTATTTGTAGTCTCCCAGTCAATAATAAAAAAATTGAAATGTTTACAGCAACAGTGGGTTTCCATCGTGACAGTAACTGAGATGAACCCTGCGTAGCTCCAAAGCGAGAAAGGAGTCAGCTCCCTATGGCCATGTTGCCTAATAAATTAGCCCCACTTACAAGACCACCTAGAGAAACATGGCGTAAAGGGGCTGGATCTTTCCTGCTTTGAAACTAAGTAGGGTTGATTCCAGTTACTGCAGGGAGACATTCCGCAGTCCCGAATGACATGTATTTTCTTAGTTTTAAATATCGCATAACACAAGGCATCCGCGTTTTTTTTTTAAACCATGCTAATGTCATACCTGGTAGGTTTTGCACTCAGAGACAATTATTTTGCCTTTTGCTGAATTGCATTCTGTTATTTGTGGTCTCACAGTCATGATGGGGGGAATAGTGCCACAATTGTACACGTTTTGCCTAACATGATTCTATAAGGATTTATATTTTTGAGTGACACTATGGTATATGTATTTTCCAAGTAACCTTTATGAAGCAGAGTATTTTTGAAAGCCAAATATGGGGGTGAGGAGGGGAAATGAAGAGAGGGCAAGTAAGTCATGAGTAATTGCCCATGATGTGGCAAGAGAGTGTGCAATCCTGAACACTGGCACAGTTATTTTCTCCTGATCGTGGCTGATTTTTAGGGCACCAGTAAAGGACACAAGTGGGTGGGCAATATAACTTTTCCTCCGAGCGGGACACAACCACTTGGGTTTTTGAGGTTGGCAAGCTTGCCCAAGTATTTGGGTACCAGGATTTTACTCAGGCTGTAAAGTTGTCAGTGCAGACGCTTACTCGCTTTTGTACTGGTATTTAGTTTTCCATGGAATATTTCATGACAGATTGCTCGGTTTTAAAGGTGAGCACATTTTATACTTTGCCAGCATATTTATTGGAACATTTCCTCTCTCAGGTTCTTTTTCTGGTGTTCATTACTTTAAAATAAAAAAAAATGTCCAATGCTATTTTGTCTTGCGCACTTTCGTCTGAGTATTAGGTCTATTGAACTACATTTGTATATTTCACTTTACGAAATTCATGGGTGCCAGCTTTTGATTTTCGCTATGAGTGAATAAACCACCTGGGCATATGTTATTCTTGCAGCCGGTCATTATTTTCCTGTTTCCGTGCTGTTTAAATGTGGTTAGTTGGGGTTGTATTATGTATCACAACAGTCACCATCAAACAAGCGACTTGGAGCACAGGACGGGACAGGACATTTTGTCGAGGTCTGTTAAGTGCCAGCCTTTATGGTGCGAGCATTTCAACGCAGGTCCCATTTGGGCGTGCCCACTTAGACGCAGCCAGTTGGGTGCAGGGACATCTAAGTGCAAGTATGCTTTTGAGCGAGAGGTCGCAATTGGCACAGCTTGAACCTGCCGGCACTTTGCATTTCGTACCTCTCGGCGCAAGCAGTGGCGTAACACAAAATGTGGGGGCCCCCCTGCGAGCCATGCTGAGGGGGCCCCCCAACTCGGCAACAAATCACGGGTTGCGCCACACTCTGGGCCGGCCTAGACTGTCACGCTTGCACAATACGCATGAACGTGCTGCTGAAGGGGTATGCCGCACACTGCACTAGGAAAAAGATATAAATATGTGTTTTAATGCAATATACAGCACACTTTCTGAGATAAATTGGCTATAAAGCCAAAGTGTTTGCAATTGTTTTGTAGGGTAACACAATCCAATACATGCACGTCACCAACAGTGCACAGGAACATTAATGCTTCCAACTGGCTGCACAATGTAGACCAGTGTAAACACGTAATAACATTAAAGTACAGAATGCCAGGCCACATTTAGACATACCTAGACTGTTTTCAGCAAAATGCCAGTCAAAGCAGTAACACTCATCAAGAAGAGAGCACACAATAAAGCATGTGTCTCCATGGCCTCGAACAACACGGCCAAACTCTTTAAAATCTGCAAGGAACTGGTCAATCCTGTTGTGGTCTATACCTCTTCTGTTCCCTCCCATGCCCTCTGTACAGCTCTGGCCTCTCATTTCTCTGCTAAATCTCAGGACATCCTGTCCTCTATGTCCTCTTCCTCTCTCGGCCCATTTTGGCCATCTCTTCTCTCCTCCTCCTTTTTCCTCTTTCTCTCTGACAACACCTGATGAGGTTTCTAGACAAGTCCGATCTATGAATGTGTCGTCCAAACAGGTGCTCCGCTGCTCCTCCAGAACCATCAAAGCCCATATTGACACCCTCGCTCCAGCCTTGGCCACTTTCTGTAATCACTCTTTTGCCACTGCAATGTTCCCCTCTCCCTTTGAGCACTCCCTTGTGCACCCACTCCTCAAGAAGCAGTCTGCTGATCCTACCTGCTGGAAAACTATCGCTCAATCTCCACCTTTCCTGAGCAAACTCTTGGAAAAGCTTGCCATCTCCCAGCTTACTCTCCACACTGAATCTGTTGGTTGTCTCCATGACCATCAGTCTGGCTTCAGAGCTGCCAGAGGCATGGAAACTGCTCTCCTTAACACCTGTGCTGCTCTCTAACCTTGATTCCAGCATTCCTTCTATTCTCATCCTTCATCTTTCCTCTGCTTTCGACAGGGTCAACATCCCCATCCTGATCAATCGACTCTGTGAGAACCTGGGCATCACAGATCAGACCCTAGAGTGACTGACCTACTTCCACTTGGACCGCCACTCCGCTCCCAGGTCGATCGTGGTCCCATTCTCTCCGCCACCTCTCTCTACCTGTGGCATTCCCCAGGGCTCTATCCTCTCACGCTGGTTTTTCAACCTCTACTTGGCCACTTTGGCCTCCCTGATCTCTACCTTATCCTCTAACTTTCAATGTTGTGCGGATGACTCAGCTTTCCTTCAGGCTCCCCTCATCCTCCTCTCCTCTCTTGCTCATTCCTGACTGTCTATCCACGATTCAGGATTGGCGCACCTCCAACAATCTCTGCCTTAATGCCAGTAAGACAGAGATCCTTCTCATTGGGACCCTTGCCACTGTGTTTCCTCTCTCACTATAGCAGACCACCTTGGGCCCTCTTCCTTTGCCTTCCTGCGAGGCAAAAAACCTTGGTGTCATCTTCAAAGCCACACTCTCTTTCTCTCCTAACATCTCAGATACCACCAGGAAGTCCCACTACCAGCTGCTCCTCCTCAAAGGGACTCTTCCCTTTCTCACTCTCCACCAGAAGCTCACTGTCTCTAAGCTGGACTACTGCAACAGCCACTTTCTCAATCTGTCTTCCTCTAGTCTCCGTCATCTGCAAATAATCCAGAACAGGACTGCAAGACTTAGCCTTGGCCTCAAGCCCTGGGATTGTATTTCTCCAGCCCTGAAATTTCTCCACTGGCTGCAAGGATCAAGTTCAAGAACCTTTGCATTGCCCACAAGGCTTTCTGGGGCCAGTGCCAACACTAAATCCAATGCTCTCTTCCAAAATACCTTCTTTCTCTAACCCTTCACTCAGCTACCTCCAACTCTCTAAGGCTTAGACATTTCTCCAGGCAGAGAGTGGGGGTAGACCTCTCTCCTCTGCTGGTGCCTCCAACTGGATTGGCCTCCCTGCCCCTCTCAAACTTGAGGCGGACAACCTGAAGTTTCGGAAGCAGCTAAAAGCTTTCCTCTTCTCTGCTGCTTTCGCTCTCTCTCCCCCCCTGCTGACCTACCTGACCTACCTGTCTGCTGTACTGACTGGCTGCTTGGCTACCCTCAGAGTCTCTCTGAGTCCAGGCTCTTTCTTGATTGGTCACCCTTGCAATGCCTCCGGGCCTACCATGCACTTAGGGGCTGTAACTGTAACCCTGCAGTCCATTGTTCTCCTTGCACAACCAATAGCTGCTCTGCCCTGGCTGCACTTACTGAGAGCATTGCTGCCCTGTTTTCCCCTCCCCTCTCACTTGCACTTCCCTGCTCCCTTTTCCCTTGCACTCCTCGTTCTCACAATGACACAAGGCCTAGTGAGATCGTTTGTCTTGTCCTCCCTCTATCATCCCTCCCTTGTGTACACTTGTGTACAGGCGCATTATAAATGACTTGAATCACATCATATCATTTTATCACAGATGCCCAGAAAATATACAATGCCGCAGTAAGAAATGGCTAGACTGGCAGCACCCAAATGAAAAATCTAGCCAGGTAATTAAAGTTAGCAGGACTACTTTATCAGAAATGTCCAGTTAAAAGAAAGTCATACCAAACTGAGGAATGACTAGACTGGCTAAATCAAAATGCCTCTCTAGCCACTAATACCACATATCATGCCTGCTTAGCCTGGCCTGGACATGGACAACCATTATGATTTATCACACAATCCTGCCCACCCACACATCCACTCTCCCTCCCACCCACCACCCCAACCTCCACAATCAGCTCCTTGGCCCAGAATTACCTCTGCGTCCCTCTTCCTTGTCCCAGAGCTTTCGTATGAGGCTCCTTGCCTCATAGGTAAGTACTGGGATGAGGAACAGTGGGACTAGGAGTGATGAAGATTACAGGTAGCTAAATCAGGCATTACCTCCATGTACCTCTACCTCTTCCCAGTATTTTTGTATGAGGCAGAGTGCCTCAAACACACGTACTGTTTCGTATATAAGTACTGGGACGAGGAAGAATAGGGCTAGGAGTAAGCAAGGCATTAAACACAAGTAGTAGCGCAACACCATTGAGTTGACTGGGCTTCAGCACTACCCCCCCTGACATTTTGGGCTATATTGACTCAACTTGGCTAACATTTAGAGCAGTTGCCAGACCGAACAGGACACAGATTTTAAACGGCACCTGGTTTTTGCTGTTAACAAGAACCCAGCAATTACCAACGTAAAGCATTTCACTGTTAGTACCTGCATTCAAATTCCACATTGTTTAGGCGATTGAAATCGTGATGTGGGTTTAGTACTTGCATGCCAGGGGAGTGATTGGAAGGGTAGAGAGGGAACAGGAGACTTATAGGAGAGAGTTAACTGCTTGTAACATTGAATCTGCACTAGAATAGTCTCATTAAAATGCGTAAATAATTTGGATGCGCCCACACAAATAAGTTTCCCCCTGCCCACCGCATGTGAAGTTAGCGCCTCGCCCAACATTTGAAGGGTTAGCCCCCTAAAATGAAGGTTTTCTTGTGCCCCTGTACACAAGCACACACCACATTCACCTTATACACACCCAGTCATCCACACATTTAAGTGTGCACCCTTTCACCATACACTCACACAGGTAGCCACCTATACATTTATGTGTGCACCCTTTCACCATGCAGGCACACACCAACAGCCACGCATACATTTAAGTGTGCACCCTTTCACCATACACACACAGGCAGACGGCTATACATTTGAGTGTGCACCCTTTCACCATAGACTCATACACGCACACCTCATGGAGTTGAGGGGGGACCCTATTACTAAAAAAAGAAATTGGGGCTCATTACGGGTCCAGCGGTAACCGTGCCGGTGCTACCGGCGGGTTGCCGCCAGACCCATAAAAAATTACTATGGCCTGACTTCCCGGTGCCACCGTGCTATTTCAAGTCCGGCGGCTGGGAAATCAGGTGCCGGTTATTTCGTTAAACCCCAGACTCCACGGGAATGGGGACACAGAAGCACCTGCACCATTGTTAACAGTGGCGGTGCTTCCGTGACAGGTCTGCCTACCGTGGCTGCTGTGCCTGGCAGGGTCAGACCTGTCGGGCACGGCAGCCCCACAAGGCAGACCTGTAATATGCCGGTCCGGAAACAACAGTGCCTGTAAGCTTACCAGCACTGTTGTTTCCGGACCGGCATGGTCAGAATGAGCCGCATTGTTTCTTTTTTAAGTCACTATAACTTCATTAAGAAATTATTTCATTTAAGGACCGAACCATAATCAAAATAATTTCTTTATGATGGCTGAGTGGCTTCAAAAACAAACAATTTCTTTTTGAAGGCATAGGGCTACCCACCCCCCCCCACCCCATGACATGGAGGCCTCCAACGAAGGGTCTTCCATGTCATGGGTTACGGGGGCCCTCAGACTTCAAAAAGAACGTTTCTTTTTGTAGTCACTCTGCCTTCATAAAGAAATGATTTCTGTTACAGAAATGTTCTTTATGAATGCAGAGTGAATTTCAAAAGAAACTTTTTTTTTTTTTTAGAAAAAAATATATATATTTTTTTTTTTACTGGGGCCCCCTCCCAGCCATGTGCTGGTGGGGCCCGCCACACCGCGGGCCCCCCCGCACCGCGGGGGCTGCGGGGGCCCCTGTTACGCCAGTGGGCGCAAGTATGTTTTGGCACGAAAAGTTGCAATTGGCATGATCCTGCAGGCACTTTGCATTTAGGACTATGGATTAAACGTGAAAAACATGTATTCACTGCAACATTATAAAATAGGATGGGGCATGTATAACACAGTTGTTGAAGAATTGAACAGATATTAAACATGAAACACATTTATTTACTGCAACATTATAAAACCGAATGGAACATGTATTACACCTTCTGTGGCCAACATGAAACTGAAAAAACAAAATAAAAAAAACATTTGTGTTGAATGCAGCCTTCGAGAACCCAGGCCTGCAGGAGCTCGAGATGCAGCACTTGACCATTGTGCTACAATGATATTACTTTTTGGACTATCACAAGTTTCATGCTTAGCCTTTTATAACTGGACATATTAAATATTGTTTTAAATGTATGCACCATGAAGAACTAAGCCATTATGGCATGGTGGTTGAATGCTGTTACTTGAGCTCTAGCAGACCAGGGTTCAAGACAATACATTTTGGTAAACACTCTGTATTGTGGACTATGCAGTCTTAACAGGCATGCCTTGGATCAATGTGGCCTCCTACATGAAAACGTTCACCCAATCACTCCATGATTTTAAGAAGGTCTTTTGAGCTGCACTATCAATGGGTTAATAATAGTGTGCATCTTCCATTGCTCGTGACCCAGTGCAAACAATACTTTCTTTGCAGCTCAAGGGAGGTGCTTGCCATACAGTCCCACTATTCCCTTAATATATTGCACTACTTTTAGACTTTTGAAAACGGCAGGGGCTAGTAGACACAGCTCCTCCCCAGCCCTTTATTCTCACTTTCCCCAGCTGAAAAAAAACATATTTAACTGTTTCCCCCTCCTCTGATTCTACACTACATACCTCCTCCTTCAACAATTTACAGATCCCTTACTGCCATTCAACCCAAACAAATAGAGGTGCTGGAGAAATCATGGATATAGCCAAGTTACATGTCTTGTATATATTGTTGTATGTCACACATTCCTTGTTATTTGGAAGATGATCATTTACTTTGCATGCTGGGACTTGTAGTACAGGACACTTGATTGGAAAAAACTAAAATACAAGTCACAAAATGCAAAACAACCAAGAACTGGATGAGCTTCTTCTGAATTGCATAGAGACATACACATACACAGTGAAAACTCACACTCGACAAGTCACAATGCTCACATACACATCCGGGTACACATGTGTGTGCACACTCTGACACTCGCCTTCACGGAGCGTATGCAAACTATGCACATTCCCAGACACACACCTTCACACCATGTACTCACACACACACAGTCACATCAAACACACACACATTGCATGCACACCCTCTCAGATGATATGCACACCATCACACCACACATTCCCCCTTACACTGCACATATATTAAAAAAGCAGAAAACAATGTTTCTGGGCAACACTATGAAACAGGAAAAATTCAATTAAAATAAATCACATTTATGCTGAACACTGCCATGAGAGAACCCTGGCTTTCAGGAGTTCGAGACACAGCACATAACCATTATGTTACACTGATGTTTTTGTTTGTAGTTTTACAAGGTTCATACCTAGCCTTTTATCATTGAAAATATTACACGGCCACAGTAGTGGCCGTGTAGTTATGATTAAGTTGCTGTTTCCATAGGAAGAGCACTTTTTGGGTGGCTTATAACTCCACTCCCCCTGGACGAATCCTAAACAAACTTTGCAAAAAAAAGCATATGGCCCACTCTGAGTTGTTTTGCAAAGTTTGGTGAGGTTTGGTCCAGGGGGGGAAAGTTATTGGGGGTCCCAAAACTTCTTTTTTCCCCATAGACTGAATGGGGGAAAAACTTTGCGCACGCCTACAGCTGAAACAGCTGGACAGATTTTAACCAAATTTGCGGCAGGAGTAGGGGCTTGGTCCCGAAAGCGTGCTTTTGTAAATTTGGTGAAAATCCGTCCAGTAGTTTTCTTTAAAAGGATCAAAAAGTAGGTCTAAAGAAATTAGTGATATCTATGTCCGCTCTGCGGAGACACTTCCCTGTTCGCTCCGCGGGCAGGACACCGATTGGCTACTAATGGGCTTGCGTCATGCCCACGGACACACGATGTGTCCGTCGATTGGCTGGAGTGAAGCGTGATGTGCATCCGATTGTTTGGATGCGCCCGCCATCTTGGATCCACCGACAGCGTGGCGGCGAACAGAGGCGAAATGCAGTTTTGGGGAGTGTTTTGGTGTGTCAGAGTGCTTGGGGAGTTTTAGGGAGTAAGAGATGGGTGAAATACTGTATTTGTTTAGGTGGCAGGTGCTATTGATGTATTTGCAAAGGCCGTGCTGT
Organism: Ambystoma mexicanum; assembly: GCF_040938575.1. Taxonomy (NCBI): domain Eukaryota; kingdom Metazoa; phylum Chordata; class Amphibia; order Caudata; family Ambystomatidae; genus Ambystoma; species Ambystoma mexicanum. The sequence continues at coordinate 152,577,015 of NC_090922.1, read as the reverse complement.
CTGGGATGTTTGTAATTACTGAAAATGAGGGGTGTCCTAAGGATAGTATTTCCGTCCATGCTGTGCGCAGGCATGTTAAAATTGTTCTAAGGACACGCGTGGTGTCAGCGGACATTAAAATTGAGTGTATGCCACAGTTAAAATGTTTGATTCTATGGGTGTGATACTGAGTTATAAGCCACCATGGGTGTGATATGCTGCAGTGGTTGTGGCCATGACCTAGAGTCTTGGGTACCTTACGGCGGTGCAGAGAAACAGTTTATGGCAGAAGTTGCATAGTTGGGGAATACCATTGGGTCTACTTTGGATGCTCATGATGCTGCATACTAATACAACAGTGCGGATTCGCCTAAATGCCGAAGGTAAATTATCTGCGACCATGCCAACAACTAGTGGAGTTAAACAGGGGTGCATGGTCGCTGCAGTACTTTTCAAACTATACCTGGCAAATATGCAATTGGCATTCCATGTTAGCGCAGAAAACCCTGTGAAGATTTCAGATGTAATTGTTGGCTGGTTAGCATATGCGGGTGATCTCATCCTGCTGGATTACACTCCTGCTGGTCTCCAGCATATGCTAGACGCCCTTGGTACATATTGCTTTGATAATGGCCTTCAAATTAACATTGATAAAAGCAAAATGATGGCATTCACAAAAAAAAGAAAACCTAAAAAATACGTGTGGCATTTGAATAGTAAAAGAGTGGAACAAGTAACATCCTATAAATATTTGGGTGTTACTGTAGATGAATGTCTGAAATGGAACGAACATTGGTCATCACTTCAGGCCCGCTGCACTATCTCAACTAATGCCCTGAGCATATTTATTGGCAGAAATTGTGGCTACTCCGTATCTGCAGTACTGTCCATATATATTGCAAAAATTAGTGCCATATTACTGTATGCAATTACTATCTGGGGCCATAATCACATCAAGTTGGTGGAGCGGTTTGAGGCTCGTTTACTACGAAAACTGTTACGTTTACCTGCCAATATAAGTGTGGAGTACATCTACCTAGGATTCGATCTGCTAGGGTTGTCATATGTATTCACCAGCCATTGTGCGTTAAACTATGAGAAGTTAAACCGCCTGAACATGGACACTATAATTGTTCCCTATGGCGCTGCTCTAATGAGACTTGATGGCATCGCTTCATTTGGTATCATGGGCAAACTAAAAAAGTTACACTCAAAGTGGATCGGTGCACTGTGTACACAAAGAAATCTTAGTATTCTCAGCATTAAGTCGACACTGAAAAGAGTAATGAACGAAATATGTTATGAACAACAGTTAATCAACCTTGCCACTAAATCACATAATGGATTTTACTGTCAAGAACGCATTACTAGAAGCTCCGCACTAGGCTATATTAACGCTTACCCAAGCCTGCAAACTGTCTGGCTATACCTTCTACTTAAATTTAATAGATCGGTGGCGCTTGCAACACAAGGAGCACAAATGGGGTTACCCCGCACGAAGTGTATGTGTCGCATGTGCGGAAATGAAACAATTGAGACACTGCATCATCTACTGAAAAGGTGTGAAAGCTTGAACGCTGTGCGCTATAAACACATTAAGTCTTACAACAATCACTTCGACCCTTGTGAAATACAAACACTGTGGCCCCAATTCTTGCGTGGCGATGACCTAAATTTGATATACTTCATGACTGCTTTTTATAGACAGATTGTACTGATTTTACGCTGCATTGATTGATTTTATTTTGTAATGAACTGAATTATATATATATATGAATTATGAGACATGTGTTTGATTTTAACTTGGTTTTAATAATGGTTATGAATTGTCAATCGTGTTATACAAAGCATTTGTTTTGCTATATGTATAAAATAAACTTGAAACTTGTCTATTTTTTGTTCCAATGTAGTGGTTTTCATTTATCTGTTTGGTTGTTATAGAATCTTGGGCCAGTTAGATACCTGTTGGAGTATTGCAACTGTTTCTAGTTTTTTAATTGAATTTTTGTTAATGTTGAAGTACAGATTAGTAATTAAATTTTCATTTTAAGAAGATTAAATAAGCGTTTGTAATATTTGCTGGTAATCTCTGTCTTAGAGTAATGATACTATCATTACATTTGAACCATCCACATTTGTTTTAAATATCTGCAGTGTAGTGACCTGCATTGGCTGTTGCTCCTGCGTGGTGGATTATACCTATTGTTGTGAAGGTTTTCTTACCAAGTGATATTTGACCATGTGTGAATCCAGTCAGCTTGCAGTTGTTTTTGTTACCATCTGCATTGTAACATAGAAGCATTAGCATTACTTAGTTACTATGTGTTTGTATTAATAAGGTGGAGTGATTATCTGAATTTCAGGTAGTACATAATCTGCCCTGGTTTGCATTTTGTACCAGTTGCTGAAATGAAATGGATTCACAATTAGGTATGGATACATACATGAAGCGCTCATTAGGGATTTGTTCCTGTGTCACATTGTTGCAGAGAGTGCATGTATGTTTCCACATGTATGAAATCTGGAATATTTCATTTATAGGTATGTTTTTGTTTTCCAGTACTTGTAGTAAGTACATTAGAAATTATTGTGGATCTTCTTGTGAGTTTATAGTGAATTTCACCATTCCTGCACAGTAGTCCAATTCTTGTCTTATTCCGTGAACATTATGTGTTGTCAGGATTGTTTGTTGCGTTTCTATGAAGGACTAACTTTTGCAAACACAATTGGTCTGTACTGTGTAAGTAAATGTTCTCAACAATTGGTGGCAATTGAAATAGAATATTCATTGCTACATTTGCGTAGCAACTTACACCAGTTACATTTGAAAATTTGAATGGACCAGATCGTTTTGTGGCCAGGTCATTTTTTTGGAGTGTCTGTTGCTTCTTTGAAGAAGTACCTGAGTTACTTTGCCTAATAGGTTCTTCTTTGGTTGTGGTAATTGATTAAGTATTAGCTTCTTTTACTCTCTTTGGAGGATTTCCAGTCCAATACTGTTGCATTTCAGTTTGAATTACTTTTCTTTTACAACATTTTACTTTCTGTGGAACAGAATATGATTTTGGATGGGGGTGTATAGTGAACGTAGTCTATTTTATTCTAAAATGCAAGGAATATCAGCGTTTACTTTACTTGCATCAAAGTTGATTAGAAATAGACCCTCAAGTGTACATAAGCATGATAGTGCTACATAGCTCATGCCTTCTTTAAAGACTGTGTTATCAATATCTATCAATGTTTTGTCTACGGTAAGATCTTGGGATTTATGAATGGTGACTGCATATGCAAGAGTTACAGAAAATTGTTTTCTGCGTACATACATGTCTTTGAAGAGAAGGAATCGAGCTGTTGAGCGCCCTATCCTTTTTACTCCTGAAAGTTTGTCGAAGAGAATATTGACAAACTGAATGTTGTTGTGACGTGGGTATGTTTGAAAGCCAACAACTGTACCCAGTGCTCCATTAACTAGTCTTTGCTCCACTTCAAGGTTACGTTTAAGCTTTACTCTACAGTTTAAGGATAATTTTTATATTTTCTCCAACCCAGCTGCTTTGGAGATAGAATTTTCTAAGGTATTTAGTCTTGTTGTGGCTTGTTGACACATGGGTAGTGTCATGCCATGTACGTCCAGTTTGTCTGTGGAGCAACTTTCAATTATTGGTTGCATTTCTTTTTTCAACATTGTTTCATTGAATTTGGAACAGCTTGCGGGAGTTGGGATTAAGGCCATACAATTGACATTTTTGTGCGCTATTTATATTGCTTGTGCTTCTTGAGATAGTACACCAACTCTAATACTTTTTAAAATGTTGGTGTAAGTGAGGTCTGCAGACTGACGCATGTTTTCTGTTAATTCTCTGTATTGGAAATGTTGCCAAATGTTGACATTTCCTATGCTGCCAACAGTTTCACGGCAGAGTTTGTGTCCTAATGTTTTAAAAATAGGTTCACCTTTCACTGGTGTCGATTGCAGAAGATCTCCAAAAACAAGAATGTGTTTTCCTGCAAAGAGCTCTTCGTAGTTTGTTTTAAGTACTTCTTGCAATCTGAGGTGAATCAAAGCTAACATTAGGTTGGAGACAATGCTCACTTCATCTATTAGTAGCATTTACATTTGTTTTAATACTCTGCGTAGTTCCATTGCAGCTTCTGTAGAAAGTTGGTAATCGTCTGGTGTTCTACTGGAAGGAGTAGTAATCGGTGTAAAGTGACACCGCCTATGTTGTAGGCAGCTAAACCTGTGGGGGCAGTTACAACAGCTGACAGTTTGTTGTTTGTCAATTGTTGAAGGAACTTGCTGATGATTTTGATTAAGAATGTTTTGCCAGAACCAGCTTCACCACTGACTTATAGTAGTATAGGTTTGCAATTTTGGCAGGTACATTCTTTATTTTCGTGTTATACACCATGTGCAATTTCTTTTGTCACTTCTTCAAAAATGGTGTGCTGGTCTTTGTTAAGTTTTGATTGTAGTACAGTTAAGTCTTCTGTATCTTCTTCATAATGACACATGGGGCCTCATTACAAGTACATCGGTCCGGACTTAACGCCGCCGGTATAACCATACCGGCACGGTTTCCGCGTCCGCCCAATCATAGCACCACCCCAACAGCCACCGCAGAGTTAAGGGTCCCGTAAAGTCTGCCTGCACGGAAACCCCTCCGTTACCGGCTACACAAAACACTGCGAGCATCACAACTAGTTCGGACATGGAAACACCGCCTGAAAAATGGCGTTAAAACTGTGATCACGGTGGTGATACTGCCGCCACCGCGAACATGACGTTAAACAGTGCCTGCTGAACTGAATCAGGGCACAGGTGCACCAAATCAGCCCAGCTGGACCCAGCAGCCCACTGGGAGCCTACAAAAGGGCCACACCCAGCCCACCACAATACAGAACCATGCAGGCAGCAGCTCTAGCAGCATTGGAACTGGGCCTACTCAACCAACAGGCAGCACTGCACATGATGGCAATAATGGTGCAGAGGAGGAGGTGGAGGCATAGGAGGTGCAGGCGGCAACAAGCCAACCCTGCACCTATGGCAAACCCCATTGTCCAGCCAGCACAACCCTGCAGGCAGCCTGCATTACCACGCATCAGGGCCTCACCCTGGATTTTTACCCCAGGACAGATCCACACACTATGCCGGCTGGACCGTCCAACAATCCTGCCCATCACCACCATGATTGAGTACGACATGAGCAGCCACGTAGACACCCCCACCGCCACCCCCCCTCCTGAAGGTTGTGTCTGTACTGCATTTCCTTGGCACTGGCACCTATCAACACACAGTTGGTGAGCTGCACGGCATATCACAACCCTGTTTCTAAAAAATCCTGGTACAGTTACTGGATGCCCTGTTGCGCCATGTGTCGGAACAGATAGCCCTACCCCCTACCCTCCCCGAGGTCATTGCCACCAAGTTGGCCTTCCACACCATAGCAGGCATGCCAAATTGCATAGGTGTAGTCGACTGCACCCACATTGAGCTGACAGTACCACGTGCAATTGAGATGGTGTTCCGCAATAGGAAACAGTATCACTTGCTGAATGTACAGATGGTATGTGATGCCACACAACTGATAACACATTGCTGCACACGTTTCCCAGGCTCAACTCATGACTCAATGGTACTGCGGAATTCCACGTTGACACGGTACATGGAACGCTATGCCGGACAAAGCACATGGCTATTGGGTGAATACAACTGCCAATGCACCGACCATGTTGAAGTGGTGTGTGTGTGTGTCCAGGCCAATGAGCAATGTGAGTGTGCTGCTGTGACTGCACATGCATCACCCCCCCCCCGGCCATCAACTGAATAGACAGTGGATCCTAAACATCACCAAGCAACACATGACAGGTCACCACAGTGTGCCCGTACACACCCTGCCATATGACACACACAGCCGATACTATCACTGTCCAATACACCTTGTGCCACTGCTAAACACCCACCCACAATATGGAACACTGCCCTCCCAATGCACATGATGCCTGTACATGAGCCGTCCTGCATCGACTACTTCATCACAGCGGAGTGAATCTGCCATGTGTGCACATCACTGCACAATGCCATACTCACAATCAAATGTCACCCGCAGGGCAGAGTACACATGCACACCAATGCGTTGGTCAATGTCCAGTTGCCAATGTCCTCTGTGATGGCCAAAGAACACAACCAACCACTGCATGGCACATATGCATGAATGAACAATGACACAAGATAGCACAACATCAGATGAAGACATGATACCACAAACACTACATGCCCCCCCATCTACATCCCATGTAGGTGATGCTGGATATGCACTCAGGCCATGGATGATGACACCTGTACGGAGGCCAAGGGACAGGCATGAAGAGGCGTACAATAGGGCAAATGTCCGCACACGTGCAATGATTGAGAGGACATTCGGACTGTTGAGGGCCCGATTCCGCTGTTTGAGCAGATCGGGCAGATCACTGCTGTACAGCCCAGTGAAGACGTGTAAAATCACGCTCGTATGTGCCATGCTGCACAATCTCTGCCTGCGCAGGAACATGCCAATGCCCCCAGACGCAGATGAAGATGATGGGGATGGAGATGGGGATGGAGATGGGGATGGGGATGGGATGGCACCACATCCTCCTGGGGGTCCACTAGATGGACAAAGAGCACCGGATGAACTGATTCGCATTTACTTTTGAGACACAGTACATTCACAGCAATGTATGGATATGGTGATGCCAATAAATGAATTGTTCTACTGCAAATTAAATGATAGATGTCCACTCATGTATGTTTTTTTTAAATGATGATATATTAATGAATTAACAACAAGGAAGGAGGTGCAATGGTTAGGGAAGCTATACACCCATGCCCACCCACCACCCAAACGTACCCACCCCAACCAGGCCCCAATGTTCAAACCCCCCAAAGACCTCCCCCACCACCCAAACCTACCCACCCCAACCAGGCTCCAATGTTCAAACCCCACAAATGACCTCCCCACCACCCAAACGTACCCACCCCTCACACCCTTCAAGTCCACATGCGTCCTGCATTGTCCGACACACATGCCATCAGTTCCGTGTGCGCTTCTGTGCTCGTGCATCCTTGCCCGAGAGCCCTGTTAGCCGACTCGAGCGCCTCCTTGGACTGGCAGTGGTGGAGCTGGATGGGGTAGTGGTATTGGATGGCACAGAATCAGGAATAGATTGCATATGTGCAATATTTGCCTGTTGGCCAATCAACATGGACTCTATGAGCCTGAAGGTGTTGTCATTGCCCTCCGGCACATGGCGTGCCAGGGTGACTATAGTGTTGGCAAAGCGTCCAATGGACCTTGAGAGGTGATGTACTGACGTGCTGTAGCCCTCCTTCTGCAGCCTAGATTCCTCAAGCTGCCTCTCCACCAGCTGGGTGAGGGTAGCCTGCTGCTCCTCAATCCGCTGCATGCGGGAATTTAGCTCTGCCATTGATGGGGTGGGTGACCTCATGGGACTTCGGAGTGATGTGGGGCTGAATTCCAGCTGATGGAAGGATTCAAAGTCATCCAATGTGAGCATCTCCCCCTGTGGGCCAGTATCAGACTGCACTGCCAGGGCACTGTTGTCACTACATGATGCCTCCTCTGCAGTGCAGCTGCTTTCTGTTGTGGGTTGGGTGGGCATGATGGGTGCCCGTGGCACCTCTGTTGCATCAGGCAGCGTGGAGACGGTGGGGATGTCGGTGATGGTGCCCGGCACATGTGTTGTAGTTGCTACTGGGGGCAGAGATGCCGAACTGCTGGCAGCATCCTCCTGTGCAAGGGCGCTGGCTTGGACACGTGCCGGTGCAGATTGTCTGGGCTGTTGTGCAGTATCACTGTCACTTGATATGGGTGTGGGGACACAGAGGACATGCAATTAGTTATGTGGTGGTGCCTGATGGGTGCATCACATGCATCATACAGGTTGATCATTTAATAGTGGCAATTACATGCATCTGCTTGTTGGGGGTATACATTGTAGTGATATTGGTTGCCATATGGATCATGATGGGCCCTTTGGCCCAGTCATGCACTTCCTGGGGGGGTGGGGTTGTTAATGGGTCCTTTGGCCCAGTCATGCACTGCCTGGGGGGGGTTGTTAATGGGTCCTTTGGCCCAGTCATGCACTGCCTGGGGGGGTTGGGGGTGAGGGTTGTTAATGAGTCCTTTGGCCCAGTCATGCATTCATGCCATCAACATATACTCATATGGCATTCATGTTTGACCACTTACCAGCATGTGCAGGTGGGCTCACTCCTGCCTCAGCCTCCCCAATCCCATGGATGCCCTCAAGGTGGAGAACACTGCTGCAATGCTCCTCCCATGCTTGCAGCCTCAGTGAGGAAAGGGGTCATCCACCTGTCCCACTGCTGCGTTGGCGGTGTGTGGAGATCAGGTTCTGAACCCTCAGCCTGAGGTCGTCCCACCGCTTGTGGCAGTCCTTTACACTCACCACACAGTCACGCCCACAGCGGTGCACTTGCGTGCTGCTTCTGCCCACACTTCCTTCCTCTGCTGCTGTGTGGCACGCCGTTGATCGGCACTGAACATGTGTTGTAGTTGCTACTGGGGGCAGAGATGCCGAACTGCTGGCAGCATCCTCCTGTGCAAGGGCGCTGGCTTGGACACGTGCCGGTGCAGATTGTCTGGGCTGTTGTGCAGTATCACTGTCACTTGATATGGGTGTGGGGACACAGAGGACATGCAATTAGTTATGTGGTGGTGCCTGATGGGTGCATCACATGCATCATACAGGTTGATCATTTAATAGTGGCAATTACATGCATCTGCTTGTTGGGGGTATACATTGTAGTGATATTGGTTGCCATATGGATCATGATGGGCCCTTTGGCCCAGTCATGCACTTCCTGGGGGGGTGGGGTTGTTAATGGGTCCTTTGGCCCAGTCATGCACTGCCTGGGGGGGGTTGTTAATGGGTCCTTTGGCCCAGTCATGCACTGCCTGGGGGGGTTGGGGGTGAGGGTTGTTAATGAGTCCTTTGGCCCAGTCATGCATTCATGCCATCAACATATACTCATATGGCATTCATGTTTGACCACTTACCAGCATGTGCAGGTGGGCTCACTCCTGCCTCAGCCTCCCCAATCCCATGGATGCCCTCAAGGTGGAGAACACTGCTGCAATGCTCCTCCCATGCTTGCAGCCTCAGTGAGGAAAGGGGTCATCCACCTGTCCCACTGCTGCGTTGGCGGTGTGTGGAGATCAGGTTCTGAACCCTCAGCCTGAGGTCGTCCCACCGCTTGTGGCAGTCCTTTACACTCACCACACAGTCACGCCCACAGCGGTGCACTTGCGTGCTGCTTCTGCCCACACTTCCTTCCTCTGCTGCTGTGTGGCACGCCGTTGATCGGCACTGAACAGCATCTCTGCATGCTCCACTATGTGCTCCACCAGAACAGTTAGCTCCGCCTCACTAAAGCACTGTTTGCGCTGCCTCCGGGCTGGAATCCTGGCAGACATGCTGATGGTCCCTTTTGACTTCTCACCGTGTGGATTCTGCTTGTGCTGACTCTGGGTGGCAATGGATTGTGCTTTATATGATGGCCACCTCTCTGTTTCCTGTTTTGGCGATCATGGTATTTCCGGTTCCGTGTCCGTGGCGACGTTGGCGGACACAGGTTTTGCGCTACTTGTGGCAGCGCTATGTCCATTTCCGTGGCTTTTTCTGTGATGGCGGTAACAACATTTCTGCGTCTGTGTGGTGCGCGCAACCAACAGCACGTAATCGGACGGTCTTTGCGCAACCTTGCGGATGCGGAAACTTTGTTACCACCGTCACGGAATCACCGCGGTCCAGACCTGAAAAGTTGTAATGAGGCCCATGGTGTTTTCTACTTCTGTCATAGCTAATTCTGCCTCATTTGCTATTAGTGGCTGTGCCAGTGGTTCATGGCTTCCTGTTACAGAAGGTTGACTAATGTCAGAAGTGTCCTTATCTAGTTGGGCCTGGAGTTCTTCTTCGTTTTGCTGTTCATTGTGCAACATTGTTTTGTACTGCGTAAAGATCACATCGGTGATAGCGCTTTCATTTGCTTTGAAAGCGTCTTCATAGCAGTCATAGTTATCTAGTATCTCTTCTTCTGTTCTCCATGGTTTACAAAGTTGTATCAGGGACATGTAATATAGTTCTTTCTGTTGAGGAGTTTTTAATGACAATTTGACATGATTAATTAAGCTTCATTTGGTAATTTTCACTAAGCTGCCTTCACAATCTGTCACTCTATAGCTACCTTTGTTTTCATTGGTTTTTATATTATTTTTGTATGCAAAGTTTTGGGCTATGTTTCCAAAGTGGTACTCCTGTTCGGGTAGTATGTGTCTAGTAAATTGGTTTTCAAAATGTCTTGGCTGTTGGGATCATTTTTGGCTATTGTTTCTATGTCCTCATATGATTTGAGAACTCGTTTTCTAGATTTAGCAGGACCAAGACTTAGCCATTCTATATTTCCAGATTTTGCATACAAAGCAGTACTGGTTAAATGATCTGCAGCTTCATAGGTGCCATATTCTCAATGAGAGAGCATTTTTATGCCTAAGCTGTACAATTTCTGAGATTGGCCTTCATTACAACTCAGGCGTTAAGGGCTTAATGCCTGATTCACATTTTAACACGTGCTTTTTGCAGGCGTTAAAATGCAAGGCGCTAAGCCACCTTAGTGCTAATTACGGCACCGTAATTTACGGTGCCGTAATTAGCGCCTTTCCCCATTCCCATTATGCCCTATGGGGCAAAAATGGGAATGGGGAAGGGGCCATTGGTGAATGGGGAATTACCGCCTCACTCACCTTGTAATGGGACGGTAATTCCACCATCCACCATGGCGTTAATGTAAATTACGCCTTGGCGGTAAAGTTGAAAACTTACCGCCAAGGTTGTAATGAGGGCCATAGTGTTTTGTCTGATGATAGGTCATTCCAGAGATCTTGAAGCTCTGTTTTTTCTGCTTTTGTTAAGTAGGCTGTAACATATCGTGCAACTGCATTGGAATTGTCTGCAATGTACTGCGCATCTATGTTTGCATTCCATAAGAGGGCAATAATTGCATTGTAATCATTGATATATTTTGATTCTTCTGTTCTTTTTATATAATATGTTTTCTTAGGTGATTTACCTTTAACACTATGGCCCTCATTACAAGTCAGGCGGTGGACCATGGTGCTATTAGCACCATGGTCCATGCCGGATTCCGCCATGGTGGATGGCGGAATTACCGCCCCTTTCCAAGGTGAGTGGGGCGGTAATTCCCCATTCACCATTTGCCCTTCCCCATTCCCATTTTTGCCCCATAGGGCATAATGGGGATGGGGAAGGCGCTAATTACTGCACCGTAAATTACGGTGCCGTAATTAGCACCAAGGTCGCTTAGCGCCTTGGACTTTAATGCCTGTAAAAAGCAGGCATTAAAGTGTGAATCAGTTGTTAAGGGTTAACGGCGCCGACGGCGCCGTTAAACCCTTAACACCTGACTTGTAATGAGGGCCTATGTCTAACTGAAGACATGAAATTGATCACTTCACCTGTTTCTGTAACTGGTCTAGGGAAACCAAAGTGCCATTTGGTGTAGTATTTCCCTTTGTTTTTGTAATTGCGACGACAATATTTGCCACATTTCTGTCTTTGAAATGGTACAATTTGTGCATGAAGGTCACTATGTCTCATTTGTGAAGGGATTTCTAAAGTGACATATTTTTGGATGAACTGCAAAACAGTGGCATCACTGTCCTGACCAAATTTAGGAGCACCTTTAATCCATAAAAGCATGTGGATATTTGGTGCTCCTCTGGCTTGGTATTCTTTTCGCCAAAAGAAGTGTTCCACTTCTCCAAGGGGAGGAACAGTTTTATTACAAATAAAGATTAGCATAGCAATGAAACGATAATGGAAATATCTTGAAACATTAACAGGATCTAGAGAGCAAAGTTCTCCAGGTGTTAGTATATCTATGTTGGTTTTGTTTTTGTTTGAAATGCGTAGGAAATCATGTAAATCTTCCCATGCATATTCTACACAACTTAATGTAACAAACCAAGTGGGTGGTCCAAGGTTTCTGATCATACAACGTATATCTCTGTGATGTCGGAACCAGTATTCTTTTGTACCACGCATGTTTGCAAACAGATTTGTGATGCTTGATTGTAAAACCTCATCTTTTTCTTGCACTATTTGTATTAATTGCACAGCTGACATATTTTGAAAGTGGGTTCCCGATTTCAATATGTGTGCAACTCTGTAACATAGGGTTGCTAATTCACTTTCAAAGAGTATGTGGAATATGTATTTCACATTTTGTCTAAATCTGGGATCCTCAGAATACATTCGTAATGAGCAGTATTCTAATGCTGTTATCTGAGTGGGTCTATCATCGTATCTTCCTCTTTTGCCAGTAGGAAATAGTAGAGGAAAAGCACGTGCTTCTATACTTTTTTCCCATATGCTCATTGGTGAACCTTTGGCTTGTTGCATTTGGTAAGTTTCTAGTGCATCATCTATGCTGTCATTACAGTGCAATGGATGAATTGTATAATGGTCCAAAATATTGGATACTGCAGCAGGATCCAGAAGTTCAAATTGACCAGTTTCTGGTGACTCTTGAATTATTTCAGTTGTTTCCCTTAAGCTTTCTTCAATATTTATTTATTTTTGTAGTATTCATTATTGTCTTTGAGATATTGCAAGGCTTGTCTAACCTTATGTAAAACCACGAGTTGTTGCCAAATTTGTTTGTCTTTTGTTGGTACACCATTTACTAAGACAATTAAAGATTACTCTATTGGACGTTACACTCTGGGTGTGCACATTTTCTGTCAGATCTAATGGTAAATAAACTACTTTGCCACAAATGCCTTTCACCAATTCAGAGGGAGGAAATTTAGCTGTTTTTGGTTGAAGGCGTATTATTGCTTGAAATGGGTGTACTGTTTGAATTATGATGCTCTCATACAAATTGAGTTGTTGCAGGGGTTTTGATAGTGGAAATAATTCCAAGTTATTCGTGATAGCACGTGAAGGAGTTTGGTTGTTGTCAAGTTTTGTAGTGCAGTATCTGCAAACTATTAAGGGTTCACTTATTTCGTATTTGTTTTCTGCTAAAAGGTAGAGAGCTAACTCAAACCATTTTCATTGTCTTCTATTTTGTATGTTACGTCTATAGTTTTTGTGTTACTTTTGTAAAATGTTCTGGGGCAACACACACACACATGGTTTGGTACTTCAGCGGATGTACTTTTAAATTTTAGTATTTCTTTTTTGTATGTGTGTAATAGAAGGTTGCCATTTGCAGAATTGTTGCTAGTCTGTTTTAAAGCTATTGCATTTTGTAAGTGGCTTTCACTTCCAAAATATTTCTCTGGATACAGTCGATTTCTTCTTGTAGGTTTTTGGGTTTACCATGCAGAAGAGTGTTAGTTAAATTGGCTAGCTCTAAAGCAGAAGTTTTAGCATAGTACACTTTATACACTAGATTTCTTACATTTGAATGATGTGTTGATATCATTTTGATATCATGGAAGGTGCTTTTGCAAATAGGTCCTGAAATGCAGGCTAATGAATGTCTTTGTAGTCCTGTCTATTTCCACATTGGACAGGTATCCATATTTTTCAGCACTTTCATTTTCATTTTGTTTTTACCTTTCACATACTGATTGAGGAGCTGGCGTAAAGATTTGAAAGATTTGTTGGGAATGTTACATTGACGTGCATGGCCATTTGTATACTGGATGTTCTGGTTGAGTCGAATGGAGAGGTAATTCAGAGTTTTCTGGGGATATTTTTGTAAGCAGTGTTTCTTGTTCCATGATGGTATTATTAATTTTTTCATACCCTCGTCCACTGATATGGATGGCAATTGTGTTTGTTTTGTTTTGTTTGTATGATTCTTCATTAACATATGGTTCTGTGGTCATGGTGTGACTCCATTCACCTCCACAGATATTTAAGAAGTTATTTTTGTTGACATTTTGTTTATTGAGAAGTTTTTTGTAGTTTAGTACTTAGTTTTGTTAGCGGTTTGATCCTGTTTAAAACTAAAATAAATAACTTCCTTTTGAGAAGGATTGCACTCTCTACGAGAGCTTCTAGGATTCACTTTCTACGGTAGGTGTTAAGGGTTGTGCATGATTTCGCTCCTGTTCTTATTAGATTCTGAAGGACTCTGTGGCAGAACATTTTTGCTAAAATACTTTTTTTAGTATGGTTAATTGGTAGTATATGAGGATTTATAGGAGCAGTGTTAGCAATAGTGGTAGCAAATTATTGTTAAGCATTTTTTGTTTCGTTTCACATTTTGATAGAGGAGGCAAAGATTCTGATGTAGAAGCTTCTTTTGTTTTGCTAAATGACTGCATTAGCTGTTTTGTTTGAACGTTTTGTTCAAACTCTGGTAGAGATGGATGCTTATTTTGGACACTTTTATTTTCATTTGCTCTGCTTCTGAGTTACTTTCTATGGACTTGCTTTTTGGTAGGCATTCTTTGGGGTCTTTTGAAAAAAAGAAGGTATGGGTTGGTCTGTTTTACAATGTATGTGTGCTGTGAGCATGTGTGTATGAGTTCGATGGGGAAGATGTATGTGGTGGTATGTGAATGTGCATTGAGCAGTTACAATGAGTTGGGAAGGCTATTTTTCTGTTTGTATGTTACTACACTGTGGTTCAGATGAGAGTAGAAAGTGAGCTAGTGGTGAGGAGAACCATTAAACATAATGGTATAAAATTAAACAGTTCTTTGTTTTGTAGTACTAACATTCTAAGGCTTGAGTATGTTATTTGTCTTGCAAAAAATGGGGATTTGTGTGCCATTCTGCCTGCTAATCACTGTTTAATAAATGGGGATTTGTGGGCAGAATGGTTCAGAAATCAATGTTTTTTTTGGTTCGCAAATTACATGAATGATCCACACAGTCTCTTTGAAGAACAGTAAGAATATAAAGGTAGTATTGTTCTTACTTTTGTTTGTGGAAGGAGCAGGTTTCTTCGGATATGTTTTTTGTAGTTTAGATGCTGATGATTTTCAGGATAGTGGTCTTCACTGCAATTGTAAACGGAAGAAGTTAGTAATTTTGTGACTTTATAGCACTGATGTTAATGTACATGTTGATTTTTATGTTTTTGTGGTAGTATTCTTGTTTGATATCTGAACATAGTGTATGCATGCATTTCATTTGACTATGTGCAGCCTTTATATGTTATTTTCTGTATGTTAGTTCAACCTGCTTGAATTTTAAGTTCATGAAATTCACTTGTTTTTTTGCAGCTGTGTGGTAGATAGCAGAGAGGTTTGGAAGTGATAGTTCATTTTAGTAGATGGGATAAATGTGAATAATTTCATTTTATAACTAGACATGCAAACAATCGGGAGCACCTGAGAGGGAGATTTCACCACAGCAATCAGGAACATTTATTTTTCTCATGCGATTGCATTGGGATTACCATTAATTTAGGTGGGAGATAGTAAAAAATTGTGAAATCGGGGAGGTTAGCATGTATGTATAGGTTATGCGGGAGACAGTAAAAAGTAGTGCGATTTTTCAATGAAAATTGGGAGTCTCGCGCTTAAATCGGGAGCATTGGCATGTATGTATTGGCTATGCAGATTTAGTGGCATTACTTTGTTTATATGGAATCATAAGAGTTGTAGATGTACTCTGAATAAAATATGCATACCTGTACTTTGTAATCATGCATGTGGATATGCATGGAGCTGTAGGTAGAAATCTTCGAGACTTGCACAGTAGTTTTTGTAGTAGGTGCTTTCCAATGATATGAGACTTGTATTCAGAGTGATCAACAGTACAATTGAAGTGCGGAACTCTGATGATGGAGTTAGATGTAGAGGTCTTGGATGTGATTGGTGGATGGTTATGTGACTGCTTAGCTGTGTCTAATGAGGGAATGGAATCGCGAGTGATGTGGAAAGGGTAGAAGGGCTGGCTAAGAGTTACGTGTCCGCGGGTAGGGCGTGCCACATACAGGGTTTTCCAGCAAATCCAGCATGTAAAGGGGACTGTAGAGATCAGCCAATCAGATGTTGACGTTGTTGATTTGTGTAGAAAGAGAGTGTGTGTAGTGAAGATGGCAGAGGTGGAGACAGTCAGGGTGTTGGTGCTCGGAGATATGTTTGTTCATGGTTTACAGCAGTATTCTCAATGCAGGCATGTGACAAACAATTTTGATGTTAGAGAAGTGGAGGTGGTGTGGAGTGCTGTGACTGACTGCAATGTAGAGGCAATTCTCCAAGTTTGCAGAGATATGCAGAGGTTGAACAATCCCCATGTGGTAGTTTTGCACTATGGTGCTTTCCATTTGGGCTATGTGAGTTCCTCTACTTTGTTGGGACATTTGGAACAGTTGGTTCAAGCAGCAATCAACATCCTTCCAAATATGAAAGTGATTTTTTCAGGATTACTTCCTAGAGCAAAATGGGACAACAGTTCTGTTTTTTGTGCTGATCAAAGCATTGCTAGGTGTGAAATCAATCGAGGCATGCATGCTTTCGTGCTAAGAGCTGGTATGTTTTTCTGTAGCAACGAGAACATTGTTTCGAGTAATGTGGCTTACTTTGAAGCAGATGATGTTTCTTTATCTTTTTTGGGAAATGCCATGTTCTTTTGGAATGTAAATTTTAGGAGTAAACTAAGAAGAAACCCCCCCAAAAAAATACTAAATAAGAGGTTTCTGTCAGGCATCTGCAAAAAAAACAAAAAAACATTTCTCTTTTCAGAGCCCACCTTCAATGGGAAATGGGGAATACTATTTAAATGTACATTCACTACGCTCAGATTTTCTACATGTCTGCGGACATGGCGTTAGTCTGCGGACAGCGCATATTACATTAGGGCATTCTGGGGTGGAGAAGCATGCAAATGAGAATGAGTGGAGCTAGGGATTGGTCAGTAAAGTTTAGTGGGTGTGTTGTGTAAGGAGCGATTTAGTGAGGACGTCTTTTTCCTGAGAGAAGAACAGATAGCTATGGCTGTGTGTTTTCGAAAAAAGATTATCTGGATTTTGGGAAACTCATGCATATATTGGTTGGAGGTATATGCAGAACGTTGTGGTGTATCTGCAGATCTTGGATTCCCTCATGTGGAAGTGCACTGGCATGGAGTGCGTGGAATGAAGTGGCTGGACTTGGTACCTCTCTGTGCTACTTTACCAACAGAGCGTCATCATAATTATAATTCAATGTAGAGGGAACAGTTTAGGATATGTGTCTGGAATTTCTTTGCAATTTGCAATGAAAGAAGGACTTGAGAAGGTCATGGATATGTTTCCAACTTCCCAAGTAATTTTTTCTCGTATTGCGCAAAGACAAATGTGGCTGCGTTCTTCTTCATTTGGTCCACAAATGGAGAAAGTGAGGCGCAATGTCAATAAGGTTGTTTATGCCTTTCTAAGAGATGTTGGCATGTCCTCTTTTCACAATGAAAATATTATGTTTCGTAGCACATTCATTTTTCGCAGAGATGGAGTCTGTCTTACATATGCTGGCAATCAGATTTTCCTTAGAAATTTACAAAATGCATTGCAACCTTTTTTGGAATTATAGTCATCTATTTTGCATTAGATGTTGATGAATCCAAGTTTTTCAAACACACAAAAACCACCAAAAGGCTCTTTTCAGAGCCACCACTTACTCCCAGAGAAAATAGAATTGGTTTTGCTAGGGAAGCACCCCAAAATGTTATCTGTCCTAGGAATAGCCGTGGACTTGTAAGAAATGCACAGGGCCCTGCACTGTTTATTTGACACTTCTATTTTTAAACTGTGATTGGCGGCTCTGAAAAGAGCCTTTTTTTGGATTTTTGTTGTTTTATATTTTTTTTCCTTTTTTATACACGGCACAATAGGAGAGGAGGGGAAAGAAGGGTAAGGAAGGAACACCAAACATGGGGATAAGAAAGGGCAGGTAGAGAGAGGAAGATGTAGGGTGGGCCTTATTTAGGTAGGTAGCAGGTCTTCTGGTGGTCCATGACTGTAGTCTCGAAAGCACTTTGAAGACTCTCCCCCCTGCAGAGTACTGCGTCACAGTACATACACAATATTGTGAGCCTCGAAAGATAAGGGTCAACAGCATCGCGAATGGCCTGTGAATCAGCTGTAAGGATGCGCTCTCCCACAGGAGTGTCTCTTGTGGTGAGAGGAGCGGAAACGGAGGATGCTGTGGAGGAACTCAACCTACTACGTTCATCACAAGGTACAACCTTGCGACCGTCCGCACAGTGGAACGAAGATAGGTGTCACTTCATGGATGTCGTACCAAAGCTGTATGCACCACGTCTCCCACGACTCAGCACTAATTTGCACTGGTTACAGGTGACCTTGTCTGCACGTGCTTTTGGTACATTACCATAAACGGTAAATAACCGTCACACCCAAGACTCCCGGCGAGTGCTGGTAGTAGGGAGTTCCTCGACCTCATTCTCTTCATCCTCTTCATCCTCATTCTCTGCATCCTCACGCGTGTTCCCCTCTGCAGGCCCTTGGGGAGGTGGTTGTGGTGTAGGGTTTGGGGGTGGTGCTGAGGCTGATGTAGCAACAGCAGCCATGGATGCCATTAGGGTTGATGCAGAAATCTGAGCTAGAGCAGTAAAGGCAGCAAAAGTCAATCTGCAATAGCCAGAAAGTACAATGAAGACCAGCTCTGGGGTGTAGCCTTTTATAGGGGTGGAGGGGTGCACCTCGAGAACTTATCGAACACTCAAAAGCCTTCAAAAAGTTACAAAAAATATGTGGTAAGCCAGGACCATTGTCTGGGACATGTGAAATGGTGATTTTTTACTGTAAAATAATTTGAATTGTCTAAATAAGTTCTTTTAAAATGTTGGGCATCAGGACAGAGTCCGCAAATTAGAACACACGCTCACCGTGGGTGCGGTCACATGATGATGTTGGGAACACGTCCGTGAAGGGAATGTTTGTCTGCAGAACAGCAAATGTGCTGGAGTGGTTGTTCTATGGAGTGTTCATGTCCTGAAACTAATTAAAAGTGTGACACAAGTGAGACGGACAGTTACGGACAGGCGCGATGTTCGCAGGAGTTAGGGGTATGGTGCGCATGTGATGTCATCAATGACATTTGTGATGTCATCGTTGATGTCATGGGTGTTAGTCTTAGCAGTGCACGGTGGTGGCGCGAGTTATGGTTGCTTAGCTTAACATAAATGGCAAATTTCAGGGTTTTTTCGGTTTTACTTGGAACCATACCGTCCGTTTAACAACGTTTTTTTACTGAATTTCATAGGTTTTTAGTAGCGCAACTTAACCATAACGTCCCTTTAACAAAGTTTTTTTTTTACTGAATTAAATTATATGCTAATTATGAAATGTATGCCGAATGAAGCACCAAACCATTGTTGCTGAGTGGTTAAATGCTTGGCTTTGAACCCTGGCAAACCAAGTTCAAGGCTGGAATGTTTTTATTTAAATAATTTAATTTAATTAAAAGAAAATCAATGCAACTGGGAAGTGGCGAGGTTTGTTGCACTGAAGTCCTGTGATCTTATTTGACATGAGGGTGTTTAGAAGTGGCTGCAATGTCAGCCACGTTCAAACATCCCTTGCGCCAAAATAACAGTGCCGGAATAGCTTTCGTGCCAAAAAGGGCATGCTGAAATGGGCGCAGCAGCGGAATCGACACACTTTATCGACCCACGCCAACATGTTGACACCAAAAAGGGGTGTACAGCTTGGAGCACATTGCAAGTGTGTGGTCTATGACAAATAATTACATTTCACATTTAGCCTAAAAACATTGTGAGTTCCCAAAGCTTGCAATCTGAAGCCCATGTCTAGTGGTCTGGTAGCATTTTAAAATGGGTGGCCGTGCCCACTGACCATGGCTGAAGACCATGCTAGTGGTCTGGAAGCGTTCTATAAATCTATGGACTAACAGAACCCTTAAAATTATATTAAACCGCTAAATGCAAATTTGTGTTTTTTACATTGTGTATATGACCACTATAACACAAACTCTTACTATGCACCCTCTTACAAGACACGTTCCTATGTGCTTATATGACACACACTCCTATGGCATATGCTCCTGCCGCATGCACTCCTAGGACACGTGTTACAAAAACACATGGTCCTACAACATACTCTTCTGATGTGCACACCGACCAAATTGCCTGCTATTACTCACACTCTTACAACACACACTGTTAACATCCACACTGCAGTGAGCGAGTGTTGTGGGGACACACTCCCAGCCCCATACCGACCCCACCGAAACACCTAAACACATACCACAAAAAGTTTGAACCTTTGGTAGTTAGAACTTTTCGTGGTGTGTGTTATAGGTCTTTTGGTGTGGTCGGTAATTTTAACTCGGACATTCTGTCCTATTCCATATAACATCAACACATGCTTCTACAACATGTACTCCTTCAACACACACTCCTACAACACTCACTCCATCAACACATGCTCCTACAACATGAGCTGCTCCAACACATACACTTACAAAACACACGACACACAATCTTACAACACACACTCTTACAGCACTGAAAATTACAACACACACACACGACACATACACTTATGCCACACGCTGTTATGCAACATGCTCTTATGCCACACACAAACACTTATACTAAAAGCTCTTACAACAAGTCAGTAATACAAAAAACATTAAAAATCAATAATCATTGAATTGTCATAAAGTTGAAATTATTTGAAAGAAAAAAACACTTTACAAAATAATTAAGTTTAAAGCAACACATCTGAAATAATAAAGTTAAGGTTACAACATCATAAACTTTATTAATATTGTGTTAAAATATTAAATTAACCTCAACTCACTCATACACTTAGAAACATAAAATATTACCATCAAATTATAACAATTCACACATAAAGACAATGAATTCGGTTGCCAGTCAAAGGATCGAATCTAAAGGGTCGACAGGTTAAAGGATCGACACCAAAGGGTCGACAGGTCAAAGAATCACATTTTTCTTTACACAATTAATTTTTTGGGGGGCGGTCCCCCCAACCCCATTTTTTTGCTAAAAAAACACTTTTTTTTCCCTAAACGAAAACCTAAAAAATTATATATAATTTTAAAAAGAAATCAATCCTTTGACCTGTCGACCCTTTGGTATCGATCCTTTGACCTGTCGACCCTTTAGATTCGATCCTTTGACTATTGACTATAGACACCAATGAATTCTATAGAATGTAAAATCCTTCAAAAGTACTTTAAATGTAAACCTATTACATTATTTTAAAAGAAAGTATAACATATTTTGTAATACAAAATTACTAAATAATAACAAACCTAACATATAAAACACACACTCAAAAAGCAATACAAAAAATACACAGAATATTTTGTAAAACAATCTACATCAAAATGTACATAAGCATGCAAATTTCATACTTTACATAAACAACAATATCAATTAACAAGGTAATGTCATCAATGTAAATGCATATACATGCATGTTACTAATCAATAAACATAACATTAATTAAAACAAAAACATCCACTAAGCACCTACAAATGTATTAACATATCATGTTCAGTAAATGCTTAGTAAGATTTACTTCTACAAATAACAATATATACACATTGCAACCTGTAAATCCTAACAAAAGCAGTACAAATGTAATCCACATAAAACATAAATAAATAAAAAGAGTTTTACTTTTTTTAAAACAAATATTCTCACAACACATTGCATTACTATAACTATAAAGCATTTTATAGCAAACATAGAATATTGCAAAACAAAAACAGTTTGAGTTAAGTATTACCCGACAATCTCCATAACCTAACTCATTATCTTCATGCACAGAAACGATTGCTCTGCTTCGAAGCTACTACTTCCCTATGTATAACTATCACATATTGTGACTAGACCCTAAGGAAGTAGTGTAAGTGCAATGTGTAGAAATATGAGCATATCCAGGAAAATTACAGTAATAAAAAAAAACAACAGAACTGTAAGACAGTGTTGATAACCTTACTAATCATCTTCATATATAGAAAGCATTGCTGTCTTCCAAGTCTGTGTTTTCCCCATTGTATATGTTTCATATACTTTGAGTGGACCCTAAGTGAACTGTAAGAACCTATTTGAAGTATAAGTCTACAAATATAGTGCTTTGTACTATAGTATAGTGAATTTTTAATTCCTGACTGTTACTGGCCTAGATATATCATTAAAGGAAATAAGAGTGAGCCAGACATGTGATGTCATGAGTGATGTCATCAATGACATTTGTGATGTCATCTTTGATGTCCTGGGTGTTAGTCTTAGCAGTGCACGGTGGTGGCGCGAGTTATGGTTGCTTAGCTTACCATAACTGGCGAATTTCAGGGGGTTTACGGTTTTCCTTGAAACCATAACATCCCTTTAACAAAGATTTTTTGTTGAATTTCATAGGTTTTTAGTAGCGGAACTTAACCATAATGTCGCTTTAACAAAGTTTTTCTACTGAATATACAAATTTATAGTGTGAATTTGATAGATGTTTACTAGGAATCCCTTACTTTATATATATTTAACATAGAACATACTGAACCCCCTGCTAATGATTCTATGTCCGCGTACTGTGCATATGTCTGCGGACGGATGCAGACAACTTCAACACTACCCAAAAACTCAGGGGGTATCTTAAATTGTTATATCATGCCATTTAAACACTGCACAAGTTCAAAAAGCAGCACATGACCACATTATATGTAATAATAAATAAGAAGTGGAACCTATATATGAAACACATCAACCATCCATTTCAATACCATATGTAGTAAAATGGAATATACAAAGACAAAAAAGATATGCTTCCAACATAATTACCTCACAGAAACTGCACAGCTAGGGGCAACAGTAGACCTACACAACAGTAAGAATACAATTTACCACAAACTAGTAAGTAAACTTCATTTTTCTTATATATTTCTAAACATTTTGTATTAGGTACACTAAAATTAATATATTTGTGTTTTTTACACAGAAATGTGCAGTACTTTGTTATGGCTTGAGGAACATTTTCCATGTGAGGCAGTGATACTAATGGTAGACACTTCTCTATATAAGTAAACTAATAATCATTACTTTATGTGTACTTAACATATATATATATATATTTATATATATATATATATATATATATATATATATATATATATATATATATATATATACACATATATACACAAATTGAAAATAATACACTAAAAGACACATTGGAAAATGCTCTGCAGGGCATGGAACAAAAAAATGGACATGCTCATGGAAAATGTCAATCTTTTGAAATATTTTGTGGAGGACCACATAAAAGAAAAAAATTAAATACCTTTGTCCAACATGTACCTGTTCCCCCTCTCCATGTCCCAGTCAACTATCCCCAAACCCTCAACACCTAGAAAAACGTTTTGATGAGACTTCCATCCCTTCATCCCCTCCCATCCATCCTCTCTGAACTCCTAGTTCCCCTGTATTTGTATCAGTTTCTGCTTCCCCCCTCTCTTTCATAAATTGTATATCTGTATATAATAAAAAAAATATTATGTTTCTTTTAATTAAATCATTTGTGTCTTATTTTTTTTTTAAAGCAGTTAAAGTGTCCACGGACAGCGTGCCTGTCCGGGATGTCCGTAATCAACAAAATGGGGATGTCCTAAGGACACTATACCTGTCTGTACTATCGCAAGCAAAGATGGAACTGTTGTATTCTTACTGTTGTGTAGGTCAAGATGGAACTGTTGTATTCTTACTGTTGTGTAGGTCTACTGTTTCCCCTAGCTGTGCAGTTTCTGTGAGGTAATTATGTTGGAAGCATATCTTTTTTGTCTTTGTATATTCCATTTTACTACATATGGTATTTAAATGGATGGTTGATGTGTTTCATATATATATAGGTTCCACTATTTATATATATAGGTTCCACTTCTTATTTATTATTACATATAATGTGTTTATGTACTGCTTTTTGAACTTGTGCAGTATTTAAATGGCATGATAAAACAATTTAAGATACCCCCTGAGTTTTTGGGTAGTGTTGAAGTTGTCTGCGTCCGTCCTTGGACTGGCAGTGGTGGAGCTGGATGGGGTGGTGGTATTGGATGGCACAGAATCAGGAATAGATTGCATATGTGCAATATTTGCCTGTTGGCCAATCAACATGGACTCTATGAGCCTGAAGGTGTTGTCATTGCCCTCCGGCACATGGCGTGCCAGGGTGACTATAGTGTTGGCAAAGCGTCCAATGGACCTTGAGAGGTGATGTACTGACGTGCTGTAGCCCTCCTTCTGCAGCCTAGATTCCTCAAGCTGCCTCTCCACCAGCTGGGTGAGGGTAGCCTGCTGCTCCTCAATCTGCTGCATGCGGGAATTTAGCTCTGCCATTGATGGGGTGGGTGACCTCATGGGACTTCGGAGTGATGTGGGGCTGAATTCCAGCTGATGGAAGGATTCAAAGTCATCCAATATGAGCATCTCCCCCTGTGGGCCAGTATCAGACTGCACTGCCAGGGCACTGTGGTCACTACATGACGCCTCCTCTGCAGTGCAGCTGCTTTCTGTGGTGGGTTGGGTGGGCATGATGGGTGCCCGTGGCACCTCTGTTGCATCAGGCAGCGTGGAGACGGTGGGGATGTCGGTGATGTCGGCAACTACAACACATGTGTCGGCACATGTGTTGTAGTTGCTACTGGGGGCAGAGATGCCGAACTGCTGGCAGCATCCTCCTGTGCAAGGGCGCTGGCTTGGACACGTGCCGGTGCGGATTGTCTGGGCTGTTGTGCAGTATCACTGTCACTTGATATGGCTGTGGGGACACAGAGGACATGCAATTAGTTATGTGGTGGTGCCTGATGGGTGCATCACATGCATCATACAGGTTGATCAGTTAATAGTGGCAATTACATGCATCTGCTTGTTGGGGGTATACATTGTAGTGATATTGGTTGCCATATGGATCATGATGGGCCCTTTGGCCCAGTCATGCACTTCCTGGGGGGGTGGGGTTGTTAATGGGTCCTTTGGCCCAGTCATGCACTGCCTGGGGGGGGTTGTTAATGGGTCCTTTGGCCCAGTCATGCACTGCCTGGGGGGGTTGGGGGTGAGGGTTGTTAATGAGTCCTTTGGCCCAGTCATGCATTCATGCCATCAACATATACTCATATGGCATTCATGTTTGACCACTTACCAGCATGTGCAGGTGGGCTCACTCCTGCCTCAGCCTCCCCAATCCCATGGATGCCCTCAAGGTGGAGAACACTGCTGCAATGCTCCTCCCATGCTTGCAGCCTCAGTGAGGAAAGGGGTCATCCACCTGTCCCACTGCTGCGTTGGCGGTGTGTGGAGATCAGGTTCTGAACCCTCAGCCTGAGGTCGTCCCACCGCTTGTGGCAGTCCTTTACACTCACCACACAGTCACGCCCACAGCGGTGCACTTGCGTGCTGCTTCTGCCCACACTTCCTTCCTCTGCTGCTGTGTGGCACGCCGTTGATCGGCACTGAACAGCATCTCTGCATGCTCACTATGTGCTCCACCAGAACAGTTAGCTCCGCCTCACTAAAGCACTGTTTGCGCTGCCTCCGGGCTGGAATCCTGGCAGACATGCTGATGGTCCCTTTTGACTTCTCACCGTGTGGATTCTGCTTGTGCTGACTCTGGGTGGCAATGGATTGTGCTTTATATGATGGCCACCTCTCTGTTTCCTGTTTTGGCGATCATGGTATTTCCGGTTCCGTGTCCGTGGCGATGTTGGCGGACACAGGTTTTGCGCTACTTGTGGCAGCGCTATGTCCATTTCCGTGGCTTTTTCTGTGATGGCGGTAACAACATTTCTGCGTCTGTGTGGTGCGCGCAACCAACAGCACGTAATCGGACGGTCTTTGCGCAACCTTGCGGATACGGAAACTTTGTTACCACCGTCACGGAATCACCGCGGTCCAGACCTGAAAAGTTGTAATGAGGCCCATGGTGTTTTCTACTTCTGTCATAGCTAATTCTGCCTCATTTGCTATTAGTGGCTGTGCCAGTGGTTCATGGCTTCCTGTTACAGAAGGTTGACTACTGTCAGAAGTGTCCTTATCTAGTTGGGCCTGGAGTTCTTCTTCGTTTTGCTGTTCATTGTGCAACATTGTTTTGTACTGCATAAAGATCACATCAGTGATAGCGCTTTCATTTGCTTTGAAAGCGTCTTCATAGCAGTCATAGTTATCTAGTATCTCTTCTTCTGTTCTCCATGGTTTACAAAGTTGTATCAGGGACATGTAATATAGTTCTTTCTGTTGAGGAGTTTTTAATGACAATTTGACATGATTAATTAAGCTTCATTTGGTAATTTTCACTAAGCTGCCTTCACAATCTGTCACTCTATAGCTACCTTTGTTTTCATCGGTTTTTATATTATTTTTGTATGCAAAGTTTTGGGCTATGTTTCCAAAGTGTTACTCCTGTTCGGGTAGTATGTGTCTAGTAAATTGGTTTTCAAAATGTCTTGGCTGTTGGGATCATTTTTGGCTATTGTTTCTATGTCCTCATATGATTTGAGAACTCGTTTTCTAGATTTAGCAGGACCAAGACTTAGCCATTCTATATGTCCAGATTTTGCATACAAAGCAGTACTGGTTAAATGATCTGCAGCTTCATAGGTGCCATATTCTCAATGAGAGGGCATTTTTATGCCTAAGCTGTACAATTTCTGAGATTGGCCTTCATTACAACTCAGGCGTTAAGGGCTTAATGCCTGATTCACATTTTAACACTTGCTTTTTGCAGGCGTTAAAATGCAAGGCGCTAAGCCACCTTAGTGCTAATTACGGCACCGTAATTTACGGTGCCGTAATTAGCGCCTTTCCCCATTCCCATTATGCCCTATGGGGCAAAATTGGGAATGGGGAAGGGGCCATTGGTGAATGGGGAATTACCGCCTCACTCTCCTTGTAATGGGGCGGTAATTCCACCATCCACCATGGCGTTAATGTAAATTACGCCTTGGCGGTAAAGTTGAAAACTTACCGCCAAGGTTGTAATGAGGGCCATAGTGTTTTGTCTGATGATAGGTCATTCCAGAGATCTTGAAGCTCTGTTTTTTCTGCTTTTGTTAAGTAGGCTGTAACATATCGTGCAACTGCATTGGAATTGTCTGCAATGTACTGCGCATCTATGTTTGCATTCCATAAGAGGGCAATAATTGCATTGTAATCATTGATATATTTTGATTCTTCTGTTCTTTTTATATAATATGTTTTCTTAGGTTATTTACCTTTAACACTATGGCCCTCATTACAAGTCAGGCGGTGGACCATGGTGCTATTAGCACCATGGTCCATGCCGGATTCCGCCATGGTGGATGGCGGAATTACCGCCCCATTCCAAGGTGAGTGGGGCGGTAATTCCCCATTCACCATTTGCCCTTCCCCATTCCCATTTTTGCCCCATAGGGCATAATGGGGATGGGGAAGGCGCTAATTACTGCACCGTAAATTACGGTGCCGTAATTAGCACCAAGGTCGCTTAGCGCCTTGGACTTTAACGCCTGTAAAAAGCAGGCGTTAAAGTGTGAATCAGTTGTTAAGGGTTAACGGCGCCGACGGCGCCGTTAAACCCTTAACACCTGACTTGTAATGAGGGCCTATGTCTAACTGAAGACATGAAATTGATCACTTCACCTGTTTCTGTAACTGGTCTAGGGAAACCAAAGTGCCATTTGGTGTAGTATTTCCCTTTGTTTTTGTAATTGCGACGACAATATTTGCCACATTTCTGTCTTTGAAATGGTACAATTTGTGCATGAAGGTCACTATGTCTCATTTGTGAAGGGATTTCTAAAGTGACATATTTTTGGATGAACTGCAAAACAGTGGCATCACTGTCCTGACCAAATTTAGGAGCACCTTTAATCCATAAAAGCATGTGGATATTTGGTGCTCCTCTGGCTTGGTATTCTTTTCGCCAAAAGAAGTGTTCCACTTCTCCAAGGGGAGGAACAGTTTTATTACAAATAAAGTGTAGCATAGCAATGAAACGATAATGGAAATATCTTGAAACATTAACAGGATCTAGAGAGCAAAGTTCTCCAGGTGTTAGTATATCTATGTTGGTTTTGTTTTTGTTTGATATGCGTAGGAAATCATGTAAATCTTCCCATGCATATTCTACACAACTTAATGTAACAAACCAAGTGGGTGGTCCAAGGTTTCTGATCATACAACGTATATCTCTGTGATGTCGGAACCAGTATTCTTTTGTACCACGCATGTTTGCAAACAGATTTGTGATGCTTGATTGTAAAACCTCATCTTTTTCTTGCACTATTTGTATTAATTGCATAGCTGACATATTTTGAAAGTGGGTTCCCGATTTCAATATGTGTGCAACTCTGTAACATAGGGTTGCTAATTCACTTTCAAAGAGTATGTGGAATATGTATTTCACATTTTGTCTAAATCTGGGATCCTCAGAATACATTCGTAATGAGCAGTATTCTAATGCTGTTATCTGAGTGGGTCTATCATCGTATCTTCCTCTTTTGCCAGTAGGAAATAGTAGAGGAAAAGCACGTGCTTCTATACTTTTTTCCCATATGCTCATTGGTGAACCTTTGGCTTGTTGCATTTGGTAAGTTTCTAGTGCATCATCTATGCTGTCATTACAGTGCAATGGATGAATTGTATAATGGTCCAAAATATTGGATACTGCAGCAGGATCCAGAAGTTCAAATTGACCAGTTTCTGGTGACTCTTGAATTATTTCAGTTGTTTCCCTTAAGCTTTCTTCAATATTTATTTATTTTTGTAGTATTCATTATTGTCTTTGAGATATTGCAAGGCTTGTCTAACCTTATGTAAATCCACGAGTTGTTGCCAAATTTGTTTGTCTTTTGTTGGTACACCATTTACTAAGACAATTAAAGATTACTCTATTGGACGTTGCACTCCCAGAGTGTGCACATTTTCTGTCAGATCTAATGGTAAATAAACTACTTTGCCACAAATGCCTTTCACCAATTCAGAGGGAGGAAAGTTAGCTGTTTTTGGTTGAAGGCGTATTATTGCTTGAAATGGGTGTACGGTTTGAATTATGATGCTCTCATACAAATTGAGTTGTTGCAGGGGTTTTGATAGTGGAAATAATTCCACGTGATAGCACGTGAAGGAGTTTGGTTGTTGTCAAGTTTTGTAGTGCAGTATCTGCAAACTATTAAGGGTTCACTTATTTCGTATTTGTTTTCTGCTAAAAGGTAGAGAGCTAACTCAAACCATTTTCATTGTCTTCTATTTTGTATGTTACGTCTATAGTTTTTGTGTTACTTTTGTAAAATGTTCTGGGGCAACACACACACACATGGTTTGGTACTTCAGCGGATGTACTTTTAAATTTTAGTATTTCTTTTTTGTATGTGTGTAATAGAAGGTTGCCATTTGCAGAATTGTTGCTAGTCTGTTTTAAAGCTATTGCATTTTGTAAGTGGCTTTCACTTCCAAAATATTTCTCTGGATACAGTCGATTTCTTCTTGTAGGTTTTTGGGTTTACCATGCAGAAGAGTGTTAGTTAAATTGGCTAGCTCTAAAGCAGAAGTTTTAGCATAGTACACTTTATACACTAGATTTCTTACATTTGAATGATGTGTTGATATCATTTTGATATCATGGAAGGTGCTTTTGCAGATAGGTCCTGAAATGCAGGCTAATGAATGTCTTTGTAGTCCTGTCTATTTCCACATTGGACAGGTATCCATATTTTTCAGCACTTTCATTTTCATTTTGTTTTTACCTTTCACATACTGATTGAGGAGCTGGCGTAAAGATTTGAAAGATTTGTTGGGAATGTTACATTGACGTGCATGGCCATTTGTATACTGGATGTTCTGGTTGAGTCGAATGGAGAGGTAATTCAGAGTTTTCTGGGGATATTTTTGTAAGCAGTGTTTCTTGTTCCATGATGGTATTATTAATTTTTTCATACCCTCGTCCACTGATATGGATGGCATTTGTGTTTGTTTTGTTTTGTTTGTATGATTCTTCATTAACATATGGTTCTGTGGTCATGGTGTGACTCCATTCACCTCCACAGATATTTAAGAAGTTATTTTTGTTGACATTTTGTTTATTGAGAAGTTTTTTGTAGTTTAGTACTTAGTTTTGTTAGTGGTTTGATCCTGTTTAAAACTAAAATAAATAACTTCCTTTTGAGAAGGATTGCACTGTCTACGAGAGCTTCTAGGATTCACTTTCTACGGTAGGTGTTAAGGGTTGTGCATGATTTCGCTCCTGTTCTTATTAGATTCTGAAGGACTCTGTGGCAGAACATTTTTGCTAAAATACTTTTTTTAGTATGGTTAGTTGGTAGTATATGAGGATTTATAGGAGCAGTGTTAGCAATAGTGGTAGCAAATTATTGTTAAGCATTTTTTGTTTCGTTTCACATTTTGATAGAGGAGGCAAAGATTCTGATGTAGAAGCTTCTTTTGTTTTGCTAAATGACTGCATTAGCTGTTTTGTTTGAACGTTTTGTTCAAACTCTGGTAGAGATGGATGCTTATTTTGGACACTTTTATTTTCATTTGCTCTGCTTCTGCGTTACTTTCTATGGACTTGCTTTTTGGTAGGCATTCTTTGGGGTCTGTTGAAAAAAAGAAGGTATGGGTTGGTCTGTTTTACAATGTATGTGTGCTGTGAGAATGTGTGTATGAGTTCGATGGGGAAGATGTATGTGGTGGTATGTGAATGTGCATTGGGCAGTTACAATGAGTTGGGAAGGCTATTTTTCTGTTTGTATGTTACTACACTGTGGTTCAGATGAGAGTAGAAAGTGAGCTAGTGGTGAGGAGAACCATTAATAGTAAACATAATGGTATAAAATTAAACAGTTCTTTGTTTTGTAGTACTAACATTCTAAGGCTTGAGTATGTTATTTGTCTTGCAAAAAATGGGGATTTGTGTGCCATTCTGCCTGCTAATCACTGTTTAATAAATGGGGATTTGTGGGCAGAATGGTTCAGAAATCAATGTTTTTTTTGGTTCGCAAATTACATGAATGATCCACACAGTCTCTTTGAAGAACAGTAAGAATATAAAGGTAGTATTGTTCTTACTTTTGTTTGTGGAAGGTGCAGGTTTCTTCGGATATGTTTTTTGTAGTTTAGATGCTGATGATTTTCAGGATAGTGGTCTTCACTGCAATTGTAAACGGAAGAAGTTAGTAATTTTGTGACTTTATAGCACTGATGTTAATGTACATGTTGATTTTTATGTTTTTGTGGTAGTATTCTTGTTTGATATCTGAACATAGTGTATGCATGCATTTCATTTGACTATGTGCAGCCTTTATATGTTATTTTCTGTATGTTAGTTCAACCTGCTTGAATTTTAAGTTCATGAAATTCACTTGTTTTTTTGCAGCTTTGTGGTAGATAGCAGAGAGGTTTGGAAGTGATAGTTCATTTTAGTAGATGGGATAAATGTGAATAATTTCATTTTATAACTAGACATGCAAACAATCGGGAGCACCTGAGAGGGAGATTTCACCACAGCAATCAGGAACATTTATTTTTCTCATGCGATTGCATTGGGATTACCATTAATTTAGGTGGGAGATAGTAAAAAATTGTGAAATCGGGGAGGTTAGCATGTATGTATAGGTTATGCGGGAGACAGTAAAAAGTAGTGCGATTTTTCAATGAAAATTGGGAGTCTCGCGCTTAAATCGGGAGCATTGGCATGTATGTATTGGCTATGCAGATTTAGTGGCATTACTTTGTTTATATGGAATCATAAGAGTTGTAGATGTACTCTGAATAAAATATGCATACCTGTACTTTGTAATCATGCATGTGGATATGCATGGAGCTGTAGGTAGAAATCTTCGAGACTTGCACAGTAGTTTTTGTAGTAGGTGCTTTCCAATGATATGAGACTTGTATTCAGAGTGAACAACAGTACAATTGAAGTGCGGAACTCTGATGATGGAGTTAGATGTAGAGGTCTTGGATGTGATTGGTGGATGGTTATGTGACTGCTTAGCTGTGTCCAATGAGGGAATGGAATCGCGAGTGATGTGGAAAGGGTAGAAGGGCTGGCTAAGAGTTACGTGTCCGCGGGTAGGGCGTGCCACATACAGGGTTTTCCAGCAAATCCAGCATGTAAAGGGGACTGTAGAGATCAGCCAATCAGATGTTGACGTTGTTGATTTGTGTAGAAAGAGAGTGTGTGTAGTGAAGATGGCAGAGGTGGAGACAGTCAGGGTGTTGGTGCTCGGAGATATGTTTGTTCATGGTTTACAGCAGTATTCTCAATGCAGGCATGTGACAAACAATTTTGATGTTAGAGAAGTGGAGGTGGTGTGGAGTGCTGTGACTGACTGCAATGTAGAGGCAATTCTCCAAGTTTGCAGAGATATGCAGAGGTTGAACAATCCCCATGTGGTAGTTTTGCACTATGGTGCTTTCCATTTGGGCTATGTGAGTTCCTCTACTTTGTTGGGACATTTGGAACAGTTGGTTCAAGCAGTAATCAACATCCTTCCAAATATGAAAGTAATTTTTTCAGGATTACTTCCTAGAGCAAAATGGGACAACAGTTCTGTTTTTTGTGCTGATCAAAGCATTGCTAGGTGTGAAATCAATCGAGGCATGCATGCTTTCGTGCTAAGAGCTGGTATGTTTTTCTGTAGCAACGAGAACATTGTTTCGAGTAATGCGGCTTACTTTGAAGCAGATGATGTTTCTTTATCTTTTTTGGGAAATGCCATGTTCTTTTGGAATGTAAATTTTAGGAGTAAACTAAGAAGAAACCCCCCCAAAAAAATACTAAATAAGAGGTTTCTGTCAGGCATCTGCAAAAAAAACAAAAAAACATTTCTCTTTTCAGAGCCCACCTTAAATGGGAAATGGGGAACACTATTTAAATGTACATTCACTACGCTCAGATTTTCTACATGTCTGCGGACATGGCGTTAGTCTGCGGACAGCACATATTACATTAGGGCATTCTGGGGTGGAGAAGCATGCAAATGAGAATGAGTGGAGCTAGGGATTGGTCAGTAAAGTTTAGTGGGTGTGTTGTGTAAGGAGCGATTTAGTGAGGACGTCATTTTCCTGAGAGAAGAACAGATAGCTATGGCTGTGTGTTTTCGAAAAAAGATTATCTGGATTTTGGGAAACTCATGCATATATTGGTTGGAGGTATATGCAGAACGTTGTGGTGTATCTGCAGATCTTGGATTCCCTCATGTGGAAGTGCACTGGCATGGAGTGCGTGGAATGAAGTGGCTGGACTTGGTACCTCTCTGTGCTACTTTACCAACAGAGCGTCATCCTGACATAATTATAATTCAATGTGGAGGGAACAGTTTAGGATATGTGTCTGGAATTTCTTTGCAATTTGCAATGAAAGAAGGACTTGAGAAGGTCATGGACATGTTTCCAACTTCCCAAGTAATTTTTTCTCGTATTGCGCAAAGACAAATGTGGCTGCGTTCTTCTTCATTTGGTCCACAAATGGAGAAAGTGAGGCGCAATGTCAATAAGGTTGTTTATGCCTTTCTAAGAGATGTTGGCATGTCCTCTTTTCACAATGAAAATATTATGTTTCGTAGCACTTTCATTTTTCGCAGAGATGGAGTCTGTCTTACATATGCTGGCAATCAGATTTTCCTTAGAAATTTACAAAATGCATTGCAACCTTTTTTGGAATTATAGTCATCTATTTTGCATTAGATGTTGATGAATCCAAGTTTTTCAAACACACAAAAACCACCAAAAGGCTCTTTTCAGAGCCACCACTTACTCCCAGAGAAAATAGAATTGGTTTTGCTAGGGAAGCACCCCAAAATGTTATCTGTCCTAGGAATAGCCGTGGACTTGTAAAAAATGCACAGGGCCCTGCACTGTTTATTTGACACTTCTATTTTTAAACTGTGATTGGCGGCTCTGAAAAGAGCCTTTTTTTGGATTTTTGTTGTTTTATATTTTTTTTCTTTTTTTATACACGACACAATAGAAGAGGAGGGGAAAGAAGGGTAAGGAAGGAACACCAAACATGGGGATAAGAAAGGGCAGGTAGAGAGAGGAAGATGTAGGGTGGGCCTTATTTAGTTAGGTAGCAGGTCTTCTGGTGGTCCATGACTGTAGTCTTGAAAGCACTTTGAAGACTCTCCCCCCTGCAGAGTACTGCGTCACAGTACATACACAATATTGTGACCCTCGAAAGATAAGGGTCAACAGCATCGCGAATGGCCTGTGAATCAGCTGGAAGGATGCGCTCTCCCACAGGAGTGTCTCTTGTGGTGAGAGGAGCGGAAACGGAGGATGCTGTGGAGGAACTCAACCTACTACGTTCATCACAAGGTACAACCTTGCGACCGTCCGCACAGTGGAACGAAGATAGGTGTCACTTCATGGATGTCGTACCAAAGCTGTATGCACCACGTCTCCCACGACTCAGCACTAAATTGCACTGGTTACAGGTGACCTTGTCTGCACGTGCTTTTGGTACATTACCATAAACGGTAAATAACCGTCACACCCAAGACTCCCGGCGAGTGCTGGTAGTAGGGAGTTCCTCGACCTCATTCTCTTCATCCTCTTCATCCTCATTCTCTACATCCTCACGCGTGTTCCCCTCTGCAGGCCCTTGGGGAGGTGGTTGTGGTGTAGGGTTTGGGGGTGGTGCTGAGGCTGATGTAGCAACAGCAGCCATGGATGCCATTAGGGTTGATGCAGAAATCTGAGCTAGAGCAGTAAAGGCAGCAAAAGCCAATCTGCAATAGCCAGAAAGTACAATGAAGACCAGCTCTGGGGTGTAGCCTTTTATAGGGGTGGAGGGGTGCACCTCGAGAACTTATCGAACACTCAAAAGCCTTCAAAAAGTTACAAAAAATATGTGGTAAGCCAGGACCATTGTCTGGGACATGTGAAATGGTGATTTTTTACTGTAAAATAATTTGAATTGTCTAAATAAGTTCTTTTAAAATGTTGGGCATCAGGACAGAGTCCGCAAATTAGAACACACGCTCACCGTGGGTGCGGTCACATGATGATGTTGGGAACACGTCCGTGAAGGGAATGTTTGTCTGCAGAACAGCAAATGCGCTGGAGTGGTTGTTCTATGGAGTGTTCATGTCCTGAAACTAATTAAAAGTGTGACACAAGTGAGACGGACAGTTACGGACAGGCGCGATGTTCGCAGGAGTTAGGGGTATGGTGCACATGTGATGTCATCAATGACATTTGTGATGTCATCGTTGATGTCATGGGTGTTAGTCTTAGCAGTGCACGGTGGTGGTGCGAGTTATGGTTGCTTAGCTTAACATAAATGGCAAATTTCAGGGTTTTTTCGGTTTTACTTGGAACCATACCGTCCGTTTAACAACGTTTTTTTACTGAATTTCATAGGTTTTTAGTAGCGCAACTTAACCATAACGTCCCTTTAACAAAGTTTTTTTTTTACTGAATTAAATTATATGCTAATTATGAAATGTATGCCGAATGAAGCACCAAACCATTGTTGCTGAGTGGTTAAATGCTTGGCTTTGAACCCTGGCAAACCAAGTTCAAGGCTGGAATGTTTTTATTTAAATAATTTTATTTAATTAAAAGAAAATCAATGCAACTGGGAAGTGGCGAGGTTTGTTGCACTGAAGTCCTGTGATCTTATTTGACATGAGGGTGTTTAGAAGTGGCTGCAATGTCAGCCACGTTCAAACATCCCTTGCGCCAAAATAACAGTGCCGGAATAGCTTTCCTGCCAAAAAGGGCATGCTGAAATGGGCGCAGCAGCAGAATTGACACACTATATCGACCCACGCCAACATGTTGACACCAAAAAGGGGTGTACAGCTTGGAGCACATTGCAAGTGTGTGGTCTATGACAAATAATTACATTTCACATTTAGCCTAAAAACATTGTGAGTTCCCAAAGCTTGCAATCTGAAGCCCATGTCTAGTGGTCTGGTAGCATTTTAAAATGGGTGGCCGTGCCCACTGACCATGGCTGAAGACCATGCTAGTGGTCTGGAAGCGTTCTATAAATCTATGGACTAACAGAACCCTTAAAATTATATTAAACCGCTAAATGCAAATTTGTGTTTTTTACATTGTGTATATGACCACTATAACACAAACTCTTACTATGCACCCTCTTACAAGACACGTTCCTATGTGCTTATATGACACACACTCCTATGGCATATGCTCCTGCCGCATGCACTCCTAGGACACGTGTTACAAAAACACATGGTCCTACAACATACTCTTCTGATGTGCACACCGACCAAATTGCCTGCTATTACTCACACTCTTACAACACACACTGTTAACATCCACACTGCAGTGAGCGAGTGTTGTGGGGACACACTCCCAGCCCCATACCGACCCCACCGAAACACCTAAACACATACCACAAAAAGTTTGAACCTTTGGTAGTTAGAACTTTTCGTGGTGTGTGTTATAGGTCTTTTGGTGTGGTCGGTAATTTTAACTCGGACATTCTGTCCTATTCCATATAACATCAACACATGCTTCTACAACATGTACTCCTTCAACACACACTCCTACAACACTCACTCCATCAACACATGCTCCTACAACATGAGCTGCTCCAACACATACACTTACAAAACACACGACACACAATCTTACAACACACACTCTTACAGCACTGAAAATTACAACACACACACACGACACATACACTTATGCCACACGCTGTTATGCAACATGCTCTTATGCCACACACAAACACTTATACTAAAAGCTCTTACAACAAGTCAGTAATACAAAAAACATTAAAAATCAATAATCATTGAATTGTCATAAAGTTGAAATTATTTGAAAGAAAAAAACACTTTACAAAATAATTAAGTTTAAAGCAACACATCTGAAATAATAAAGTTAAGGTTACAACATCATAAACTTTATTAATATTGTGTTAAAATATTAAATTAAAATCAAATATCATGGTAACCTCAACTCACTCATACACTTAGAAACATAAAATATTACCATCAAATTATAACAATTCACACATAAAGACAATGAATTCGGTTGCCAGTCAAAGGATCGAATCTAAAGGGTCGACAGGTCAAAGGATCGACACCAAAGGGTCGACAGGTCAAAGAATCACATTTTTCTTTACACATTTATTTTTTTTGGGGGGCGGTCCCCCCCAACCCCATTTTTTTGCTAAAAAAACACTTTTTTTCCCTAAACGAAAACCTAAAAAAATATATATAATTTTAAAAAGAAATCAATCCTTTGACCTTTCGACCCTTTGGTATCGATCCTTTGACCTGTCGA
The DNA here is from genome assembly GCF_040938575.1 of Ambystoma mexicanum. NCBI lineage: Eukaryota > Metazoa > Chordata > Amphibia > Caudata > Ambystomatidae > Ambystoma > Ambystoma mexicanum. The sequence goes on along the minus strand of NC_090922.1, from coordinate 152,539,737 downwards.
CCCTTTAGATTCGATCCTTTGACTATTGACTATAGACACCAATGAATTCTATAGAATGTAAAATCCTTCAAAAGTACTTTAAATGTAAACCTCTTACATTATTTTAAAAGAAAGTATAACATATTTTGTAATACAAAATTACTAAATAATAACAAACCTAACATATAAAACACACACTCAAAAAGCAATACAAAAAATACACAGAATATTTTGTAAAACAATCTACATCAAAATGTACATAAGCATGCAAATTTCATACTTTACATAAACAACAATATCAATTAACAAGGTAATGTCATCAATGTAAATGCATATACATGCATGTTACTAATCAATAAACATAACATTAATTAAAACAAAAACATCCACTAAGCACCTACAAATGTATTAACATATCATGTTCAGTAAATGCTTAGTAAGATTTACTTCTACAAATAACAATATATACACATTGCAACCTGTAAATCCTAACAAAAGCAGTACAAATGTAATACACATAAAACATAAATAAATAAAAAGAGTTTTACTTTTTTTAAAACAAATATTCTCACAACACATTGCATTACTATAACTATAAAGCATTTTATAGCAAACATAGAATATTGCAAAACAAAAACAGTTTGAGTTAAGTATTACCCGACAATCTCCATAACCTAACTCATTATCTTCATGCACAGAAATGATTGCTCTGCTTCGAAGCTACTACTTCCCTATGTATAACTATCACATATTGTGACTAGACCCTAAGGAAGTAGTGTAAGTGCAATGTGTAGAAATATGAGCATATCCAGGAAAATTACAATAATAAAAAAAAAACAACAGAACTGTAAGACAGTGTTGATAACCTTACTAATCATCTTCATATATAGAAAGTATTGCTGTCTTCCAAGTCTGTGTTTTCCCCATTGTATATGTTTCATATGCTTTGAGTGGACCCTAAGTGAACTGTAAGAACATATTTGAAGTATAAGTCTACAAATATAGTGCTTTGTACTATAGTATAGTGAATTTTTAGTTCCTGACTGTTACTGGCCTAGATATATCATTAAAGGAAATAAGAGTGAGCCAGAAATGTGATGTCATAAGTGATGTCATCAATGACATTTGTGATGTCATCTTTGATGTCCTGGGTGTTAGTCTTAGCAGTGCACGGTGGTGGCGCGAGTTATGGTTGCTTAGCTTACCATAACTGGCGAATTTCAGGGGGTTTACGGTTTTCCTTGAAACCATAACATCCCTTTAACAAAGATTTTTTGTTGAATTTCATAGGTTTTTAGTAGCGGAACTTAACCATAATGTCGCTTTAACAAAGTTTTTCTACTGAATATACAAATTTATAGTGTGAATTTGATAGATGTTTACTAGGAATCCCTTACTTTATATACATTTAACATAGAACCCCCTGCTAATGATTCTATGTCCGTGTACTGTGCATATGTCTGCGGACGGATGCAGACAACTTCAACACTACCCAAAAACTCAGGGGGTATCTTAAATTGTTATATCATGCCATTTAAACACTGCACAAGTTCAAAAAGCAGCACATGACCACATTATATGTAATAATAAATAAGAAGTGGAACCTATATATGAAACACATCAACCATCCATTTCAATACCATATGTAGTAAAATGGAATATACAAAGACAAAAAAGATATGCTTCCAACATAATTACCTCACAGAAACTGCACAGCTAGGGGCAACAGTAGACCTACACAACAGTAAGAATACAATTTACCACAAACTAGTAAGTAAACTTCATTTTTCTTATATATTTCTAAACTTTTTGTATTAGGTACACTAAAATTAATATATTTGTGTTTTTTACACAGAAATGTGCAGTACTTTGTTATGGCTTGAGGAACATTTTCCATGTGAGGAAATGTCTGAAGACAGTGATACTAATGGTAGACACTTCTCTATATAAGTAAACTAATAATCATTACTTTATGTGTACTTAACATATATATATATATATATATATATATATATATATATATATATATATATATATATATATATATATACATATATACACAAATTGAAAATAATACACTAAAAGACACATTGGAAAATGCTCTGCAGGGCATGGAACAAAAAAATAAAAAATGGACATGCTCATGGAAAATGTCAATCTTTTGAAATATTTTGTGGAGGACCACATAAAAGAAAAAAATTAAATACCTTTGTCCAACATGTACCTGTTCCCCCTCTCCATGTCCCAGTCAACTATCCCCAAACCCTCAACACCTAGAAAAATGTTTTGATGAGACTTCCATCCCTTCATCCCCTCCCATCCATCCTCTCTGAACTCCTAGTTCCCCTGTATTTGTATCAGTTTCTGCTTCCCCCCTCTCTTTCATAAATTGTATATCTGTATATAATAAAAAAAATATTATGTTTCTTTTAATTAAATCATTTGTGTCTTATTTTTTTTTTAAAGCAGTTAAAGTGTCCACGGACAGCGTGCCTGTCCGGGATGTCCGTAATCAACAAAATAGGGATGTCCTAAGGACACTATACCTGTCTGTACTATCGCAAGCAAAGATGGAACTGTTGTATTCTTGCTGTTGTGTAGGTCAAGATGGAACTGTTGTATTCTTACTGTTGTGTAGGTCTACTGTTGCCCCTAGCTGTGCAGTTTCTGTGAGGTAATTATGTTGGAAGCATATCTTTTTTGTCTTTGTATATTCCATTTTACTACATATGGTATTTAAATGGATGGTTGATGTGTTTCATATATATATAGGTTCCACTATTTATATATATAGGTTCCACTTCTTATTTATTATTACATATAATGTGTTTATGTACTGCTTTTTGAACTTGTGCAGTATTTAAATGGCATGATAAAACAATTTAAGATACCCCCTGAGTTTTTGGGTAGTGTTGAAGTTGTCTGCGTCCGTCCTTGGACTGGCAGTGGTGGAGCTGGATGGGGTGGTGGTATTGGATGGCACAGAATCAGGAATAGATTGCATATGTGCAATATTTGCCTGTTGGCCAATCAACATGGACTCTATGAGCCTGAAGGTGTTGTCATTGCCCTCCGGCACATGGCGTGCCAGGGTGACTATAGTGTTGGCAAAGCGTCCAATGGACCTTGAGAGGTGATGTACTGACGTGCTGTAGCCCTCCTTCTGCAGCCTAGATTCCTCAAGCTGCCTCTCCACCAGCTGGGTGAGGGTAGCCTGCTGCTCCTCAATCCGCTGCATGCGGGAATTTAGCTCTGCCATTGATGGGGTGGGTGACCTCATGGGACTTCGGAGTGATGTGGGGCTGAATTCCAGCTGATGGAAGGATTCAAAGTCATCCAATGTGAGCATCTCCCCCTGTGGGCCAGTATCAGACTGCACTGCCAGGGCACTGTTGTCACTACATGACGCCTCCTCTGCAGTGCAGCTGCTTTCTGTGGTGGGTTGGGTGGGCATGATGGGTGCCCGTGGCACCTCTGTTGCATCAGGCAGCGTGGAGACGGTGGGGATGTCGGTGATGGTGCCCGGCACATGTGTTGTAGTTGCTACTGGGGGCAGAGATGCCGAACTGCTGGCAGCATCCTCCTGTGCAAGGGCGCTGGCTTGGACACGTGCCGGTGCGGATTGTCTGGGCTGTTGTGCAGTATCACTGTCACTTGATATGGCTGTGGGGACACAGAGGACATGCAATTAGTAATGTGGTGGTGCCTGATGGGTGCATCACATGCATCATACAGGTTGATCATTTAATAGTGGCAATTACATGCATCTGCTTGTTGGGGGTATACATTGTAGTGATATTGGTTGCCATATGGATCATGATGGGCCCTTTGGCCCAGTCATGCACTTCCTGGGGGGGTGGGGTTGTTAATGGGTCCTTTGGCCCAGTCATGCACTGCCTGGGGGGGGTTGTTAATGGGTCCTTTGGCCCAGTCATGCACTGCCTGGGGGGGTTGGGGGTGAGGGTTGTTAATGAGTCCTTTGGCCCAGTCATGCATTCATGCCATCAACATATACTCATATGGCATTCATGTTTGACCACTTACCAGCATGTGCAGGTGGGCTCACTCCTGCCTCAGCCTCCCCAATCCCATGGATGCCCTCAAGGTGGAGAACACTGCTGCAATGCTCCTCCCATGCTTGCAGCCTCAGTGAGGAAAGGGGTCATCCACCTGTCCCACTGCTGCGTTGGCGGTGTGTGGAGATCAGGTTCTGAACCCTCAGCCTGAGGTCGTCCCACCGCTTTTGGCAGTCCTTTACACTCACCACACAGTCACGCCCACAGCGGTGCACTTGCGTGCTGCTTCTGCCCACACTTCCTTCCTCTGCTGCTGTGTGGCACGCTGTTGATCGGCACTGAACAGCATCTCTGCATGCTCACTATGTGCTCCACCAGAACAGTTAGCTCCGCCTCACTAAAGCACTGTTTGCGCTGCCTCCGGGCTGGAATCCTGGCAGACATGCTGATGGTCCCTTTTGACTTCTCACCGTGTGGATTCTGCTTGTGCTGACTCTGGGTGGCAATGGATTGTGCTTTATATGATGGCCACCTCTCTGTTTCCTGTTTTGGCGATCATGGTATTTCCGGTTCCGTGTCCGTGGCGACGTTGGCGGACACAGGTTTTGCGCTACTTGTGGCAGCGCTATGTCCATTTCCGTGGCTTTTTCTGTGATGGCGGTAACAACATTTCTGCGTCTGTGTGGTGCGCGCAACCAACAGCACGTAATCGGACGGTCTTTGCGCAACCTTGCAGATGCGGAAACTTTGTTACCACCGTCACGGAATCACCGCGGTCCAGACCTGAAAAGTTGTAATGAGGCCCATGGTGTTTTCTACTTCTGTCATAGCTAATTCTGCCTCATTTGCTATTAGTGGCTGTGCCAGTGGTTCATGGCTTCCTGTTACAGAAGGTTGACTACTGTCAGAAGTGTCCTTATCTAGTTGGGCCTGGAGTTCTTCTTCGTTTTGCTGTTCATTGTGCAACATTGTTTTGTACTGCGTAAAGATCACATCGGTGATAGCGCTTTCATTTGCTTTGAAAGCGTCTTCATAGCAGTCATAGTTATCTAGTATCTCTTCTTCTGTTCTCCATGGTTTACAAAGTTGTATCAGGGACATGTAATATAGTTCTTTCTGTTGAGGAGTTTTTAATGACAATTTGACATGATTAATTAAGCTTCATTTGGTAATTTTCACTAAGCTGCCTTCACAATCTGTCACTCTATAGCTACCTTTGTTTTCATCGGTTTTTATATTATTTTTGTATGCAAAGTTTTGGGCTATGTTTCCAAAGTGGTACTCCTGTTCGGGTAGTATGTGTCTAGTAAATTGGTTTTCAAAATGTCTTGGCTGTTGGGATCATTTTGGGCTATTGTTTCTATGTCCTCATATGATTTGAGAACTCGTTTTCTAGATTTAGCAGGACCAAGACTTAGCCATTCTATATTTCCAGATTTTGCATACAAAGCAGTACTGGTTAAATGATCTGCAGCTTCATAGGTGCCATATTCTCAATGAGAGAGCATTTTTATGCCTAAGCTGTACAATTTCTGAGATTGGCCTTCATTACAACTCAGGCGTTAAGGGCTTAATGCCTGATTCACATTTTAACACGTGCTTTTTGCAGGCGTTAAAATGCAAGGCGCTAAGCCACCTTAGTGCTAATTACGGCACCGTAATTTACGGTGCCGTAATTAGCGCCTTTCCCCATTCCCATTATGCCCAATTGGGCAAAAATGGGAATGGGGAAGGGGCCATTGGTGAATGGGGAATTACCGCCTCACTCACCTTGTAATGGGGCGGTAATTCCACCATCCACCATGGCGTTAATGTAAATTACGCCTTGGCGGTAAAGTTGAAAACTTACCGCCAAGGTTGTAATGAGGGCCATAGTGTTTTGTCTGATGATAGGTCATTCCAGAGATCTTGAAGCTCTGTTTTTTCTGCTTTTGTTAAGTAGGCTGTAACATATCGTGCAACTGCATTGGAATTGTCTGCAATGTACTGCGCATCTATGTTTGCATTCCATAAGAGGGCAATAATTGCATTGTAATCATTGATATATTTTGATTCTTCTGTTCTTTTTATATAATATGTTTTCTTAGGTGATTTACCTTTAACACTATGGCCCTCATTACAAGTCAGGCGGTGGACCATGGTGCTATTAGCACCATGGTCCATGCCGGATTCCGCCATGGTGGATGGCGGAATTACCGCCCCATTCCAAGGTGAGTGGGGCGGTAATTCCCCATTCACCATTTGCCTTTCCCCATTCCCATTTTTGCCCCATAGGGCATAATGGGGATTGGGAAGGCGCTAATTACTGCACCGTAAATTACGGTGCCGTAATTAGCACCAAGGTCGCTTAGCGCCTTGGACTTTAACGCCTGTAAAAAGCAGGCGTTAAAGTGTGAATCAGTTGTTAAGGGTTAACGGCGCCGACGGCGCCGTTAAACCCTTAACACCTGACTTGTAATGAGGGCCTATGTCTAACTGAAGACATGAAATTGATCACTTCACCTGTTTCTGTAACTGGTCTAGGGAAACCAAAGTGCCATTTGGTGTAGTAGTTCCCTTTGTTTTTGTAATTGCGACGACAATATTTGCCACATTTCTGTCTTTGAAATGGTACAATTTGTGCATGAAGGTCACTATGTCTCATTTGTGAAGGGATTTCTAAAGTGACATATTTTTGGATGAACTGCAAAACAGTGGCATCACTGTCCTGACCAAATTTAGGAGCACCTTTAATCCATAAAAGCATGTGGATATTTGGTGCTCCTCTGGCTTGGTATTCTTTTCGTCAAAAGAAGTGTTCCACTTCTCCAAGGGGAGGAACAGTTTTATTACAAATAAAGTGTAGCATAGCAATGAAACGATAATGGAAATATCTTGAAACATTAACAGGATCTAGAGAGCAAAGTTCTCCAGGTGTTAGTATATCTATGTTGGTTTTGTTTTTGTTTGATATGCGTAGGAAATCATGTAAATCTTCCCATGCATATTCTACACAACTTAATGTAACAAACCAAGTGGGTGGTCCAAGGTTTCTGATCATACAACGTATATCTCTGTGATGTCGGAACCAGTATTCTTTTGTACCACGCATGTTTGCAAACAGATTTGTGTTGCTTGATTGTAAAACCTCATCTTTTTCTTGCACTATTTGTATTAATTGCATAGCTGACATATTTTGAAAGTGGGTTCCCGATTTCAGTATGTGTGCAACTCTGTAACATAGGGTTGCTAATTCACTTTCAAAGAGTATGTGGAATATGTATTTCACATTTTGTCTAAATCTGGGATCCTCAGAATACATTCGTAATGAGCAGTATTCTAATGCTGTTATCTGAGTGGGTCTATCATCGTATCTTCCTCTTTTGCCAGTAGGAAATAGTAGAGGAAAAGCACGTGCTTCTATACTTTTTTCCCATATGCTCATTGGTGAACCTTTGGCTTGTTGCATTTGGTAAGTTTCTAGTGCATCATCTATGCTGTCATTACAGTGCAATGGATGAATTGTATAATGGTCCAAAATATTGGATACTGCAGCAGGATCCAGAAGTTCAAATTGACCAGTTTCTGGTGACTCTTGAATTATTTCAGTTGTTTCCCTTAAGCTTTCTTCAATATTTATTTATTTTTGTAGTATTCATTATTGTCTTTGAGATATTGCAAGGCTTGTCTAACCTTATGTAAATCCACGAGTTGTTGCCAAATTTGTTTGTCTTTTGTTGGTACACCATTTACTAAGACAATTAAAGATTACTCTATTGGACGTTGCACTCCCAGAGTGTGCACATTTTCTGTCAGATCTAATGGTAAATAAACTACTTTGCCACAAATGCCTTTCACCAATTCAGAGGGAGGAAATTTAGCTGTTTTTGGTTGAAGGCGTATTATTGCTTGAAATGGGTGTACTGTTTGAATTATGATGCTCTCATACAAATTGAGTTGTTGCAGGGGTTTTGATAGTGGAAATAATTCCAAGTTATTCGTGATAGCACGTGAAGGAGTTTGGTTGTTGTCAAGTTTTGTAGTGCAGTATCTGCAAACTATTAAGGGTTCACTTATTTCGTATTTGTTTTCTGCTAAAAGGTAGAGAGCTAACTCAAACCATTTTCATTGTCTTCTATTTTGTATGTTACGTCTATAGTTTTTGTGTTACTTTTGTAAAATGTTCTGGGGCAACACACACACACATGGTTTGGTACTTCAGCGGATGTACTTTTAAATTTTAGTATTTCTTTTTTGTATGTGTGTAATAAAAGGTTGCCATTTGCAGAATTGTTGCTAGTCTGTTTTAAAGCTATTGCATTTTGTAAGTGGCTTTCACTTCCAAAATATTTCTCTGGATACAGTCGATTTCTTCTTGTAGGTTTTTGGGTTTACCATGCAGAAGAGTGTTAGTTAAATTGGCTAGCTCTAAAGCAGAAGTTTTAGCATAGTACACTTTATACACTAGATTTCTTACATCTGAATGATGTGTTGATATCATTTTGATATCATGGAAGGTGCTTTTGCAAATAGGTCCTGAAATGCAGGCTAATGAATGTCTTTGTAGTCCTGTCTATTTCCACATTGGACAGGTATCCATATTTTTCAGCACTTTCATTTTCATTTTGTTTTTACCTTTCACATACTGATTGAGGAGCTGGCGTAAAGATTTGAAAGATTTGTTGGGAATGTTACATTGACGTGCATGGCCATTTGTATACTGGATGTTCTGGTTGAGTCGAATGGAGAGGTAATTCAGAGTTTTCTGGGGATATTTTTGTAAGCAGTGTTTCTTGTTCCATGATGGTATTATTAATTTTTTCATACCCTCGTCCACTGATATGGATGGCAATTGTGTTTGTTTTGTTTTGTTTGTATGATTCTTCATTAACATATGGTTCTGTGGTCATGGTGTGACTCCATTCACCTCCACAGATATTTAAGAAGTTATTTTTGTTGACATTTTGTTTATTGAGAAGTTTTTTGTAGTTTAGTACTTAGTTTTGTTAGTGGTTTGATCCTGTTTAAAACTAAAATAAATAACTTCATTTTGAGAAGGATTGCACTGTCTACGAGAGCTTCTAGGATTCACTTTCTACGGTAGGTGTTAAGGGTTGTGCATGATTTCGCTCCTGTTCTTATTAGATTCTGAAGGACTCTGTGGCAGAACATTTTTGCTAAAATACTTTTTTTAGTATGGTTAGTTGGTAGTATATGAGGATTTATAGGAGCAGTGTTAGCAATAGTGGTAGCAAATTATTGTTAAGCATTTTTTGTTTCGTTTCACATTTTGATAGAGGAGGCACAGATTCTGATGTAGAAGCTTCTTTTGTTTTGCTAAATGACTGCATTAGCTGTTTTGTTTGAACGTTTTGTTCAAACTCTGGTAGAGATGGATGCTTATTTTGGACACTTTTATTTTCATTTGCTCTGCTTCTGCGTTACTTTCTATGGACTTGCTTTTTGGTAGGCATTCTTTGGGGTCTGTTGAAAAAAAGAAGGTATGGGTTGGTCTGTTTTACAATGTATGTGTGCTGTGAGCATGTGTGTATGAGTTTGATGGGGAAGATGTATGTGGTGGTATGTGAATGTGCATTGGGCAGTTACAATGAGTTGGGAAGGCTATTTTTCTGTTTGTATGTTACTACACTGTGGTTCAGATGAGAGTAGAAAGTGAGCTAGTGGTGAGGAGAACCATTAATAGTAAACATAATGGTATAAAATTAAACAGTTCTTTGTTTTGTAGTACTAACATTCTAAGGCTTGAGTATGTTATTTGTCTTGCAAAAAATGGGGATTTGTGTGCCATTCTGCCTGCTAATCACTGTTTAATAAATGGGGATTTGTGGGCAGAATGGTTCAGAAATCAATGTTTTTTTTGGTTCGCAAATTACATGAATGATCCACACAGTCTCTTTGAAGAACAGTAAGAATATAAAGGTAGTATTGTTCTTACTTTTGTTTGTGGAAGGAGCAGGTTTCTTCGGATATGTTTTTTGTAGTTTAGATGCTGATGATTTTCAGGATAGTGGTCTTCACTGCAATTGTAAACGGAAGAAGTTAGTAATTTTGTGACTTTATAGCACTGATGTTAATGTACATGTTGATTTTTATGTTTTTGTGGTAGTATTCTTGTTTGATATCTGAACATAGTGTATGCATGCATTTCATTTGACTATGTGCATCCTTTATATGTTATTTTCTGTATGTTAGTTCGACCTGCTTGAATTTTAAGTTCATGAAATTCACTTGTTTTTTTGCAGCTGTGTGGTAGATAGCAGAGAGGTTTGGAAGTGATAGTTCATTTTAGTAGATGGGATAAATGTGAATAATTTCATTTTATAACTAGACATGCAAACAATCGGGAGCACCTGAGAGGGAGATTTCACCACAGCAATCAGGAACATTTATTTTTCTCATGCGATTGCATTGGGATTACCATTAATTTAGGTGGGAGATAGTAAAAAATTGTGAAATCGGGGAGGTTAGCATGTATGTATAGGTTATGCGGGAGACAGTAAAAAGTAGTGCGATTTTTCAATGAAAATTGGGAGTCTCGCGCTTAAATCGGGAGCATTGGCATGTATGTATTGGCTATGCAGATTTAGTGGCATTACTTTGTTTATATGGAATCATAAGAGTTGTAGATGTACTCTGAATAAAATATGCAATACCTGTACTTTGTAATCATGCATGTGGATATGCATGGAGCTGTAGGTAGAAATCTTCGAGACTTGCACAGTAGTTTTTGTAGTAGGTGCTTTCCAATGATATGAGACTTGTATTCAGAGTGATCAACAGTACAATTGAAGTGCGGAACTCTGATGATGGAGTTAGATGTAGAGGTCTTGGATGTGATTGGTGGATGGTTATGTGACTGCTTAGCTGTGTCCAATGAGGGAATGGAATCGCGAGTGATGTGGAAAGGGTAGAAGGGCTGGCTAAGAGTTACGTGTCCGCGGGTAGGGCGTGCCACATACAGGGTTTTCCAGCAAATCCAGCATGTAAAGGGGACTGTAGAGATCAGCCAATCAGATGTTGACGTCGTTGATTTGTGTAGAAAGAGAGTGTGTGTAGTGAAGATGGCAGAGGTGGAGACAGTCAGGGTGTTGGTGCTCGGAGATATGTTTGTTCATGGTTTACAGCAGTATTCTCAATGCAGGCATGTGACAAACAATTTCGATGTTAGAGAAGTGGAGGTGGTGTGGAGTGCTGTGACTGACTGCAATGTAGAGGCAATTCTCCAAGTTTGCAGAGATATGCAGAGGTTGAACAATCCCCATGTGGTAGTTTTGCACTATGGTGCTTTCCATTTGGGCTATGTGAGTTCCTCTACTTTGTTGGGACATTTGGAACAGTTGGTTCAAGCAGTAATCAACATCCTTCCAAATATGAAAGTAATTTTTTCAGGATTACTTCCTAGAGCAAAATGGGACAACAGTTCTGTTTTTTGTGCTGATCAAAGCATTGCTAGGTGTGAAATCAATCGAGGCATGCATGCTTTCGTGCTAAGAGCTGGTATGTTTTTCTGTAGCAACGAGAACATTGTTTCGAGTAATGCGGCTTACTTTGAAGCAGATGATGTTTCTTTATCTTTTTTGGGAAATGCCATGTTCTTTTGGAATGTAAATTTTAGGAGTAAACTAAGAAGAAACCCCCCCAAAAAAATACTAAATAAGAGGTTTCTGTCAGGCATCTGCAAAAAAAACAAAAAAACATTTCTCTTTTCAGAGCCCACCTTAAATGGGAAATGGGGAACACTATTTAAATGTACATTCACTACGCTCAGATTTTCTACATGTCTGCGGACATGGCGTTAGTCTGCGGACAGCACATATTACATTAGGGCATTCTGGGGTGGAGAAGCATGCAAATGAGAATGAGTGGAGCTAGGGATTGGTCAGTAAAGTTTAGTGGGTGTGTTGTGTAAGGAGCGATTTAGTGAGGACGTCTTTTTCCTGAGAGAAGAACAGATAGCTATGGCTGTGTGTTTTCGAAAAAAGATTATCTGGATTTTGGGAAACTCATGCATATATTGGTTGGAGGTATATGCAGAACGTTGTGGTGTATCTGCAGATCTTGGATTCCCTCATGTGGAAGTGCACTGGCATGGAGTGCGTGGAATGAAGTGGCTGGACTTGGTACCTCTCTGTGCTACTTTACCAACAGAGCGTCATCCTGACATAATTATAATTCAATGTGGAGGGAACAGTTTAGGATATGTGTCTGGAATTTCTTTGCAATTTGCAATGAAAGAAGGACTTGAGAAGGTCATGGACATGTTTCCAACTTCCCAAGTAATTTTTTCTCGTATTGCGCAAAGACAAATGTGGCTGCGTTCTTCTTCATTTGGTCCACAAATGGAGAAAGTGAGGCGCAATGTCAATAAGGTTATTTATGCCTTTCTAAGAGATGTTGGCATGTCCTCTTTTCACAATGAAAATATTATGTTTCGTAGCACATTCATTTTTCGCAGAGATGGAGTCTGTCTTACATATGCTGGCAATCAGATTTTCCTTAGAAATTTACAAAATGCATTGCAACCTTTTTTGGAATTATAGTCATCTATTTTGCATTAGATGTTGATGAATCCAAGTTTTTCAAACACACAAAAACCACCAAAAGGCTCTTTTCAGAGCCACCACTTACTCCCAGAGAAAATAGAATTGGTTTTGCTAGGGAAGCACCCCAAAATGTTATCTGTCCTATGAATAGCCGTGGACTTGTAAAAAATGCACAGGGCCCTGCACTGTTTATTTGACACTTCTATTTTTAAACTGTGATTGGCGGCTCTGAAAAGAGCCTTTTTTTGGATTTTTGTTGTTTTATATTTTTTTTCCTTTTTTATACACGACACAATAGGAGAGGAGGGGAAAGAAGGGTAATGAAGGAACACCAAACATGGGGATAAGAAAGGGCAGGTAGAGAGAGGAAGATGTAGGGTGGGCCTTATTTAGGTAGGTAGCAGGTCTTCTGGTGGTCCATGACTGTAGTCTCGAAAGCACTTTGAAGACTCTCCCCCCTGCAGAGTACTGCGTCACAGTACATACACAATATTGTGACCCTCGAAAGATAAGGGTCAACAGCATCGCGAATGGCCTGTGAATCAGCTGGAAGGATGCGCTCTCCCACAGGAGTGTCTCTTGTGGTGAGAGGAGCGGAAACGGAGGATGCTGTGGAGGAACTCAACCTAGTACGTTCATCACAAGGTACAACCTTGCGACCGTCCGCACAGTGGAACGAAGATAGGTGTCACTTCATGGATGTCGTGCCAAAGCTGTATGCGCCACGTCTCCCACGACTCAGCACTAATTTGCACTGGTTACAGGTGACCTTGTCTGCACGTGCTTTTGGTACATTACCATAAACGGTAAATAACCGTCACACCCAAGACTCCCGGCGAGTGCTGGTAGTAGGGAGTTCCTCGACCTCATTCTCTTCATCCTCTTCATCCTCATTCTCTACATCCTCACGCGTGTTCCCCTCTGCAGGCCCTTGGGGAGGTGGTTGTGGTGTAGGGTTTGGGGGTGGTGCTGAGGCTGATGTAGCAACAGCAGCCATGGATGCCATTAGGGTTGATGCAGATCTCTGAGCTAGAGCAGTAAAGGCAGCAAAAGTCAATCTGCAATAGCCAGAAAGTACAATGAAGACCAGCTCTGGGGTGTAGCCTTTTATAGGGGTGGAGGGGTGCACCTCGAGAACTTATCGAACACTCAAAATCCTTCAAAAAGTTACAAAAAATATGTGGTAAGCCAGGACCATTGTCTGGGACATGTGAAATGGTGATTTTTTACTGTAAAATAATTTGAATTGTCTAAATAAGTTCTTTTAAAATGTTGGGCATCAGGACAGAGTCCGCAAATTAGAACACACGCTCACCGTGGGTGCGGTCACATGATGATGTTGGGAACACGTCCGTGAAGGGAATGTTTGTCTGCAGAACAGCAAATGCGCTGGAGTGGTTGTTCTATGGAGTGTTCATGTCCTGAAACTAATTAAAAGTGTGACACAAGTGAGACGGACAGTTACGGACAGGCGCGATGTTCGCAGGAGTTAGGGGTATGGTGCGCATGTGATGTCATCAATGACATTTGTGATGTCATCGTTGATGTCATGGGTGTTAGTCTTAGCAGTGCACGGTGGTGGCGCGAGTTATGGTTGCTTAGCTTAACATAAATGGCAAATTTCAGGGTTTTTTCGGTTTTACTTGGAACCATACCGTCCGTTTAACAACGTTTTTTTACTGAATTTCATAGGTTTTTAGTAGCGCAACTTAACCATAACGTCCCTTTAACAAAGTTTTTTTTTTACTGAATTAAATTATATGCTAATTATGAAATGTATGCCGAATGAAGCACCAAACCATTGTTGCTGAGTGGTTAAATGCTTGGCTTTGAACCCTGGCAAACCAAGTTCAAGGCTGGAATGTTTTTATTTAAATAATTTAATTTAATTAAAAGAAAATCAATGCAACTGGGAAGTGGCGAGGTTTGTTGCACTGAAGTCCTGTGATCTTATTTGACATGAGGGTGTTTAGAAGTGGCTGCAATGTCAGCCACGTTCAAACATCCCTTGCACCAAAATAACAGTGCCGGAATAGCTTTCGTGCCAAAAAGGGCATGCTGAAATGGGCGCAGCAGCGGAATCGACACACTATATCGACCCACGCCAACATGTTGACACCAAAAAGGGGTGTACAGCTTGGAGCACATTGCAAGTGTGTGGTCTATGACAAATAATTACATTTCACATTTAGCCTAAAAACATTGTGAGTTCCCAAAGCTTGCAATCTGAAGCCCATGTCTAGTGGTCTGGTAGCATTTTAAAATGGGTGGCCGTGCCCACTGACCATGGCTGAAGACCATGCTAGTGGTCTGGAAGCGTTCTATAAATCTATGGACTAACAGAACCCTTAAAATTATATTAAAACGCTAAATGCAAATTTGTGTTTTTTACATTGTGTATATGACCACTATAACACAAACTCTTACTATGCACCCTCTTACAAGACACGTTCCTATGTGCTTATATGACACACACTCCTATGGCATATGCTCCTGCCGCATGCACTCCTAGGACACGTGTTACAAAAACACATGGTCCTACAACATACTCTTCTGATGTGCACACCGACCAAATTGCCTGCTATTACTCACACTCTTACAACACACACTGTTAACATCCACACTGCAGTGAGCGAGTTTTGTGGGGACACACTCCCAGCCCCATACCGACCCCACCGAAACACCTAAACACATACCACAAAAAGTTTGAACCTTTGGTAGTTAGAACTTTTCGTGGTGTGTGTTATAGGTCTTTTGGTGTGGTCGGTAATTTTAACTCGGACATTCTGTCCTATTCCATATAACATCAACACATGCTTCTACAACATGTACTCCTTCAACACACACTCCTACAACACTCACTCCATCAACACATGCTCCTACAACATGAGCTGCTCCAACACATACACTTACAAAACACACGACACACAATCTTACAACACACACTCTTACAGCACTGAAAATTACAACACACACACACGACACATACACTTATGCCACACGCTGTTATGCAACATGCTCTTATGCCACACACAAACACTTATACTAAAAGCTCTTACAACAAGTCAGTAATACAAAAAACATTAAAAATCAATAATCATTGAATTGTCATAAAGTTGAAATTATTTGAAAGAAAAAAACACTTTACAAAATAATTAAGTTTAAAGCAACACATCTGAAATAATAAAGTTAAGGTTACAACATCATAAACTTTATTAATATTGTGTTAAAATATTAAATTAAAATCAAATATCATGGTAACCTCAACTCACTCATACACTTAGAAACATAAAATATTACCATCAAATTATAACAATTCACACATAAAGACAATGAATTCGGTTGCCAGTCAAAGGATCGAATCTAAAGGGTCGACAGGTCAAAGGATCGACACCAAAGGGTCGACAGGTCAAAGAATCACATTTTTCTTTACACATTTATTTTTTTTGGGGGGCGGTCCCCCCCAACCCCATTTTTTTGCTAAAAAAACACTTTTTTTCCCTAAACGAAAACCTAAAAAAATATATATAATTTTAAAAAGAAATCAATCCTTTGACCTTTCGACCCTTTGGTATCGATCCTTTGACCTGTCGACCCTTTAGATTCGATCCTTTGACTATTGACTATAGACACCAATGAATTCTATAGAATGTAAAATCCTTCAAAAGTACTTTAAATGTAAACCTCTTACATTATTTTAAAAGAAAGTATAACATATTTTGTAATACAAAATTACTAAATAATAACAAACCTAACATATAAAACACACACTCAAAAAGCAATACAAAAAATACACAGAATATTTTGTAAAACAATCTACATCAAAATGTACATAAGCATGCAAATTTCATACTTTACATAAACAACAATATCAATTAACAAGGTAATGTCATCAATGTAAATGCATATACATGCATGTTACTAATCAATAAACATAACATTAATTAAAACAAAAACATCCACTAAGCACCTACAAATGTATTAACATATCATGTTCAGTAAATGCTTAGTAAGATTTACTTCTACAAATAACAATATATACACATTGCAACCTGTAAATCCTAACAAAAGCAGTACAAATGTAATACACATAAAACATAAATAAATAAAAAGAGTTTTACTTTTTTTAAAACAAATATTCTCACAACACATTGCATTACTATAACTATAAAGCATTTTATAGCAAACATAGAATATTGCAAAACAAAAACAGTTTGAGTTAAGTATTACCCGACAATCTCCATAACCTAACTCATTATCTTCATGCACAGAAATGATTGCTCTGCTTCGAAGCTACTACTTCCCTATGTATAACTATCACATATTGTGACTAGACCCTAAGGAAGTAGTGTAAGTGCAATGTGTAGAAATATGAGCATATCCAGGAAAATTACAGTAATAAAAAAAAAACAACAGAACTGTAAGACAGTGTTGATAACCTTACTAATCATCTTCATATATAGAAAGTATTGCTGTCTTCCAAGTCTGTGTTTTCCCCATTGTATATGTTTCATATGCTTTGAGTGGACCCTAAGTGAACTGTAAGAACATATTTGAAGTATAAGTCTACAAATATAGTGCTTTGTACTATAGTATAGTGAATTTTTAGTTCCTGACTGTTACTGGCCTAGATATATCATTAAAGGAAATAAGAGTGAGCCAGAAATGTGATGTCATAAGTGATGTCATCAATGACATTTGTGATGTCATCTTTGATGTCCTGGGTGTTAGTCTTAGCAGTGCACGGTGGTGGCGCGAGTTATGGTTGCTTAGCTTACCATAACTGGCGAATTTCAGGGGGTTTACGGTTTTCCTTGAAACCATAACATCCCTTTAACAAAGATTTTTTGTTGAATTTCATAGGTTTTTAGTAGCGGAACTTAACCATAATGTCGCTTTAACAAAGTTTTTCTACTGAATATACAAATTTATAGTGTGAATTTGATAGATGTTTACTAGGAATCCCTTACTTTATATACATTTAACATAGAACCCCCTGCTAATGATTCTATGTCCGTGTACTGTGCATATGTCTGCGGACGGATGCAGACAACTTCAACACTACCCAAAAACTCAGGGGGTATCTTAAATTGTTATATCATGCCATTTAAACACTGCACAAGTTCAAAAAGCAGCACATGACCACATTATATGTAATAATAAATAAGAAGTGGAACCTATATATGAAACACATCAACCATCCATTTCAATACCATATGTAGTAAAATGGAATATACAAAGACAAAAAAGATATGCTTCCAACATAATTACCTCACAGAAACTGCACAGCTAGGGGCAACAGTAGACCTACACAACAGTAAGAATACAATTTACCACAAACTAGTAAGTAAACTTCATTTTTCTTATATATTTCTAAACTTTTGTATTAGGTACACTAAAATTAATATATTTGTGTTTTTTACACAGAAATGTGCAGTACTTTGTTATGGCTTGAGGAACATTTTCCATGTGAGGAAATGTCTGAAGACAGTGATACTAATGGTAGACACTTCTCTATATAAGTAAACTAATAATCATTACTTTATGTGTACTTAACATATATATATATATATATATATATATATATATATATATATATATATATATATATATATATATATATACATATATACACAAATTGAAAATAATACACTAAAAGACACATTGGAAAATGCTCTGCAGGGCATGGAACAAAAAAATAAAAAATGGACATGCTCATGGAAAATGTCAATCTTTTGAAATATTTTGTGGAGGACCACATAAAAGAAAAAAATTAAATACCTTTGTCCAACATGTACCTGTTCCCCCTCTCCATGTCCCAGTCAACTATCCCCAAACCCTCAACACCTAGAAAAATGTTTTGATGAGACTTCCATCCCTTCATCCCCTCCCATCCATCCTCTCTGAACTCCTAGTTCCCCTGTATTTGTATCAGTTTCTGCTTCCCCCCTCTCTTTCATAAATTGTATATCTGTATATAATAAAAAAAATATTATGTTTCTTTTAATTAAATCATTTGTGTCTTGTTTTTTTTTTAAAGCAGTTAAAGTGTCCACGGACAGCGTGCCTGTCCGGGATGTCCGTAATCAACAAAATAGGGATGTCCTAAGGACACTATACCTGTCTGTACTATCGCAAGCAAAGATGGAACTGTTGTATTCTTGCTGTTGTGTAGGTCAAGATGGAACTGTTGTATTCTTACTGTTGTGTAGGTCTACTGTTGCCCCTAGCTGTGCAGTTTCTGTGAGGTAATTATGTTGGAAGCATATCTTTTTTGTCTTTGTATATTCCATTTTACTACATATGGTATTTAAATGGATGGTTGATGTGTTTCATATATATATAGGTTCCACTATTTATATATATAGGTTCCACTTCTTATTTATTATTACATATAATGTGTTTATGTACTGCTTTTTGAACTTGTGCAGTATTTAAATGGCATGATAAAACAATTTAAGATACCCCCTGAGTTTTTGGGTAGTGTTGAAGTTGTCTGCGTCCGTCCTTGGACTGGCAGTGGTGGAGCTGGATGGGGTGGTGGTATTGGATGGCACAGAATCAGGAATAGATTGCATATGTGCAATATTTGCCTGTTGGCCAATCAACATGGACTCTATGAGCCTGAAGGTGTTGTCATTGCCCTCCGGCACATGGCGTGCCAGGGTGACTATAGTGTTGGCAAAGCGTCCAATGGACCTTGAGAGGTGATGTACTGACGTGCTGTAGCCCTCCTTCTGCAGCCTAGATTCCTCAAGCTGCCTCTCCACCAGCTGGGTGAGGGTAGCCTGCTGCTCCTCAATCCGCTGCATGCGGGAATTTAGCTCTGCCATTGATGGGGTGGGTGACCTCATGGGACTTCGGAGTGATGTGGGGCTGAATTCCAGCTGATGGAAGGATTCAAAGTCATCCAATGTGAGCATCTCCCCCTGTGGGCCAGTATCAGACTGCACTGCCAGGGCACTGTTGTCACTACATGACGCCTCCTCTGCAGTGCAGCTGCTTTCTGTGGTGGGTTGGGTGGGCATGATGGGTGCCCGTGGCACCTCTGTTGCATCAGGCAGCGTGGAGACGGTGGGGATGTCGGTGATGGTGCCCGGCACATGTGTTGTAGTTGCTACTGGGGGCAGAGATGCCGAACTGCTGGCAGCATCCTCCTGTGCAAGGGCGCTGGCTTGGACACGTGCCGGTGCGGATTGTCTGGGCTGTTGTGCAGTATCACTGTCACTTGATATGGCTGTGGGGACACAGAGGACATGCAATTAGTAATGTGGTGGTGCCTGATGGGTGCATCACATGCATCATACAGGTTGATCATTTAATAGTGGCAATTACATGCATCTGCTTGTTGGGGGTATACATTGTAGTGATATTGGTTGCCATATGGATCATGATGGGCCCTTTGGCCCAGTCATGCACTTCCTGGGGGGGTGGGGTTGTTAATGGGTCCTTTGGCCCAGTCATGCACTGCCTGGGGGGGGGTTGTTAATGGGTCCTTTGGCCCAGTCATGCACTGCCTGGGGGGGTTGGGGGTGAGGGTTGTTAATGAGTCCTTTGGCCCAGTCATGCATTCATGCCATCAACATATACTCATATGGCATTCATGTTTGACCACTTACCAGCATGTGCAGGTGGGCTCACTCCTGCCTCAGCCTCCCCAATCCCATGGATGCCCTCAAGGTGGAGAACACTGCTGCAATGCTCCTCCCATGCTTGCAGCCTCAGTGAGGAAAGGGGTCATCCACCTGTCCCACTGCTGCGTTGGCGGTGTGTGGAGATCAGGTTCTGAACCCTCAGCCTGAGGTCGTCCCACCGCTTTTGGCAGTCCTTTACACTCACCACACAGTCACGCCCACAGCGGTGCACTTGCGTGCTGCTTCTGCCCACACTTCCTTCCTCTGCTGCTGTGTGGCACGCTGTTGATCGGCACTGAACAGCATCTCTGCATGCTCACTATGTGCTCCACCAGAACAGTTAGCTCCGCCTCACTAAAGCACTGTTTGCGCTGCCTCCGGGCTGGAATCCTGGCAGACATGCTGATGGTCCCTTTTGACTTCTCACCGTGTGGATTCTGCTTGTGCTGACTCTGGGTGGCAATGGATTGTGCTTTATATGATGGCCACCTCTCTGTTTCCTGTTTTGGCGATCATGGTATTTCCGGTTCCGTGTCCGTGGCGACGTTGGCGGACACAGGTTTTGCGCTACTTGTGGCAGCGCTATGTCCATTTCCGTGGCTTTTTCTGTGATGGCGGTAACAACATTTCTGCGTCTGTGTGGTGCGCGCAACCAACAGCACGTAATCGGACGGTCTTTGCGCAACCTTGCGGATGCGGAAACTTTGTTACCACCGTCACGGAATCACCGCGGTCCAGACCTGAAAAGTTGTAATGAGGCCCATGGTGTTTTCTACTTCTGTCATAGCTAATTCTGCCTCATTTGCTATTAGTGGCTGTGCCAGTGGTTCATGGCTTCCTGTTACAGAAGGTTGACTACTGTCAGAAGTGTCCTTATCTAGTTGGGCCTGGAGTTCTTCTTCGTTTTGCTGTTCATTGTGCAACATTGTTTTGTACTGCGTAAAGATCACATCGGTGATAGCGCTTTCATTTGCTTTGAAAGCGTCTTCATAGCAGTCATAGTTATCTAGTATCTCTTCTTCTGTTCTCCATGGTTTACAAAGTTGTATCAGGGACATGTAATATAGTTCTTTCTGTTGAGGAGTTTTTAATGACAATTTGACATGATTAATTAAGCTTCATTTGGTAATTTTCACTAAGCTGCCTTCACAATCTGTCACTCTATAGCTACCTTTGTTTTCATCGGTTTTTATATTATTTTTGTATGCAAAGTTTTGGGCTATGTTTCCAAAGTGGTACTCCTGTTCGGGTAGTATGTGTCTAGTAAATTGGTTTTCAAAATGTCTTGGCTGTTGGGATCATTTTGGGCTATTGTTTCTATGTCCTCATATGATTTGAGAACTCGTTTTCTAGATTTAGCAGGACCAAGACTTAGCCATTCTATATTTCCAGATTTTGCATACAAAGCAGTACTGGTTAAATGATCTGCAGCTTCATAGGTGCCATATTCTCAATGAGAGAGCATTTTTATGCCTAAGCTGTACAATTTCTGAGATTGGCCTTCATTACAACTCAGGCGTTAAGGGCTTAATGCCTGATTCACATTTTAACACGTGCTTTTTGCAGGCGTTAAAATGCAAGGCGCTAAGCCACCTTAGTGCTAATTACGGCACCGTAATTTACGGTGCCGTAATTAGCGCCTTTCCCCATTCCCATTATGCCCAAAAATGGGAATGGGGAAGGGGCCATTGGTGAATGGGGAATTACCGCCTCACTCACCTTGTAATGGGGCGGTAATTCCACCATCCACCATGGCGTTAATGTAAATTACGCCTTGGCGGTAAAGTTGAAAACTTACCGCCAAGGTTGTAATGAGGGCCATAGTGTTTTGTCTGATGATAGGTCATTCCAGAGATCTTGAAGCTCTGTTTTTTCTGCTTTTGTTAAGTAGGCTGTAACATATCGTGCAACTGCATTGGAATTGTCTGCAATGTACTGCGCATCTATGTTTGCATTCCATAAGAGGGCAATAATTGCATTGTAATCATTGATATATTTTGATTCTTCTGTTCTTTTTATATAATATGTTTTCTTAGGTGATTTACCTTTAACACTATGGCCCTCATTACAAGTCAGGCGGTGGACCATGGTGCTATTAGCACCATGGTCCATGCCGGATTCCGCCATGGTGGATGGCGGAATTACCGCCCCATTCCAAGGTGAGTGGGGCGGTAATTCCCCATTCACCATTTGCCCTTCCCCATTCCCATTTTTGCCCCATAGGGCATAATGGGGATTGGGAAGGCGCTAATTACTGCACCGTAAATTACGGTGCCGTAATTAGCACCAAGGTCGCTTAGCGCCTTGGACTTTAACGCCTGTAAAAAGCAGGCGTTAAAGTGTGAATCAGTTGTTAAGGGTTAACGGCGCCGACGGCGCCGTTAAACCCTTAACACCTGACTTGTAATGAGGGCCTATGTCTAACTGAAGACATGAAATTGATCACTTCACCTGTTTCTGTAACTGGTCTAGGGAAACCAAAGTGCCATTTGGTGTAGTAGTTCCCTTTGTTTTTGTAATTGCGACGACAATATTTGCCACATTTCTGTCTTTGAAATGGTACAATTTGTGCATGAAGGTCACTATGTCTCATTTGTGAAGGGATTTCTAAAGTGACATATTTTTGGATGAACTGCAAAACAGTGGCATCACTGTCCTGACCAAATTTAGGAGCACCTTTAATCCATAAAAGCATGTGGATATTTGGTGCTCCTCTGGCTTGGTATTCTTTTCGTCAAAAGAAGTGTTCCACTTCTCCAAGGGGAGGAACAGTTTTATTACAAATAAAGTGTAGCATAGCAATGAAACGATAATGGAAATATCTTGAAACATTAACAGGATCTAGAGAGCAAAGTTCTCCAGGTGTTAGTATATCTATGTTGGTTTTGTTTTTGTTTGATATGCGTAGGAAATCATGTAAATCTTCCCATGCATATTCTACACAACTTAATGTAACAAACCAAGTGGGTGGTCCAAGGTTTCTGATCATACAACGTATATCTCTGTGATGTCGGAACCAGTATTCTTTTGTACCACGCATGTTTGCAAACAGATTTGTGTTGCTTGATTGTAAAACCTCATCTTTTTCTTGCACTATTTGTATTAATTGCATAGCTGACATATTTTGAAAGTGGGTTCCCGATTTCAGTATGTGTGCAACTCTGTAACATAGGGTTGCTAATTCACTTTCAAAGAGTATGTGGAATATGTATTTCACATTTTGTCTAAATCTGGGATCCTCAGAATACATTCGTAATGAGCAGTATTCTAATGCTGTTATCTGAGTGGGTCTATCATCGTATCTTCCTCTTTTGCCAGTAGGAAATAGTAGAGGAAAAGCACGTGCTTCTATACTTTTTTCCCATATGCTCATTGGTGAACCTTTGGCTTGTTGCATTTGGTAAGTTTCTAGTGCATCATCTATGCTGTCATTACAGTGCAATGGATGAATTGTATAATGGTCCAAAATATTGGATACTGCAGCAGGATCCAGAAGTTCAAATTGACCAGTTTCTGGTGACTCTTGAATTATTTCAGTTGTTTCCCTTAAGCTTTCTTCAATATTTATTTATTTTTGTAGTATTCATTATTGTCTTTGAGATATTGCAAGGCTTGTCTAACCTTATGTAAATCCACGAGTTGTTGCCAAATTTGTTTGTCTTTTGTTGGTACACCATTTACTAAGACAATTAAAGATTACTCTATTGGACGTTGCACTCCCAGAGTGTGCACATTTTCTGTCAGATCTAATGGTAAATAAACTACTTTGCCACAAATGCCTTTCACCAATTCAGAGGGAGGAAATTTAGCTGTTTTTGGTTGAAGGCGTATTATTGCTTGAAATGGGTGTACTGTTTGAATTATGATGCTCTCATACAAATTGAGTTGTTGCAGGGGTTTTGATAGTGGAAATAATTCCAAGTTATTCGTGATAGCACGTGAAGGAGTTTGGTTGTTGTCAAGTTTTGTAGTGCAGTATCTGCAAACTATTAAGGGTTCACTTATTTCGTATTTGTTTTCTGCTAAAAGGTAGAGAGCTAACTCAAACCATTTTCATTGTCTTCTATTTTGTATGTTACGTCTATAGTTTTTGTGTTACTTTTGTAAAATGTTCTGGGGCAACACACACACACATGGTTTGGTACTTCAGCGGATGTACTTTTAAATTTTAGTATTTCTTTTTTGTATGTGTGTAATAAAAGGTTGCCATTTGCAGAATTGTTGCTAGTCTGTTTTAAAGCTATTGCATTTTGTAAGTGGCTTTCACTTCCAAAATATTTCTCTGGATACAGTCGATTTCTTCTTGTAGGTTTTTGGGTTTACCATGCAGAAGAGTGTTAGTTAAATTGGCTAGCTCTAAAGCAGAAGTTTTAGCATAGTACACTTTATACACTAGATTTCTTACATCTGAATGATGTGTTGATATCATTTTGATATCATGGAAGGTGCTTTTGCAAATAGGTCCTGAAATGCAGGCTAATGAATGTCTTTGTAGTCCTGTCTATTTCCACATTGGACAGGTATCCATATTTTTCAGCACTTTCATTTTCATTTTGTTTTTACCTTTCACATACTGATTGAGGAGCTGGCGTAAAGATTTGAAAGATTTGTTGGGAATGTTACATTGACGTGCATGGCCATTTGTATACTGGATGTTCTGGTTGAGTCGAATGGAGAGGTAATTCAGAGTTTTCTGGGGATATTTTTGTAAGCAGTGTTTCTTGTTCCATGATGGTATTATTAATTTTTTCATACCCTCGTCCACTGATATGGATGGCAATTGTGTTTGTTTTGTTTTGTTTGTATGATTCTTCATTAACATATGGTTCTGTGGTCATGGTGTGACTCCATTCACCTCCACAGATATTTAAGAAGTTATTTTTGTTGACATTTTGTTTATTGAGAAGTTTTTTGTAGTTTAGTACTTAGTTTTGTTAGTGGTTTGATCCTGTTTAAAACTAAAATAAATAACTTCATTTTGAGAAGGATTGCACTGTCTACGAGAGCTTCTAGGATTCACTTTCTACGGTAGGTGTTAAGGGTTGTGCATGATTTCGCTCCTGTTCTTATTAGATTCTGAAGGACTCTGTGGCAGAACATTTTTGCTAAAATACTTTTTTTAGTATGGTTAGTTGGTAGTATATGAGGATTTATAGGAGCAGTGTTAGCAATAGTGGTAGCAAATTATTGTTAAGCATTTTTTGTTTCGTTTCACATTTTGATAGAGGAGGCACAGATTCTGATGTAGAAGCTTCTTTTGTTTTGCTAAATGACTGCATTAGCTGTTTTGTTTGAACGTTTTGTTCAAACTCTGGTAGAGATGGATGCTTATTTTGGACACTTTTATTTTCATTTGCTCTGCTTCTGCGTTACTTTCTATGGACTTGCTTTTTGGTAGGCATTCTTTGGGGTCTGTTGAAAAAAAGAAGGTATGGGTTGGTCTGTTTTACAATGTATGTGTGCTGTGAGCATGTGTGTATGAGTTTGATGGGGAAGATGTATGTGGTGGTATGTGAATGTGCATTGGGCAGTTACAATGAGTTGGGAAGGCTATTTTTCTGTTTGTATGTTACTACACTGTGGTTCAGATGAGAGTAGAAAGTGAGCTAGTGGTGAGGAGAACCATTAATAGTAAACATAATGGTATAAAATTAAACAGTTCTTTGTTTTGTAGTACTAACATTCTAAAGCTTGAGTATGTTATTTGTCTTGCAAAAAATGGGGATTTGTGTGCCATTCTGCCTGCTAATCACTGTTTAATAAATGGGGATTTGTGGGCAGAATGGTTCAGAAATCAATGTTTTTTTTGGTTCGCAAATTACATGAATGATCCACACAGTCTCTTTGAAGAACAGTAAGAATATAAAGGTAGTATTGTTCTTACTTTTGTTTGTGGAAGGAGCAGGTTTCTTCGGATATGTTTTTTGTAGTTTAGATGCTGATGATTTTCAGGATAGTGGTCTTCACTGCAATTGTAAACGGAAGAAGTTAGTAATTTTGTGACTTTATAGCACTGATGTTAATGTACATGTTGATTTTTATGTTTTTGTGGTAGTATTCTTGTTTGATATCTGAACATAGTGTATGCATGCATTTCATTTGACTATGTGCATCCTTTATATGTTATTTTCTGTATGTTAGTTCGACCTGCTTGAATTTTAAGTTCATGAAATTCACTTGTTTTTTTGCAGCTGTGTGGTAGATAGCAGAGAGGTTTGGAAGTGATAGTTCATTTTAGTAGATGGGATAAATGTGAATAATTTCATTTTATAACTAGACATGCAAACAATCGGGAGCACCTGAGAGGGAGATTTCACCACAGCAATCAGGAACATTTATTTTTCTCATGCGATTGCATTGGGATTACCATTAATTTAGGTGGGAGATAGTAAAAAATTGTGAAATCGGGGAGGTTAGCATGTATGTATAGGTTATGCGGGAGACAGTAAAAAGTAGTGCGATTTTTCAATGAAAATTGGGAGTCTCGCGCTTAAATCGGGAGCATTGGCATGTATGTATTGGCTATGCAGATTTAGTGGCATTACTTTGTTTATATGGAATCATAAGAGTTGTAGATGTACTCTGAATAAAATATGCAATACCTGTACTTTGTAATCATGCATGTGGATATGCATGGAGCTGTAGGTAGAAATCTTCGAGACTTGCACAGTAGTTTTTGTAGTAGGTGCTTTCCAATGATATGAGACTTGTATTCAGAGTGATCAACAGTACAATTGAAGTGCGGAACTCTGATGATGGAGTTAGATGTAGAGGTCTTGGATGTGATTGGTGGATGGTTATGTGACTGCTTAGCTGTGTCCAATGAGGGAATGGAATCGCGAGTGATGTGGAAAGGGTAGAAAGGCTGGCTAAGAGTTACGTGTCCGCGGGTAGGGCGTGCCACATACAGGGTTTTCCAGCAAATCCAGCATGTAAAGGGGACTGTAGAGATCAGCCAATCAGATGTTGACGTCGTTGATTTGTGTAGAAAGAGAGTGTGTGTAGTGAAGATGGCAGAGGTGGAGACAGTCAGGGTGTTGGTGCTCGGAGATATGTTTGTTCATGGTTTACAGCAGTATTCTCAATGCAGGCATGTGACAAACAATTTCGATGTTAGAGAAGTGGAGGTGGTGTGGAGTGCTGTGACTGACTGCAATGTAGAGGCAATTCTCCAAGTTTGCAGAGATATGCAGAGGTTGAACAATCCCCATGTGGTAGTTTTGCACTATGGTGCTTTCCATTTGGGCTATGTGAGTTCCTCTACTTTGTTGGGACATTTGGAACAGTTGGTTCAAGCAGTAATCAACATCCTTCCAAATATGAAAGTAATTTTTTCAGGATTACTTCCTAGAGCAAAATGGGACAACAGTTCTGTTTTTTGTGCTGATCAAAGCATTGCTAGGTGTGAAATCAATCGAGGCATGCATGCTTTCGTGCTAAGAGCTGGTATGTTTTTCTGTAGCAACGAGAACATTGTTTCGAGTAATGCGGCTTACTTTGAAGCAGATGATGTTTCTTTATCTTTTTTGGGAAATGCCATGTTCTTTTGGAATGTAAATTTTAGGAGTAAACTAAGAAGAAACCCCCCCAAAAAAATACTAAATAAGAGGTTTCTGTCAGGCATCTGCAAAAAAAACAAAAAAACATTTCTCTTTTCAGAGCCCACCTTAAATGGGAAATGGGGAACACTATTTAAATGTACATTCACTACGCTCAGATTTTCTACATGTCTGCGGACATGGCGTTAGTCTGCGGACAGCACATATTACATTAGGGCATTCTGGGGTGGAGAAGCATGCAAATGAGAATGAGTGGAGCTAGGGATTGGTCAGTAAAGTTTAGTGGGTGTGTTGTGTAAGGAGCGATTTAGTGAGGACGTCTTTTTCCTGAGAGAAGAACAGATAGCTATGGCTGTGTGTTTTCGAAAAAAGATTATCTGGATTTTGGGAAACTCATGCATATATTGGTTGGAGGTATATGCAGAACGTTGTGGTGTATCTGCAGATCTTGGATTCCCTCATGTGGAAGTGCACTGGCATGGAGTGCGTGGAATGAAGTGGCTGGACTTGGTACCTCTCTGTGCTACTTT
Organism: Ambystoma mexicanum; assembly: GCF_040938575.1. Lineage (NCBI taxonomy): Eukaryota > Metazoa > Chordata > Amphibia > Caudata > Ambystomatidae > Ambystoma > Ambystoma mexicanum. The sequence goes on along the minus strand of NC_090922.1, from coordinate 152,511,476 downwards.
ACCAACAGAGCGTCATCCTGACATAATTATAATTCAATGTGGAGGGAACAGTTTAGGATATGTGTCTGGAATTTCTTTGCAATTTGCAATGAAAGAAGGACTTGAGAAGGTCATGGACATGTTTCCAACTTCCCAAGTAATTTTTTCTCGTATTGCGCAAAGACAAATGTGGCTGCGTTCTTCTTCATTTGGTCCACAAATGGAGAAAGTGAGGCGCAATGTCAATAAGGTTATTTATGCCTTTCTAAGAGATGTTGGCATGTCCTCTTTTCACAATGAAAATATTATGTTTCGTAGCACATTCATTTTTCGCAGAGATGGAGTCTGTCTTACATATGCTGGCAATCAGATTTTCCTTAGAAATTTACAAAATGCATTGCAACCTTTTTTGGAATTATAGTCATCTATTTTGCATTAGATGTTGATGAATCCAAGTTTTTCAAACACACAAAAACCACCAAAAGGCTCTTTTCAGAGCCACCACTTACTCCCAGAGAAAATAGAATTGGTTTTGCTAGGGAAGCACCCCAAAATGTTATCTGTCCTATGAATAGCCGTGGACTTGTAAAAAATGCACAGGGCCCTGCACTGTTTATTTGACACTTCTATTTTTAAACTGTGATTGGCGGCTCTGAAAAGAGCCTTTTTTTGGATTTTTGTTGTTTTATATTTTTTTTCCTTTTTTATACACGACACAATAGGAGAGGAGGGGAAAGAAGGGTAATGAAGGAACACCAAACATGGGGATAAGAAAGGGCAGGTAGAGAGAGGAAGATGTAGGGTGGGCCTTATTTAGGTAGGTAGCAGGTCTTCTGGTGGTCCATGACTGTAGTCTCGAAAGCACTTTGAAGACTCTCCCCCCTGCAGAGTACTGCGTCACAGTACATACACAATATTGTGACCCTCGAAAGATAAGGGTCAACAGCATCGCGAATGGCCTGTGAATCAGCTGGAAGGATGCGCTCTCCCACAGGAGTGTCTCTTGTGGTGAGAGGAGCGGAAACGGAGGATGCTGTGGAGGAACTCAACCTAGTACGTTCATCACAAGGTACAACCTTGCGACCGTCCGCACAGTGGAACGAAGATAGGTGTCACTTCATGGATGTCGTGCCAAAGCTGTATGCGCCACGTCTCCCACGACTCAGCACTAATTTGCACTGGTTACAGGTGACCTTGTCTGCACGTGCTTTTGGTACATTACCATAAACGGTAAATAACCGTCACACCCAAGACTCCCGGCGAGTGCTGGTAGTAGGGAGTTCCTCGACCTCATTCTCTTCATCCTCTTCATCCTCATTCTCTACATCCTCACGCGTGTTCCCCTCTGCAGGCCCTTGGGGAGGTGGTTGTGGTGTAGGGTTTGGGGGTGGTGCTGAGGCTGATGTAGCAACAGCAGCCATGGATGCCATTAGGGTTGATGCAGATCTCTGAGCTAGAGCAGTAAAGGCAGCAAAAGTCAATCTGCAATAGCCAGAAAGTACAATGAAGACCAGCTCTGGGGTGTAGCCTTTTATAGGGGTGGAGGGGTGCACCTCGAGAACTTATCGAACACTCAAAATCCTTCAAAAAGTTACAAAAAATATGTGGTAAGCCAGGACCATTGTCTGGGACATGTGAAATGGTGATTTTTTACTGTAAAATAATTTGAATTGTCTAAATAAGTTCTTTTAAAATGTTGGGCATCAGGACAGAGTCCGCAAATTAGAACACACGCTCACCGTGGGTGCGGTCACATGATGATGTTGGGAACACGTCCGTGAAGGGAATGTTTGTCTGCAGAACAGCAAATGCGCTGGAGTGGTTGTTCTATGGAGTGTTCATGTCCTGAAACTAATTAAAAGTGTGACACAAGTGAGACGGACAGTTACGGACAGGCGCGATGTTCGCAGGAGTTAGGGGTATGGTGCGCATGTGATGTCATCAATGACATTTGTGATGTCATCGTTGATGTCATGGGTGTTAGTCTTAGCAGTGCACGGTGGTGGCGCGAGTTATGGTTGCTTAGCTTAACATAAATGGCAAATTTCAGGGTTTTTTCGGTTTTACTTGGAACCATACCGTCCGTTTAACAACGTTTTTTTACTGAATTTCATAGGTTTTTAGTAGCGCAACTTAACCATAACGTCCCTTTAACAAAGTTTTTTTTTTACTGAATTAAATTATATGCTAATTATGAAATGTATGCCGAATGAAGCACCAAACCATTGTTGCTGAGTGGTTAAATGCTTGGCTTTGAACCCTGGCAAACCAAGTTCAAGGCTGGAATGTTTTTATTTAAATAATTTAATTTAATTAAAAGAAAATCAATGCAACTGGGAAGTGGCGAGGTTTGTTGCACTGAAGTCCTGTGATCTTATTTGACATGAGGGTGTTTAGAAGTGGCTGCAATGTCAGCCACGTTCAAACATCCCTTGCACCAAAATAACAGTGCCGGAATAGCTTTCGTGCCAAAAAGGGCATGCTGAAATGGGCGCAGCAGCGGAATCGACACACTATATCGACCCACGCCAACATGTTGACACCAAAAAGGGGTGTACAGCTTGGAGCACATTGCAAGTGTGTGGTCTATGACAAATAATTACATTTCACATTTAGCCTAAAAACATTGTGAGTTCCCAAAGCTTGCAATCTGAAGCCCATGTCTAGTGGTCTGGTAGCATTTTAAAATGGGTGGCCGTGCCCACTGACCATGGCTGAAGACCATGCTAGTGGTCTGGAAGCGTTCTATAAATCTATGGACTAACAGAACCCTTAAAATTATATTAAAACGCTAAATGCAAATTTGTGTTTTTTACATTGTGTATATGACCACTATAACACAAACTCTTACTATGCACCCTCTTACAAGACACGTTCCTATGTGCTTATATGACACACACTCCTATGGCATATGCTCCTGCCGCATGCACTCCTAGGACACGTGTTACAAAAACACATGGTCCTACAACATACTCTTCTGATGTGCACACCGACCAAATTGCCTGCTATTACTCACACTCTTACAACACACACTGTTAACATCCACACTGCAGTGAGCGAGTGTTGTGGGGACACACTCCCAGCCCCATACCGACCCCACCGAAACACCTAAACACATACCACAAAAAGTTTGAACCTTTGGTAGTTAGAACTTTTCGTGGTGTGTGTTATAGGTCTTTTGGTGTGGTCGGTAATTTTAACTCGGACATTCTGTCCTATTCCATATAACATCAACACATGCTTCTACAACATGTACTCCTTCAACACACACTCCTACAACACTCACTCCATCAACACATGCTCCTACAACATGAGCTGCTCCAACACATACACTTACAAAACACACGACACACAATCTTACAACACACACTCTTACAGCACTAAAAATTACAACACACACACACGACACATACACTTATGCCACACGCTGTTATGCAACATGCTCTTATGCCACACACAAACACTTATACTAAAAGCTCTTACAACAAGTCAGTAATACAAAAAACATTAAAAATCAATAATCATTGAATTGTCATAAAGTTGAAATTATTTGAAAGAAAAAAACACTTTACAAAATAATTAAGTTTAAAGCAACACATCTGAAATAATAAAGTTAAGGTTACAACATCATAAACTTTATTAATATTGTGTTAAAATATTAAATTAAAATCAAATATCATGGTAACCTCAACTCACTCATACACTTAGAAACATAAAATATTACCATCAAATTATAACAATTCACACATAAAGACAATGAATTCGGTTGCCAGTCAAAGGATCGAATCTAAAGGGTCGACAGGTCAAAGGATCGACACCAAAGGGTCGACAGGTCAAAGAATCACATTTTTCTTTACACATTTATTTTTTTTGGGGGGCGGTCCCCCCCCAACCCCATTTTTTTGCTAAAAAAACACTTTTTTTTCCCTAAACGAAAACCTAAAAAAATATATATAATTTTAAAAAGAAATCAATCCTTTGACCTGTCGACCCTTTGGTATCGATCCTTTGACCTGTCGACCCTTTAGATTCGATCCTTTGACTATTGACTATAGACACCAATGAATTCTATAGAATGTAAAATCCTTCAAAAGTACTTTAAATGTAAACCTATTACATTATTTTAAAAGAAAGTATAACATATTTTGTAATACAAAATTACTAAATAATAACAAACCTAACATATAAAACACACACTCAAAAAGCAATACAAAAAATACACAGAATATTTTGTAAAACAATCTACATCAAAATGTACATAAGCATGCAAATTTCATACTTTACATAAACAACAATATCAATTAACAAGGTAATGTCATCAATGTAAATGCATATACATGCATGTTACTAATCAATAAACATAACATTAATTAAAACAAAAACATCCACTAAGCACCTACAAATGTATTAACATATCATGTTCAGTAAATGCTTAGTAAGATTTACTTCTACAAATAACAATATATACACATTGCAACCTGTAAATCCTAACAAAAGCAGTACAAATGTAATACACATAAAACATAAATAAATAAAAAGAGTTTTACTTTTTTTAAAACAAATATTCTCACAACACATTGCATTACTATAACTATAAAGCATTTTATAGCAAACATAGAATATTGCAAAACAAAAACAGTTTGAGTTAAGTATTACCCGACAATCTCCATAACCTAACTCATTATCTTCATGCACAGAAATGATTGCTCTGCTTCAAAGCTACTACTTCCCTATGTATAACTATCACATATTGTGACTAGACCCTAAGGAAGTAGTGTAAGTGCAATGTGTAGAAATATGAGCATATCCAGGAAAATTACAGTAATTAAAAAAAAACAACAGAACTGTAAGACAGTGTTGATAACCTTACTAATCATCTTCATATATAGAAAGCATTGCTGTCTTCCAAGTCTGTGTTTTCCCCATTGTATATGTTTCATACGCTTTGAGTGGACCCTAAGTGAACTGTAAGAACATATTTGAAGTATAATCCTACAAATATAGTGCTTTGTACTATAGTATAGTGAATTTTTAGTTCCTGACTGTTACTGGCCTAGATATATCATTAAAGGAAATAAGAGTGAGCCAGACATGTGATGTCATAAGTGATGTCATCAATGACATTTGTGATGTCATCTTTGATGTCCTGGGTGTTAGTCTTAGCAGTGCACGGTGGTGGCGCGAGTTATGGTTGCTTAGCTTACCATAACTGGCGAATTTCAGGGGGTTTACGGTTTTCCTTGAAACCATAACATCCCTTTAACAAAGATTTTTTGTTGAATTTCATAGGTTTTTAGTAGCGGAACTTAACCATAATGTCGCTTTAACAAAGTTTTTCTACTGAATATACAAATTTATAGTGTGAATTTGATAGATGTTTACTAGGAATCCCTTACTTTATATACATTTAACATAGAACATACTGAACCCCCTGCTAATGATTCTATGTCCGCGTACTGTGCATATGTCTGCGGACGGATGCAGACAACTTCAACACTACCCAAAAACTCAGGGGGTATCTTAAATTGTTATATCATGCCATTTAAACACTGCACAAGTTCAAAAAGCAGCACATGACCACATTATACGTAATAATAAATAAGAAGTGGAACCTATATATGAAACACATCAACCATCCATTTCAATACCATATGTAGTAAAATGGAATATACAAAGACAAAAAAGATATGCTTCCAACATAATTACCTCACAGAAACTGCACAGCTAGGGGCAACAGTAGACCTACACAACAGTAAGAATACAATTTACCACAAACTAGTAAGTAAACTTCATTTTTCTTATATATTTCTAAACTTTTTGTATTAGGTACACTAAAATTAATATATTTGTGTTTTTTACACAGAAATGTGCAGTACTTTGTTATGGCTTGAGGAACATTTTCCATGTGAGGAAATGTCTGAAGACAGTGATACTAATGGTAGACACTTCTCTATATAAGTAAACTAATAATCATTACTTTATGTGTACTTAACATATATATATATATATATATATATATATATATATATATATATATATATATATATATATATATACATATATACACAAATTGAAAATAATACACTAAAAGACACATTGGAAAATGCTCTGCAGGGCATGGAACAAAAAAATGGACATGCTCATGGAAAATGTCAATCTTTTGAAATATTTTGTGGAGGACCACATAAAAGAAAAAAATTAAATACCTTTGTCCAACATGTACCTGTTCCCCCTCTCCATGTCCCAGTCAACTATCCCCAAACCCTCAACACCTAGAAAAACGTTTTGATGAGACTTCCATCCCTTCATCCCCTCCCATCCATCCTCTCTGAACTCCTAGTTCCCCTGTATTTGTATCAGTTTCTGCTTCCCCCCTCTCTTTCATAAATTGTATATCTGTATATAATAAAAAAAATATTATGTTTCTTTTAATTAAATCATTTGTGTCTTATTTTTTTTTTAAAGCAGTTAAAGTGTCCACGGACAGCGTGCCTGTCCGGGATGTCCGTAATCAACAAAATGGGGATGTCCTAAGGACACTATACCTGTCTGTACTATCGCAAGCAAAGATGGAACTGTTGTATTCTTACTGTTGTGTAGGTCAAGATGGAACTGTTGTATTCTTACTGTTGTGTAGGTCTACTGTTGCCCCTAGCTGTGCAGTTTCTGTGAGGTAATTATGTTGGAAGCATATCTTTTTTGTCTTTGTATATTCCATTTTACTACATATGGTATTTAAATGGATGGTTGATGTGTTTCATATATATATAGGTTCCACTATTTATATATATAGGTTCCACTTCTTATTTATTATTACATATAATGTGTTTATATACTGCTTTTTGAACTTGTGCAGTATTTAAATGGCATGATAAAACAATTTAAGATACCCCCTGAGTTTTTGGGTAGTGTTGAAGTTATCTGCGTCCGTCCTTGGACTGGCAGTGGTGGAGCTGGATGGGGTGGTGGTATTGGATGGCACAGAATCAGGAATAGATTGCATATGTGCAATATTTGCCTGTTGGCCAATCAACATGGACTCTATGAGCCTGAAGGTGTTGTCATTGCCCTCCGGCACATGGCGTGCCAGGGTGACTATAGTGTTGGCAAAGCGTCCAATGGACCTTGAGAGGTGATGTACTGACGTGCTGTAGCCCTCCTTCTGCAGCCTAGATTCCTCAAGCTGCCTCTCCACCAGCTGGGTGAGGGTAGCCTGCTGCTCCTCAATCCGCTGCATGCGGGAATTTAGCTCTGCCATTGATGGGGTGGGTGACCTCATGGGACTTCGGAGTGATGTGGGGCTAAATTCCAGCTGATGGAAGGATTCAAAGTCATCCAATGTGAGCATCTCCCCCTGTGGGCCAGTATCAGACTGCACTGCCAGGGCACTGTTGTCACTACATGACGCCTCCTCTGCAGTGCAGATGCTTTCTGTGGTGGGTTGGGTGGGCATGATGGGTGCCCGTGGCACCTCTGTTGCATCAGGCAGCGTGGAGACGGTGGGGATGTCGGTGATGGTGCCCGGCACATGTGTTGTAGTTGCTACTGGGGGCAGAGATGCCGAACTGCTGGCAGCATCCTCCTGTGCAAGGGCGCTGGCTTGGACACGTGCCGGTGCGGATTGTCTGGGCTGTTGTGCAGTATCACTGTCACTTGATATGGCTGTGGGGACACAGAGGACATGCAATTAGTTATGTGGTGGTGCCTGATGGGTGCATCACATGCATCATACAGGTTGATCATTTAATGGTGGCAATTACATGCATCTGCTTGTTGGGGGTATACATTGTAGTGATATTGGTTGCCATATGGATCATGATGGGCCCTTTGGCCCAGTCATGCACTTCCTGGGGGGGTGGGGTTGTTAATGGGTCCTTTGGCCCAGTCATGCACTGCCTGGGGGGGGGTTGTTAATGGGTCCTTTGGCCCAGTCATGCACTGCCTGGGGGGGTTGGGGGTGAGGGTTGTTAATGAGTCCTTTGGCCCAGTCATGCATTCATGCCATCAACATATACTCATATGGCATTCATGTTTGACCACTTACCAGCATGTGCAGGTGGGCTCACTCCTGCCTCAGCCTCCCCAATCCCATGGATGCCCTCAAGGTGGAGAACACTGCTGCAATGCTCCTCCCATGCTTGCAGCCTCAGTGAGGAAAGGGGTCATCCACCTGTCCCACTGCTGCGTTGGCGGTGTGTGGAGATCAGGTTCTGAACCCTCAGCCTGAGGTCGTCCCACCGCTTGTGGCAGTCCTTTACACTCACCACACAGTCACGCCCACAGCGGTGCACTTGCGTGCTGCTTCTGCCCACACTTCCTTCCTCTGCTGCTGTGTGGCACGCCGTTGATCGGCACTTAACAGCATCTCTGCATGCTCCACTATGTGCTCCACCAGAACAGTTAGCTCCGCCTCACTAAAGCACTGTTTGCGCTGCCTCCGGGCTGGAATCCTGGCAGACATGCTGATGGTCCCTTTTGACTTCTCACCGTGTGGATTCTGCTTGTGCTGACTCTGGGTGGCAATGGATTGTGCTTTATATGATGGCCACCTCTCTGTTTCCTGTTTTGGCGATCATGGTATTTCCGGTTCCGTGTCCGTGGCGACGTTGGCGGACACAGGTTTTGCGCTACTTGTGGCAGCGCTATGTCCATTTCCGTGGCTTTTTCTGTGATGGCGGTAACAACATTTCTGCGTCTGTGTGGTGCGCGCAACCAACAGCACGTAATCGGACGGTCTTTGCGCAACCTTGCGGATGCGGAAACTTTGTTACCACCGTCACGGAATCACCGCGGTCCAGACCTGAAAAGTTGTAATGAGGCCCATGGTGTTTTCTACTTCTGTCATAGCTAATTCTGCCTCATTTGCTATTAGTGGCTGTGCCAGTGGTTCATGGCTTCCTGTTACAGAAGGTTGACTAATGTCAGAAGTGTCCTTATCTAGTTGGGCCTGGAGTTCTTCTTAGTTTTGCTGTTCATTGTGCAACATTGTTTTGTACTGCGTAAAGATCACATCGGTGATAGCGCTTTCATTTGCTTTGAAAGCGTCTTCATAGCAGTCATAGTTATCTAGTATCTCTTCTTCTGTTCTCCATGGTTTACAAAGTTGTATCAGGGACATGTAATATAGTTCTTTCTGTTGAGGAGTTTTTAATGACAATTTGACATGATAAATTAAGCTTCATTTGGTAATTTTCACTAAGCTGCCTTCACAATCTGTCACTCTATAGCTACCTTTGTTTTCATCGGTTTTTATATTATTTTTGTATGCAAAGTTTTGGGCTATGTTTCCAAAGTGGTACTCCTGTTCGGGTAGTATGTGTCTAGTAAATTGGTTTTCAAAATGTCTTGGCTGTTGGGATCATTTTTGGCTATTGTTTCTATGCCCTCATATGATTTGAGAACTCGTTTTCTAGATTTAGCAGGACCAAGACTTAGCCATTCTATATTTCCAGATTTTGCATACAAAGCAGTACTGGTTAAATGATCTGCAGCTTCATAGGTGCCATATTCTCAATGAGAGAGCATTTTTATGCCTAAGCTGTACAATTTCTGAGATTGGCCTTCATTACAACTCAGGCGTTAAGGGCTTAATGCCTGATTCACATTTTAACACGTGCTTTTTGCAGGCGTTAAAATGCAAGGCGCTAAGCCACCTTAGTGCTAATTACGGCACCGTAATTTACGGTGCCGTAATTAGCGCCTTTCCCCATTCCCATTATGCCCTAAGGGGCAAAAATGGGAATGGGGAAGGGGCCATTGGTGAATGGGGAATTACCGCCTCACTCACCTTGTAATGGGGCGGTAATTCCACCATCCACCATGGCGTTAATGTAAATTACGCCTTGGCGGTAAAGTTGAAAACTTACCGCCAAGGTTGTAATGAGGGCCATAGTGTTTTGTCTGATGATAGGTCATTCCAGAGATCTTGAAGCTCTGTTTTTTCTGCTTTTGTTAAGTAGGCTGTAACATATCGTGCAACTGCATTGGAATTGTCTGCAATGTACTGCGCATCTATGTTTGCATTCCATAAGAGGCCAATAATTGCATTGTAATCATTGATATATTTTGATTCTTCTGTTCTTTTTATATAATATGTTTTCTTAGGTGATTTACCTTTAACACTATGGCCCTCATTACAAGTCAGGCGGTGGACCATGTTGCTATTAGCACCATGGTCCATGCCGGATTCCGCCATGGTAGATGGCGGAATTACCGCCCCATTCCAAGGTGAGTGGGGCGGTAATTCCCCATTCACCATTTGCCCTTCCCCATTCCCATTTTTGCCCCATAGGGCATAATGGGGATGGGGAAGGCGCTAATTACTGCACCGTAAATTACGGTGCCGTAATTAGCACCAAGGTCGCTTAGCGCCTTGGACTTTAACGCCTGTAAAAAGCAGGCGGTAAAGTGTGAATCAGTTGTTAAGGGTTAACGGCACCGACGGCGCCGTTAAACCCTTAACACCTGACTTGTAATGAGGGCCTATGTCTAACTGAAGACATGAAATTGATCACTTCACCTGTTTCTGTAACTGGTCTAGGGAAACCAAAGTGCCATTTGGTGTAGTATTTCCCTTTGTTTTTGTAATTGCGACGACAATATTTGCCACATTTCTGTCTTTGAAATGGTACAATTTGTGCATGAAGGTCACTATGTCTCATTTGTGAAGGGATTTCTAAAGTGACATATTTTTGGATGAACTGAAAAACAGTGGCATCACTGTCCTGACCAAATTTAGGAGCACCTTTAATCCATAAAAGCATGTGGATATTTGGTGCTCCTCTGGCTTGGTATTCTTTTCGCCAAAAGAAGTGTTCCACTTCTCCAAGGGGAAGAACAGTTTTATTACAAATAAAGTGTAGCATAGCAATGAAACGATAATGGAAATATCTTGAAACATTAACAGGATCTTGAGAGCAAAGTTCTCCAGGTGTTAGTATATCTATGTTGGTTTTGTTTTTGTTTGATATGCGTAGGAAATCATGTAAATCTTCCCATGCATATTCTACACAACTTAATGTAACAAACCAAGTGGGTGGTCCAAGGTTTCTGATCATACAACGTATATCTCTGTGATGTCGGAACCAGTATTCTTTTATACCACGCATGTTTGCAAACAGATTTGTGATGCTTGATTGTAAAACCTCATCTTTTTCTTGCACTATTTGTATTAATTGCATAGCTGACATATTTTGAAAGTGGGTTCCCGATTTCAATATGTGTGCAACTCTGTAACATAGGGTTGCTAATTCACTTTCAAAGAGTATGTGGAATATGTATTTCACATTTTGTCTAAATCTGGGATCCTCAGAATACATTCGTAATGAGCAGTATTCTAATGCTGTTATCTGAGTGGGTCTATCATCGTATCTTCCTCTTTTGCCAGTAGGAAATAGTAGAGGAAAAGCACGTGCTTCTATACTTTTTTCCCATATGCTCATTGGTGAACCTTTGGCTTGTTGCATTTGGTAAGTTTCTAGTGCATCATCTATGCTGTCATTACAGTGCAATGGATGAATTGTATAATGGTCCAAAATATTGGATACTGCAGCAGGATCCAGAAGTTCAAATTGACCAGTTTCTGGTGACCCTTGAATTATTTCAGTTGTTTCCCTTAAGCTTTCTTCAATATTTATTTATTTTTGTAGTATTCATTATTGTCTTTGAGATATTGCAAGGCTTGTCTAACCTTATGTAAATCCACGAGTTGTTGCCAAATTTGTTTGTCTTTTGTTGGTACACCATTTACTAAGACAATTAAAGATTACTCTATTGGACGTTGCACTCCCAGAGTGTGCACATTTTCTGTCAGATCTAATGGTAAATAAACTACTTTGCCTCAAATGCCTTTCACCAATTCAGAGGGAGGAAATTTAGCTGTTTTTGGTTGAAGGCGTATTATTGCTTGAAATGGGTGTACTGTTTGAATTATGATGCTCTCATACAAATTGAGTTGTTGCAGGGGTTTTGATAGTGGAAATAATTCCAAGTTATTCGTGATAGCACGTGAAGGAGTTTGGTTGTTGTCAAGTTTTGTAGTGCAGTATCTGCAAACTATTAAGGGTTCACTTATTTCGTATTTGTTTTCTGCTAAAAGGTAGAGAGCTAACTCAAACCATTTTCATTGTCTTCTATTTTGTATGTTACGTCTATAGTTGTTGTGTTACTTTTGTAAAATGTTCTGGGGCAACACACACACACATGGTTTGGTACTTCAGCGGATGTACTTTTAAATTTTAGTATTTCTTTTTTGTATGTGTGTAATAGAAGGTTGCCATTTGCAGAATTGTTGCTAGTCTGTTTTAAAGCTATTGCATTTTGTAAGTGGCTTTCACTTCCAAAATATTTCTCTGGATACAGTCGATTTCTTCTTGTAGGTTTTTGGGTTTACCATGCAGAAGAGTGTTAGTTAAATTGGCTAGCTCTAAAGCAGAAGTTTTAGCATAGTACACTTTATACACTAGATTTCTTACATTTGAATGATGTGTTGATATCATTTTGATATCATGGAAGGTGCTTTTGCAAATAGGTCCTGAAATGCAGGCTAATGAATGTCTTTGTAGTCCTGTCTATTTCCACATTGGACAGGTATCCATATTTTTCAGCACTTTCATTTTCATTTTGTTTTTACCTTTCACATACTGATTGAGGAGCTGGCGTAAAGATTTGAAAGATTTGTTGGGAATGTTACATTGACGTGCATGGCCATTTGTATACTGGATGTTCTGGTTGAGTCGAATGGAGAGGTAATTCAGAGTTTTCTGGGGATATTTTTGTAAGCAGTGTTTCTTGTTCCATGATGGTATTATTAATTTTTTCATACCCTCGTCCACTGATATGGATGGCAATTGTGTTTGTTTTGTTTTGTTTGTATGATTCTTCATTAACATATGGTTCTGTGGTCATGGTGTGACTCCATTCACCTCCACAGATATTTAAGAAGTTATTTTTGTTGACATTTTGTTTATTGAGAAGTTTTTTGTAGTTTAGTACTTAGTTTTGTTAGTGGTTTGATCCTGTTTAAAACTAAAATAAATAACTTCCTTTTGAGAAGGATTGCACTGTCTACGAGAGCTTCTAGGATTCACTTTCTACGGTAGGTGTTAAGGGTTGTGCATGATTTCGCTCCTGTTCTTATTAGATTCTGAAGGACTCTGTGGCAGAACATTTTTGCTAAAATACTTTTTTTAGTATGGTTAGTTGGTAGTATATGAGGATTTATAGGAGCAGTGTTAGCAATAGTGGTAGCAAATTATTGTTAAGCATTTTTTGTTTTGTTTCACATTTTGATAGAGGAGGCAAAGATTCTGATGTAGAAGCTTCTTTTGTTTTGCTAAATGACTGCATTAGCTGTTTTGTTTGAACGTTTTGTTCAAACTCTGGTAGAGATGGATGCTTATTTTGGACACTTTTATTTTCATTTGCTCTGCTTCTGCGTTACTTTCTATGGACTTGCTTTTTGGTAGGCATTCTTTGGGGTCTGTTGAAAAAAAGAAGGTATGGGTTGGTCTGTTTTACAATGTATGTGTGCTGTGAGCATGTGTGTATGAGTTCGATGGGGAAGATGTATGTGGTGGTATGTGAATGTGCATTGGGCAGTTACAATGAGTTGGGAAGGCTATTTTTCTGTTTGTATGTTACTACACTGTGGTTCAGATGAGAGTAGAAAGTGAGCTAGTGGTGAGGAGAACCATTAATAGTAAACATAATGGTATAAAATTAAACAGTTCTTTGTTTTGTAGTACTAACATTCTAAGGCTTGAGTATGTTATTTGTCTTGCAAAAAATGGAGATTTGTGTGCCATTCTGCCTGCTAATCACTGTTTAATAAATGGGGATTTGTGGGCAGAATGGTTCAGAAATCAATGTTTTTTTTGGTTCGCAAATTACATGAATGATCCACACAGTCTCTTTGAAGAACAGTAAGAATATAAAGGTAGTATTGTTCTTACTTTTGTTTGTGGAAGGAGCAGGTTTCTTCGGATATGTTTTTTGTAGTTTAGATGCTGATGATTTTCAGGATAGTGGTCTTCACTGCAATTGTAAACGGAAGAAGTTAGTAATTTTGTGACTTTATAGCACTGATGTTAATGTACATGTTGATTTTTATGTTTTTGTGGTAGTATTCTTGTTTGATATCTGAACATAGTGTATGCATGCATTTCATTTGACTATGTGCAGCCTTTATATGTTATTTTCTGTATGTTAGTTCAACCTGCTTGAATTTTAAGTTCATGAAATTCACTTGTTTTTTTGCAGCTGTGTGGTAGATAGCAGAGAGGTTTGGAAGTGATAGTTCATTTTAGTAGATGGGATAAATGTGAATAATTTCATTTTATAACTAGACATGCAAACAATCGGGAGCACCTGAGAGGGAGATTTCACCACAGCAATCAGGAACATTTATTTTTCTCATGCGATTGCATTGGGATTACCATTAATTTAGGTGGGAGATAGTAAAAAATTGTGAAATCGGGGAGGTTAGCATGTATGTATAGGTTATGCGGGAGACAGTAAAAAGTAGTGCGATTTTTCAATGAAAATTGGGAGTCTCGCGCTTAAATCGGGAGCATTGGCATGTATGTATTGGCTATGCAGATTTAGTGGCATTACTTTGTTTATATGGAATCATAATAGTTGTAGATGTACTCTGAATAAAATATGTATACCTGTACTTTGTAATCATGCATGTGGATATGCATGGAGCTGTAGGTAGAAATCTTCGAGACTTGCACAGTAGTTTTTGTAGTAGGTGCTTTCCAATGATATGAGACTTGTATTCAGAGTGATCAACAGTACAATTGAAGTGCGGAACTCTGATGATGGAGTTAGATGTAGAGGTCTTGGATGTGATTGGTGGATGGTTATGTGACTGCTTAGCTGTGTCCAATGAGGGAATGGAATCGCGAGTGATGTGGAAAGGGTAGAAGGGCTGGCTAAGAGTTACGTGTCCGCGGGTAGGGCGTGCCACATACAGGGTTTTCCAGCAAATCCAGCATGTAAAGGGGACTGTAGAGATCAGCCAATCAGATGTTGACGTTGTTGATTTGTGTAGAAAGAGAGTGTGTGTAGTGAAGATGGCAGAGGTGGAGACAGTCAGGGTGTTGGTGCTCGGAGATATGTTTGTTCATGGTTTACAGCAGTATTCTCAATGCAGGCATGTGACAAACAATTTCGATGTTAGAGAAGTGGAGGTGGTGTGGAGTGCTGTGACTGACTGCAATGTAGAGGCAATTCTCCAAGTTTGCAGAGATATGCAGAGGTTGAACAATCCCCATGTGGTAGTTTTGTACTATGGTGCTTTCCATTTGGGCTATGTGAGTTCCTCTACTTTGTTGGGACATTTGGAACAGTTGGTTCAAGCAGTAATCAACATCCTTCCAAATATGAAAGTAATTTTTTCAGGATTACTTCCTAGAGCAAAATGGGACAACAGTTCTGTTTTTTGTGCTGATCAAAGCATTGCTAGGTGTGAAATCAATCGAGGCATGCATGCTTTCGTGCTAAGAGCTGGTATGTTTTTCTGTAGCAACGAGAACATTGTTTCGAGTAATGCGGCTTACTTTGAAGCAGATGATGTTTCTTTATCTTTTTTGGGAAATGCCATGTTCTTTTGGAATGTAAATTTTAGGAGTAAACTAAGAAGAAACCCCCCCAAAAAAATACTAAATAAGAGGTTTCCGTCAGGCATCTGCAAAAAAAACAAAAAAACATTTCTTTTTTCAGAGCCCACCTTAAATGGGAAATGGGGAACACTATTTAAATGTACATTCACTACGCTCAGATTTTCTACATGTCTGCGGACATGGCGTTAGTCTGCGGACAGCGCATATTACATTAGGGCATTCTGGGGTGGAGAAGCATGCAAATGAGAATGAGTGGAGCTAGGGATTGGTCAGTAAAGTTTAGTGGGTGTGTTGTGTAAGGAGCGATTTAGTGAGGACGTCTTTTTCCTGAGAGAAGAACAGATAGCTATGGCTGTGTGTTTTCGAAAAAAGATTATCTGGATTTTGGGAAACTCATGCATATATTGGTTGGAGGTATATGCAGAACGTTGTGGTGTATCTGCAGATCTTGGATTCCCTCATGTGGAAGTGCACTGGCATGGAGTGCGTGGAATGAAGTGGCTGGACTTGGTACCTCTCTGTGCTACTTTACCAACAGAGCGTCATCCTGACATAATTATAATTCAATGTGGAGGGAACAGTTTAGGATATGTGTCTGGAATTTCTTTGCAATTTGCAATGAAAGAAGGACTTGAGAAGGTCATGGACATGTTTCCAACTTCCCAAGTAATTTTTTCTCGTATTGCGCAAAGACAAATGTGGCTGCGTTCTTCTTCATTTGGTCCACAAATGGAGAAAGTGAGGCGCAATGTCAATAAGGTTGTTTATGCCTTTCTAAGAGATGTTGGCATGTCCTCTTTTCACAATGAAAATATTATGTTTCGTAGCACATTCATTTTTCGCAGAGATGGAGTCTGTCTTACATATGCTGGCAATCAGATTTTCCTTAGAAATTTACAAAATGCATTGCAACCTTTTTTGGAATTATAGTCATCTATTTTGCATTAGATGTTGATGAATCCAAGTTTTTCAAACACACAAAAACCACCAAAAGGCTCTTTTCAGAGCCACCACTTACTCCCAGAGAAAATAGAATTGGTTTTGCTAGGGAAGCACCCCAAAATGTTATCTGTCCTAGGAATAGCCGTGGACTTGTAAAAAATGCACAGGGCCCTGCACTGTTTATTTGACACTTCTATTTTTAAACTGTGATTGGCGGCTCTGAAAAGAGCCTTTTTTTGGATTTTTGTTGTTTTATATTTTTTTTCCTTTTTTATACACAACACAATAGGAGAGGAGGGGAAAGAAGGGTAAGGAAGGAACACCAAACATGGGGATAAGAAAGGGCAGGTAGAGAGAGGAAGATGTAGGGTGGGCCTTATTTAGGTAGGTAGCAGGTCTTCTGGTGGTCCATGACTGTAGTCTCGAAAGCACTTTGAAGACTCTCCCCCCTGCAGAGTACTGCGTCACAGTACATACACAATATTGTGACCCTCGAAAGATAAGGGTCAACAGCATCGCGAATGGCCTGTGAATCAGCTGGAAGGATGCGCTCTCCCACAGGAGTGTCTCTTGTGGTGAGAGGAGCGGAAACGGAGGATGCTGTGGAGGAACTCAACCTACTACGTTCATCACAAGGTACAACCTTGCGACCGTCCGCACAGTGGAACGAAGATAGGTGTCACTTCATGGATGTCGTACCAAAGCTGTATGCACCACGTCTCCCACGACTCAGCACTAATTTGCACTGGTTACAGGTGACCTTGTCTGCACGTGCTTTTGGTACATTACCATAAACGGTAAATAACCGTCACACCCAAGACTCCCGGCGAGTGCTGGTAGTAGGGAGTTCCTCGACCTCATTCTCTTCATCCTCTTCATCCTCATTCTCTACATCCTCACGCGTGTTCCCCTCTGCAGGCCCTTGGGGAGGTGGTTGTGGTGTAGGGTTTGAGGGTGGTGCTGAGGCTGATGTAGCAACAGCAGCCATGGATGCCATTAGGGTTGATGCAGAAATCTGAGCTAGAGCAGTAAAGGCAGCAAAAGTCAATCTGCAATAGCCAGAAAGTACAATGAAGACCAGCTCTGGGGTGTAGCCTTTTATAGGGGTGGAGGGGTGCACCTCGAGAACTTATCGAACACTCAAAAGCCTTCAAAAAGTTACAAAAAATATGTGGTAAGCCAGGACCATTGTCTGGGACATATGAAATGGTGATTTTTTACTGTAAAATAATTTGAATTGTCTAAATAAGTTCTTTTAAAATGTTGGGCATCAGGACAGAGTCCGCAAATTAGAACACACGCTCACCGTGGGTGCGGTCACATGATGATGTTGGGAACACGTCCGTGAAGGGAATGTTTGTCTGCAGAACAGCAAATGCGCTGGAGTGGTTGTTCTATGGAGTGTTCATGTCCTGAAACTAATTAAAAGTGTGACACAAGTGAGACGGACAGTTACGGACAGGCGCGATGTTCGCAGGAGTTAGGGGTATGGTGCGCATGTGATGTCATCAATGACATTTGTGATGTCATCGTTGATGTCATGGGTGTTAGTCTTAGCAGTGCACGGTGGTGGCGCGAGTTATGGTTGCTTAGCTTAACATAAATGGCAAATTTCAGGGTTTTTTCGGTTTTACTTGGAACCATACCGTCCGTTTAACAACGTTTTTTTACTGAATTTCATAGGTTTTTAGTAGCGCAACTTAACCATAACGTCCCTTTAACAAAGTTTTTTTTTTACTGAATTAAATTATATGCTAATTATGAAATGTATGCCGAATGAAGCACCAAACCATTGTTGCTGAGTGGTTAAATGCTTGGCTTTGAACCCTGGCAAACCAAGTTCAAGGCTGGAATGTTTTTATTTAAATAATTTAATTTAATTAAAAGAAAATCAATGCAACTGGGAAGTGGCGAGGTTTGTTGCACTGAAGTCCTGTGATCTTATTTGACATGAGGGTGTTTAGAAGTGGCTGCAATGTCAGCCACGTTCAAACATCCCTTGCACCAAAATAACAGTGCCGGAATAGCTTTCGTGCCAAAAAGGGCATGCTGAAATGGGCGCAGCAGCAGAATCGACACACTATATCGACCCACGCCAACATGTTGACACCAAAAAGGGGTGTACAGCTTGGAGCACATTGCAAGTGTGTGGTCTATGACAAATAATTACATTTCACATTTAGCCTAAAAACATTGTGAGTTCCCAAAGCTTGCAATCTGAAGCCCATGTCTAGTGGTCTGGTAGCATTTTAAAATGGGTGGCCGTGCCCACTGACCGTGGCTGAAGACCATGCTAGTGGTCTGGAAGCGTTCTATAAATCTATGGACTAACAGAACCCTTAAAATTATATTAAACCGCTAAATGCAAATTTGTGTTTTTTACATTGTGTATATGACCACTATAACACAAACTCTTACTATGCACCCTCTTACAAGACACGTTCCTATGTGCTTATATGACACACACTCCTATGGCATATGCTCCTGCCGCATGCACTCCTAGGACACGTGTTACAAAAACACATGGTCCTACAACATACTCTTCTGATGTGCACACCGACCGAATTGCCTGCTATTACTCACACTCTTACAACACACACTGTTAACATCCACACTGCAGTGAGCGAGTGTTGTGGGGACACACTCCCAGCCCCATACCGACCCCACCGAAACACCTAAACACATACCACAAAAAGTTTGAACCTTTGGTAGTTAGAACTTTTCATGGTGTGTGTTATAGGTCTTTTGGTGTGGTCGGTAATTTTAACTCGGACATTCTGTCCTATTCCATATAACATCAACACATGCTTCTACAACATGTACTCCTTCAACACACACTCCTACAACACTCACTCCATCAACACATGCTCCTACAACATGAGCTGCTCCAACACATACACTTACAAAACACACGACACACAATCTTACAACACACACTCTTACAGCACTGAAAATTACAACACACACACACGACACATACACTTATGCCACACGCTGTTATGCAACATGCTCTTATGCCACACACAAACACTTATACTAAAAGCTCTTACAACAAGTCAGTAATACAAAAAACATTAAAAATCAATAATCATTGAATTGTCATAAAGTTGAAATTATTTGAAAGAAAAAAACACTTTACAAAATAATTAAGTTTAAAGCAACACATCGGAAATAATAAAGTTAAGGTTACAACATCATAAACTTTATTAATATTGTGTTAAAATATTAAATTAACCTCAACTCACTCATACACTTAGAAACATAAAATATTACCATCAAATTATAACAATTCACACATAAAGACAATGAATTCGGTTGCCAGTCAAAGGATCGAATCTAAAGGGTCGACAGGTCAAAGGATCGACACCAAAGGGTCGACAGGTCAAAGAATCACATTTTTCTTTACACATTTATTTTTTTTGGGGGGCGGTCCCCCAACCCCATTTTTTTGCTAAAAAAACACTTTTTTTCCCTAAACGAAAACCTAAAAAAATATATATAATTTTAAAAAGAAATCAATCCTTTGACCTGTCGACCCTTTGGTATCGATCCTTTGACCTGTCGACCCTTTAGATTCGATCCTTTGACTATTGACTATAGACACCAATGAATTCTATAGAATGTAAAATCCTTCAAAAGTACTTTAAATGTAAACCTATTACATTATTTTAAAAGAAAGTATAACATATTTTGTAATACAAAATTACTAAATAATAACAAACCTAACATATAAAACACACACTCAAAAAGCAATACAAAAAATACACAGAATATTTTGTAAAACAATCTACATCAAAATGTACATAAGCATGCAAATTTCATACTTTACATAAACAACAATATCAATTAACAAGGTAATGTCATCAATGTAAATGCATATACATGCATGTTACTAATCAATAAACATAACATTAATTAAAACAAAAACATCCACTAAGCACCTACAAATGTATTAACATATCATGTTCAGTAAATGCTTAGTAAGATTTACTTCTACAAATAACAATATATACACATTGCAACCTGTAAATCCTAACAAAAGCAGTACAAATGTAATACACATAAAACATAAATAAATAAAAAGAGTTTTACTTTTTTTAAAACAAATATTCTCACAACACATTGCATTACTATAACTATAAAGCATTTTATAGCAAACATAGAATATTGCAAAACAAAAACAGTTTGAGTTAAGTATTACCCGACAATCTCCATAACCTAACTCATTATCTTCATGCACAGAAATGATTGCTCTGCTTCGAAGCTACTACTTCCCTATGTATAACTATCACATATTGTGACTAGACCCTAAGAAAGTAGTGTAAGTGCAATGTGTAGAAATATGAGCATATCCAGGAAAATTACAGTAATAAAAAAAAAACAACAGAACTGTAAGACAGTGTTGATAACCTTACTGATCATCTTCATATATAGAAAGCATTGCTGTCTTCCAAGTCTGTGTTTTCCCCATTGTATATGTTTCATATGCTTTGAGTGGACCCTAAGTGAACTGTAAGAACATATTTGAAGTATACGTCTACAAATATAGTGCTTTGTACTATAGTATAGTGAATTTTTAGTTCCTGACTGTTACTGGCCTAGATATATCATTAAAGGAAATAAGAGTGAGCCAGACATGTGATGTCATAAGTGATGTCATCAATGACATTTGTGATGTCATCTTTGATGTCCTGGGTGTTAGTCTTAGCAGTGCACGGTGGTGGCGCGAGTTATGGTTGCTTAGTTTACCATAACTGGCGAATTTCAGGGGGTTTACGGTTTTCCTTGAAACCATAACATCCCTTTAACAAAGATTTTTTGTTGAATTTCATAGGTTTTTAGTAGCGGAACTTAACCATAATGTCGCTTTAACAAAGTTTTTCTACTGAATATACAAATTTATAGTGTGAATTTGATAGATGTTTACTAGGAATCCCTTACTTTATATACATTTAACATAGAACATACTGAACCCCCTGCTAATGATTCTATGTCCGCGTACTGTGCATATGTCTGCGGACGGATGCAGACAACTCCAACACTACCCAAAAACTCAGGGGGTATCTTAAATTGTTATATCATGCCATTTAAACACTGCACAAGTTCAAAAAGCAGCACATGACCACATTATATGTAATAATAAATAAGAAGTGGAACCTATATATGAAACACATCAACCATCCATTTCAATACCATATGTAGTAAAATGGAATATACAAAGACAAAAAAGATATGCTTCCAACATAATTACCTCACAGAAACTGCACAGATAGGGGCAACAGTAGACCTACACAACAGTAAGGAACAAGCTACTTACCTGTAACTGTTGTTCTCCAGCATGGGTCTGGCATGGATTCACATGCTCATGAATATTCCCCGTCGTCAGGCTGGGAATCCTCGGTAAAGAAAAAACCAGTATCAGTTTCGTTTCTGATCTGTCTTTCGTAGTAATAACCAATCACTGGTCTCTGCGTCATACTGACCACAGCCAATGACTGCCCTCTACCTAAACACCGCCTCTGGCAGCCATCTTCAGATTTGGAAGCACGTGAAGTGGCAGTATGACCAAGTGAAGAGCCGCAGAGGGGTAGGCGGGAGGGTTCGCATGTGAATCCATGCCAGACCCATGCTGGAGAACAACAGTTACAGGTAAGTAACTTGTTCCTTCTCCAGCATGGGGTCTGGCATGGATTCACATGCTCATGAATAAAGAATACATAGCAGTACACACATGCACAACCACGGGAGGTGGCAAAGGCTCAACATTAAGCATTACATCAAACTCAACATTAAGCATCTTACCTCCTCACCAGGCTCACCTCAGGCGAACAGGTTGCGCAGCACTGCTTGGCCGACCCTGGACTCCTCCCTGGAATCCCGATCGACGCAGTAGAACTTTGTGAAGGTGTGCGTCGACCTCCACGTAGCAGCCCTGCATATGTCCAGCAGGGGCACACCAGAAAGGAACGCTGTGGTAGCTGCGATCGCTCTGGTGGAATGGGCTCTCGGACGGCCAGGCAGCGGTCGGTTTGCCAACCGATGACAGTACATGATACAGCCGGAGAGCCATCTGGAAATGGAAGCCTTCGAGAGAGCCTTCCCCTGATTGACAGGTCCAAAGTTCACAAAGAGTTGTGACGTCTTCCGAAAACCCTTCGTGCGGTCCACGTAGAACTTCAGCGCTCTAGCTACATCCAGCGAGTGCAAAGTCCTCTCAGCCGGCGACGAAGGCGACGGGAAGAACACAGGTAACACCAAGGGTTCGTTGAGATGGAAGTCCGACGGTACCTTGGGCATGAAGGAGGGGTGCGTCCTGAGCACTACCCTCGTGTCGTGGAAAGTCAAGAACGGGGCCTTGCAGGAAAGGGCCTGGATCTCTCCCACTCGTCGTGCGGAGGTGATGGCCACAAGAAAAGCTGTTTTCCACGATAGAAACTTCAACGGGGCCGAGTGCAGAGGCTCGAACGGAGGTCCCATGAGCTTGGTCAGCACCACGTTGAGCTCCCACGCCGGGGCCGGAGCCTTCACCGACGGGAACGATCTGAACAGTCCCTTCATGAACTCTTTCACCAGACGATGAGACCACAAGGACGTCCGCCCCGTGGTTCTGGTGTATCGGGAGATCGCAGCAAGATGAATCTTGATGGACGCGTGTGCCAGACCAGCTTTGGCCAGCGTCAGCAGGTACGGCAGTACTTGGGGGGCCGTAATCCGTAGAGGGTTAATCTTCTGTGCGTGGCACCAGACAGAGAACCTCTTCCATTTGTGTCCGTAGCATTTAAGAGTCGAGGACGCCCTGGCCTTTGCAAGAACCTCTCTGCAATCGGCCGGTATGTCGTATCCTCCAAACTCTAGCGCTGCAGGAGCCAGGCCTGCAAGTTCAGCGACTTCGGGTCGTGGTGGAGGATGGCGCCTCCTTCCCTGGAGAGTAGATCCGCGTCCGCCGGCAGCTTGATCGGCGGGGACGCTGACAAGTCCAGAAGGTCCGGGAACCATATCTGCCTCGGCCACGCAGGTGCGACGAGGATCATCCTGCACCGTGACCTCTTGAGCTGGTTGACGAGCCGGATTAGCAGAGGCAAGGGAGGGAACGCGTAGAGGAACAGGCCCTCCCAGGGGAACGAGAAAGCATCGCCCATGCTCCTCGTCTGGGGAAACCTGCTGGCGAACCTCCGGCACTTGGTGTTCGTCGCCGTCGCGAACAGGTCGATCTGGGGTGTGCCCCACCATCGGAAGAGGCGATCCACCAGATCCTGCCGTAGTTCCCACTCGTGGCACGAGCGCAGTTCCCTGCTGAGTGAGTCGGCGATGGTGTTTTTTATCCCTGCCCGATGAAACGGCACCAGAAAAATCCCTTGGGCAACGGCCCAATGCCACAGGTCCTGCGCCTCCTTGGACAGCGCTGGGGACCTGGTTCCGCCCTGTTTCCTGATGTAAAACATGGTGGTGGTGTTGTCGGTGAAGATCCTCACCACCTTGCCCTTGAGGGACGGAAGGAAGGACCTGAGGGCCCAAAACACTGCACGGAGCTCCAGGACGTTGATATGCAGGGACTTCTCCGTCGGGAGCCAGAGTCCCCTTGCGTGCAGATTTTCGGTGTGCGCTCCCCACCCTTCCAGGGAGGAATCCGTGGTCACGGTCTCCTGGTGGGCTGGGGTCTGGAAGTCCATGCCCGCCGTCAAATGCGCGCGGGTGCCCCACCACCGTATCGCTCGTCGGAAACTCTCGTCGAGCTTGATCCTTTCCTCGACGCTGCCCGTCGTCTGGATCCAGCGCGCATCCAGGAATTCTTGCAACGGGCGCATCCGGAGCCTGCACATGGGAATGAGGTAGATGGAGGAAGACATCATCCCGAGGAGGGACTTGATGGACCTCACTTTGGCCGCGTCGGCCACCAACATCCGTTGCACCTTGCCCAAGATGGTCCTGGTCCTCTCCTCCGACGGGGAGGCCAGAAGGGACACTGTGTCGAGCCTGGCTCCCAGAAACAGTGCGACTTGCGCGGGCACCAGGTGGGATTTGGCGTAGTTCACGGAGAATCCCAGGTCCGTGAGGAGTTGGACGGTCCTTGCCGTGTGGACCACGGCGAGCTCCCTCGTCTTGGCGCGGATGAGCCAGTCGTCCAGGTAGGGGTAGACGTGAATCCCCTCGCGGCGCAGCTGCGCCGCCACCGGTGCGAGGCACTTGGTGAATACCCTGGGTGCCGACCGTAATCCGAAGGGAAGGGCTTTGAACTGGTAATGACGCCCTTGGACCACGAATCTGAGGAATTTGCGGTGCCCCTTTAGGATGGGAATGTGGAAGTAGGCATCCTCCAAATCCAACGACGATAGGAAGTCTCCTTCCTCCAGCTGACCCAGGACGTGCTGGAGGGTGACCATCCGGAACTTCTGCGCCTTGATGAACTTGTTCAGACGTCGCAGGTCCAGGATGGGGCGCCATCCTCCCGTCTTCTTCTTCACGAGGAAGTATCTCGAGTAGACTCCGGAGCCCCGAAGCCTCTTTGGGACGAGTTCGATGGCGCCCTTTCTGAGCATCGCCTTTACCTCCAGGAGAAGTTGAGGGACGTGAAGTTCTTTCCTGGCCACGGGGGGGACGCGCGGGCACCTTCTTTGAAACTCGAGCGCGTGGCCCCAGGCCAGGGCGTCCAGCACCCAACGGTCGGTGGAGATGGACTCCCACACGCTGACGAAGCCCGCCAGCCGGCCTCCCACCGGGGTGCTTCGGTGGGGGCCCGACCCCACGGCCGGTTCAATCCTGCTTGGGCGCGGCCTTGCCGCCTTGACCTCCTTGGCGACGACGGCGGGGTCCGCTAGACTTGCCTCGTCCTCTGTAGGCCTCTTGCGACGACGAGCGGGCCGCTTGACGGTAGGAAGCGAAACCGCCGCCGGAACCTTTGGAGGCGCCCTTGCCTCCGCCGCTCCGAAAGGGCGTCCGTCGTTGCAGGACTCCAAGGGCCCGGGCCGTCTCAGTATCCGCCTTGATGGCCTGAAGGGAATCGTCCACTGTCTTCCCAAACAGGTTGTTCCCGTCGAAGGGCATGTCCAGGACTCTGGTCTGGACGTCCTGCCGGAAATCCGTAGCTTTGAGCCATCCACGACGTCGAAGGCAAACGCCGTTGCCCAGCTGGCGGAACCCGGTGTCGGCGATGTCTGTCGCCACGGTGATGGCGTGGTCCGAGGCCACCTCACCTTCCTGCAGGATCTCAAGGGCCTCCGCCCTCTTGTCGTCCGGCAGAAAATCCAGCAGGGGAGCTATCTTGTACCAGAGCTCCCTGTCATAGCGGGCCACGATAGCCAAGGCGTTGGCCGCTTTAATCGTCGTCGCTGCCGACGAGATGACTCTACGTCCCATAGCATCCAATTTCTTTCCCTCGCCGTCCGGCGGGGAAGTCGATGTGGAGGCCGCACCCCCCCCCCGCTTTCTTCCTGGCTGCCGCGGAGACGACGGAGTCCGGGGTAGGCTGCGCCCGGAGACACAGGGGGGCCGTGTCCGGGACCCGGTACTTTTTCTCGTACCGGTCTCTTCTAGCTGGCGTCGTGGAAGGGTTCTTGAGGAGGGAAAGGCCCTCATCCCAAATGTCGTCCAACAGAGGCACTGAGAGGACCGTCTTCCTCTTGGCCTCGCGCCGCTGATAAAGGAAGCCTTCCTTTTTCTTCTCCTTAGGGCAGAGTTGGAAAAGCTCGGAAGCCCTGGAGATCATGGAGTGGAAAGATCCGATCTCGTCGGGCGGAGAAGCCCTGGTGGGAGGCGACGACGGAAAATCCTCGTCGTATGCCTCGTCGTCCGTACCCGTCGCTGCCGTGTCAGTCCCCGTATCATCCCCTCGGGTGGACGGGGAGGAGGGCTGGAAGGGGCGCGACGGTTGAAAAGGAGGTGGTGGATGGATCCTTCTTTTCTTGGTAGGGGGAACACCAGAAGGTCCCGGTTCTGGATCCCCCGACGGGAGAGGTTCCTCCGTCGGTAACGGTAGCCTCGTCCTTATCTCGGAGCATAAGGACTGTATGGCCAACAAAATGGCCGCCGAGTTGTCTTGCGGCGCTGGCAGAGGGGAATCCGACGGGCGAGCAGGGGCCCCGTCGGTATCCTCGACGATGTCGTCGTCGTCACCTGCGTCGGGGTCCATTCCGACGGGCTGGCCTTCTTCCACGCCTAGGCCGTGGCTTAAGACCTCGATCAGCTCCTCTTCTGAGGTTGAGGCCGAATCTCCGACGACGCCCTGCCCCCCCTTCTTCTTCCCCACGGAGGGTTTCACGGGGGTCCTATCGATGGGCACAAAGGAAGACTCCCTCCGAGGAGGCAGGGAGATTCTGGGCCCTGAGGTCGCCACCACTGGTGCAGCCACCACAGGCTGAGCCAGGGCCGCCGCGACCGTTTCGATAGAGGGCTTGGTCGGATGGATCAAGGCCTTCACCACCTTAGGTGCGCTCACCGCCTTTTCCTTGAGGGAGGGGGCACTGCCACGCTCCTCCTCTGCCTTAGAGCTCGACCGGGGCCTCTCCAGGAGCTTCGCCGGGTGCTCGGCCTTCCTCTTACCCGACCCAGAGTGTTGGCTCGTGGTTGATGGTGCCGGGGAGGGTGCGCCCTGCCTGGCGCCCGTAGAGCCCGACCGTTCGGCGCTCCCGGTGCCAGCGGACTCGCGGTGCTTGGCCTTATGTTGGGCCCCCGTCGCCGGGGCGCCCTCAAAGGTCTTAGAAGACCGCTCGGATTTCTTCTTCTTCTCGCCAGACGGGCTCTTACCCTCCAGCCAGTTGGCGAGACGTTGATGGCGGTCCTTCATGGTCCGTTCCGACATGTTGCCGCAAAACGCACAGTCCTTCTCCACGTGCGTCTTGTCCTCATGAAGGCAGTAAAGGCAGAAAGAGTGTTCGTCCTCCTTGAAGACGTTCTGCAGCTGGCATCCAGGGCAGACCCTGAACAGCTTTCCGGGCGTCGAGCTTCCCTTCTCCTAGGCCATCTCCGAGACCGGGCCTGAGAAGCTTCTGGATTCCTCCGAAGTGTAGCTCGACGAAATCTTCACCCTTGAGGGGCACAGATGAATCCGACACGGGTCCCCGTTGATCGGATGTAGGATCGGTGGAGCTTGAGGCTCTTTGACCGAAAGAATCGAAGTTTTTTGTGAAAAAAGCGCAAAAAATAGCACTAACGCTCGAGAGCAATAGCACGAGGATCCCAACACATGAACGTGCAGTAAAAATCTGAAGATGGCTGCCAGAGGCGGTGCTTAGGTAGAGGGCAGTCATTGGCTGTGGTCAGTATGACGCAGAGACCAGTGATTGGTTATTACTACGAAAGACAGATCAGAAACGAAACTGATACTGGTTTTTTCTTTACCGAGGATTCCCAGCCTGACGACGGGGAATATTCATGAGCATGTGAATCCATGCCAGACCCCATGCTGGAGAAGAATACAATTTACCACAAACTAGTAAGTAAACTTCATTTTTCTTATATATTTCTAAACTTTTTGTGTTAGGTACACTAAAATTAATATATTTGTGTTTTTTACACAGAAATGTGCAGTACTTTGTTATGGCTTGAGGAACATTTTCCATGTGAGGAAATGTCTGAAGACAGTGATACTAATGATAGACACTTCTCTATATAAGTAAACTAATAATCATTACTTTATGTGTAATTAACATATATATATATATATATATATATATATATATATATATATATATATATATATATACATATATACACAAATTGAAAATAATACACTAAAAGACACATTGGAAAATGCTCTGCAGGGCATGGAACAAAAAAATGGACATGCTCATGGAAAATGTCAATCTTTTGAAATATTTTGTGGAGGACCACATAAAAGAAAAAAATTAAATACCTTTGTCCAACATGTACCTGTTCCCCCTCTCCATGTCCCAGTCAACTATCCCCAAACCCTCAACACCTAGAAAAACGTTTTGATGAGACTTCCATCCCTTCATCCCCTCCCATCCATCCTCTCTGAACTCCTAGTTCCCCTGTATTTGTATCAGTTTCTGCTTCCCCCCTCTCTTTCATAAATTGTATATCTGTATATAATAAAAAAAATATTATGTTTCTTTTAATTAAATCATTTGTGTCTTATTTTTTTTTTAAAGCAGTTAAAGTGTCCACGGACAGCGTGCCTGTCCGGGATGTCCGTAATCAACAAAATGGGGATGTCCTAAGGACACTATACCTGTCTGTACCATTCGCAAGCAAAGATGGAACTGTTGTATTCTTACTGTTGTGTAGGTCAAGATGGAACTGTTGTATTCTTACTGTTGTGTAGGTCTACTGTTGCCCCTAGCTGTGCAGTTTCTGTGAGGTAATTATGTTGGAAGCATATCTTTTTTGTCTTTGTATATTCCATTTTACTACATATGGTATTTAAATGGATGGTTGATGTGTTTCATATATATATAGGTTCCACTATTTATATATATAGGTTCCACTTCTTATTTATTATTACATATAATGTGTTTATGTACTGCTTTTTGAACTTGTGCAGTATTTAAATGGCATGATAAAACAATTTAAGATACCCCCTGAGTTTTTGGGTAGTGTTGAAGTTGTCTGCGTCCGTCTGCGGACATATGCACAGTCCGCGGACATCAGAATCATTAGCAGGGGGTTCAGTATGTTCTATGTTACATGTATATAAAGTAAGGGATTCCTAGTAAACATCTATCAAATTCACACTATGAATTTGTATATTCAGTAGAAAAACTTTGTTAAAGTGACGTTATGGTTAAGTTGCGCTACTAAAAACCTACGCAAATCAGTAAAAAATCTTTGTTAAAGGGACGTTATGGTTCCAAGGAAAACTGAACACCCCCTGAAATTCACACAAGCCACGGCAGGCACCGAAGAGCAAACCACCTCAGGATGCCACGGCACTGGTGCCGCCAAGACCCGTCGACACTGTACCCACAACTTCAGTGACACTGACACAGGATACAGTTGAAGGTGCACTCTCTGCAGAGGACAGTTCTGTCGGGAGGCGGCAGCTACAGCACCCCTGACTGATGATGAGGTGCGGGGACAGGTGTGTGTGCCCATGGAGGTCGACTCCTCTGACCTGTCTGGCACACCAAGTCTGGCACCATCCCCCAGCTCACATCGGTCGGCTCCGATCACAGCACCACCCCGGAGCAGTCTGGGGGAGAGTACATCCAAGGGCGCATGAGTCCCATAGAGGGCCCAATTGAAATTGAGCATGACACACAAGCACCCTCCACCTCCACTGGTGTACCAGTGGGGGGCCACATCCTGAACATGCTGAAAATCTACAGCAGCCTTACCTATCCATCAACTAAGTCTTGCAACTGCGCTTTATAGCCAGTAAGATAGCTCAGCAGGTTAAGCGTTCGCTCATGCAATCTGTGTTTGATCTTCAGGTTGAAGATATGAATCTCGTCAAGCCCAACTCAGCCTTTCATCCTTCTGAGGGTAATAAATGAATACAAACTTTGGTCGGGTGATATTGTATGTACATTTATTTTCTATGTAAATCATTTTGTCAAATATGCCATAGAAATAACACATCATTGTCCTTATCACTCATCCCCAACAGACTAGATTACTGCCTCATTCTCCTTTTGGGACTTCCCACTATTATTATGACCCTATTAACAAAGTAATTAATGTTGCCATACATACCCTGGTCAATCGCCCATCATGCTCACTCATCTCTGCACAACGCCATCAAGTAGGCTTGCTTTCTCTGTGCAACAACCCCGTCTTCAGTGCTCTTTTGATGGTCTTCAAGCCCTCCAACTCTCAATGTATCCCTCTCTATAGTGCTCTCCCGCCTACACTCTTCAGTCACGATTTAAACACTCCGTCTGGGTGCGCTAAATAAATCTAACAATGGCGACGAGGGCTGACTAGCCCATCCGTGCCCAGTGGAGATGTCTGCCGTCGGGCAATGCAGTGTGTCGGTGCGCCTCCCATGCGTGACGGTTTGAGCGCGGAGGCCGGGCCCATTATCCTTGCAGGCATCACACGCGTATGCGGAGCGGGGCACACAAGAAGCCCGGATATGCTCGGATCACAACGCCCGCTCGGCCCAGCTACACGTGAGCCAGCACCTGCACGGCAGGCCCTGGGAGCAACAGGAAAGGGGTGCAGCCCGTCGAACACACGCGGATGAGAGACAGCCCTAATCTGCCACACCCACTTACTACGGCTCACACGCAGATCCCCGCAGAGGAGTTGGAACAGAACCGCCTACAAGATATAAGGCAAGTACACCTATACAGAGGGGTAGACACCCCAGGACCCCATCCACAACTACAGGAAGTGCCATACAAGCATGGAGGCGGGAGGAATTAGCGAAACCACATGAACAAACTTCACGAAAGTAAGTTCAAGGAGATTCAGAAGGAAACCATAAACAAAATCCAAGGCCCATACTCGAACATGTCGGACACGGCGCAAGCTACTGCGTCATCATCAGAGAGCGCAGATAACGTGCAATTAGATGGCCGAACTGCACAGGCAGCAGGTGGCACGGCACAGGTCATGAATATGCCGAGCCCATTTGAAATACGTGACACTTCAAACCTAGAGCCCCGATGGACCACATGGCTACGTGATTTTAAATTCTACGCAGGGGCGATAGGTCTGAAAGATGATGAGCGACTCAAAAATACGCTGTTCATGGCTGTGGGGCCAGCAGTAAGAGACATTGCGGTTGAATTATTGAATGTCGAAACGGTCACATACGGAGAACTCCATGACAAGCTTGCTCAATACTTTGCACCACACACCAACATTGACTATGAGCGCCACATATTTCACACTATAAGACAAGAGAAGGGGGAATCCATGGACAATTTTGTCATGCGCCTCCGCATCAAATTGAAAGACTGTGAGTTCTACAAATACTTGAATGAGGAAGCTTTGCGGTCACAAGTGATTGCTGGATGTCTCTCACAACCTTTCCACAAGCAACTACTACAGAAACAAAGATCTTTAGACAAAATTTTGGTGCTGGCGCGCATGGAAGCGGCAGTGGAGTCACAAATGGACAATTTGGGCAAGGTTACCATACAACAACCCACGAGCAATCCAGACAGCATCAACAAACTCTATACAGCCTCCAGTGAAGGAGGAAAATGTCCCGAAGCCACCTGTTGCAGATGTGGGTATGAATATCCACACGCGGGCGTATGTCGCGCCCTGGGACAACAATGATCCTTGTGCGGGGGTATGGACCACTACAGAGCAATGTGCAAAAATGTGCCAGGCCCCGCCGCAAACAGGCAACGCAGCGATGACAGGCGAAGAACAGCCTGTCACAGCCCTCCCAGCAAAAGAAGGGAAGAGGAACCCGCCACGCCCCGGAGAGAAGACAGATATCGCATGGGTCCGCTCCCACGCGAGGACAGGCGGTCACATGAAGGGACCAGACGCTCCCGAATGAGACGGTTGGTCAGGTACATTGAGATGCGATCTCATACCAGTAGCGAAATACCATCGTCAGATGAAGACCAGAGGAAAAAGGGGTACGTCTGGGCACTCAATAACGACACAGCCACTCAACACAGCCCAATCTTGACGCTACACATAAACAACACTCCATTAAAGTTCCTCATTGACATTGAGGCAACAGTTAACATTATAAGTGAACAAGCTTACGAGTCGCTTACCCCCCCACCAAAAGTCAAACAAACCTCTGTAGACTTTTACCCATACGGGGCAACAACACCACTACCATGCAAGGGCATGATCACGGCATGGTGCACTCACAAGGAGCACGCTGCAAAGATTCCCTTGCACATCCTAAAAACAGAAGTCAACAGCGGGGGCATCCTGAGTTTCTGGAATGCAGTAGATATGGGACTAGTGCACATACAATATCAACTGATGGCACATAAATACTTCGCCAAGCCGGAAGCCATAGAACAAGTATACCCCTAATTATTTAGAGGTCTCTGCAAGCTAAAGAACAGGCAGGTGCACCTGCACATCAACCCGCTTGTCAAACCAGTGGCACAACACTATCGCGGCATACCAATCAATATTCAAAGGAAGGTGTAGGACGAACTAGACAAGCTCATCAAAATGAACATGATCGAGCCGGTCACAGGCCCCACACCCTGGGTATCACCCATCACCACCGTACCAAAAGAATCCCCGGACGGATCCATACATCCATGTGTCGACATGCCAAGAGCCAACGTAGCCATTGAAAGGGAAAGACACCAGGCACCTAGGATAACGGATATGATCCACCTCCTCCACGGGGTGAAAATCTTTTCAAAATTAGATCTAATGAAGTGTTACCACCAAATTTAAATAGCCCCAGAATCCAGGTACATCACCACATTTGTAACGCATCTCGGTTTATTCCAGAACAAACGGCTCAGTTTCGGCATCTCTTCGGCAGAAGAAATATTTCAAGAAGAGATACACAGGGTGATCAGACACGTCCCTAACTGTCTGAACTATTCGGACGATGTACTCGTATATGGCAAAACACAGGAGGAACACGACCGAGCACTACACAGAGTGTGCCAGGCTCTGGAGGAAGCAGGACTCACATTGAACAAAACTAAATGTGAATTCTCCAAAGGCGCCCTGAGATTTTTTGGCCACATTTTCTCGCAAAAGGGGATGCGACCAGACCCTGAAAAAGTCAAAGTCTTGAACTTGGCCCCGCCCCCCCAAAAACACATCGGACCTGCGCTCATTTCTAGGGTTAGCCAGTTACTGCTCCAGGTACTTAAAGGACTACACCACCATAAGTAACCCGCTGCATCTGCTCACCCGTAAAGACACACCTTTTGTCTGGTCCACGGAATGTCAGACGGCGTTCGAGAAAATTAGAAATGCCATCTCACAAGAAAAGGATATGGCCTACTTCGACGCCCAGAGGTAGACCGAAATCATCGTCGACGCTAGCCCGGTGGGTCTTGGGGTTATCCTCACCCCAAAAGACCCCACAGAACTGTCCAACATTTACATCGTTGCATATGCCAGCAGGAGTCTCACCACCACAGAGCAGGCATACTCCCAAGCGAGAAGGAGAGCTTGGCGGTAGTGTAGGCGTTCGAGTATTTTCACTTATTCCTGTTCGGCAAGCAATTCACGATAGTGACGGACCATCAGGCCCTATTGACCATCTACAGCGATCCAAGGTCACAAATGCCCCCAAGGATAGCCCGGTGGGGACCACACCTGCAGGACTATAAATTCACAGTGATCCATCGCCCGGGCAAGGATGAGAACCCAGCGGACTACCTATCACGGCACCCCACGGGACCAGCCGAGTCACGGCCCTTCATAGCAGATGCATACCTGAACTATGTAATACATCACCTACAGCCACTGCCCGTAGGGTGGCCTGAGCTGACCACGCACTCAGAACGAGATCCAGCCCTCAGGATCATAAGACACTGCCTACAATCAGACAAAAACACGTTCATGCGACAACAGGCCAGGTCCGAAACAGAAACGGTACGTGAAAACGTCAAATGGCTCGATCAAGTTCGAGATGAACTAACAGTTGTAGAGGTTTCAAAAAAGGTAGCAGGCGCTCCTCTCCAGAAAGAACATGGCATGATAACCTGTTCTGAGATGAGAGTTTGCAGAACACGCTTTTTGCTCACTGTACCTTTCACAGATGGGAAATATCCATTTGCATATCAGTCTTTGTCCCGCCCACATGGGCAGTCCAGCACCGAAATGCTACGGCAATTCCTCTCTGAACAAGAGTACCAAAGGCAACCCCATACACGTATTTCAGCCTTGTTGGGCCTCATCAGTGAGATGAAGCTTTGCCTCTCTGAGCACAGTGAGCAGGGAGTCCATGTCTGGTTGCCCCCAGGTAATTCAGGGTGACCAACCCCAAGTTCCTTGCAAATATTTCAAAAAAGGTAGCAGGCGCTCCTCTCCAGAAATAACATGGTATGATAACCTGTTCTGAGATGAGAGTTTGCAGCACACGCTTTTTGCTCACTGTACGTTTCACAGATGGGAAATACCCATTTGCATATCAGTCTTTGTCCCGCCCACATGGGCAGTCCAGCACTGAAATTCTATGGCAATTCCTCTCTGAACAAGAACAAGGGTACCAAAGGCAACCCCATACACATGTTTCAGCCTTGTTGGGCCTCATCAGTGAGGTGAAGCTTTGCCTCTCTGAGCACAGTGAGCAGGGAGTCCACGTCTGGTTGCCCCCAGGTAACTCAGGGTGACCAACCCCAAGTTCCTTGCAAATATTTCAAAAAAGGTAGCAGGCGCTCCTCTCCAGAAAGAACATGGCATGATAACCTGTTCTGAGATGAGAGTTTGCAGCACACGAGCTCAAGAGACACCTATGCAGCCAGGGGATGAGGTATGGCAAGGAAAGAGGACGCTACGTTTGCGCCCACCACACTCATCGTGACTCACAAGAAAGGCACGATGATTACAGCACAAGGAAACGACTGCTCATCAATAACCCGAAACGTCTCACACTTCAAACGGGTGACCCCCAACCCAAGGATGAGGTGGGAAGTGAACAACGACAGTGAAGAAGAAAGGATGTTAGATGAACCCTATCATGGAGATGGAGAGGAGTCAGAGGGAGAGCGAAATACTGAACCGTCAGCAAGTGAGTGGGTGACGCCCAAAATTTCAAGGCGCCCACAGAGGAGTTGCATGAAGCCACTCCGCCTCATAGAAGAAATGGGATAAGGACATGGAAGTTAAAA
Organism: Ambystoma mexicanum; assembly: GCF_040938575.1. Taxonomy (NCBI): domain Eukaryota; kingdom Metazoa; phylum Chordata; class Amphibia; order Caudata; family Ambystomatidae; genus Ambystoma; species Ambystoma mexicanum. The sequence goes on along the minus strand of NC_090922.1, from coordinate 152,476,237 downwards.
AGGGGTGAGATGTCCGCAAGTCCACGTCATTATGTGGGCGGGTCTTATGTGAGGCCCTGGACGTGGAAGGCTGGGGATATGACTTTGGGTTTAGGGCGGGGCAGGCACGGGTTTCCGGCAGTTGCCAGCTTGTTAAAATAAAACATAGTCGCACCTGACACTGGCTCTGCATTCATTATTCAGCGCTGCTAATGTGCGCCCTGTAGGAACCTAACAATAGCCCCTCCCTTTGATCCTTTACTCAGGCCTAACCTGCACTTTATGCCACACAAAAAATAAGTTTCTCACGTGCATCCGTCTTTCTATGCACACACCTTCCTGCCGTTATCAAAAGGGCCATCCAAGTTCTTCATTAATTGTGTGCTATGAGTGTCAAGCACCCAGGAATGGGAGTGATCTGGCTACGATATCATTTTCTAGAAAATAGTTGAGTCCTTTTTTTAGATCAGACACAAGATCAACAAGGTGGTTCAAGGCTCTGTCTGCCAGGAAAAACATACTTACAGGTGCATACTAAGTTCACTTTTAAGGTATTACTGGTGTTTTATATCATGCTGTAGATGTGATCACTTCGGGTCTGTGAGCTACGTTCTTTGCGTTGAACCAAAGAGAAATGAATTCTAATTAGATGATAATCACCAGCGAATGTGCCGTTCCAGCCCATAAAAGATCACCAGCCCAAGCGAAGTGCACAAGCACCACAGGAGTCCTTTAAGAGGACTACGCTGTTACTGGCTAGGATGGCACGCTCTTTTGGTGACAATCACCATTAGCACCCTAGAGTTCCAGACAGCAAAATGTGGGTACTATTCAGAAAAAAGAGGAAGAAACGCATAACATTTTCAATGTTCACACCTTTCTCGCTGGACAAGAGCTAAAAAGTCCCTTTTCAGTCTTCATTGTTGTCACGCGATTTCGAGCTTCTATTTCTTCAACAAAAATGTAGGCTTGATGTGGGCAGCAGGGGATCGATCATCCTGCACGGAATGTGTATTCGACAATAAAGCCGGCAGTGCTTGTTGGCAACCTAATTGGCTACTGCACCCACTGTGTGTGCTGCTCAACCCAACTGCATCACTTTTGTAAGTTATGCGACAGGCGAATAATATTTTCTCTCTCTGCTGCATTTTGCAAAGCTACAAACATTGGGATAACATATGGCATACGGGTTAGCCAACCGTGAGTGAACAGGTACAAGGGTTGTCCATCCCGAGGCCTCAAGGGTCAGATCCATGTCGGAATTTCAGACTACCACTCATTAATATTCATGAGATACATTTGTATATAATGATTCTAAATGTATGTACATTTTTGCTCCTGAATATGAATGAGGGATATCCTGAAAACCAATCAGGCTTTCGGCCCTCAAGGCCTGGAGTTGGACAACAGTTTACTGGGCGGGGACATGCCAAGGAGCAGGAAAAACAGTGCACCAATATTTGGGCCACTACCATCCGCTTTGATCACTGTTAAATCCAAACTAAATTAATTACAAATTACATAAGAAAGAAATGTATTTTATTTACCTTTCCTCGTTGCAGAATATGATAGGGCGTATGCAATTTGGGCAGCATCGAAGGGATATAAATCAAACAATCACAAATGCTCTGATTCTAAAACAACATATGGCTCTTGGGAACATCTTAAGGAACCAGCACAATGCTAATAAACAACTGACAATGACACTGAATAGCTCTCTCCCAGGGCCTCATTATGAGTTACCCAGAAATTGTTAACGGGCCGTATTTTCGAATGCTGCCTTTGTCTGTGCACTGTTATTGATTTTGGCACCTATATTTGCTAAAAACAGCCACTGGTAAGTGCAGGTTACAGACAACGGGGTTCATTACTAGTTGGGCTGTATTCTGGCAGTAAATCAGAAGCCCAACGGAACTACCATTACCGCAATTTTGTCAGGTGGATTACAAGTGGCAGTGGTATGATATGATATGATGTTTTGTTTGTATTGCGCCCATACACAAGTGTTTCTGGGCGCGACGAGGCAAGGGAGTGTAAACAAGGGAGGACAAAACAACAATCTTACTAGGCCCAGTGACATTGAGAATCTGCAAGTGCAGGATTGGTGGTGGAGTTAATCCACATTTTCGGAGAGTCCATTGGACTCTATAAGGTCTTTTTGGTGGAATTACCACTTGTGGAATTACCGCCAAAGTAATTCCACCAATGTTGCTGATTTCCGACGGAAAGTGGGAGGATTTACCTCCAGCATGGCGCTGTAGGTAAATTACCCACACCAGGGCCATACTTGTACTATGGCAGAGCAGGAAAAGTGTCCGGAATACCATTACCGTCAATATTTTCCTGAACTGCCATCCTCGTAATGAGCCCCAATACTGCAAGTGCCCACTAGAACTCCCAAAGAGCAATAACTCGATCCTGCAGTCCAGTGAAGGACCCAGTAAGTGGTAATGGTAAATGAGTTTGTGGTATTACCAGAGCTAATACCACCCAGCTGGTAAGGAGGCACCTTATTTCCTATTGATTGGTGGATGTGTATTTCCTAGTTTCTGAAATACATTTTCCACTATGCAGAATTCTCTCTTCTGCGGAGTATTTTCCAGAACGTGTTGTAGCCCTGGAATTGTATTGGACAGCTCCTCTCACAGAAATCACCGGAGCACTGATGAGTTGACGTGCACCCAAGCTGGCGTCATGATGGATTTTGCAACACTGGTGGGATCCGCGCCACAGACACGAGGACAAATAGCTCGCTTCCTCTCCACGGCGCAGTGACGCTTAGACGTGAGTGCTCTCGGTCAAAGCATTTTATTGAATTATCAGCAAAATCAGAACGACCTGGCAGAGCAGCACTCGCTCCCATTAAGCTAATCCCCCTCCTCTCTTGATGGCTCTCTTTAGGGAGCAGGCAGGGGGCCGAAAATTGAGGAATCTGGTTAAAAAGCAGAAAGCACGGAACTATAGCTTTTGGAATCTGCGCACAGCTTTCTGTTCCCTCCCCTAAACCCCCTTTACTTCGCTGCATGGAATCCCGGCGGCGCGAGCACGAGCACGCCGAGGTCAGTAACCGGATCTCTGCGCTAAAAAGACACTAACCACTCTGGAGGGGAAAGGCGAGCCTCTTAATGATTTTTGCAGATGGATTGGTAGGTGGGCTTTGGGGGTCAACTAGCAATCCCATACTCCCCAACACAAGATAACCTTTGACCTCCTCTGATTTAGTGAACTGAGTTGCCAACAAATCCCCAGCTCTGGAGGGACCAATAAATTCTTGGGTGTTCAGGTCGGAGATCTCGTGTCTTGGCAGTAAAACCTGAGAGCCCGGGCCTCTGGATGCTGTAAAATGGAATGGTGCCATCCCGCGCGGGGCCGGTGTCCATGGAACACTTGTGGGCTGATCTTAACAGAGTACTGCCCTGGCTGTAGGAGGCTTCCGGTAAAATAACTCACTTAAGCGCGAGCTACGGAAGCCTGCGTGTAGCTTGTTGCACTAGGTTTTACCTCTGCTATAACACACACACCCGACTAGCATTCTGAGGTTGATAACATTATTAACATTTACAAAAGCAGCTGCTTTTCATAGCGCTACAAGTTATCATCTTGAAATGAGCTATTGGGATGGAGTATGTAAACTCGGTGTTCCAGACTAATTTCAAGCCTCTGGAACGGCTCACAGTTGTATTGTGTTATGTTACTCTGCCTTTATACAGTGCCAAATCACCACTGTTGTAGTTTCAAGGCGCCCAAACTATGTCCGTCACATATTGTGCCCCCGCCTGGGGTGGCCCAGACCTTTCTCCGTTTGGGCAATAGTAAGCAAAAATTATGAAAGCAAATGGGGGGTGTGGGAAGAGGAGGAAGATTTGGGGGAAATTGGGCAAAGGGAAGAGCTTTGTTTAAGGAAGGCTGTGTTACTCCATCTTATATGTGTTGTTTTCTGGAGAAAGTTACAGAATAGATGTGTTTTGAGATGGCAGAAGTAATTTGGTTGCAAGGCAGTTCTGGAGAGCCATGAATGGTATAGCCATTAGTGTTGGGTGTGTGAGAATGGATGCTACAGTGATTCCTTGTTGAACATTGTAAAGATGTCCTGATGTTATATTTGTACTCAGACCCACATGACTGGTTACACGTATGGGTTCTGTGTAAATATGGTTATAAGTCATCAATTTGCGGCACAAACATAAACATTTCATAGAGATTTGCAGGCACACGATATGCAAGATACTTGGGACCCAAGGTTTCTCATTTGTAACTTTGGGAACTGGCAACAGTAGAGGGAGAATCAGACTTTCTGGCAATCAAGCACTGTTAACAATTCAATTGCAGCGACATCATTTTCCATCAGAAAATGTCCAGTAAAATGACTGCCCAAAGATAATAATTGACACCTATTTGGCCAGTAGTGTAGGTAAAAGTGCATAGGATTTATGGGCTTATAAATTGTAGTACTATTATATTTTCAGATAAATTCCTTGAGGGTCAGACTTAAGAGACTTAAGAGGAGAGAGTGGTAGAAAAGGAAATGGGACTTCTGTGCAGGGTTTGGAGAAAATGTGTAAGGACTTTACCAAGCCCCAGGATAGAAGGTGAGAGCCCAGAATTCCAGATAGGAAGCAATAGTGTTCCTGTTCAGCCTACATGTAGGAATGCAATTAAACCTTGATGAAATATTGGGAGCATCCAGAGGCAGGTGCAGCAGCTGTTGACTTCCTAGGCAGTATCCCTGGTTGCTGGATTTAAATGCACATCGATTCGTGCTTCACGGCCCTTTAAGTCAAAAAATATATTTCTTCCATGGATATTTGCTCGGGGTTGCTTAAGGTGTGGCTATCCAGGCAGAGGAGACATGCAGGCTACAGTGAGTCTGGCCTTTTGCCCTTCAGGTTGATACGGTGTCACTTCAAGGGGATAAGAATCATGAAGATGAGAGTTGCTCCAATGAGATCAATGGATGGCTTCAAAAACCTGGCTGGTAAAGTTTGAAGGGTTTCTGATACAACTTAGATGGGAGCAAGAAGAAGTAAAGGTAGATGGGACAAAGAGTGATATGCACATTTATATTTCTCCTCTGTGAAAGGTACAGTGAGCAGTTATAATACATGGTTGCATACCCTCCCCAGAGGGCACCTCCCCATACAACAGGTTATTTGGCCGTGTTTGTTCTCGGTAGAGGGGCTTCCAGACCTTTTTGTGCATGTTTAGGAAATGTGGCCGTCACCCTAAGCTACCCAGGCTAATCCAGACATGTGCCCCTTGCTCACGGTGCTTAGAGAGGCACAGCTTTACCTCACTGAGGAGGCCAGAATAGATCGAAACACGTGCCTGGGGTTGCTGTTGTAGTGAATTGACATAGCATTTCGGTGCTGGACTGCCATTGTGGGTGGGACAAAGACTGATATGCAAATGGATATTTCTCCTCTGTGAAAGGAACAGTGAGCCAAAATGTAGTTGTAACCGCCCCTCACCTCCCCACCCCACGAGTGGGCACCTTCCCATACAACAGGTTATTTGGCCGTGTTTGTTCTCGGTAGAGGAGCTACCAAACCTTTGTTGTACATTCCAATGTATTTGAAGCAATCCGAATCAGTGAAGGTGCCAAACTTTACACTAGGGAATCACTGCAGTAACTTACAGACCTGGTAAACTAATTTACAGAAAGAAATCAAGTTGCCTGAAAAAATCTCACTAGTACACATAACACATACACTAATTCCCATGAATCAAATACATTGATTTCCAAACGTTAATTCTAAATAATTCAATGTGAGCTCTAATCAACGCAATCTAAGTCAATCTTTGCATTGCTGCTTGTTGCCCAGTGTGTTCAAATAACTTCACACAGCATACACATACAAACTAACTTTCTTTTAACGAATGACTAATTCTAGAAATACTTTATTTTCTCTAATGCCAAGGAAAGTATTGGTATCAGAGAAAGATTACATACACTTAAACTTTAATATACATCACTTTTGATATGCATCTCCCTCCTCCCCCATGTATCGTTGTGGTGCTGTGGGTTACTAGCACGTCCATATAAATGAAATGCAAACTATAGTGGATTGCATCCAAATCTAAAGGCTTAGGTTTAGTTAAGCTGCGCTACCAATTTAAAAGTAACAGAAAATTGATTTGTCTACTTATTGTCATGTGCTTTGCTGGATGGATGGGTGCAAGCTAGTCTGGAAAGCATGATGTCAAACAAAATGTTGGAAGGTCAGAATGTTGATGAATGAGTGAGAGAAAGCGACAGTGCTGGCGTCCCAACCCAGGCAGTTGGGGATATGTACCATGGGCAGTGGGAGCCATTGGGCTCCTCTAATGGAAGATTATGGATTTAAGAGTAACCAGTATAAGGGGTCTTACTTGTAACTTACCTGATGTGTCTGCAGATCCTCCTTTCAACACTATTCTACATAGAAATGTAGATGTATGATCTTCAAACAGTTTAGTAAGTATCCCCAAAACTTCACTTTGCAGATTTGGTCCTTCAAGAGCAGCGTTCTCCCCTCTCTATGGGGTGTGATGGGTGGGGTTTGAAAGTTCATTAGCATTTGCATAATGTTCTATAGTATGGGAATTGACCAGCTAAATTACCATTCATCCTAATATATCTTTTTAAATGGCTAGGCCTTCACAGGACTTGATTTATAAATGTTCTGTTAGGCTACAGAGCACTGGTCATTGCTACACAGTCCCAGTTGTTGACTATACCTGTGAAAACACAGGGTTACATTTACTTTGCTATGGTTTTGTATGTGATTTCAACACAGCACTCCACCTAAGTCAATGCCTAGCATGTGATGCACAGCTAGAACCCTTAATTATTTATTTATGTCTATAAGTTATTTTATTTCTGAATGATATACCCTTATATCACGCCCCTCTCTTTGAACCCCCTACCCCCTGTCCCCCAGTCACACTGAACCAGGAAGCAGGGTGGTTTGCAAAGTTAAAAGGATTTATTTTATGTATTTCACTATATATATATATATATATATATATATATATATATATATATATATATCACACTATTAAATATTTATACAAGGATCACCAATGGGGTGATGTCACAATACATCTCTTTAATCACACAAAGTAATGATAGGAAAAATAATGCAGCATAGAATAATACTTTGTGTGGGTTCAATCAAAAATGCAATGTGATTACTCTTTCCCCCTGCACACTACTCAATCCCCCCAATATGCAGTATAAAGAGATGGAAGGAGAGAAAACAGGTTTCAGGAATACACACTCAACAAATACAATATCAACCCCAATTTCCCCCAGCCAACACAGAGAAAAACTTGTCAAATGGTTATGAATTTGGTTTTGAATGGAATGGTAAAAACTGAAAATGGATTGAATTACTAAAATGGATTCAATACTAGTGGGAGCAGCTTTGTATGGTTTCAGATAAACGCTAGCAATGATTATTGAGTAACTAGCAGGTTGAAAACTTAATTCTGAGGTCAGATGCAAAGAACAGCTATTTCACATGTGATGGATTTGAGCCAAACGAAACATTTGCGGCGAACTTTTCCACGAACGGTAAGCGCGATTGTGGAATAACTATGGATGAGGTTTTGGGTTTGTTGGAAAGCTCAGGATGTTAGCTTCAAGTAGACACTGACATTTCGTTTCTAGCAAACACGGTGAAGAAGAGGTTTTTGTGGAGGTCGGTTTTTTCAGAAACAGTCAAAATATTCTAAAGAAAGATGCACTTTTTAAAATGACAAACAAGATTTCTTTACACTAGGGAGACTATGACGCCACAAACTACACGACAGCACAGCCACCAACCCAGCGACGCCTCTGGATGCTTTATGCCCACCAAGACGCTTGCCTTTCTTCAGAAAATATATTAGCACAAAGATTATGTTTACACGACTATTACCAAAGGACTATAGGGATGAGAGAAAGATTCAGGTAAGTCAAAAGATTTTCTACAATGCAGTTATGGATATAATAGAATGGGTTTGGATAGGATGACTTATGGATAAGATATTTGCTAGGGACAATCCTATGCTATATATACTCACTACTACTGTTGGGAATGGACCCGTCTGTTACGCTCACCTGGCATCCACGGGGACGCCACCCAGCCCTGGTTGGATGATTTGCACTCTCAAACCCTCTCCCGGTCCCTTGGTAATGCCTCTGGTTAAAGATGGGTCTGCAATATAGGAGAGCTGGAATCAATACCAGATTGTCTTAATGTTTTCACACCTCCCTTGGCTTCAACTCCTTCCTCCCCCTTGGGCCTTCTCCTCACCTTAATATTGTAAAAGGTGGATTCTCCGTCCTGCTCCTCGTGGCAGGGGCGCGTAGATGTGGGGGTGAGCAACAACCAAGTTACTTCACTGGTTCAAGCCCCCCGTGGGAATCCAGGCCTGTTGCGACTCCTTAGGTTTGCTGCTTTACAGTCTTTATATGCAGTTCTTATATCCCGTTTAGTTCGAATAATAATGTCTTGCTTCTTTCCTTTTAGGTATGGAAAGGTATTTTGGTCTTGTCATGCAGTTTGAAGATTAGCATGGACCGGTAGGCGAAAGCGTGGTGTGCGCGATGCTGTCCGGTGAGTAATGCGCGATGCGCGGCGCTGTTTTGCCTTTTATATTTCTAACCTGTGTCTTTTCTCTCCTTGCATGTTGCGATGTTCCTGTCGTACAGACCAGGAGATGACTACACAGGTAAGAATTGTGTGGCTTTCTTCATTCGGGAGGAAACGTGAGTAAACGTTTACTAATGCTGTCTTTCTTTCTCCTCTTTCCAGGTTATGGTATTCCAAGATGCATGCAGTGCCGGATGATGGAGTTCATATCTTCAGGCGAGTGGAACTGAAGTCAGCGATGGATTGAAGACAGGATACTGTTCCAGGTAAGTTTCGTAGTGTTCTTTCACTCTCTGCAGGTCCTTGGATTCAGGTAAGCTGGCATCAAAGAACTGGACACGATGAGCGTTACGCTTCCCACAGCAGAATAACGCAATGCATGTTCTGCTGTTTGGGTGTGGTTTAAATAGTCTCAGGTAAAGTAGTCCGGGTAAAATAGTCTCAGGCCTGCCACACCCAAAGAAGTCCATGTAAAGTAGTCCCAGGCCTGCCACACCCAAAAGACTAGATCGCATAGCTCAGTTCCTTGTAACTGAGCGATGTGTGTGCCTCCATGTTGGCTGATCCCCCCCAAGTTAAATAGTCCCAAGTAAATAGTCCCATTCTAATGTTGGTCTTCATGATGGTTATGAGCCTGGTGCCAAAGGCGCCAGTACTGACTCCAAGAGAGTCTTGGTTGAGGTTTTAAGGCCTTTGACCTGGCCCTAACTGGAAGGCTGACTTGCTAGTGAGGGCCAGGGGCAAGGGTCATGACACCGTCAGAGATCTGGTCAGGGAGACTTTCTGGACAGGAATTCAGCTAGCACACTGGACTGGACTCAAGGCGCTCTGGTTCTGCACTCAGCACGGCACTCTGGACACTGAATGGCGGGACTGGACTGGATCTGATGGGTTGGTTCTGGTTCACTGCTAATTGGTCACAGCTCTGCTCTACTGGGTTGAATTTCTGGATTCTGGCAAGGATTCTTGGCAAGAAAGAAGCAACAGCATAGCCAGGCTGTTCTTTTTGGTTCAGCTTGGAGGTATGGGGTAAAATCTGGTTTCAGGATTTATTAAAGGCCAAGCTGAGAATGGTTAAGCTTTGGAAATGGGCCTTTCTGCTTTCAAAACTCTGGAGTCTGGAGTCTGGAATCTTGGATATGGATTTCTCTTGCAAAGTGCTCTGCCAGCAATCGGATGGTGGGTGAATGTGTGTGTCCCTAGGTCCTAAACAGTCTCTATTTATGTATTTTCTAAAAGGGTGGGTATGCTGAATTATACTAGGCACACCCCTAGGGATTCTATTGGTTATGGTATTTCCTCTCCCCTGATTTGAGAAGAAAACAGAGTGTCATGATGAAGCTGTATTTTATGATCCAGGGAGAACCTCCCCCTGGTTTCTGCACATGAAATCTATTTTTCATACAAGACATATTTACAATTTTACAAACTTGATAGCAATAGCATATCGACATCACCGATTTGGTGGAGCAAGTATTCATCCCAGCCCCGTCTGGGTTGAGCTTAGGTCTAGATTTGGCAATTATTTGCACTTTTGGTCTGGTACCCAACGTCAGATTTGTCCAAATTTGTACACATATGTGTGCATGTTATCCGGGCATAATCATGTGAAGTTTCATGTTTCTGGCATCACCACAATTGCTACAAAACCACAAACCCTGTAGTCTTGTCCCTGAACACAGCACAGAGTTCTGAGTAGTTTTAAAACGTAACCCGAATTTTCATATTAACAATACTGTATTTTACAAATCTTCACAATTTTGCACAGTCCTATGTCAGTCATTTTCAAAAATATACTTTCTTGTGCTTTAAGAATACACATAACTGTCTGTCCTGCCCCCAAAGTTTTGGTGGGTCAAGAGCAATTCCCGCCCTGTTCCTCTGGCAGGAGTTTCTGTTGACACTCGCATCTGCATATTCTTTTCAGCCAAGGGAACCGTAGTCTTTCCCAGGAGAAGCAGAGCCAAATCCCCTCCCCTCTTCATTAACACCTAACTCGGAGTTCCTGGCCTTTGATGAGAGGCAAAAGAGATGCCTTTTGTTGGAGCAAACTATGGAATTTGCTTTGAAGTTCTTTGGCTTGCATCAGATGACTTTAAAAGCCAACTTGTTTAAATTTGTCTTTGATAAAATAAACTTACATTTCAAAATAGGCAAATAGATCTCTTATTCCAGTCTTTTTTAAAACATAGAGATTAAATAGTTGCAACCTATATTGCTTTTGATAGCAAGTCACTTAATTTCAACCATGTGATTTTAACTGCACAAGTAAAGCTTCCAATGTAATTAACTGACAGGTGTCACACAGTCGGCCAGCAGTACTGCGCCCATTTCTGACAGATTTTACAGACCAGCACACTTTTAATGTGGATATTCTTGTGATGGAATCTGCTTTTCCTGACATTGTGTGCTTATGTGGATTCTTGAAATAAAGTGACGGGTAACACCCAGCAAGGAGGTTGGATATTTTCTGATGCTTGTAATCATTATTTTGTAATTCCAGCAACCAAGGGAAAACGGATTTCAGAGCACTTCTGGGTTTCCTTGCAATGAAGCACTGCCTTTCATGTAGTTTACATTTTCCCTCTGTGGGCAGCCCAATGGCAGGTTTTAGCAGTGTGGTCTCCTGTTCCACCACTGACGCAGACAAAGTAGATTGGCATCCAACTTTTCCGGTTTCACTGCGCAATTTTCAGAGGTTTTAGCGCGCATAGGGCTTTTTGCGGCCATTTCGCTGGTTCTTTTGCCACCAGCACATAGTGATGTCGCAGGGCAGAGCCTAGTGGGTCAATGCATCCCACAAGCTCCCCCTCGTGATTTGGCTTTGACCATCCGTCAAAGGAAGTCACGAGATTGGGATGATAAGTTTCTTTTCTTTCTGGTTCAGATGTCAAAATTCATCAGCTTCTCCCCTCAGTGATGGATCGACCGGTTCTCCTCGCCGATTCCTGATGAGAGTATGGAGCAATACCACAGGGCCCTTGGATCTTTCCTTCCGGTCCCTGGGTGGTCCACCATGGTTTTAGTCTCCATGGTTTCCATTTCTTGGATGACAAAGAAAAAGCATATTTGTAGACATTTCCCCACCACTATTTATGTAGTGGGGTGGACACATACATTTGGCATATCAGGACAATTTTTTTCTATTGGCAATTTATTAATCATACAGATGGAATCATTTTTTCTAGTTGGAATTCTAGGGCGCTGGAGTGACCCCCTCTGGGGTTCCAGAGGAATCCTCTAGTTGCTGCAGGGTGTGCCTAGGATGGTACCACTTCAGTTGGTTGATATGGACCCACTTATCTTCCCCCTCTGTCAAACTGCCTTTGGTGATGCAGATTTTGTAGGCAACTGGTGAGATTTTGTCTACAATTTCAAAAGGACCCCTCCAACTAGGCAAAAATTGCACTGTTTGGCCTGGTTCCTTTGGAAATTGTATAAGTAGACCTGGTCTCCTACATGGTATTCTTTTCTAGTTGTCTTTATGTCATAGTGGGTCTTCATACTGTCTGCAGATCTCTCTAGATTTCGCTGAGCATAGGAAAAAGCAAGTTGAAGGTGTGATCTTAGGTTTTCAACATACTCATGAGTTGTAGAGGCATGGATCAATGTCTGCTCTTGGGTTCTGTAGAGCAGATGCTGGGGAAGCACCATCCTGCGTCCAGTAATCATCTCAAACAGTGACATTTTAGTTGCAGATGAAGGGGTAGATCTGATAGCCATCAGGACAAGAGGTAATCGGATATCCCAACTTGGCCCAGAAACTGCCACAACATTTTTTAATATGCTCACAATTGTCTTGTTGTATCTCTCCACTTCACCAGTAGAGGCTAACCGGTAGGCAATGTGTAATTTCCTTTTGACCCCAAGTATCTCCCACATCTTTGTCATTACTTCGCTAGTGAAGTGGCTACCTCGGTCTGACTCGATCCTTTGGGGGTAGTCCAAACCGCGGGAAGATGTGGTTGATCATCAGGGCAGGTGCTGTTTCTGCCTTGCAATTTGGGGCCGGGAGACATTCCACCCATTTAGTGAACAAGCATGTCACGGTCAACATGTACTTGTTCCCTCTAGAGGAGCGAATCATGGGCCCGATAAAATTGACTTGCAAATCTGACCATGGCAGTGTCATCCCCCTCTTTTGGAGAGGCGCATGGTGTGTGAGAATTATTGGCTGAAATTGTGCACACACAAAACACTCCTTTAAGTATAGGTCGAGGTCTCTTAAGATTTCAAGTGTTGTATGAAACCCCCTATGAACGGCTGTGGCCGCATCATGGGCGTGACTTAACATCAGGCTTCGGAATGATGTCTGGACCACCCACTGATCATGGCCAGCTATGGATCTCCTGAACAACAAACCGTCTTGGATTCAGAACATTTTTGGACATTTCATCAACACTCTGAGGTCCTCTTTCCCTGTGTAATCGGTATCCGTCATAGGAAAGTTCTCAGGGTCCTCAATGTGTTGATAAAACTTACCAATTATTGGATCCCCTTTTTGAGCCGTAATCAAATCAGCATCTGGGGTCTCCTTACTCCATTGTGCAGTTGAGAGATCATTGTGAGCACTTGTCTGGGACCTAGTGATAGCAGTGACCTGGATTTCCCCCAACAAGGACTCGATCTCAAGTACATCCCCTTGGATGGCTTCGGTTTTGGCCAGCTGATCAGCTAGGTATTTTCCAGATTTGTCTGGTCCCTCTACTTTGGAATGACCCTTGATCTTTTTCCAGTAGATGGTCATCCCATTCGTGGTGACCAGATCATCAATATTTTGGATACATTTCCCATGTTTCAATGGTTTGTTATTAGCACATAGCATGAATCTGGTTTTCTAGTTAACCAGGTGCTCCACAAACCCGTTCCGTACATAATCCGAATCTGTGATTATGACCAGTTTGTGGAGTTGGTGTTGGACAGCAGTGAGGATAGCTTGATGCGCAGCCATCAACTCTGCCACTTGACTACTTCGGGGACCAATCTTGTACCCAGCAGAGGTTTCTGGGGCCTCATTCACCCAAGCATTCCCTACGCCGGCCACAAGTTCTTTTCCCCGTTGTTGTCAACATGGTAGGAGCATCCATCCACATAGACAGTGGGCATTCCCTCACACTTGTCTTCTTCAAACACCTTGTGTGGGGAATCGAGGTATGCCTCCATGTTGTCCTTGATTTTAAGACTTTCGTCCTCCAGACAGTTTTCGCTGGCACTATCATGCAAGTCAGCCAGACCTTGCGCAAGGGGACTCTTTTTGTTTTGGCCATATCTGACCTCCACAGGAAAGCCTTGCAATGACAGAATCCAGGAAGTAATTCGGGAATTACTCACATTTCCGGTCCAGATTCTGTCACTTTGAAGATATTGCAAAGGTTGGTGTGGAGTCTCCACTATGATGTGTTCCCCCTGGATTTTAGGGCGGTAATTCTTCAATGCCCACACCGTTGCCAGGAGCGCCTTCTCACAACCATTGAATCTTTCCTCCACAGAGGATAAAGTCTTACTCGCATAGGAGATTATTTTATTGACCTTGTCATGCTTTTCATATAATACTGCAGTCAATCATGTATCTGAGAACCCTGTCTCCAAGAAGAAATCTTTGTTTTTGACAGGGTAAGCTAGGCAAGGTGCTTGTGAGAGGCTTCTTCTGAGTTGTCTTACTGCCTCGGCTTGTTCTGGACCCCACTCCCCCTTGACCCCCCCTTCAACAGATGGATCAGGGGTCTCATGATCTCTGCGTAGTCCTCAATGAACGTTCTGCTGTAATTAGTTAGTCCAAGGAGGCTCCTTAGTTCCCGCAGAGTTGTGGGGTCTTTTATTTTTTGTAGTGCTTCTACTTTCTTTTCCTGGGGACAGATATGCTGATATGCTGTCAATACACATCACTAAGCTGAGCTTCATTTGGTCATTGTGCTGTGGATAAAATGTTCAGTTCATGAGCAATGGTCCAAATTGTATGGTCTTCTCATTGGGCAAAAATTAGAATGGTGCTATTGTTTCCAATAGTACAAATCTTCACACTCCACCAATGAAAGCCCCTTTACACTTGGTTATTGCACTGGCATTACAAACAGTACAAATGTGTTCACTGCTCCAACATAAACATCAGTGGACAGTGGATCATTGTCCTGGTTATATGACCAGTAATGTATGTGTGCAAACAGGAAGTTTCCATAAGGCAGCATTGTCAGAGGTGCCACCTGGAGATGTCTGCTTGCATGCTGTCTTGGGAATGTTGGTCCTGGGATGTTAGACCACCCCAACATGCTTGGACATCAATAGAATGCACTGCCTTTTTGGTAGAGTCTTCACTGCTGTATTGATTGCTATTTGTGGTCTACCCATGTGTCATGGACTTTGGTCACCCCGGAGAACTTTGGTCTCCCTTCCTTCAAGCATTGGCAAGAGTAGGTAAAACAAGCAATGTAAGGGCAGTTAAAACTTGTCAATGTTGGATTAAGTTGAATATAACAGAATCCGACCATAATGTAAACCTAAGGGAAATTAGAAATTATGTTAAAGCAAAGCCTAACACAAACTAGCAATTATGTGAACATTGTTCATACAGGAAATCTTCTAGGATTTGCGAACCATATATTGAAAACTGGCAAAGATCATCTGTGTGGGCATCATGTAATTTGATAAGTTAGCATAATGTAAACTGACAATGAATTGCATATTGTGTTGCCTGGAAATAGGTATTGATTTGCTTATCTGGCAATGATGTGCTAGATATGTTCAGATATTAATTCCTTGAAAATGGAAATTGTTATTTGTATTCATGAAAATATTGGGTGCCTTAGAGCGTGTGCAAATGGAGAAGAGAGTTTCACTGGCCATGCACCCAACAGCCCCATATGTTCCCCAATATGGTCACGGATGAAAGTATAAGCTGAAAAAGGTGCAAAATGCCATTACCAGTGTTAAAAGTGAAATAGTTGCCATTAGAAGAATAATTCATAACATAAAACAAGTAGAGCGATAGGTATTTGAGTGAAGATACACACACACAAACACACACACACAGCAGACATAGACATACAGAACACATAGATGTTAGGAAAGATTCTCATTTATGTGACGTTTTCCCTCCAGTTGTGTACCCCCCACTTGTTGCTGCTGTTTTACACTATAGTCTGAATTTGCCAGTGGAGTACAGCCTTCTGCTGCACTCCCCTGGGCTTTTCTTTTCGCTCACTCTGTTATGGGGAAACTGACATGCCCTTAAAGACTGTCAGTACTGGGAGACTTTGTTTCCCTTAGTGCTTGTCAATGTTGCAACTTTTCTGCAACATGTTGCAAGTGCACAATGTAATTTACAGTACAGTGCACTTGGGTCTTCCTGACATTCCAAAGGCTGTAGACACCCTCAAAGGATTTTATTATGAGAAATGCAGATGTGCCTTGGACCGGGATGGTGGCAGCTTATCTTTTCATATATTGTTAACCCTTTCCTGCCAGGTAAACTGTGTTTACTACATTTGGCACAAATAGGTGGCCTGGCTCCAAAATTGGCAGGACACGGGTTTCTTTGTCCTGTCCTTTGGCCATCTTGCCCCTTCACTTTCCCCAGGTCGAGCTGACCCGGGTCAGTCCTTATTTAGGCATGCATTCTCCCATGTAATGCCAAGCTTTTGCTGGCTTCAGCATGCCTTGTGTGTGTGCTTCCAGGATGTGGGTTGGACTGCCTGGTTCCAATACACATCCTGGGTTCCAGAGAGTTTGGTGTCCTGTGAATGCCTGGGACCACAGTGGTCCGTGATTGGTCCACGTATGTTGTGCCTGCACGTGAGCAGATCTCCCATTGGGTCCTCTTTGTTTTGGCACAAAGGAGATTCTGGATAAGAGAAGACTCTAACCACCCATACCATGTCAATCTCTTGAGTTCTCACTGAACGAAGGATAGGATCCATGTATCCTGAAACTGAGCAGCCGAGTCAAGGAACCACTGGTGACCCACTGGAAGGTTTGGCACCCTGAGCCCACTGTTATCCCCCTGGAACCCACTGCATCTGATCGAACTAGAAGGTCTGCAGAGACGCTTTGACCCATTTAAATAGTGGGACCAACTATTCTTGGCACCTTCTAATACCACAGCCATTTTCGAGGAGGCCCTTTAAACTTGGTACATCGCAAGCTCTGTGATCATGGCACTGTCACACTGAATTTAATACTCTTGGCGTTCCCAGGTCTGCAGTAAAGCGAGATCGCCCGAACCAGAGTACCCGCGGATACCGTGTCGCCCAGCCATGGTGACGAACTTTGCAGGTGCCTTGCTGCTGTGCCACTCTGTGCCCTGAAGCCTGCTACAGTGAAACTGGCCTGTTGAAACTCAAAGGCCTTGAATACATGTATTTGTATTTTTAATATGCATACACCTGACTGGGAGTGATTTGTAAGTGTCCTTTACTCTGTGTGCTCATTGAGGTCTTCCAGTCACCCTCACCCCTCCTGAGACCTAGTCTTGACCACCACCAATGCTACCTTGATTGGTCTGGCTTGTCCAGAAGGTTACCCTGTTCCAAGAAACTAGGCTGGCCTTCTGAACCTCTGCCCACCAGGTTAGAATTCAGAAATCCATTTTAACAAATCTTTGGCAGCGGTGGGATAGGACTGAAGTTATCCAGTGCTGTACACTAGTGAGGGCATTTCAGATTACCCCTACCCAGGGCACATAGTGACCCAGTAGTGATAACTGTAAAGACCATATATCTATCTAGAATGATTGAAACAATTACCTATGTAACCTTAAATACTTCTAAATCGTAAACAATTAGAATGATGTGTGCTGACTGTTCTGACTTGAGTGTCGTGTAGACCGTTGAAACCTCCGTCCTCAAATGACGCACAGGGGAACTAAAAGTAACCCGCTGTGCGACCTTTGGGGCCACAGGTGGGAGATGTACCTTCCCGGATCCATGGAACCTCTGGAACACCGATGCTGCTGTCAAAAAGAACGAGGTTAAGTACCAGGCAATTACAATATATACATTAACCAAAGGATCTGAATAGTCTTACCTATCTGGTGTTTGGAAAACCCAGGAAACCTAGGAGAGCGGTTCGAGACTCAGATGAGGCGGTCCCTAGAACAATAGGACCGCAGAACAGCGTGGATGCAGGATAAGCCACCTGTAGGACTGAAGGCGTGACTTGAATCCCAAAAGGGAAATGGCGCAAGAGTTCAGCAAGGTATCAAAGGATGATCCAAAGGCAAGTCAGGGTCGTGTCCAAAATCCAGCAACAGGTAAACAGTTCCAAGCAATGGTACAAAGGGGTAATCCGAAGGAGTCCAAGATAGAGTTCCGAGATCAAGGTAAACAGTAAAGCAGAAAGTAACGCCAAACAGGGTCTGAAGACAGCTGAGAAGCAATGAGTGTTCCGTGTCTCAAGCCTTATATACTGAGCGTTTCGAGGTCATGTGACGTCCACCAAGGTCACGTGAGGAACGCCACTCTGGATCACGTGAGCAAGTGAACGATCGGCGTGGAGATGTAACGCCGCCTCTTCTGCTGTAAGTTCTCCATGGCAACTGCCAGTGCAAGAAGGGTTGTAATCAAGCCCGTAAATCATACCTGGTACGGAGCTTTCGGTCCTTTGGGAAAACCGAATCACATGAGCCTCGAACCCTGGAGGGAGGTGTTGGGGAAATGTGAGCAGTGTTCTGGTGTGCAGTGGATCGGTGTGCAGAGGATCGCCTAACATAGCCCCCCCCAACGGCCCACGACCCCGTGGGCAGGACGGGTGATCCCTATGGAAGCGAGCTACTAACCGAGGAGCGTCAAGATCCAAGGCGGAAACCCAAGAACGCTCCTCCGGTCCGTAGCCCTTCCAATCCACTAAATACTGGAGTCTACCCCTAAACCAACGGGAACCCAAAATGGCCGACACTTCAAAAACATCAGGAGAGGCCAGGGACACAGGAGCAGCAGGGGCCCGGAGGCGGGAAGAATCAGGACAAGGCTTGAGGAGAGAGACATGAAATACAGGATGGATACGCCAAGAACTTGGGAGAACTAGAGGAAAAGCCACTGGATTCACAACCTGAGAGATCACATACGGGCCAACAAAACGAGGTAGCAGTTTCCGGCAACCCACTAGGCGAAGGTGACGTGAAGACAACCAAACCCTAGAACCCACCACCAGGGGAGGAGCAGCCAGACGCTTGCCGTCAACACGAGCCTTCATAGAAGCCTTAGCTTCAGTAAGATGTACCACAGTACTAGCATGCACAGCAGACAGATCCCTAAGACAAGCCGTGGCCGCAGGATTCGAAGAAACAGAAGCATCAGGGACAGGCAAGACCCTGGGGTGTTGACCGTAGAGGGCGTAGAATGGAGAAAACCCTGTAGCAGAATGAGCCGCGTTATTGTATGCGAACTCAGCAAGCCGTAAAGCGGTCAACCAGGAGGTCTGCTGTTGCAATATAAGACACCGAAGATACTGTTCCATAGATTGATTCATCCTTTCGGTCTGCCCATCAGTCTCAGGATGATAGGCCGAAGAATAACTGGTGTCGATGCCCAGTAATTTAGTCAATGCCCTCCAAAAACGAGAGGTGAACTGTGACCCTCGATCGGACACAATGACCGAAGGGAGTCCAAATAATACGAACACATGCTCAAAAAACAAGTCTGCCAAGACCGGGGCCGAAGGAATACCCTTACAAGGAACAAAACGAGCCATTTTTGTGAACGTGTCCACCACCACCCAGATGGTGTCAAAACCTTGTACCTTGGGGAGATCGGTTACGAAATCCAATGTCAGTGTATGCCAAGGTCTTGGAGGTACCGGAAGCGGAAGCAGCAGCCCAACCGGTCGTCCTCTTCGATGTTTAGCCTGAGCACACACAGCGCATGAATTGACATAGCATTCCACATCGCGCTTCATAGAGGGCCACCAACACCAGCGCTTTAGGAGATCCAAAGTGCGCTCTTGACCGGAATGGGCATTGAAGGGAGCATCATGAGACCATTCAAGAGCCAAGTTACGAGCGTCGGTGTGGGAAGAAACAGACGTTCATGCACGAAAGGCAAACCATCAGAATACACGGGGTCCCATTCCCGCAATTGGTTGGAATGGTTGCTAGTCCAAGATCGTACAGAATCTAACAATGACGAAGAGGGAGTACAGAGACAAATCACATGACTCTTTCCGAGAACAGTGTCAGAGAAGGTTGGCAACTCGACCCCACCCGGGGAACGTGACAAGGCGTCCGCTTTTCCATGTGAAGTTCCAGGACGATGCATAATATGGAAATCAAAAGAAGAAAAGAAAAGATGCCACCGGACCTGTCTGCTATTGATGCACTTCAATGAGGCCAGATCCTGTAGATTTCGATGATCTGAGTATACAGTGATTGGATGCTTAGCCCCCAGAAGATGATGGCGCCAGACACGAAAGGCGTCCATGACAGCCAGGAGTTCCTTCTCCGTTACGGTATAGTGGGTCTCAGTATTGGTGAATTTACGGGAATGGTATGCCACCGGGTGCTATTTGCCTGTTGTAGGACATGTCTGAGACAATACCGCACCAAGAGCAAAAGAAGAGGCATCCGCCTACACTATGAACGGAAGATCGGGATTGGGATGCTGGACCACCAGTGCGGTAGTGAAAGCGGTTTTCAAAGCCTCAAAAGATTCTTGATGTTCCCTCTGCCATCGATAGGGTACCTGAGGGCTGGTCAGAGCCGTGAGTGGGGCAACAATTGTGGAAAAGGAGGAAATAAAACGCCTATAAAAGTTGGCGAAGCCCAAAAAGGCCTGCAAGGACTTGAGTGTTTGAGGAACTGGCCAATCTACGACAGCTTTAACCTTGGATTCGTTCATGGATAATGCCCCAGGGGTAATGTGGAATCCCAGAAACTCAACAGACGTTTTATGGAACTGGCATTTTTCGGGTTTGGCAAATAGGGAATGTTCCCTCAGACGGGATAGTACTTCTCGGACATGCTTTACATGGTCATCAAGATTACGTGAAAAGATCAAGATGTCGTCCAAATAAACAACCATGTACACATCCAGAATGTCCCTGAATATGTCATTCATAAAACGCTGGAATGTTGCCGGGGCGTTACATAGGCCGAAGGGCATGACTAGATATTCATACAAGCCGTAACGGGTACAAAAAGCAGTTTTCCACTCATCGCCTTCGCGAACGCGCACTAGATTGTATGCGCCACGAAGATCCAGCTTGGTGAAAACAGAAGCATGAGATAAGTGGTCCAGAAGGGGTGTTATTAACGGAATTGGATATCTATCCTTTTTCGTGATAGCATTAAGACGCCGATAAACCACACAAGGACGTAAATCCCCCTCTTTCTTAGGTACAAAAAATATGGGGCTTGCAGCTGGTGAAGTAGAGGGGCGGATGTGTCCTAATCATAGGGCGTTCTGTACATACTGTTTCAATGCTTGTTCTTCCGAGGGAGACAAGGAATAAATCCTGCCCGAAGGAATGATGGAATCAGGGATTAATTCAATTGGGCAGTCATAAGGTCTGTGTGGAGGAAGTACCTCGGAAGAACCGCGATCGAAAACTGATTCGAATGCTTTATACTCAGATGGAATCCCTGACACAACCCCCCCAACCGTATGGGAATGCACAACCTCTGATCCATCATCATTCAGTGTGAGTTGAGCTAAGGCTCCCAAGGCCCGAGAAGGAGTATCGGTTGCTTGATGGGTTGGGAGACAATAGTTCTGACAAATCTCAGACTCGAAGAGCACCGTGCCTGATTGCCAATTAATCAGAGGATTGTGTTCACGTAACCATGGTATTCCTAATATGATACCAAATTGAGGTGTGGTAATCAAATCAAAACTTAACGTCTCTGTGAGAATGTCTTGTATGGTCAACAATAGCGGTGCAGTTTGGAGTCTAACAGGACCAGAGACTAGTGCAGTGCCATCTACGGCCTGAACAGGTTCAGGTCGGGTTTTTACCACTAAAGGTAAATTGAGGGAATGGGCTAAGGCAATGTCTATGTAGTTCCCAGTGGCACCTGAGTCAATGATGATCGTGACTGCATGAGAAATACCTGTAGAAAGACAAAGAGTGGCCTGTACATAGATGGGCTGGATACGAGCAAAGGCAAGAGGGGTACCCGGAGATGAAGACTGAACACTCGACCTGGTCTCCGATCTAAGGTCGAGCTGTCCGAAAAACCTGACTCTTCTTGGGACGTCGAGTACATTCCTTCACATAATGTCCTGTGGTGCCACAATAAAAGCATTCATTATCCACCCTCCTACGTTCTCTCTCAGATGTTGTAATAGGGCTATGTAAACCTCCTACTTGCATAGGTTCTTCAGTACTGGAAGCAGGGGTACTGACAACTGTAGGATGGGAAGAAACCCCCAACTCAGCTCTGCGCTCTGATCGCCGTGCATCTACCTGCAGAGCAAGATCCACTAGTTCCTGATACTGAGTGGGCATGGAAGGTATCACTGCTAAAGCATCTTACATTACGTTACTCAACCCCCTATAAAAGATAACTGCCCGCTTGTTTTCTGGCCATAATGTCTCGGCAACCAATTGATTGAACCGGGTGATGTAATCTATTAAGGTTCCTCTGCCCTGAGTTAGTTCTAACAACTCCAAATCCCTAGACTGGGCCTTGTGTCTGGTATCAAAGACTCGAGACATTTCTAGAACTAACAAATCAAAATCATAAAGAACCGGGCTATTATTCTCCAATAAAGGATTAGCCCAAGCGGCAGCAGTCCCGGCCAAATGGGAAAGGGCAAAGGCGGCTTTAGCAGTGGAATTGGGAAAGGCCAGAGGTCTGCACAAGAAATGTAATTTGCACTGATTGATGAAGGTCCTGAATTTCTTGGGGTCACCTTGATAACGTTCAGGAGCGGCCAGGGGGGAAGGGGTTGGGAGGACCACCGGAGTCGGAGCTGGGGTATTTGCCAAGGGAGGCGGTGTGGTTGAAGTGCTAGCATCTCCGAATTCAGGGTCTGCAGAAAGAGAATGCTGAACACTATGTATGGAATCTAATCTTTGGTGAATCACCGTATTCGTGGCGGCCATATCTGCCCTTAATACTGTGATTGCCTGAACTAAAGCAGCTATGGGTTCTTCCGTGGATCCCTGCATTGTCTAACACGACTATACAGCTTCTCAGTCTGTTCTGACTTGAGTGTCGTGTAGACCGTTGAAACCTCCGTCCTCAAGTGACGCACAGGGGAACTAAAAGTAACCCGCTGTGCGACCTTTGGGCCCACAGGTGGGAGATGTTACTTCCCGGATCCACGGAAACCTCTGGAACACCGATGCTGCTGTCAAAAAGAACGAGGTTAAGTACCAGGCAATTACAATATATACATTAACCAAAGGATCTGAATAGTCTTACCTATCTGGTGTTTGGAAAACCCAGGAAACCTAGGAGAGAGGTTCGAGACTCAGATGAAGCGGTCCCTAGAACAGTAGGACCGCAGAACAGCGTGGATGCAGGATAAGCCACCTGTAGGACTGAAGGCGTGACTTGAATCCCAAAAGGGAAATGGCGCAAGAGTTCAGCAAGGTATCAAGGGATGATCCAAAGGCAAGTCAGGGTTGTGTCCAAAATCCAGCAACAGGTAAACAGTTCCAAGCAATGGTACAAAGGGGTAATCCGAAAGAGTCCAAGATAGAGTTCCGAGATCAAGGTAAACAGTAAAGCAGAACGTAACGCCAAACAGGGTCTGAAGACAGCTGAGAAGCAATGAGTGTTCAGTGTCTCAAGCCTTATATACTGAGCGTTTCGAGGTCATGTGACGTCCACCAAGGTCACGTGAGGAACGCCACTCTGGATCACGTGAGCAAGTGAACGATCGGCGTGGAGATGTAACGCCGCCTCTTCTGCTGTAAGTTCTCCATGGCAACTGCCAGTGCAGGAAGGGTTGCAATCGAGCCCGTAAATCATACCTGGTACAGAGCTTCCGGTCCTTTGGGAAAACCGAATCACATGAGCCTCGAACCCTGGAGGGAGGTGTTGGGGAAATGTGAGCAGTGTTCTGGTGTGCAGTGGATCGGTGTGCAGAGGATCGCCTAACACTGACAAAGGTTTACCTGCTCAAGGCACAATATTGGAAATGATTCAAAGAATCTTGGAATGGCAAAAGTTGCAACTTGATGCCATAACCTTTGCTGAGAGTGCAGAAGGCGGTGCAGCTGCTTACACTGGCTGAACTAGCAGTTCTGTCGCTGCCCTCATCCATGGTGCCGTGAGGACAGAGAGGGTGCAATGTCCAATGTTTCCTCTGCAAGCTGATGCAGAGGCCATGCTGAAATTCAAGAAGCAAGAGCTGCTCTTTAGGTAGAAGGAATTTGAATTTCACATGGCTAAAGTGAAGATGGAGCAGGCAGAAAAACAGAAGGACAGGGAGTACCATTCCGAACTGGACAAGCTTCAAGTTTCCAATTGATCCAAGGGACCTGGACACAGGTCTGGGTCCTCCTCTCATCCACGATTTCCTAAAGATCTGCTCAGTCTGTATGATTAAAATATGATATTATGGACTGGCTGAATGCATTTGAGCATGCATGTGAGGTTCAAGAGGTTGTGAATGCTGATAGGATTGCATGGTTGCTCATCAGACTACCCCATTCTGGCTGCAGTGCTATTATGGAGATGTCAAAAGCTGAGAGAGTAGATTTTGCAATGTTGAAGTAAACTCTCATCTTAAAGTTTGTGAAGACACCTGGCCAATACTTGAAGAGGTTTAGAGAGTACAAAGAGAAAGATGGTAGCACTTGAGTGTCATATGTGAATGATTCTTTAAAGAACCTGACTGGCTGGGTTGAAGTCTGTAAGGTCTCTACCTTTAAGGCTATGATATGTCTTTTCATGCTTGAACATATTTTTGCATTTTGTTCCCCTGAGCTTAAGCAGCATTTGGCAGATTCAAAGGAGTTAGATCCTAAGAAGCAGGCCACAGCAGCAGATTTGTGGGTGTCACATAGAGTGTCCCATAAGGACAAGATTAATCCTGGTAAACAGGATGAGGAGAAAATGTCCAAAGATAAGGAAGATGGGGGATCTGATAAACAATCCTCCCAAAACAGCCACAAAAAGATATTTAAGCATAAGTCACAAGAGAATACACAGGGTAGTGCAAGTTATCCTTCCAAACAGAACTCTGGTTACAATAAGCCTCCCTATATCCCAAGACCAAGTAGATCTTGTGTGGCTTGTGGAGCAAGTGATCATGTGAAGGGGGACTGCAGATGTAAAGTTCAAACCTTGTGGGTCCACTCTGTGAATCTGGCCTTCTTCTCCTTTGAGGAAGAAGAGATCAGTGGGGCATCCTTCTCTTCAGACTCCTTCCGCAGTGGGATAGAATCTGAGGTAGTTTTAGTTTCCCTGGGTCCCTGGAAGCCTAAAGTCTCAGAGGCGTATGCTAGTATTCCTGATAATACCAAGCACTATTTTAAAGGCATTGTGCTAGTCAATGGAGTTGACACTCCTGCCCTTATGGATAGTGGGTGCAGCAGAACTGTAGTAGATTCTACCTTGTTAGACCCATAGGAAGTTGCCAGAGCTCCTCTATTGCCCACTAAGTTGGCTGATGGCCCACCTCTCAAGTGCCCAGTTATGCCTGTAAATCTCACTATAAATGGTACAGTGGTCAAGATTCCAGTGAGCATTCAGAGAGATGTCCAAGGAAAGGTCCTGCTGGGGAATGATCTCAGAGCTTTAGGGCTTGTGCGTGACACGGCAGAGAGACCCTGCACAAGGTCACAAACAAGGGCTGCATTGGCCAAGACCAATGCCAAGCCTAAAACAAAGGGGAAACCGAAGGCTAAAGGAGTCAAGAAAGACAAGAGGGAAAGAGAACATTCCCCCTAACTCACCTACCACTGAGGTGGAGGTAGTTGGTCAAACACCTGAACCTGACAAGGAAGAGGTGTTGCCTGACATATTTGATCCCAATGGCCATCCTGAACTCAGAGTTTGTTAGTGGAAGGTGGTCCTGACAGGATTGAATTCAGTAAGGGTCAAGGTGAGTGCCCATCTTGGAAGGCCTAAGGAGACAGGCCTGCTCCCAGCTTGAAGGTGAACCTCCTGGGAAGCATAGGATTTATTGGGAAGGTGGGCCCCTCTACAGTGAGCCTACAGAGTCTAGAGAAGAAAACCATAGGAGGTTAGTGATTCCCCTTGCTGTAAGACCCTTCCTCTTGCAGTCGGCGCATGAAGTCCCACTTTCTGGTCACCTTGTTATCAAGAGAACCAAGCAGAGGTTATCCATGCACTTCCACTGTCCCAAGATGGGAGTGCAATTAGAACGTCACTGCAGAAGTGTGCCACATGCCAGTTATCTGGGAAAAATGGCACAACAATCCAAGCTCCATTGGTACCACTCCCAGTTGTGGGGGTACCATTCTAGAGGGTAAGGATTGACATTGTTGGTCACCTTGACCCCCAAACATCCTCAGACAGTAGGTATATCCAGTTGCTGGTCAACCATGCCACCAGGTACCCTGAGGCAATCCCATTAAAAACGGTGACTGTCAATTCAGTTGCAAAAGCTTTACTTGGCATATTTGCTAGGTTTGGCTTCTCTAAAGAAGTTGTGTCTGATAGTGGCAGCAACTTTATGTCAAAATATATGCAAGCCATGGGGAAGGAATGTGGTGTCACCTATACGTTTTCATCCGCATACCACGCACAAAACAATGGTCTCATTGAGCGGTTGAACCCTTAAGAGCATGATTGGGGCTCTGTAGGAGCCCCAAAGAAGAAATGGGATCTTCTTTTACCATGCTTACTGTTTGCCTACAGAGAAGTACATCAGGAGTGTGTTGGCTTCAGCCCCTTCGAGCTTCTGTTTGGTCACCCTGTGAGGGGATCGTTAACAATATTCAAAGAGGGATGGGAGATGCCCACTCCCCCTATTACTACCAATGTAGTAGACTATGTGCAAGGGCTCAGACAGAGGATGGTACTCCTGATGGGTCTGGCTAGTGAGAAACTGAAGGCAGGGCAAGCACTAGTGAAACATTGGTATGACCAGAAAGCTGCCCTCATCAATTTCTCACCAGGTCAGCAAGTCCTGATCATGAATCCTATAAGACCTAGAGCTTTGTTTGTTTGTTTGTTTTCTTTATTTATATAGCACTCCAGACACAGAGGTAAAAGGGTGCTTTGGGACAAGGTTACATGATACATTATATACAGTTTACATGTATACATTTATACAGTTTATACAGTTTACAATAAGCATCAGACAGTTAGAGTGTAGGCAGTATCATTAGGCATAGGAGAGAGAAGGTGGTATTGTTAGTTTTTATCCAGTAACCAACCAATAACCTGTTTCTTAAAAGACTGAAAGGACTCAATGGATTTGATGTTAAGTGGTAAGGTATTCCAGAGTTGGGAGGCAAGGACCATGAAACTAGATACTCCGGCTCTTTTTAAGGTGAATCTGGGCACTGTTAGGCATAAGGTGTTGGCGGATCCTTTAACTCTAGTAGCTGATTTCAAGGTGAATTTGTTGGTAAGGTAGCCTGGGGCAAGATGGTTTAGGGCTTTGTATGTGAGACAGATGTTTTATTTTTTACTTGTTTTTATTGTTTTCTCGTAACACCACATACAAAAAGAGTAAAATAGACAAAACATTTATGTCCCCACCCTACCCTCCCTCTAGCCCCCCCCTCCTCTTCCCTCCCTCCTCCGGAAGAGATCATGTTTATTCCGATGACTTCGATATTGACTATGAAGTGAATATGTCCGTTATTCTGATATTGTGCGGGCACCACTGTACCATATAGTCTGATTGCAGGTATTCTAACACCCCCCCCAATCCTTCGAGAAAGAGTCTTTTGATCCCTGTAAGTATACGTGATCTTATCCATCGTCAATTGTGACCAGACTTTTCAGTGCCACGTGAATATTAGCGGTGGGTCTTGTTTCTTCCAGTTCTGTGCTATTGTGGCCCAAGCCGCAATGACCAGGCCCATGAAGCTTCCCCGTTGCGCTTTAGTGTATGATTTTGCTTGATCTTTAAAGCTGTACAGCCAAATTTTCTCCCCCACTTGGTCCGCCCCCAGGAACATTTTCCCCATTTCTGAGATCAGTTCTGTCCAGAATCCTTTGACCCCTCGGAAGTCCCACCATATGTGCCACCACGTGCCTGCCTCATTGCAGCCCCTCCAGCAGCGATCTCATGTCGTTGGGTACATGTTGTTGAGCCTCTCTGGTGAGTAATGCCATTGGGTGAGGATTTTCAGCCACATTTCTCTTGTCTGGGCTGCTCGAGTAAGTTTTGGAAAGTCTGCCCAAAGTGCCTGCCACTGTTGGATTGATATTTCTTCTTCCAGCGTTTTTCCCATTTCTTCATATATGCCCGTTTTATGAGTTCCTCCCGTGAGTTGACAAAGTTGTAGAGAGTGGAGACCAGTTTCCTGTTCCCTGAGTTGGTTATTAGGTATTTTTCAAATGCTGTCAGTTCCCTAGTCGCCACCTGTACCATGTGTGGTATGGTTAACCAATGTCTGAGTTGCTCATATTTGTACCTTTCCGCATTCGTGAGATTCCACATCGATTTGCATTCTGCGAAAATTCTTATTTCGTTGCCCTTGAACATTTCCCCAATTTTCCTACACCTCGTCTCTTCCCATTTCCAATGGCCCCTCGATCTAGTCCGGGCGGGAATTGAGGATTCCTACAAATGGGCGTGAAGGGGGCAGTTGTCGTAGTCATGTTTCCCTTCCTCGATTGCTTATGCCAGGCATTCAGGGTGGCCTTCATGATTTCGCTGATTTTTAGATTTGGGTGTCGATACTGCTGGAGTTTCCATAAGAGGTCTTCCAGCGGGGTCCACGCCGCCGCTCTGTCCTCGGTCACCCAGATCGTTCGTTGATCGCCCCCCAGCCATTCTTTGAGGACCCATAGTTGCGCTGCATGGTAGTAGTTCTTAAAGTGTGGTAGTGCCAGTCCCCCCTCTCTGGCATGGGACGTTAAGACAGAGCTCGCAGCCCTGGGGGGTTTCTTGTTCCATACAAAGGATGAGACTAACTTTGCCAGTGTCTTAAAGAAGGAGTTAGGGATCGTTATTGGGAGGGCATGAAAATAATAGAGCAGTTTGGGAAGGGTGTTCATCTTCACTGCCTGAATTCTCCCCCACCACGAGATATTTAGCGGACACCAACGTTCTAGATCCCTTTTCAGGTTGGCTAGTAACGGGGGGTAATTCTTTTTGTAGAGTGCGTCTACCCTATGCGTAAGCATTATGCCCAGGTATTTTATACCGTCCTTTGCTAGATTTAAGCCTGTGTTCCCTAGCCCCCATCCCAAGCGTCCCTGTTCCCCGCCAAATGCAGGATTTCTGATTTGTTCTTTTTTATTTTCAGACCCGATATGTCCCCAAACTCTTCCAGTATTTGCAGGGTATCTGCTAGCGAGTTTACCGGATCCTCTAATGCCAGTAGCATGTCGTCTGCGTAGGCTATTACCTTGTGTTGTCTGCCCGCCATTTCAATCCCCTTTATTTCTATGGCCTCTCGTATTTTAATCAATAGTGGCTCCAAAAAGATGGCGTATAAGAGGGGGGAAAGAGGGCAACCCTGTTTCATTCCCCTGGTGACCCTTACCCGATCTGTGAGTTCCCCGTTAACCACTATCCTTATCGAGGGGGAGTTATAATTGGCTTTGACCATATTTATGAATTGTTCCCCAAATCCCATAAATTCCAGGGTTTTAAAAAGAATGGACCATTCTACCCTGTCGAAAGCCTTTTCGGCGTCTAGTGATAGTAGAATTGCCGGGGTATCGTTAATATTTATTTTTTCTATTAGGTGAATTATCCTTCTAAGGTTGTCATGAGTTTGCCTGCCCGGAATAAATCCGGATTGGTCCAGGTGGATAAGTGTTGGTAGGAGCGGGGCAAGCCTGGTCGCCAGAATTTTCGTATATATTTTTGAGTCCAGATTGATTAGTGCAATAGGACGATAGGAACCGGGGAGGGAAGGGTCTTTTCCCTGTTTATGGAACACCTGTACTTTTGCCTCGTTCATGGATGGGGTTACGTTCCCGGTGTCCTTAAAAGAGTTATATAATCTTGTAAGGAATAGGGTCAGGGTATCTGCAAATCTTTTATAAAAGGGTGCAGTGAAGCCGTCTGGGCCTGGTGCTTTGTTGTTAGGCGGTCTACTATTGCCTTTTTGACTTCGTTTTCTGTACTTTGGGAGTCTAGGGATAGTTTATCTTCTTCTGATATTTTTGGGATCGGGAGTGTTCGCAAGAATCTGTTTTGCTTATCCTCATTAGGGTGTTCTGAAGCATATAGGTTTCGATAGAATTCCTTGAACGTGTCCCCTATTTCTGCAGTGCTCGTCAGCCTCTCTCCATGTACGTTCTTAATGTTTCAGATGGTGGTAGATTTTATCTTTGCGGAGAGTTGTCGAGCCAGCAGTTTATCTGCCTTATTGGCTTTAATGTAGAGTCTTTGCTTGAGGTACAGGAGGGCTTTCTCTGCTTTCTTGGTGTGGAGAAGTTCCAGTTGGCCCTGCGTGTGCCTCAGAGACTTCTTTAAGGCTCTGGTAGGGTGGGCTATTAGCTCCTCGCGAATCTCTGAGATTTTCTTTTCTAGTTCACGTTCCCATCCTTGCCTTTGTTTGTCTCTTGAGGCTTTCAGGGCAATCATGTGTCCTCTGGTAACTGCCTTCAGCGTTTCCCAAACCGTCCCCATCGGGACCTTGCCTGTATCATTGTGCTCAAAGAACTCTGAAATTTTCCCTCTTATGGACACCCCAGAACCGGGTCTGAAAGCAGATCTTGCGGCAGTTTCCATCGCCATAAGCCTCCGCCCCTCCCTGGGATCGAAAGATCTAGCCAAAGTGGAGCGTGGTCCGAGACTGAAATGGGGCCCAATCCACCCCCTGCACCTTTCCCAGAATCCCCACTGAAACCCAAAAATAATCTATTCTTGACATCGTATTATGGATGTGCGAATAGTAGGTGTACCCTTTATTTTGTGGATTAAGCTCCCTCCACACGTCGCAGAGTGCCAGACCTTCATATTCCGTTTGAGAACGTCAGATGGGGCGCCGTGGTTGTGGAGGCCCCCCTGAGCTCCTATCCGTCTGAGGATGCCAAGCCATATTGAAGCCCCCCCCCCCATAACGATCACTCCTTTAGAAAACCCCTCCAGTTTCCCCGAAGCGTCCCTTGGGAATCCATCCTGTCCCGAATTTGGGGCATAAATTCATACCAGAGTCATCTTGGTGTTATATATCTTGACATTAACAATAGCCAGCCTCCCCTCCTTGTCTGTCTGCCTGTCTACCAAATCAGCGTCTATTCCCCCCTTTATTGCGATCATTACCCCGGCCCTCTTGCCCGCCGCACAGGATTGGGCGAGTATCTCATATCCTCACTGGCGTACCTTCCCCTTATCTTGGGCTCTAATATGTGTTTCCTGAAGATGGTTTTTAGGTCAATTTTTTGTTGTATGGAGAGCCATTTGCAAGATTTTCTGGTGGTGGAGATGTGCTCTCGCCTGGGGATGTTTAATGCTGCACATAGCGCTTTATTTTGGAGTACCTGTAGTTTGTTGATTATGGATTGGTTTGCACCTATAGGCTTATGCAATAGTCCAGTTTGGACTGTTTAAGAGCCCTAGCCAGCGTAAGGCAGCTATTAGTGGACAAGAAAGGTCTACAGGCCCTGATCAGTTTGCCAGTGTAGGCAGTGGCTGAAGCCGTCATGTTAACTTGTTTGGAGAGGTTAGTGTCGGCGTCGAGTAAAAGCCAAGGGTTTTTACACTTTTAACAATGGGGATCGTGTTACCATCGAAAATGATGTTATTGTAATTGGGGCTGATTTTTCGCAAGTTATTGGGTGAGCCAACAAGGAGAAGCTCAGTCTTCTCATCATTCAGGCAGAGGCCATGTGTGGCCATCCATGCCTGAATGATGGAAAAGATTTCATAAAATCCAGGTGACGTCAGTGCTGTAGTTACCTGAGATGGTGAGGAGTATCTGGGTGTCATCTGTGTAATTGGTGTAGGTGACACCCAGATGGTCCAGTTTGTCAAAGAGCAGCTTTGTAAATATGTTGTACAAAGTGGTGGAAACACAGGAGTCTTGTGGGACACCACAGGTGATAGGGATAGGGTCTGCTGCCGCCACTAATGAGAAAACCCTCATGGTTCTATTAGCCAAGAAGGATTGTATCCACATGACAGCAGAGGAGGAGAAGTGAGCTGCGGATGAGAGGTGGTTACAGAGTATTTTATGGTCGACCAGGTCGAAGGCCGCTGAGAGGTCTAGAAGGACTAGGATGGCGGCGTTACCTTAGTCTTTGATTTCATCAATCTGGCTCTTGAGGTCAACAAGGGCAGTTTCTGTTCCGTGTTGAGGTCTAAAGCTAGATTGACGTATTCCTATTAATTGGTTATTCTCTAGGTAGTCCTGAATTTGCAGGTAGGCACATCCTGTCAAGGATTTTTAGCAAGAATGGGACCGTGGTGATGGGTCTATAATTAGTGGGGATGGCAGGGTCTAATGATTGTTTTTTTAGAAGTGGGAGAACCCAGTATTGTTTCAGGTTGCTGGGGACTGAATTAGTGGAGAAGGACAGATTTATTAGTTTGGTGATGAAAGGGGATAGATCTCTGGCTGCATCTTTTACAATCTGGACGGGGCAGCTGTCCCCTTTGCAGTTAGAAAGTTTTAGAGAGGTTATGATTTTTTGAACTTCTGGTATAGTTACTTTTTTGAAAGTGAAGCTTGATGTGGGCAGAGGTGTACTTAGGCTGTTAGACTGGCTACTGGTGAGTTGTTGTCGTTTATCCTCGATTTTGGTTTGGAGCCCTGTGATTTTGTTGGCGAGGGCGTTCTGGATACTGGTGCACCAGGGTTTGTCTTTCGTGCAAGTATCTGTGGGTGGATTAGGGTTTTCTAATTCCTTTAGAATAGTGAAAAGTTCTTTAGTGCAGGATCCTGCCTGGTTTATTCTAACATTGTAAGCTTCTTTCTTGGTACGAAGTATCTCCTTTTTGTATAGGGAGGAGATATTTGTAAGATTAGTTTTGTTTTCATCAGATGGTGTCATTTTCCATAGTAGTTCTAGCTTAGCTTTCTTTTTTCTCAATAGTTTGAGTTCAGGGGTGTACCAAGAGTTCAAATGAGCTCTAGGTTTACCTTTGCGCAGCTTCAGTGGGACGATAGTATCAATGGCGTTAGTCATGGAGTCATTGTACGTGTTGACAGTATGTTAAGGTTAGCAGTGGCTGGGAGTGCATTGAAAGTAGGAAGAACCAAGGGGATAAGGGCTTAAGCAGTAATGTTACACTTATTCCTGGTCGGGCAGGCTGATGCCGGGGGGCATTTTTTAGTATCTGAGTTGTTAATATTGATATCAAATGGGATGAGGTAGTGGTCAGTCCATGCAAGAGGTTGGGGGGTTTTGCAAGTAATATTGCAGTTGAGAGCCGCTACCCAATCAATGATTCTACCTTTCTGATGAGTAGGTTGAGAATTAAGTTGTGTGAAGACATGCTCAACTAGAGTGTTAGCCATGGAGGAGGCTGGAATGTCATTGGGATCATTGTACCCAAGGTTAAAATCTCCAAGGGTGATATTTTATGCTGAAGGTTTAGAGTTCTCAGCTATTAGAGAGGTGATGTCTTCCTCAAAAGTTCCAGGAGGACCTGGGGGTCTAGATATTAAGTGAATGGTAATCGTGCTCTTGGGGGTGGTTTGTAGCTTGATAGTAAGATGCTCACATGATTTAAGTGGAGAGGAGGTGATTGATCTGAGGTCTAGTGAGGATTTAAAGATGATAGCTACACCGCCTCCTCGAGCATTAGGTCTGTCAGTTCTGAGGATGGAGTATTTGTCGGGAATTGCTAGGGTTAGGTAAGGTCCTGCTGCCTCGTGTAGCCAGGTTTCTGTTGTGGCGAGGAAGTCAAGATCGTCTGATAGGTTGATGTCAGCAATTTCTGTGGGATGTGCAACCAGGGACCTGACATTAAGTAGAGCTCTTTTTAGGGGGAGAGATTTGGGCTTGTATGCGGCTGTGTTCTTGTTATTGGTCTTAGTCTGTGGTATTACAGCGGACTTTCTGATTGTAAAGGGGAGTCTGGTACCTAGTCTGCTGTTGCGGGCAGTGAGGTTA
Organism: Ambystoma mexicanum; assembly: GCF_040938575.1. NCBI lineage: Eukaryota > Metazoa > Chordata > Amphibia > Caudata > Ambystomatidae > Ambystoma > Ambystoma mexicanum. Next base: position 152,442,535 of record NC_090922.1, on the reverse strand, counting down.
GGGTTGACTGTGAGTGAGTTACCTGGCGGCTTAGTTGTGTGTTTAGTGCTAAGTTTGGGGTAGTTGGGCTTAATGCTTGGATGGGTGCCCCCTGTCAAATGTGGGACATTTGGTCTGGGGTGACACAAGGATCTATCAAGGATGGTGTTGGCTAGGGTGTCATCTGGGCGGTCACTGTCTTTAGTGGTGTGGTGTAGGTGATAGCTATGAGGGAAGGGTGACATGGTGGGCAGGAAGGGTGTGGGGCACGGGATAGGATAGTGTCTTAAGCATCCAGGTTTGGCTAAGCCATTACTGAAGGATATGTAGTTATTACCGCTGCACGGTACACTATCTTGCATGACACAGAAGGGGAACATGATGAGAGTGAACCAGGTGAGCATGTTTTAGGCTACGGATTGATCTAGGTTGTCGGGCTATGGTTTGCAAAATCAGCTTAGGCTAGGCGCATACAGGTAGGTTGAATTAACATTTGTACGCAGGTAGGCAGATTGGACTTTAACTGGATGTTCACAAAATAGGCAGATTCAACCTAGCTAGAGGCACACAAAATAGGCAGATTCAGCATAGGCAGATTCAACTTACCTAGAGGCTCGGAGAATAGGCAGATACAACCTAGCTAGAGGCTCACAAAATAGGCAGATTCAGCATGGGCAGATTCAACCTAGCTAGAGGCACACAAAATAGGCAGATTCAGCATAGGCAGATTCAATTTAGCTAGAGGCACACAAAATAGGCAAATTCAGCATAAGCAGAGTCAACTTAGCTAGAGGCTCACAGAATAGGCAGATACAAATTTTGCTCGATGTCCACAAAATAGGCAGATTCAGCATAGGCAGACTCAACCTAGCTAGAGGCACACAAAATAGGCAAATTCAGCAAAGGCAAATTCAATTTAGCTAGAGGCTCACAAAATGGGCAGATTCGACTTTAACTGGATGTTCACAAAATAGGCAGATTCAACCTAGGTAGAGGCACACAAAATAGGCAGATTCGACTTTAACTGGATGTTCACAAAGTAGATAGAGTCGACAATCTGATCTCAACAATGACTACGGAGTGTATGTGCTAACGTGACTGTTAGGGTCACTGTGTTAGGAAATCCCAGCGTTCATACTGGAAAATATGGAGATTACACCATCCTCGCTACCTTCAACAGAAACCAAGATGGCGGCTATTTGGTTCCGTTTTTCCTAATGCTCCGGGCAGGTCTAGCTTATTCCAAAATGGCGACCTCCTCAAGCCAAACGCTATATCAGTCTCGTTGAGACCCAGGTAGGTGCGTCGCTACTCGCTCCACATCCTGTGCAGCTTCATAGCAGCTTACGCTCCTGCCTTTTCAATCCTTTCCACCTTTCTGACTACGGTCTTCCTTTTTCCTAACTCTTCGTTATATCCACCTTTTCCTTTCCCTTCCCGCGGCTGCACTTCCTTGCCGTATCCTCCTCTCTCCTAACTATTTGTGCTTTGGCATCGCTGTGCCTCCTTGCTCCTCCTCACAGGAATTCGTGCAGCCCGGCGAGCCTCCGGTTGCTCCTTACGGGCTTCGGCCTCCTGTGTGACTTCCGTGCTCCATTACACCTTGCTCCGGGCGCCATCCTGCCCCGTAGAGCGTCCTGTTTACTTTTCCTTGCCCCCGGATTCCATCAAGAAGACTCAAGAAGATTGTCCTGTTCCGGACCTTCCTTCACGAGACTCGGCTACACGGAGCTGTGTTTCCTGACTACTTCAGCTGGACAATTCGGCCAACAGTGCAAAGGATTTTGTACTAGGAACATCACCAGACCTGCACGTCTTTTGGAATTCAAGCACATCGGGTTTTATTCCCCGGAGGGTTTCCTGAGGGTGTCGCCCACAAGGCGCTTAGAGCCCATTTTTCTGGTCTCTTCAGCGCCTTCTGGGAGGCATACCACAACTTTGATACTACAGAAACGAACTCAGAAGCCAAGGGAAAAAGGGACCAGTTCTGTGAGTACTATCTTTGTTTGTATTGAGAGTCTAAGACACTGTACAGAGAGAGCAGGAGACTTGAATCCCTATGCATCATAAGGCAGTGGTACATAGCAATCTAGTAATGCAAGAACAACATTTAGGCATTGAGAATTAGGCACAGTGCAGCAGAATTCTAAACCAGTAAAGCAGCAAGGGACTACGTAGCACACTGTGTGGGGCTTGAGTTGCATAAGGCCAAGTAAGGCGTAGGGCAAGGGTGCAGGATTAGTGTATATCTTAATGTAGGTGGCGTAGTTGGATGCAGTATAATACAATATTGTCCAGTAAGTAGCATATACACATTGTTATTGCGTAGGAGTTACGTCCATGTGCAGCTTTAGAAGTCTGTGAGCCGTATCCTCGGCAATAGATTGGTGTTTGCACATAAGCTGGGAGAGCCGTGTGGATTCAAATGAGGTAGGGCTTATGGTCAGTGAGGCGAACAGTAGTAGAGTGAAAGCCTTGGTAGTACACAGTGCACAAGTTAGGAGCTGCAAGGGAAGGGCTGTAAAGTGAAAAAGCAGCACGCTTACCCAGTTAGGCAGGTGGGCATCATGGAAGGGGCAAGGGTCATGGCCCTAGGCTCGACGGCTCCTGACAGGCTCACGACAGGGGATGGTGCCTTTTTTTCTGCCTTTGTTCGTGGGCCGGCTCCAAGCCTGCCGGCTTGTGATTGGCTCCCAAATACGAACGGGTGGCCAATGGGATCAGTCGAAGTGTATGGGCCAAGGGGGAGGTCGTGGACATGGCGGGCGGCCATTTTGAAGAGGTGAAAAACCTTGTGGAAGGTAATGGTGGACGATTGCAATCCAGGTGAATTGGGCAGGAACCCTGTTGTAGCGAAATCAGTAAAACGCATGGGATAGATAGCGGATAATATTAAAGATGTTTCGCCACATGCTGGGAGAAAGTCGGACTTGTGCTGCAATAAGCAGTGATCAGCTGTAAGTACGCAGGTGGCCTACCTTAATTCGGGCAATGCTGCAGTGGCATATTTGGGCAAGCTACTGCTCCTGCAGTGGGTAGAGGGAGCTCCTGCTCCTCCAGGCCATGGGATCCGAGTGCTTTACAGGACAAGTGGTCCGGCCCTCACACTGGGGTGGAGTCACTGGGTGAGGTCAACTATTTAATGGACATTGGAAGAGTTGGACAAGCTCCAAAAGTGTTCCATGTAAATAGACAGAAGGCTTTCATCCCAAGAGTTGAAATCGCTGCACTGATGCTGGCTTCAGATGTTGAGGAGGAGGAGTCAGAACCTCTCCCTGATCTGTTCCAGGGCAGACCTTCAGATAACTCCATTGAGGGTATCAAAGTGGCCCCTCACCTGACTTATGATCAAATAGAAGAGGTGAAAAGTTTACTGAGGCAGTTTTCACCCTTGTTTTCACAAGCTCCTGGTTTGACATATTGGTGCAAACATGACATTGACACAGGAGACAGTGTGACTACCAAAGGTAGGGGATATAGAATGTCAGACACAGTAAGGTCTTACATTAAGACAGAGGTCAACAAACTGTTGGATCTTGGGGTGATTGAACCCTCTAGTAATCCTTGGTCCAGCCCAGTGGTTTTGATTCCAAACGCAGGTACCTCTGAGTTGAGGTTCTGTGTGGATTACAGGGCTCTGAATGCTGTCACCAAGACAGATGCACACCCCTTGCCTAGAACAGATGAGCTGGTGGATACTTTGGGTGCCTCCAAATACCTCAGCAAATTTGACCTCACTGCAGGATATTGGCAAATAGCCCTGGCAGAACATGACAAGGAGAAGACAGCTTTCTCAAAACCAGAGAGTCTTTACCAGTTCAGAGTAATGCCTTTTGGGTTGAAGAATGCACCTGCCACTTTCCAGAAGCTTGTGAATCATGTCCTGAATGGGTGGATGAGTTCTGTCTAGCATATCTGGATGATGTCACATTCTTCAGTGCCACTGCGGAGGATCATGTGAAACACCTTATGATTGTGTTGCAGCCTCTTCACGAGGCCCACTTGACCATAAAGGCCAGTAAGTGCCAGATTGGACAAGGTTCAGTGGTCTACCTTGGACATGAAGTAGGTGTAGGGAGGATAGCGCCTCTACCCAATAAAGTACAAGCAGTAGAAGACTGGCCTACGCCCACTGCACAGACCCAAGTGAGAGCCTTTTTAGGACTCACTGGGTATTACATACGTTTCATGGCAGACTATGGCACCATAGCTGCCCCTCTGACTGCTCTCACAACTCCTAAAAAAAAACAAAGAAGGTAACTTGGTCTGAAGACTGTGGGAAGGACTTCAATGACTTAAAAGACTCCTTGTGCCAGGCCCCTGTTCTCATCGCCCCTGATTATCAAAGCCTTTTTATTGTGCAGACAGATGCCTCTGACAATGGGATAGGAGCTGTACTATCACAAGTACATGAGAAGGGGAAGCAACATCCTATTAGAGTCATAAGTTGCTAGTTTAAGGACAGAGAGTTCAGGTGGTCCACAGTAGAGAAAGAATGTTTTTCTGTTGTGTGGGACGTAAGGAAGCTGAGGCCCTACCTCTATGGGACCCACTTCACTGTGCAGACTGACCATAATCCCTTAAAGAGGGTAATGAACATGAAGGGAGAGAATCCAAAGTTGCTCAGGTGGTCAATAAGCCTTCAAGGCTTTGACTTCACTATTGAGCATAGGCCAGGTTTCCAACACAGCAATGCCGATGGGTTGCCCAGAATGTTTAACTGACCTGAACATGAGACTCATGCAGGGGTGGATTAATTACCCCTGTCCTTGGTCTGGGAGGAGTGAGTGTTAGGAAAGATTCCCATTTATGTGAAGTTTGCCCTCCAGTTGTGTACCCCCCAACTTTTTACTGCTGTTTTACACCATAGTCTGACTTTGCCAGTGGAGTACAGCCTTCTGCAGCAATCCCCTGGGCTTTTTGCTCACTTTGTTATGGGGAAACTGACATGCCTTTAAAGACAGTTAGTACTGGGGGACTTTGTTTCCCTTAGTCCTTGTCAATGTTGCAACTTTTCTGCAACATGTTGCAATTGCTCAAAGTACCTTACAGTACAGAGCACTTGGGTCTTCCTGTCATTCCAAAGGACCTAGACACCCTCAAAGGATTTCTTAAGGAGAAGTGCAGGTGTACCTTGGACAGGGCTGGTGGCAGCTTATCTTTTCTAACTAATTGTCTGACTAAAAGTCAAACATGTAAAAAAACAATTATCAACTTAAAATAAACCTTTAATAATAAAGTTCCAAGCCAAAATAAATAAACCTCAATTTTTGGACAAGGATGAAAGTTCCCTATTTCAATTTCGCTAATTTTCATGTCCCAGCAGATAGACAAACATCAGGATTAAATATTAACCATCTCATCTTATCTTTTCATATGTTTTTAACACTTTCCTGCCAGGTAAACCACGTTTACCACGTTTGGCACAAATAGGTGGCCTGGCTCCAAAATGGCCATGACACGCGCTTCTTTGACCTGTCTTTTGGCCATCTTGCCCCTTCACCTTCCCCAGGTCGAGTCAACCCAGGTCAGCCCTTATTTGGGCATGCATTCTCCCTCAAAACGCCAAGCTTTTGCAGGCTTCTGCATGCCTTGTGTGTATGCTTCCAGGATGCGGGTTGGACTGTCTTGTTCCAATACACATCCGGGCCGCCAGAGAGTCTAGTGTCCTGTGAATGCCTGGGACCACTGTGGTCCGTGACTGGTCCACGTATGTTGTGCCTGTATGTGAACAGATCTCCCATTGGGTCATCTTTGTTTTGGTGCAAAGTAGATTTTGGTAAGTGAAGTCTCCAAACACCCATACCATGTTGATCTCTTGAGTTCTCAATGTACAAGGATAGGATCCAAGTATCCTGAAACTAAGAAGCCGAGTCAAGGAACCGCTGGTGACCCACTAGAAATGTTGGCACCCTGAGCCCGCTGTTGTCCCGCTGGACCCCTCTGTCTCTGATCGAACTAGAAGGTCTACGAAGACGCTTTGACCCATATGAGCCTTCTCGGAATTGTCCCTGGGCCAACCAGTAGGCTGACCTGCTTGCCTAGGACCTTTGCTCTGATACCGTCGCTGTTTTGAGGAGGCCCTTGAAACTTGGTACATCGCAAGCTCTTTGTTCACGGCAGTGTCACACCGAATTCAGTACACTTGGCATTCCCAGGTCTAGAGTAAAGAGAGAGCGCCCGAACCGGAGTACCTGTGGTTACTGTGTCGCCCAGCCGTTGTGACTAACTTTGCAGGTGCCTTGCTCCTGTGCCCCTCTGTGCCCTGAAGCCTGCTACAGTGAAAATCACCTGACCCATCCACCAGGAGCGGAGAAATCGCCACTGTCCCGTTTGGGAATCAACGCTGTAACTTTGCTGCTGAAAGCCACAGAGCCGCAAAAGTGCCGCAGTTGAACCTGCAACCGAATTGGACTTGACTGCAGAAGTTTGGTCTGGAGTGCCCCAGGGATCGGTCAGTACTCGCAACCCTTACCAGTGCCCCCCTAGTGCATACTCCTATTTTTACGCACAAGTGGTCCCTGAGGGCCCCTCTCATTTCCATAGACAGCCTGCACTATCGAACCTTTCCCAACTTCTGGAACCTGTACTTCCCCTTTTGGTAAACCCTCTACGAATAGTGGAAACCTATTCTGCATCACCTCACCCACCTTCCTGAACTGCTACAGACCCTACAAGAGACCCCATTTCGCCCATCTGCACTACCACGTGCGCCAGCATTGCAAGTATGTTTGAGCAATAGGCTCCCCTCTTCTTAGGGAATGGACTGCATTTCAGTTAGGATTCAGATCACTGCAGAACTGCCTAAAGACTATTTGCACAACCTGCTTCCTTCCCTTTTCTAGGTTGTGGACCCATTTTGTGCATTAACCCTTTAGGCCAATTGGTCTTGTATATATGTATTTTAGTAGGATTGTGTTGGTTTAAAAGTGTTACTGTTAATAACTATTGTGTTGAAACTCAAAGGCCTTGAATAAATATATTTTTATTTTTAAAATACATACACCTGATGGTGTGATTTGTAAGTGTCTTTTACTCTGTGTGCTCATTGAGGTCTTTGAGTCACCCTCACCCCTCCTGAGACCTAGTCTTGACCGCCACCAATGCTACATTGATTGGTCTGGCTTGTCGAGAAGGTTACCCTGCTGCAAGAAACTAGTGTTAAGATGGATTTCTGAACTCTGTCCTGGAGGGGCAGAGGTTCAGAAGGCCAGCCTAGTTTCTTGGAACAGGGTAACCTCTGGACAAGCCAGACCAATCAGGGTAGCGATCGCGGCGGTCAAGACTAGGGGCCTCATTACGAGTCCGGCGGTAACCGCGGCGGTAAAACCGCCTGGTTACCGCCAGACTTGTATTACCATTCCGCCTCCGTGATTCCCAGAATTACCGGGACATTACAACCCCGGTTTTCCGGGAATCACGGAGGCGGAATGGTGTAAACCCCCATTCCCATTGAGTCCTATGGGACTATGGGAATCGGGATCATGGAAACACTGGCAGCATCTTGTAATGCTGCCGGTGTTTCCTCGTCCGCCTGCATGAGGGAGGTGTTAAACCCGCCAGGTCAGACCTGGCGGGAACATCACCTCCCGCCTGCAGGGGTCGGGATCAGGCGGTCCGGAAACAACGGTGGCGGCGGGTTTACTGCCACCGTTATTTCCGGACCGCCAGGGTCGTAATGAGGTCCATGGTCTCAAGAGGGGTGAGGGTGACTGAAAGCCCGCAATGAGCACACAAAGCAAGGACACTTACAGATTACTCCAAACAGGTGTTATATTAAAAATATAGACACATTTATTCCAAGGCCTTTGCAACAATGACCGTAGAGAGAAATCACAATAAAACTCAAGTAAACCAACACATACCAAACCAATACAATAAATATACGAATAAAAACGAGTCTAACGCGTTAGACGCACAAAATGTGTAGACCGCCTAGATGGGGAGGAAAACAGGCAGTGCGAATAATAATCAGACCCAGTCCGCCTTCAGAGGCACCTAACTAAAAGGAAGTCCAAGCACTAAGAAGAGTGGAGCCTTGTGCTCAAAAGTACCTGCACACGCTGGTGCCAACGGGCAAAAAGGGGAGTCTCTTCGAGGGAATCAGGCAGTTCAGTTCGGTGAACAAATGAAGATGAACAGAGCTCCGCGACTCAAGCGCAGCCTCCACTGTGGGCAGAAGCAGAGCGCGAGTACGGAAAGGCGTGCTGTTTGACACAGCGAGGATAAGCTATGGGCTACTGCAGGAGGGCGACCAGTTCCTAGCTATGCTACTCACCGGTCCCTGATGCAGGCAGACCCAGGCTTCTCCGCGTCCGTTTCAGTGCTGGCAGGTTCAGATGGAGCAGGGGACGTCTCGTCGTCGTGTAGATTCCGCAGCAGCAGAAGTTGAGTTGGGAACGTCCCAAACGCAGTGAACCCGCACAGTTTGTTACCACAGCAGGGCAACGGAGCGGCCATGTGTATTCCAGCCAAATCTACACTCCTCACTTCAGACCTAGGAATGCCAAGTGTACGAATCGTGTGAGAGTGACAAGGACTCGTAATACAACACAACCTGACGGCGGTTACAGAGCAAGACTCCTGGGTAGGCTGGTCAGTCTGCTGGATGGCCTAGAGACACTTCCAAAGGCTTACGTGCAGGAGATGGTGAAAACGCTGAGAATAGCTGTCCCCGCTATTCCAAGGGTCGAAGTACCAGTACAAGCCTTCTTGTTCGATCCGAGGTAGAAAGGGTTTCACAAAGCGACAGCAGTGCAGAGGAGCAGTCCTTCAGCGGGTCACCAGTGATTCCTTGGTTCAGCCTCGTGGTTGCAGGATACTTGGCTCCTGTATCCCTTTGTTCGTGAGAACTCAGGAGATCGACCTGGTAGTGGTGTTTCCAGCCTCCTCTTATCCACGGTTCCCTTCGCGCCAAAACGGAGAGGACCCAATGGGAGATCTGCTTACAAAACACTTGCACCATACGTGGACCTATCACGGACCACGGTGGTCCCAGGCATTCATACCACACTAGACTCTCTGGCACCCAGGATGTGTAATGGGACCAGACATCCCAGCCCACATCCTGGAGGCACACACAAGGCCTGTAGAAGCCCGCGAAAGCATCTGTGTTTCACGGGAAAGTACATGCCCAAATAAGGAAGGCCCCGGGTCGGCTCGACCTGGGGAAGGTGAAGGGGGCAAGACGGTCAGCGGACAGGACAAAGAGCCTCGTGGTCTGGCCATCTTGGGAGCCAGGCCACCATTTTGGGCTAAGCGCGAGAAACGTGCTTAAAACGCCAAAAGGAGCTCAAAAACACAAGAAACGATCGCTGCCACCAGTCCCGTCCGTGGTTCACTTGCACCGATCATTTACAATTCAAAAAGAGTATCTAGGGCCTGTAGAAGACTAGAGACCCAAGAGAGCAGTAACTTAGCTTACAGTGCCCTCTTGTGTCATGTTGCACGAAAGCTGCAACATGATAAAGAAACTACGGAAAACAACTTTTCGCGGTACTGACTGTCTTAAGGGCATGTCAGTTTCCCTGTAAGAATGGAGCGAAAGCCCAGAGGAGTGCGGCCGAAGGCTGCACTTCTCTGGCAAAGTCTAGAACCTGGTGAAAACAACAGCAAAAAGTTTAGGGGTTGCCACATGGAAGGAAAATTACCCACAATTAAGAAATCTTTCCTAACAACTAGGCCTTCTGAACATCTGTGCACCAGGTCAGAGTTCAGAAATCCATCTTAACAGTAGACAGAAAGAATGTTTGCATGCAGTCATGAAAAATATTTGCACGCAGACATGAAGCATATTAGAACGCAGACTTGAAGCAAATTCATATGCAGACATGAAGAACACGCACATATAAAAGCAAAGAACTTCAACATGCATAACAGGGCAAAGAATGAAATGAACAAAAAGAACAAAATGAACAAAAAGAAAGAATGACAAACAAAAGAAACAAAAAGAAAGAATGAACAACACCCGCCATTAAAAATGTTGCTAGGCCTCAATTTTAAAATACTGTCATTGACATAAAGGATCAGAGCGCTGATGGGAGTTCTGCTTAGCAAGCGGAAACCACACCAAATAACGTTTCCCATGGCATACAGCACACAATTATTAAAGAATAATTAGTTTAGGTTGGTAGCTGTGCATAGCACACATATTCTTGAAGGCCAGGTCCAGGCAGTTACCATGCAAAGTGATCCAATAACAAATGAATATACAGCACCCCGAGTGGCTGCCGAAGGAAACCACATGCACGTTAGAATAGCAGAAACTTCAACAAAAAGAGGAAATTGAGGTCCGAACAGTGGTCCCCTACCACGTGACTCAAACAATGGTAATTCATTCTAGAGCCAATTAGATTGTGCACCTGCCATCTCCCTAGCACATCCAGACACACAGGTGGTGCGCCAAGGCCACAAACAATACCAACAGTGAAAGCTTCAGTCATGGGAACCAGTAGGGAGTGTCTTCTTTAACTAGATCATAGCAGTTCTCCCATCTCTTCATCCCCACCACGCAACTTGGCACCGCTTAGAGATAGCCAAGGCCAATGAGCTAAGGCCTGTCCAATCACCTTGGGTTCCTCTTATCGACTAATGTAGTACATCACCAGCCAATAAATTGCTGAATTAACATGTATCCATTGTATAGGGTTATACCTAGAAATTTGTATTAGTTGTTCATGGGCCAATTAAAATAAGGTTCCCTTATAGCCAACCCCATAGCCTATACTCTCCCATCCAATCCAGGACTAGAATAATAGTTGCACGATAATGACAAGTTGTGACATCATCTATGAAAAAGTTCTTGTTATTTTGTTGAGATTGTATTTTGTACATTCTCCCAGTGGCCGTTTGTTTCTGAATAAAGTTGGGTTCTCATCCTGAACCTGGAGTCACTCCGTTATTGAGTATTTGTCTTGTATTAGTACCTTTTTGGGCCTAACTTAACAAGTGACATTGCCATTGTTTTAGACAGATTGAGCGTGCCATTGCTGGCACCGGTCATTTCCCAGCTTTGTAAATAACAGGTGTGATTATTGCCCAGTTAATTGGAACTAATTTGGGTACTATTTTACGACATGTTGCTTTCATTGTAAGGCTGTCAGGCTCCAGCCATTCCAGTGTTTCAGAGTGAAGCTTCTGTCAGGAACGGCCCACATTTACGTCGTGTGATCTGCCCATGACCCTTTCTCGTCGCCTGAGGGGCCGTTGAGAGACATCAGCAGTTGTTGACATTCACTTGCCGACACTGCCATGTGTTTTTGTTTTGTACTTTTTTTCATCATGTTGTTCAATTACGTGCTATGGCAATGGGTTAAACAGGTCAAAGGGTATGGAAGGCGTCAGTGCTGGGTCACACCGGGGTCAGAGGCCTGCTGTCTTGTTGAAAAATGCAGTTTAGGAGGACAACATAATCGTCTGCCACCTTTTGACTCTACCACAGTTAAGTAGGGAATGCGCAGCTGAAGCATGTGCCCTCAGTGTGCCTCCCTGCAGCAGTCAGACAGGACCTTAGAGGAATGTGACAGCAATCAAGCCATGCCGGGCTCCCACAGCAAACAAAAAAAACTGTCAGCACCTCTGTCGCGCCTGACCTCATTTGTCCCGGTTGCGCTCAAATTCGGTCTGCAATTGCAACATTGTGCTAAGATCGTATAATAAAGATTGCCAGGGCAAGTGCCCTAATGAGTCAAACTCCTGGCCCTGGGCTGCAATGTCAGCAATGTTCCCCTTTCGTGGCAACTGGGATTGGGTTCTTTTTTCAGTGATTCATGTTGTGAATTTGTGACTTGGCGCACAAGCTTGCAACCCCATCTGTCATTTGAGCCATACTTTGAGCATTTGTGCCTATCTCAGTATGTTGCCATGAGAACTGTGCCACGCTTCTAGATTTTTCGACCAATCAATTCTATTTTTGTAAGAACTGTTTTTTCTATGAACAGATTATTCTTATGCAACAAGTTATTTTTTAAATGTTTTTACAAATCGTTGCATGTATAAAAAAGAATGTGAATTAATTTTTTTGAAAATTACTGAGCAAAACTCTTTGGTGAAACAGCAGCAATTTGGTACATTACGCTAAAACGCCTGAAAATTATGTATTTTTTAGTTAATGGTGATATAATTGAGCATGCTCCTATAACAAATAATACCCAATAAAGATGACCTAATTTTCCTATTATACAGCAATGGTGTGCCCACTGCTTTGTAAGCTTTTCATCACGTCCAACTGTTTATAGAAACACGATGTGCTCTAGATTTTAGGCTGGCCACAGTACACCTAAATAATTAGGGCCCGATTCATGGAATTTTTAGCGTACAAACGAGGTGCAAAGTCACATTGCACTGCAAAAATACACGTGGCACTGCTCTGTGAATCAGGGTGTTTGTTGGCAGTGCAGTCAGTTTGCAGTGGGTGAAGTCACTTTGCAGTGTGCTAACAATTCCATTTATCGGGCCCTAAGTGCTCTTTATTCAGATAAACTGCGTGATCCTGGACAAAGCATGATATCAGTTTGTGCTTCAATTCCCCTCACAGATTAAAAGGGAAGTGCTGAGACACGGCCTAGGCATCAGTGTTAATTGCAATCAGCAGTGGCATGTCTATAACGAGCGATGGGGTGGTGGCCCACATCCCATTAGGGGTGGGCCGAGATTGAGGAGCAGAGCGCTCCCAGCCAGTCAGCAGAACTATTAAGCGAGCACCAGTGTGCGACAACAGCCACAGCTTCCCGAAAGGCCACCTACAACGGTGTGTGTGTGGAATGTGTCAGAAGTGAGCAATGAGACAGTGAGAAATTATGAAGTGAGAGCGACATTACGGCAGAATTGGTGCAGTGAGAGTTGCAAGGTGCAGAAATGCGTTACTGAAAGAACAATTGGGTACTGGGAGGAAATGGGGTGACACTGGGGCTTTGAAAGCATCATTGGGCATAAATAAGTCAAAGTGAGAGTCGCAGGGCAGAACTGCAACAGTGAAAGGGAAAGTAGTGATAACTGGGAGAGTGAGATGGACATGGGGCAGACTGGTGCAGTGATAGCGAAACGGAGCAATAAGAGTAAATATGACAGAACTGGGTCAGTGAAAGCAAACAAGAGGCAGAAATTGGGTGGTGAGAGGGACAGCGCAGAACTGGGCAGTTGGAGTGAAATGAGCAGGAATACAATTGAGAGCAACGTGGGGCAGAACTGAGTAGGTGAGAGTAACACGGGCTAAAACGGGCCAGTGAGAGTAAAGTGGGGCAGAACTGGGCCAGTGAGAGTAACATGATGCAGAACTGGGACAGTGAGGGAGTGGCAAATTGTACAGCTAGGGCAATTAAAGCAAAAACAGCAGAAATGGGGCAGTGAGAGTAACATCTGGAAGAACTGGGGCAATATGAGTCTCCTGGGGCAGAACCACTGAGACAATAAGAGCATCATTGGTAGCAGAACTGATCAAACGCGAGAATTACATTGGGGCATAACAAAGGTAACGAGAATTATATGGGCCAGAACTGGAGCAAGCAGAGTTATGTTGTGGCAAAACAGGGGCTAGTAAGAGTGAAATGGGCCAAACCTGAAGGCAATGGCCCTGGCATCAAACTTATTGAAATGTTTGATGTACTGACTTACAATCAGCTATACATCCTATGGCTTTTTATATCTAATGTTCCAATAAAATGAGGTCTTACATTCTCATCTTTTAGCCATTAAATAAAAAATAAAAAAGAAATGTCGAGAGCCAAGTTGCCAACAGGGGCCGCGCTTATGGTTGCTGCCTGGGCATACAGCTCGCGGTTTGTTGGGCCACAAAGCGGAAAGAGCCCCAACTTTGGACCCGAATGAACTGGTGATTTTCGGTGTTTAAGGAGCCGCATCATCAGTGGAAGAGGAAGATGATTGGACAGTATTGTACGTAGATACGCGGCAGAGAAGGCCGTGCGGGAAAATGAAAGTGTTTTCACCCGACCCAGCGATCCGTGACAGCAGCAAGCATCACGGGTCCTGGAGTGTACCCAGACTTGTGAGCGGCGGCCTGGAACACAGAGCGACGGGGGTGCGTTAGAGAGGCACTAGTGGGATGCTGCTGCTGGGGGTTTGCAGGCATCCCTCCACCCCACTCGAGACAACAAAGTGCGAAGGAGCTCTGGTGAGCGGGGCCTGAGAGTGTCAGACCCAGGACCAGGTCAGCGAGATTGAAGAGTGCAGAGCAGCGCAGGAGGTCTGGTGCTGGGGGTCCCAGGCAGGGGAGCCGACTTATTAATTTCCCGCGGGGGGAGGAGGGGCAAATACAGGGAGTGACATCACTGGCAGTTATATGACTGCAAATTTGCATGTAGTCGCCAACTTGGTCTATAAAATAAGGCAGGGAACCCTCTTTTTTTCTAAGGGGGCTTGACTCCAGAGGGTAAGGCAACAATTAGGAAAGTAATCGGAGTCAACAGCTACCCTAGTCATTGACGCTTTCAGTAGGAAAAAGATCACAGTGGGGCTAATTTAACACATATCAGTTAGCTCATAACATAAACACCAAAAGATCAAGATATCTTTTTCAAACATTGAAGAATGCGATTTATTAGATTTACACAATTAAAAACCTTTACAAGAGTCGAAAGGTAAAGTATTCCATCCTTGGCACAAGAAAACCAATAAGTTTGTACAAAGTTATGCAGTAATTATACGCATGGGTGGGTTAGTACAACAATGGTGATTATGATTACATATACTGCCAATGTTATGGCAGTATGAAAACTTGTCGACACACACAAAGTTCAGGTGTTTCTGGTACGGTGAGTAGATGGAAAAACCAGCGGAGAAGGTTGTGCAAACTGCTGGTAGTTTCACCGGACTGTCTTCAGGACTGGGGGATTTATTTCAAAAAGAAAAACACGAAGTGGTTGGTGAAGTGCCAGGCTCCTGAAATGGGTGAGACAAAGGATGGTGAGGTTATAAACTAGAAAATAAGATTAAAAGGGGAGTGTTTTGGAAACACTGTGAAAAAAGGACCTACCTAGGGTAGTTGAGGCGTCATGACTAACATGTTATATTTTGTATAGGGCCACAATCTGGATGAGTCACAGGCCGGTGGATTTTGTCCAAAATTTGGACAGAAGGTCTCTGAAACAAGTGAAAAGACCGAGTTGTAATTGATAAGATGGGTTTACGATGTCGAAAAAAGGGGTTTAATAATCATTTAATAATCATTTACCTGGTCTGGTTCACAAATGAGTCCCAGGTTGTTAGAGATGAGAGTTGATTTCTATCTAGGATGCTGCGTAACCGCGGTCTGTAATATACAAGGAGGAATGTTGTTGTAAATGTTTGTGTAGCACGCATCAAGATATCGTGCTTGAAAACGTACTGACAGTGCCTGAATGGAAATACAGTGATAGTGATAAATCAGTAGGTGGTGGATAAAGGCGGTCTCTATTTTAGGATAGAGTGTCTGTGTGTTTTTGTTTCAGCGTGCCTACACTGTAAACTATCATTGCACCATGATCGATTTCAAAAAATGGCGGAATATAACTCGAGCAAAGGTCAGTGCCGATATAGTCTTGGCTGTCCAAAACCCTTTTCGTGGAGGTGATCGTGACCTAGCGCTCCGAAAACTTGAGCAAAAATGGATCTATCGTCTGGACTCTGTCAAAAATGGTTTAAATATATCCATCGAGTGGAATCTCTTCTTCAACAAATAACTCAATCCTTTTTTCTAACAATCTCCCTTGAGCGCTGCCTTGACTCTGGATGCCGTACATCACCCCAGAATAGCAGACTAGTAATATCTTATATAGTTCTGCATTTCTATTAATGGAAGACCCCTTTTTATGACATATCTCTGAAAATTAAGCTTATCATTTCCTCACACATGATAATAATCTTGAAACTAATCCACTGGTTGTCCGTCTGCCACAAAAAATGACTTACAAATGTATGTTTATAACAATACGTCTTGATCACTCGTGTTTAAAAATGTTTCTTTCAACAAAAATGTAGGCATTTTACGTTTCTGTTTTTCCTGTCATAATATTATGTTTCTGTATTTGGCGAATCAGTTGATAATAGATTATATATTATTTTCTCTATGTTGATTGACGTCATGAAATTCAGTCCCCTTCTCTACTCAATACATGCAGACGCAGTGACACTACTCACTCTTCACGCACGTTCATTCTATCCTTAAACGCGTGCGCATGTCTATGAACACTCACATTGGCTAAGTAATCATGAACACTATTCTCCCCACGCATGTCATCTAGACCACTGCTTGACATATATACGCATGCGCAAGCTACTAACTACCCCGGCAGCCATAAACATAGCTCGACTACAGAGGTAAGCCCGCCCGGCCAACTTTTTCCTACTAGTTACTAGACCGATCAGCTTCGGTGCTCCCAGAATTAAGCCTCCGCTCACTGCGCCAAGACTATATCGGCACTGACCTTTGCTCGAGTTATATTCCGCCATTTTTTGAAATCGATCATGGTGCAATGATAGTTTACAGTGTAGGCACGCTGAAACAAAAACACACAGACACTCTATCCTAAAATAGAGACCGCCTTTATCCACCACCTACTGATTTATCACTATCACTGTATTTCCATTCAGGCACTGTCAGTACGTTTTCAAGCACGATATCTCGATGCGTGCTACACAAACGTTTACAACTACATTCCTCCTTGTATATTACAGACCGCGGTTACCCAGCATCCTAGATAGAAATCAACTCTCATCTCTAACAACCTGGGACTCATTTGTGAACCAGACCAGGTAAATGATTATTAAATGATTATTAAACCCCTTTTTTCGACATCGTAAACCCATCTTATCAATTACAACTCGGTCTTTTCACTTGTTTCAGAGACCTTCTGTCCAAATTTTGGACAAAATCCACCGGCCTGTGACTCATCCAGATTGTGGCCCTATACAAAATATAACATGTTAGTCATGACGCCTCAACTACCCTAGGTAGGTCCTTTTTTCACAGTGTTTCCAAAACACTCCCCTTTTAATCTCATTTTCTAGTTTATAACCTCACCATCCTTTGTCTCACCCATTTCAGGAGCCTGGCACTTCACCAACCACTTCGTGTTTTTCTTTTTGAAATAAATCCCCCAGTCCTGAAGACAGTCCGGTGAAACTACCAGCAGTTTCCACAACCTTCTCCGCTGGTTTTTCCATCTACTCACCGTACCAGAAACACCTGAACTTTGTGTGTGTCGACAAGTTTTCATACTGCCATAACATTGGCAGTATATGTAATCATAATCACCATTGTTGTACTAACCCACCCATGCGTATAATTACTGCATAACTTTGTACAAACTTATTGGTTTTCTTGTGCCAAGGATGGAATACTTTACCTTTCGACTCTTGTAAAGGTTTTTAATTGTGTAAATCTAATAAATCGCATTCTTCAATGTTTGAAAAAGATATCTTGATCTTTTGGTGTTTATGTTATGAGCTAACTGATATGTGTTAAGTTAGCCCCACTGTGATCTTTTTCCTACTGAAAGCGTCAATGACTAGGGTAGCTGTTGACTCCGATTACTTTCCTAATTGTCGCCAACTTGGTGCAATGGCGCGCGGGGGGGGCGGGAGTTGGCGCGCGCAGCGCAGAACAGTGGAAACATTGGCTAGCATGCACTGCATATACTAAAGTCCAGAAAGAAGGAGATTTAAGCCTTCGAGTTGCATTCCAGTAAGACATCACTGCCCCTACTCCACTGCTCTATAATCGTTCACCAACACAACTAGGATGGGAGAATGAAATGCTTGCTAAACAGAAGGTACAGCTGCAAGGTGGAGTACCACCACCACCAAAAGTTCCCAATTCAAGGGAAACAAGAAGTAAAGACGTTTCCCGATTAGAAACTACCAAGCAAGACGTGTGTGGTGCCATAGTTCAGTAAAACATGAACAATTCAAACTTACAATAGTGCTGCTGTAGATTGGACAGCCGAAAGTGACATTTGCTCGGATGTTACCTCTGGGTAACTAGATAGAGTTAGGGATGTAGCTTAATCTTAAACCTTTTAGTGGCCAGATCAGATGTGCTGCTGAAGTATAATGCAGGATAATGAAGTATAAAGGAGAGTAGCCCTCTCCTGTCAGTCAGCGTGGTCATGCTGAGCAACGTGAACACACTGACTGACAAGAGAGAACTCCTCTCCCATCAGTCACTGACTGACAAGAGAGAACTCCTCTCCCATCAGTCATTGTGGTCACGCTGAGCAACGTGAACACAATCACTGACAAGAGAGAACTCCTCTCCCATCAGTCAGTGTGATCACGCTGACAACATGAACATATTGACTGACAGAAGAGGATCCCTCTCCTGTCAGTCAGCGTGGGCATGCCGAGCAACGTATACACACTGACTGACAAGAGAGAACTTCTCTCCCATCAGTCAGCGTGGTCAAGCTGAGCAATGTGAACACACTGACAAGAGAGAACTCCTCTCCCATCAGTTAGCGTGATCACACTGACAACATGAACACACTGACTGACAAGAGAGAACTCATCTCCTGTCAGTCAGTGTGGTCATGCTGAGCAATGTGAACACTCTAACTGACAAGCGAGAACTCCTTCCCCATCAGTCATTGTGGTCATGCTAAGCAACGTGAACACACTGACTGACAAGAGAGAACTCCTCTCCCATCAGTCAGCGTGATCATGCTGAGCAACGTGAACACACTGACTGACAAGAGAGAACTCCTCTCCCATCAGTCACTGTGGTCACGCTGAGCAACGTGAACACGCTGACTGACAAGAGAGAACTCTTGTCAGTCAGCGTGGTCATGCTGAGCAACGTGAACACACTGACTGACAAGAGAGAAGTCCTTTCCCATCAGTCAGCGTGGTCACGCTGAGCAACGTGAACACACTGATTGACAAGAGAGAACTCCTCTCCCATCAGTCAGCGTGATCACGCTGACAACATCTACACAGTGATTGACAAGAGAGAGCTCCTCTCCTGTCAGTCAGTGTGGTCACGCTGAGCAACGTGAACACACTGACTGGCAGGAGAGGAGTCCTCTCTTGTCATTCAACATGTCCACGTTGTCCGCTGAATGACGGGAGGCAGCAGAGCCCACTTCTAAGCCCTGCTGTCTCCCGTTATTTTGCAGTTTGTTGCGGAGCCAAACGGCTTCACAAGTAACAGCAAAATCATTGCAGGGGCAGCACAGTCCCCAGTGTGAATAAAGGACACAGGAGACTGTGCTGCCTTCCACTTAGGAGAGGGGGCCGCAAGGCCCCCAGCAAGTGCGAGGCCCGGGGCAGTTTGCTCTCCCTGCACCCCCCCCCCCCGTGACGGCCCTGTCCTCTGCCAGAAAAGTCTGCATCACCCAGTCATTAATGCCAGCATTTTCTTCAGGGAAGTATTCATCAAAGCTGGACCTTAATGTTGCTAGGTGGCTTGCCCAGCTCCAACTGTTCTTTTGCAAAGGTCTAGCTTCCTCTTGAAGGCAAATACTTTTTTATTCATTCTTTCCTCTGTGTTCCCATGTCCACAGGAATGCCCCCAAAGTGGGATTGGGAGTTTCTGGGGTGGTGAGTTCTAGTGTTCTTAGTTTCCTTTATAAAATACACAAATCACATAGTATGTCAACCAGACAATGTATCATTGTGTACAGCTTAAAGGGGGCCACCTGACCCAAAGCAGCACACTAGGAGATGTATTTTGGAACAATCAACATTGTAAACACACCTCTAGTTTAGATTGTAAAGAGTGCTTGTGCTGCAATTACAAGCACCTAGTTAATAAAGTCCAGACTTACAACACTTGATCAGCATTCAGTGAGTAAAATAACCTTGTGAAAATAAAATGCAGCTTTGCATAAAATTACAGAGAATTTTGGGATTATCAGGCACTGGCAAGCAGGCTCGGGCTCTGCTGTTGCTGAGGGAGAAGTGAGACTTGCGATGGTGACAAATTTAAGGTTAATAGCTGCTGTTTATCACAAGATGGCAAGCCAGCACAGATCCTAACCACTGAATGCCCACAGAACTGCTATAAACCCTTCTATGTCAGCAAGAGGCTAATGTAGAGGAACCAGTGTTAGAAAGCAATGAGGTAATTATACTGTACCATATCCCGTGGGAGGTGATGCCCCCCCAAACTCAGTGAAGGCCCCTCGTGTCAAAAGGTTGAAAAGTCCTGCCGTCTCAGTCCCACCAGTCCTAACTTCTCCCCCGCTTAAAGTGGAAGCAGTCTGTAGCACACAGCTTGTAATACAAATCGCACATTTTAAGCGTCAGGACAAAAACATAGAACTGAATACATTGCTGAAGTAAATGAGTTCTGACTGGCAACACTGGTAATACCGTATAGAGCCACATTATCGCACCACCCAACTATGAGTTTGAGGGCAAAGGTGGAGGAAAATCCTTCAGCAAGAAGCTGGAGGTATTTCCTCCACCATACCGCCCAAAATAGAACAATTTGGGCTATTACCACCAGCAAAATTACTACCAGCAGTAATACTGCTGAAATCCACCATGGAGTCCTATGGACTACAATCAATGGGGACTAACACTGCCTACCACCACTTGTAATCCGGCAGTAATACCGCCAGACCAAGTGGCAGTAATAGTAGTACAGTTTGGTGGTATCTCGGCAGATTTACAGGCCACACAGAGACATTACCCCTCTCCATGTTGTATTTTATTGTAAAGTGGATTACCAAGTTTCAGACCTGTAACATACCCCTGTCTCCTCAGGTGACTCAGACCCCCACCATTCCATCCTACATAAACTTGATGCCCCCAGGATGTTCTTCTAGTCTACTTTTATTCTGCCCATGTAGATCCAGGAACGTCATACTCCTGTTACTTTCATGGATTATTTTACTTTCTGTTCCTTAAAGCCAGGGGTCTTAAACATGTGGCTCTCCAGATGTTTTGGACTACGACTCCTATGATCCATCACCATTGACAATGCTGGCTGGGGCTAATGAGCATTGTAGTCCAACACATCTGCAGAGCTAAAGGTTGCAGAACCCTGTGTCCAAGCAGAGGCCTGGAACTCCATACTGCCACACGCACCTTATCATTGGACTCTGGCTCTGAAATAGAGACTTTATGCTGGCCCTTTACCCACAAGCACTGGTTGTTAATATTATACCTCGGAGCTGCACGCGTTAATGTCACTAGTGCAAGAAACAGACGTTCAGGACAGGCGGTAAAAAGACTTCTGTGGGTCGTATGCAGCCTATGAGTTCACAGGGTTTGGTTGACCAGGGAATAGCACATGAGGCATGGAGTTGGGACAGGTTGGCAGGTTAGCTGCTGGCAACCTTTCAGGTGTCAACCGTAAACCGATGAAGAGGGAGCGGAGATGTGCAGTGCTTCTTTGCCCCCCTGATTCTCTGATTTGTCAGAGCTACATTTTCAAAGCCTCTCTCTGAATGGAGCATGAGTGCATTCATCTCTCAGTTGACTCACACAATTATTGTTCTGTCTGCGTCTGGGGTAGGGAGCCTGGGACGCTCCAAGGACAACGAACTCGCAGCGAGGGGGTTTTAGTAATGCACTACTTTTGTAAACAAAATGAGCCCCCCAAAAATCCTTTTTTGTGACTGCACCAGTAAATCATCAAGAATCGATGACTGGGAGAGAGGCTGCAGGAGAGCGATTCCCCCTTATTTGTATGGTACAGTAGCACAGATAGGAGAAAGAGGTGGTTTGGCTCTCGACTTACATCTACTTGTTCAGTAGCACACCTGGGAGTGGGTAGTTGAACTGGCTTTGGGGTCCCCGTTTCTTTGTGATAGCATACTCTTGAGGGCATACTTTTTTAATGAACATTTAATTGCAACTGCATGTGTATAACCAAGTGCTTAATTTGTAAAACAGTAGGTGCCTGTGCCCAAATATGTTTTAGCACTTCCACACCACTGCTGCCACCACCCATAGTGCGACAGAGGCCGGGCCTTTGTGGGGCCTCAGCAGGGTCGGACTGGGACAAGAAATTGGCCTGGTCACCCAAAAAAAGTGGGCCACCCCTCGCCTCACGAACTTTGACCTTTGATGACATCACCAGAAGTGATGTCCTTTGACCCCACAGTGACATCCTGGGAAGCGATGAAACACAACCTTTCACCCCTTGAAAAAACAGGAAGTGGCATCAAATAGCATTGTCCCTAAGTACACTAAATTACTGTGAATCCAAGCAGACGTCCAAGGCCAAATGATAATGTTATTGTATAGCACTTACGCTTAAGCTCTTTTTTTGTAGAAGAAATATGCATACAATATCACCCAACCTGTGGTGGTACTCATTTATCGACCTAAGAAGGATGAAAGGCTTTTTGAAAAAAAATAAAAAAGAAAAAAAAAATGTTCTATTTTATTTGTCTTCCAAACCAGCCCAGGCATGGCTAGAAACCGGCCCCACTCCCCAGGGACAATTTCGCCCCGGCCACGGGCCGAAAAGCCGAGGGGCCAATCCGACCCTGGCCCTCAGGCTCCATTAGGAGCCTATTCATGAAGAAAAAAAAAGCACACACCTTCTTTTGCCGTGATGACCATCATCAAGGCAAAAGAAGGTGTGCGTTTTTTCTTTTGTCTTCATAAATAGGCTCCCAATGGAGCCTGAGACCTCACAAAGGCCCGGCCCCTGTCGCACTAAGCATGTGTGGCAGGGGCCGTGGATCGGGCTGCTGCTTGTTAATGAAGCAACAGCCCGACCCTTTGGTCATTTATCCTCTTTTTTTTTTTTCTTTTCAAACTGTGAATCCGCGCACTCGTGGGCATGAGGCTGCGGCCCACCAGAGGGGCGCGCCCCACAGTTTTAATACCGCTTCACCTAAGCCCTCCCTTCCAGTCCAGGACCATACACCAATGAGTCCTAGAGTGGAGGGCTTAATCGCTCATTTTCGCGATAATACCCGGCCGGAGAGAAGTGATGCAGTATCGATGGAGAGGGCCATCGATGCGGCATCACTTCTCTCCGGTCCCGGGGGGGGGGGCTCAGCCCCGACTTGATTTTGCCTGGGGGGGGGGCTCGGGCCCCGGAGCCCCCTGTACTCAGCGCCCCTGGTCCCAGGGGAAATGGCCGGCCACAGAATAAGTTTGCCACCCGAACAGTGGAGCTGTTGCAATGAAAGTAGGGGGGTGCCCCCCTGTGGCAGAGCTGGTCCTGTGAGCAACTGGAAGCCTCTGCTGGAAGACTGTGACAGGGGCTCCACTAGGCCTGGCTGGTCGAGTGAGATCCCAGCCCAGGGCCTATGAGATAAGCTGTGGGCCCCCTGGAACAGAAAGGAGCTGGCCGGTGGAGCTGTCCATACAGAGAACAGTGGCCTTATGGCTAGAGACCGGTGGACTGGGGAGTGCTTGACAAGAGGCAGTGGGCCCGGGTGAACTGTGTGTAATAGCGGCATAGGCAGAGATAGAGAAGAGAGAAGTCACATATAGCCCTCGGACCTGGGGTGGTTGGTGCTGTGAAGGTGCCTTTGGAATACGGGGTGCCCCTCTACTGAGGTGCAGCGGGTGGACCCCGGTGAGAGACGTCTGGATTGGGCCAGAGTAGGGGCCCCCCCTATATGGACTGGAAGGCTAAATCAGAGCGCTTTGGATATTTACAGACTAAGGACTCAGAGAAGGCAATTTCAGCACAGAACAAGCAGCAAGGGGGGATCTGTTGTCCACAAAGAGGGACATCGCCTCATTATTGGAGGAAATACGTGGGATGAGGGCAGTTATTGGAGGCAAGGTAGACACGATTAATATTAGGATTGACAAAATGGAGGAGAGATTACAAGTAGTGGAAAACAATCAGTCATCCCTTGACACGTTGGAAACTCAGATCGACATGCAGATGGCTCAGCTAGAGAGAAGGGAACAGGAAATTACCCTCAAGATGGATGATTATTTAGAACAGAGAAAAGAGGTATAACCTGAGATATTTCGGGATCCCGCAGAAGGAGGGTGAAATGGAAAGTGAATTGCAAAGGATAATACATGGGGTTGCGCAAATGTTATTTGGGGATGACACCATCAACAAACCTAAGATAGACACGGTGCACAGGGCAGGTGAGTGAAGTAGAGGCACGAGGTTGATCTTAGCCCACTTCCATAACTACCCAGACTAACTAAAGATCTATGGGAAGGCAAGGGTAGTAGGCACAGTGACACAGGGCATTGAAAAATGTAGGTCTTTCAAGACTTGTCATCACTTACGTTGGCGAAGTGATGTTTATGTGCACCCCTTACGAAATGATTAAATAGGAAGGGGGTGAGATATTGATGGGGTTTTCCTTTCTCCAATTCCTTTGAGGTGGTGGGCAACAGCTATAAACTAGTCACAAAAGATGGCATCCATAGGGTCACGGCCGAACTGATAGGAAAAGGCAAATCCGCACAGAGGAAGGATCAAGGGGACCAGAAGATAGACAGTTGTGTATAAAAGGGCCAAGCAGGCGAAAGGTTCCCGGATCTAGGAAATTTAGGAAGCCGAACACTCTGCCAAATGTGGGCACCTGAGGGCCCCCCTTTTCTTCCCCTTTGGTTCTGGTTTAAAGTTCAGGAGATTGTGTACTGTGTTGTCGTGTTATTGGACATCACAGAAACCTGTGGGTGTTTTGGTGGGGGTGGTAGATTGGTTTAGAGTGATTGTTGTGCTAGATGTTTGTGAAGGGGGATTTCGAGGGGGAACTGAATGAGCTATGGGAGTAGGGGGGAGAATGTTGAGGAGTGAGGCTCTTTAAGTGGGGGAGAGTAGGGAGGTGGCCCAACAGACCGGGTCCTATTGGATGACCGGCACTCAATCAGTGATGACAACTGGGAGAGACCGAGCACTGCAGGGGGGAGTGGGAAAGGTTGAGGGAGATGGGGTGGGAGGTGTTGGATAGTAGAGGTTTAAGAGGGTCTTGTATGAAAGATACACTGAGGACACTGGATATGACCCGAGTGTTTCCTATTTGGAGTGAGGTGCGGAAAGGGCAACTGTGGATAGTGGTAGCAGGATGGTGGCAAGCCCGAGCGGAGGGGACTGCCTACAGATTTGTACACTAAATGTGAATGGGCTCAACTCGCAGATGAAGAAATCTCTATTGGCGAGAGAGTTTTGAAGGGTGGGGATGGACGTTCTCTTCATTCCGGAGACAACGTTTTCTCGAGAGGAGGAAAGACCTGTTCCTTGTGGCCTTCTTGACCATGTGTATTGGGGTTTGGGGATACTAGAAAGGGTTGGTATATTGCTACATATGTGTCTGTGGATGGAGGAGACAAGGGTGTGGCGAAGTGAAGATGGAAGGGCATTTTTGGCGTCTGGGTTTATAAGGGGTGTGAGATTCACCCTTGCAACAATGTATGCCCCAATCAGGGGCAATTGAAATTTGATGAAACAATCATGGCAAAGGTGTTGAGCGAGGGAGTGGGCCATGTAATTGTTGGGGAGACCCTTAATATGTGGGCGGACTTCAATATGGACAGACGTGTTATGGGGGCATCAGGTGCATCGGCCAGTAAGGTAGGTGAAAAAAAGGTTGCATACATGTCTTGACTTGCACGACCTACTGGATGTGTGGTGTTCCTTCCACCCCCTCTAGAGGGGCTATACCTTTTATTCCCCCCCCCCACATGGGATTTATACACGTATTGCTTACGTTTGCATCTCAAGAGATTCCTTGGGGGTCACCCGGGATTCAGAAATACATCCAATTAGTTGGTCAAATAATGACATGGTCTCAGTGGATTCATCATGGTCAGAGGTGAGCACTGGTGCCTCACCTTGGAATGTAACAAGTTCTTGTGGAAGGATGTAGTGTTCGGGGAGGAGCTTGAGGGGGAAATTGTAGAATATTTCTGTCTGAATGATACAGGAGAGGTGGCAAAAGCAACTTGGAGGGGGTATTTATTAGAGAAGGATCCAACAAAAAGAGCGTGGGGAACCAACTGGAATATAGGCTATGCAATGAGATAAGGGCCCTGGAGAGACAGATGCAGATGTTAGAGGAGGGAGTGGGAGAAGGGGTGGGAGAGGTGAGGGGTAAGAGGGAGGAAGTAAGGTTTTTGGAGGAGGGTAGGACAAGCCGGAAGCTTCAGTTTCTGAAACAGAAATACTATGAAATGGGAAATAAAGATGACCCCCCTCTTGGCAGCATGTCTACGCACTCAGCGGGCAGACCAATGGATAACGAGATCTGAGGGTAATTTGGAAACAATGTCAGAGGGGATACTGGAGAGTTTTACCTCCTTTATGAGGGGTTATATGAGGGAGGGAGACAACCTGATGTGGAAGGTACAGAGGCATATTTGAGGGGGGTCTCACTACCAACACTGACCCCAGAGGAGGTTGGGGGGATGGATGCTCCTATTGGTTGGGAGGAAGTGATAAGTGCGTGCTGATGTTTACTTTTGGGTAAGGCTCCATGGTAGGATGGATATACGCTGGGCTTTTATAAATCTTTCACGGGGGTACTAGTCTTGCACTCGGTCAAACTGTTTAACTATATCCTGAGACTGGCCGAGCCCCAACCTCCTTTATGCATGCTCTTATATCAGGAGGCCAGGACCCCCAGGTGTGTGGGTCGTATCGCCCAATTTCACTTCTCAATGTGGATGCAAAGATATTCACCCAGGTCCTAGCATCAAGATTGGAGGTTCATATGCCATGACTGGTCCACTCAGACCAGGTGGGCTTTATGAAAGGGAGGCAGGATTTAGACACAATGAGGAAGGGATGGCACCCCTTGCTTTTATCAGTTGACACGGAGAAGGCCTTCAACAGAGTGGACTGGCACTTTCTGAAGGCAGTTCTACTCAAGTATGGTGTGGAGGATAGATTGTTGAGCGGAATCATGGCATTATACTTGGACCCAAAGGCGTGTGTGGCAGCGAATGGTGGCTTCTCTCGTTGGTTTGGTTTTGGGCGTGGTATGAGGCACGGCTGTCCCCTTTTGCCAATTCTGTTTGCGCTTTCCATAGAACCATTGGCCCAGAGGTTAGGAGATGATCCCCGAGTGATTGGTATAGATATGATAGGTTATTTATAACACGCTTAATACCCTGAGGTTTCTAAACGCGGACCCGGGGATCAAACCTGTGTTGCTCCATGTCGTTTTGCTTGAGCACGTTGCCCCTGACCTATCCTCCCCAGACAGAGGTATAGGTGGGCAGGGTGGAATATAAGCTGAAACGTTATGCTGATGATAAATTGCTACACCTTAGGAACACCTGACATTTCGGTTCCAGCTGTGGTGGAATTGGTAGAGCTATACGGCATCTTTTCAGGGTTCCAAATTAATCAGGGGAAGTCCATACTATTTCCTCTGGTCCAGCTGGGGGAGGAAGAGAAGCGGGTGTTGGCTTTGTTGGAGATTACGGTCTGTGTGGGCAAACTGCGCTATCTGTGGATTAATGTTACAAGGGAATGCAGGGGCTATATGAGGCGAATTCCCCCCCGTTTTTGGAGAATTTATTTACGGCCCTGGGTAGATGGGGTAAGTTGACTATCTCATGGTTGGGGCAGCTGAATGCTATAAAGATGAATTTCCTTCCCAGTATTCTTTATTTTATCCAGAAGATTCGTATTTTGATCCTCACTTCTATGCTCAGACAGGTGAAGGGACACCTTCTGATGTTCTTATGGCAGGGTAAGAAGGTTAGGGCGGTGTATGAGGTGTTGGTCGTCCCTAAGGAAAAAAGGGTAGTGGGCTTCCCAGATCTATACATCTATTATAAGGCTGCCCAACTCTGTATGCTGATCCCGCACCTGAGCGAACAGGGAGATCATCAATGGGTGGGGCTGGATAACTTTTATGTCCGGCCGGCGATGGTAGGAGAGTGGTTGTGGCTTCCATGGGATAGGATCCAGAGAAGGATCCGAGAACATCCAATTCTGGAAGTGATATGGAGCATCTGGTAGAAGGGCCCAGAAACGTGGGGAATAACAACCTGGCCCTCACCACTAAGCCATCTGTGGGTGCCATGGGTGAGAGATCATATCCCAATCTTAGATCGGTTTCAGAGTTGGTTTGAGGCAGTCCTATCGAGGATTAGACAACTGCAGAGACAGGGTCGGTTTCTCACCATGGTCGAACTGGAGGAGGCTTTGGGGATGGGGAGATTGTCAGTCTTCTCATATTTGCAGTTGAAGGGCATGTTAACATCGGAAGTCTGGAAGGGTGAGATTCAGAGAGATCTTACTCCGACGAAAAGATTCTAGATTCTCATAAGCAGATGAAGCGGCTGATCTCCCGATTTTATGGTCTGCTGGTAGAGGCGGTAAAGGGCAACACGGAGCAGCTGCATAATCAATGGCAAGGGGACATGGTTATGGTATTGGAGGAGCCATTGTGGAATAGAATGTGCCGTAGAGCATATAAGGTCTTTATTGCGTGTCAATATAAGCTCCATGCAATAAAGATTCTGCACAGGTGGCTGTATGACCCGGTGAGGGTTTCCAAGATGTATCCGGTGGTGAGCCCGCTTTGTTGGCATGAGTGTGGTGAGTGGGCTGACTATTGGCACATGTGGTGGAATTGTGAGAAGGTACAGGTCTACTAGGATGAAGTACTAAGGTGGATGAAGGAGCTGGATGGGGTCTCGCTGGCTAGAGGTCCATTATTGGTGTTGTTTGGTTTGGAGGGTGAAGATGGGAAATATAATCACATGCCGCATTCGGCCCACTGTCTGCTGTTAGCGGGAAGGGCAGGTTTGGAGATGCACTGGAAGAGGTTATTGTTGCCAAGCAAAGTGGAATGGCTAAATATTGCAAAAACATTTACGTGAAGGAGAGAATTACAGCGGCCATTCATGTCAGGGATACGGGCATCGAGACAGAATGGGGTGACTTTTGCGCACAAAATATGTCAGTAACAAGACCTGAACAGGCTATGGAGGTTTACGAACTGATTCGGGTGAGATGGAGGTGATATCTTATAACAGGGGATGGGACGGAGGGTCGTGAGGTGGGGGTGTCAATTGGCGTATTGTGCAGGTTGGTCTATTTTAAACGTTTTTAGGGGGAATTGTATGAAGATGGTGACCTTCTCTTTCGAGCTTGTAATGTTGAAAATTAATAAATTAGAATCAAAATTACCCTAAGTAACAGGAGCGGGTTCGCGCCCATTCCCGAAGCTAGCTCAGGCCAAGCAAGAAAACACATTTTCTCTAAACCACTCAAAAAATCAACAAATTCAACTCACTGTCGTATAAGAAACTAGAAATAAGGGCATATGTAAAGCTGTGTGCACTCGGGTCCATAGTGAGGGTGTGCTTCGAGGCACTTGAGAAATCCACTCCATCAACTCTCTGCAATGCCCTTTATTAACAGCCGTCCAGCCGCCATCACTGCTGCATCAAAGTTAGAGTGTGTGCCTACGGCATGGCAACAGCCCTACGTAACATGCCTCTAAGCTCCTCCACTCCCGCATACGGCCTATAAGTGCAATTGCCTCCTGAATCTTAAATTGCACAGACGAGACCACTTCCATTTACACTGCAGTGCAAAAGGTGTAATTTTCAACGTACAGTAAAACAGAGGTGAAATAGCCTTTACTCTTTGCCGTTCCACTGCATTTGTGGAAACGTGGAAAGGCCTCCACAATGAACAATTGTAGGATGTGTTTAAAATCGATTTGCAATGGATTCCTTTGCAATCCTGTTGCTTTTTGCCAGGCAGTTCCATATGAATCCATTGAGTTAGCACCAGCGTGAAAATACATGCTTGTGGTTATGCAACCACATTTGTCTGGAAGAGTTGAAAAAACAGGGGGACATGTTAAGTACTTTTTTCTTCCCATCTTTGCCTTAAAAAGTCCAGAAAATGTTGTGAATAGCCCACAATGGCGGTGAAAGTGTACCTCCATTTTTACAGGCATTTTACCAATCCTTGGAACATTGAAAATGAGCACCCCTGTCTTTTCTATAACCTACTCTCCTCTGATGCAGCAACACTTTCAATCAATTACATTTGTGTTATGTGTTGCACAACATACACTAAGGGCCTCATTGCGACCCAGGCGATAAGTTACCGCCTGGGCCGTGACTTTACCACCATGGCGTAAACTACGTTTACGCCATGGTGGTTGGCGGACTTACCGCCCCATTCCGACCTTGGCGGGGCAGTAAGTCCCCAATCCCCATTTACCCTTCCCCATTCCCATTTTTGCCCCATAGGGCATAATGGGAGTGGGGAAGGCGTTAATTACGCCACCGTAAATTACGGTGGCGTAATTAACTCCATGGTCCCTTAGCGCCATGGATTTTAACACCTGCTAAAAGCAGGTGTTAAAAGCGCCATGGCGCTAAGAGACCTCGTACTCAGGCGGTAAGGTTCGGCGCTGTTAACGCTGCCGTAAACCCCTTACCGCCTGGGTCGTAATGAGGCCCTAAATAATCCCAAGTGGGACACATTTTTTAAAATCTATTCTTGACTTGTATAGGAGCAAGGAGCTTCCATTTGTAGAGAGAAGAGGCAATGATTTAACATTTTGGCCAACAATAGGATAGCTGAAGAGTCGTTTGTGGATCGCTGCGTGTTTAATGCCCACACAACTAGGACTAAATAATACATAATGGAAAATGTAACATTTATTGTGTTGAACTAGATGGATTAATATTATTAAGTGACATTGCACGTCATCTTGTGGCAACTATGTGTGATCCTCACCCAGCCGAACGGCCATTTTGTCATAGCAAGAGCATCCATTCCCAGTTGGCGTTGCCATTCCAATACGATAATAATTACTTCAATGGCATAAAACAACAGACCAGGTACTTCCAATGTAAGCATTATAAGTCCATAAAATGACAGGATTGCTCAATTAGTGGAGGTTGCTGTTGCCAGGATTTTTGGCGGGCATTGTTTTTGCAATTAATTGTGTGCCTGTAGGCATGGTGTGCAATCACATTACATGATGGCTACATTTTTAGTGGACCTGCTAGTTTTTAATGTCTGTTTGGGGTTCTGGTAGGGTAAGCGCTGGTACCTGAATAGGAGTGTTTGAAACATATGGTCGTTATTCATATTTAGGGAGCACACTGTCTCGATTTGCTTTAAGAGATGCAGGCGCAATTTATACAGCTCTTGTATGGGCTTATTCTTTTTACTTTTTGTATTTCCTCTTTTTATGTGTTTTGTTTTATAAATCCAGTTAAATTATTCATTATTTGAATATTGACACAAAAGAAATATAAAATCAAAGAATATGGTGACAATAGACAGAAGCTTATTTTTTACACGGACAAAACATTTTATAAAATAAATAAATTTAATTCGAAATAAAAACGCCAGTCAAATAATGTTTGGCCCGTCATAAAAACGTGTGCAGCACAACTTAATACAATCCCTGCTTTCCCATCTCGTGTTCTAATTGGGCAGGACGCCATCATACTTTTCGATATTGCAGGCCTTCCTCAATCTAACGGTTAGAGCACTGTTTTCTGGTGATGCATTAAAATACGGTTAGATTCTAACCGTATTTTAATGCATCACCAGAAAACAGTGCTTTTTATAGGCTCAAGGAATAACGCCCCAATTGTTTCAACGGGAATCTTCATCAATCTAGCGCTACTCCTGCTCCTCACATTACTTACTTTGGAAGTTGTCTGAGCTCTTTCCCTATGTACACATATATTTCCAAAATTCTGCCCTGCTAACACTCCTCGACCCCCAGCCTCCTGCTCATTATCCCCTCACTGGCCCATAACCCTCCTAGTGAGCAACCAAGACCCAATGACATAGGTCATATATTAAGAAGGAGACGATAGGATGAGATGGGCAGTAGGAACAGGGAAGGAGAACAGATCAGAGAAAGTAAGAATGTCCTAAAACTGTTGCCTCGAGCTTTAAAGGAAACACGTGATAAAACGAACTTTGGGAATGGACTCACAGAATCCAGCAAACTCATGGGGAAAGAGAGAAGTAGGACTAGTGCAGCGAGACATGCAGCAATCCTATGGAGATAGAAAGGTGACTGAAACAGCTTCAGACAGAGTTATTCATGAAAAGCTGGAAGCTGTGGGATGGTTCCATCTGTGTTTGTACACAGAATTTTTCACAACAGTTTTCTACTCCACATTTTTCACCAATTTTTCTACTGAGGACTTCCTAATGACCACTGATAAACAACAAGCGCAAAGCTCGAGTTAGTCATGATGTTCCAGCAGTACCAAAGTGGAATACATCTATTAGTACTTTAATTCTACCATGTAGAATGTGATTTTGTGCATGGGTATCACGTTCCCTTTTCCCACAACCTGTAATGGACCAGCACAACAGGTGGTAAAGTTGCAATCACCTATCAAAATGTGCTCTGTTCTATTTAGCCTTCAAGAATTGCCATAGGAACAATCTCCAATTCTGGAATTGTGCACTGATATGAGGGAAAAGCTACCCAGCCTGCCAAGTCAAAGAGTCCTAAGATGAAAAATAAATATATGATAATACAACATGATCTCGCTCAATATTACAACTACCTGCCTAAAAATAGTCCCCCCCCTCCTGACTCATAGATAGAGGGACTAGAAAAGAAGGAAGCCTCTGCATCCTGGCACAAAGCTATCCGCAATGAGGATCCCCGAACATTAAGCATGTAACCGGAGAGGTTGAGCAAGCCCCCCACAGCCCATCCTTTATAACCATGCAATTAAGTGGGGATGCCTGAGGAGAAGGCTGTTTGAGTACCTTAGAGTCATGCATAAAGATATATGAACCTCAGTGAACAGATATGCCCGAATTTCTTGGCATAAGGAAACCATCATTGATGGGGGAAGGCTGAATCATACTGTGCAGAAGGAGAATTCTGCATAATTAACAGGTACCTTCGTCTTTTTCAAGAGACAAGATGGTCCCAATCCTTAAGGGAATGCAGTAGACTCTTGGAGCACACATGTCCTTACAACAGAGAGAATGATGATTTGTGCAGTACCATTTTCGTTGAAAAATGGGTATTCTTGGCAGCAAGAATGAACCCCATTAAAGAATAAGCCGGAAACCTCTAACCGATCTAGGTACTAGTGATATGAAGTGTGACATCCCCTCTGCAAAATCAATATTTTTTACCTGCCCAAAAGTTTTCCTAGTTCTCCAGTTCCAGGGAATAACTGCAACACATTACTGTGACTCTATTTGCATGGTCCTGGAGCGAACAAGGGTAGTCATAACCTGGTGGCAGGGAAAGAGTTGTGATTTGTCACCTCTCTAACATATGAACACGAGGAAGCGAACATCCACAACTCTTCTAGGGAAGACAGGAGCCCTCTTACCAACCTGGATAAGCTCCCTTACCTCAATCACTGAGTCACAGCAGTCTTTCTTCCAGGCAACAACTGCTAAGTGGGAGGAAGACAACTGCATAATTCTTAGCAACTCTCTACCTCCAGCCCCCTGCTGAGAGAATTTGAATTTCCCATAGAAAAACACGAGGAACAGGTTTTTGTCGAACCGGAGTTCAACATGTCCCTTACTGAGGATTCAAGTTGAAGGCCTGCTTCCTCGACCGAAGCTCAAAACTGGAAAAGTGCAAAAAGTACCAGTAAAATAGCATAATGTTCCAATACCTTCCTGTTTATAGGACAGCACAGAGATGGAAACATAAACCACATTTTTGGGAATTCCCAGACACAAATAAGCAAAACTATGTGGATTGTGCACATGAAACGTCACTAACTATCACGAGTTACCATCCTCGTCAGAAGCGTGGCCCAATACCAATAAAGTGATGCCTTCTGCCTGATTATGAGCTTTAAGTAATCGTGCTGAGGTAAAGATCCCAATACAGGACCAACTGAGCTAGAAGGGAAATCCAAAGTAATCCCACAGACCTATGGGACCTTGTAAGAGAACGAGGATTACATTGGAAAACAGTATTTGTTGCCACCCTTCCTTAGTGCTCACATTGACTGTCGTAAGATTTCTACCCACATGTTTCTGATTGACTTGGGTTGTGAACACACATGTTGTAGGATCGGAGGCAGCTGATATATCACTGACGTGTTGAAGCCTCGAAATGTACCCGTAGAAAGAGAAAGACATAAACATGATTCTTAGAGACACCTCAACAATCTCCACAAATGTATCTTTTGTCATGAAATGATGAATCCATCCTGATGGTCCACTAGTACCAGAAACATACTCTTAGAACCAACTATGCTGACATTTTATATACCCATTAAACACCTGTATGTAAATATACATTGGGGATACCCCAACTCAAAGCTGAGGGCAAGCTCACGGCGTGGTGCAAGAAATCGGATCCGGAAATGAGAAGACAGAAGACCAGTGAAGATTCTCCAGCCGGTCCGCCTGCAGCACGCTTTAGATTTTGTTTGGGCAGCACAGATCTTATCTGGACACCTTTTTGGGGGCCTGATGGGCAGGGAAGAGAAGCCCTGGTCGAGCAGCAATGTTTTTTTTTTTTCTGTTGGTTTGCTCAGCTGCGCCCTCTTGCTAGCCACGTCAAGGTCTGACTTCCTCCCCTGTCATTCATATGCTGCATTGGCTGGAGAGCAGAACAGGACATCTCAATCAGCCTTAAAGGTACTGATGGAATGACCTTTGTCCTTTCCCATACGCCTCTTTAAGTCTCAGGGTTACCGGACCTGTGTTGAGTAACCGGCTGAGCCGACAACGGGGAGCAGCTGCAGCACCAGTGCCACGATCCACAGGAGCAGGCAAGTGGCAGCTAGTGTATCATCAGCCTAGTCAAAAACAATTTCATAAAATGGAAGGCACTGCATGAAATGCACAAAAGCCTTCCGTTGTGTTGTTGGATTTTCGTGACCCAGATGCCTCCACTGCTGCAATTGCTGTGCATACAAGTAACACAATTGCCACAACTTTTAAAATCTGAATTGGTGGATGATTTGACTAGAAGCTCCCCATCCTACTCACGAGTGACCCACTGGTTTGAAATATTCTTTTCTATCACTGCTGCAGCTCTGTTAGACTGGGAATCACAATTGCTTTATGGGTCCCTGCACACTTGCATTTTTATTGGTAATTCTAACCATATTCCGGCTTCCGTGCACGGTTTGAGCCAAAGGATAACCTTCCCTAATTTTACTCTCCCTTTATTCTGTGTCCATTTCCAAGAATAACTGTACGCTGACCAGATGTCACTCCATTATCATTGCTGCTAGTCTGGTAGGCCAGGACATTCCGATTCTTTTAAGAGATTTCAGTAAATAAAAACCAGTGTCCTTGGCAATGGCTTGCCAAGGTGATTCTGCATGTGTAAAAGGAGGCACACCTCTATCTTTTTCTTGTACACTAACTTTAGGGTGTTCTTTAATAAATCTCAGTCAGAATAGAAGTGACTATACGCACCAGACACCTTTTGTTGCATCTGCATCCAGCCTGGTGACGGTACGAGGAAATAGGTGTGAAGTGCAGAAGTTCAAAGAGAGTCCTGGTATCAAAGTTAATGATTTTGCAGAATGGACAGAAAGCATAGTTGCAGAGACCAAAGAGGATGCTGGCACAGTAGTCTAGTTTAGAAAAAACGAGAGTGGTTAACAGAGGCTTGGTGGTGTTGAAAGGAAGGAGGTGCCTGATTTTCCTAATGTTTAGGAGGTTGAGGCGAGCTACTGTTCCAGTTTTGGAGATAAAAGTACAGAAGGTGTGAGAAGAGTCATAGCTGACACAGAGGGTTTTAGCTGAAGAAGAGTATGGGAGAGTGTCAGGTGGGAACTGAATAGGCAGAGGACGAGACAGAGAGAGCTTTTGGCAGGGAAGAGGTGCACCCCTGTTTTGGTACAGTTTTACATCAGAGAGTGGGAAGCCATCCAATATATAATGGCAGAGAGACAGATGGACATTTTGATAGATATCAGAGGAGAGTTCAGGAAAAGAGAAGATTTTGGTGTCGTTCTCTGCAAAGAGTTGGTACGAGGACACAACTGAGGAGATTAGTGCCCCAAGAGCAGAGGTGTAGAGTGTAAAGAGAGGCAGACACAAGACAGAGCCTTGTGGAACACCAAGTTAGAGGAGTGAGTTGAAAGGTGTTGCTGCTCCAGGAGACAAAGAATTGTTGAGGTGTAAGGTAGGATTCTATCCAGGCAAGGGCTCGATCGTGAAAACCAAGAAGAAAGTCATATTAATGAGATCAGAGTGATCAACAGTGGCAAAGGTAGCAGACAGGTCAAGGAGAATTAGGATAGAGGATATGTTGGATTGCTTAGCAGAGGTGATGAAGTTGGACACATTCATGAGAGCAGTTTCTGTGGAGTGAAGGGAGAGGAAACGTGCTTGTAGGGGATCATGAAAGTTATAGTTGTCTTAGACATTGATAAAATGGCTGAACACAACCCATTCAAGCACTTTAGAGAAGTGGGGTAGGATAGACACAGGGCAAAGGTTAGCCAGTAGGTTCGGGTCAGCCCCATGCTTTGTAGGAGAGGGATGACTGTGGCTGTTTTGAAAACAGAGTGAACTCAAGCGGAGTCGAAGTACAGGTTGAAGAGTTCAGCCAGGTGAGAGGCTACTTAAGGGGCAATAGGCTTGACCAGCTGAGGGGCAAGAGGGTGTGATGGGAAACAAGAGGAGTTAGCCTTCATCAGTAGAGAAAGGACTTTATCAGTATTAGAGTGACTAAAGTGGAAGATAGAGGCAGAGGATGATGGTAGAGTAAGGAAGAGGGTATAATATAGGAGGAAGGAGTGTGAGGAAGATCAGGAGAGAGTCTCTAATTTTGGAAATGTTTACAGCAAAGTATTCAGTTCAGTCATTAGCTGTGAGAGTGGGGTTGATAGTCATAGATTTAGGAGGAATGAGTTTAGGGTTCCCTGTAGCTAGTGAGGATGGTTGGAGTGAGAGACAATGAGGGTTAGGTAGAATTCCCTTTTTGCTCTATTAAGAGAGGACTTAAAATAGTTCAGGACAGAGAGGTACAGTTGCAGGTCCTCATGTGAGTGGGTACACAATTACACGTCTGTGTGGAGAGAGCATATGAATGGGGTGTTGCATGGTTGAGGAAGCTGACACTGAAATTAAGCAGTGGTTAGTGAGAGGAGAACGAGTAGTTTGGTAGGGATTGGACGCTGGAGAAGGCAGTGTTGGTGGAAGAGGCATCAGGCGTGAAGGTGGAGAGTGAGAACTGTAGGTCAGAGAGAAAGGGGGAATAGCAGAAATTTTGCATTTCCTTTAAGAAATAGGTGAAGCAAGTGGCAAGGAAAGGTCAGAGGGTGGAAAGGAGATGGTGGTGAAAACGATTGACTGATCAAATATGGATGGTGTGACAGTAGTATTAGTGGCTGAGAGAGAGGTGGTGATGAATGAGAGATCCAAAGAGTTACCCCCTGTGTGGAAAGGTAGGTTATGGAAAGAGTGGAGAGCATTGTCACCAAGAAAAGACTGAAGTTCATATTTCTGAGAAGTGGTTGCAGTGGGAATATTCAAGTCACCTAAGAGAATGAGGTGATGTTTAGTGAAAAGAGAATCAAGGAGTTGCCCAAGATCATCGAAGAATGGTCCAGTGGAACCAGTAGGGCAATAGATGGAGATGATGTGAACCGAGTAAGGCAGAGCAGTAGTAGAGATGGTGTATTCAAAAGGGGTAGGACATGGCATTGGCGATTTGTGAGGCATTGATGCAGGAAGAGAGTAGGTCTACAATGCCTACACCTTTGCCAGTCAGTCAAGGAGAGTGAATGAAGGATAGTTTGGAGTCAGGTAGGGTCGCCAGAGTGTCAGTGTCAGATGGAGAAATCCAGGTTTCAGAGATAGCAACAAGGAGGAGAGCTGGAGTGAAAGTAGTCTGTGATAAAGGAAGTTTTGTTGCATGCTGACATAGCATTCCAGAGTGCAATGTTCAGTTGTTGAGGTAAGGAAGATTAGAGAAGTTGAGTCTCAGGAGAAAAGAGAAGAGGTGGATTGGTGTCAGATGAGGTATGGTTAGTTTGTCTGAAGGAGGTGGAAGAAAGATGGAGCAGTGGGAGTTTCAAGTTGCGAGTTTTATAATAGGCATAGAAAAGGAGGAAGTTGTAGTGTGATTGGAGAAAGCGTAGGGAGTGGTGAGTAGTAGCAGCAGCAAGAGGAGCAGGAGTTAATGCAGTATAGGTGAGTAGCACAATGTGGAGAGATAGTACAGTAATTAGGAAGCTATTAGTACTTACAGTTGCAGGTGTATGCAAGTAGTTGTTTTAGTGGAGTGTTGGAGTTTGATTTGAATTGTATTTGTGTGCTGTGTGCAAGGCATTTTTATGGCGATCTGTGGCCAACAGGGACTAACAGGGAACACAGAATACAATAGAGAAGTACATAGTAGCAACTCTTAGTTCTGTCTTCCCTTAACAGGGGCAAACAGGGAACATAGAGTGAAATAGAGAAGGATATAGTCAGGGCTTTAAGTGGGCCGGGGCCTGCCGGGGCTGGGCCCCGGCAGGCTCCGAAATTTCGTTTTGAGGCGGGGCCCTGCCGGGGCCCACTAATCTCCCCCGGCAGCCCCGGCCACTACACGAAAAGGCATTTTTTTCTACAGCCTGAAGCTCTCGCTCGTGTGCGAGAGCTTCAGGCTTCAGAAAAAAAATGCCTTTCAGCTATAATGGTGGCGCCGCACCTGCGAGGCATCCCTTTAATCAAGGGATGCACGTGGGCCGGCGCCACCATTATGGAGAAACGTGAGGCCGCTGGAAGCAGAGGCCTTGCTTTCTAAATACTGAAGCTCCCGCGGATTCGCGGGAGTTTCAGTCTTTAGGAAAAAGGCCTCTGCTTCCAGTGGCCTCACCCTGTCAGCCTTAATGGTGACGCTGCCCCTCCCCAGCTGGCGAGGGGCAGCAACACCATTAAGGCTGAATAGGCGAGGCGCTGTCCCCTGCCAGGCAAGCCTATTCAAAATAAATGCCGAGATCAGCACCCTCTCCCCCATAGGGGAGAGGGTGCTAATCTCTACAAAAGGCTGCCTGGCAGGGGTGCCAGTAGCCCATTGAGCCGGGGCTCGTCAAGGGGGCGTGGCCTAACGGCACATCAAGACCCCGATGTTAGGCCACGCCCCCTCGATGGGCCCCGGCTCGATTTGTAGTGCCACTTAAGGCACTGGATATAGTAGCAACCATTAGCTCTGTCTTCCCTTAGCTCTGTCTTCCCTTAGCTCAGGATGCCCAGGAGAATGGACGCCCAAAGGACAATGCTTATATACCCAAAGTAACACGGAAGTAACTTTGTTAGAGTTCACAGGGGCAGTCCCTAGATTGAACCTGGAGGCTTTTGTTGGGCTCCCTCGACCACTGCAGGCAGCCTCAGACAGATGAAAAGAGGGCTTCTGGTGGTGTTCGTGTTCGGGTGAACTCTGTGTTGCTCCCAGCCCAGTTGAAGCCCCTTTTTTGAGGGGGAAATACCTTCCAAAGATGGCGGTTTTGGGGTCAGAGGTCTCGGGGGCAGTACCTAAATTGATCCTGGATGCTTTCTTTGGGTCTCCTGACCACTGCAGACTATTCAATTTCTAGCAGATGTGACTAGTTTAAAACATTATAAAAATCATGTGCACCATGGTGTTCAGGTGCAGAGATGGCTGCTATGTCAGTGTCTATGTGACAGCTGGACCACATTATTCGTGGGACTGTATTCTGTGGGTTGCAGTGCAAGAGGTGAAATGGGTATATAAATAGTCTATCAACCTCTAGGGCAACTGTCATCAGTTGAGGGCTCTGCTACACTTTACATGCATAAGACATGCACACTGAATACCATGCAGTTAAGACAAAACGACCTGCACCCCTGTACTGCCACCACTGGCCTATTGCATAAGGTCTCCCTCTCACATTGCTACATTGAATCTCATGGCAGGAAACTAAGCATCTGTGAGTTGGCAGATGAGGGAGAAGAGCTAGGTAGTCTGCGAACTCCACTCTATTATCATAAGCAACAGCTAAGTGTTACGGAACGCAAGAACCTTCAGTTCTGTGTCTAGGTGGAACCTGGCATGAGGATGGGGTAGCAATTATTTTTGGAGGCAAGGGGTAGGATGGCCCACAAATAGAAATAACATTAAGAGAGTGGAAGGGGAAAGAAACAGGGTGCTTAAGGTGCATACAGAGATGGGAGCATGGTCTTCCAAAGAGCATGTGACCAGGATCTGGAAGTTCAGGAAGGGGTCATGGTGACAGCAGAGAATGTACCATAGAGAATGGGGTGTGCAATATCAATTACCACAATAAGGAGACCTTGAAACCAAAAAAAAACAGCCCTGTCTCAAAAAAGAAATAAAAAGATCCCTAAGGATTGTGGCCAAAGATTTGGGAATAATTAAGTGAGGGTGGTGGGAAAACCTCAAAAGTACAGACTCGAATGAACAAAGAGGTAATGTTCTACCCCATTTTGTTTACTAATCTTTGGAAAAATAGAAACCATTTTGTATAAACGCATACACACACACACACACACACACACACACGAAATGTATGCATTTTGGAAAAACACATACATTTTGATATTTAAATGAGGTTTCCATGAAACCTGCTGGCAACTTTTACCCTCTTACCATGCGCATATGCTCGTTTCTACGTACATACAACCACCATCAAAGTTGCGGTGGGTTCAAAAAAGCAGGGGGAAAAAACGTTGACCTGAAATGGGAAAGTAGACTAAGCCATTTCAGCAAGTCACACATGCCACAGTGCCAGCCAGTAGCCATAACTGGAAGTTCAACTCTAGTTCAGAGCCACTGATTACTGCATGGCATGTATGTAACTTAGCTGAAATGCAAGCCTTTTACTCTAGAATATTGCCTTTGTCCTATAAGGCAGATCTTTTTTTATACAACTTTCTCACCCATGTACGCACAGTTCTCAAGCATGCAGGCACCTGCACACATGTTTCACCATTATTAGGGATCATTATTGCAGCATAGTCTGGTATCAGTGTAGTTCCGGTATTGAGGTATGTTTTCCAAAAATCATCAAATTTACTAGTTAGTAGTCAATCCTCAGAGCTTCACCTCAACTTAGAAATGTAGTGTGAACATGTAAATTAGCTCAAAGGCCTACTCTTCTTCACAAAAAATGGCCCAATAAGGCAATGCTACTTTATAAACATCTGTCTCCATCTAAGACAATAAAACATTCAATGGGACCAGCACCTACACGCACAGTTCTTTCATATGGGGACTCCTCAGTAGAGTTATGTCTAACCTTGCTTTTGGAGCATGATGTTATCTTTAGCTAATTCCAAAAAAAACTCATTGTGGTTAAACAAAAGCAGACAAAAACCCTCCACCTGAAATGTGAAAGTAGATTAAGTGATTTCAGTTATGTCACACATGCCACATCATCACACACTAGGCATCCATGGAAATTCACCTCCAGTTCAGTGCCTTTGAGCAATGCATTTTGATGATGCACATTATCTCACAAAACTGTTTCATTTACATGAACGTTGTTTTGAATTAGGCTCTTGTGCCCTCAGGAGTACCGTGTGACAGAATCTATGGCACCGCCACCATTGACTCCTTGCTCAGTTGATCTCCTATGGCCTTCAACTACAAAACGATATGTCTATCAGCCACTTCAATGCTCCTGCAGCCTCGTGCTGCACTTGGAGACCCGCGTCTGACTAACTGTTTTTATCTGTACTTGAAATGTATCCTACTTAAAGGCAAAGATGTGAAAATTCCTGTCTGTAACCTTACCTAATTCGTACTACTACCTAACTGACTCTGATCGGGCAACCTCGTGTTGCTCCACCTGCCTTTTGTGACATTCTGCAATGCAAACGTAAGCGTAGCAATGTGATATGCTCCAACCTTAAGTAATATGATGCTCTGGAACTGTAACCTTCAGTAATGTGATATAATGCAACCATAACCATACTTTACGTAAGTAACATGTATGTAACCGTAACCATAACTGTAGGCTATGTAAGTAACATGAATGCAACCGTAACCACAATCGTAAGCAATGATATACTGCAACCTTAACTGTAAGCTATGTAAGTAACATGCATCGAACTGTAACCATAATCTTTAGCAATATAAGTAACACGTATGCTACAGCGCCTTGATGCCTATGGGTTTAGTGCGCTTTCCAAATGCAAAAATTAATAAATAAATAAAACAAATTGTCTGAATGATAGAAAAAAACAAGAAAATGATGTTTGACCATGTAGCAGTACTTGGTTTGAAGCCCTCTCCTGTTGCTCTAATATTTCTCCAAGAATGGGGTGTAGTGTTTCGTCTTTTTACTGTAGTAAGAATTCCTTTTCATTGCAGAGAGAGATAGAAAGTATGTTT
This sequence comes from Ambystoma mexicanum, assembly GCF_040938575.1. Classification (NCBI taxonomy): domain Eukaryota; kingdom Metazoa; phylum Chordata; class Amphibia; order Caudata; family Ambystomatidae; genus Ambystoma; species Ambystoma mexicanum. The sequence goes on along the minus strand of NC_090922.1, from coordinate 152,400,407 downwards.
CTAAATGTTTATATCGGGCAGTGGAGGGAGAGATATTTCTTACGGTCTCTTCAAAAGAAGTTATGATTGGAAGGTTTAGAATTAATATTAACCTATTGTTTTGCTCTGGGCAACCCACCTCACCATCGTTATTCATCTGCCCTGACAAGCCATTACAAATGGCAAAATACTATATCACGCTTGGTTCCATTCCAAAAAGGGGAGTCCAGCCCAAACTGCTTGGTCACATCCCTTCTGCACAAGATCACAAGCATCCTAGACGGGTTTCAGCCTTATTGGGTCTCATCAGTGAAAAGTAGCTTGGGTATCTGGGCCCAGTAGGCACAGGACCCACACCTGGGCATACTCGTCCCACTCAAGGTGACTATAGCAAAACAAAAGAGGTGATGTCTGAAAGGTTTATAATTAATCTTAACCTCTGGAATTGCTCTGGGCAACCCTCCAGACCATCATTCTTCCCCTGTCAAGCCATTACAAAAAGGGAAAGACCATTTGCAAATTAGAGTTAGTCCCGCCCCAAAAGGGGGAGTCCAGCCCAAACTGCTTGGTCACATCCCTTCTGCACGAGACCACAACTTGCATTATTATTATTATTATTATTATTATTATTATTATTATTATTATTATTATTATTATTATATTAATTGAGCACAGACTTAGCTTGAGAATCAATGGAACACTTTACAGAGGTATCCAACAATGCAATATACGCAACAGAACTATTTACAGAGGAATTCAACAGTCCAGATGGATAAAGAGTGCTTTTCAGAGGTAACAACAGAACAGATTTAGAGCGGGTGTAGGATACAGAGAGGCACAGAGGAGGGTTACAGCTGTACAAGGTAGTGGGGAGCAGAGGGCACGCGGCTTTGCAGGAGGTGACATGATGGCGTAGGTGTTGAGGAGGAGAGACTCCTTGAAGAGATGGGTTTTGAGTTATTTTCTGAATTGTTGGAACGTGGGGGCGAGTTTGATGCTGACGGGGAGGAGGTTCCATGGTCTTGGGCACAAGCAGATGAGGCTTGTGTTTTGGTCCTTTGCTTCTTGCAGTGGCGGATCTGAAGTCTGCACATGTCCTGGCTTCTGGTGGTGCACTGTCTGCCACAGATGCTGAATTTCTTTGTGAGGTAGCTGGGTGGCTTGAGGACGACTGCCTTATAGATTATGCAGCAAGAATTGAAGGTGATTTGTGCATGCAGTGGGAACCAGTGAAGGTCGATGCAGGCTGGGGTGATGTGGTCTTATCTGCGTAAACACTTGGTGAGGCATGCAGCCGTGTGTAGGACACTTCTCGAAGGCAGAAGGGAGGACAATGGGAGGTCTTCGAGGAGAGAATTCCACCCATCTGGGTGGGATAGCACAAGTGCTTGAACAGTGGATCTTAAATTACCTGGTGGGAGAGCTTACACCAAGATTTCAGAGTTTTCTTAGCTATGTGTGTTTTGAAGGAGAGGTGTTTGTCGATGTGGAACCTGAGAGACTTGGCGCAGGAGGTGACCAAAAGAATCCCCAGGCATGATTTGGCCTTGTTGGACCTCATTAGTGAGGAATAGCTTTGTTTCTAGAACCAGCAAGCACAGGACCCACATCTGGGCATACCCAGCCCACTCGGGGTGACTATAGCAAAACAAAAGAGGAGATAGAATTAATTTTAACCGCTGGCATTGCTCTGGCCAATCCTCCAGACTATCATGCTTTGCCTACCAAGCCATTACAAAAGGGGAAAGATCATATGCAAATCAGGCCTGGTCCCACCCCAAAAGGGGGAGTCCAGCCCAAACTGCTTGGCCCCATCCCTTCTGCACTGGACCACAAGCATCTCCAGACATATTTCAGCCTTTTTGGGCCTTATCAGTGAGGAGTAGCTTGGGTCTCTAGGACCAGCAGGCACGGAAGCCACGTCTGGGCATACACCTCCCACTAGTTCTTCATCTGTAGCATCCATTCTGTCTGGCTTATACACACAAATACTACTTTTCAGTCTTGCCTCTTGTGCAAATATGGCACATAGGTGAAAGCCAAACTTCACAACATGATTTCCAAAAATAAAAGCGTGCTCTAAGAACCTACTTTGTTTGTTATCACACTCCCAGTGGGGGCTGGTGATTTTTTTAATTGGTGGGATGTAAATATTTTCCACAAGTGTACAAGAGTGACTGAGCGTAGTCAGGGATCCTACACCAACCAAGGATGTTCCGGCAGGGTTCTCTCCCCGAAAAAATGTTTTAAAAACAGGTTAAAATGGTGCATTATACAATACACTGGCCCTCATTACAACCCAGGCCGTAAAAGGTGGCGGCGCCGTTAAACCCTTAACACCTGATTACGAGGTCCCTTTGCGGGTGGCACTTTAACGCCTGCTTTTAGCGGGTGTTAAAAAACCAACCCGCAAAGGGACCTAGGAGCTAATTACAGCACCGTAATTTACGGTGCCGTAATTAGCGCCTTCCCCAGTCTCATTGAGCCCTATTGGGCAAAATGGGAATGGGGAAGGGCCATGGCGGCATGGGGAATTACCGCCCCACCAACCTCGGAATGGGGCGGTAATTCCCCATTCCGCCATGGCGGAGTGGGTAAGTTACCGGCATGGACCATGGTGCTACTAGCACCATGGTCCAACGCCTGGGTCGGAATGAGGGCCACTGTCTGTGGAAAGTTGGTTGAAAAGCCAGACAGTTTACAACAATTTTGGAGGGTAATTCATTATAAATTCAATAGATGCAAGTTACCAACAGTGCACAGGAGCATTTCCCAATACATTTTTTGTGATGCCTTTCCCCATTATATATTCCAGTAACATGTTTACACTCCCTGTATCCAAACATTTTCCTGCTGACTGCACATATAAGACATTATTCCGATATAAGAACATACTCATGTTGTTCATAATACCCTTAATGATACCATAGGAAAACATGTCTAGACTGGCTCTGCCAATATATGCCAGTACCTACACATAAGAACATACTCCTGTTGCCTTTACCATTAAAAATGCCATGCCAAAATAAGAAAACATGATTCAACTTGCTGCTCCAATGTAGGTCAGTCCAGACACATAATACCATTCGTGTTCACTACGTCATAGATGATCAGTGAACAAATGCCATGCCATTGTAAGAGACTAATGCTGGACTGGTTGTACCAAAATGCCAGTCTAATCATGTAAAAGCGATTATCATGTCGGCTTTACCATAGATTCTCAGTATGAAATATCATGCCACAATAAGAAAGCAAAGACTGATTGCATCAAAATGCTGGTGTAGCCACACAATTACACTTTTCATATTTGATTTATAATGCATTTAAATCCAAAATGATAAATGTTATTGCATGGATAGCCTGGAATTCTGGTGTACTAAGTCTAGCGAATTCTTACTGTGGCATGACATTTTTAAACTGGGCATATATGATACTGTATCAGAGATGCCAGCAAAAAATGTCATTCCACAACCAGAAATGGCTAGACTGATTGCACCAACATGCCAGTCTAGTCATCTAAAAATGTGTCATGCATGCTTTATCATGCTTTTAAAGAAAGCATGATAAGTGTTATTATGTGGCTAGACTGACATTTTGGTGTATTAAGTATAGCCATTTCTTCCTCTGTCATGACATCTTGAACTTCCCATCTATGCCCAATAAAAATGTCATGCCACAGTAATACATGTCTAGAATGACTTCATCAAAATGCATCCTAGCCGCATAATAACACTTATCATGCTTGCTTTATCATGCTTTTAAAGCAAGCATGATATGTGTTATTCCGTGACTAGACAAGCAATTTGGTGAAGTAAGTTCAGCCTTTTCTTACTGTGGCATGGCATTTTTGGTTTGGGTCTATTTGACCTAAAACATTTGACCTAATAGCATTTGATCACATTTATTTGACCTTTGTTTCGTTCTAAAATGCAGGGGGAGACCCCCACAATGTCCCCCCACTTCCACTCAACCTAATCTATACCCTTACCCACCCAACATATATATTTAATTACATTTGACTGAACAAAAAAGGTTAAAAAATGTATCAAATGTTTTAGGTCAAATGTTTTTAGGTCAATTATGCTAATGCCAGCATTTTCAACTGGGCATATATAATACTAATCATAGATGGGCAGTAAAAATGTCATGCCACAGTAGGAAATGGCTAGATGAATTACATTAAAATACAAGTATAGTCACATACTAACACTCATCATGCTTACTTTATTATGCTTTTAAGGCAAGCATGATAAGTGTTATTATGTGGCTAGAATGCATTTTCATGAAATCAGTCTATAAAGACAGCAGAGGCAGTTTGCCAATATCAACAGCTTTCAGTATACACTCATTAAATTAATACTGTATTTTATACATAGTTATTTTTTAATAATCATGTTTTCAGAAATACACATTAAATTAAGTTAAAAAAAAACGAGAGTACAATCACTATCGCTTGTAATAATAAAGACTAAAACACTGTCTAAAAAACAGACACTGTAGTCGTGACATATAAATCTAAATAGAGTAAGGTGACATGTATCTAATTGACGTTAGATGCATTTTTTGAATATTGTCAAGGCATATGCCCTATTTCAACAGTCAAAACTCGTACTATTTGAGTACATTATTCATCAATCTAGTACTTTCTTGCCTAGAAGGAGAAAACTCAAAATGAAATCAGTCTAGCCATCTTTTACCATGGCATGGCATTTTCTACTGTGCAAGTATGATACAGTATCATATATACCAAGTAACAGATCTCTACTCCTTCTCTCTCTGCCATCCCTTTGTCCCACCTTGCCCAAATCAGCCTCCCAGGCTGGCGCAAACCCAACACAAGCTGCCCCACATTTATTCACTCATTCAAAGGCACAGTCATACAGCATTCACACATCATTCATTTCAATTTACACATCATTTACTCGCTCATTCAAACACACATGATTGCATTCAAACAACATTCACGCAGCATTTACTTGCTCATTCAAACACACATTCAAACATTCAAACAGCATTCACACAGCATTTACTCACGTATTCAAACACATATTCTCTCATTCAACCAATATTCACACAGCATTTACTCATGTATTCAAACACACATTCACACATTCAAACAATATTCACACAGCATTTACTCACGTATTCAAACACATATTCTCTCATTCAACCAATATTCACACAGCATTTACTCATGTATTCAAACACACATTCACACATTCAAACAGCATATATTTTTTTCATTCAAACACATTCATGCATTCAAACAGCATTTACTCACTTATTCAAACACATATTCCCACATTCAAACAGCATTTACACAGCACATACTTGCTTATTCAAACACATATTCACACATTCAAACAGCATTTACACAGCACACACTCACTCATTCACACATGCATACATACATAGACTTACATAGACTTACAGTGTACAACATACACTTAAAAAAATTACATTTTCCTTTCACTTACCTGTGAGTCAGCACCAGCCCACATCCTACTTCTGCGGCTCTCTTGGCTCCCGCGCACAAGAGCAGAAACAGAAAGCAGAGAGTGCTTCCTTGTGCACTGTACGCCGGTCTCTGCACTGCTTCATCAGGGGTCACAGAGGCAGTGGCACGGGTCTCAGTAGAGTCATCAGGGGTCACAGATGCCACCCCTGGTAACTCCAAATAGCATCTGTGCCCACTAGCTATACCATCTTTCTCTTTTGTGGTAACGTGGATCGAGGGCAGGCTACACACTTTAGGAGAGGTGTTTGCTGTTAACAGTAGCAATAGTGCAAGACTACAAAATAAACCAATGTCCAATCAAGGTTCTATGAAAATATAGACTTTTAATTAAACAATCAAAATGCAAATAACTAAAAAAAAACAGTAGCAAAAATCTACCCCTGTAAAGAAACACAGAAAATGTAAGCTGATTTAGAATAGCACTCTGGATAGATGAACAGGGCACATTGTCAGAGTTCAACAAAGTAAATTTTAAGAAAAAGTCATAGAAGGGGGTGTAAAAGTGACTATATTACCAAAGCAGACCAGGGGGCTAGGTCTTCACAGTACATTATTTATTTGTCTTGGGTGTGTGACAGCACTGAATTGGGCTTCTATGTGCTTTCCTGCGATCTAGTCAGTGTCACGATCGGTTGAGCGACATTGTTCCAGAGGCGCATCAATGTCAAGATGGGGTTCAAATGGTTCTCTATGTGGATTGAGTCTGTGCTCGAGACGAAAGGGCTTGATAAGTTCAAGCAGTTTCAACCCAGCAGTCAAGTTGGGTCAAAATGATGCTTCTGCTGGGTCAGGTCGGCCAGTAGAGGGATGGCTAGAGAGGGTCAAGCTAGCGGTTGAGCTAGGTCAAGGCACGATTTTATTGGACCAATGTGATGCTTGGGAGTCACTGAAACAGACGATTCCACAGAGGTGATCTCAAGCTCAAGATGAAGGAGCTGTAATCTTCACTGGTATGAGATGCTGGTGAGATGGCTTGAAGATGCAAGGAAGTAGCTCAAAGTTTGTGGAGTGCCAAAAGTGGCATCATGGTTCCAGTGTCGGTTTGAAGGGTGTCGAGCATGGTCAAAATGGCTTGAACATGTGTCCAAGCAATAAAAAAGGATTTCAGCTGGTAAATTGTGAGTCGCAATCCAGTGGCTCCAGGACACGGTGCGTCTTTCTGATTGACTACCACTCCAGGGAGCTGGGCTGGCACCTACAAATGTTCCTTCAACCTCCAGTGACAAGTTTGTGGGTGCAGTGCATCCGAAGTGATTACTTGCTCCAACAGCAGTTCACCCCAATGTGCCTTCAGGGTGGTTAGGAAACAGAGATGACCTCTTCATTGGATGTCTTTTGCCTTCACCACCCTGGAAAAGGACTTTGGAATAGACTGCACTTGCAACAGGTCTCTAAATGTGTATTAAATGTGTTCTTCCCAGAGTCCAGAAATGAATCAAACAATTAGGGGGTACTGATGTCTTTTTATAGGCGGAATACCACAGGGTATTGGCCCAAAGGAATCCTACTGTAAGGGGTCCAATCCCCGTTGTTGTAACAAGTTCTCTTTGTTTTGTGACATCAAACTCAGAGTGACTTGCTTGTAGGAAATTAACAGCACAGTATCAAGTGATTTTTCTGAAGATGTTTTCTTCAAGGTAATATTTACTGTAACATTTACCGAAAAAAGTGATGATAAAAAAAAATATATAGGGATGGTCTAAGGGATTAAAACAGATCGGAAAGGGGTGAACCCCCTACCCCCGTAATGTAAAAGTACCTTCAAGAAAAAATCTGGTAACACCACAGTAAACCGAAGAGGAGAAGAGGACAGGAAAAAGAAAGCGAGCCCTAATAGGAAGCAAGATGGTAGAATCTGTCTACAGGCCTACCTTCTCTCACGGAGTACTTTAATTCAGCCCCATTCCCATGTTTTCTGGCTTCAAAGGCATTCCAGTGATCAGCACCTTGGTGCCAGTGCTGCCTCAGAAGCACCAGCCCTAAAACACCACATTTGGGGATGTTTTTAGGTCCTGTGAGCAGGTTTGTCTCTTCCTACTGGAAACTCAAAGGAGGCACTACACTGGCTATTGTTCCATATGACAGCTGTGGAGACATTCAGACTAGCTGCCAATACATATTAGCCCTGTCACATATTAGACCAGCTTACAGAGCTGACACTGGCATCAAATCGGATTGCTGTGGCTTATAGTTGTGCGCGCTTATTAGTCACCATTGCACAACCAGGAATGGCTAACATTTATAGATTTCCCTGGCACCAGGCTGATTAGACACCAGGCCGATTATTATAATTTAGATTAGAGGTACAGCAGATATATTTCTACCTCTGTCTGCAGTGACTTTCTGTCCCAGCAGCTGCCAGGGATGCTCCAAAGACCTTTGAAGCTGCTCTGTCCCACAGCTGAGCTTGTCCTGACAAGTCAGTAGACTGTTTACAGCAAGACATCTGTGTGCACTGTAATTGTGGCATGGGGCATTTTGAAAGGGGGAGTCTGATTAGTAGATGTCTTGTTCTGAAACAGAATTACCCACATCATTATATATTTATACAAATAAAAAATGTTAGGCTTTTCACATCAGCACTAGATGCCATTCTGTCACAGTTGCAGCGTGAATTATAATTTCTTTAGAGCACTGCACTATTTCATGTACCATCCCTATTCTTATGTGGTGATAAACATTTTCCTATTTCTGGTCATTTGAGAGCAGCAAAAGTTGAACTAACCCAGACATTGGACATTACAGGATACTTTAAGGCCAGTGCTTCAGATGTATTCAAAACTGTCCACCTTTTGGTTATAGTTTGTCTCCCTATGTGGGTCCGTTGCTCGCTGTACCATAGGGACCAAATCTGCACCTCACTGAAATGGTTGAACAAGGCTGAAACATGCCTGGGGTTGCTTGAGTTTCCGTGCAGAGGGGAACTGGCCCATCAATTCGGGCTAGGCTGCTCCAACTGGTGGCAGTGCCTGGCTGATTTGCAAATGGCTAGTCCTTTTTGCAATGGTGCAGACGGGCTAAATGACGGTGCTGTGTAAGGTTGCCCAGAGAAGCCCCAGTGGTTCCGATTTATTAAAAAACCTTCCACTCATCACTTGTATGGTTATATTTTGTCTCCCTATGTGAGAGATGGTATGCCCAGATGTGGGTCCCGTGCTTGCTAGGCCACAGGGAACCAAGTTGCACCTCACTGAAGAAGCCCAACAAGGCCGAAACATGTCTGGGGTTGTTTTTGTTTCCTAGAGGGGATCTGGCCTATCAATCTCGGCTGGCCTGCTCCCATTAGTGGCAGTACCTGATTGATTTTCATATGGCAGGAGCCATTCTACAATGGCACAGATGAGCTAAAAAACGGTGTTAAAGAAGGTTGCCCAGAGCAGAGGCAGTAGTTCATATTTATTCAAAACCTTCCACCCATCACTTTTTTGGTTATATGTTGAGGCTATCAGTAGAATTTTGGGAATTTCCCAAAATATCCACTCATTCTGAAAAGGCTGCTGCTGGTCTTGTACACAAAATAAAATATTCCCATTGTTATTTATGTCAGTGGCAGAGGGATGAGGTGCAATGGGTGATTTGACAGATGTTGGCATTTCTTCTTACACATTACTTCATTGCTTTATTGAAAATTGTTATGAAATTAGACGATTACTTGATTTTACAGTTGGTAATGTTTGCTGAAATTGACTAATTTATGATTACTTAAATAATGTTTAATTAATTTGCATAATAGTGTGAAAGGTTTACATGTGTAAACCAGCACACATAAGAAAATGAACTTACACATTTCATCACACAAGAAATTGAGAGATATGGCCGATTTGACACATTTCCGAGTTTGCCTGTTGTAGTGAAGGTTTCCATACCTTAAAGGAAACCGGCCTTTCAATACCAAAAGTGGCATGTGTTTTGACTGAGAGTCACTTTTGGGTAGTATTCAGGATAGATGGTAGAAAGTTCACATTAATTCTTAAAGGGAGACTTGAGAATTGCACCTCTTCAAAATCGGCTAGACTCCAGCCTCTAAGCGTGGGACCGGCTATCAAACCTGTGCTGCTGTATGGTAATGGACAATGGGCCTATTAAATAGAAATGTGTGTAAACATTTTGCAGCATGAACAAGTGGTTGCTGCATGATACTTGCTGTCCAGTGAGTAGTGGAATATTGTCATACTATGATTATGGTGGCATCCTTCGCTGGTTGTAGGCTCAGGGCCTCATCACGAGTTGGGTGGTATCCCGGCAGTAAATCCACATATATTTTGAGTAAATAGGACTCTATGGGTTACTTTTTGCGCATTCACCCCGAGCTCAGAGCTGGATGTAAATGCCCCGACCTTCCCCCCAAACTCGGGATTGGGCGGAGCATCATTACTGCCACATTTTTCCGCTCCACCCAACTCGTGACAGGGCCCTTAATCTCTTGGCATCCTCAGGTGCAGCACAGCCTTGCCTTTACTAGGTCTTCTATCCAGGTCCCTCAAGAGTGTATGCCCAGTGCTGAGCACAACCTGCACAGCTTTGTCTTTCAGTGCACTCTTTTCACAGGTGTGGGGTGGCTGAATAAATGTCTGTGTACACAAGAGTGTGGGAAGAACTGATAAAAAGAGGGGGTGGGGTAGGAAAGAGCAGAAGTCTGTGGTAGATTTATGGGGAAACACCTTTGGGGACCTGTTTGTTCCTGACAAAGCCCCGGGTCCCTAAACATAACACAAGTCATGACACTGTCCAAATATGAATAGGCCTCTGATGTAGACGCCAAAGGAAACACACAGATAAAGATTTGCAGCTTATGTTGAATATTTCAGCAGTGCCAGCTAATGTGCTGACTCAAATAATAGGCCAGAGTGAGGGGATTGGCGGCGTGCACTGTATTTTTAACTGTTAATACAATAACATATTGCATTGTTTCTGGCTTCCTCTTCCGTGGCACGCCATCAAACTGTTCTCTATTTCCATTGCTGCGATGAATGTGTTTTGCCGAGCGGTTGCGGTGTGTCTGCATGCACAGCAATGTCTTGATTAGGACGCGGACCTTCACTATCAATTTCATGTCACCCATTGAGCAGGGTGTGTCCCTATGCACAGTGATCTGTTGCTTCCAAGCTAGGTCTGTATTTTACATACATGCATGAGTTATTTTCTCCATGTGTGCATGTGACACCTGTTAGATTCACCTGGTATTTTCAACTAAATTACGATTACTATGGTTTCGGGATGCTCCATGATCTCAAGCGCAGCCTTTCCTAGCTGCTGGAGGGTGTTGTCATGAATTGAAGTCTCCCTTGCACAGCCGGTATCTTACTCCTAAATATTCTTCCCCCAGCGCCATCAATAAGATAAGAATAATAGTATTTTTGTTATATATATATATATATATATATATACATATATATATATATATATTTATATATATATATATATATATATATATATATATACAGTAGCGATTCATGCTTCTTCCCTCTTTTAAGTAATGTAATAATTTCTCTTATAAACTAAGCTTCGGAAACTAAGCTGAGAGAGCCTTCCCAGGGTCCCAATTTGCAAAGCGCAGCATTTAGGCAATAAGCCCTGAGCCGGCGTGGGGTGGGGGTATTACTCCGTCAGGTAATGCCCCGGGGCCCATATTTACAGGCCCAAACGTAGTGACAGCGTCAACAGGTCTGGTCAAGCGTGTGGAAATCAAGGTAGCACTGATGTGTTGGATATGGATATCCGATACGCCGAATAGATGTCATAGAGGTGGACGTTTTGTCCAACATTTTTGGTATGGAAGGTCAGATGTAGTCAACATGGGACTAGTGGAAATTAAACTAGATAAAAAAGAATAACTTGAAAATATAACTTGCTACCACAGTTTATGCACGTTTGTATAATTGTAAACAGCAGGTGTTACGGTGTTAACTTTACAGCGTTTAATGCTATGGAGTGTATTGTCTTCAAAAGGAAGGGAGCAGGTTGAACACTGGTGGCAGCAGCAAGCACTCAATTCATAGAGCTCTCTGACCGGCTAGAAGGTATTCTCCCATCGAATCATTTATTTCTTTGCTAACTAGAGAAAGTGAGTCAGCGCTTCGAGATACGTTTCCATTGTACGATTCTACGGCGGCTCCGAACATGAAAACAACTCTTTACCCCATACAATCAATTGTCACCCTACATCGGAACGCAAAATGTCATGCTTCTGTCAAAGCGTAATTGCTTGTGAAAACTAATCAGGAGTTTTGTAAAGCATAGCATACTTTCTTGGGAGTCCATCAGAATAGTCAATGCTAGACATTCAAATGATTAAGAATTGGCAGTGCTGCGTAGTTTTTTCCACTCGTCAAAGTGGGTAGGAACTAAAAGGTATGATGTACTGCGTTTAAAATCAGACTTCGTTCCCCTCATCGTAATCATTCCTGGATGGCAGGCAAAGAGCAAGTTTGTTTTTTGCTGCTCCCTTACTAAAAATGCAAACCTCTTTCCTGCTGGATGTGCCCTGATGTTACATCCCACTGAGCTATCTTGCATCGGCTGACTTGCTTTTGTTGATCTGAGTAGCCAGCTTGGGACATGATTCCAATTCCCAAGACACCTCACATCCCTGCTCCCGCAGTGATCAACGTCTTCTGTTTTTAATCAATCAATTAACGAGAAATTGCTGCTTGCCCAGCTGTGTGTATAGGTAATGAGTGGGTGGGAGTGGTGGCTTTACTCTTTGGCAGCTCCTGTTTGGCAAAGGTTGAGTGGCTCTGACCTATGTCTCTCATGGAAGTCATTCAATGGAAAAAGAGGATGCACTTAAAGGATGGAGGCAGCATCGTCATGGGCAACGTACAGTGCCTTTCTAGGAAGAGCTTTGCACAATTTGCGAGGAGGGAGTAGTTGAATTATCAAGAAGGTCTGTAGATCCTCCCTGATTGTGGCACTGTTGTCACCTTCAGGGTAGGGTAACTTAACGTAGTTCTACAGCATGGCACAATCACACTCAATGTTCTTCTACCTTGTATTTTCCATTCTGCACCTCTATGGTCTGTTCGGGTGCATAATTTGGGTCGCAAGTGGTGGCAGGGGTTTAAGTGGGTTGCCACCTTCCCAGTGTGACGTCCCAGTTAGTTTGTGCGCGCATGCGCGAGCCTCGTTTTGGGCCCGCGCATGCGCAGGTTGAAATAAACTGCGTACCACAGCAGTTGCCGCCGGGACGCGCAAGCAGCAACAGCGCGTCCCGTGTCTCCTTCCCTGTGTGTGTGTGCATGCATGGTGGGAGTGTGTGTGGGCCACCGGAGGCACGGGTGTCCGCCTCAACACAACAACTGGCGACGAGGCGGGATACCGCCGTAGCGCTCGCCTCATATACACGGCAGTGAAAAATCAGCGACGCTATGTCGGATGGAAGCACGGACCCGGCGCGAACATTCCGGTAATGTCGAAAGACAAGCACACAGCAGTAGCGGCCTGAAAGGGTGCTCGTGCGCTGCTGTTTAAGTGCAACCAAGCAATTTTTGGAACTTTTGGTCGCCCCAGAGCCCTGATGATGACTTTTCTCAACACAGACACCCTGTTAAGGAGTGCTGTAAGACACGACAAGGTGGTGGATTAGCAAGCAGCAATCTGAGGTACGTGTGAAATCAACCCCAGTCAGGTTTGCGGCCTCTGAGGCATTAAGAGGTGCCTGTGCGACCTGTGACCATGGCAGAAAGCGATGATGAAGGAGGAACTGCGGCAGTAGCGACGAGAGCACAACAGGGGTCGTTGCTACCAATGCAAGAATTTGATGTATCAGGTCCCCCGTCAAAATTAGGTGGTTGCTATGGATCAAGAAACTTGATATGTATTTCACGGCAACGGGGATAACTGATGATGATGCAAAAAGGGCGACCCTGTTGTATTCCGCAGGTCTGGACGTAATTTGCATATATGAATCTCTTAACCTGCAAATAACCACATATGATGCCGTCAAGGCTGCATTGGAGAATCACTTCATACCACTTTCCAATGTTGATTTCGAAAGATTCCTGTTCTGCGGGGAAAAACAGAAGTAAGAGGAATCCCTGGATCAATTTTGTCCTAGATTGCGGCTGATGGCCACCACGTGTTGATGGGACAATGAGGATTTGATGATACGTAATCAGGTCATCCAAGGGTGTCGATCCGGGAAACTACGGAGACAAATACTGAGAGAGACAGGGTGGACTCTACAACAAATACTAGACAGTGGCAGAACGTATGAGCTGGCGGAAGCGAGAGGTGCCAGGATGGACGCCGCAGTGCGACCGGGCGCATCTGAGGATGCGTTTGCCATCAGCAAGCGGGCTGGATCGAAAGACAAGTGGGGTCAGAGAAGGGAAGGGACTCAAACACCACATGGGTCTAACGTGATTTGCCAAGACTGTGGGTATGATTTGCCTCATTCGGAGGAGTGTCCAGCAAAATCAAGATCGTGTGGCAGGTGCAATGGACCGGGACACTATGCGAGAATGTGTCATGCCCCTGCTCCTGTCCCTGTGCAGAGAGGCCCGGCTAGAGTTCGGGGGAGTGGGTCAAGACGACAACGGAGCATCGCGGCCCTGGAGCAGGAAATGCAAAGACTACAGTTGGCCGAGGAGGACGAAGTGTTCTTCATTTCAAACATTGCCTCTGGAATCAAGAGAAAGAGACAGCCCAAGTGTGTAGTGGACATACAAGGAGTGCCGACACAAGTGCTAATTGACACCAGAGCCTCGGTCTGTGTACTGGCGGAAGAGCACTATCAGAAAATTCCAGGCCCTCCCGCACTGGACAGATCAGCGGCAAAAATATTCATGTTCGGCGGGGAAACTCCGCTGCCAATCAAGGGCGTGTTCATAACTCCGGTATCCAAGGGAGGAAAAACGATTAAGGCAAGATTTTTTGTCACGGATGTGAGTCCCCATTCATTACTCAGCTGTGCAGCATCTGAAACACTCAACCTTGCTCATTTCACATATGAGGTTTATTTGACGGACATTGAATCACTGCTTGTCAAGTTTGGGGGCATTTTCGAAGCGGTCGGAAAGTTGAAGGCGCCCCCTGTGCATCTGCACATTGACGATTCAATTAGGCCAACAGCCCTGAAGCATAGGCGGATCCCTTTCCATCTAAGGGAGAAGGTGGAGGAGGAGCTGCGGTCGCTTGTCAACATGGACATCATTGAGAGGGTGGAGGGGCCTACGCCCTGGGTGTCAACAATAGTGGTTGCGCCCAAGCCGAAACAGCCTGGCGCGGTGAGAATCTGCGTAGCTATGCGCCTCCCTAATGCCGAAATCAAAAGGGAAAGACACTTGATGCCCACCCTGGATGACATCGTAGGGGAGCTACAGGGGGCGAAAGTGTTCTCTAAATTGGATCTGCGGGCTGGCTATCACCAGCTTGAGCTCCACCCAGACTCGAGATTCATCACCACATTTCCGACGCACGAGGGTCTCTACCAGTTCAAACGCCTGAGTTTTGGCATTTCGTCAGCCGCCGAGGTGTTCCAAAACACCATCCCGGGAGCTTTGGCAGGCCTAAAAGGTGTGTTGAATATGAGTGACGATATTTTGGTGTTCGCCAACTCTGAAGCTGAACACATGAAAAGGCTCGAGGACACACTAAAGAGACTGCACGATCTGGGTCTCACTCTACACCGTCAAAAGTGCGAATTCTTTAAAGACCGAATTGGATTGTTCGGATTCATCTTTCACGCTGCCGGCGTATCGCCTGACCCAGCAAAGATCAGAGACATTCGGGAAGCCACTGCACCACAGTCTCCCACGGAGGTATGGAGTTTCCTGGGTATGGTGACGTACTGCGGGCGCTTCATTAAGAGTTTGGCCTCGCTGGCGGAACCGCTCAGGGCACTGACTCAAAATGATGCGGCATAGAAGTGGGAAGCTCGAGAACAGGAGGCATTTCAAGCTCTCAAAAATGCCCTGTCCGATGAAGACACGATGGCGTACTTCAATCCATCAGTGGAGTCCGAGATTGTAGTGGATGCCAGCCCTGTAGGAGTGGGGGTGGTGTTGCTACAGCCGTACGAAAGGGGGGACATGCGACCAATTGCATACGCGAGTAAAGCCCTTTCCAGTACCGAGATGAGGTACTCGCAAATTGAGAGGGAGGTACTAGCCATCCTGTGGGGCTGTCGCCATTTCCGCCTCTACATCTTGGGCAAGCCTGTCGTGGTGGTGACAGACCACAAACCGCTATTGCCCATATTGGCGGGAGTTTCGTCAAAATCACCACCAAGAATTGAGAGGTGGATGTTGGCCCTCATGGAACGGTGGACTATCTGTCGCGCCATCCCAACAAGGAGAATACGGAAGCAGAGAGCGGTGAAGAGGATTGCCAAGCCTTGCTCTGTCAGGTGGTGGAAGGGGCACTGCCAATGGCTCTCTCGAGACTGGCCATAGCGACGGAATCCTCCAACGATGAGGTCTTCGGCATTATCAAAGCCGAGGTGAGGAGCGGAGATTGGAGGGAAGTGCTGCGCAATAACTCACGGCGCCACGAGGAGGCACGGAGGGACCTGCAAGCGCTCTGGCGAGTTAGAGACGACCTATCCGTCTATGATGATGGACTCCTCCGAGGGCAACAAATTGTCATACCACAGGCGCTAAGGAAAAGGGTGTTGGAACTGGCGCACATTGGTCATCAAGGGGTCGTCAAAACCAAGGCGAGGTTGAGGCCCAAGGTCTGGTTTCCAGAGTTGGAGGGCGAGGTTGAAAATTTCGTGAGAAGATGCCTGTCCTGCCAAGCGGCAACCCCAGGAGACAAGGCCCCGCCAATATGCTCCATGGAGCGCAGCACGAAGCCATGGGGGACGGTGCACGTGGACTTTGGCTCGACGGGTCGAGGCATGTACTTTCTGGTGGCCGTCAACCAGTGGTCGAGGTACCCTAAGGTCGAGGTGGTGGAGTCAACGGCCACGGAGTTCACCACCAGAGCGTTGGACAAAATGTTTGCGACGCATGGCTTCCCGGACATACTGTGTTCTGACAATGGACCCCCATTCACTGGCAGCCAGTTTGCCCAATTCCTCCGAGAAAGGGGGATACATCACCGCCGGGTGTCTCCACTATGGCCACGAGCTAATGGAGAGGCCGAAAGAATGATGCAGACGCTCAACAAGGTACTGAGGATTTCAGCCAGTGGGGGTGAAAACCTGCAGACGAAGCTCATGGAATTTCTGAGAGAATATCGAGCAACGCCCCGCCAGTCCACGGGGGTTGCTCCCGCAGAGGCACTGTTTGGGTGGTGCCCGAGGGGAATGTTGCCGGAAGTAGAGGGCCGAGGGCCCGGGGTCATTGATGACGTGAAAGTTCAGGAGGAACGAGAGTTGCGCAACCAGAAGGAAAGCGAGAGGAGGGGTTTGCGAGAAACGTAAATGCGAGTTGGAGATTCAGTGCTGGTTCAGAATCAGGACCCGGAAGGCAAATTGTCTCTACCTTTTGAACCTCGCCCCTGGAAGGTAACGCATGTAAAAGGGACAATGGTGACGGCAGCGTGTGAGCGGGGCACCGTCACCCGAAACCGGTCTTTCTTCAAGAAAGTGGACATGCCGGATGAAGCCCAGACCCCAGGTGAGACTTTAGGTCCGGAAAGGAGCGCACAAGGACGTGCCATCGAGCGAGAGCACTCCCCCTGGAGAAGGTGACTGCCCCCTGCCGACGGTCCCGCCCCGGTATCCAGTCCGCCGGAATCGCAAGCCACCGGTTCGTCTCAAGGACTATGTCCTGGACTCAGGGGACTGAGCCCATAGCAAGAGAGGCCGCTCCAGTTTGGTGAGACAACGTGTTCATGTTTACATGTTCAGGGGAGCCCGCGCACCCCTAGTATTATACTGTTTGTCGTTAAAGAAAAAAAGGGATGTGACGTCCCAGTTAGTTTGTGCGCGCATGCGCGAGCCTCATTTTGGGCCCACGCATGCGCAGGTTGAAATAAACTGCATACCACGGCAGTTGCCGCTGGGACGCGCAAGCAGCAACAGCATGTCCCGTGTCTCCTTCCCTGTGTGTGTGTATGCATGCATGCTGGGAGTGTGTGTGGGCCACCGGAGGCACGGGTGTCCGCCTCAACACAACACTCAGGTACCTTGGGCCCCAGGCACCAAATTCCTTGTTTAGGGCACACAAGACACTTTAATACATGCTTTGCTCTGCCATTAGAAACATAATGCTCAATTCTGGTGTCATGTGATTGTCATTTTCAAGGGTTAGGCATGCCCTGGCCACCAGGTGTGAAATTGCTGCAGTTTTTAGATTAGACTTGTTGGATATACCAGCCAGCTTGATGTTCTTATAGTATCCCCTTGAGAAAAAACACAGCCAAATAGCTTGTTGTATGGATAGGGTACAGTAGATTGGAAAAACCAATCCAAGGAAGCAATAATGGATTGCGCGATTTACAAGAAAAACAGCTTTAACACATGCAAATCACTGCTGTGAGGGTCAGTCAGCTCCTTCGAACTAAAAACTCTCCCGATCCGCCCACATTGAGTTACCGTATTTAAAGACAAACACCACAATATTTGAATACCTTACAAGTATCAAGTGAATGTTAATTCCCCACGTCCTTTTGTCTCCCACCTATATAGATCTAAACACAATATATATTAGTATACTCTATTGGTTAGTACATTACTATTGACCAGCCCCCTACTTATGACCTAATTGTGCAGTCAGTAGAAAATACTCCATCCTAAGTGGCAAAAGTTATTCATGTAATATTGACCAAAATGGCATAGGCTCATTGGCCAAAACAAATTTATGTAACTTCTGATGTACACTCCCACCAAAACAACCCACTCATGTAGTGAGTGTGAACGGTGAAGTCAGCAAATTAGACACAGTAATATCCTCTGCCATGAGCTCAGCCAATTTGTCATTCCATAAAGTTCCCAGGCATTGTATCAGTTTACTCTGCAACAATTTGTGCAACTCCCATTTAGAAACATTTTGCTATCCCTGGCACACATTCTTCTAGCTATCTCTTGGGAACCAGTCATCTTAAAAAAGAAACATAACTGAGGCTCCAATCTTTGGAAATTAATGCCTCATATTTATTTGTGCTACAAAGCCTTCCAATTGCAAACACAGTTGTCCCAACACTCCCTAGAGGGCAGTATAACCACAATCTAATTTGATGTTTTGGCAATGTCTCCACTCAAGGCTTTGTTCACACCAAAATGCATCTTTCACACATATTGTACTTATCTATTGTCAAGAATGCAAACGATTATTCTACATTTCACTCAAAGCTTCTGAGAACTGCTAGGCCCTGAAACAATAATTAGTATGTGTTCTGCACATCACCCTTCATCCATAGACCTTGGCATGCGGAAGGCTCCCTGGGGGAAGCAGGAATATGGAAGGACAGAAGCTGAGATCTGAGTACCAGTGCTCTCAAAGGCAGGAATCTACAACTCTAGTACAATATGGGAGGACTCTGGCTAATGTGGCAAGAGACCCCTATGCTAATGGAAGCCAGTAACTATATCTTTTGCTGCCCATTATTCCACCACATACTCAGTAGCCTAGTGCTCTCTAGAATATGGCAAAACTAAATCCAATTTGAAAATGACCAGAAAAGCTGCGACAAATGACAACTAACGATACTGAAAATTACCACATTTATATGCTAATAGAATGTCAGCAGCTTGTAGTTACCTTCAGATTTAGGATGTTGTACCTGCATCCTAACATTCAGCCGTTTAGTTAATTGATTAACTATGTTACTTGCTTCTTTCATTTTGTAAAATCATTCTTTGGTACCCATACCATACTTACAAACATTATGCAGTTTGCCTCCTGTGCCTATATTCCTCTAGGGTACATGTCAGAAAACAGCAGCACCCATCCCTTTTGCAGTCAACATATTTTTCCCAATGGTTCTCTGAGTTGGGGGTGGGAGGGTCTGAGTGTTTTCCTGGTGGACCAGTTGGTTGCTATATTCCAACCATGCAATGTTCAATCTTGCTATTCCATTTCTCTGTGCGGGAACATGTTCTTAAAGGGGAGTGGCTTCACATGTTTTAAGTGTAAGTGACATCATAGGCATTCCCTTGGCCACTGCCTTTCTGCAGCAATCTATAAGCAGTTGACAGGTGCAACAAAGGATAAGTAACAGAACAAGGACAGGATTCAGTACTTTAAATATTTTACCCATCCACAACGGTGCCCATGAAAACATAGTCATAAACCAATCTTGTTTTGTGACCCTTCATCTTTCTCCATCCTTGTGTGTAAAGTGTGTAGTGAGTGAATGACGTGCATTAAGCTGCCATTATCTGCATTAGTGGAAGGTACCTAAGTGAAACAGCAACTACTTATCTTTGCGAAGATGACACCCTCTGGTGAGTAAGTCAAGCACATGTCAATTTTGGAGGGTGGTCAATCTAATAGCTTGCAGTTTCTCTGTAACAGTGTTTAATCGGTTTTCTCTTTCATCAATCAGCTCCCAACAGGTTATTTGGAGCCCTTTTGCATTTGTCACTACCTGTACACAAGCAGCAAGAAGAGAGGAAAAGAATGTCTAAGCTCTGCTAAATAGCCTAAACTCCTTGGCAATAGCATTTAGTCTGTCACTGGAATCCTGAGAAAAATAGTTACTGCGTTGATAATGTTGCAAGACTACGGGTTGCCAAGGAACACACACACCCTTCCAGAGGGGCAGCAATTGGGCATAGGCCAAAAACTCACAAATCCCATATGTGTCCCTGAGGGCTGCTGTTCCCCCTGTGTTGTCTGGGAGGTCGATGGCCATGTTACACTGTGTGTTAGTCCTCACATGCATGCTGCAACTGTTTCTGAAACACAAGGAGAATCTTGTGAATGCCAGTACTTAGGCTTCTCATGCGTGTCAATCCATTTCTTAACACATTTCTCCCAAACAGCAAAACAAGTCTCATTTACTTCCAATACTGCACTCTCTGATAGTCCAACCATCCCTCCTGCTTTGCACCCCATCAATCCCTCGAGTCATTCCGGGTCATTCATCTCTATAATAAACCACACCTTGCATCTGTAACTGAGGTCTTGTTTTACACTGAAGCTGTTCCTGTCCTACTTCAAAAGGACACCTGGTCAGAGGTGGTACCATAAAGACAGCTTTGCCTTTCCTCTGCACTAATGTTTGATAGTTCAGTATAAGATTCTTTGAACTCTCCATGTCTGCCATCATCTTTATCTTTATGTAGTTATCTGTGTATGCTGTGGTGTCAGTTTCTACCTGTTGCGCTTGGACCCTTTGTCCCTGAACCAACCCTTGCACCCTACATAGGGCAAGGTGCACTAAACATTGAACTACTTCTGGTGGCAATTATTGTGGTATAAACAATCTGGGTGTACCTGTTGCTTGGGAGTTTAAAGTACACACATAGCAAGAATCGCTTCACTTTCCTCTTTCCACTACCTTCATGTGGTTGTACCATATATTATCAGTTTTGTTGTGATGCACATCTTTAACACTACTTAAATAAATGCCTGGGTTTTGAAGCACCGCTCCTAATTCTGGTCACGGATACGCTACTATTCACTGGCATGTATGCAGTGTTGGTTGACATTATTGGATTCACCAATAGGAAAAAAATAAACATATCAATTCAACCATAATACAAGGCATATTCGTCTTAACATTGTCCGCTGTTCCTGACGGCAGTAAAAAAACATTAGCACCTGTCCACACAAAGGGGTGCATTGTGTCCAGATTAGTTAAAGAAATACTCCTAAAGTGCGGTGTTCAATATTTTGTCCTTCCGGGTCTCTGTTTTGTGGATCCGCGTCTTCTGAAAAACAACTTTGACTGCGGTGGGCGTGATGTAGATGACGTTGTGGGGTCCCTCAAATCTTGCTTGATTCCACTTCTGTGTGAAGTTGCAGATAAATATTTTATCACTGGGAAGAGCTGTTGCTGCTCTGCAACTGCTGTATCCTGTTACGCTGTTGGTGTGTCTGTCACTGGTGAAGTCAGATCTCTTGGGTGAGTCCCAAACTGGTGGAAATTATGTCTGACAGATTTGATTTCCTCGCTAAGATATCCCTGAAATTCATCACCTAGAATTTGTGCAGAACTTTGTGCATTGGAGGCTGAATATGCAAGTGGAGTCTTCAGCATCCTACCTATTACTATCTAGTGAAGAGTAAGATGATGATCTGACCTTGGCTGGTTATGGAGAGCATACAATACTAGTGGCAGATATTAAAGCCAACTCTTTTCCAATGTGTTACAAATATTAGCAAGACACTGCTTCAATAGGCCATTTAAGCATTCTACAATCCTGTTGGCTTGCGGGTGATATATTTTAGGCCCAAAAAAGGGAAATTTCTTTGAAGAGCTAATTAGAGAAGAGAGTCCCGTTGTCAAATCTGCGGATATCACATATCCCCCACTGGGGAAATACTTACCGTACAAAAGATGTTGCTGCCGATTTGGCATCATGGTTGACACAGGGACCTGATTCAAGCAAATGAGAGAATGGGAACACCATAACAATTAGATAACGAAAGTTACTACATCTGTTAACCACGTCTACATAGTCATGGTGGAGATGTGGAAATGTCCCTGAGGGGTGGGGCAATGTTGCTTTCAACATCCTAAGGGTGCAACCTGTAGTGCAAAGTAGTCATGTGGTACATCTATGTTTGAAATTATCAAGATGTTCTTGGAGGTTAGGGATGAACCATTCTTCCTATAAGTCAGCTGCAATGCTCTGCTTGGATACATGCTCAGGGTAGTGCAATTTCTCAAGGGCAACTGTAAGTAGTTCTTCGGGCATGACTATTTTTCCTGAGATATTATAGGCCTGATTCAATCCTACAAAACTCCAGTGCCGAAAACAACTTTGCGCATCCCTTCACGCTAAGTTTCCAATGTGCACTTTGCGTATTCTATTAATGGAATTCACAGTGCAAAGTAAGCCAACCCGCAAAGAAAACTGGGCTGCTTGAGGAATGCCAACAACACACCCCCAGGCAAATCAAAAGTATTGCCAAAGGCAAACCTTTGTACAAACCTTTGTGTACACCTCTGATACACCATCCAGCACCACTGCGAAACTGCACGCAGTCCCCCAAAAGTCAGGTCTGCACCCCTGTGCAACTTCCTGAGGTTCACCATAAGTAACAACTGCAGCCCTGCAAACATTTGCCAAGTCCCACGTAAGCAATGGCTGCTTCCCAGCAAAACTGCATGAGGTCCCCCATAAGAAGTCCCCATAAGTAACAGCTGCACCCCAGCAAAACTGCACAAAGTCCCCCGTAAGCAATGGCTGCACCCCCTGCGAAACTGCACAAGATCACCCATAAGTATCGGCTGCACCCCTGTGAAAATGCACCAAGTCCCATGTAAGTAACGGCTGTACACCTGCAAAACTGGTGAGGTCCCCCGTAAGCAACAGCTACACCCCTGTGAAACTGTGCTAGGTCCCCCGTAAGTAACAACTGCACCCCTGCAAAACTGTGCAAGGTCCTCCGTAAGTAACAGCTGCACACCTGCGAACCTGCGCAAGGTCCCTCATAAGCAACAGCTGCACCCCTCTGAAAAATGCACAAGGTCCCACATAAACATCTGTACACCTGCAAAACTGTGTGAGGTCTTCCATAATCAATGGCTGCACACCTGCACAACTATGCAAGGTCTCCCATAAGTAATGTTTGCATCCCTGAAAAATTGCATGAGGTCCCTCATAAGTAACGGTGGCACCCCTGTCAAACTGCAAAGTGTCCCTCCTACTTCCAATGCATCCTAACTGCTGCTAGATCCCCCTAAATCATAGAAGTCCTCTCTAGCCCCAACAGCACCCACCAGTGCCCTCACCTCTGACACTATCCCCAGGCAGCCCCTTCAAGTCCTGACCCCACCTACCAGCCCCCTCACCTCCAACACTACCCCAGGTATCCCTGCCACCACCCTCCATCCCCCTCACATCTGACACTACCCCCAGGCACCCCAGGCACCCCAGCCTCAACACTACCCACCAGCCCCCTAACCGCCGACACTTCCCCAGGTAGCCCTGACACACCCACCCTCACCACTGACACTACCGCCAGGCTACCCCTAAAGTCCCCACACCACCCATCAGCCACCCTCACCTCCAACACTACCCCCAGGCAGCCCTGTCACCACTCACCAGCCATGTGATATGAAGTCATATTTTGCACATGACAATTGTTATATAAACAGAACAAAAAACTTTGCTGGAATCAGAATATGCTTTCAGATAAAAGCAAAACATCATTGGTTGCTTCTTCAACATACATTGGGTGTGCGAGGGATGGGAGGGACGGGAGGGTTCTACAGGAGTGTGGACATCTGCTGTTTTTTCATTGTTGATGCCACCTATTGTCAGGGTTGGTTTATCTCCCTTGCACCCCACGACTTATCTTAAAAACCAAACAAATTATTAAGATACCATAGGTGTGCTCCTTGTTTTTCAGGGATTAGCCCTCTAGCCCCAACACTACCCACCAGCCCCCCTAACTGCCGACACTTCCCCAGGTAGCCGTGACACACCCACCCTCACCACTGACACTACCCCCAGGCTGCCCCCTCAAGTCCCCACACCACCTTCAGCCACCCTCACTTCCAACACTACCCCAGGGAGCACTGTCACCACCCACAAGCTCCCGCCTATTGACACTACCCCCAGGCAACCCTGACACCACCCACTGCCCTGCTGACCTCTGACACTACCCCGAGGCAACCCCCTCAAGTTCTGAAAACACCCACAAGCCCCCCTCACCTCTTGCACTCCCCCCAGGCAGCCCTGACACCACCCACCAGCCAACCTCACCTCTATCCTCTACCCTACACACCCCTGACACCACCCACCTACCCTCCTCGCCTCTGACACTACCCCAGGCAGCCCTGACATCACCCACCTACCCCCCTCAACTCTGACACAACCACCAGGGAGCTCCCTCACCTCTGCTACTACCCCCAGGCAGCCCCCTCAAGTCCTGACACCACGCACCAACCCCTATCACTTCCAACACTACCCCAGCCTGACCAACAAATTACCTCAACTCCACTGGCCTGCCTCCAATATGAAGTACACTGTCCCCAAATCCGCCTCTAGCCTATACAACTGGTAGCACTGCTGCAGAATACTGGTCATCACCGGACTCCATGGTACATCACACTCAGTTGCACATCAACAGGATAGCAACAACTACACTGTGAATGCACCATATACATGTTACACAGTAATGCAATGTTACGTATCATTGTGCCCATGTGCCATTGCAATGGCCTCAAAGTACTGTAGGTGAAGGTCCTTGGATGACACAAGTCCAAGACATCCCTGATAGGACTGAGTCAGGGTCTGTGTCTGGGTGGATGCATCTATGAAGGTGGTCACTGCCACAGCAGATGGACCAGGGACAGGAAGTAGTGTGCAGCTCCTTCCATATTGCACTGCACATCCTTGCTCTCTGGCTCAGGGATGCAGCGTGAACACCCTCATGGATACCTCCACCAGACCCCGTGAGCTGTACTTCACTTGCCTCTTCCTCCTCCACCACCTCCATCTCCCTGGATGACTCCTGATATCCTGACTCCTCCCCCTCGATATCCCCGCACCATGGACCACAGCCATGGAGGAGGCCCTGCCACAACCACCTCCTGGGATGTACCCTCAGCAGCTCTGCCTGATGGAACTTGCACTCCCCCAGCCACCTCTCCTCCAGATGAGGTGGTGTCAATGGCAGCTGGCCGAAGTGTGCACTGGGGTCAGTTTGCACGGTCCCTGCCAGTCTGCTCCACAGAAAGGTGTACGTCCTCTTCACTAGCTGCAGCAACTGTGGAAAATGGCACAAAAGACGTTTACATCAGTTACTGATGTCAATGCATGTATGCCATACACAGCATTCGCATCACCAATCATGCAGCATGCTGCAACCAGAAATGGACACACACGCACGCACAGGGACACCCATGCAATCTGCTTTTTTACTGTCGTATGAGTGTAGTGTCAACAATGGATCACAGTCCCGACACATGCACATGTCAAAATAGCACATTGTCGTATGGCCACAAACACATTACCAAAAACATGCAACACCACCACACCAATGCCCTACCAACATAAGCATGACATGCAGCCAGGGGCATGGGAACTGCACCAGGGCACCTGCCCACTCAATCACAGTTACCAACATGCATCTATGACAGCCTGACCTGCAAGCAACCAACATCCAACCAACATCAGACTGGCATACATATCTGGGGATCAATTTCTCATGTTGTGTGGGCTAGCATACACATCTTGCATGTACACAGGTACACTTGTGCCCGAGAACAAAAAGTCTTCGAGCACAAAATCTGCAAATACCCATGCATATGCCAGAAAACAATGTCTGACACCACATACGCTGAGCATTGGCATTAGGCAGCATGCTGCTGATCTCACAACACACATGCTGCATACAGAATGGGGCATCTGCAATCATGCATGCCACACATGCACTGTAAAGCATTGCACCACATGGGTACTCACCAGCAGTTTGAAGATGATTTATCCATGCACAGATCTGGATGTGAAGGTCTGGGTAAAACCTCTTGAGGACTCGCAGCTGGTTCTGGGACAACCAGTGGCGGCTCACATGGCACAACTCCACAGTGGGCTCCATCGCGAGAGCTGAATCCACCTTCAAATTTATAGGGCCTTGAGGTCATCCCATCTCTTCGGATGGTCTTCTTCAGACAGTCTGCCACCATTTCTGCATGGATGGAAGCTGTGATGTCATCCCAGATCTGTTGCCATGCATCTTGACCCAGCTGTGTAGCTGGGTTGAAGAGGGCATCACAAGCTCCCAAAACCCGATCCACCAGGAGGCCATCTTCGGTGGCGGTGAAGTTGGCAGCCCTCTGCCTTGCTGCCGTGGGGTGCTCCAATCTCCCAGAAAGGTAGATGGTCCTGACATGGCACCACTCGAGGCAAGTATGGCTTTGCTGGGTCCTGGATAGGTGCTGTGGAGCGATGGTGGTGTTGGCAGGGAGAGGTGGAAGTCCCAAACACAGAAGAGATGGTCACAGGCCCAAAACTGGAATACAGGCAGTTGCAGGACAGCTGGCACTTCAAGACAGTGCTGGAAGCAAGCAGACATCCACACTCAATCAGGCAACAACAGATATGGATTGTTTGAGACAAAAGCAATTGTTGGCGGGCAGGAGGAACTTTGCTGTGCATCTCTTATATGAGGCAGCCAAAAACAGATAAAGGCCCTAACCATGTAACTTACTTGCCACCTATCTGTGCACCCAGGTAGCTCACAGCAATGACAGTGATATTTAAGGCACACAATGCGCACCACTGGTTGTGCACATGAAGGTACGAAGACAAACGTGTATTGCATACTTGTATTTGGGGGTGCTACGCAAGGAGTTTTCCTCAGGTTATGCGTACCGCATTTTTCTTTTGGGGGGTTGCCTCTGCACATAGATGTATATATTTTATCCCATTTTTAGGCCTACGGAGTGTTGCATACACATTTATTCCTTTTGGGGTGTGCTCTAGCACCTTGAAGCATCTCTTGTGCTAGATGGTATAACCAATAAAGTTCTCTGAATAAATAACCGGACAGACTCAAAAAATATGGCAAAGTACTACTTTGTTCTCAATTTAATAAAGCAGGGCCAACTGGCAGACATCTGCCTGATGCTTGCACACTCACGCACAAACTTCATTACACAGAGGTTTTATACCCCAATATCCGTCATCTATGATGCCATTCCACACGGCAAACTGTAAAACCTATCGACAGAATGGATTGGTTAGGGGAACATGTATACTTATAGAATACATATAGGTTAGTACTTCATTGGCAGTCTCTTATCTGTGAGGCATGCCTCGAAATACGTATTATACTGATTATAGCGGACAAAATGGCAGTGGATGGGTCTTTACAACAATGTATCACAGGTTGCCCCATAGACCCACTGATTGGTTTGCATTCCCATACAACCTTGGACTTTTGGCTCGGCTAGCAGCACGTGAGCACAACAAAACCCAGGTGCTTGAGTCATGTCAGATTACTCCCCACTTTCCCAATTAGTTCCATCATCTCTCATCAGTGTGACTAAAAGCCAAAGTTTCCCATCTGTAATTTATCTTGTAGACTGCTCTCTCTTCTGGAGCATTTAAGGGAGTGTGTCGCCACCCATTCCCCCAGCATTGGTGTCACCTACCCACCATGCTAAATTGTTCCGACCATGGCACCTGCCGTGGCTCTTGGGTCACAGTGGGAAACGTCGACATTGAGCACTACAGGTCCCAGGGATCCCGGGGCCTTACCCACGTGACAGGTCATGTTTGCTATCGATGGACACCACCCGGAACGGACCTACATAAGCATTAGTACCCAGCCGGGTGGCACTCCTTAACTGTTGCACTTCGCCCAGCAAGCAGCTTCTTGTGGTTCATCTTTCACTGCTTCCTGCTTGCTTCCCAACTGCAGCGGCAGTTTCGTATTTTGACCCGGACTTCGCTTTTGCCTCATCCATGTCTGTGTCTGCCGCTCCAGACCTAAGAACTGATCTTCTGGTCCAACGATTGAATTTTGGCTCGTCCTTGATTGTGTCTGGCACTCGGCTCCCTCAGCTTCATTACATGGTATCCCTTGAACAAAAATGTTCCTCTGGATTGCTTGTTGAATACTTTGTTACCCCGCTCTGTGGATTCCAGACTCAGTTTCTACACTGGATTAGCTAGTCTCCTGGATCTGTGTATTTGAACTTTTGTTTTCTTCTGGAACTATATTTGAACTGGGCTTAGAAACTTTTTAATTGGACCTGCTTTTCTGTGGATTATTGACTGCCTGCCTTCTCCCTATATTTTGGCCCCGCGCCGTACGGGTCAGGAAACCTTGTAGTTGTTCAGACTTTGGGACTTTTTGCTCTCTGGGTTTTTCTGGCAGGAGCCCACCCAATAGGTGTTCTCTTCTTCATTATCATCGAAACAGGTAGGAGTGGGGTATTGTCTGAGGGAGGGGTTTGTTTTTTAGCGTACAACCACTTATGGTACAGGGATATAACATTGTGTCTTATTCCTCCCTCCCTTATAGCTCTGCTGTTGCTCCTGCCTTTTCGCCTGAGCCCCTAGCATGAGAGTGGCCATTGGCCTTCTGCAGGCTGGGCTCACAGGCGGAAAGTCTCCCCGTGAAAGGATACCAGAGTCTGCGGTCCTGCCTGGGATTTTCAGTGGAAGACCATGACAAGTCTAAGCACATCACTATCTTCGTCCACAGCTCAATGAATAGACCTTATTTTGGACTTTTGAACCACTTGTGAGGAGACCGTGAATTTGTCCATTTCGAACTCTTATTTAATGCTATTTAATACAATTATGCTGAGTGTCCTTGCTCCTTTTGGCCTCTAGAGACTTGCTCACTTCATCTTGTAGGAGCCTTATCCATTGTTAATTGTCCAATACTTGGCTTTTGCAAATGTTTTCTTCTTTAATCTAAAATAAATGTGTCTCTCGTCCATGGTTTATCCGTCTGCCACCCTTTGTGCTTTGCAGCTATTCCTTGAAATAGCATCCTTGATCCCAGTTGCTGCGTATTTACAATTATTGATCAGTTATTTCATTCTTCTTTGTATCAATGATTATTTTATCGTTTCGTACATATTTTTCTTATTACTTCAGTTACATTGTCATTCTTCAGTATTTTCATATAATTTCAGTATGTCCTTGTATATCTTCTTTATGGCATAACTCTGCCCTCGTCAAATTTCACTTCAGCTCTACATGATGTCCTATGGTGCATGCGGACATCCTTCTACACAACATCCTTTCTCTCTCATATAGATATATTCAATATGGTTGTCTGAGTGCATATCCACTTTCGTACACTCGATGCGGTATAGGCACAACACATGGAGTCCCGTATAGGGCTCTTCTCCTTCTGTTCTAGTATGACGTTGGTGAGAGGGCGAGTGTTAGGGATAATGCGTCCACCTGTGTATTGCGTATCACTTTTTTTCACATTTCGGAAACTTTCTGGGTATCACAAACACATTATTTGTGTTTTGGGGTGCCTCTGCGTTTCACATACTACTTGTTTTGCCTTTTGGAAGCTTTACGGGTGTCACATATGCATTGTGGGTGTTTTGGGGTGCCTCTGCGTATCGCTTACTGCATATTTTTACTTTTGGGTTACATGGAGCCTTGCTGGATCACGCATCTGCAGCACACATCGCGTAGACTGTTCCCATCCTCATATTACCTTAAACAATATTTGTGTGCATTCTTCCATTCATCCATTACATCTGCACAATGAGTGGAAAGACCCCAAAAGGAAAAGGTAGTAGACAGGGATGTGGATGTGATGAGGACACATCTGCCATAGTCCTAGGAGGACTCGGCACTGGGACCTCGATGTGGTTGCAGCCAGACATGTCAAGCAGCACCACCTAGGGCCTCTGGGGCCAAGAAGGGTTGTCCTGCTGAGCAGGAAGAGGCTCAACCTGAGACACGGCACAGGACAAGGGCCCACAAAGGAAGAGGCGCTTCACTGAGGTGGAGCTCGAGATCCTAATTGACTATATAACTGATCACCATCATGCGATGTGTTAGTACGAGGGGAGCACCCATACAACCACACAAGAAATGGTACATTGGCGGGAGGTCACAAACCTCATCAATGTCTTAGGGGTGGAGATGTGCACTGCTGAACATGTCCAGAAGTGATGGAATGATCTCACGTATTGGACCAAGCATACACTCAGTGTCAACCTGGCCTCTGCACTGGGAATGATTGTTGCACCTATGTATTTCTCCCGGACCATGAATGACCTTTAGAAGTATTTCTGAAAAAGGCAGTTCATAATATGTTGAATGGGTTCCACATTCACACAAACATACCCTCCTCACCATCAAGCATGCCTCATGGGTGAATTGTGTACAGAAGAGCAGTGCCATGCTTCGACTGACAGTGCTGCCATTACCGTCTCTACTCAGTGCTGGCATGCAGCCAGTGAATACCATGTTGTGGTGGTGTGGCAGCAAGAGGTCTTGGTACAGTGGAATATTGATTTTGAGGAGAATTCCATGATTGATCCATGTTATTGAGTAAAAAGAAAGAGGGGATGGCTGGAAGGCTTAGAATGAATCTTAACCACTGGCAATGCTCTGGGCAACCCTCCAGACCACCGTTCTTCGCCTGCCAAGCCATTACAGAAGGGGAAAGACCATATGCAAATCAGGCTTGGCCCCACCCCAAAAGGGGCAGTCCAGCGCGAACTGCTAGGTCACGTCCCTTCTGCATGAGACCACAAGCATCCCCAAACATGTTTCGCCCTTGTTGGGGCTCATTGCCAGTGGTTTAGATTCATTCGAGACCTTCCACCCATCACTTTTGTGGTCAGTTTGTTTCTCCTTGTGAGAGAGGGTATGCCCAGACGTGGGTCCCTTGCTCGCTGCGCCACAGGGAACCAGGCTGCACCTCACTGAGGAGGTCCAACAAGGCCGAAACATGTCTGGGTTTGCTTGGTTTTCTGTGCAGAAGGGACCTGGCCTAGCAGTTTGGGCTGGGCTGCTACATTCGGTGGCGGCAGCTGCTGACTGATTTGCACATGGCTGGTCCCCTTTTGGAATAGCGCAGACGGGCTAAAAAACGGTGGTGTGGAAGGTTGCCCAGAGCAATTGCCAGTGGTTTAGATTCATTCGAAACCTTCCACCCATCACTTTTGTGGCCATGTTATTGAGTGTCGCTACAGTATGTCACTCGTAGTAGATGCATATTTCAACGTTCGCAGTGCACTAATGAATGCAAAAGTGGCATAGAGCTGATGCTATGGACAACCGAGTTCACACAAAAAAAATGTATTCACACAAAAATGCCGCACACATATTTCATAATTGAATGTGTGTCTACTACGCTCTTCACAATGACACACTGGACCATGCTGTACTGCTCAGGGTGTAGGATTACATTTAGGTGAAAGGTGCCAGTGGTTGGCATATTGGGTGGATACTGAGAATGCTGATAGTGAGAGAATTCATGTAGGCCGTGTCCAAATGCATCCATGGCAGCACTTTTGCAGGAACAGCAAACAGTTTTGTATCTCAGGTATGCAGCATATGTAGCAATAGTGCATACTGGTTGAACAACCTACGTGTGTGATTTGACAGGACAAAGTTATCACGTACAAAATTGGAATCATGTATTGTCTGTCATATTTCAATCTTGGTAGTATCTGTGGATTTGTTGGGTTGACTGATGCCATGTGATTGCCTTTCGGCATCACAATGCCCCATGTGCAGTACTTGTCTCTGGTTTGTGTGATGAAATGCTTGTGGCATGGTCCATTAGCCATTGTGTATGCCACATTTGTATGTCTATGAGTCCACTAACAGCATTGGCAGGATTAGCAGTGGCATGGTGCTGCATGTCAGCCAATGCCATTCATCCTTGGTTTACAGCTCACAGTGTCAGATGCATGGGTGTCCTGCCATTTTGTTGCTGCATGCGCTTTGGTGAACATATGCATGGTTGCCAGAAAACACATGACTCAAAATATCAACCTCTGTTAATGTGCAGGTGATAATGCAGCAGATGCAGAGGAGGAGGAGGAAGAAGAGTGGGTGGTATGGCAGTCCACTAGTGGAGGCCATGATGTACTTTGTCATGAAAATCCACAGGTGCTACAGGCCATTAACAATCATGCTACGGCATCTTCAGACTCTTCTGACTCTGCTGAATCGGATGTAGAACGAGAAGGGGAGGACAATGAGTCTCTCAACGGGCAGATCAGATGGGGCCATTGAGCCTGCAGTGGTGCAGCTGACTCACAAGGCCAGTCAGTGGCAGCCCCAGGTCCAGTGTGGTCATGGCTGTGTGTCCTCCCTCCCATGAGATGGTGTCAGGTTCTGGGGCTCATGTCCAATGGAGGGATGCTAACCTGCAGCCAATGACAGGGGCACTGCAGCAATGGGCCTTGCATCATGCCACAGTGGACCCCGCACACGTGGTCGTCAACTACCTGCCGCAGAGACAGTGTGGGAGCAGAAAAAGATGCATGCCGCTATCCGGCATGACAATGTGTTGGATCAAATTGCAGAGGGCATGCTTCACCTGGCAGAGAAAATGGCCACACAAGCGGCAAGGGATGCGCAACGGTGGCAGATCATGCAGTCCTCAAGCCGCTTCCCCAAACTGGGCATAGAGGCCAACATCAAGGGCCGATGGGCTGATCTGAAGTGAATGCAAGAGACCCTGCATGTAGATGTTAAGGTACATAGAGAGGCCCTGAGGTGGGAGATGTTGGCATCTCATGAATCCAATCGCTGTGAACTGCAGGGCTTGAGGACGACACTGCATGATCAACTCGCATCCACAAGTACACAGATCTATGAAGAGATGTATTCCTTGAGCCACACAATGTTCCAGCAACTTGAGGTTCCACGTGTGAGCTCACATACCGATTCTGTGGCCATTCAGGATGAAGCACACCGCCTTTGGGTTGCTGGTGGATGCATCTGTGCCACAGCTGGCCCTAGCCAATGAAGACCAGGCCTTAACACTGTATGGACTGGATTCACCACCACCCACACAACCACTTCAGGACCCACCGCAGGATGGCAGACCCAGCACACCCACACCTCCTCAACCACCTCTGCCATGGAGGTTTTTTATATTTGTTCCTTTTATTTGTGGTGCACTCATGTAGATGTGTATACACACCCTCACCCTCCCTCCTCCAGGGTTGCTTAGCTTACCATAACTGGTGAAATTCAAGAGTTTTTCAGTTTTACTTGCATTCATACGTTTCTTCGGTGAACTTCATAGGTTTTTATTGGTGCAATTTAACCATAACGCCAATTTAACAACGTTTTCTCACTGAATTTCATAGGTTTTTACCAGCACGCCTCCTTAATTTGCTGCAAGTTCCTTATCCCTATTTTTAATGATTACAACAAAAAATCACACTCACCCACAATGTAGCTGGCCCAGAGTCCGCAAACAGTGCGAATGTCGGTAGAAATCAGGTAGCATCAACAAAACCCAGAAGCACAGGGGACAACAGAAAATGTTGTACCCATCAAACAACAAAAACATATACATAACACAACATTACTAATATTTACTACACCCAAATATTGCTTTTTGCACAATTCATCATTTCAAAATGTAACATTTAATTTTCATTTAACACACAATATAATGGAATGCAACAAGCACAAACCATAACTGTATACCTCATATTATCACTTGAGTACAACTCTTCATACAGACTCAGATATAACAGGGGCTCATACCAAAACAACCCCTTACCAAACAGTAAATACACTGTATTTGTTTCTCTATTATTATGATTAATTATATTAACATTTCCTTTAAACAAATAACACTATTGTTTTTCTTTTAACAGAAATGGCAGACACACTTGAGTGGTTGGGAGAAAACTTTCCAAAAGAAGAAATGAGTAATGATGATATCTCTAATGGTAAACCAGATCTTTCAATATAAACAAATAATGTAATTTATAATGAGCTCATTGAAGTAATAATTTCTTTTTTTTCTTATAGTACATACTTTACATGAAGAAAAAACACCCCAATTTAATTATGGAGAATCCAAAGAATCACAAAGCCAATCACTATCCCCAACTGTACATAATGAAATCATGATCTGGTGTGCAAAATTGGATTAACTTAGTAATGACTTTAAGAAACTTTTAAATAATGTTAAAAATCATGTTATTATATATGTTGATTATCACTGTCCTTCTCGTTCCTGTCCCCATTGCCCCAGAAATCAACCCCATCAAATTCCCATTATAAATGAAAAATTCTTTGATGAAACTTCTCTCCCTCCTTGCTACCTTGCCCTGATGAACATTGCATAGAAAAAAAAAATTCTCCCATTTATGCTTCAACTTCCGATACCCCATCCCTTTCATAAATACATTCATTTGTATACAATAAATATCTTGTATATTATTCTTTGATATTTCCTTTTTTTAAAACCCCTATTAGTAGTCTGCAGACATCAAAAATGTCTCTTCTCAAAAAACAACTGCAGGCCTATCAAAGGTTAAAGAGGCACACCGCTCTGATCCATTTAAATTTAGCAACACAGCTTGAGTAAATTGCTATGTAAATGTAGCAATCAATCTTCTCTTCCGATTGCCACCAATTGTTCACATTTACTTAAACGGCTCAGGCCAGTTCTGTTTGCAAATGCTCATCCTTCATAGAAAAGCCACAAATAATATTGAAAGCACTTACAGTGTCTCAGGTATAAGGCAAGCATTGGACTACTGTACAGGAATGGTACAATTCACCATAAACACACAGGAAGATCCACAGGAATTCCTAATGTACTTACTACAAGTACTAGATTCCAAAAACATCTTTATGAATGACATCTTCCAGATTTCATACACGTGGAAACATAAATGCACTCTCTGCAACCATGTTTCACAAGAGCACATCCCTAATAAACGATGGGTATATGTATCCATACCAAATTGTGAATCCATTCCATTTCACCAGCTTCTGCAGAATGCAAATCATAACATATTATGCCCTTTTTGTAATTCAGACAATTGTTCCAGCATACAGATAAACTCACACAGCCAATATGTGATACAAATACTTCTAAGTTACAAAGCAGATGGTACCAAAAGGAACAGGGAGCTTACTAGCTTAACACATGTCCAAGTGTCTCTGGGCAAGAAAACCTTCACAACAGTGGGCATAATCTACCACACTGATGCCACAACCATATCAGGCCACTGTACTGTATATGTCAAAGAATAAGTGGTTGGTTTGAAAGTAACAACAATTCTGTTACTCCAAAACATAGGTTACCAGCAAATCTAACAAATGCCTACTTAATATTCCTTCAAACCAAATGTGCTCACTAAACTATAGCACAATAAACAGTAAGAATACACCAATAGGTATCTAACTTCTTTCATAATACTACAATAGTACTTTTAAAACCCAAGACAGTTAGAATATGCCAACAGGTATCTAACTACTTCAAATATACCATCACAGTTTTTGTTACTGCAATGCTTATTGCAAAATCCAATATAATTATAAAACTTTAAACATTCCCTTAATTACAGCACACTTCAAACAAACATACTATCACACTAACACTCACATAATATATCGATGCTACCACACATAACAATTCTGTAACACATACTTACTTTAAAACTATGTAAATGCCAAAAACCCTATGTAATTACAGTCATTATTTTTGATTCACTGCAGATTTTGTTTTCTCCCAATTGCCCAATGATTATTTCATATCAATACAACAATAGTGTAGCATACACTAATGCTGTACCAAACATAGTACATAGAATGTTCTATTTATGAGGGTCAGAAAGTACATCTCTATGTACAATTGTATGCAATCAAAGGTTTTAAACTATCTTGTTTAACAAATGATACTGTTTTTTTTTTTCACTGAAAAATAACCAGAGATTCCAGCTTTATTACCACATGCAACTAAGTAACCATGAGAAGTATTATTATATTTGCTATCTTCACAAAGAAACAAATACATATTCCATAAGCACTATTCTTAATTGTACTACAATCATAAATACCATATACACGTCAATTGTATAATTCCACTGTATTGCAAATACTGTATACTCCCCTAAAGTACCTATAATTACTATACATATATTACTATAGTGAAGAAGGTAGTTGCACTTATTCCTTCATGCGCCAATTTTAGTTAAATGAAAAAAAGAGACTTCACTCAATTGGAATATAGTGATTGTGAATTTGTATTATTTAGCACGAGTGCCCTTTGTGATAACACGTATTTCAACGGTCTGCGCCGTCTTTCTCAAATCAGGGCTAATTTTTAATACCAGAATGCAAACAAAATCAATGTTTAAATTCAACAGAAAAATAGTGACCAATGTAGCACGGACAAATTATGTCAAATGTTCAGGGAAAACAGTGAGTCATTAAGTATCAAAATAATCGTACATTTGATGCAATAACAGATGTTTTTCAATTTATTTTGATACTTAATGTCTCACTGTTTTCCCTGAATGATCCTCCTAAACACCCCCCCCTTTTTTCTGTCGGTGCTACATTTGACATAATTTGTCATTGCTACATTGGTCACTATTTTTCTGTTGAATTTAAACATTGATTTTGTTTGCATTCTTGTATTAAAAATGAGCCCTGATTTGAGAAAGACGGCTCAGACCGTTGAAACACGTGTTATCACAAAGGGCACTCATTCTAAATAATACAAATTCACAATCACTATATTCCAATTGAGTGGAGTCTCTTTTTTTCATTTAACTAAAATTGGCGCATTCAGGGATAAGTGCAACTACCTTCTTCATTTTTAGTTTCCAAAACGGAGTGGAGCAACCATATTTTTCTCCATTGTTGCACAATCCATGCGACAATCACTATCTATACCAAGGGCGCTGAGGTCCACTGTTAAGAGTGTCCATTATGACGGTTCCCCACAGCTTTTTGCCTACATATTACTATAGTGTTTGTGGCTAATGGCCAATTCTTGGGGACATCGTTTGCAGCCATGGCCCCAAGAATCTGGCCATTGGCCACATCCACCACAGTAGAATTAAACCATAAAACACGTACGTACAATAAATCTTCAAATAATAAGAACCGCCCAGGTTACCCCAATCAAAATGATGTCCGTGGAGAGTAAGAATGCCTACGGACTCGGTGGCACAGGCACGTCTTTTTTTTCACCTTTAGAAACAGCTCCATATCAATGTTATTCCACCTCATCACCATTTCCAGGCCCTCTTTCGGTCACTAAATAACCCCAAATGTGTTTTCCAGACATCTCATCACTGCGCTGTCAGCAGAAATGATCGCATACTCAGCGGCACCTTCACACCTTTATTGCACTTATAAAACCAGCTCCATTTCAACTTTATTCCACTTCTCCGTCCTTTCCAGGCCCTCGTTCGGCTTCCAAATAACCCCAAAAGTGTTTTCCAGTCTTTTTCCTTACTGCACTGTCCATGGACAACGTCCGGTGTTTGTGGATCCAATATGGTGACTGTTTAAAATAATATGACACACCTCATGCTTTACCTTGACATTGTAAGCGCACACCAATCAGTGTGCGCTTACAATGTCTGCAAAAATCATGCTGCTCTCTGATTGGCCCAGAAGCATTCGCAAACTCTGAATCAGGAAATGAGTCTGCGGACAGGATCGAGATATTACACTTATTTATACCTACTTTTTGGCAATTTTTACAATAATACTGGACAGATTTACACCAAATTTGCAAAAGCACCCTTTCAGGACCGAGCCAGAGCTCCTGGCGCACGTTTGGGTAAAATCTATCCAGCAGTTTGGGCTGTACGCGTGAGCCATTCGTTTTTACATTGGGTCTCTGAGGATTTCAAAAATGTTGGGACTCCCTCTATAACTTTGCCCCCGCTGGACAAAACCACACCAGACTTCAGAAAATTATTCTGTGGCAGCCATACACTTTTTTCTAAAGATTGGTGAGGATTCGTCAATGGGGGGAAAGTTATAAGCCTCTCAAAAAGTGTTCTTCTGATGAGTTGAGCAACTTAACCATAACTACACGGTCGCTACCGCAGGTCGCGTAATGTGCCTGCGCACACACACACATGATGTTATGCAGGCCAATACCTGTTGGACACAAAGGGATTTTATGGCCTGAGATATCCCATGAACTATGGCAGTGGTATGCTGAAAGGTGCCAGTGGCAATGAAACATAGTGCTGTCAACAACTTTTCAAGGGGTGTTAAGGGCCTGGGAGCAGATGGTGGTTGATGCTAGGTCTTTCTCCCCCTCCCTTACAAGGTTTAAGATGACATGGTGGGGAAGTGGTACCTAGCATACATCTGGTCAGCAGGCATCCCAAACAGCATGGTGTCTGGTGCGAAAAAATCCAGGCCCTGGGCATTTGCCTTCTCCTGTGTCCATGTACGATGGCTCCCACTATTTTGTTGTTCATCAGGGCTGTGCAATGTTGGTATGGTGTGCATTGCCTGCTATATGCGCATTGGGTCCTTTGTGTGTTGAACTTTACGCCTGCTATAATGTGGAGGTTAGATCACAGGGTTTGCGTGTGACTTTTCCCGATGTGAGGTTGCATGTTGAAATCCATGAATTTGATTGGGTTTGTGGTGGACTGGGCATGTGTGATTGCTTAGCTCCTTCAACACACCCACATTTTTACTTGTTCTTCCTCATTCTGTGTGGAGAATGGGGAGTATGTTCCACCCCCTATTTTAATCTCTGCGCAGGCCTGACACACACCCTGTATCGAGTCTCTCGCAAGACACTCGACTTTTCACAGCGATACACCAGACCTGCAAAAAGTCCCCGCAATGTCTGGAAAAGTCCTGCAAAGTTGATTCCACTAATTGACAGAGGGGCTTTTGCACACAGAACGGCCAGTCAAGTCCCTATTTTCTGTGCAAAGAAACCGTGAATAAGGCCCTATGTTTCCAAATGAAATCTGGGGAGGATGAGGAACACCTTCTTTTGATCCATAACTCCTCTTTTTGCAGAGCCTGTGGCTGTAATTCGATCTTCTGAGTCACTGGGATTGCACTATAAGGAATCGTTAGTTCTACCTGCTGCAATATTACCTAAGTGGGCATGGTGGGATTTGACATTTCCAGATATGCTGCTTCTTTTGCCGCTAATTCTGCTGCATTGTTACTATAAATATTTAAGTCTGTATTTATGGTGTGGGCAGCACACTTTACTACTGCGACTGATGTAGGGAGTGTTAGTGCATCAATTCACCTAGAAAATAAGGCAGCATGTTGCACGGTTGTGCCATCTGATTTTTGGAACTCTTGCCTCCGCCATCTGGTGATACATGAATGAACTGTCGATCTGACATAAGCTGTATCTGTGCAAATGGTAGCAAAGCACCCTTTGGATATTTCTACAGCTGTTACTAGTGCTCTGAACTCTGCTGCTTGAGCTGACTAGTGTGAGGGCAGTTGTACCTTAGATATTACTTAGTATTCATCTTCTTCAATCCTCACTATTGCTGCCCTGTGTGCCTGACCCCAGTGCTCTGATAAATCGTCAGTGACCCGTCAATGAAGAGCACTTCCCTTTCTCTGAGTGGGTCTTCCATAACATGGGTAGCGTTATCTGAAGTGTCTCCAAATGTGGCACAATCATGCACTATGTCATCTGGCTGTACTGTCTTGGCAATGCATGTTGCAGGATTGACAGTGTGACATCTCAATATGAAAATGTTCCTGCTTGACTGGGTCTAAAAGACCACTGAAATAAGCCAAAGGCTTGTGCACCATTGATGGCTGTTGATTTAGGACAGCCATCATCACTTAACCATTAGAATGTGAGAACAGGAATAATTGTTTATGGTAATCCGGCATTGCTAGAACTGGTGCATTACTAATTGTATTTTTGAGTTCTTGGAATGATTGAGTCATCTCATCTGTCCAGATAATGGGTCCCTTAACATTCTGTGCTTCTTTTAACCCCTGCAATCGAGGTTGGGTGTAGGTGGAGTCATAAAATATCAAGGCCTCACAGTAATTACATAATCGTAGGAATCGCGGCACCTGCTTCACCATGGTTGGCTGCAGAGTATGGTGAACTGCTGCTGTCTTTTCTGGTGTTACTTTCTTCCCTGTATACAACTTCTTGTTGGCGGTTTTGCAATTTCTCTTTGTCAACCTTTTATCCCTTCTCCGCCAATAAAGTCAAAAGTGCAACTGAGTCATTCGAACACTGCTATTCGGTTGTACTATACACTAGGAGGTTCTCTACATACTGAAATACTGTGCTCTGTACCTGTAGGTTTCTTAAGTCCATTTGCAGACACACAATGCCCCTGTGGCAAACAAGTGTGTTGGAACCTCTGTCCTCTGTAAGTGAATTTCGTGAGACACTGGCAGTTAGGGTGCAATGAGATGGACAAAAATGCATTGTTGGAGTCTATTTTTGTGAAATTGGTCACTGCTGTGGGAATATTACAAAGGATGGCGACTGGATTGGGGACCACTGGTAACTCTGACTCTACAATATTGTTCAACAGGAATAAGTCCTGAAACATCCTCCATGACAACCTTTTTGCTTTTTTTAATGGGTACACAGCCGTGCTGCATGGAGACTCTATTGACACTATTACACCCTGTTTCCATAATTGTACAATGGTGGACTAAATCTCTTCATCTACTTCTTTGGTCAAAGGGTACTGCCTGATGCGTGGCAAGAATGCCCCTGGTTTCAGTTGATGTGAACTTTCTCTATCCCTTTTAAGAGACCAACATCATGGGAGCTACTGGTCCACAGCTCTCTGGCACCTTCTCTAAATCTTTCCTCAGGTGTGGTGTCAGGGTCTTAGCAAGGAGTATGGTATGGGGTACTTCTCTCTGTTCAAAGATTATCTGAGAGTGTATACAGATTTGAAACACCATCTATCCTGTGTTATCGGTGTCTCCAAACAATTGCTTGACAGACACCTGTCGCAAATGCTGTGCTAGGTCAATACATAGGACTGTATGCCATTCAATGTCATTCTTGTCTGTGCCAGACAGTATTACTTTGTCCGCCTTAGTGATCAGTGCCTCTAAATCTAATGTGGTAATGGTGCCTGGTGCTATCTCCAGGGGGATGGCTGGTTTAAATAGAAATTCTGTGGGTATGTGTAGTGTTTTGTTCTCAATCACAGGCACCCAACCTAACAGAACTGTTACCTCATAGAATAAGACATCTGGATGGAGTAACATGCCCTGCAGGGCGCTGTGGCCACAAAATGCGTGTATTACTGCAGTAGCCATAGCATGGTCTGTGCATGAGGTAGAACACACTGCCCTGCTCAGTGAATGAAATGGTCATGTTCAACTTGCTCATGATGTCCCTGCCCAGGAGGTTCATTGGGGTGTCTCGTGAATACATTAAAGGTGCTGACAACTCTTGTGTGCCTATTGAGATGAATAAATCTTCAGTGAAAGGAGCCAATACAACAGCACCAGAGAATCCCTGCATGTCCATTATTTCGCCGGACCGAGGAAACTTCCCCTCCATAAAGCAGGACTTGGTAGCTCCTGTATCAACCATAAAATAAAATGTTTGATCCCCTATCTTCACTCCCACTCTGGTTTCCTCTTCTGGATCAGACATTACTGATAGGACTGGGCACGTCAGATCCCTCTGTGTGCTGCCCTATTGTGGGGGCTGGGCTGGGCTGGCCATTTGTGTCTGAGGGAGATTTGGTGCTGGGTCTTAAAATAGCTGCAGCTGCACTAGACCTGGTGCATGTGTGGTAATGGGGGGATGCATTTGGGATGGTGGATGGTAAGTGAGCGAATTCACTGGAATGTTAGGGTTGTAGGACATGGGTTGCCTGCTTCTGCATTCTCGTGCAGAAAGTCCTATCTTCCCACAAGACCAACACTGTATTCCAAACCTAGGTCTCATTTCTCCCCATACACCCCCTCTGACTCTCTGGTAACTGCCCCTTCGACTCTGGAAACCTCCCATATCTCCTCTGCCATCTCCTTACCCTTCTGTTATCCCTGCAGAAGATTCTGGCCCTGCTGCCCTTCTGTGGTGTTAGTAATCACGGCTCCTTCCATGCTGAATTTAGCCAGCTTTTTCTGTACTCGTTTTGCTTCTGCCTTCTGCATTTTCTCTACTCTTGCTTTCTCCTTTTGTTACATCACTCTAAAATAGTGTACTATGTGTGCCTGTATTTCGGGCTATGCTGTTGTTTCAATGCCAACCACCTTATTCAAATTGACTTGAACGTCTGGGGGAAGATCCTTGAGGAACATTTGATAAAATGCAGCTACATTCTTGTCCCATGTGTCTCACTTCTCAACCAATTGTCATGTGTATGCTTCAGTTTGCCAGGAAGGATTTCACCCAACCCAATATTATTTCTGTGTTTCCTGCTCTTTTGCAAAAAGGCATGATGGGACTGCCATGGCCATCTGTGGAATATTTGTTGGGCAGCTAAAATTAATTACCACTGATGGGTGGTTTCCTTTCCATGGCTTCTCTGATGGTTGTCTAAAATAGGCCCATTATCACGTGTAGGCCTGAACATATTTTCAGTTTAACCATCCCATTAAAGTAATATTCATGGGAATATTATGTTTCAAAGCAGCATTATGCAGATTTGGAGACTATGCTTAAGCATAGCCAACTAGAGATGAGCACCACAATCCCAGTACGAATGTCGAAGAACATCAAACATCTTGCTTTGGTGATTGGCTTTACTGCTTTAGTGGAGGCACCAAGAAATCAGCATATACGTGTCCGAATTAAAAACTGATTTTGTATCACAGAAAAGGATAACCTTGGTTTTCACTGAATTATATTGAGGTTAAGGTAGTTTGACAGTTATATAGTCTCTGTGGTAGTTCACAGGTTTCTGAGCTTCTCATACACCTCACTATAACATTGAAATCTCAGGGGGTAATTGTAAAAAGTGGTTTGCAGAGATCCTTAAGCCCTATTACATAGTTACATGTTTCTCTCCCAACAAGATAAATATCGATCTTTTTACTTACATTTCTTATTAGATGCAAAGAAGAATGCACATCAAAAGATACATATTGAAGCGACAAAATATTTTAGCTC
This sequence comes from Ambystoma mexicanum, assembly GCF_040938575.1. NCBI lineage: Eukaryota > Metazoa > Chordata > Amphibia > Caudata > Ambystomatidae > Ambystoma > Ambystoma mexicanum. Next base: position 152,357,339 of record NC_090922.1, on the reverse strand, counting down.
ACATGAAAAATACCCCCATTGGTAACTGAATTACCATGTTAACCCCTAAAATAATTGTATTTCCAACTTAAAAAAAACTAAAGGGCAGAGTGCTACCACAATACATATTTTCCTGGAGCCCTGGGTTAGGTATTTTACATTCTATGAAAGTTAACTTTCTGCAGTATAATAGAGTTTGAAAGATTGCTCCAGGCTATAATAATAAATTGCTCAACAAACCTTCAAATGAATACACACGTTTTACTACTCTTTCCTGAGAATATCCTATGATTAGAACATTGCAAAATAATCCACTGAGGTCCCAGATGATAAACTAAGAGACACGTGGATATCTAAACATTAAGGCAAGGAACAAAGTAATTGTTGTGTTAATAACAGTTTGGCCACATTAAATGCATTTGCTAGTACACCAAGAACGCAATATTTCATTTTCTTTTTCTATATTAATCAATATTAAGAAATATGTTCTCAAACAGATTCAGTATGTGGATGTTGTGCAGGTGAAGATACACTTAAACACACATTCGGTGCAGGCCCAGTCCTTGGTGCATGCATACTCATAGATGATCAGGTGGTCGAACAAATGATAGTATTGCGGGAACTTTACTCAGCGCTGTTTCAAGAAAAGCTTGCAACCAGGGCAACAGATAAACAATCGCCTCCCACCATTTCTGCTCACTGTACGTTCTTATTTTCTTCCTAGTCTCTCCTTCAGGGCTTTTTCCTTCTTTACTGAAACACTATTTTTCTCCCTAATCTCTGTACTCTCACCAACCCGTCTAGGTCTCTTCCACCATTATTCTCTCCAATCCCCTCACACACCTACTCTCAAACATCACTCTTCTAATTTCTATCTCCTCTCACTATTCACCACCTACCCGCTCTTGGTCTGTTCCCCATTTCTCTTTCTCCCCCCCTTTTTTCACACCTCACTCTCTTGAACTCTTCTCTTTAACCCACCTTTCATTTTTCTGTTGCTCTAAACGTACCTGTTCCCTTTCATATAAATCCCCCACACTGTCCATTCTCTTAAACATCCTCTCCCATCTCTTTCACATGCACACAAATGTACATACACACAAACATTCATTTTACACTCATCCTCTGCTCTCACAGCTGCCTCACTCTCTCCCATTTCCCCCTGTCACCCACCTACCCTCAACTCTAACCTACCATGCACATTCTACCTACACACCCATATAGCTTTTTGACACCACCTTCCCAACATCAGTGGGAGCACACTTCCTCTCCCCACAGCTGACTGCCCTGCTGCATAGCCTCTCTCTCACCGCGATGAGCACCAGAATAGCTGACTCCCGACATCCTTTGCAACCAAGGTAAGCCCTTTTGGGGCTTGACATCGATCGAGTTGGCTGACCCAACGGATTTCAATGCGTGACTTGCCTGATTCATTTATTTTTTCACAAAAGCCAAAATGTGTATATTTTGAGCAACAGTAATCTCGCGCACGAATTAAGTGGGCATATTTCCATTGAATTACCATTTTCTAAGATGGCTGACTCATTCACCAGCACTGGAGTGCTTGGTGAATTCCATATCACACGATTGTGATTGGTTGCAGCAACGGTCATCTAGACCAATCAGTGCGCCGGCAGGTGAACGCCAGCCCCCACCCTTAAGGCCCACTCTTAAAGCCCCTGTCTGTGCCTGTCTGTGCCTGGAGGGCTCAGAGGGCCCCCACATCGCTCCTTTGTGCTCCCCCTGCAGCACCACGTGGAACAGGGAACAGGCATGCAGCCTTCAAACTCACAAACCTGGGCCTATTGAACCTTGTGCACCTCTTAAGAACAACCTGTGAGTTGTGGCTGTACATTGTTTTGACCTTTCACTTTTCTTTTCTTCCCTACTAACCTAAACAACTGTGGATCCAAGGTATGCCTATTCCATTCTACCTCCATGCCTTACTTAATCCTTCCTGATACTGCATTTCTGTGTCTCTTGTGCAATTTCGAATCCTGGTGTGTTTTTTAACATCTCTGCACCAATTGAGGTACTAAAGCATTCCCAGTGTATCTGTTTCTTTTGGTTCCCTTGGCAACTAGGCCGCCTGCTGAGTTTGTGCTCATAATGTGCTGTGCAGTCCCTCCTCTTTCTTCTCCTATTCTCTGCTGCCCCTATGGCACTCTCCATCTCTCCTATCTTTTCTAACTGCTATACTATACCTATCCTCCCTCTCTCACAAAGTCTAGTAGAAAAAAGCTTAAAAAAGACATCATGACCAGTAAACCTAGCCTACCTATCGCAGACACCTATGACAGTGCAACATCCAGACAGATATTCACTGATATCCTCTTCTCTGTCCCCTTCCCAGATCTATGGTCTCCTCATCTCATCTCTACTCTCTCTCCTCACAAATGGTGGCACTAGATGGGAAGTACTCTTGGCGGGCTTTACATCATCCTGGTGTATTATTAATGTCTATTACACGGGCACTATCTTGGTTTAGGGTCCTCAACACAAACTCCTTCTCTTTGACCGGCGCTGGCCATCCCTCATCAACATCCTTCCCACACCTGCTACTCCTTCTTCCACTCTTTCTGTCCCCACCACCCTCTGACTTGTGTACCACGTTCCTGTACCCCTCCTCAGAAATCCTTCAAAGGTGTTGATCTCTTGCATCTAGCCACGCTTAATGCCCGTTCAGCCATCAAACACTCTGCCAACATCTGCCTCCTCCTTGAAGACCTTGACCTCGATATCCTCACCCTTGCTGAGACATGGTTCAATGCCATCTCAGTCATTTCTTTTGACCCCCCTCTCCCTGTTGGCTTTAAGATCATCACCAAGCATCACCCTAACCGTGCTGGTGGTGGGGTTGTTCTTATCTTCCCAGAGTGGATCCCTTCTTCCCTCATACCCACCCAGACTTGCTTTTCCTTCGAGAGCCTGGTTTGCAAGCTGGACATCCCTCTGACTTCCTTCCTGACCATTGCCACTATCTACAGTCCACCAGACTCTACCACCCTCTTCCTCTCTGAATTGGCTGATTTGTGCTCCCCTCTCTTCACAACCATCTCTAAACTCCTTCTCCTGGGCGACATCAACATCCACCTTGACTCCTCATTCACGGCACTCACTCTCTTCTGTGACCTCTGAACCTCACTCTCCCTCTCCATTGTGCCCTCTGGTCCTACCCACTCAGCTTCCTTCATCCACACAGATCTGTCACTCTCCCTCCCCCGACTGATCACCCCTCTCTCCTGGTCAGACCAGGCTCTCCTCCCACCTGGGTCCTCTCAGCCCTCTCACTGCACCTCCCCCAGCCCTACAAACTTTGTTCATGAATATTCGATGAAACGACTGTCAGCTGCTTCCTTGGCATCAACCTTCACCCACCCTCTCTCCCCACTACAGACACTTCCTCTGACTTTGCTCTCAGCAAACTCCATCTTGCCATCACTAGTACCCTTGACATTCTTGCCCCAGTCATGAGGATCTGCCTGAAACATGCCTCCAAGCGTAAAACCTGGTATGACTCTGAATTTGCAACCATGAAAAGCAAGTGCAGAGTTGCGGAACAGAAGTGGCATATCTCAGGCTCACCGTTTGACTAACCGGCCTGCCGCTTGCTCCAAAGGCTATACCGACTCTCCATTTGCTCCAAGTAAAGGGCCCACATTCAGGCTTGAGTCTTTGGTGCATCCAACAACATGGCTGAACTCTTTAGATTCTGCAAGGAACTAGCCAACCTTCCACAGTCATCTCCTCATCTATTCCCGCCAAGGCCCTCTGCAACGCACTGGCCACACACTTCCCTGCAAAAACCTAGGACATACTGAGCACCCTAGTAACCCTCTCCCCCTCCCCTTCCCCTGCCACCCTGCCTCCTATGGCCTTCCATCCCCCTCTCACTCTCTCTCCTCCTTCTCTCTTATCACACCTTATGAGGTCAGCAGAGTTGTCCCTTGTGCGCCCCCTCCTGAAAAACCTTCTGTAGACCTGACTTGTCCAACCAACTACCACCCCATATCTATTACCCCCTTCCTTGGGAAACTCTTAGAGAAAATGGACCTCCCCCAACTGACCCAGCACACTGAACTTGTTGGTTGCCTACACAAACATCAATCTGAATTCTGAGCATCTAGAGGCTCAGAAAAGGCTCTTCTGAACACCAGTGAGGAACTACTCGCTACTCTTGACTCCAACTCTCCAGCTGTTCTCATTCTGCTTGATCTCTCCTCTGCATTTGGCATGGTCAACCACTCCATCCTCATAAAATGTCTCCACAATACCCTAGGTATCTCGGAGCAGGCACTGTACTGTCTGACCTCCTTCCTCAATGATCATCCGTCCCAGATTATTCTGGGTTCTTTCTCCTCCCCACCTCTATAGCCACCTGCGATGTACCCCAGGGCTCCAACATTTCTCCCTGGCTCTTTAACACTTATCTTGCTCTGGTTGCACACCTCATTTCCACCTTCTCCTCCAGCCTCCAGTGTTATGCAGTTGACACACAACTTTTCTTCAAACTTCCTTTTGATCCTCTCCTTACTTCCTCCATTATCCCTGACTGCCTATCTGCCATCCAGTCCTGATGTACGTGCAATGATCTCTGCCTCAAAGCCAGCAAGACCGAGATCCTTCCTATTGGGACTCCTGCTCCCTCTTTCTTCCCCTCACTCCGGCCATCTTCTATGGGCTCTCCCTCATCTCCTTCATCTGAAGCCAGAAACCTTGGAGTCATCTTTGACTCCTCCCTTCCCTTCCTCCTTCACATGCAGGACCATCCAAGAAGGCCCACTTCAACTCCACCTCTCAAAGGAATTATTCCTTTCCTCAACATCTCCCAGTGTCTCTAGAGCTCTGGTTCTCTCTAGGCTTCACTACTGCAATAACATCCTCCTCAATATACCCTCCTCTTCTCTAAGACCCCTCCAGCTAATCCAGAATAGGGCTGCAAGGCTTAATGTGGGCCTCAAGCCCAGGTACCGCATCAAATTCAAATCCCTCTGCATCACCCATAAGGCTGTCTACGGTCAGGTACCACACTATCTACAGTTGGCTCTCACTAAATACTCTCCCTCCAGATATTTATGGTCCTTCGGCATCAATGTCTCTGTGTGTCAAGCGCTTCACTAAACAGCGAGCTGGTGGTCAATCTCTTTTCTCAGCTGACTGCCTCCTATGGAACAGCCTCCCCTTCCTCTTTGTCTTGAGCCGGATACCCTCAAATTCCAGAAGCTCCTCATGACCTTCCTTTTCACCTCCTCGTTCCCTTCCTCCATCCTCTGATAAACCACACAGTTGCTGAGATCAGTGACCAGGGCCCTTATGTGTCCTCCTGGGTTCTGGTCTCACACACCCAATCGCCTTCAGCCTCCATCCGCTCCCATTACTTGTTGCTCCCAGCACTTGCCTTGGCGCCCACTGACCTATGTCAATATATGCCTGCACTTTTTTATTGGCAGCTGACCACTTTCACCAAGACACTAACAGCTGCTTACTCCCTAGCCCTTCCCTCTTTGTTACACCTGCTACTTACCCCCACTTCCTCATCCCCTCTCTCTCTGCACTTGCACGTTCTGAATGTTCACAAGGCTTAGTATCTTTCATTGTTATATTTGGTTCTTCCCCATGTTCCCTCCCTTTTGCCCTGTGGGCACTTTGAAACACAATGTACTTGCTGTATAAGGGCCTTACAAATGCACAATAAATATATCCTCTACCTTTCACCCACCTACTTTCAAATCTCACCTACCACGCACATTGTCACTACACACCCACATATGTCCTCTGCCTCCAACAGCCCCATTTTAAATGGCACGGCGTGTTCAATAGAGGAGGAAAAGTGAGGTGTAATGCTTTTCCGCTTCCATTTAATGCACCGATCCATTCTGGAGCAATGTATAAGTGGAGAAGAGTCATGGGGCACAGATATGAACCCCATTGTGCTGACCTCATTTGTGTTGTCAGTGTGCCTCGTGTATCCATGCATGATATTTGTATGCCTGCATACAACACATGGATTCCGATCAAATCGATTTTGCACCTGGTCACAACCAGGCAGATTTTACACAAATCCATTGGATAACTCTACTTGCTAAGAGTATTGACAATCAGCGTTCACTTTTTTTACTGGGATTGGCAGGAAAATGAAAGAGTAAAAGCAAGTTTACTTTACTCTTTTCTTCTCCCCTCTGCAGTATGTGTACAATTGATCGCTGGGGACAGCTACTTATGTTGGGGGTCCGCTAGATGCAATTTACATTTCATACACAATGAGGCTGCACCTGTCTTGTCCACATATGTTTCACCTTCCTATATCTCACACGACCCACTCTCTCTCACGCACGCAGCATTTCTTTTTCTGACTCAATTTGCACAAGCAGCCCTTTCCTTTATTATTTTCTCTGAACGAACTTTTCTGTTCATTGTGACCGGGGGTGTTGCTAGGTCTGGAAAAGACCCGGGGCTACGCTAATGGCCTAGCCATCTTGGTTGTAGCTCCTGAGATTCTATCCGGAGCTAGAACCAAAGGACCAGGGGCTATAGCCCCCTTAGCCCCCCCAGCAACGCCTCTGATTGTGACATACTTTGCACACATATTTCTACAGTTCGTGCTTTACTTTACACAGCATCTCTTACGATGTTTAAGTTGCAGAAGTACCCCTGCTCGCACGTACATTACACAATCCGCATTTACTTGTTCTCAATTCATTATTGTTCATTTTCCATTATTTTGCACAAGAACGGCACTTTTCAACAGTATCACTGCAGCTTCTCACTTGCTTTGGAGCAACACATCACACCTTCAATGTTCCTCATTTCCGTCTCGCCCCCACCTATCTTCTCAGTCTCTTACCTTCATAAGTCACATGGTCACTTCGTATCCTCTATCTGTTCTAAAACACCCCTCCCACCTCTAAGTTCAATTCCTCTCACTGCTCATTCTCTTTATCTGCACTCACCTGCTCTCCCCATCTCCTTCGCCTTATCTTCCTGCTTTTCGTTCTTCTTTTTTCTATCTCACCTGTCAACCCTCCTCCTCATTCCACTTGATATATCATAGGCCTCTCAGTTAAATAATATTACATCTTGCAGAGGATAGCTCATTCCCATCTCTCCAAACGCTTCTAAAAGGAGTATGTTCTTATGGAGGGATATTGCCATGTATTGACACAGCTACTGTGGACATGTTTTCTTATACCATAAGTACTGGCATTCTGTTCGATGCAAACATGAGTATTTTCCTACATTTGAATTCTGGGATATTTTGGTTCAGCCAGCATGGAAATGTATGGGCACAGTTAGTGTGAAAATGTTGTTGAAAATGGTTTTATACTGGCATGTATTATGAGCGAAGGCATCATGAAAATACACTGGGAAATGCTTATGTTGTCTGGTGGCTTGCAAACTGTCTGGCTTGTTACCCAGTTTTACACAAAACATGTGCTGTACAATGCACTATGTTTACCAACTATTACCCTCGACCATGCAGAGATATTTTCAGGAGAATAGTTACGCCCCTCAAATTAAAACAAAACACAACTCCTACAGGATTGAAAGTGACCATTGCTGCCATAGACAGGCTGTCCTGTCTATGCCACTAATGTTCATTTTAAATCACTTGCATGAAGCTGCTGCCACAACCTATCCATGCCAGTAATGGTCACTTTAAATCTTATGCATGAAGGCTGAATCGTTTCATGCATATCGTTTAATGTGACTGTTACTGGTATAGATTGTGGCAGCAGCCTCTTGCATGGTATATACACTGACCCTTACTGGCATGGATGAAAATGGTATACAGTGCTCCTATGTAGTGTATTGTTGATGACATGGCATTTACTTGATTGTTTCATGTTTAACCATGGAGAACCACCTATAAATTGCAATGCGTTTTGCCTATTTTTTTCCCAAAATGGTGCTTCAAAATGTATAATTTCAGCACATTATTTTTAAAACAATTCTCACGGGGAAAACCCCCCCTGAACCTCCCTAACATTTTGTGGGCTCCCCCACTATGGTCGGTTGCTTGCGCTAATGTAAGAAAACATTTATAACCCTCTACTGAAAACATTCGCCACCCAGCGAAAGATTGGTCACCCATCAATCATTTAGAAATCTAGGTGCCCCTTCAGGAGCTAATGCCGCCCACCTGCCACCGGCACCAAAAGCTGCCTTCCACCAATGGCAAGCTCCGTTTTGCCTTTGTCCACTTTGCCTGTCCCTAGAAATGGCCTTGACTTTAAAGGATTTATTTCAATATTTCAATAAGGCTAAGGCGTTGTCACCTGAAGGATGATGTGTCATGCCCTCGGCTCTATTTGCTGTCTTAAGGAATTCAACTCAGCCTACCAGTGGCCAGATAATCTAACCTTTGCATCTGAAAATACAGTGCGCAAATGTGCGAATCACCAGTTTTTCTGTCTAGGTATATGTCATTGAGCATGTAATTGGGCAAACAGGCTTTGTCACAATCTGCCTGGAAGGAATTGGGCCAGAACAAGAAAGAGCTGCACTCTTGAAAAATGTGTCTTGCGGGAGGGTCATGCCAGCCAGAGGCACACAAACTCATTGATTGAAATCTCCATTGTTTGGAGCTAAAGGCTTGTTTAGGATAATGTGTATACACACAATGCATTGCTCATGTGGCACTGAACTGGAGGTGGACTTACACTGATGGCTACTGGGAGGCGCAATGGCATGTGTGGTATGGCCAAAGTGGCTCTTTCACATTGTAGGTTATAGTGTTTTTTTTAAACATCCATGGCTAGTGGGACGCAAGTATTTTTGTTAGTGCATATATTTACGATTGTGACCTTTTACACTCAAATAAAAACAATTTCAAATATATAATATGGATAGACTACTCTTGGATTTTGGCAAGATGGAATTCTAGACATGATTCCAGTTAACGGAATACCCCAATTTCGCTCACGTAGGAACTCACTAGTAGTTCCAAGTCCCTAAACCGTACACTCCTATAATATATGTTGGAATGATAACTTGTTTGGGCCAGCAAGTAATCACTACCGGTAAGACCATAATGTATTTTGGCCCAGAACTTGCATGCCACAACAAACCACAGTGATTTTAAAGGCTGCTAGCGCAGTTCTAACCTCATTGCCCCCACTGGGACTCCTTTTGGCAAGCTCAACAGCGACCACAGTATTTTTCCTTCGAGCTTGAGTAGCCAGGTAAGCAAATTATTAGGGAAAACTTCATATAAAATTGTAGGGACCATTGGGGACTTGTATGCTAGTATTTTTGCCTCAATACAGGGGCTGCCCTGCTGATCATTAATTCTTTTATTTATTTATTTATTTATTCGCATTTGTATAGCGCACTTGCAGCCCATGGACATCGAGGCGCTGTTACAAGTAAGTGTTGGATTCTTAATTCAGCAGATATGCATGAGACCAGAGGTCTTATGGATACAAAATTACAGGCATAGTTGCAGGTGAGGCATGATATTCATAATACAGTAACAGAATGCATTGGGGTACTTTTCATACAAAGAGCTTGGTTTTAACTGCTTTGCGGAAGGCTTGGTGGGATTCAATCATTCTGATGTGAGGTGGCAGTGCGTTCCAGTGGGTGGCAGCCCGAGTGGGAAAGCTGGCGCCGCCAGCGCGCACCTTGCGTGATTTGGGCGTGACAATCGTGTTGGAATAGCACGTTCTTAATGGTCTGGTGGCAGAATGCTTGGAGATTCTTTGGGTCAAGTATGGTGGAGCAAGTTCATGGAGGCATTTGTGGGTGAGGGCGAGTGTTTTGAAGACAATCCTCTCTTTCACCGGGAGCCAATGTGCCTGTCTTCTGACTTCTGAGATGTGGTCTTTTCTAGCGGTACCTGTGGCCGCCCTAAGTGCATTGTTTTGAACTAGCTGAAGTTTGGCCAGGTTCTTGTTGGAGGTCCCAACGAGTAGGGCATTACAGTAGTCCAGCCTGGATCCAATTATTGCCCTAGCAATGGTGAGGCAATTCTGGCGTGACAGGAAAGGTCTGGCAGCGTTGAGGACTTTCGAGTAATAGGCTGAGGAGGAGGCAATGGCATTGACCTGTCTATCCATTGACAAGTCGGAGTCTAGGTAGACTCCGAGTGTCTTGACATGTTTGGAGACCTTGATGGGAATGTTATCAATAGTGAAGGAAGTGTACTGTTCACCGAGGTTCCCCAACGTGGAAGGTGCTCCTATGAGGAGCAGTTCAGTTTTTTCACTATTAAGGCATAGCCAGTTATCTGCCATCCATGATTGGATAGTGGAGTAGATGGTGGTAAGAGTTTTAGTATCCGCCAAGTAATCGCCTGTGAGTGGGATGAGGACCTGGGTGTCATCCGCATAGTTAGTATACGAGATGCCCAGGGAGTCAAGGATGCTGAACAGTGGCCTCGTGAAGAGGTTGTAAAGTGTGGGCGCGATACATGAGCCCTGAGGCACACCGCAGGTGATGTGGCTAGGGGTGGCACAGGCTGAGTCGGAGAAGACTTTCATGGCCCTTTCTTTGAGGAAGGAGGTAATCCATTCGCAAGCTTTGGGGGAGAAGTTAGCTTGGGTAGCTAAATGGCGACACAAGGTGTTGTGGTCCACCAGGTCAAAGGCGGCGGATAGATCCAGGAGCAGAAGGAGAGCAGGTTTCCCTGCGTCTCTTAGATCGTCCATTTGGTTCTTTAGGTCCAAGAGAGCCGTTTCGGTACCGTGTCGTGGGCGGAAGCCAGATTGCCGCAGGCCGAGGAGACGGTTTTCTTCAAGGAACTTTTGGACTTGCAGGTAAACTGCTTTGTCCAGGATATTCAGCAGGAAGGGTACAGTGGTGATAGGTCGATAGTTCCCCGGGACCGTGGGGTCCAGCGACGGTTTTTTGAGGAGTGGGCGAACCCAGGCCTCCTTAAATCCTGTTGGAACGTGGCCGGACTGGAAGGATGAATTGATGAATGCTGTGAGAAATGGAGCTAGGATCTGTGCTGAGTCTTTAATGAGACTAGCTGGACAAGCATCTCCCTTACAGTTGGAAGGTTTGATGGACTTGAGCAAGGCGATGACCTCGTGCTCAGTAATATCTTTGAAGTCAAAAGATGGAGAGGGATTAGAGGTGGAGGGTGTGGTGGGTTGACTATGCAGGTTAGTTATGAGGCGGGAAAGGGCTTTTTGGTGGCCACGAATTTTAGTTTGAAGAGTGTTAAGCTTGTCTAGCATTGCGGATTGGATGCTATTGCACCAGTTGTCATCTTTGATGAGAGCGGGAGGAGGAGAGGATGGTTTTTCCAGTTCCCTGAATATGGTGAAGATTTCCTTTGACCCCGATTTGGCGTCAAAGATCCTAGCGTTGAAGGAGGCAGCTTTAGCTGTGGTGATGTTAGTTTTGTAGGATTTAGAGATGGCTTTGAACGCATTTTTGGTGGCTTCTGAGGGGTTAGCTTTCCAGGTGGAGAGGGCAGTCCTCTTTTGCGCGCGTTGTTCAAGAAGTTCTTTGGAGAACCAAGAATTAGCGTGTTTGGTTTTCTTGGCTTTTTTGAGGGTCAGTGGCGCAACGGAGTCAACTGCTTGGGTGATGATTTCTTTGAAAGTGTTGGCTAGGGTTTCTGGGTTATTGGAGAATGGGGCCTGCAAGGCCGGGTTGCGGAGGTAGGGTGCTAAATTCTCGACTGTGAGCTGGTGGGAGCTCCTGGCGAGAGTAGCTGGGCAAGGTGCCGGAGGTGAGTTGGTCTCTTTTTTGGTGCGAAGGTTGAATTGGATGTAATGGTGGTCAGACCATGGGATGGGCGTGTTTTCCGTGACAAGTAGTGAGCAGCTATGTTGACTGATCCAGTCGAGGGTGCGCCCTTTGATGTGGGTGGAGTCAGAGACAGATTGCGCAAAGCCCAGGGTGGATAGGGCGTTCTTGAGGGTTTTGGCATGGGGGTCCTTGGGGTCATTGAGCCCCAGGTTGAAGTCGCCCAGGAGTATGACCTGGGAAGTCTTTTTGATGTTGTTGGACAGTGCGAAGATGATGGTGTCATGGAAGTCAGTGCAAGGACCCGGAGGTCTGTAGACAATGTGCACTGTTATGGTGCAGTTAGGAGAGACATAGATTTTGAGTGGGAGGTAGTCACTATTGTGGTCAAGTTGCCCTGCCATTTCCCTAATAGCAAAGGATTCCCTGGCGATGAGGGCCACGCCACCACCTCTCTGAGAGGTGCGGTCCTTCCTGAAAATGGAGTACCCAAGCGGAATAGCCAGAGATAGTGCCGGGCCTGAACTTTCATTGAGCCAGGTTTCCGTGAGGAATAGAAGGTCAAGATTGTCCTTAATGATCAGGTCATTGATGTCGAGGGCGTGGGCAGGTACGGAGTGAGCGTTGAGCAGGGCGCAACTAAGGGTGTGGACCGTAGAAGGTGAGGTGGAGGTGGGTGGTCTGGGGGGGGGGTAGTGGGTGGGTCAGGGATAGGGGGTAGTATTTTTTTGGACTTGGTCGTGGTGTCAGCATTAGGCATAACAGGCAGTGCAGAAACAACATTGGGCATAGGGGCAGCAGTATCAGGAGTGTCAACAATATCAACATTTAGCATGGGAGCATCACAAGGCATAACAGACGGTACATAATCCACATGAGGTATAAGAGCAGCAGAGACAGTAGTGGCAACATTGGGCATGTAAGCATCGCTTGGCCTGGGTGTGGATGGTAGTTCCGCGACAGTGTTAGTAATGGGTCTTTTGATTTGGGCGTCTGATGAGTTTGGGCGGAGATGAGGTGCAATGGCTTCAGTATACAATGGTGCCATGGTGCAGGCAGGCCTGTGGGGCACAAGAGTGTCATCCGGGTAGGTCGAGTTAAAGTTGTGCCTGCGTGACGGCGGCAGACATCTGAGACCTACCTTTAGGTTACGGTCAACAATATTCGGGGTGTAGGTGATAGAGGGGCGGGTGCGCGACCGGAGTCGTGCGTTTCTGAAGGTGCACGGCACTGTGCACAAAGTAGTAGGGAGGGCCTTCCCCCATGATGGGGGGGACAAGCAAATATTAAGGCAAGTGGCCTTACCTTGTGTGGGGCAGCATAATAGCGCCTTGCGCGCCGTCGAGCAGCGGAGAGCTGCAGAGAGCGGCGTCGGCCTTTGTAGGGCCAACCATTGAAGCCACGCTTTATGGATAATTCCCTTGGCTATATACGCCACAGGCAAGTCAGGCATAATGAATGTACCCAGGTATTTATATTCCCTTACCTGTTCTAACTTGGTATCAACTAGCCACCACTCGAAACGAGGCGAACAGTAAGCTCCCTTACTGCAAACCATAATCTTAGTCTTGGCTGTTTTAGGGCTCAAACCCAGTTCTCTAGCAAAGTGACACAGGGCCCGAGGAGACCAATGAAGTCCCATCGGGGAACAATCCAAGATCACTGTATCATCAGCATAGGACAAGCCTGGTAAACCTTCATGTCCATAACACCACAGGTTATTCTAAACTGTTTTCATGACTGAGGGCAATTCAGAAGTATATAAATTAAAGAGTAGAGGACCCAGGGAACATCCCTGCTTCAATTCCCAGCTAGTAGGAAAAATTCGCGACACCTGTCCTTGTGACAACCTAACCCTGACTTTGATCGCACTATATAGCGCTTGTATAAACCTCAATATTGATGGATCACTGTCCCAACTGGCCTGCATTTCCCTGAGCTTGGATCTATTAACACTGTCAAATGCAGTCGTATAATCTACAAAGCAAAGATATAAAGTCAATCCTATATAACAATGAGTGTCCGAGATTAGCGTTAACAGGATCCAGATAGAGTGGGTTGTCGCACAAACTTTCCGAAAACGTGTCTAGTGATATTTTAGTATACCTTTCTCTGACACGCAAGCCAATAGCAGCTCTAAAAGCAAATAGTTTGGACGTGAAATCTAGCAGTCCTAGAAGTATACAATTTGAGGGTTGATTTCGGACATGTATGAGTATTGAGTAATGGGTTGCTTTTTAATACCACATTGCAAAGACCATCTGGGCCTGCAGCACTAGCGGCTTTAGACTTCATTGTACAGGACACCAGATCAGCTTCCCTAATATGTCTGCTGACCAGCGTATTGTGCATGGGCTTTACTTCCTGTATAATAGCAGATTGATCTCTCCCACCAAACATGCTAGCAGCATATCCATCCCATTCTGTCTCTGAGAGACGTGCAATCTCATTGACATCATTACTTGTCCCGTGGCCTCGAAGGCAGTGCATTGGCATCATGAATCCTGATTAGCCAGTTTATATATTTCCTAACCGCATCATTTTGTGAGAATCTATGGCCCTTCACCCAGTTTGTATACCTTCCCTTAGCCATTGTTCCGCTTTCTATTCTTTCCTATACCGTGTACAAATCCAATCGTGTTATCCTATAGACTACCGCATTTTGCTCTCTTATCCTTTTTGCGATTTCAGAATCAAAATTGAGACCAGATTTTGAGATATAATTCCTTTTGGAATTAGATCTGATATTCGAGGGTCCCAGTAGCATTTTTATACTTCCCAATACCCCTCACTGTACTGAATAATCTCGTCCTTCTTCAAACCACAGTTACCCACCACAGTGTTAAACTTTTCAATGCTACCCACTGTCCATCACAATCTGTTGCCCTGTGTGTTCACCACTGGGTTATGGACGAAATAATCTCTAAATTTACTCCCAAGCATGTTACAAGTTAGCAGAAGCATAGCATGATCACTAGCCGTCATGGGCCTTATCTTCAGCACAGTGTTATATTTACATTTTATTTATTTATTTAGAGTTATAAAGCGCCAGAGGCCCATGGGCATCATAGTGCTGTTACAGGATACTTAGCTTGTGCAGAACATACATTTGCATCATGAGACATCGTCATTCAAAACATTTAACATAAAGAGATACAGGTTACTTCTTTGATGCAAGCGAGCCGATTGTAGGTCAGGCTACACAGAGGCATTACATACAGTAGTAGCGGTGCATGTGGATCTCTCTAAGGGATGGGTGGGCTAGTGGAACAGTTGTGTTTTGAGTGCCCTGCAGAATAAGGAGATTGAGGGTTCTTTCCTGAGGGCGGGTGGTAACGGATTCCAATTCTTGGGGGCTAGGACAGCAAAGCTAGATCCTCCTGTTTAGAGTCCTTTGTAGGTAGGGACCATGAGCTGGTTGCAATGTTGGGTCCATTTAGGTTTGATTGAGGTA
This sequence comes from Ambystoma mexicanum, assembly GCF_040938575.1. NCBI lineage: Eukaryota > Metazoa > Chordata > Amphibia > Caudata > Ambystomatidae > Ambystoma > Ambystoma mexicanum. The sequence goes on along the minus strand of NC_090922.1, from coordinate 152,342,206 downwards.
GCTCTGTGGATAACTTCAGACAGGTAAGGCTGACCGTTTGAGTTAGAAATGCGTGTGCGATGTAGAGCGATTTGAAAAGAATTTGCTCTTTCACTGTGAGCCAGTGGGCATTTCTTCTAGCCTGGGAGATGTGCTCTCTCTTGGGAATGCTGAGGGCTGCTCTTAATGCGTTGTTTTGTGTAGTTTGCATTTTATTCAAGTTTTTGGAGGATGTGCCTAGGAAAAGGACGACGCAGAAGTCTGACTGAGCCCCCACAGTGGCCCTTGCTAGGGCTAGGCAGTTTTGAGAGGAGAGGTAGGATTTGACAGCATTAATGATCTTCGTAGTTAGTGCCGCAGATGATGCTATCGCTATTACTTGGCGTGACATGGAGAGTGTTGCATCTAGGTATACCACTAGAGTTTTGGCAGCTGTTGCAGTGGTGATGGTCGTGTTGTCAATGTTGAAGGATGCATACTTTCTATCCAGTTTGCTGAGGACTTGTTTGGGACCTACCAGAAGTATTCCTGTCTTGCTCCATTGAGACAAAGACCATTAGCTGCCATCCAGGCTTGGATGATGGAGTAGATCTTGTTGAGTGTGGCTGCATCTTGTTCATAAGAGCCAGTAAGTGGGAGAAAAACCTGAGTACCATCTGCATAAGTTAGTGTATGCTATGTCATGATCGTCAAGGTCGTTGAAATGGGGAGGGTGAAAATGGTGTGAATGGTGGGTGAAATGCAGGATCCCTGGGGGACTGCGCAGTAAATGGGAGTAGGGGTTGCGCAGTCCTGGTCGGAGAATACCCTCATGAGTCTTCCTTTGAGGAAGGAGGTGATCCAGGATGTAGCTTGCGAAGATTTGCAAAGATAAAATTTATATGACTGCTAGAGGGGCCATTTGTCCATGTAAATTACAGCTCCCCGCTTTAGGCAGTAGGGGACTAAGCTCAAACTCGTTAATGACCCACTTCCATTTCCTAGACCTTTTTCCCCTCCCACCCGGCCTACCCACTCTGATGTGATGTTCTTTGGCACATTCCAGATTGAACTTGCCAGTTACAATAATACGCCCCCTCGGATAGCGAGCATGCCAGCTTCTCAAGTTCTGAGAGACTATGGGGGTCATTCTGACCCTGGCGGTAGGTGGTTAGCGGCACCGGTAAGAATGCTGGTGCCGTTAACCCCTACTGACCTCTTCCGAGGTCCCTTAGCGGGTACCACCAGGGCCAGCTGATTTTACCAGCCGGCCTTAGCGGGACCCGTTAAGGGACAATGGAGCTAATAACAGGCCCCCAATTTGCGTGCCCGTTATTAGCTCCTTCCCCATTCCCATTGACCCCTATGGGAGATCAAAAGGGAATGGGGAATGGTTTTCGAAATAGGGTCTTACTGGGTCTGCATAGGTCGGAATATCCCGGTAAATCCCCCTTCCGACACCACGGACCCGGACCCGAGTTTGGAGGCAGCCATGGTGCGAATAGCACCATGGCTGCCGCCAAACTCGGAATGACACCCTATATCAATTAGCTCTACCGTTGACTTCCCTCCAGGGGGGTCGTATAAGGTAGCCAGAAGTATCGGGTCCTGGCCCATATGAAGAGTGTTAATATGAGCAGCCAAAAAGTTCTGACACACTGTTAATTCGATATTCGGAGATATTAGTCAAAACGTTAGCTCCAATGCATAACCACCTTTTGGACTGCCTCTTAAAGGAACTACAGATGCGCGGAAAAGTAGAGTATACCCATCTAACTAAAATGTTGACCATAGCCAAGTCTCCTGGAGACAAAAACTTTCTACCTTTCTAATCATTGCCAGAGATTCAGAATTATTCAGGAACGAGTCAAGGCCTCTGGTATTCCAGGAATGTAATTGAATAGTATTAGTATCCTCCAAAATCGGAGGTCAGCACTGTTCCTGGGCCACCCTTGACCATTTACCCTCTTGCCTAGATACAATTTGATTCTTGGCACTTTTCTCCATACTCGGCCACACTTTAGGCGTATGAAGAATAACATGGTGCTTAGGATTTAGTGCTTTAGAATGAAAGACAAAAATGTCAAACCCCAACTGATGTAAAACCCTTGCGTTGTTACATTCACGTTGCATGACTAAAGGGGGGATAAAAGAAACTAAAGCCCAGTTATCAATACTATCAAACCTGGGCAACTCGATCCTACAAATATCCTTGCTTGAGATTGTACATAAGTCTGGGATTAAATGCAAAACTTCCATTAACCATGTCCGATTTAAAAAAAGGGATAGGGGCAGTGGTATTTGTCTGAACAAATTTGATATGGTGGAGATCCATATACCTACTGGAATCGCTTTCCTCCCCCTGAATAGGTTGTGCCTTTGATCTCTGTTTTACCGGATCATGCCATGTAACTTGTTTATGAAGTTCCTGAGTACATGGCCCTTGCTCAGCATCAACCCTAGCATACCCACCACTTTGGTGCCTTTCCACTACTCCACTCACTGCCTCCTTATCCCTCACTGGGGCATTTTGGCAACAACATTCTGATCCATATGATCCTGAGTTAGCCGTTACCCCCAAGTTCTTTGCGGAGTCAGGATGACCATATAAAGTCTCTTTGATTGCGGTCAGACCCAGTGTCATGCAGGTTTCTGTTAGATTTGTCAGGTTAGACATAGGTCTGTTCGTTTAATCAGAATTTCGATCCAGGGCCAGAAAAAAACCTTCCCGGAATGGAAAGTAAGTTTTGCTGGTCCTTTCGTTAGCCACCCATCTATAGGGCCTCTCAAAAGTACCTCTGTCATCTCCAAATCTCCCTTGGGTTTGCTAACTGTCCTTCCCCTCGGATTAACATTGGAGGCCTGGAGGGCACCAGCTTTTGACTGCTTACATTTCTGAGTTTCCAGTGTGGAGCACCTCTCAAGTGTAGCCCTTTTTGCACATTGTTTATACTTTCAGGGGGAGTAGAGGAGCTGGACTTGTTCATAAGGGAAAACTCGGCAAAGATAGCCTCCAGGGCCCGGCTCTCTGATTCTGCCACTGCATGTGCCGTGGAATCCCCTGACTCTACCAGGAAATGGAAAGAGGAGACCCTTGTGGTGCCCACCATTAACACTTTGCCATAAGCCAAAGTCTTCCCATCTACCAAGTTCACATGATTATCCTCCCTCCTACTCATTGGGACATTGTCGTTTGTCAACTGTGGGCCCTTCTGTCCTTTAACTTTGCCTTTATCCAGTTCTTGTACCTCTCTTGGCCTCAGGATAATATTGTTACATCTTCCACGTCCTCTACCTTACGAACTACTATGTTCCCCACAGGCTCACGTTTCCACACACCCACATTACGTAGCCCCCGATGCTTACCTCTGCGCATGCAGACGAGGCGGCACCATTGCACCCGTCATGCCCGGGGGGGTCCATGGCAGGCTTGGTGTCTATCGCCCTTCTCTCCGTTGGCAATGTAATTGGAGGTTCCCATTTGGCCTCAATCACCGTTGCTCGTGTGGACCTGATCGTCACGTGAGGAGCCCAAACACAATCGGTATCACGTGACGACCCCCACGCATCAACGATTCCCTGTTGAGCTTCACGTGATTTTCTCCAATGGTTTAAATGCATTCAGAAACACCGAAACGTTGCTTCACAGCTAGTCTTTCTCTCGGACATTGCTACGCTTCGTATTTACCAGGATTTTTTGGTCACTTGACAACGGTCTGCCTAACTGATTGCTTTCTCTATGCCCTGAACTTGCCTTGAACACCATCGGAACTTTTGGTCACTCGAAAACGGTCTGCCTAAAGGATTGCTTTCTCTACACCCTGAACTTGCCTTCAACACCATCGGAACTTTTGGTCACTCGACAACGGTCTGCCTAACGGATTGCTTTCTCTTAACCCTGAACTTGCCTTGATTAGCTCTGGAACTCTAGGTTTACTCGACCACGGCCTGATTAACGGATTTTCTCCACGAACCACGATTTTTGGAACCTGGGCCTATGGCCTCTCACTAGGCGTTTGCCTGGTCAAGCACTCCAAACTCCAGTGCTTACCAACATCATACCAGAGGTTGTGGAAACCTATCCGAACCCGGGCTCAGGTCCAATCACTCTCCTTCCTTTCCGGGTGGGCCTACAATACACATACACTACACATAGGTAAGAACGTTTAGTTTCTATTCCTAGATACCCTGTAATATTGCATTTTGCCCTGTACTAATCCCACCTTGCCTTACAGCGCTCAAAGGGTCCTTTCGGCAGTTCCTGACTCCAGACTCGACAAACTACCACACCTGTGGCCTCAAGGATTGCACAGGCAGTGTTCATATAATTGCCTGTGTGGTACTTGGGGACAGAGGTATTCATAGCTGCACGACCGGCAACTCTGTGACAGACTGTGAAGCCTTCCCGGTTCGTCCAGACTATGAATCCCTCCGCCGGGGACCCTGTGACCGCATTAATGCATGTCCTAGAGGCCCTTAGGACCGAAATGGCCACTGCCACGACCGCCATTCACCACCGCCTTGATGCCCTCCAGAGTACACGTTTTCCCTTGCCCGGTGATGATGACGAACCCGGTCCTGCCTCTCCAGCCCAGCCTGCCCCAACTTCAGCCCCCGTTCCCACTCCAGTGTTGCTCCCGTTGACTCCCCCTCTTGCTGCTCCAGAACGCTTCCAGGATGAATCCCGGAAATATCGCACCTTCATAAATCAGTGTAAATTACATTTCTTATGCAAACCTCAGGCTTTTCCCGACTCTGTCACTAAGGCTGCCTTCCTTCTGTCTCATTTGTCCGGGGCAGCTGCCACTTGGGCAAATCCATTGTTGGAAAACGATCACCCTGCCTTATACGATTTCGATCTGCTGGTCGTAGAAATGGCAAAGGTATTCGATACCCGTTACAAGGCCCAGGCACGGGACCTGGAATTACTTAATCTCACACAGGGTAGGCAAACATTGATAGAATATATCACTCGTTTCAACCAATTGGCCGCAGAAACTTCCTGGCCAGAGGAAAAAAAGTCGATCGTTTTCTACCGAGGCTTGTCCAATGCCATGAAAGATGCTCTGTCGGTGGTTCCTGCTCTGCCTTCTGTTTTTTCGGATCTAGTTGATCTCACGCTGCAGTTAGACGCCCGCAGATCCGAGCGGAAGGCAGAAGCGACATTTACTAGTCACTCTTCCCCGGCACCTCCATCTACCAGTCCCGAACCCATGCAAATAGGCGGGATCCGCAGTCCAATAACACCGACTGAACGGGAACGTCGGAGGACAGATAACGCCTGCTTTTATTGCGGACTCAACGGGCACTATGTGAAAGAATGCCCTCGACGTCCCAGAAACAAGACTCCGTTTTTTCAGAAGGCTCGCCCATGAGAGAGGGGGCACCGGCGAGCCCTTCATTGACCCCCACTGAACCCGCCTTTGGTCCAATCAGTAGTAGTAGTGCAGGCCTTATTAAAACCAACCAGGGAGATCACACACACTGTCTATCCTGTGATCGATTCAGGGGCCACTGGCTGCTTCATGGACATTGCTTTAGCCCATAGTCTTAACTTACCGCTAATCAAAAAGGAGCATTTTGAGCCCGTACAAGCAGTCGATGGCACGTCCCTGACTTCTGGCCCGATCAGACATCAAACTGCCCCTCTTGAGGTGGTAATACAAGGCACACATAAAGAGACCCTGTCATTCGATCTCATCACTACACCGCAGTTCGGTATCATTCTGGGTATCCCCTGGTTGAGGCAACATAACCCTTTGATCAATTGGGGAACAGGACACGTATCGTTTGAGTCATGTCAACATTTTTGCCTGATAGAACCAGATTCCCTTGTTTCTCCTGCCATGATTCTTGGCGCCATGGCCTCCTCCCGACTCACTGATGACACAGCAGAGGCTACCACGTTACATACCGTAGGGGCCATCTCGGTTAGCATCCCTGTTGAATACCAAGATTTTCACATGGTTTTCGATAAGGCATACGCGGAGGGTTTGCCTCTGCATAGGGCCTAACATTGTCCTATTGATCTCATTCCAGATGCCCCCATACCAAAGGGGAGGATCTACTCGTTGTCACCTTCCGAGGAACAAGCCCTGAAGGATTACATACAGCAGGCTCTGCGTCTAGGTCATATCCGTCCCTCCTGTTCCCCGGCTGCTAGCCCCATTTTCTTTGTGCCAAAGAAGGAAGGTGATCTACGCCCGTGCGTGGACTATAGACGGTTGGATGCCATCACCATCAAAAACAGGTATCCTATTCCACTCATATCGACGCTGTTAGATAAGTTAACGAGCGCCTCTTTCTTTACCAAGTTGGACCTGAGAGGGGCGTACAATCTGATCCGCATGCAGCGTGGGGACGAGTGGAAAACGGCCTTTTGTTCTCGACAGGGGTTGTTTGAGTACACCGTGATGCCCTTTGGGCTCTGTAACGCTCCTGCCACATTCCAACGCTTCATCAATGATGTATTATCTGACATCCTTGATGTATTCGTGGTGGTCTATTTAGATGATATCTTGATCTTCTCATCCTCTCTGGAAGACCATATCGGGCATGAAAGAGAAGTCCTCTCTCGCCTCAAAAGAAACGCCTTGTTTGCCAAACCCGAAAAGTGTTTGTTTCATTCTCAAGAAGTAGAGTTCCTGGGTTTTCACATTACACCCGGTGGGTTGACCATGAATCAGACAAAAGTATGTGCAATCACGGAGTGGCCTACCCCCGTCAACCTCAAACAACTCCAATCGTTTCTCGGCTTGCCAACTTTTACAGGCGATTCATCGCCGGCTTTTCTGCCATCGTTTCTCCCCTGACCGCCCTCACCAGCCCTCATGTCCCCTTCATCTGGACACCTGACCACCAACGGGCATTCGAGGCACTCAAGTCCAGGTTTGTTTCTACCCCTGTGCTACAACACCCTGACCCGGAAATTCCATTTGTTGTAGAGGCGGATGCCTCCTCTTTCGCGTTAGGTGCTATACTTTCTCAACCTTGTTCTGCTTCTGGGCTCTTGCATCCTAGAGCTTATCATTCACGGAAATTCTCGGCAGCCGAGTCCCATTATACCGTAACAGAAAAGGAACTGTTAGCCATTAAGGATGCACTTCAAACCTGGCGTCACCATCTCATGGGGGCAAAGCATCAAACGGTGGTGTACACAGATCATAAAAACCTGCAGGATCTTGCCTCTCTGAAATGTGTGAACAGCAGGCAGGTGCGTTGGCATTTATTCTTCGCCGCATTCGATTTTGTGGTAAAGCATAGGCCAGCTTTGGCTCATGGTAAAGCGGATGCGCTTTCGCGTTCTCCTGGGGGATTATCGCTTTCCACATTTCCGGACACATTATTGAGAAGGGGCCATGTCATCTGCCTATGTACACCGACCCCAACTATGCTTACTACGATTAAAAATTGGACCTGCCAACACCCGCACATACTCACTGAATGGGACATTACACTTCAGGAGGGACTGCCATTCATTCAAGGGAAATTATTCCTCCCCACTAGTGATGTACGCAATCAGGCACTTGCCTGGTCTCATGATGCTGCCATCAACGGACATCCAGGGCAACAACGTACCTTGGAGTTACTACGACGTTGGTGTTGGTGGCCGTCAATGAGAAGGGATGTAGCGAACTATGTAAACACCTGTGCGATCTGTGCCCAATGTAAATCACGCAGGGGACGTCCTTTGGGTTTGCTCCAACCTCTACCCGCTCCCCCCAAACCATGGCACACGGTCTCTATGGACCTTATCACAGACTTACCCCGCAGACGGGGGTATGATACCATCTGGGTCATCGTTGATTCCTATACTAAAATGGCCCATTTCATTCCCTGCACTGGCATGCCATCAGCCCCGACCTTGGCCCGTTTGTTTTTTAGGTCTGTCTTTTGTCTTTTCGGCCTCCCACAAGTCATCATATCAAACTGTGGAGCACAAATCACGTCCTGTTTTTGGCGTTCTCTGACCAAGCTCCTGGGTATTGATGCCCGCTTCTCCTCGGCCTATCACCCGGAAAGTGATGGACAGACGGAAAGGTTGAATCAGGCTCTAGAACAGTTTTTGCGCTGCCTGACCCTTCAGTATCAAGACTCCTGGTTCGATCTGCTCCATCTCGCTGAATTTGCCTACAATAATGCATGGCACTCGGCCACCGGCTTTTCTCCTTTCTATTCCATGTATGGCCAACACCCACCCACCCTTCCACTTCCGGACTTTCCTTCTGCTACCTCTGCTGCTACTGCTTGTGCCCGCGATCTAACTGAGGTTCATGCCCAAACCATGATCCATCTCCGTGAGGCACAGACAGCTATGAAGAAGAAGGCGGACAGGAAACGAGCGGTAGCACCTGTGTATCACGTAGGGGACCGTGTTTGTGTCACACCGCTCCCCGCACGAGCTACGACGCTTCCTACACAGACACGCCCCACACGTCCACAGCCTCGTCCCAACCAGCAACCAAACACACACGTCCCGAGAGGGGTACCTCATTACCTTATCAGGTGTCACGCTATGGGCACGACGTGGCATGCTCGGCAGGACTGGGGTTTATCGCCCTTCAGGTGTGTGGCAAACGAACTGGAGGCTCCATCACAGAAACGCACGGAGAACTGCGTGACCCAGCGCGGCCCGGAACACGTGACCCGTTGCCTAGTAACTCTCGATGCTTGGGTATGCGTGTCACGTGATAGTGGTCACGTGTTCCTTCCCATGGATAAAAGGAGTCCGGTTATGGAAAGCGTTGCTTCACAGCTGTTCTCTCTGGATCACGTGTTGCTTGCGCTTCGTTTTCAAGTCTCCTTACCTCGCCAGACCCCTGCTCTGTTCTACGGATTGCTCAGTGCCTTACTCTTGTCTGCTTTGTCTGCTTTGGAACCTTGGATTATTTGGTTGACGAACTATTTTTGCCCTACGGATTGCCATTGTCTCAACCCTTGCTACCACGGAATTTGGATCCACCGATGCCGACCTACGCTCTGCCCTACGGACTGCCTTGTGTCTAGCCTCCTGGACCGCTCTGCTACTCTCTACCTTTCACAGCACAACGACCCTGTCCTGAGGGGTCACCTGCCCGTCTCTGCTGCCACGTCTGCTCGAACCCGCTGTTCCTTTCTGAACAACAGGCTTTCGGTTCTCTGGGACAACGCTCCTAATCACAGGTATATAGTGTCCTGGGTGTATTCACGAGGTATTTACATACTGTACAGTTACCTAACCTTATATCTTCCTTTACAGCTCTCCAGGGGTTCTTCTGGTTGTTCCTGAGTCCTGGCTCTACGGACTACCTTCTTTGGCCCTAAGCATCACTCTGGCGATGTTATTGTGGTTGTCAGTTTGATACTTGGGAACAGAGGGATAGCCCATACTCTGCACGACCAACAGCCGCGTGACAGACTGTGAAGCCTTTGGTCATTCAGAGTATGAATCCCTCCACCGGGGACCCCGTGACCGCTTTGATGCAAGCAGTAGCGGCCCTCAGGACCGACATGGCTGCTGCTACAACAGCCATACATGATCGTCTTGATGCCTTACAGAGCACTCGTTACCCGTTACCCCCAGACACCGAATTCGGGGAGTCCGGTCCCTCGGATCAGCCAGCACCTACCCCGGCCTCTGCACCCACGCCTATGTTGTTTCCGACACCCGTTCCTCTTGCTGCCCCAGAACGCTACCAGGGGGACCCTCGGAAATACCAAACTTTCATTAATCAATGTAAACTCCACTTCTTGTGCAGACCCTTGGCTTTCCCTGATTCAGTCACAAAGGCCGTATTTCTTCTGTCACATTTAGCTGGGGTAGCAGCCACCTGGGCAAATCCAATGTTGGAAAACGACCACCCCGCTCTGTATGATTTCGACCTCCTCACAATGGAAATGGCCAAGGTCTTTAATACACACCATAAAGCCCAATCAAGGGATCTGGAACTCCTGGACCTAACACAGGGTAAGCTATCATTGATAGAATACATAGCTAGGTATAACCAGCTTGCCGCCGAGACTTCCTGGCCGGAGGAGAAAAAGGCGATCGTGTTCTACCGTGGCTTATGTAACACCATGAAAGATGCGCTTTCAGTGGTTCCTACCCTTCCCTCGGTATTTTCGGATCTGGTGGATCTCGCGTTACAGATAGATGCAAGGAGATCCGAGAGAAGGACAGAAACAACGTTCACTAGCCAGTCCGGTCAGGCCTCTTCTGCCCCACCTTCCGAACCCATGCAAATAGGTGGCATCCGAAGCCCGATAACACCGTCCGAACGTGAACGCCGGAGGGCGGAGAACGCCTGCTTTTATTGCGGGTTAAATGGGCACTATGTAAGGGAATGCCCCCGACGCCCTAAGAACAAAACCCCGGGTTTTCAGAGGGCTCGCCCATGATACAGGGGGCACCGGCGAGGCTATCTTCAAACACCTCTGAACCCGCCTTCGGCCCTGTCAGACCAGTGATAGTCCAGGCCCTTATGAAACCTACTAGGGAAGTCGCACATGTGGTCCATATAGTGATTGATTCTGGGGCCACTGGTTGTTTTATCGATATCGCCTTGGCCCATCGTCTCAACCTACCCCTGGTCAGAAAAGAATACCCGGAACCCATACATGCTGTTGACGGCAAGTCCTTGTCGTCCGGCCCCGTTCAGTTTCAGACCGCACCCTTGGAAGTATTGATTCAGAGCACCCACAGGGAAATCATGTCATTTGACCTTATCACTACACCACAATTCGGTGTCATTTTGGGAATACCCTGGTTACGACAACACAACCCGCTGATCAACTGGGGGACAGGACAGGTCACGTTCGAGTCAGAGGTGTGTCAGCAGTTTTGTCTTGTGGATGGCGACACGCCCTCCTCTCCTGCCAATATCCTGGGCGCCATGGCCTCTACTCGCATTACTGACGCAACCTCCGAGACTGGGCCTTCACATACTGTGGGGGCCATCCTGGCTAGTATCCCCATCGAATACCACGAATACCACATGGTTTTTGATAAAGCCACGGCGGAGGGTCTCCCTCCACATAGGCCATACGACTGTCCGATTGATCTGGTTCCGGATGCGCCCATACCCAGGGGGAGGATCTACTCATTGTCCCAATCAGAGGAGCAGGCCCTCAATGATTACATCCATCAGGCATTGCAATTGGGTCACATCCGTCCATCATGTTCCCCTGCCGCCAGCCCGATATTCTTTGTGCCAAAAAAGGAAGGTGACTTGCGTCCATGTGTGGACTACAGGAAGTTGAATGCCGTTACCATAAAAAACAGATACCCTCTCCCCCTCATCTCCACACTGCTGGACAGATTAACCAGGGCTACCATTTTTACCAAGTTGGACCTAAGAGGGGCCTACAACCTGATCCGTATGCGACGTGGGGACGAGTGGAAGACGGCCTTCTGCTCTCGGCAGGGGTTATTTGAGTACACCGTAATGCCCTTTGGGCTTTGCAACGCCCCCGCAACTTTCCAGCGGTTTATCAATGACGTGTTCTCTGACGTCTTGGATACGTACGTGGTGGTATACCTGGACGATATATTGTTTTTTTCGCCCTCCATAGAGGAACACATTGTTCATGTCAGAGAGGTCCTCTCTCGCCAAGCCGGAGAAGTGCATTTTCCATTCAAAGGAAGTGGAATTCCTAGGTTTCCACCTCTCCCCCGGAGGCCTGTCTATGAACCAGTCCAAGGTTCGTGCTGTCATGGAATGGCCGACTCCGACTAACGTTAAACAACTTCAGTCCTTTCTTGGTTTCGCTAATTTCTACCGACGGTTTATCGCCGGCTTCTCTTCCATCGTTTCTCCACTGACCGCCCTGACCAGTCCTCTTGCCCCGTACTCTTGGACCCCCACGCAGCAAGGGGCGTTCGAGGCACTCAAATCCAGGTTTACTTCTGCCCCGGTCCTACAACACCCCGATCCCGACCTCCCCTATGTCCTGGAAGCAGATGCCTCTTTGTTTGCACTAGGCGCGGTGTTGTCCCAGCCATGTCCAGCCACGGGCCGGTTACATCCGGTGGCCTATCATTCTCGGAAATTCTCAACAGCCGAAACTCACTACACTGTAACCGAGAAAGAGCTGCTGGCCATCAAGGACGCCCTCCAGACATGGCAACACCACCTAATGGGGGCTAAGCACCAAACGGTGGTTTATACGGACCACAAAAACCTGCAAGACCTGGCCTCCCTGAAGTGCGTAAACAGTCGGCAGGTACGCTGGCACTTGTTTTTTGCTGCCTTCGATTTTGTTGTGAAACACAGACCAGGCCTCATCAGCGGCAAGGCTGATGCTTTGTCCCGATCTCCCGGTGGTGATTCCTTGGTTTCGTTCCCAGACACTCTATTAGGGAAAAGCCATGTTGTATGCTTATGTACGCCCTCGCCACTCATGCTCACCGCTATTAGAGAATGGGTTTCTCAACATCCCCATACTCTCACGGAATGGGACATCACTCTCCAGGATGGGCTCCCTTTCATTCAGGGCAAACTATTCCTTCCTACATGCGATGCACGCAACCAGGCGCTGGCATGGTCGCATGATGCGGCCATAAATGGCCATCCCGGGCAACAACGCACCCTTGAATTGTTACAACGCTGGTGCTGGTGGCCAGCCATGAGAAAGGACATAGAAAACTATGTGAACACATGTTCCATATGCGCACAATGTAAAACACGTAGAGGACGGCCATTGGGGTTACTCCTGCCATTACCCATACCTCCCAGGCCGTGGCACACCATCTCAATGGACCTCATTACTGACCTACCTCGCAGACAGGGTTACGATACCATATGGGTTGTCGTCGACTCATACACCAAAATGGCCCTTTTTATTCCCTGCACAGGCATACCATCGGCCCCAACACTAGCTCGCCTGTTCTTCAAAACGGTATTCTGTCTTTTCGGTTTACCACATGTCATCATATCAGATCGGGGATCCCAGTTCACGTCCTGCTTCTGGCGTGCTCTTACCAGTCTCCTGAGAATCGATGCTCACTTCTCTTCGGCTTACCACCCCGAAAGCGATGGGCAGACAGAGAGTGTTAACCAGGCCCTAGAACAGTACCTGCGCTGTCTGTCCCTCCAGTACCAGGACTCTTGGTTCAAGCTGCTCTATCTGGCTGAGTTCGCATACAATAATTCCCGTCATTCGGCCACTGGGTTCTCCCCTTTCTACTCCCTGTACGGGCAGCATCCTCGCGCCCTACCGCTCCCTGACTTCTCTTCTGCCACTCCGGCTGCTAACGCCTGCGTGCGTGATTTAGCAGGTGTCCATGCACATACTCTGGTCCACCTCCGCGAGGCTCAGTCGGTGATGAAGGCCAAAGCGGACCGTAAGCGGGCCGAGGCGCCGGTGTATCATGTGGGCGATCGGGTATGGTTGTCGACCAGACACCTGTGGATCCCTGGTTGTCGCAAGCTGTTGCCCCGCTTTGTGGGCCCCTATCGGATCGCCAGAATACTCAATCCCGTGGCCCTGCGCCTGACTGTTCCGCGTGCTTGGCGGATCCACCCGGTTTTCCACATCTCCCTCCTCAAGCCGTTCCTTGCTTCCACTCGCATCCTTGTTCCTCCCGCCCCGGTTTCTGTGTCTTCCCAGGACGTTTTTGAGGTCAGTGCCATCCTCGGGTCCCGCTTCCATAGAGGCCACCTACAGTACCTGGTGGACTGGCTGGGTTATGGCCCCGAAGACCGGTCCTGGGTTCCCTCCCATGACGTCCAGGCCCCTCTTCTGGTGTCGCAGTTCCATAGGGATAACCCGGCTTGCCCACGGGGTCGTGGGCCATTGCGGGGGGACTCTGTCACACCGCTCCCCGCACGAGCTACGACGCTTCCTACACAGACACGCCCCCACACGTCCACAGCCTCGTCCCAACCAGCAACCAAACACACACGTCCCGACAGGGGTACCTCATTACCTTATCAGGTGTCACGCTATGGGGCACGACGTGGCATGCTCGGCAGGACTGGGGTTTATCGCCCTTCAGGTGTGTGGCAAACGAACTGGAGGCTCCATCACAGAAACGCACGGAGAACTGCGCGACCCAGCGCGGCCCGGAACACGTGACCCGTTGCCTAGTAACTCTCGATGCTTGGGTATGCGTGTCACGTGATAGTGGTCACGTGTTCCTTCCCATGGATAAAAGGAGTCCGGTTACGGAAAGCGTTGCTTCACAGCTGTTCTCTCTGGATCACGTGTTTCTTGCGCTTCGTTTTTAAGTCTCCTTACCTTGCCAGACCCCTGCTCTGTTCTACGGATTGCTCAGTGCCTTACTCTTGTCTGCTTTGGAACCTTGGATTATTTGGTTGACGAACTATTTTTGCCCTACGGATTGCCATTGTCTCAACCCTTGCTACCACGGAATTTGGATCCACCGATGCCGACCTACGCTCTGCCCTACGGACTGCCTTGTGTCTAGCCTCCTGGACCGCTCTGCTACTCTCTACCTTTCACAGCACAACAACCCTGTCCTGAGGGGTCACCTGCCCGTCTCTGCTGCCACGTCTGCTCGAACCCGCTGTTCCTTTCTGAACAACAGGCTTTCGGTTCTCTGGGACAACGCTCCTAATCACAGGTATATAGTGTCCTGGGTGTATTCACGAGGTATTTACATACTGTACAGTTACCTAACCTTATATCTTCCTTTACAGCGCTCCAGGGGTTCTTCCGGTTGTTCCTGAGTCCTGGCTCTACGGACTACCTTCTTTGGCCCTAAGCATCACTCTGGCGATGTTATTGTGGTTGTCAGTTTGATACTTGGGAACAGAGGGATAGCCCATACTCTGCACGACCAACAGCCGCGTGACAGTTTGGTTGTCAACTCGCCATTTACACATCCCGGGCTGTTGCAAACTTCTGCCCCGCTTTGTCGGCCCCTTCAGAATTACTAAAGTCCTGAACCCTGTAGCTTTGCGCCTTGTTATTCCATCTGCTTGGCGTATACACCCGGTTTTTCATACTTCCCTCCTTAAACCATACCTTGCCCCTACCCGGGTCCATACTCCACCTGCTCCTGTTTCAGTCTCCACACCCGATGTCTTTGAGGTCAGTGCCATTTTGGGTTCCCGTCTGCACAGAGGTCGGCTCCAATACCTCGTGAACTGGTTGGGCTACGGTCCGGAGGACCGCTCTTGGGTTCCATCTCGGGACGTCCAGGCCCCGCTTCTTGTTGCGCGCTTCCATAAGGACCATCCCTCCTGCCCACGAGGTCGTGGGCCTTTAATGGGGAACTATGTTACATTTTCCATGTCCTCTACCTTACGAACTACTATGTTCCCCACAGGCTCACGTTTCCACACACCCACATTACATAGCCCCCGATGCTTACCTCTGGGCGCGCAGACGAGGCGGCACCATTGCACCCGTCATGTCAGGGGGGTCCATGGCAGGCTTGGTATCTATCGCCCTTCTCTCCGTTGGAAATGTAATTGGAGGTTCCCATTTGGCCGCAATCACCATTGCTCGTGTGGACCTGATCGTCACGTGAGGAGACCAAACGCAATCGGTATCACGTGACGACCCCCACGCCTCAACGTTTCCCTGTTGAGCATCACGTGATTTTCTCCAATGGTTTAAATGCATTCAGAAACACCGAAACGTTGCTTCACAGCTGGTCTTTCTCTCGGACATTGCTACGCTTCGTATTTACCAGAATGTTTTGGTCACTCGACAACGGTCTGCCTAACGGATTGCTTTCTCTACGCCCTGAACTTGCCTTGAACACCATCGGAACTTTTGGTCACTCGACAACGGTCTGCCTAACGGATTGCTTTCTCTACGCCCTGAACTTGCCTTGAACACCATCGGAACTTTTGGTCACTCGACAACGGTCTGCCTAACGGATTGCTTTCTCTTAACCCTGAACTTGCCTTGATTAGCTCTGGAACTCTTGGTTTACTCGACCACGGCCTGATTAACGGATTTTCTCCACGAACCACGATTTTTGGAACCTGGGCCTATGGCCTCTCACTAGGCGTTCGCCTGGTCAAGCACTCCAAACTCCAGTGCTTACCATCATCATACCAGAGGTTGTGGAAACCTATCCGAACCCGGGCTCAGGTCCAATCACTGTCCTTCCTTTCCGGGTGGGCCTACAGTACACATACAGTACACATAGGTAAGAATGTTTAGTTTCTATTCCTAGATACCCTGTAATATTGCATTTTGCCCTGTACTAATCCCTCCTTGTCCTACAGCGCTCAAAGGGTCCTTCCGGCAGTTCCTGACTCCAGACTCGACGAACTACCATACCTGTGGCCTCAAGGATTGCACAGGCAGTGTTCATATAATTGCCTGTGTGGTACTTGGGGACGGAGGTATTCATATCTGCACGACCGGCAACTCTGTAACAAATATCAAGCATATTTTGCATCCCCTCTTTTACACCTCTTTGTTCCTCAGCCATTTTGGCAGATAGGACGAAAAGTGCATCAATCTTTGCTTCAAGACCCTCCATCCCCTTCTTAATCATCCCAGTAGGATAATAGCTTGCTGGAGGGGGCACCTTATCTTACACCACAAGACTTTCCTCTGCGTCATTATCACTCCCAAGTAACTCTGAGGTAGTTAATCATTTTTCCAAATCCTTGGTCCGTGGCCATTGAGTTTCTCTTGATCACGTGACATAACTTTAGCAAAAATCTGTTATTATCGATCGAAATGTTTTGATCGAAAACACCTTCATCTTCATTTTCCAATGAGATGTCAGCAGTGATTAGCTCTTGTGTCCCGCAACTTGAGGATTTTACAGTTCTGAAAAAGGATTTTCTTTTTGCCTGGGTCATGGGAGCAGTAAACCTTGATTGTACAATGATCTTTTCATTTTTTGGCATAGTTCTAGAAAGCGTCTTATTTGTCAAGGGGCTATGCATTTGTTTTCCCCTAGTTCTCATACTGCTATCAGAAGATAAGTCACTTTAAAATCTTCACAAATACTCTGAACCTGACCCATTTACCTGGATGTAAAATGACAATGCAGTGTGTCAGAATTCAACCTCCTGACTATTCAGGTGTGACTAGCTGGGGGCGAAGGGGCAAAGAGAATAACCCCAAGAAAGCTGACACTGTCACCCTCCCCAACTTCACCACGTACTTTAGCTTGAGTATTAAGGCCGTAGAACACTCACCACCTCTTTCCGGCACTCCAGTGGGCAAAGTGACAGGTTCCCTTGGCTTTAGAGGGCAAAAGGCTTAACTCCTGGACTGCGGCCCCACACCCCCGTGGACCACAGACCACTTGGACCGACTTCCGCGGGCACTCCACAGCAGGAGGGATATTGGGTAGCGGGGACAGGTACTTCCTTGTCCAACGCCTCAGTTTCCTTAAAGTGGTAGAAGAAGCTGTGGGTGTCCCAAATGAGTCCAGCAGCTTTCCTCCAATGCAACGCCCAAAGCTCCACTGACTCAGCCGTACAGAGGGATGTCACAGTAACACAGACCACTTCGACCCACTTCCGCCTGAACCAAATATTTACTATTGTGGGAGGAGAGGGGCCACAGCCATTTTTTCCAAAGTGGTGCAATCTAGACTTCAGCCATGGCACGAGGTCAGGGCCATTTGAATCCTGTTATTTACTAGGTAGGAGCATATGGGCCAAGGCCAGGACTGTGGGCTTTCATACCCATGTTGTAGAGTGGACAGTGGCCACGACTGAAGGCCATAGTCCATGCGCCATGGATGAGAAATATCATAACAAGCCCTTGACATTTAGTGAAAAAACGTTATTTAAGAGAGACTTAAGAAGAAAACATTTATGGCAAAATAAGCTTGAGTAGAAGTTAGTTAAGAGTGAGTATAATCTTAAATTGGGTGGTTCTTCTTAATTCTCTCTTAACTAACTTGTTATTACTGAATATATATATATATATATATATATATATATATATATATATATATATATATATATAAATGCTATGGAAGGATGGAAGGCGTAAAAGCCTTGAGTAAGACGTTAATGCCTTCCATTCATGCCAAACCACATGTTCAATCATTTGTATGGTGGAGAGGAGGGGTGGAAAGTAATTTGCATTTCCACCACCTCCCTTTCTCTCCACTACACAAATGTTCCAGGATTTGCACCTGCATGGATTTTCATGTCGGCGTAAATTCTGGAGATCCCAATGGCGTCCACCTGCTTTATGCATTAGCATAAAGCAGGTGGGCCCTATTAGGATCCATTGTACACACTGCCGACAACTGCCATGTACAATTACAAATAAATGCTTCCTGACAAGCGGGCATGGTAAACAGTGTTCACAATAAACATTTAATTCTGCCCAACATGCCAGGCAGCATTTCATTGTAATTTTGAGTGCCGCTTACCATGCCAGCATGGTAGGCGGCGCTCACAATTAAAGTAAATGCTGCCTGGGATATGAGCATGCAAGGCAGTGTTTACTGACTTTGCATGGCAGAGTGAAAAAGTGCAGGGCAAATGGCGCCATACACTTGTGCACGCCGGCTTTTACCCTTCACATTTGCCCCTAGCCATGCTAAATAAAATTCGCCGGCGGGGACCTGTCCTTGCTGCCGAATTTACTCGGAAATAGGAAATGCGTCCCTATGTGTATTGGATCGGAATGTGCACGGATCGTTGTGCGGAATCTCTCGCAGATGACAACCCTGTTCCAAATTAATTGCTCTTTGAACGCATGTACACCACTTATTCGTGCTGTCCCCTGAGAGTCATATCTTGCTAGACAGTATGCAGTTACACTCTTCAGCCTTGCTGCCTACAAGTGGAAAGTGTGTCTGCTAATTTCAAGTTCAAAGCATTACATTCCACTCCCAGCGGAGGCACACGATGCCAGTGCATTTTATGCTCAGTGTATCCCCGTCCGTCCCCACATCGAGCCAACTGGTATGCCGCCTTTGAGAAAATTAAACGTGAAATCCAGACCATTTTACGGGCTTGGCATTCTGTTGAGCTACGCCAGTTGTGTCGTGCTTGCACAGGTGCTAAACCCTTAGCTAATTGGATGCCTTGAATGTTGTGACTATGGAACATTCTTCTGGCATTCACGGAGGATTCCCGTCACTCTCGCCCACATGTATAACACTCCTCAAGGTTTGCAGCGGAAATTAAGCATTCTTCATGAGAATCTGGCAGTGCATAATAGCAGAACTGGTGGCAAATAGCTGATTGTGCTGGATACAATGGATGCTGCCTTTCCGTGCTCTAGCAATGCCACTACCCAGTGAAAATGTCGGGGACATGACATCTAAATGAAAGGGGCCCCTAGCAAATGAGTGTGACAATATGGTGTGCCATAAAAGTTGAGGGGGGGGGGGGCAAACATCCTTGTTCCCCCTAAAATTATGCCCATGCCCATATCTGCTTTTCCATACCCACCCAGAGCAAGCACATACAGGGACATAGCTCATTCAGTCAGATTGGTGGCTATTTGCTCTGAGATTGTCCCAACTTGCAATGCTTTGTACCTGTACTAAAAGGGAAATTACCATGCATGGGGAGCAGGCAATGTGTTACTTCCTTTTAAATGGAACACAATCTTTATCGTACAATGTTTGCTATGCCATCATATCTTGCATTGTATTTCTCCTTGTTTGCATGTGTATCTCCATCATAATGACTTCCTTTCGCATCTCTTATTCTTAATTAAATTAACTTTGGTGGTTATATAGCACTTCATGACCGATTTTTCAACTTCCAAGCACTGTATTAACAGGTGCTATTATTATGCCATAGTAAGGGACTCCATTTATAGATACTGGAAGGATGAAAAGCAAAGTAAGACCTGCCTGGGTATTACAAGTTGAGAAGTGCAGGCTGCCCCTATGTCAGAGAACATCACTTTACTTGTGAGCTATGCAATAGAGAATTAATACAGTGAATTCTGCAAGACACTCCCCTAGACCTCCTCAATCGCCTCAAACCCGCCTGCTAACCGTTATGATATAATGTATGTCACTTAACTATGAGGAAAAAACCATGCCTCGCATTTGATGTTTCCATGAGTAATACAAGAGACTTTGAAACCTCTGTGTAAATGGACAATAATTGTATTGTATATCGAACAACACGGTTGCCTATTGAACCATGCATATGTGACTCTTTCTGTATGGCACACACTTAAAATAATCACTTCTAGTTAATGCATGTTTTGGCAGATGAAGAAAAGAACACACATAGATGCAAAATGATGTTCTTAGGTTCACCTAGCTTGACCAATTGTGAAATCCGGGATATATGCAGGTTTCCTGGGTATACAGCTTGTAATTCAGAAATTAGATTATACCTCCTCCCATCCCATATTTAGTTTTACATCAACATATACAGTGTTAATCATTGTTGTCTTTCAAATGCTGAAATAGTTATCTGTGTTCAATGAAGCTTATCTGTAAAGCACCAAACCACATGGTACACACACCTGACAAAATATAAGAACTCTATCTAGAATCATGGTCAGCAAAATAAAGGGAAAACGAGCCCAATAGAGAATGCATGCCACCAAAATGATTGCAAGACAGTTCATTACTTTGTACTTTGGTTAAAAAAGCATTGCTGTCATGTTCCCCGGTACATTGTCCAATACAATACATGAACATAATGTGCATATGCTAAAATCAGGAAACTCCACTGATTTATCATGATAAAATATAATAGAAGTTGATGTACAGCAATTGGTAAAAAAAACCCTTTCACTTGTCATGTTTGATTGAGTTGTGCGTTGTTTCCTGATATATGTAACAACCCAGACATG
The DNA here is from genome assembly GCF_040938575.1 of Ambystoma mexicanum. Lineage (NCBI taxonomy): Eukaryota > Metazoa > Chordata > Amphibia > Caudata > Ambystomatidae > Ambystoma > Ambystoma mexicanum. The sequence continues at coordinate 152,321,536 of NC_090922.1, read as the reverse complement.
CATGCAATCCCTAGTTCATGAGTTTGACTATTGGGGCTAAGAGGGAGGTATTTTGGAGGGCTTGAAATACTGGTCAAGGGTTCACATGCATGTGAGATCATTGAAGTAAATGTGAAATGGGGAATGCCGATTCAAGTTCTCAAACTAATCCCATTGGGGGGCCTCCTGGTGTATATTATTAATATTTATAATAGCCCCTCAGAGAAAAATGACTTGGGACCTATTGAAGCCCTTAAAGAGGAGATTGATGGTTTACATCAACAAACAAGAGGTAACAATGTAATTATTGTGAGTGGTGGAGGCCTTCATTTGAAAATGGGTAACAGCCCGTTTAAAGGTTTTTTTTGACCCAGAAGAAGATAGGGTACTAGGTTTTCCGCTCCCACAGATGATGTACACAAGATTGTGTGGTGCTGGGCTCCGGTTTTGGTATTGGTTGATGGGAGTAGGCCTTAGATCAACCAATGGTAGATTTGAGGGATATATTCCCGGTGCGATTACCTTTAGCAGTATGAGAGGAAGTTCAACCATAGACTACTTTCTGGTATCTGTCAACATATGGAGCCTGGTAAATAATTTCCGAGTAAGGGAACAGCTATATAGTGACCATTATGCTCTCCACCTAGCCATAATATGGCCAGGCGCTAGTTTAAAAGGTAACCATTTCAACTACATAAAAGGTAGTGTTGTGAAGGTAACACCACCAAAAGACTGAGATGGAACAATTCAACAAAAGTTGTGTTGGGGAGAAACATTATGAAGAATAATATGGCTCTATTTGAGGTCTTGCTGAAACCCAATATTAACCCTGTGGTAATAGTTCAAATCTTTATGCACCTGATGGGAAATATCCAACGTGGATTTATGAGGAGACGTTCTCCGAAGAGGGAAATTGCTCGGGCTAGGGCCTACTACAAAGAACAGATTAGAAAATGCAAGATTGAGTTGGACAATCAAGCTTGAGATAGGCTTGAGATAGCAAGCAAAAAAAATGATTGCCAAAATGTCTGGAAAGAAGTTAATGGACGCCCTGTATATATAGAGCAACTAGTAGGGTTGGAAGGTGATATGCAAGACCATATATGGGTAGATGACTTTAGCTAAGTCTATCAAAGGAGGGTAGACTAAGGTGGTGCATGTTTCCTTGTTAAATTTGAGGCAAACAGATAATGCACATGGCGAAGTCTGTTTATCGCTTGAAGAGGTGACTAAACCCATCCAAAATGCAAAACGTAGACATGCCCCTGGCAGTGATGGGATATCGGTTGAGTTTTATCAAGATTTGAGTGAAATGTGGGGTCCAATTCTAACAATATTGTTTAATACAATATTGAACACAAATTTCATTCCAGGGGAATGTTGAAGAGCAATCATTGTCCCTATTTATAAGAAAGGTTGTAGAAAAATCCCACAATCATATTGTCCAATATCCCCATTAAACACTAGCTTTAAAATGTTTGGGAAGTGTATACCCTCCAAATTGAAAGAGTGGGCTACAACCTACGAAATTCTAACCCCAATCCAATGGGGGTTCAGGCCCAAATTAGGGACAATGGAGCAGTTTTTAAATTTGTATATGATAATTGCCCATTTCCTGAGCATTAAATATGAACCAATTTACCTAGCATGCATGGACCTGAGCTCTGCTTTCGACAAAGTCAACCGGAACAGGTTATGGCATGTGATCAGGTCATATAATTGCCCAGCTACTATCCTGGATATCTTGGAGGCCTGCATAGGGATAATGAGGCCTGCATTAGTTCTGGTTGTGAGCGACACTGAACAGCCTGTTGTTCGATTAAGTCAGGGTTTAGACAGGGGGGTGTTTTGGCACACCTGCTCTTCTCCCTGTATATTAATAAGCTCTTTAAAAACCTGCTAGAGTGTAATATTGATGTACATAGGCTGAGCAATATGCTGATCCCAGCTTTAATCTATGCCGACGATACAGTGCTCATTGTACGGACCTCAAGAGCATTGCAGATCCTGGTTAACACATTTTCTGCTTATATGAGAGATTTGGACATGCATGTTAATACTGCTAAATCAGCTGTAATGGTATGTTTAGGGAAAACAAGATTGTGCAAATTCCCAAAATGTTTGTGTGATGGGTTGTTTATCCCGGAGTGAACCAATTTGGCTACCTCAGGGTTCGTTTCAATGAGAAATTTACTGGGAACGAACATATACAGAAACAGATCCTAGTAATGACATAATCTGTTGGTGGCATCTATAGATTTATGAAGCAGCACAAGCAGCAACCACTCTGTATCGTGGAAAAGATCTATGATGCTCTCATAATAAGGGCAATTAAATATGGTGCTTCGATCTGGGGGTATGGGGAAAATGGTTTGCTGCCAAAAGAGGAAAATCGCTTTGTGAAATCACTCTTGGGTTTACCTGCGTCAGCTCCAAATTTTGCATCACACAAAAAAGATAGGCTTGGCTTTCCTTGAAGATCTACTGGCCCTGGAGCATTGGTTGTTATGGCTGCGTGGTTGGCCTATTCTGAAGGCAGGGTTTATAGAGAGAATGATAAAGGATTTATTAGGAAAAAAAGGTGTCTATAAACTCGAATGACAAGAAAATGTAAAGAAAACGTTGGGGAATGTAATTGGCAGCAGTGTGATTACTATACCCCTACTACTGGACAATCGTAGGTGTCGTCCCTTAAGGAAGAAACCTGTGTAGTGGGTAAATGATGCCAGAGAAACTCAGGAGCTACTGAAACCAATGGACAGGCAATTGATGAGAATATCGTCAAATACAATCAAAGAATATCTTATCTGGTCCAATTACAAGTACCAAAGGCACCTATCACAAGGCTGCGCTTTGGGTGTATGGAGTTGATCGAGGTGTTAAGTCAGAGAACGGGCTGGGATTTTGAATCTAAATGCCCTATGTGCCAAGCTGGGCATGAAGATCTAGCACACTTCATATTTTTCTGTCCAGCCTACTGTGAGTCAAGGAAAACATATTTGTTACCGCTCTTTGTAGGAAGAGGTTTAAAACAGCATAGGCCAGCACTTTACTACTTGTTGAATGTACCCTTGGAATCTATCCCTATTTATCAAAAGAAAGCCTGGCGAATACGAGAAAGGAGAAAAAACAGAAGAGCATGTAATCATAGGAAGAAGTAATGATACTAGATGAGTCGGTTCTATACGCCCTAAGCTTTCCAAGGCTTTTACTGGTTTTAGATACATTTTTATGAAATGTTAAAATGTACTATATATGTGATTTGGCAAATGAATTGTTGCCCTATACTTTTAATGTTTGGAAAAAAGTGTGTGTTTAATGGTTTTAGACAATTCTTAACAGTGTGAAATTGTTTTATGTAGGTGACATTGTAAATTAATGATTGCCCTATGTTTATAATGTCTGGAACAGTTTGTGTTTAATAGTTGTGTATGATGTATCTTGTATGGTTTTTTGACTTAATCCGAAATAAAGAAATTACTTATTTACTATTGGGAGCGCTCACATTGGGTTTCATCTTTCTGATGTCAGGAACACATTTCCTATTTTGTCAAGCAATTATAAATATGTTAAGAAATGTGTGTACTTGTTTATCATTAATTATTTTTATTCATCCCATGCTGCTTTTACAATACATATTAATTGCATGGGACATTGTGTATTGATATGTACACTGTACAATACAAAACTGAAAGAATCCATGGCACACTTGTCAATGAATTGCCTACTCCACCACCTTAATTAAAGGTGTTCTTCAGTTGAAGCTCAACCTGCCTTCTCCTCATTCACCTCTGATCCCCCAGTCATTGTCACCTGACAGCAATAGGATGCCATGTGAAAAGGAGCAGGGTGCGGACACCTTGCACGAGGCCAGAAGGCAGTAACAAGCACTATGCAGGAAGTTAACAATACCTGTATGAATGTTGAACCCTACACTGCAGCCACCAAAGTCTGAAATTCAAAGGTACCTGTAAAAAAATAAAGAATGGAAAAAGGTGGCCCAAAACCTAGATCACATTCAATAAAGATGACACAATAAAGATTAACTATTCGGATTTTTATTTTACCCAAAAAACAAAATAAATGTTGGATATGAAGCAGTACCAAACCTACGAAATTTGATACCTGATGGGATTACTTCAAACTGTCCTGGGTGGCTTGATACATGGAGTGACTATCTTCTACAATTAAGTAAGTAAACAGAACCACTCAAACAACCAAGCCACAAAGGTCAAATCTAACCGAAATGTGTATAAGCGTACACACAGTACTGTAAACTGGAACAAGTAATTTCTCTTTGCCTTTTTAAAACTATTATTTGTATTTAAATTGATTGAAAACAGTATAATAGAAGCATTAAAATACATGTTAATAAAGGCTCATTCAAATACATACTCTTTGTAGATTACAGTACTGTATATACACTTATGCACAACTGGAGCAGCTGTTACAACTGTGGCATTGTGATGCCCATGGACAGATTCAAATAATCATTCAACCTATCAAATTACCCAGGTTTGGAAGTGCATCACAGCCAATGTCATTTTTGACTTCTGGGTAAAATAAAAATGAATTCTAACTGTTTGCACTTTTCACATAAGACCCAGTTGCTGTCAGGGTTGACTAGGGGGTGGAGATGTGAACGAGGGTGAGGTGTCCAGAGCACTTAAGAAATGTCCTCTGACAGGATTATAAGAATAAGAAGCATGGCACATGTCTGTTCCTATTTCTACTGTTTTGGGGTCAAGCTTTTACTTGACAAAATCAAATACAATAAAAAAAAATAACTTTATTCTTTATCATACAGAATCAATTTACAGGGATACAACACAATACATTGTAGGAATAATAATTAAATAATTTTACCCAAATTACAAAATCTTTCCTAAATCATATCCAAAGCAAATCATTATGCCATAAAATATTGAACAATATTGAAAAACAAACATCACATAATAAAGCAACCAACAGTTACAAAACAACAAAAACAATTCACATAGCAGGCAAGCACACACTCACCCTACACCCCCACAATACAATCCCATCCCTAATGTTCCATTCCTAAAGCAATCTTGCACAGAAAACTCAGCACTATAAAGTATTAAATGGTGCCCATAACTCAAGGTAGAGATCCTCCCGATCCTTATTTAGCATTATCACCTATTCAGAACTGGATTGAACCTGTAACTCAACCAACCAATCCTCCAGATGTGTTTTTTTCCTAGTCTTCCAAACCTTTAAAATCTGGTTTGACACAACTACTAAAGCTTTATTAATCCATTGCTCAAACTTCCCAGCAATCTCACATCTCCCTGCAAGTGGCAACAAAACAACTTGAGCAGGTGTCCTTGGGAATTTGATATTCAACACCACCTCCACTCTATCCAACCACTCTCCCCAGAAACGTTGAGCCCTCAAACATTTCCAGAGCATGTGTAACAAGGTGCCGCTGTCCCCACCACAACCCCAACATGTATCAATATCCAACTGCCCCAAACCATACATCCACACAGGTGTGCAATAAAGCCACCCTAAAACCTGTTTTTGGATTAACCTCTAATTCATATCCAGTTTTGCCCTGAATCCAACTTTGAGCAAACCATCCCATTCACCAGGTGAGATCTCATAGATCAATTTGTTTGTCCAGACTTATCCCAGGAATCCAAATGCAAATGTTTCATAGGTATCATATTGATGAAAGTAGACACCATGCGTGGTGATGCATCAAAGAGTCTGCAGAATCCCGGCTCAGTCTCCAGTGTGGCGCCCAACATATTCTGTCTCTATAATAATAGGGACCATAACTCCTTTTAACGCCCTAGCTCTCTCTTCCCCAAGTGAAACCTCTGACAAAGTTCCCCAAAACTCACAATTCTCCCCTACCTTAAAACATCACCTACAAGCAACCAGTGGTTGAGGTGTATGAAAAGAAGTAATGAAACTATGTTCCCTGCTGGACTGTCCCCACTCCCCACATACCCCATCACAATGCCCCCCCACACGCACCATCCAAACGCCTAAACAAATGTGCTTGATGTTTAAGGGAACATTCAGTATAGTGCAATAAAGTGCAACTTCTTCCTACACTTTTTAAAACAAAACCATTAAAGAACAGTTTCTTTTTAAAATAAAAGTATAGGAACAGTAAAACTTAATTTAAAAAAAGTAGAGGAGCACTTCTCCTAACTGCTCCCACCCACTTTGATCACTGCCCGCAACACCCCTCTTACGATCCAACTCCAGCAGTTTAGAGTTTGGAAGACACTATCTAACCTTCGTAGCAATTTATTAGGGAATCATAGTGTAAGCGACTGCATGACATAGAATCTTTGGGAGTAGAACTATTTTAATAGCAGTAATCTTGGCCAAATACTCATGGTCAGTCTCTCCCATTTTCTAATATCTACCCCAAAATTTTGCAACACCTTATTCATGTTGAATTGCACCCCCAAATACTTCACCTGGACTTCAAACCACTTCCAATTCCACAAATTAAGACTCCCTCAGTCACAAGAGGTTGGAAGAGGGAAAACCTTAGTCTTGTCTCAATTGCTTTTATGTCCTGATATTTTCCAAACTTCTCAAAAATGGCCTTCAATCACACACCACATTTCCCTGGATTTGACAGGAGGACCGTCATGTCAATTGCATAAATCAACATTTTAATATTCAGACTCCCCAAACTCCCAAGTTTACATCTGGAAAATTTCAACAAGTTCAAGTTGTTAGATCTGAGGTCTTGAGTCAACGGTTTACTCTCAAACACTTCAAATAGGCAAACCAGTTTTAGTCGTGTCACACATTTGTGAGTGATCATGATAAGCCTGTATTCAATCCGGGCCTCAATAGGGAGACGTGGTCTCTCCTTTTTAGACCTGCTGTAATCCTAACAGCACTATTTTGTATCAGCTGCAACCTAGCACAATCACTCTTACAAATCCCAACCAACAGACTGCTGCATTTTCTGGTGCCAATAATGGCTCTAGCAACTATTGCAGTTAGTTGTCGAGATGTAAGGTCATGGCTGAGCCAGCAACTAATATAGTAAGCAGACGTGGAGACCAAATTATTAACTTGGGCTTGTATATTAAGGTTCTGATCTAAACATATGCCAAGTGTTTTTACTTTCTTTTTTGTGTGGAAATCATACAATATGCAATCTGAAACTGCAAATGTTCTGCTCCGAGTTTGATGATTTATTTTTTCCATTCCCACAATTATCAGCTCGGTTTTTTCATTGTGCAAGGCTAGACTACTTTCCGCCATCCAAGCCTGTATTAGTTGATAAATTGAATTAATCTTTTTTGTATCCTACTCATGCATGCCCGATAAAGAAATGACACATCTGCATAGTTCGTAAACCAGTTGCCTTTCTCTTCCAGCCGGTCAAAGAGGAGTACTGTAAAACTATTGTACAGAGAGGGCGTAAAATAAGCCAACTCCAGCACCTCAAACACCAATGGTACTGGCATAGCATCAGACTCCTTGCTGAATACCCTAATCTGTCTGTTGCTCAGGAGTAACCAAATCCATGATGCAGCCTTATCTGAAAAGGCAGTAACTTCCTTTAACCTTGTCATCAGTAAAGAGTGGACAACGAGGTTGAAAGCCGCAGATAGTTCAAAGAGCATTAATAATGCAGTTTGTCCCTTATCCATTACCTGCAACAGTCTGGATTTTAAGTCCAAAAAGGCTTTTTCTGTGCCATGCCCTTGCCTGAAACAGACTGCCATTTATTTAAAATATTGTGTGAATTAAAATACTATAAAATCTGAACATACGCAACACAGTCTAAAATGTTCAGTAAGAACAGTGTGTTGCCAATGGGCCTGCAGCTTGTTTGTTTGTTTGTTTTATTATTTGCAATGTGCACCTAACGCAGAGGTTGCAGGGCGCAAAAGCAACAAGAGGATTGTATAGCTTAGGTTACTTAAGGCACTGCTAAGTCATATTTACATAGAATATACGGGATTTACAAATTTTGTACTATATCCAAGGGTATACAAGGAAGCAGCGATATATAACTCAATTTTCATGTTCCTTAATCCAAAGGATAAGATTGGATCTAAATTGTAGGTAGGGAAGGTTTTCCCTTAGGGAGGATGGTAGGGAGTTCCAGTGTTGTGCTGCTTTGACAGGAAAGCTACCCCCCAGTCATAGTACGTTTAAATCTTTGCACCAGTAGAAGGTTGGAGTTAGCCTTTCTGGAGGGGCGGCAAGATACTTGTCTAGTGAATCTCGCTATGAGGTATTGAGGGGCAGATTGGTGGAGGCATTTGTGGGTTAGGGAGACAGATTTAAGGAAGATCTTGTGTTTCGCAGCGAGCCAGTTGACAGATCTTCTCGTATCTGAAATGTGGGCTTTCTTCAGGAGACTTAAAGCTGCTCTTAAGGCATTATTTTGCAAGATTTGAATCCTACAATAGTCCAACTTGGACAGGATCAAGGCTCTAGCTAAGGTAATACAGTTGTTAGGAGAGAGGAAAGGTTTGGCTGCTCTGATTAATTTGCAGGTGTAGGAGGTAGTGGAGGCCATAGCATTTACTTGTTTTTTAAAGGTTAGTGTGGAGGCTAGATGAAAGCCAAGGGTTTTAACCTCCTTGGCCACAGCAATGATGTTATTATTGATTACGAGCGAAGAATAGATCTGGCCTAGTTTGTTAAGATTAGATGTCGTGCCTAGGATGAGGAGTTCCATTTTGTCATCATTCAGGCATAGACCGTGTGAGGCCATCCATGCCTGGATGATGAGGTACACTCTATTTACAAAAGCCAAATCCTTGTCATAATCCCCCATCAGCGGGATGAGGATCTGAGTATCATCAGCGTAGTTCGTGTAGGTGATACCCAGACCATCGAGATCATCGAAAAAGGGGCTTTGGGAAGATGTTGTACAAAGTAGGAGAAACACAAGAGCCCTGTGGCACACCATAAGTAATAGGCATCGGGTCAGCCGCTGCTAATGGGGAGAAGACTCGCATTGTTCTGTTATTGAGAAAGGACTGAATCCAGTCAATTGCCTCTTGGGAGAAGTGGGCTGAAGACTTTAAGTGATTACAAAGGATCTTATGGTCAACCAGATCGAATGCTGCTGAGAGATCAAGGAGCAACAGTAGTGCCATTTTACCCTCGTCTCTCAGCTCATCTATTTGTGCCTTAAGGTCTATGAGCGCCGTCTCAGTTCCATGTTGGGGTCTGAAGCCTGACTGTTGGACTCCTAGAAGGTGGTTGTGTTCAAGGTAATGTTGGATTTGTAAGTATGCTATTTTTTCAAGGATTTTATGTAGGAATGGCACTGTGGTGATAGGGCGGTAATTAGTTGGGATGGAGGGATCTCGATTTAGTTTTTTTAAGGAGAGAGAGGACCCAGGATTGTTTGAAGTTATTGGGTATTGTGTCTGAAGTAAAGGATGCATTTATTAGTTTGGTGATAAAAGGGGAGAGTTCACGAGCTGCATCTTTTATGAGTTGTGCTGGGCATAAGTCACCATGGCAGTTCGAGGGTTTGAGAGTGAGAATGACTTTTTCAACCTCTTTGGTAGATACTTTGCGAAAGTTAAAGTGGGGAATAGACACATAAGGTGGAGTCAAGATGGTTTGTGGCACTGGCGCATTAGTGTTACTACTTGGAAGTAGTGAGGAGAGTGTCTTTTTTGTTATTGATCTTAGTCTGCAAGGTTGTAATTTTATTGGCCAGAGCACTTTGTATGCCCGTGCACCAGTTTTTGTCCTTGAGGCAGGAATCTGGGGTTTGGATGGGGGATTCTACCTCTTTCAGAATTGCAAAAAGCTCTTTGGTATTAGACTTAGCTTGAGAAATTTGGAGGTTGTAGGAAGTTTGTTTGGCTAGGGTGATTTCTTTTTTGTAGAGGGAAGCTAGTTTGCTCAAGTTTTTCTTATTAGTCTCTGATGGATCTAGCCTCCAGATTTTTTCACATCGGCGTTTCTCTTGTCTAATAGCTTTCAGGTCAGGAGAGAACCAGGTATTCACATGTTTGCGAGGTTTGCTCTTTCTAATTTTCAATGGTGCTATGGTGTCAAGGGATGATAGCATCACTTTGTTGTACATATCTACCATAGTGAAGGGATCTGTATGGTCCGAGATAGAGTCTAGAGTGGGTAGAATCAAGGGGATGAGGTTTTCGGGCATAATGTTTCTTTTGTTTCTGGTGGGGACAGCTGGAGCTATGCTGTCGATATGGAGGGACGGTGAGGCCTCTAGGGAGAACATAATCAGATGGTGGTCAGACAAGGGCTGTGGCATTATAGAGGTGACCGTAGTGGGGCAGTTATGCTCAGCAATCCCATCAAGGGTTCTGCCTTTGATGTGGGTAGGACCTGTGATCTTTTGGGTGAATCCTAATTTGTCTAAGGAGTTGTTGATTTGAGTGGCATTAGAGTCTAAAGGATCACTGAAGCCAAGGTTGAAATCTCCTAGTATGAGGCTCTGAGAGGTGTTCTTAATGTTTTTGGATAGGATGTTCGTTAGGTCCTCTTCAAAGGATCCTAGAGGGCATGGAAGTCGGTATATGAGGTGGATAGATACAGACTGGGTATTAGAAATGGTTAACTTGGCAGTGAGAGATTCACATGAATCTATGTCATGAGGCGGAGGGTGTCTTAATGTTAGGTTGGTTTTAGCAAAAATGGCGAGACCTCCACCTCGAGAGGTGGTACGATCAAGTCTCAGAAGGGTGCAATCATCTGGTATGGCTAGCATAATTGCTGGAACAGCTGCAGGGGGAGCCAAAATTCAGTAATAGCTAAGAAGTCTATATTTTCACTTTGTAGTAGGTCTGCTATATCTGTTGCGTGGGCCACCATAGAGCGGGCGTTTATAAGTGCGCCCTTAGTCCCGGACTGTACTGGTTGGGCCAGTGATAACTGTGCCTGTGATTGCATTTCGGGGCAGAGATAGGCTCTCGGAAAAGTCTACTATTAAGCTGAAGAGGATGCTGGAATTGGCTGGTTTTGCAGGGACCAGTGGTAGCATTATTCAACACTGTTTTGGTTAGAGGGTCGTACAATCTTGGGAGTCTAGCACATAATTTGAGGTTCCTCTGTAGTCGATTACAAGATCTGGTAATCATGTCAACCTGCTTAGCAAGGTCATGCGCAGGCGCTGGTAGAGGTAGGTATTGTAGCATAGTGAAGTCTTGTAGGGTGATTTTATAAAGGAGGGTCCTTAGTAGAACAGTGCAGAGCGGTGGAAGATACATATTGTGTGCGTGGAGCTAGTTGTGGGGAGGAAAGTAGATGGTAGTGATGTGTAGGCTACTATCAAAACCAAGTTCATGGAGGGTATTAGAAGTAAAATTGAGCATGTAATCACGTGAATCCACAGGGCTATAATTGGGAAACTAAGCATATAACACAAATATTAGATGAATACAGTGTAAGGCTGCAATCTATTGGCATGCAAGGCATAGTAAATCTAACAAATCTGGCATGGTACAGGTACATTGGAGCCTAGGGCTATATAATAGTAAATATGCACATATGAAATAAAACAATCTGGTATGAGGATAGTATACTGGGTGGCATGTTAAAAAGCAGGCATTTACAGGCAAGGTGTACAGTGATACAAGGCACAATGGTAGGGTACTGTGGGCTAAATGCAATTTGGCAGCATAGGCACAATGATAAGGCATAAGGCACAAAGAAATTACACTATGGGCTAAATGGAGTTTGATAGTATAAGGCACAAAAGATAGGGCATAAGGCTCAATGAAATGACACTATGGGCTCAATGGAGTTTGGTAATATAACGCACACATGATAGGGCATAAGGCACAATGAAATGGCAGTATGGGTTACATTTGGCAACATAGGCACAATGATAGGGCATAAGACACAATGGGGGTCATTAGGACCCTGGCGTTAAGGGTTTAACGGCGCCGTAAAAGGTGTTGGCGCCGTTAAACCCTTAACGCCTGATTACGAGGTCCCTTTGCGGAACCCGAACTTAACGGCTGGTTTTACCAGCCGTTAAAGTAGGGTGCTGCAAAGGGACCTTGGTGTTAATTACGGTACCGTAATTTGTGGTACAGTACTTAGCGTCTTCCCCAGTCCCATTGAGCCCTATGGGGCGAAAATGGGAATGGGGAAGGGCCATGGTGAAATGGGGAAATACCGACCCGCCAATCTTGGAATGGGGTGGTATTTCCCCATTCCACCATGGCGGACTCGTTACAACACCGGCACCAACCATGGTGCTAATAGCGCCATGGTTTAGCGCCGGGGTTGTAATGAGGGCCAATGTAATGGCATTATGGGCTAAATGCAGTTTGGTAGTATAAGGCACAAAGATAGAGCATAAGGCACAATGAAATGGCACTTCATTTATAGCTATTCATATATAGCTAATCATTAATAGCTTTTCATCAGTGATGGACTAGATACAATTTACCAATGTACGGCACAGTGATAGCATAGATACAATTTACAAATGCAAGGCACAATGATAGGCTAAATACAGTTACCAATGTAGGGCACAATGATAGGCTAAATCCAATTTACCAGTGTAGGGCACAGTGATAGGCAGTGTGGGCTAGGTGCAGTTTGCCAGTATGAGGTATAATGTGAGGCACAGAGGGCTGTAAGCAGTTTCTGAGATCAGGGACAGTGTGCTGGGGCTATTGGCTAGGTTAATGCACAGGTGTCAATGCGCTGAGCACCAGAGGACGGATGACTAGATAGGCATATGCTATCAGCAGTCCTGTGTGGCAGATAGATTAGAAATAGGAAGGCCAGTGAAGTTGGCCATGGAGGGGTTGAGTAATATGTAATATAAGCATATTATCAAGCATGTGAATTCAGCATTGCACATTGGTTACACGATAAACTGTCATGGTAGTGGTGCTAACGAGAACACAGACATTAGGCAGCAGGACTAACCAGCAATTATGATAGGATCCAGCAGTTCCTGCGGTGCAGAAGTGACAGGTTACCAAAACGCTAGCATGTGCAATGTAGTAGTGCAGCATTAATGGTGCAGTGACATAGGTTCATCTGGGTCAGATTAAGCATAGGTAGTACATTCCAACAATTCGGCAGATAATGTGCATTTAAGCAATAATGCTAAATCATGTAGGGCATTAGAATGCAAATGGGTGGTTTAGCTCATTACGAATTGGGCATGTATAATGCAAGTGAACGGGCCGGCTGCAAAAGTTAGGCAAATACAATTCAGATACACAATGAAGCTGTATCAGATGGGCAATGGATAGAAAGGCAATTTAGCTAGAATAAACAGAATGAACACCTAAAATACAGTCGCACTATTGGAATAGTTGAGATGATGCAATTATAATGTGAATGGTCAATGTCGCTAGAATAGATTAACAATTGAATCGTAGTCAGTAGGACCGCTTAATTTGTAAGGGTCAGAAAAGCAGTTGTGTGGTTCATTTTGGATCACTAGGTGGGGAATGTCACTTGTCACAGATCAAGTAGTTTAGGGCAGTGGGGACATATGAAATAGGATTGAAGCTCGCAAGGGCTCGTACGTGATAAACTTTGCTTTCCATGTAGGGTGAGTAATGCTGTGTCCACAATTGTTATTAGTCTTGCCACCTTGTGAGCGTGTTCCATGAGCAGCTTACATGCCGGAGAGGCGACGTGTCCCAGGATTTTCATTAGGGAGCGGGCACGTGTTAGTGAGCAGAATTGGCTGAGTGGAATGGCCTGTTCCCAGTTATCCAGGCATTGACAGGCACAGACAGGCCTTGTTAAATCAGGCCTTTGTAAAGAAGGACGGCTTGTGCCTTCCGGTCACTGTGGTTGGCTCTTCAGGGCCAAATTAGCCAATCACAGCATGTGGTAGTGTGGCTACGAACTGCTGAATGAAGTAGATAGTGAAGAAGCCATTTTTGAGAGGCCAGTTCCAAATAATGTAATTGCGAAAAAAATATGGAACGTTGGGGGAAAGCTTTGCTGGTCAAATGTAGCTTGCAAGGGCTGAAGGCAGGCAGTAGGGGAACTGGGTGAGAATTCCCAGTTAATTAGCTCCGTAATTTGGTGCAAGTTAATGCACGTTAGAAATCACACTGGGATGTTCCTTCATAGGTGGGCTGTTGTTGCTGTTGCAGCATGTGTTCGGTGCGTGGAGGAGAAGGCTCCTGCCCTCTCTCTGCGAAGATCGAACCTGGAATTCGAGAGTTAGTTGGCAGCAGAGGGTTGAGGCCTGTTTCTTCAGCAAAAGAGTAATCCAGGCATTTTTAAGCTCATCTGGTACCTGGCTATCTCTAATGGACACATTTACCGATTTTGACAAAATCCCTATCAGCGCCGGAGTACAAGCTTTAATGGTAATAGCTGGACAGACATTCCCCTTATATTTTGTAGTTTAAGGTTGTTGATGATGGCTGCAAACTCGACTTCCAACACCGTTCTAAAGCTAAGTTGGTGTACTAAAGCTTTAATTAATTTAATGGGAGCAGCTTCTTGTTCCACCAACTTCCTTCTGGCCTCAATATTCAATGTTATTAGTTCAAGTTTCTTCAGCATAGTCCCTTGTATCGAAGTACACCATGTGACATCCTTATTGGTTCCCCTCTTATTTTGACGGAAATTGATTTTTCTAACTCTTTGAGTGCCTTGAATAACTCTTTGGATTCATGCTGTGCATTAGAAATCCTGATATTGAACTATCTCTTTTTAGCAGAGATTTCTGCCAATTTATAGTCTTTGGCAGCAATGTTATATGCATTCTCCTCTAAGAAATCTTTAGAGCGTTTCCAACCATGATATCATTTTTTTTTCCTAGCATTAAGCTTTTGAATGTCTGGAGTGAACCATGTATTCACTTTTGTTTCTAAAACGAATCTAGTTCACAAAGGTGCTATAGCATTGGTTGCTTTGGATGATGTTTCATGATATCCACTGACTCTATACTGCCTACTCGATCTGCTAAAGGAGTAATCTAGCCTTGTAGGGATGCTGGGGACAACTTTCTAGTATTTCTGGAAGTTATTGGAGTTTTAATGGTCGTTTTAGTCCTTATCCTTTTCGAAGGTACCATAGTAAACTGGATAAAAGAGTGATCGGACCATAGGAAAGGATACATATACAGTTAATTAATCTCAATATCATGGGCGGCCAGCCAGTCAAGGGTATTCCCTCTTACATGGGTGGCAACACTAATCTGGTGCATAAAGCCCTTTCCCAAACAATCTATTTGACTGCCCAACCACAAATTGAGATCACCCAGTAACATCAAATATGTAGTGGGTTTAAGCAGATATAATAACATATTACATACTGGTGAGGTAAAATCTGGTGTGGCAGACGGAGGTCTATAGATCAAAACCATATTAGCCGTGGTTTCTGCATCTGCCCTCATTTTAACAGAACATGTTTCACATCCATCTGGACCCCTCAGGTATGTCTACCAAACCTCTAAATAGTCTTTATATATAATGGCAACTCTGCACTTCTCTACTCTTGCCGGTCCCTGTGTAAGAAGCTGTATGCTATTGGCACTGCCAAGGCCAAAGTTGGTCCTGAAGCTTTATAAAGCCAGGTTTCAGTTAAAACACAAATGTCAAGGTTTTGATTTTCTATGTAGGATGCTATATCAGTGACATGTTCCACTAATGATCTTGTGTTCAACAAAATTACATTAAGCCCATATTTCTGGTCCCTTCTCTGGGGTATATAACAGTGTTCTTGGCTGTGAACCAAAGGTCATAAACCATACTCCTCCTCATCTAAACTAGCCCCGCAATATTTTTTTTCAGTTCCACAGGAAAAATGCGGCTAAAATGCAACATGTAACAATTTCAGCTATGCAGAGAGAACTCCAAGCAAAGGCTGGATACATACATACAGACTGCAAACAATTTCCAGGACTCAAAGACAGAAATAATGCTGAATGAAATGTGTATATACTACATAAGAAAATTGGATTTAAAAGAACTCCATTTAATGTGTTTTTAGGAAGAAAGTGCAAAATCGCCTGTTTAAAAGCATGTTTTGGGTTGAAAGGCTTATTTCTTGAAGAGAAGTCAAAGGATTGCTAATGTCAAAATACACTGATAACTGTGTGCATTTTATATGTTTTAATAAAAGATGTAGGTAACTTAAAGTAAACCCAGTTTGGAGTTAATTACAATTCTGCTTGACAGCCTCTGCCTGGGAAAGGGTGACACCCTAATGCTGGCAGGAAGGACTAATTGCTGCTGGGAGGTTTTAGATACTCGGGACAAAGGACCGCATCAGACTTTTGTCTGTGGCTCAAGAAAAGACAATGGCACTCATCCACACAGGGGAGGGGAAGGAAACTTCCCTCTCAAGGAGGAGTACCCCACTCTGATCAAAGGAATTTGACAGTTGTTGCCAGTTTAAAGAAAAGTAAAGAAAAAACTGCTAAGAACTTTTGGTGGTTAAATGCCTATTTGTAATGAAGCTTTAAAAACCTTTAACTTGCCACATGAAGGAGGATAAATCTAAAAACTTGTGATTGTAAATCTAATTTTATGCTCTTTCTGTGAAGACATGATTGAACCTGGTACTGCATAAGGAACACAAGTTATAAAGAAACACTAATTGTGCCAAGACTATTAATGCTGCAAAGCTAATATTGTATACCCATGTTCTAGGGGTCATAGCACAAATATGTACCGGGTTAGGAATTGTTAGGATAAATCTTTATGATTAACATTTACAAAATTCCACAGAAAGACAAAGCCAGCTGTCAATGACATAGGAGTTGGAGGCAAAGGTAACCCACAAAATATGTAATGTATGTGTCCAATTTTATTAGAGGGCATAAATTATAAAAATGTGTATTTGTGGGAAAGTTAATTTTTGGTCCAAATCACAGTTTCCCAAGGCACATTATAAATATGACAGCCCTTTCTGTCTTCCAACCAGATAACGCAAGTGCCTTTGACCTATCACAGCACAGTGAATGTGGATTGTAAGTCTGCCCCTACCATAAACTTAGTGATGTCACTTGGCAGGATAAATAAGGGAACCTCACAACACACATCACACACTGATTCCTGACTCCATCCTGATTTCCGCGTGACACCCTGTTCCAGAATTCTTCATCTTGTTCCTGATCCAGACTTATTTGCCAAGCCAAGGCCTCAGCATTTGCTGAACTCTTTTCAGCTAGGCCCACATTCTGAACCATCCCAAACTCAAGGGAATTCATTCTCATCCAGTCTGGCTTGCTACCATTAAGTCTTGCCTGTTAAAACTCGCTATTCCACTGATCTGCAGTGTCCAGCAAACAGAAGGGCCAATCCAATCCAGTCCAATTGACCACAACCACCAAGCTGATCCAATGCTGCCGGATGTGCCCTGCTGTTTGTAGACCTGATCCGTGATGACCAGAACCTGATGTTCCAGTCTTAAATTTCAGTGGAATGTAAGTATAAACAGGAATCATAGTGGCCCATAATATATGTGCCTTGTCCTACCCCAATCTCACCAGATCATCCCCTTAAATTAAGAACTCGTATATAGTGTCACATCAGTCTGAAACCTTGCTTTGATTTCTTGTGCTAGTGATAATTTCTTTAAAATCCTTTTGTCTTGTGAAATCCCAATCCCTTAAAATCATCCCACAGGTAATCCGACTGAGTCCTCCAAGGCGGCCACGGAGGTGCTGGGGTTGGTTTCAGTGGACCACTGTGGAGCTTACTCTGTTTAAAACTGGTAACCAGCCTGAATACCCTAGTTTAGAGCATAATTGTCATTGTAAAAACTGATTTCTGTTTTCATTTCGCGTCTTTATTTTCAAAAAGACCTCTCATTCAATCTTGCATAATTTCTTCAATTTAACAGATAGAGACTTAATTTCAACTCTGAGTTAAAGCTAAGACCTGTAGCTACTTCCACAACCAGTGCATTTGACCCGTTTTAATCAAAAATCGCATAGTAAAAATTAGGATTCGAATTTGCATTTGTTCAAAAGTTTTGCATGTGTAAAGTCCAATTCAAAGCATTTCCAAACTTCCATTCTGATTTAAAGTGTGTTCTGTTGCTCAGATTGTAGCTTCTGTTTGTTAGGACCTGTTTAGTGTTGCTCTCATAGGAATTTACATCAATTTAAGGATTTTTGCACACTTTTCATTGTGTCACAAAGCCATTTTCAACTGTCATTTTAAAAAGTGCAAAATTTCCCAAAACGTTTCTCTCTCTTGTTTGGGGAGGGAAGATTGCATTCAAACCCTATACACTGTTCTTCATTCCTAAATACCTGCTGCTTACTTACATCTGTGTAGAATTGCTCAATTGTGAATTAAGAACTTTGCAGGGGGAAATTTTGAGCTAAGCGCTATCTTTTAAACAAGCCAGAATTGTTCTTTTCCCTGGGCCTCATTACAAGTATGGAGGTAGCCATGCCACTTTCAGTGGCATGGCTACCCCCATACCGGGTACCGGGAATGGGTTCCTGGAATGGGGAAATACTGGGCCATTCGGACCTTGTAGGGCCCGGTAATTCATTTTCCTGGAACCCAGACCCGGTACATCCCCATTCCCATTGAGCACCAATAGGGCTCAATATGAATGGGGAGGATGCTAACAACGGGCCCGTAAATGACGGGCCCGTTGTTAGCATCCTGGTCTGCTAGCGGGTCCCGTTAAGGACGCCTGGTTTTACCAGACGTCCTTAGCAGGACCCGCGAGCAGACCTTGTAATGAGGTGGCAGAGGGTTAACAGTGCCGGCAGCTCTACCGGCGCCGGTAACCCTCTACCGCCTTCCTCATAATGAGGCCCCCTTTGTTTTATCTTCTGTATTGCTATAAGTGAATCCAAATGCCTTACTTACTTTCTGATTGTTTTGTCACCACATTGGTGATTGCTGCACCATATATATTAACTTGTGTTTGATTTGAATTTAAATAAATGAATAAATATTTACCTTTACCAACCAGCCTGATTCCTGGGCCATTGTGACCTGGTAGGGTATTTTGAGAAGGGTATGATATGAGTGTTATATCACTCAGAATAATGAACTTATAGACACAATAAATAAGTATTTCATTTGTGCATTACATGCTCGGCGAGACCGGGTGTATTTCCTGATTGAAATCCTTAACAGATTAGGGGGCTCATGCCGTGATTTTGTGTTCGAGTGACCACCCGTGACAGTCTAACACAGCATACTAGGCTGCAGGGTACAGACACCTTGCTGGGTTGGTGTACTGTGCTACACTGTACAAGCACCTCTCAAAATAAATACTCCAAAATCAGGCCTGTTTGTAAAAGTAAAAAGTAAATCCACCCTAAAATAAGTCATAAGGAAATTGATATTTCCAAGAAAATAACAATCCCAGTAGAAATCAATATGGCTAGGGAACACATCCTGCACAAACTGTTTGTCAGGGGTGAGTGGCCCGAACAGAATGAACAGGTATGGCTGCAGGAAATCAAAGAACAGGTCACTGCCATGGACCTGGATATATGGCAGGACAAAGGTCCATTACACCAAGTTCTTAGAGAACTGTACATGGCCCCAAAAGTGAAAGAGGAACAGAGTAAAATTGCCAAAATAGCAGCCTACCTGTACCTCCACATAGGAGTAATGCAGGAAAGGCAGGCAGAAAACATAGTTCTGGTAAAGAATCAAGTGGAAACACTAGAAATAATCCATACTGATCTGGACTGTGCAGAGCAAAGGCTACAGAACAGCCACAAATCAGAAACAGAAGCTAGGCAGTATCTGACAAAACTAAAAGAAGATCTGGCCCTCCTACAGCAAGACAAGGCAGACCAAGACACCTAATTTCAGGCACTGAAAAAGGAGTGTCAGGAAAGGATGGACTTTGCACAACAGAGTCAACAGAAAGTGGTGCATCAATTAAATTATAATAGAGTCTGCACACAACAGATAGTCACCTTATATAACCACAGAGAATCGTTTAAAGAGGAAAATAATAATGTATTATTAAAGACAACCACCCTCAAGAGGAATTTGATGAGGAGCACCAGAAATCCAGTGCATTTGAAAAACAAAGGGATGACCTGGCTGAACAGAGGGGCACCCTAAATCAGGAGAGGGATACCTTAGGGCAGGAAGTGAGCCAATTAAAAGCTAGAGGAAAGAAAGCTGGCCCTTGAGGAGCTCCATGAAGCACAATCAGATATGAGAAGTTACTAGAGAACACTAGGTGGGTGGAGGATGCTCTGGAAAAGAACACCCAGATCAATAATGATAAAACTCAGGAGGTGAGCCTCCTACAGCAGAAATGTCCCTAGTATTTTCAAACCAGGCAGGAAGCACTGAGAGAAAATGAGGCTCTCTGTGAAAAGAATGATGTGCTCCAAAAACAGATAGCAATGCAAGAGCAAATTATTGAGACCAGTAAGGCCCTGATAGAGGAACAAAAGATTCAGATTTTGGCATATCACCAAGGAATAGGGGCTGAAAGAGAAGAGATGTTGAGGGACAGAGAAACCCCTGATCCTCACATCAGGACCCCTGTGCTCAGGGACTCTAACCCCTTCAATACAATGAACTCTGCCACCTTCATGTCCATTGAATCATATAACACAGGGGCCATGGGGATGGCAGACTTTAACAAAATGGGTAAGATGGGACTGACAGATCAGCGCCTCCCAGATATTGATGGACGGGTGTCTCTGTACAGATCCCCAAATATGAGGGCTAACATCTCTGATCAGGAAGACTCCTGTGAGGGGAGAGTCGTGGAACTGGATCCTCAAAAATACCGCCTATCAAAAGATCAGTTTGCAAAATTTGGTGGGGAACTCCAGGAAATAAAGCCCAAAAAGAGTATCCTAAAGACCATTTCCAGGTAGGGCACTGAGGGGGGGTGGTGTATTCCACCAATCCTGGGAGCAGGATAGAGTCAGAAGTCTCTTCTGAGCACCACAGGAATAGGCAAAATAGCCCCCCACATTCTGCAAGCCCTTCTCAAGCTCACCGAATCAGGGAGAGCCTAGAGGATCAGATAGCCACCTCCACTAGTAGTGCCTCTGAGTCAGAGGATGAGTGGACTCCAGTGACTAAGACCAAAAAAGGTCAACAAAATTAAGAGGGTTCTACTAAAATATCCCCTGAAGCAGATCAAGGCCGTTAGGAGTTTTAAAACTCCCTATCACAAAAATGCCAAGTATTCAGTCTGGGAAGACCTGGAATTATACGAAAAGATGATAGATACTTTTCATCTGAAAGATAGTCAGAGTTGCATCCAATATGTAAAATTGACATTTTCCCCTGACGACTTCAGCTTCTTTGCAGAGCTGGAGGATCAGAACCACTCAAGATAGTCCACCTACAGGGCGACCATCTTAAAACACCATAGAAATCCCCAGGAGGCCCGCAAGGCGTCATACAATCTGCAGTGTAGGGAAGATCAGGACCCACAAGAATGTGTGCAAGAACTTAAATGTGCCTTTGCGCAGACCCCCAGGAGGATGCGCACAGACAGTAGGGAATTCATTAACACCTTGTTCCATGCACTCCCCAAATACATCATGACTCAGCTGGTGTTTTCATTCATTTGGAAGGAGTACCTTGCAGATTGCCTATCTACCTTGACTGCAGCACCTTTTGTCCTTCCAGCACTGCGAGCAGAGCTCTTGCTGGACATTCGTTGGCTTCCTGGAGGAGGCGGACTTCGTCGCGGTCACGTGACGAATCACGTGACTCACAGCCCGCATTTAGTGCCGGCCCAACCGCCCGAGCGGCGTGTTTTCATTCATTTGGAAGGAGTACCTTGCAGATTGCCTATCTACCTTGACTGCAGCACCTTTTGTCCTTCCAGCACTGCGAGCAGAGCTCTTGCTGGACATTCGTTGGCTTCCTGGAGGAGGCGGACTTCGTCGCGGTCACGTGACGAATCACGTGACTCACAGCCCGCATTTAGTGCCGGCCCAACCGCCCGAGCGGCGTGTTTTCATTCATTTGGAAGGAGTACCTTGCAGATTGCCTATCTACCTTGACTGCAGCACCTTTTGTCCTTCCAGCACTACGAGCAGAGCTCTTGCTGGACATTCGTTGGCTTCCTGGAGGAGGCGGACTTCGTCGCGGTCACGTGACGAATCACGTGACTCACAGCCCGCATTTAGTGCCGGCCCAACCGTCCGAGCGGCGTGTTTTCATTCATTTGGAAGGAGTACCTTGCAGATTGCCTATCTACCTTGACTGCAGCACCTTTTGTCCTTCCAGCACTGCGAGCAGAGCTCTTGCTGGACATTCGTTGGCTTCCTGGAGGAGGCGGACTTCGTCGCGGTCACGTGACGAATCACGTGACTCACAGCCCGCATTTAGTGCCGGCCCAACCACCCTTGCGGCGTTAAGCCCTGGAGGCAGTAAGGGCTGGAGTCGCTGTTGTGCTGTTTGGCTGTGACCTGGGCAACTGGCACGAGCTAAGTTCTTGAGAAGTACTGTTTCGTGATAGCGCACAGTGCTGAATTCTTTACTTACTTTGAGAAGGTTGTTACATCACGTTTTAATTCTCTGACCCATCATTAGGAAAGGTGTTTGCTTTTTTTGATATCTTGTAAAAAGTATTCTTATATTTGGTGTACCTCCTCTTTACAATGGCCAATGGCCTGCGAAGTGGGTGTTGCATTGAGGCAATAACTAATATTTTAACATCTTCCAGCATTGACTCTACCGTATGCAAGGGTCGGACTTCATATCATGAAGTGCCATTAGTTGACATGGTAGATGACAATATACCTACTGTCCCTGTGGTTTGTTTAGATACTGGTAACTGCTCTACTCATGTAGCCCAAGTGCATGCTACTTCCTCTGTTTCTATGTATGCCCCAACAAAGGTTGAGGAAAAAGAGATTGTAGATATAAATACGGATGATAGTATAATTCGATCGGACTCATGTACCCCTAACAAAGTGCAATTTAGTACTACCTTGCAGAAGATGGCTGCATTAAATGCACAAGTCAATCAAACTATTAGTATGATGACTCCACTAGTGTATGGCACAACAAATTCGGGCACCATTGGAAATACTAATAGGAGTTATCATACCAAAATAGATGATGATGTATCGGATGAGGCACCAATTGGAGCAATTCCGCGCACGCTTTTATTCTCGCCTGATCAATTTAATGTTTCAAACAAAGTATCAATTGAGGATCTTGGAGTAGGTACGAATAATGTGCGCGGAATTGAAAATCAATCCCCAACCCCTCTTCCGGTGATCACCAAAATTCTAGATCTCCTTGACAAGGGTCACAAGCTCACTCATCTTTAATTAAAGGAAACTAAGGCCATCTTGCATTATCTTTGCTCCAAAATGGATAAAATCGAGGGGTTTATCACTGCAGTTGACACCCTAAGATCCATTCAATCTGAAATTAGAGGACAAGGCCATAGCAATGAAGAGGCAGGGAGGCACGATTTATATGTAAACAGTTTGGAACAGTGCAATCAGGACGCATTAATTGAACCTGTGAAATGTAAGTGCGACAATGACTTGAAAGAAATTAAGGCATCAGTCGATGCACTGAATTTCACAATTACAACTCACTTCACCAAAATGGAACCTTTAATCCGGTCTCCTGATAGCCCATCTGCTCTCCTTGAAGAAATTGAATCACAAAAAAAACAGAGACAGAACATTGTGTTTCTGAGGAACCTTTTACTTTTATGTCCCGTCGAGTTAAAAAAAATCACTTGCGAGCCGTTAAGAGATATGCTAAGCGTAGGAAGGAAGCACTATTACATAAGAATGATGGACGTGGAAAGGATACTTACTTGGTTCGTAGTATAGAATTAATCGATGAAGATCATATTGATGTAGGACAACTGTCCAAAGAAAGCCAAGATGCTCTTACCCCGGTTACTAATTCATCGGAGGAAGTAACTCAAAATGGTATTATTATCAAGTCACTAATGATGGGTGCTGTCCCTCCTCAGATTGCTAATCTTAAGCCTGGCATCGTTAATCCAGTGAATAGTATATTTGAGGAAATTACGATTTCTAAACCTTTGATCAAATCAAAATTATGTGAAATGTCTCTAAAGGTGTTAGATAATCAGGACACCGGATGTGCAACAACTCTAATCGAACCTGTTATCGGCTCTGTAGTAAAAAGTAACTTAAGGGACTTTTTCCCGATTATAGGGAGATGCCGTACGATGAAAAACAACATTATTCACTCGGGCCCTCATGGTAGTGACAATTCGATTTCACTAACTAGGAAAACCTATAGTGAAGTATGTTCGAGGGATGTGACTACTGAACTCTCTGCGAACAATATCTCTGAACAGCCTAAAAATATACCCTTAGTTGCTGTAAATGGCATTGGTAAAATAGGGAAGGTAGAGGTAGATGAAATAACTAATAACATAGAAGAGGAGGTGAATATGACTAAGTCGGTAATTGTAGTAAATGGCACGGGAAAAAGAACTACTTTGGTTGAGGCATCGGCCGTGCTTCATAAGGAGAGTCCTAAGTTCAGCTGTTTCGATCAAACTGGATCAATTGATAATGCAATGACTCCAAATCGTATATTTATACATGGCCCTGCGCAAAGCAGAACACTATCACAAAACATGAATACCAATCCTCTCTTGTATAAAAATGGCGAAGCCTCTGTAGCTCTGAGTAAAACTTTCTATATGGACAATCAGAACATAAACAATCATAGCAAGATCTTGTTAAAACAACCTAATAATTTATTAATCAATCCTGCTGTTGAAGCAGGAACTCCAGTTGTCTCAGCGCCAATTTCACACAGGCCCTTGCAGTCAGATGAGATGAAGGAATATATCATAGGATTTGAAGGAAATGCTGAGGAATTGGTAGATAAACGTATTAATCGTTCATTTATCTTCTCCCTTTTCTCAAAAATACCTCAATTGAGAATGGTTAAATCCAATGATATTACCAGAGTCTCCCTGGCCAGAATCAACAACTTCAGGGCCCTGTGTTATCTTGGTTCTGAAGCAGTAATGAAATTTATTTGGTCCAATCGGGAGGAAATAAAAAGAGAGGGTTTGGTATTACTTACCTTTGGATCCGAGGATGATGCTGCTCTATTCCTAGATCCACCAAAAGTGATTGATGGAAATTGTATTGATATGACCGTACCCATTGTTAAAACAAACATGGGCTCTGGACTTGATTTGGTTGAGATTCTGAAAGTTGTAGCTCAAACAAATGGCCTTCCTTGGCTGGAACCTATGCTCTTGGCCATTTTGTCTTCTAATACTACTTCACTATCTACAAAACCAGTCACATAGCTATCTAATCACAAAGAACTTAAAATCATATCCTGGAATTCGTGTGGCTTTGTGAATTTAATGAACTGGCATCTCAATCTTATCAGTGATGAACGACCAACTATAATCATAATTCAAGAGTCGATGAAAACAGAACCTCTACTTATCCCTGGTTATGTTACTTTTAATTCATTAGCTAAGAGACATTTATCAGGCCGCCCATCTGGGGGCTTATCGATTGCAATAAATACTTCATTCAAAGCCCAACCTAACTTAGTTTGGAACTCTCCGAGTTTACTAGGGGTTCATCTTAATATACCCTCAATCAGATATCCATCATTAATCATCATCTCACTATATTGGAACCCTGCCAATTTAACTATTGAAGAGATGTTTGACGATCTTGAAGCATGCTTGGAACTCTCCGCTAGTATATATCAGAACTGCGAGATCATTCTTGGTGGCGATTTTAATTGTGACTGTAGAAATGTGAATGAAACTAGTCTATCTAAACTCGCAACCTTAGCATGCATTAGAGGAGCTAAGTTTAGAGAACTCTTAACTGATTGGGACATGGATCTCTTGGCGACACATGATATGAAATCAAAAATTACATGGGAAAGAGGAGTTAAGAAGTCAATGATAGATTTTATCTTTGTATCTCGTAATCTTATAGCTTACATGGCTCCATTAGTAATAGAGCCTATATTGATCGGTGTTCATGCACAACTTATAACATCATTGAAATTGCAATGTCAATTGCTAGGGGCAAATAGTTCACTAACAGCAGTAGAAGTTGATCGCCCTCAGCACTCAATCAGGTGGAACAATGGCTTGTGCGATCAGATTGTTAAACACATATCTCGAGAAACACTGCGAGTTGACCAATATGGTGCCAATTTAAGAATAAAACTATCTGATAGGGATTACTCCAAAATAGTTGACACCGTTTTGCTCAAATTTTGTAAAAACCGCAGTAGTGCGAAACATACACACATTTTATGATCAGAAATGCAAACTGTTGAAAAGGGAAAAAAACAAAGCCCTAAGACAATTAAAATACAATGTTTTAGGCACTGAAAGACTCAGAGAAAGGCGGAATCAAATCATCTCACAGTACAAACAAAACTTAAGATTCGCCCGGATCTCGAGACACAATGAAGAGAACTGTACTTTAATTCGTGCCATCACGTCACATGACACTCGAGTTATATGGCGTACTCTAAAAGCTGACCCAAAAAATGCCGTGTTATCTATGCCAAATTGTATTTCCGATCAGACATGGCAGACGTATATAACTGCAAAATATCAACTACCTCATAAGTTCCAATTTCTTCCTGGTATATTGCTAGAATCTACCAGGATCCCTCGGTTTAATTGGAGCATTAGAGACATAATTTGGGCAATCTCGAGGCTGTCGTATTCTAAGGCTGCAGGACCTGACGGGCTTCCCCCTTGTCTCTATAAAGCGGACCCTGCCATGTGGGCAGAAATTATAAATACCAAATTCGAAACCATCTTTAATTCTGGGGAAATTCCATCATCTTGGTTAACTGCAAACATAGTCCCGATATTTAAGAGGGATGATCCTTCTTGTCCTGAAAATTACCGCCCGATTTCTCTAATCGATACCGAGGCTAAAATCTTTGCGATTCTACTTCTTCACGACTTGGAGGAATTTATTGAGTCCAAGGGTCTTTATTCTAAATTTCAAACGGGTTTCAGAAAGAATATGGGTGCCACTCTAAATGCAACTATCCTTGCGCACGTTATTGCTGGAGCAAAAAATAAGAACTCTAATCCGGTATATATCGCAATGATTGACATGAGTGCGGCCTTTGATAATGTTGTCCGCAACTTATTGTGGATGAAAATGTTGGCTTTCGGAATTCCAAAAGATTTAATGTATTGGATCATGAAATTGCATATCAATACATCTTATAGAATAAAAATATCACAGGACGGGGGCACCACAGCTCCAATAGGAACAGCACTGGGCTTGAAACAGGGCTGCAACCTTGCAGCAACCCTGTTTAATCTATATATGGCGGATCTGGATAAAAACTGGGAAAATATGAACCTGTTCTCTGTGAAAGTTGGGAGTATATCTTTGCAATGGATCGCCTTTGCAGATGATATTATCTTGTTTGACCCTACTCCTGTAAGTTTACAAACGAAATTAACACTTTTTGAGGAATTTGCAAAGGACCACAATTTGACTCCCAACCCGGCAAAGACTGCCATTATGAAATTTGGAGTGAAGCAGAAAAAGGGCAGTTTTAGATGGCATATTATGGATACGCAGATATCTTGTATTAACAACGCCATTTATCTGGGGTATCATCTCTCTGATCAGAATTCCATCAAGGTATGGACAGACATTATCAAATGCAAAACCAGGACACTCCTTTCGCAAATGAAAAGGATTTATACCCGGTTCTGCAAATTTTCATTAACTCTGTTAATTGAATTTATGTCCTTGAAGACTGAGAGTATCATTCTTTATGCACTAGATATTTGTTTGTGTGATATGTCTAATATGTTGGATTGTTTACAAGGTTCACTTTTAAAAGCAGCAATGTTCTTGCCTATGTCCATTCCAAATGCCATCATACGTCATGAATTGGGGTTGGTGGCACTATCGTCTAGATGGAAATGGAGACAGCTATCTCATTTTGCAAAAATGAATTACCCACCGACTAATTCGCTATATGCGGATTTGAATAAGATGCTGGGTACCCACTGTCCTCCTTCCTTTTATAATTATCAACTGAAAATGCAACAACTTTTAAGTGAAGTGAATATTACAGTGAATGATGTCCATCTTCGCCCGTGCCATGCAAAAAAAAAACTTTTTGATTTAGACTGGTGTGTAACCATTGATCGGATCATGACATACAAATCTTATGAAGAATATGGTGCCTTTGTTAAACAGCGCATCCCTCGCTATGCACATATCACTTTATTCCCCTGTGAACCTACCAGGAAGGCATATATTCGATTTAGATTTAATCTTTACCATACTAGAGATAGAACAAAGAAATGGCGAACAAATGCCACCACACTTGCTGTGGGATGTCGATTTGATGAGTGCAATGAACCATACGAAACATTGAAGCATCTCATACTCTATTGTCCTCACTTTAACAAAATACGTACAGCAAGAGTTATGAAATTTGTTGATATAGGGTTTGAGGATTGCCTCGAGTTTTTATGGTCTCGCATGATGCAAGGAACTCACAACCGTTTAATTTATGAATTAGTAAGTTTTTGTAAGCATATCGAAAAAGAACTTATTTTGAGTGGAGAATGAAATGCCTAGTTGGTAAATTGATTGGTATATTTTCTCTTGCACCTGTATTTTAAATTGTATTTTAAAGTATTTTAAAGTATTGTGTGCTAATGCAAAATAATGTAATTTCAAATGTTTAAATTTTCTTTTTCTTTTTACATGGATTTTAACTTGTTCTTTTGCAAAGGTCCTACTCGAAATTATTCTTGTAAATGAACTAAATGCAAATAAAAAAAAAAAAAAAAAAACTCAGCTGGTGAGGGACTTTCACAAGAAGAGATCACTGGACTGGGTCATTGAACAGGCGACCTGTATTTATGAAGTGCAGAAACCTGTAGAGAACAAGAACACCAATAAAACCCCCAAACCAGCCAACACCCCTACTGCTGCTAAGGTAGCGGAGGTGAAGGTTGCCCCCATTTTAGATCTGAAGATGGGGGGGCCTAAAAATATACTGGTACAGAATCCTTCCAGCCAAAGAACCAGAATGCCCTCGGGCCAATCCCAAACAGGTAGTCAGGGAGGTAATCTCACCAATAGGACCCCTAACTCCCCTGATTATAATAGCTCCCGTTACAAGGGCAACAAACCCATCCTGGGGTATGTGTGGACTCCCCCAGCCCAAGGGGGGGGGGTCCAACCAGCTAGGGACCAACCCAGGAAACTTCCCTCCTAACATTCCCCAGGAGGGCAGTAATCCCCCAAATGCCGGGTTGACTTCTTTCCCCCGTACACACAAAACTTTAACCCACAAAGCAACCCTCCTTTCTTTCCCCACTTTCCTGAGCCCAGAAAGCCCAATCCGGGAGAGAGGAGGCCAAGGGTGGAGGGTTACCAGAACTATCCCAACCCAGGGTATTATGGGAGAAGGGATAGCTACCCTTCCCGTGATCCACCTAGGATGGGCCAGAGACCCCCGACCAGCCAGAGCAGGTGTCCCAACTGGAGCGCCAGGTCCAGAAATTGTCCCAGGATCTGGGTTGCATTTTGAGGGCTCAGCAGAACCCTCATATGAACAGGGGGGCTCAGAACTCCACACATCAAGGGTCTGGTCTCCAGAAAAATGATGGGGGAGAACTCTGACAAATCACCGTTTCCAAAGGAGGAGGCACAGGGGAAGGGGGGTGTAAAGCCTTAGAGGAAGCTTCCTTCCCCACTTGTGAAAAGCCCCTGGAAACCCAGGAACCAGAACCAAAATCTCCTGCCCCCGAAATTCTGCAACCTAAGGAACAGAGGGCTGGTAGGAGAAATAAAGGACCTATAAAGACCCATTTTGTGGAGGAGGTTAGTGTCCTCTGATTTGAAGGAGAGGGGTCTTCAGAGGACTCTGGGAAAAAGATCTTCTCCTTCAGGGATGGAGGAACTCCTCCCAAAGAAAAATGGATCCTAAGAGATCCTAATGAGGACTGGGTAAATGTGGGGACTGAGTTAGAACCACCCATCATTGAACCCCAGAATGATAAGCCAGAAAACCACACTGCCCAAAAACATTCTGGCGACTGCCTCCAAAAAGGGGGAGGCTGCCCAGAATTAGAACCAGGAGAGCCCAAAACTCCTCCAATATCCAAATGCCACCTTTTTCTTACATATACCCAAGCTCCCACACAGAAACCCGCCCAAACTACCCCTGTGTCAGAATCAAGAGTCAAGAAACTAACCCACCAACTGGCCCAAAATGCACATTATCTTTGCCCCCTTGAGGATAAGATGTTATGCCCCGGTCCAAGTACAAGGGCAATGTACATTTTTGGCACTGGTGGACACTGGATCCCAAGCCACTCTTCTGTCAAAGAGAGCCTTTGATCAGCTGAATTCAGGAAGGGGGCGAGTGATGCCAGATCCCTCTCACCCCTGTTCCTGGACAACTTCAAAACTTCGATGGGAATGAAATTCCTGTCGAGGGGACTGCGGATTTGGAAATTAATATTGGGTGACACAAGGTGAAACACCCTGTCATAGTCGTGACTCCGGAGGGCACACCATGTTTACTGGGGAATTACATCCTCCGTAGGTTGTCTCCCCTACTAGACTGTGTAAACAAGGTCCTCTGGAACCAGACTAACCAACCAATAAAATTAAAACATAGTGTCAACCATGTTAGTTTAAATGGCACATGCCACATGGTTGAACAAAAACAGGATCACATTGAGTTCCATTTTCAAAACAACCAAATCTGTGATGTGACAGTGATTGCAGTAGGACAACAGACTGGTGATGGAAATGCCTCTCTATTTCTGAAAATCAACCTTCCTTCCAGTTTCAAGTGGCATTCTACACTGGAAGGAAATACCCTTAAATTCTAAACTAATCCACAATCAGAAAATCCCACTTCCATAGTCCAAAATGATAAGAAACCAGCTCAAAGCTTAGCTGACATTCAGAAGATTAGAGAACAGTTTGTTATCCATATTCAGTTAAGTGAAGGGAAGGACTCTGTTCTCGCCCGAGTGTGGGTGAACAACAGTAAGAGCTTCATCAGCGAAGCCATGTTCCAAAAACTCCCAAAAGATCCAGCCATTCCTACATTTAAATTGAATGAGAAATGGGCCTGGAAACTCCCAATTCCAAACATCTGCTGCCTAGCAGGTTTATGCTAAAAATTTCTATAGGCAACAAAAGCATAGTACATATCTGTTGGGTCGTGCGAGATTGCGAGATGTCCCTGCTGCATTTTATTTAGGCAGTGACATTCTCAATCGCTTTGCCATTAGTTTGGACCTGATAAACTTCAAAGCCTGGTCCCGATTAGGGGGTAATCCCATGGACTTTGATGATTCAGAAAAAGCATTTTGGTCAGCTCAATTGCTGCTGTATGCAGTTGAAGTTCAAATTGGAGAGGAAGTCACCATCCCAGAACAGAACCGACTAGCCCCACTTAAAGTAAAAATTAAAAGAGCACAGAAATTGCAAAATACTGGCGCATATGTTCACC
This sequence comes from Ambystoma mexicanum, assembly GCF_040938575.1. Classification (NCBI taxonomy): domain Eukaryota; kingdom Metazoa; phylum Chordata; class Amphibia; order Caudata; family Ambystomatidae; genus Ambystoma; species Ambystoma mexicanum. Next base: position 152,290,157 of record NC_090922.1, on the reverse strand, counting down.
TCAATGCCCATCTCCAACAGCAAGGATTGGGGTTAAACCCAACACCATTAGTCAATAAAGAACACAACACCATTCCAATATTGGTGGATAACAGCGACCTTAAGAGTATCACTCTGGGCGCAGGCACCATTATTGGAATGGCGGTTGATGACCAACATTTTTCCATAGATTTAGGTAATGAACTGATAGGACCCATCCCCAATGACTGTTTTGACAGTGACTGCGACAATGACACAACACCAGACAGAATCTTCCCCCGGCATGGGGGGAATTTCCTGCTGTACTCTTCCTGCCCTTATGGTAAGGAAGAGGTGACCTGTGACTTCAGGAGGGATGAGGTGATTTTCCAAGTCCATAAGGACTGATTTCCCCGCCTGGAACCCTCAGTCCAGGTCAATACCTTAACCAGAGACTTCTCCACACAGCTGGAGGAGGCTGCTGAGATTGCCAAACCAGAAGTCTTTCCGGGCTTCAGGCAGATGGTTGAAGAGAGAGTCAACGTAGCTGATACCTGTGAGACTCTGGAGCAAAATCAAAAGTTCAGACAAGTTTTCTTAGATTTTCAGGATCTCTTTGCGGTGGACTCATATGACTGTGGTCACACCGAAATCCATACAACAACAATTCCCACGGACCCTGGCGTGACTCCAGTATTTGTGAAGCAATATTGCTTGCCTCTCGCATCCATGGAGTCCCTCAGAGAAATAATTAAAAACCTTGAGTCCCGTGGGATAATTCGTCCAGTCCACATCACCTTAATAATCTGGTGCTGGGGATTTTAAAACCGAATGGCCAGTGGAGACTCTGTGCTGACCTAAGAGAGCTAAATAAACGGGTCCACACATCCCAATGGCCTCTTCCCTACATTGGCCAAGGGCGTACCTGTCAGTAGGGAGGACCAATACAAGCTGGCCTTTACCTCCGGGGGCAGCAGTAAACTTGGACCCAGACTCCCTACGGATACATCAACTCCGGCAATGACTGTAATACCTTCTTACACAGGGCCATGTCCGACTTGGGTGAAAGGGGTAGCCTGGTCTATATAGATGATGTTCTGATCAAAATCTCCACTTTTGGAGGAACACATTGCGGAGACCCATTATGTTCTGCCACAGTTTAGGGCTGTCGGAGCAAAACTATCTTTCCAAAAGGCACAGTGGTGCAGGACCTGTGTCAATTTCTTGGTGCATGAGAGAACTCCTGAGGTTCTCTGTCCCCAGGAAAAGAAAGTGGAAGCACTCTTGAAACTAAAAGACCCCACAACTCTGCGTGAGCTAAGGAGCCTTCTTGGAGTGACTAATTACAGTAGAAAATTCATTGAGGATTATGCAGAGATCACAAGACCACTGATCCATCTGTTGAAGGGGGGGGTGAAGTGGGAGTGGGTCCAGAACAAGCCGGGGCAGTAAAGAAACTCAAAAGAAGCCTCTCACAAGCACCTTGCCGAGTTTACCCTGTCAAAAACAAGGAGTTCTTCTTGGAGACGGAGTTCTCAAAAACATACTTGACGCAGTATTATACCAAAAGCATGACAAGGTCAATAAAGTAATCTTCTATGCAAGTAAGACTTTATCCTCTGTGGAGGAAAAATTCAACGATTGTGAGAAGGCACTCCTGGCAATTGTGTGGGCATTGAGGAATTACTGCCCGTTCATCCAGGGATAATACATCATAGTGGAAACTCCACACCAGCCGCTGCAATGTCTTCAAAGTGACAGAATCTGGGCCGGAAATGTGAGTAATTCCAGAATTACTTCCTGGATTCTGTCAATGCAAGGCTTTCCTGTTGAGGTCAGATATGGCCGAAACAAGAAGAGTCCCCTTGCGCAAGGTCTGGCTGACTTGCATGATTGTGCCAGAGAAAACTGTCTCGAGGTCGGAAGTTTTAAAATCCAGGACAACATGACAACATGGAGGTGTACCTGAATTCCCTGCACAAAGTCTATGAAGAAGACAAGTGTGAGTGAATACACAATGTCTATGTGGATGGGTTCTCCTACCATGTTGACAACAATGGGGAAAAGGAACTAGTGGGAAATGCCTGGGTGAATGATGCCCCAGAAACCTCTGCCGGGTACAAATTCAGTCCCCGTAGTAGTCAGGTGGCACAGCTGATGGCAGTTCATCAAGCCGTCCTCACTGCTATCCAACACCAACTCCACAAACTGGTCATAATCACGGATTCAGATTATGTCGGGAACGCGTTTGTGAAGTAGAGGGACCAGACAAAACTGGAAATTACTTATCTGAGAAGCTGGCCAAAACCAGAGCCATCCAAGGGGATGTCCTTGAAATCGAGTCCCTGTTGGGGTAAAACCAGGTCACTGCTATCACTAGGTCCCAGACAAATGCTCACAATAAACTCTCAACTGCCCAGATGACCCCAGATGCTGATTTAATCATGGCTCAAAAAGGGGATCCAATCATTAGTAAGTTTTATCAACACATTTTGGGACCCTGAGAACTTTCCCCTGACGGATACCGATTGCATTGGGAAGGAGGACCTCAGAGTGTTGATGAAGTGTCTAAAAATGTTCCGAATCCAAGACGGTTTGTTGGTGAGGAGATACATATATGGCTGTGACCAGTGTGTGGTTCCTACCTCATTCCGATTCCTGATGCTAAATCACGCCCATGATGCGGCCACAGCCAGTCATCAGGGGTTTCATACTACATTAGAAATCTTAAGAGATGGTGCCTACTGGCCACACATGGGGAAGGACCTCGACCAATTTTTGAAGGGGTGTCTTGTGTGTGCACAATTTCAGCCAACATCACTCACACACCGTGCTCCCCTCCAAAAGATGGAGGTGACACTGCCTTGGTCAGATTTACAAGTAGATTTCATCGGGCCTGTGATCCGTTCCTCTAGGGGGAACAAGTACATGTTAACCATAATATGCTTGTTTACTAAAAGGGTGGAATGTCTCCCAGCCCCAAATTGCAAGGCAGAAACAGCAGCTGCCCTGATGATCAATCACATCTTGTCGTGTTTTGGACTACCCCAAAGGATTGAGTCAGACCGAGGTAGTCACTTCACCAGCGAAGTGATGACAAAGATGTGGGAGATACTTGGGGTAAAAAGGAAACTACACATTGCATACCGCGGATCCTCTAGTGGTGGAGTTAGGAGATATAATAAAACCATTGTGAGCATATTAAAAACGTTTGTGGCAGACTCTGGGCCAAGTTGGGATATTTTATTTCCCCTTGTCCTGATGGCCATCAGATCTACCCTTTCTCCTGCAACTAAAATGTGTTCATTTGAGCTGATGACTGGACGAAGGATGGTGCTACCCCAGCATTAGCTCTATAGAACCCAAGAGCAGACATTGATAAATGCCTCCACAACTCATGTGTATGTTGGGAATCTGAGAAAACACCTTCAACATGCTTTTGCTTATGCTCAGGCGAATCTAGAAAGATCTGCAGACAGTATGAAGACCCACTATGACCTTAAAACAACCAAAAAGGAATATCAAGTAGGAGACAGGGTCTACTTGTACAATTTCCAAAGGAACCAAGCCAAGGAGCGCACATTTTTGCCCAGCTAGTGGGGACCTTTTGAAATTGTGGACAAAATCTCACCAGTCGCCTACAGAATCTGCATCCCGAAGGGAAATTTGACAGAAGGTGAAGACAAGTGGGTCCACATAAACTAGCTTAAGAGTTGCCATCCCAGGTATACTTTGCAGCGAATAGAAGGGCCTACAGAAAACCCAGAGGGAGAGAATCCGGAAACCTAGAATATTGTAAATTGTCATTGAATACATGCGAGGAATATTTTAAATTGTTATGGAATACATGCAGGGAATATTGTAAATTGTCACTAAATGCATGCGTCCATCCCACTTCTGAGATCGCCAATGGATCAGTAGTGGGAAAATGTTCATAACTTGGTTATGTTCTGTTTTATAGTTGTAGTAAGTATACCTAATCACCAAGGAGAACCTCCTCTAGGACCCGGGAGGAAAAACCAAAGATATCTGGAGTGTCGCTCCACACTGGAAAAGAAAGCCTGAGAGAAGACAGGGGTATCGTTCCAACTCCAACCAGAGCCGGCGAGGAGAGCACGATGCATCAATCGCTGACGGGAGAGGAACCTACACCAAAGAAACCTGTGTTCTTCACATGAACAGAAAAAAAATCCCATGCGCCCGACTTCCCCATGACTGGAAGTCAAGCCGAAGTCGGGGGGGGGGCTTATGTGGGATATTTTGGCCCATCCCGATATGCCCCACTGTACCACTTTACAAATGGGGAAAGAAACAGCCAAAAATGGATGCGTAACCCCTGTGCACGCAAAAATCTGCAAAGATGCGTTTGGGTCACAACCACAAAAGGCTACACACCGCTGACACACACAGTCAAAGTGGGGGTAAAACCAGAATCCTCACTGCAGGAGCATGCCAGTGGGGCTTGCCACATTCAACATGGAGCGAAACCGCGCAGGTGTGCTTAAAACCGAAAAAGCCTTTTAAAATGTAGTTTTGTAACCTTCAAAGTGCTGTTTTTGGTGCTAGATCCATTCATGTTCAGTGAATCCTTGAGAGTGAAGGGGTTACAGATCATCCAGTGTTGGATTGAGGGGGCTCAGAGGAACCGGGTCTCATTGACTGAAAGCAGCTAAGAAATGTATCTCTTGAAGAACCAGCCCAGCAATATTTGTTTTCAGTTCCATGGGAAAAATGCAGCTAAAATGGCAACATGTAACAATTTCAACTGTGCAGAGAGAACTCCAAGCAAAGGCTGGATACATACATACAGACTGCAAACAAATCTGAGCACTCAAGGACATAAATAATGCTGAATTAAATGTGTAGGTACTGCATAAGAAAATTGGATTTTAAATAACTCATTTTAATGTGTTTTTCAGGAAGAAAGTGCAAAATCGCCTGTTTAAAAGCATGTTTTGGGTTGAAGGCTTAATTCTTCAAGAAAAGTCAAAGGATTTCTAATGTCAAAATACACTGATAACTGTGTGCATTTTATATGTTTTAGTGAAAGATGTAGGCAACTTAAAGTAAAACCCAGTTTGGAGTTAATTACAATTCTGCTTGACAGCCTCAGCCTGGTAAAGGGTGACACCTTACTGCTGGCAGGAAGGACTAATTTCTGCTGGAGGGTTTTGCATACTCAGGACAAAGGACCTCATCAGACTTTCATCTGTGGGTCATGAAAAGACAATGGCAGACTTGAACACTCATCACCACAGGGGAGGGGCAGGAAACTTCCTTCTCAAGGAGGAGGACCCCACCCTGATCAAAGGAATTTGACAGCTGTTGCGAGTTGAAAGAAAAGTAAAAAAAACTGCTAAGAACTTTTGGTGGTTAAATGCCTATTTGTAATTAAGTTTTAAAAACCTTTAACTTTGCCTTATGAAGAAGGATAAATCTAAAAAATGGTGATTGTAAATCTATTGTTATGCTCTTTCTGTGAAGATGTGATTGAACCTGGTACTGCATAAGGAACACAAGTTATAAAGTAACACTAATTGCACCAAGACTATTAATACTGCAAAGCTAATATGGTATAACAGTGTTCTAGGGGTGATTGCACAGATATGTACCGGGTTAGGAATTGTTAGGCCAAACCTTTATGATTAGAATTGACAACATTTCACAGAAATACAAAGCCAGCTCTCACTGAGGTAGGAGTTGGAGGTTAAGGTAGCCCAAAAAATATTTAATGTATTTGTCCAATTTTATTAGAGGGCATAATTATAGAAATGTGTATTTATGGGACAGTTAATTTTTGGTCCAAATCATTTTTGCGTTTTTATTTTCAAAAACACCTCTCATTTAAACTTGCATAACTTCTTCAATTATATAGCTAGAGACTTACTTTCAACTCTGAGTTAAACCTACGACCTGTAGCTACACCCACAGCCAGAACCTCATCACAGAACAGTGTATCTGACCCGTTTTTATTAAATATCACATAGTGAAAATTAGGATTGGAATTTGCATTTTTGCAAAGGTTTTACATGTGTAAAGTCCAATTCAAAGTATTTCCAAACTTCCATTCTGATTTAAAGTGTGTTCTGTTGCTCAGATTGTAGCTTTCATTTGTTAGGACCTGTTTAGTGTTTCTCTCATAGGAATTTACATCAATTTAAGGATTTTTGCACACTTTTCATTGTGTCACAAAGCCATTTTCAACTGTCATTTAAAAAGTGCAAAATTTCCCAAAACGTTTTTCTCTCTTGTTTGGGGAGGGAAGATTGCATTCAAACCCTAAACACTGTTCTTCATTCCTAAATACCTGCTGCTTACTTACATCTGTGTAGAATTGCTCAATTGTGAATTAAGAACTTTGCAGGGGGAAATTTTAAGCTAAGTACTATCTTTTCAACGAGCCAACATTGTTCTTTACCCTGTTTTTTATCTTCTGTATTGCTATAATTGAATCCAATTGCCTTACTTACTTTCTGATTTTTTTGTCACCACATTGGTGATTGCTGCCCCTATATATTAACTTGTGTTTGATTTTAATTTACCAACCAGCCTGATTCCTGGTCCACTGTGACCTGGGGAGGGGGTATTTTGACCTCGGGAGGGGGTATTTTGATAAGTGGTATATCACTGAGAATATTGAACCTATAGACACAATAAGTAAGTATTTCATGTGTGCATTACATGCTAGGAGAGACCCAGGTTTATTGGCCGATTAAAATCCTTAACAATAGTCATACCTATCCTTCAGAAAGACCACCTGGGACCCATCAATTAATTTCCCCGCGTAACTGTTCCACTTATTCACTAATATCTTGGTAAATAGCTTAATATCCACATTAAGCAGCAATATAGGGCAGTAATTACTACACATCCAGTGATCTCTACCCTGTTTTGGGATTAATGTATTCATAGCTTCCTTCATCGTGGGGCACATTAACCCAGTCTGCAAAATATAATTATACAAGCCACACAAAAATTATGCTAACTGGACTGCAAAGCACTTATAAAATCATGCTGAAAAACCGTTCAATCCGGGTGATTTCCCACATTCACAGACCAACAGCCACTGTAATCTCTGTGATTTCTAGCTAAGCATCAATAGCAGTTCTCTCCTCAACAGATAAAACCTGAATCTCAACCCTACCAAAAAAGTCATTCAATTGTGATTCCAATGGAAAACTATCCTCAGCATACAACAACGCATAGAAAGATTTAAAGCTCTCACAGATGTCTGCATTTTTCACCACTGGGTTCCCATTCGGATTCTCTATACTCCTTATGTAAGATCTTTCAGTCATAACTAGGTTTTCTGGCTAACAACCTCCCACTAGTGTCCCTGTTTGCCCAATAATTCTGCTTTGAAAAGAAAACCCCACTCTCAGCCTGCCTGCCAATTTTTTGTCCACTCAATGAACAATTTGTCATTATGCAAATTGGATAATGCGTGCCTTTGCTGCAAAACCTTAAGCTCTCCCTCTAACAATTTCAATTCCTACAAACAGTCATATCAATGAGCCTGCCAGACACTAACAAATAATCCTTTAGAATGAATCGTGGACAGGCGAATAAAACATACGTTCTTTCTTGTCTGGGTGCCTTATCCTCCAAATATCCACTAAATCATATTTCTAAAGGAAATGTCCAAATGCTCAATTCACTCCCACACCTGTGAAACTACACAATACTGAGCGATCCATTTTATAGTCAAGTACACAATTACAGTCTCCAACCAATACAATAATTTGACCCTGCTAGCCACACAACAGTGAAATTAAATCATTACAAAATGGAACCCCCAGAGAGCATGGACCATAGATAGAACCAACAGTAATCATCTTATCATTTTGCCATTGCATGCAATATCAGCTAACACCATTCGCCCTTCATCATCTTTACCTACCTTTTCCACCATCAGCTTCACACGTTTTCGAAACAGAATACTCACTACTCTAGATTTCAAGACATAGCAATGTCCACCCCTACCTTTCTGCACCCCTCTCCCTCACCTCTTGTTTTTCTCCTGCTCTACCAGAAATGTCATCAGGCCTAGTATGGTAGTCGCCTGTCTGTTTCCATTTCCTCCCCACTCTTCCCATCCCTTCCTTATCTATGTCTTAGCTCTTGCACTATCTGAAATGTCGCCAGGCTGAGTATGTTAGTTACTTTCACATCCTTACTGTTCATGGCCTGTAAGAATGTCATTGTATTTGCCCTTGTTCCCTCCCTTGCCTTGAAGCACTTTGAAACACATTGTGTATAGGTGATATATAAACTATCATATCATCATATCATATCATATAGAGTTTGTGTGTCTATCTGGAGGTAGTCAAAAGATTCTTGGCACACTCATCTAAATACCTACTGCAAAAAGACAATGTCCACCCTGCGCTTCCATATTCTTGACAACACTTTAGTCCTTTTATGCAGAGAGATCAAGGCTTTCGCATTCCATGTTGTGAAAGTAAATGGCCCCTTAACTCCGTTAACTCAGTCACCATTTCCTGAATAAACCCCACACGCATGGCAAAAATGAGCCATTTAATGCCTAAAGTTCTCTACGATTGACACAGCCGTTCTGAAATCAGGGGCAGCTATACACACATCACAAATGAGACGAAAGAAATAGACATGAAACACGACACAACAATAACTAAAAAACTGTAACTGAAATAAATAACCACCTGATAATGACCAGGCAGCTTATGAGCATCACTGTTTACAAAATGTTTTGTTATTCGAACCATACGTGCCAGAAAACGGTGTCCTTTAAACTAAATTCCCCCCAAAATATGTCGTCCCTCTCACTTCCTGTCCATTTGCGACAAGGAAACCTTCTCCCATAATGCAGATAATCCTTCCCCCATTGATCCTACTTGCTACTCCTACCAGTAATGCATGCAGCCCAAATAACTGAATAAAACAGGTGACAGTATCCTCCCGTAAAACCATAAGTGCCTATCTTTGGGAAAAGCCAGTAGTGCTAATAACTTTGAATACTAAACATGCATTCCTCTCTACCCATTACTCTCAATGTTAACACTTTCAGTTTGCCATGAAAACCGCCATGCGTCCACCACAATATCTTGATACGCATAATATTATTCCAAAGGTTTTTCAAATCACGTTCCCAGCACATGTGGTGCAGAGAATTAAATATTACACACATCCCGGCTAACATCCCCAAGCACACAATTTGCCGAAACTACAGTCGTTACGTCAAGTCTTTAAGTGTAACACATGTTCACATTGCCCAGATGTGCCGCATCACCAACCATTCCATGGGGCGTATTGTTCGATAGTGGTGTTTTGCCATTGAAGAGAAACAGCCTCCCTTTGCAAACCAGATCCACGTCACTTTACATTAGCATCCGGCTCAGCGTTAAAGTCATGTCTGCCTGGGGAGCAGAAGTAAGGAATAAGTGCTCCGAGCATCCTTTCAAGAATGCTTAAATATTTGAATTCAAATTCCGTTATGCTTGTGATCATTCCTTCATGGAGCTGGCACTTTAATTCCCCTCTCAAGGTGTCACTACTCCAGTGAGACGGAACAACAAGCACCGTCCTTCGTGCCAGGCGCTTGCCATGACCAATACGACCACCTTTCTTCCTCTACATTTCCGGGTTGCAACCTCCCGAGGATGATACCACAGTGTGCACTGTGATGGTTTTAAGTACTTTCCTCTAGCCCGGTCACTTCTCCTGCTGATCCGAAGCGCCAAGCCAAAATGAAAATATTTATTTATTTATTTATTTATTTATTTATTCGTGCATTTGTATGTTGCTTGTACTTCGAGTAAATTGTGTTTCAAAGCGCCCACAGGGAGGGAACATGGGAATGAAAATCAAATAAAACAATCAAAGATAGAGGCGGACATACTAGGCATTTTGAGCATTCAGAACATGCAAGTGCAGAGGCAGAGTAGGGATGAGGGAGTGCTAGGTGTACCAGGAGGGAAGTGCTAGGGAGTAAGCAGATGTGAGTGCCTGGGTGGGTGGTCAGCTGTCAATAAAAGTGTGCTGTCAATAAGTAATTGCAGGCCTGTGGTGGCAAAGGCCAGTGGGTATCAAGACAAGTGCTGGGAGCAGGCGGAGACTGGAGGCGATTTGGTGTGGGAGGCTGGGGCCCAAGAGGACACATAAGTGCCCTGGTCACCAATCTCAGCAAGGGGTCCACGTCTGGATCGCCCTGGTAACTTAGGGTGAGACCCAAAGTTAATTTATGCAAAACAAGATTGGGGGTCTGGGAATCTCTCTACTAGCATGAACACAGCCCAATGACCTGTTCTTGGGTGAATAACCCCAGGGAGAGATTCTACCAAGTGTTCATGCTGTTAGAGAGATTCCCAGACCGCCTTTGTTTTGTATATATTAACTTTGGGTCTCACCCTGAGTAACCAGGGCGATCCAGACGTGGACCCCTTGCTCACTCTTCTTAGAGAGGCACATCTTCACCTCACTGATGATGCCCAACAAGGCTAAAACACGTGTATGGGGTTGCTGTTGTTGCTCTTGTTCAGAGGAGAATTGCCTAGCATTTCAGTGCTGGACTGCCCTTGGGCAGGCCAAAGATTGATATTCACGGAAATGTCTTCTCTGTGAAAGGGACAGTGAGCTAAAGACTTGGTAGAGTCTCTACCATACTGTGGCCCTCTAGAACAAATGACGTGCAAAGGGGTACGCGACAAACACGGACACCCGCTGTGTCAAAAATAGCGTGTGCGTGTATTTCGGGGCTATGTGGGAAGTTTCAGACGCGATAGGCCTTGGGCGAGCGGGGTACTTGTATAACTGGGGTTTGTGTGAAGTCTCACACGCGATTGGATCCGGGTACGTGTATTTCTGGGGTTAGTGTGAAGTTTCACACGCGATTGGCCCTGTGCGAGTGGGGAACATGTATTTCTGGGGTGCGTGGGAAGTTTCACACGCAAAAGGGCCTGTGCGAGTGGGGTACATGTATTTCTGGGGTGCGCGGGAAGTTTCACACGCGAAAGGGCCTGTGCGAGTGGGGTACGTGTATTTCTGGGGTGCACGGGAAGTTTCACACACGAAAGGGCCTGTGCGAGTGGGGTACGTGTATTTCTGGGGTAAGCATGGAGTTTCACACGCGATAGGCCCTGCGCGAGTGGGGTACGTGTATAACTTGGGTTCGCGTGGAATTTCATACGCGATTGGCCCTGTGCGAGTGGGGTACGTGTATTCCTGGGGTTCGCGGGAAGTCTCACACGCGATTTCAGCAGGATACGTGTATTTCGGGGGTGCCGGGGAATCCTACACGTGAATTGGCAGTGTGGGTCCACCCAGGTGTTCCCTCTACACCCTCCATGGCTCCTGCAGGCAGCCCACACCACAGGGGACTACCCTGCACCCCTGGTCATGTCCCGCAGGCAGCCCATCCACCATGGGCATGCCCCCCAGCCAAGCCATATGTCACCTTGCACTACTGATAACCAACGCATGACCCCCTGCACCCCCACCCTCCCAGCAGTCAGGGGCACCTGCCAGCAGGCCCCCACACATGTCCCCCAGAACCCCCACCCCCCAGCAGTGCATGGCACCTGCCAGCAGGCCCCCACTCATGTCCCACTCATGTCCCCCTGCACCCCCACCCCCCAGCAGTCAGGTGCTCCTGCCTGCAGGCCCCCCACACATGGCCACCAGCACCCCCACCCCCCAGCAGTGCAGGGCACCTGCCAGCAGGCCCCCACACATGTCCCCCCAGCACCCCCACCCCCCAGCAGTGCAGGGCACCTGCCAGCAGGCCCCCACACATGTCCCCCAGCACCCCCACCCCCCAGCAGTGCAGGGCACCTGCTAGCAGGCCCCCACACATGTCCCCCTGCACCCCCACTCCCCAGCAGTGCAGGGCACCTGCCAGCAGGCCCCACACATCTCCCCCATCCCCACCACCCCCCAGCAGTGCAGGGAACCTGCCAGCAGGCCCCCACACATGTCCCCCAGGACCTCCACCCCCCAGCAGTGCAGGGCACCTGCCAGCAGACCCCCACACATGTCCCCCTGCACCCCCACCCCCCAGCAGTCAGGGGCACATGCCAGCAGGCCCCCACTCATGTCCCACACATGACCCCCAGCACCCCCACCCACCAGCAGTCAGGGGTACCTGCCATCAGCCCCCCACTCATGTCCCACACATGTCCTCCAGCACCCCCACCCCCCAGCAGTGCAGGGCACCTGCCAGCAGGCCCCCACATATGTCCCCCAGCACCCCCACCCCCCAGCAGTGCAGGGCACCTGCTAGCAGACCCCCACACATGTCCCCCTGCACCCCCATCCTCCAGCAGTCAGGGGCACCTGCCAGCAGGCCCCCACTCATGTCCCACACATGTCCTCCTGCACCCCCACCCCCCAGCAGTCAGGGACACCTGCCAGCAGGCCCCCACACATGTCCCCCAGCACCCCCACCCCCCAGCAGTGCAGGGCACCTGCCAGCAGGCCCCCACTCATGTCCCACTCATGTCCCCCAGCACCCCACCCCCCATTAGTCAGGGGCACCTGCCAGCAGGCCCCCACACATGTCCCCCTGCAACCCCACCCCCCAGCAGTCAGGGGCACCTGCCAGCAGGCCCCCACACATGTCCCTCAGCACCCCCACCCCCCAGCAGTCAGGGGCATCTGCCAGCAGGCCCCCACATATGTCCCACACATGTCCCCCTACACCCCCACCCCCAGCAGTCAGGGGCACCTGCCAACAGGCCCCCACACATGTCCCCCTGCACCCCCACCCCCCAGCAGTCAGGGTCACCTGCCAGCAGGCCCCCACTCATGTCCCACACATGTTCCCCAGCACCCCCACCCCCCAGCAGTCAGGGGCACCTGCCAGCAGACCACCACTCATCTCCCACACATGTCCCCCAGCACACCCCCCCCAGCAGTCAGGGGCACCTGCCAGCAGGCCCCCACACAAGTCCCCCAGCACCCCCACCCCCCAGCAGTCAGGGGCACCTGCCATCATGCCCCCACACATGTCCCACACATGTCCCCCAGCATCCCCACCCCCCAGCAGTGCAGGGCACCTGCCAGCAGGCCCCACATATGTCCCTCAGCACCCACACCCCCCAGCAGTGCAGGGGACCTGCCAGCAGACCCAAACGCATGTCCCCTGCAAACCCCACCCCCCAGCAGTCAGGGGCACCTGCCAGCAGGCCCTCACACATGTCCCCCAGCACCCCCTCCCCCCAGCAGTGCAGGGCACCTGCCAGCAGGCCCCCACTCATTTCCCACTCATGTCCCCCAGCACCCCACCCCCAGCAGTCAGGGGCACCTGCCAGCAGACCCACACACATGTCCCCTGCAACCCCCACCCCCCAGCAGTCAGGGGCACCTGCCAGCAGGCCCTCACACATGTCCCCCAGCACCCCCTCCCCCCAGCAGTGCAGGGCACCTGCCAGCAGGCCCCCACTCATTTCCCACTCATGTCCCCCAGCCCCCCCCCCCGCAGTCAGGGGCACCTGCCAGCAGGCCCCCACACATGTCCCCCTGCAACCCCACCCCCCAACAGTCAGGGGCACCTGCCAGCAGGTCCCCACACATGTCCCCCAACACCCCCTCTCCCCAGCAGTCAGGGGCACCTGCCAGCAGGCCCCCACTCATGTCCCACACATGTTCCCCTGCACCCCCACCCCCCAGCAGTCAGGGGCACCTGCCAGCAGGCCCCCACATATGTCCCCCACGACAGGTCATCACACTCCAGACCCATGCCCCTCATGGCCACCCAAATCCCACCCCAGTCCAAACACCCCACATTGAATTCCCAAAGTCATGATAGAAAATACATAACCAGTATGGCCATGAATCAATGTCCTTCAGACCCACGCACTGGTGACACATGACTGTGAAAAGATCAACATTGTGACATGTACAAAACAAATGATATAAGACCACATCAGTAAAGTATATAATAAATGTGTATTTAATAATTAACAAAATCACACAATAATGGAAATTATGAAGATAAAGCTGCATGTCCCAAAATTGTGTGAAAGCAGAATCCAAATCAATCCATAAGCAAATGGGTCCAAAAAGTCTGTCCGTCCAACCAAATCCATAGTGTAAAAATAAGACACATCCATTGATCCATGGTAAAAAAGAAACTTAAATGAAGTGAAATCCAGTGTTGAACTATATACAAAGTACAAATCCAGGGTCCATGAGCCCAACCATTGAAAGGGAACCTACAAAAACCGTACCTAATGAGCAACTATATACAAAAAGGTGGGCATTGTCCAAGCGCCCCAAATGAAATGAAAACCAAAAAGAAACCTAACACTAATTAACTATATACAATGGCAGCGGGCTAGTCGGACGGCTCACTTCCTTATTTCCTAGGCCAGGGCATCATCGAACTCCTGCTCGATGTCCCGGAGGCGGTCCTCTTCCATGGCCCCGAGGGTTCGCAGGACGATGACATCCGGACCTCCAGGTCCCTGCGAATTGCCTCGAGGCACTCGGCCTGCCTCAGAGCCCTTTGCATGGAGTTCTCCGCCCTGACCATCGTGAGCCGTGCCTCTTCCGCCTGCTGCCGTTCCGCATCTATAGCATGGCCTAACCGCTGCCACACGGAAGACACTTCCCGTCCTGGGTCCTCCTGCCCTCCGGCCGATGCCTGCCCCTCCGATGTTGAAGGCCCCGAGCCATCATGGCTCCCACCTTGTTGCTGCTGCTGCTGTGCCTGTGCCCGTGCCCTGGCTCCTGCTGCCTGCACATCCTCCTCCGGCTGGGGTGCAGTTGTTGAGGTGGCCAACCCTGCTGGACGTCCGACTCCCGACTGTGGCAGGGATGTGTCCTCCACCAGCCTGGCCGAACGGTCAGAGGCAGCTCCACAGGGTACCCAGGTGATACATGGGTGGGAAGATGGCACGGAGGATGACTGGCGCATAGGGGGTTCAGCTGAGGAGGGGGTCGAAGCAAGGTTCAGCAAACGGAGGAATCTGGCCTGGGTGACCTGTCACAGTAGGCTGACGTGGTCAACGAGCCATTCGAGATGACGTGCAGTCTCCCCATGAAAAGACTGCAGGTCACCTCGCATATCCCGTTGACGCAACACCACCCCACCAAGGACAGGCTCAACCCGGTCCCGGATAGCCACGTCGGCAGGGAGAGGAAGGCCAGTTGTTGTAAGCGGATCCCCTCCCTGAAAACGGGTCTGGACGTAGGCATCCCTGCTGGTTCGGGATGATGCAGTCATAGGATCGGGGACAGGATTACACACAGGCACCTCCGCGGCGGCCTGTGCTGCCTCCTGTCCCTGCCCCTGCACTGCACCACTGGCACCAGTGGAATGCCCACCTCCAGACCCCATCTCTGTCCCTTGCGCGGCCTCCTCCTCCACCAAACCCCCCAACAACCTGGATGACTCCTAGCCATCTTCCTTCGTCCTTGCTCTGTATTTAATAATAGTAAGTGATGATGCTCTTAATTTGGACGGGTTTACAAGAAAGAAAGAAAGAAAGAGAGAAAGAAAGAAAGAGAAAGAAAGAAAGAAAGAAAGAAAGAAAGAAAGAAAGAAAGAAAGAAAGAAAGAAAGAAAGAAAGAAAGAAAGAAAGAAAGAAAGAAAGAACAATTAAGATGGACCGATAGGAAATGCTGGCACAGGGTCAAGGTTCTTGGTATACAGGCTCAGTACATGTGAAGGAATGACTACACTCTACAGGAGTACACCTTCTCAGCATCACAAAACTACTAAACCAGCAGCTATCCCAATCATAAAGGTAAAACAGACACAGCTCGATGGGTATACCTCCTTTGCCTTTTGTGGTTATGTGGGCCGAGGGCAGGCTGCACTCTTGGGGGTAGGGTATTTGAAGTGATAAGAGTAGAAGCCCAAATAGCAATAGTGCAAGGACTTCAAAATAAAATACTTTTCAATCAAGGCCCTACATATATATATATATATATATATATATATATATATATATATATGTGTTGAAAAAAAGAGGAGAGGGGCGCACTCCAGTTCCCTGCACAGTAAACCTTCCCAGCCACAGGTGTTCTCCTCCGACCGGTTTCTGTGCCAATACACGTCATCAGGGAGGCTGTCTTAACTTGCAGCTCACAGCAAGTGCAGGTGTTACCACTTAGTGAGGATTCTGCTGCAAGGACTTCTGGTAGCTGTAGTCATCAGGTTAGCAAGGAACAGACTCACACCCAATCCCACAGTGGGGAAAGGGGGGGAGTAGCCTACAGTGAGGCACTCCAAAGTTGGGCATAAATTACCCCGGTGCAGCACCCTATTAGATTTCTGAAGATTCCACCCTTCAGAAAACTTACAAATGTGTTGAAAAAAAGAGGAGAGGGGCGCACTCCAGTTCCCTGCACAGTAAACCTTCCCAGCCACAGGTGTTCTCCTCCGACCGGTTTCTGTGCCAATACACGTCATCAGGGAGGCTGTCTTAACTTGCAGCTCACAGCAAGTGCAGGTGTTACCACTTAGTGAGGATTCTGCTGCAAGGACTTCTGGTAGCTGTAGTCATCAGGTTAGCAAGGAACAGACTCACACCCAATCCCACAGTGGGGAAAGGGGGGGAGTAGCCTACAGTGAGGCACTCCAAAGTTGGGCATAAATTACCCCGGTGCAGCACCCTATTAGATTTCTGAAGATTCCACCCTTCAGAAAACTTACAAATGTGTTGAAAAAAAGAGGAGAGGGGCGCACTCCAGTTCCCTGCACAGTAAACCTTCCCAGCCACAGGTGTTCTCCTCCGACCGGTTTCTGTACACCAACTTAACCATAACTACATGGCCACTACTGTGGCCATGTTATATTTATATATATATATATATATATATATGTGGTGAAAAAAAGGAGGAGAGGGGCGCACTCCAGTTCCCTGCACAGTAAACCTTCTCAGCCACAGGTGTTACTCCTCCGACCGGTTTCTGTGCCAATACACGTCATCAGGGAGGCTGTCTTAACTTGCAGCTCACAGCAAGTGCAGGTGTTACCACTTAGTGAGGATTCTGCTGCAAGGACTTCTGGTAGCTGTAGTCATCAGGTTAGCAAGGAACAGACTCACACCCAATCCCACAGTGGGGAAAGGGGGGGAGTAGCCTACAGTGAGGCACTCCAGAAGTCCTTGCAGCAGAATCCTCACTAAGTGTTAACACCTGCACTTGCTGTGAGCTGCAAGTTAAGACAGCCTCCCTGATGACGTGTATTGGCACAGAAACCGGTCGGAGGAGTAACACCTGTGGCTGAGAAGGTTTACTGTGCAGGGAACTGGAGTGCGCCCCTCTCCTACTTTTTTTCACCACATATATATATATATATATATATATAAATATAACATGGCCACAGTAGTGGCCATGTAGTTATGGTTAAGTTGGTGTTTCCATAGGAAGAGCACTTTTTGGTTGGCTTATAACTTCGCTCCCCCTAGACAAATACTCACCAAACTTTGCAAAACAAGTATATGGCCCACTCTGAATTGTTTTGCAAAGTTTGGTGAGGATTCGTCCAGGGGGGGGAGTTATAGGGGGGTCCCAAAACTTTTTTTTTTCCCATAGACTGAATGGGAAAAAACTTTGCGCACGGCTACAGCCCGAACCGTTGGACGGATTTACACCAAATTTGCGGCAGGAGCGGCGGCCTGGTCCCGAAAGCGTGCTTTTTGCAAATTTGGTGTAAATCCGTCCAGTAGTTTTTTTAAAAATGACCAAAATGTAAGGCAAAACAATTAGTGATATCTGTGTTCGCTTCGCGGACGGACTTCCCTGTTCGCTCCGCGGACAGCACCCCGATTGGCCCAGCGGCTTGCGTCATGTCCGCGGACATGCAACGTGTTCGCTGATTGGGCGGTGTGGTGCGTGATGCACATCAGATTTTCTGTCACGCCCGCCATCTTGCATTTGCGGACGTCCGCAGACAGCGTGGTGAAAGTTTGTTCAAAATGTGTATTTAGTAGAGTGTGTTGGTGTATAGAAGTCTTTGGGGAGGATGGGGGAGTATGAGATAGGTTCAAAGTTGTATTTTATTTATGTGCTAGACGCTTTTGTTGTGTTCGATTTTTCTGAGGACAACACGGCTGTTCTGGAATGTTCGTAAATAAACAGAATGGATTTGGTGTCAACTTGAAAGTGTTCTAAGAACACTCGTGGGGTCTTGGAATGTTTGCAGGGGGTGTCCTGGAGACGTTGTCTGTATTGTTCATTGGCAAGGTGAAAATGTTTTAAGAACAACCGCGGTGTCCTGAAATGTTCGTACATAAAGAAAATGGGGGTGTCCTGAGGACGCTGTTTGTATTGTCCTCGGGCAAGTTGAATGTGTCCCCCTGTCCACGGACATAAAAATGGTTGCAATGCTTGCATCTATGGGTGTGATATGCTGCGGTGGTCGTGGCCAGGGTATAGAATGTTGGGTGCATGGCCATTTGGCCATGCACCCAAGAGTGTATGCCCTGGCCACAGCCACCACAGCATATCACACCCATAGTGGCTTTTAACTTTGGGTCAAAAACTAATTTATAAGGAACAATGTTATAAGCTTGTATGGGTGTGATATGGTGCGATGGTTGTATTTATCTTGTTATAAGTACTATTTGGTTTAGTAACGGGAGTCCAGGTTTTTCTTGTTCATTTCTGTAATAAAAGAAAATAGCATGTTAGTATTAGTATTTTATAATGACTTATTACATTGTACAATCAACATTTTCTTCTTTTTATTGACCCTCATATTTATTAGATTACAAACCAGAGTACTGTGCAATTTGCAAAGTTTCTGTGTTTGTTGCTAAAATCATTGGGTCTGTGGGAGAAAAAAATCCATGTTGGATTTAAAAAAAACACTTTTTTCTTTTATGCTACAGTTTATATATTTGTTTGTTTTCCGTGTTTAGTTGTTCTTTCTGCCTAATGCTTTATGCATTGGATTGTTTCAGTTTTTTTGAGCAGTAAAATATTAGGTGTTTGTTTGGATATTGTAAAATTTTGGCCCAGTTAGATACCAGTAGGCGTATTCTAACTGTTTATGTTTTGATATAATTTCGTGGTATTGATTTATCTTTTTGCATATTTATAAATTTTGGGACAGTTAGATACCAATTGGCGTATTCTAACTGTCTATTTTTTGCTCTATTTGAGTGGTATTAATTTATCTGATTAGTTGTTGTAGAATCTTTGAGCAGTTAGATAGGTTTTGAAATATTGTGACAGTTTGTATTTTTTTACTACAAGTGTACTTAAGGTTTAAGTACAGTTCAGTTATCAAATTTTGGTTTTAAGAACATTAAATACGCGTTTGTAAGATTAGCTGGAAATCTCTGCTTTAAAGTAACGGTACTATCATTACATTCAAACCATCCACATTTTTTTTTATATATGCAGTGTATTGCCCTGAGTTGGTTGTGGCTCCTGTGTGGTAGATTATACCTATTGTTGTGAAGGTTTTCCTACCAAGTGATACTTGACCATGTGTGAATCCAGTCAGCTTGCAGTTATTTTTCGTACCATCTGCATTGTAACGTAGAAGCATTAGTATTACGTATTTACTATGTGTTTGTATTAGTAATGTGGAGCGATTATCCGAATTGCAGGTAGAACATAATCTACCGTGGTTTGCATTTTGTACAAGTTGCTGAAATGGAACGGATTCACAATTAGGTATTGATATATAGACAAAGTGCTCATTGGGGATTTGTTCTTGTGTCACATTGTTGCAGAGAGTGCATGTATGTTTCCACATGTATGAAATCTGGAAGATTTCATTTATAGGTATGTTTTTGTTTTCCAGTACTAATAGTAAGTACATTAGAAATTCTCGTGGATCTTCCTGTGAGTTTATAGTGAATTTCACCATTCCAGCACAGTAGTCCAATTCTTGTCTTATTCCATGAACACACTAGTTGAAGAGTCTGTCCGTCTTGTACAGCAAGAACTCAAATATCGTTAATCAGATCAATGGCTAATCATAGGCCCAGCGCTGTTTAAATCCGGTCTGCCCGGCACTGCCGATCTACACCAGACCTAGGACTATACCCAGGCCTCTTGACAGTTTTACTGCCTTGCTCCGGTCGGACGATCTTACCTACGTACAAAATCTTCAACTAGTCTCTCCTGATTAAGGCCACCACAACCACTAGCTTCAACCCAGCGATTATGGCCGAAACACAACTGTGTCGATCACTTGTGGCACAACTGTGAAAATACCCTTTTGTTGTATGTTTCGAATTTCGTGTTGTGTACACTGTTTCTGTTTGAAAAACCACACCCGAGTTGAAAAACAACCACGGGCAGCACTGATCTGAGCTACCTATGTCACCTACGTTGTATACTCACATGTGCTTGTAACTAGGGTACTCATCTTTCACATCCCGATGAGGGTGCACAACTGCATTTCCCTTTGTCTTTATTAAAATCTGTCTGTTATTGCTCTCGTGCTTAGCGAGAGTTTGTATAAAAATTGAAGACACCGGTTTTTAAGATGGAAATAAATATGTCTAAAAACCGTGGACTTTTGTGAGGATCTCGCATCCTGATTATTTGTGTTATCAATATTTGTCTAGAGTAAGACCTTGTGATTTATGAATGGTGACTGCGTATGCAAGAGTTAGAGAAAATTGTTCTCTGCGTACATACATGTCTTTGAAGAGAAGGAATCGAGCTGTTGAGCGTCCTATTCTTGTTACTTCTGAAAGTTTGTCAAAGAGAATATTGACAAACTGAATTTTGTTGTCACGTGGGTATGTTTGAAAGCCAACAACTGTACCCAGTGCTCCATTAACTAGTCCTTGGTCCACGTCAAGGTTACTTTTAAGCATTACTCTGCAATTTAAGGATAATTTTAATATCTTTTGCAGGCCTGCTGTGTTTGAGATTGATTTTTCTAAACTATTTAGTCTTGCTGTGGCTTGGTCACACATGGGTAGTGTCATTCCATGTACATCTAGTTTGTCTGTGGCGCTAATTTCCATAATTGGTTGCATTTCTTTGCTTAACATGATTTCATTGAATTTGAAACAGCTTGCAAGAGTTGGCATTAAGGCCATACAATTGACATTTCTGTGGGCTAATTGTTCCATAACATCTGTAGCACATGTATTATCACCATAAAGTGCATGAATGTGCCAGGTTTTCAATATTGTTTCTGCTTCTCTAGAAAGTATACCAACTCTGATACTTTTTAAGATGTTGGCATAAGTGAGATCTGCAGATTGGCGCATGTTTTCTGTTAATTCTCTGAATTGGAAATGTTGCCAAAGGCTGACATTCCCAATGCTGCCAACAGTTTTACGGCAGAGTTTGTGTCCTAATGTTTTAAAAATAGGCTCACCTTTTACAGGTGTCAATTGAAGAAGATCTCCGAAAACAATTATGTGTTTTCCTGCAAAGAGCTCTTCATAGTTTGTTTTGAGTACTTCTTGTAATCTGAGGTGAATCAAAGCCAACATTAGGTTGGACACCATGCTCACTTCATCTATTAGTAGCATTTTCATTTGTTTCAATACTCTGCGTACTTCCATTGCAGCTTCTGCAGAAAGTTTGTAATAATCTAACTTGTTTTGGTGTTCTACTGGCAGGAGTAGTAATCGGTGTAAAGTGACACCACCTATGTTGTAGGCAGCTAAACCTGTGGGGGCAGTGACAACAGCTGACAGTTTGTTGTTTGTCAATTGTTGAAGGAACTTACTGATGATTTTGATTAGGAATGTTTTGCCAGAACCAGCTTCACCACTGACATACAATAGTATAGGTTTGTAATTTTGGCAGGTGCATTCTTTGTTTTCATGTTGCACACCATGTGCAATTTCTTTTGTTATTTCTTGAAAAATGCTACGTTGCTCTTTGTTTAGTTTTGATTGTAGTGTAGTTAAGTCTTCTTTATCTTCATAGTGACACATGGTGTTTTCTACTTCTATCATAGCTAATTCTGCCTCATTTGTTATTAGTGGTTCTCCCAGTGGTTCTTGGCTTCCTGTGACAGAAGGTTGACTACTGTCAGGAGTTTCCTTATCTAGTTGGGCCTGGAGTTCCTCTTCGTGCTGCTGTTCATTGTGCATCATTGTTTTGTACTGTGCAAAGTTTACATCAGTTATACTGCTTTCATTGGCTTTGAAAGCGTCTTCATATGAGTCATAGGTATCTAGTATTTCTTCTTCTTTTCTCCATGGTTTGAAGAGTTGTAGCAGGGACATGTAATATATTTCTTTATGTTGAGGAGTCTTTAATGACAATTTGATATGATTAATTAAATTTGGTTTGGTGAGTTTTACTAAGCTGCCATCACAGTTTGTCACTTTGTATTTACGGTTTTACTCATCAGGTTTTATATTATTTTTGTATGTGTAGTTTTGGGCTATGTGGTATAGACACATGGTTTCCAAAGTGGTACTCCTGTTTGGGTAGTATGTGTCCAATAAATTGTTTTTTAAAATGTCTTGGCTGTTGGGATCATGTTTGGCTATTGTTTCTACATCTTCGTATGATTTTAGAACTCTTTTTCTAGATTTAGCTGGACCAAGACTTAGCCATACTATATTTGCAGATTTACCATACAATGCACTACCAGTTAATCGATCAGCTGCTTCATCAGATCCACATTCTCTATGGGACAGCATTTTTATGCCCACGCTGTATCATTTCTGAGACACTGCTTTATCTGATGACAGGTCATTCCAGAGGTCTTGGAGCTCTGTCTTTTCTGATTTGATTAAGTATGCTGTGACATATCGTGCAACTGCAGTAGAATTGTCTGCAATGTACTGCACATCTATGTTTGCATTCCACAAGTGGGCAATGATTGCATTGTAATCATTGATATATTTTTCTTCTTTTCTTTTTATGCAATATGTATTTTTAGGTGACTTACCTTTAACACTATGTCTAGCTGAAGACATGAGGTTGTTCACTTGACCTGTATTTGTAACTGGTCTAGGGAAACCAAATTGGCATTTGGTGTAGTATTTCCCTTTGTTTTTGTATTTGCGACAACAATATTTGCCACATTTGTGTCTTTGGAATTGTAAGATTTTTGCATGAAGATCACTATTTGTGGATTCTGACGGAATTTCACAAGTGACATATTTTTCAATAAACTGTAAAACAGTGGCATCACTGTCTTGACCAAATTTAGGAGCATCTTTAATCCATAAAAGCATGTGGACATGTGGCGCTCCTCTGGCTTGGTATTCTCTTCTCCAAAAGAAGTGTTGCACTTCTCCAAGGGGAGGAACAGTTTTATTACAAATAAAATGTAGCATAGCAATGAAGCGATGGTGAAAATATCTAGAATCATTAACAGGATCCTGAGAACAAAGTTCTCGAGGTGTTATTATATCTATGTTTGTTTTGTTTTCGTTTGATATGCATAGGAAAGCATGTAAATCTTCCCATGCATATTCTGCGCCACTTAATGTAATAAACCAAGTGGGTGGGCCAAGGTTTCTGATCATACAACGTACATCTCCATGGCGTCGAAACCAGTACTCTTTAGTACCTCGCATATTTGCTAATAGATTTGTAAGATTTGCCTGTAAAACCTCATCTTTTTGTTGACATTTTTGTAATAATTGTGTGGCTGTCATATTTTGAAAGTGTGATCCTGATTTTAATATGTGTGCAACTCCGTAACATAAAGTTGCTAGTTCACTTTCAAAGAGTAGGTGGAATATGTATTCCACATCTTGTCGAAATCTGGGATCTTCAGAATACATTCATAATGAGCAATATTCTGATGCTGATATTTGAACAGGTCTATCATCGTATCTTCCTCCTTTGCCAGTAGGAAAGAGTAGAGGAAAAGCATGTGCTTCTATACTTTTTTCCCATATGCTGATTGGTGATCCTTTTGTTTGACGCATTTGGTATGTTTCCAGTGCACCTTCTATGGTGTCATTAGAGTGCAATGGGTGAATTGTATAATGGTCTAAAGTGTTTGCTATTGTAGCAGGATCAAGGAGCTCAAATTAACCAGTTTCTTGTGTCTCTTGAATTATTTCAGTTGTATCTTTCAAGTTTTCTTTGATATTAATTTCTTTGTAATAATCATTATTCTCTTTGAGATATTGCAGGGCTTCTCTAACTTTATGTAAATCTACCAGTTGTTGCCAAATTATTTTGTCTTTTGTAGGTACTCCATTTACCAAGATAATTAAAGATTGTTGCATTGGACGTTGCACTCAAAGAGTGTGCACATTTTCTTGTAGATCTAATGGTAAATACACTACTTTACCACAAATACCTTTCACTAATTCAGAGGCAGGTAATTTTGCAGTTTTTGGTTGAAGGCGTATTATTGCTTGAAATGGATGAACTGTTTGAATTATGATGCTCTCATGTAAATTAAGTTGTTGAAGGAGTTTTGGAGTGGATGTAATTCCAAGTTATTTGATATAGCACGTGAAGGAGTTTGGTTGTTGGCAAGTTTGGTGGTGCAGTAACTTCAAAGTATTATGGGGTCAGTTATTTCGTATTTTTTTTTCTGCTATAAGGTAGAGAGCTAATTCAAACCATTTAGAATCTTCATTGTCTTCTATTTTGTATGGAAGGTCTATAGTTTTTGTGTCACTTTTATAACACGTTCTGCGGCAACATACACACACGTGGTTTGGTACTTCAGCTGAAGTGCTTTGAAATTTTAGTATTTCTTTTTTGTATGTGTGTAGTGAAATGTTGCCATGTGCGTATTTGTTACGAAGTTGGTTGACAGCTAATTCATCTTGTAAGTGGGTTTCATTTCCAAAATATGTTTTCTGTATATACTCGATTTCTTCTAGTAGGTCTTTTGGTGTACCATGTAGAAGAATGTTATTTAAATTGGCTAGTGCTAAAGCAGGACTTTTTGCATAATACAGTTTATAAACTAGATTTCTTATACTTGCATGATGTGTTGATATCCTTTTGATATCATGGAAGGTTGTTTTGCAAGTAGCTCCTGATATGCAGGCCAACGAATGTCCTTGCAGTCCTGTGTGCTTGCGTACTGGACAAGCATCCATACTTTGCAGTATTTTAATTTTGATTTTGTCTTTGCTTTTCACATATTGATTGAGGAATAGGCGTAAAGATTTGAAATTTTTTTTGGGAATGTTACACATTGATGTGCATGGCCATGTGTAAATTAGATGTTCTGATTCAGTCGAATGGAGGTGTAAATCTAAGTTTTCAGGGCATATTTTTGTAAGGAGTACTTCTTGTTCCATTATGGTATTATTAACTTTTTCATAACCTCGACCACTCCTACGTATGGCAATTGTATTTGTTTGCTTTTGTTTGTACGCTTCTTCATTAAAGTATGGTTCTGTGCTTGTAGTGTGACTCCATTCACCTCCACAGATATTTAAGAAGTTATTTCTGTTCACATTTCGTTTATTGAGAAGTCTTTTTTGAAATGTCCTTATTAGTTTTGTTAGTGGTTTAATTCTGTTTAACACAACAATAAATAAGTTTCTTTTGAGAAGAATTGCACTGTCTATCAACGCTTCTAAGATTACTTTCCTACGATAGGTTTGAAGTGTTGAACCTGGTTTCTCTCCTGTTTTTATCAGATTTTGAAGGACTTTGTGACGGAACATTTTGGCTAATATATTTTTCTTGGTATGCTTACTTTGTACTATATCAAGATTTATAGAAGACATTTTATTTTTAGTGATAGTTGATTTTCTGTTAATAGTTTTTTGGGCCGTTTTACTTTGTGATAGAGGAGGCAACGTTTTTGCGCTAGAACCATCTTCTGTTTCACAACACGACTGTATTAGCTGTTGTGTTTCAACGTTTTTTACAAATTCTGCTATAGATAGGTGTTTATGTTGGAGACTTTTCTTTTCATTTGCTCTACTTCTGCGCCCCCTCTACGGAGTTGCTTTTTGGTGGGCATTCTTTAGCGTCTGTTGAAAAAAATACAGAAGGTATGGGTTGGGGTTTTCTGCAATGCATGTGTGTTGTGTGCATGATTGTTTGAGTAAAATGATAAAGATGTATGTAATGGTGTGTGATTGTGAATTGGGAAGTTGAACTACTAGGGATGGGTATTCTTCAATTAATGTGTTACTAAACTGGGGTTCAGATGACAGAAAAAAGTAAGCCGGTGGTGTGGAGAAGAATAAATAATATAGGTAAAGCTATACAATTAAAACAGTTGTTTGCTCTACAACAATTACATTCTAGCGGCTGAGTTGGGTAATTTGTGTGCCGAAAAATAGGAATTTGAGGGCCATTCTGACAGTAGATCACTGTTTAAGACGGGGGGATTTTTGGTCAGAATGGTGCAGAATCTCTATTTTTAGGCACAGAAAAATGAGTAGTTTGCTTCTTAGTTGTTCTTTGTAAATCAAAATCGGCTGCTTCTATTCAGGAGAATGGGCTTCACTGCAATTGTAAAAGAAAGAAATTAGTAATTTGGTTGCTATATAGCACTGTTTTCATTTTAGACATAGATTGTTTTAAATTGAAATGCTCAGCGCCTTCCTGAAAACCATTAAAACTATATTATGACTAAGAGTAGGAAAGAAAATATCTTTACTATGGTTTGTGGAATTCATAATCTACCAACGTATACCACTATTGTTGTAACTAAGCTTTTCCACGTAATAGTGAGTCATTGTCACCATAGCTCTCAACCATGTGTGTCGCAAAGGCGGGTGAAATCACCTGATTTTGTTTTTGGCGGGTGAGACGCCCATTGGAATGAATGGGCGTGCAGGAGGCTTGCCGGGTGAGTCAGTCCTTTACAAGGCGGGTGACACCCGCCAAAAGCATGTGAGTTGAGATCTATGTGTCATAGCCTGCTTTTGCACGTAACAGTGAGTAAATGTCATAGTCTGCTTGTCCTATATAAATGTACGTAAGTACTTATATAAACGAAAAAAAAATAAAAACCAATTATGTGTTTGTACAAATATTATTGTTTGAGATTTGATCATAGAGTATGTATGTTATTTTGTGTGATTATATGTCGTGTATATATTTTATTTCAAAAATGTTAGTTTAATAGTATTTGCATGTGTGTGTGTGTATGAAGAAATTAAACGATATAAAGGTTTGTAAGTGACAGGTCATTTTAGGACAAAGAAACAATGATCGTCCATTCATTTTTCAGATTAAAGAAGGTAAAAGTCGGTTAAAAAATGTGTTCATGTACTCTGTAGAAAATATGCATACCTGTACTTTCTGTTCATGTATATGGATATGGACCAAGCTGCAAGTAGAAATATTGGAGATTTGTATAGTATTTCTCGTAGATCGTGGTTGTCAATAGTATGAGACTTGTACTCCGAGAGATACACCGTACATTTGTAGTGCTGCTCTATGATGATACAGTTACATGTAGAGTTATTGGATTTGATTGGTGGATGGTCATGTGATTGCTTAGCTACATCCAATGAGGGAATGGCACAGAGAGTGAAATCGAAATGGTAGAAGGGCTGTACATGTTACGATACATTCGCGGACATGGCGGAAGTTCTTGGACACCGCGTATTACATCCGGGGAATTTGGGGAGGGGAGGTATGGAAAGGAGATTGGATGAAGCAAGGGATTGGTCAGTAAACTTTAGTGAGTGTGTTGTGCTAGGAGAGGTTTTCTCAGATATTGTTTTTGCAGAGAGAAGAACAGATAGCGATGGCTGAGTGTTTCAAAACACAGATTGTATGGATTTTGGGAGACTCGTGGATTCATTGGTTGAAGGTGCATGCAGAAAGCTGTGGAGTATCTACAGGTCTTGGATTCCCACATGTGGAAGTGCACTGGCATGAAGTGCGTGGAATGAAGTGGTTGGACTTGCTACCTCTCTGTGCAACTTTGAAGATAGAGGAACATCCAGACATAATTGTAATTCATTGTGGAGGGAACAGTTTAGGACATGTGTCTGGAATTTCTTTGCAATTTGCAATGAAAGAAGGACTTCAGAAGATAATGGACATGTTTCCAAACTCTAAAATAATTTTTTCACGGATTGCGCAGAGACAAGTGTGGCTTCGTTCTTTCTCATGTGGTCCACAAATGGAGAAAGCAAGGCTTAATGTTAATAAGGCTGTTTGTGCCTTCCTAAGAGATTTTGGCATGTCCTCTTTTAACAATGAAAATATTTTGTTTCGTAGTACATACATTTTTCGCAAAGATGGAGTCCATCTTACTTATGCTGGCAATCAGATTTACAAAATGCATTGCGACCTTTTTTAGAAATACAGCATTCGTTTTGAAGTACGTCTTACGTAGTTAAAATGTTTTACATTCAAAAACCTCCCAAAGGCTCTTTTCAGAGCCACCACTTCCTGTTAGAGAAAAATGCATTGGTTTCAATAGGGTAGCAATGCAATTATTTTTCTGTTTGCAGACCGTCCGCGGACTTTCACAAAATGGAAATGGCTATGCTTTATATATCTTCACTTCTAGTTTTTAACTGTGAAAGGCGGCTCTGAAAAGAGCCTTATTTTTTTTTTGATTTTTGTTATTTTATTTTTTTTTTGTTCTTTTTTATACACGACACACTAGGAGAGGAGGGAAAGGAGGGTAAAGGGAAAGGGGACACCAACCAAAGGGATAAGAAAGGGCGAGCTGAGAGAGGAAGATGTAGAGTGGGTTTTATTTGGGTAGTGAGCAGGTCTTCTGGTGCTCTGAGACGATCGTCTCAAAAGCATTGCAAAGTCGCTCCCCCCTGCAGAGTACTGTGTCCCAGTACACACATACAACTGTGACCCTCGAAGGGTAAGGGTCATCAGAATTCTGTATGGCCTGTGAGGCAGCTTGAGGAAGACGCTGTCCCACAGAGGTGTTCCTTGTGGTGACAGGATCAGGAACGGAGGATGAAGTAGAGGCAATCAACCTACTACGCTTCGCGCAAGGTACAACCTTGCGAATGGCCCCAGTGTGGAATGAGCGCAGGTGTCGCTTCATTGTAGTGGTCCCAAAGCTATACGAACCATGCTTCCCGCGACTGAGTACCATTTTGCACTCATTACAGGTGACACGGTTCGCATGAGACTTAGGACCATTTCCATGAACGGTAAACAACCGCCACACCCAAGATTCACGCCGACGGCGGGTAGTAGGGATTTCCTCTACCTCATTCTCGTCATCCTCTTCTTCCTCCTCTGTATCCTCACTCCTGTTCCCCTCTTCAGGCCCTTGGGGAAATGGTGGTGGTGGAGGGGGTGGGGGTGGTGCTGAGGCAGATGTAGCACCATGTGGTAATAGTCGAGCCATGGATGTCATAGGCTTGGAGATGGAAATCTCAAAATCTGCAAAGTATGCAGCAAAATGCAGTGTGCTCTGTGGAATAGTCAGAAACACAATGAGAATGCGCTCTAGGGCGTGGTCTTATATCGGGGTGCTTGTGTGCGGGTCGCGGACATGCGCGCCATCCGCAAGACAGATTGAACATCAAAAAAGGTTCAAAAAGTCACAAAAACTATGTGGAAAGTTAGGATTAGTATGTGGGACTTGTGGTATGGTGATTTATTTATGAGAAATATTGTGGATTACTTGGAAATGTACTTTTAAACTGGTCGGGGACACGAACAGTGTCCGCATTTAGAGCACGAGATGAGCGTGAGCGCGGTCACATGATTGTTTTGTGAGCATGTTCGCTAAAGTAGCGGTCGTCCGCAGGACACCCAATGTACGGACATTGTTTTGCGCATGCATGTTGATGTTCTGTGGACAGTGTTCGGGTCCTGAACTAATTAAAAGTGTGTCACATGTAAAACGAACAGTTACGGACAGCCGTTTGTTCTTAGCACAGTTCAATTTATTTGCTAACAATACGGACAGACATAGCGTTTCAAGCACACCTCCATTTTCGTTTATTTACAAACAATTCAGGACACCACAAGTGTTCTTAGAACAGTTTCTGCTTGCTATCGAACACTGCGAATAGGCATAGTGTTCTTAAGGACACCTCCATTTTCGTTTATTTACGAACATTTCAGGACACTACGAGTGTTCTTAGAACATTTTCAACTTGCATGAGAACATTACGGACAGATGTAGTGTCCTCAGGACAGTTACATTTTTGTTTCTTCACGAACATTTCCGAACAACCGCGGTGTCCGTGGACACCTAAATTGGTTTTATCACAAGGAACTGAAAGTAATTACAACACAATATAAGAAAAGTAACTTTATTTCATATATATATACAATGATGACTGGGAAGGTGGGGCAGAAACAGAAAACAAAAACAGGAGAATTAGGGATTTCTAGATAACTGGGATCAGGTGAAGAAGGGAAGGAAATCTCATTGCAACGCTTTGGTCCATAGAGAGGGTTTGGGGTTAACTGCGTGGGATAGGGTGAGGGGGGACAAGTGCAGGTTGGACAATGGTGTGCTGTTGGGGGTTTCACATAATTTTCCACAAAGTTTTTCAAATCCATAAAATTTTGCATAAGGTCGTCCATTTTTTGATTAATCTGCTGTAGAGTGATATCCTCTGATTGTTGTTGTGAGAAGCTTGGAATTTTTGTATGGTCTGTAATAAAAAAATGTATATGTTAAATGTATACAAAATAATATTTATTAAATGGTTTATATAGTAAAGTGTGTACCATTAGGTGGACTATTTTCTAACATTACCTCTCGTGGGAAATGCTCCTCTAGCCAGTCGAGAGTACCACACATTTCTGTGAGAAAACAAAAAAGTTATATGTTTTTTTTTCCACTATAGAAAGTTTATAAATATATGAGTAAAAAGAAGTGCACTTAATATGTCTGGTGAGATATGTAGTCAGTAGTGTATACGTCTGGTCTTGCTGTTGGTTGTGGAGCGTCTGTGAGGTAATTATGGTGGAAGCCACTTTATCTTCTTTTGGTATATTCCATTTTAAAACATATTGGGCCTCATTCCGAGTACGGCGCTAACCAATGGCGCTATTAACGCCTTGGTTGACGCCGTACCCGGACCGGCAACGCCTTGGTGGATGGCGGAATTACCGCCCCATTGCAAGGTTGGTGGGGCGGTAATTCCCCATTCACCAAGGCTCTTCCCCATTCCCAAATGAGCCCCCATAGGGCTCAATGGGAATGGGGAAGATGCAAATAACGGTGACCGTTCATTACAGTCACCGTTATTGGCTTGGAGGCCCCTTTGCGCCCTCGACTTTAACACCTGCTCAAAGCAGGCGTTAAGGGCGAGGGCGCAAAGGGAACTCGGAGTATGGCGGTAAGGGATTACCACCACCGGTCTCGTTAGCGGTGGCCGCTATCCCTTACCGCCATACTCGGAATGAGGCCCATTGTATTTACATGAATGGTTAGTGTGTTACATATATGGGTAACATTTTTTAAGTATTACTACATATACTTTGTATGTGTGCTGCTTTGTGAATTTGTTAAATGTTCCTATGTTATGATATAACTATTACACATACCTCCCCAGAGTTTTTAGGTGGTGGTACTGTTGTCCAAACATGTCTGCGGACCATCAAATTCAGTAGAAATGGTTCAGTATGTTCCATATTATATGTACATAAAGTCAAAGTTATTATTGTTAAGTTATGCTACTAAAAAACTATGAAATTCAGTAACAAAAACTTTGTTAAAGGGATGTTATGGTTAAGTTGCGCTACTAAAAACCTATGAAATTCAGTAAAAAACTTTGTAAAAGGGAGAGCCAGCCACGTGATGTCATCAGTGATGTCATCAATGACATTTGTGATGTCATCTTTGATGTCCTGGGTGTTAGTGTTAGCAGTGCACGGTGGCGGCGCGAGTTATGGTTGCTTATCTTACCATAACTGCTGAATTTCAGGGGGTTTTCGGTTTTACTTTGAACCATAATGTCCCTTTAACAACGTTTTTTCACTGAATTTCATAGGTTTTTAGTAGCGCAACTTAACCATAACGTCCCTTTAACCAAGTTTTTTTACTGAATGTATATATATATATATATATATATATATAAAATTATCCCAGTGGAGATAACACAGAAAATGCAGAACTGATAAGGATAAGGAATTATAAGGCAGGCAATTGCATCAGCCTAATTAATTAAAGGATAAAGCTCTCAAAAAAGGCAGAGGTGGGGACTTAAAAGTCTCTCTAAGGCCCCAAAAATACACCACAGGGTATTCTTTTCTTTGTCGGGCTTCTAAGAGGTTTCTGAGGTGGCATTTGCCATTACATTGGTCATATGGTCAACTGTGTCCAACAAGCAGTGTAGTCCAAACAGCAGTGGCACATGGCACAAATAATCTTAGGACAGGAAGGCAATGTCCAGGTCTGTGTAGCTCACAAGCAGTTCAATGCATGAATCAGTATCCCGATCTGTTCTTTAATATCAGGATTGCACGAGTCCCAATCCAGGTTCTTTTGGAAAGGGTAAGTCATTTGGTTGCACTCCCACTCCAGTGGGACGTTCAGGGGATCATTCCCCTCTAGCCAATAGGGTCTTGGTTCCCAAGGTTCAGCTTGGCCTTGGTCCGGCAGCATTAACCCCCATTGCTCCCTTGGGATGGTTGGGGAACATATTTCTCCTCTGCCTTAGATGCGTCCTGTCTTGACCTTCATGGCAGGCGATTTTGGCTAGGATTGCATTCCGAGAGGTCTAAACTTGGATTCTTCTTTTGCTCTTAGTCCAAAGATGAATCAAAGGAGGAGTGGGAGACCCCTTCCTTATAAAGTAAAACAGTCACAGCAGATTGGACAGAACCAAGCCTGTTCTAAGGGGTCCAATCCACGTTGCTGTAACAAGTGATACTTTCCTTCTTGCATCCATCATACCCAGAGTGCCTTGTGCCACAGCAAATGGAGGCGAGAGGAAGAAAAAAGAGCCCAATGGAATAGCAAGATAGTGCAGGGCTGGGAGGATAGCTCAGGGGCATTGCATGTGTCTTGGAAGCAAGTCACCGCATAGCAACACAGGTTTGAATCCTGGGCCTGTGCTCAGGGTATTATTAAGTGTGTAACCCTTACTCATGCCCACATCATTCGCTGGCTACCCTAAGTCTGCCTCCTTCCCATGCCTGCAAAGCCCTATACCTCTGGTGTGGAACACCTTGGTGTAAAGCTTTGCTTTGTTATGTGAGTGCCCCTCTGAAACAGGGTTCCCAGGAGACACCCTGTTGGGAGCACCCGTGTAGTAGTACTTGTAGTGTAAAATTAGAAGTGCCTTAAATTATGCATCGCCAAACACTTCATATGATCCAATGTTCACCAGTAGAACATATAGGTGCTAAGTGGCACTGTTAAATGTGCAGCCTACGTGACTTACCAGAATCGAAGATAGTGGGACACTGACATAGCTTCCTGGGGCAGCATCAATCGCTGCATACTTTGACCTGGCTTTGTTTTTTAGGGTTTACTGGCAATCCCTTTGCTGTTGCTCAGCACTGTAAATAAAAACTAGTCCTGTTACACAATTCAATGATACTCAATATATATCTCTAGGAAGGATGACAATAAATCAGCCTTATAAGCAACGACAACAGTGACCTGAGAACCCATGCAGGGTCGTGATCAATCCTTCATTATAGATGCACAGTCAGCCAGATGTTTTTCAGCCTCTATTATATACAACCGTAACATAGTTCAGTTGGTTAATGTGCAGCACTATGAAACTGGAAGGCCGTGGCAGCAAGCGCCCTAAAAAAGGTTCTTTATTAACATACCGCCATTGTTATGTGACCGATACACTCCATTCTGGTGCTGCAGCTCAAGGCTTTTTCACTTAGAAAGCATTCTGTCAATATGTCGCTTTAGCCTGACACATCGAAGCCTTCCCACAGCCCCCATCCCCTAAAAAAATGCATTGTTCGGGAATGTCCCCACCCGTGTTTGTTTAAGACTTAGTGTCTCCTGGACACTCACATGGCTACCCTCCAGGAAAGAAACACACGGGAGTTCTCCCACTTCCTTTATTTTTGTGTGGTCCGAATAAATCCATTCACTACAGAGGAGTAATTATAAATTCCATCAGCGTCCTCCTCCCCGAGCTATGGAATAGTTGGTCATACCAGGCAGTCACTCTCTCCCACCCCACCCCCGCTCACCTCGCCTCACCTCTGGATAATTCTGTGCAAACAACATGTACTACAACAGGGAATAATTGCAAACATTGTCTGCAGCTGGTCAGAAACCGCAATAAATTCGCTCTTATCTGACACATCAGTCTCGGGCTTGCACAGAAACGAGAAACAGAAGGCTCACTTGCCACTGAACTGGATATTGCGTGGTAGGCAAAGAGACCACAAAGCTATTTTTGTACAGAACGGTTTTTTCTGCTATTTGTTGGTGTTTACCTACTCTAGCCCTTTAAAATAAATACATATAAAAAATAAGAAACCGTGCAAAATGGCCTTTTGTGAAAACAGAAAGTGGACAGAATGACAAGGAGAGCAATACCGTTAAAAAAAGGGTTGTCAATACGAAACGTTGGAGAGATGACACGCTTTATAGGCTAATCCATACTTTGTTTTGAAATCTTGCAGGTGCAATGTAGGTGCTGTCTTCAGACATTTATCAAGGCGGACAAAGAAAATGATATCAATTTATGGCAATTCCTTCCTTTTTGGGCAAGCAGCTTAACTTTACGTTTCCCACCTCAGATCGAGAGAACCTCTGTAAAAAAGAGCAGCAGAAATGCAGAAAAATAAAGAAGCAGTAAACACACAATATCAGCCGAGAGCTCCAGACTATGGAATCATATTGCCATCAACAGAAGACTCTGCCCCATCCTCATGTGTTTCAAAAAAGAAGTCAAGACCGTGCTATTCAAGGAGCACCATCTTTATCCCCATAAAGTACACCCCCAAATCTACCAAACCAAGTATCCCTCCCGACAACCACCCTCTACAGCCCAAATCATGTTCCTTCCTCAAGCCACCTTCAGCACTGCTAGAAGTTCCCCATTAACTTCATAATACTAATGGGTGCACGACGGTTGCGAGGCACTCGGAAACGATTATTTCAATGCACGTGGATAAGATCGACCACAGTACAAGCTCAGATTGTCTTTCCTAGACACTGTGAGAAACCAGAGGGTCTTCTCACTGAAAGTCCCCTGAGATCCTTTGTTCAGGTGGCCAGTGGCTTTATTCTGTGTCCCCCTCCCCATTTTCAAACAGTACGAAGAAGAGGAAGAGGCAAACTAGAGGAGTAAAGATTTCCAACAAGATATACACTAAGACACAGAGGACAGACTCTCTTATTCTGACAGAAGGTTGTCTGGTTGACAAGGACAGGCAAGGTCAGGAAGACCCAACCCTGACCAAACCCCTGCAGATAATTAAGCTCTCCCAGGTGTACAAAAAGAAACTGCAGGGGAAAGGGAGGCAGTTTCCCTTGGGAAGCCAGTAGGGAGGCTTCAAGGTTGAGTCCGGCAGAGGATCCCCACCTAAATCCCAAGCACACAGACAGCAGCAGTTGGGCGAGAGGAAGGGAGGATGTTTAGTGGAATACAGCAACGGAATCCTTCTAAAACCCAGCCTGAATTCTTATATGCACCAACAGAGAGTGGCACGCTGGAATGCTGGGGTATCTGAAGGGTTGCAGCAGGGAGAGGGAGTTGAGTATCCAGAGAGCCAGAACAAGGACAGCTGCTCACAATGGGCCATATCCCACCCAATGCTTATTCTTCTTGGGCTTTGAGGAGCAGAGGAAGAGGTGAATGCTGAGAACTGTAGTGCCCTGCCTTCCAGGTGAACAAAGGAGTTGGGGAGGATGGAGGGGCACACGGCAAGACCCTGACCTCCACCCAGAGAACCCCAAGAAATTGCTTGCCAGCACCACGCCACCGAGTGAGTATCGTGACAAGAAAGAGAGGCAACCCGGTGAACATATTTGTGGCTGGAGCGGGAACCTGAATGTTGAATTGAAATAGGAAACAAAGTGACAAATGTCTATTGCATTATGGCACTGGCAGTTTTGCAATCTCACAGTTGAAGGCTGCATGTGTGCTAATGAGATACGAAAGAAAGTAAACCAATAGTGAACTTTAAACTTACCGATCACTGTGAAGCCAGTGATATAGAGTAGCAGAGTGGTGCGGCAAAAGGAAATGGACATTTGAATGTATCTGTGAAAGGTTTGATGTCTTGTTATAAAGCGATCGAGTGAATGAACTCGGAAATCTGCAATGGTCAAGATTAATCCTGATGAAAGGGGAAGTTAAATGCTAATGGTTTAAAAAGAAAGATCTCTTTGAACCTTCCTGGTTGCGTTATGGAACTGCTGAGACCAAGAGACACTAGGACAAATAACATAAGGGAGAGCTGAAGTGAAAGTCGAAGTGGTCCTGCAGAGGTCTATGAAAAAACCTTGCACATTTTAAAGTCTTCGGCATCAGTGAAACATCCGAACCGGACTGAGGGAGACCTGGAATTCGAAATAAGTTAGGGGACGGGAATCCCTAAGGAATGTGAATGAAGCTTGGGAAAGGGAACCCCTGCAAGTGCTGTTATTGCGAGCTACAAGCCAGGCTCAGGGAGATCTATGCTGAACCAGGTACCTTTTGTTGAGAGGTCTGATCCCGACTGAGGGAGACCTATGTGAACTGTTGATTCCTTGAGTGGCCCAAACCTGACACAGGGACACCTACGTGAACTTTTGTCAAGATTAGTCAGGCGAGTACAAAGGCAGCGAATATGGCAAGGGAAATGTGCACCCAGGAACTACGACTCAGGTATGCTAGAACCCAGGAGTGCAAATAGAGTGTGACATCAAAACCAATATATGAAAAGGGATGTGGGGTAAGCACCTGACCGCGAGGAAAGTCGGCAAGCGCCTTACCCCCAATTGCTGTTACAGGTACTGACAGCGCTAAACCCACGTGGAGGGCAAGCAATGACAGGATCTGTGTACTAACACTCTTGATGGTATTACATAAGGGAACTTAAGAACTGTACTCACGAGGACGAGATAAACCTCTTGAATGTCAGCTAGCCCACGAATCCTGTTGAAGAAACTGGGACCCCGAAAGGCTAGAACAGCAATGGAAGGAAAACTAAATACCTAAGTGGGAATAGTGTTTACAAAATAGTGAGGAAAACATAAGCATTCACACAGGAGCTAGCTACTACCGCACACCACACCTAATAATCAAAGGGAAAATAAATGCAGAAGTGCAGTGGAAAACATGGAATGGATCCTCTAGAAAGTAAGGATCAGGAGCAGGGAAAAACGAAATAACCTATGCAAACTTCTCCCTACCCCTCCAAGGAAAAGACAGGAAACTAAACTAAGAGGAAGGCTAAGGCAAATGGGTAACAGCAGCAAAGGACAGAGTCAAAGAAATATAGAACGCAGACAAACTGGGCTGCATCTAAAAGGGGAAAGCACTGAGAATTGCTGCCTTCAAACAGAGGAAGACAAAAAGGGAAATCAAGGGAGCAGAAATCAATTAGCGCATTAATCCGAAATTCAGGGCGGAGGAAACAAGAAAACAGGAACAAGGAAGTAGGTACAAAGGCAAGGAACCAGGAACCAGGGACTAGTCGAAAACAGGAACACTGCAAACGATGACCAGCGCTGGACTGAAGTAAGACTGAGGCTTTTAAAGCTGCTTAACGAGCACACGCCTCGGGTGTGCTGATTGCTGCACCTGCCGCCACAGCTGTTACCTATCCTCCACCCAACCTTGTGTTGCAAGGGTGGAGGTGGAGCAGTGGGCCAGGCATTCTGGGAAGCATAGTCATTTGGTTAAAGAAGCATGCTGGCTGCCAAAAACCTGGAATGGATCCGGAAGGGAAGTAGCTGGGAAAATAGGGATTTAGCGCTCCCAAATCATCCCAGCACTGTAGCATAAAGTTCGGAGGAAAAGTCCAGTAGGGAATAAACCCCAAATCATGCCCCCAAATGGTGGGAACGGGAGCGAAGGGAGCGAGTCGTGACAACTTTTGACGAACTGTGAAGTGAAAACAAGTGACTTTAACGTGGAAGGACAAGTGAGCCCCGACCCATGTTTTGAACTGCCTTTTAGTGTCTTGAGCCAGAGGGGATCATCCTATCTATGTGTGCTGCCATACCCCATGCTGTCCAATGTGTGTAGGAGAGTTGACTCAGCCACCTTGATTATTTATGGTATAACACTGACTTTCCTTTGTATACATATTTCTCTTTACACATTTTTGCATAAACTTAGGGCAGGCAATAGGTTTCTTAGTTTAACTATTATTGTTTTTGAACTAAGACTGACTAGGATTGTTTTCCTTTATTTTGTATGGTCGAGTTCACTCCCATTTTAGTATTAGGGCAAGTTAGGAAATCGCCAACCAATTTACAAGTGTATAATGAACACCTTTGAACTTGCTCCTTTGTGTTGTGTCCTTACTTGTGATACCAAGAGCCTCATTCCGAGTTCGGAGGTAACCACGCTGCTATTTGCGGCATGGCTGCCTCCAAACTCGTCCAAACTCCGGCCTGGTGAATGGAGTAATTACCGGTCCATTCCGAGGTCGAAGGGACCGGTAATTCCCCATTCACCAGGGCCATTCCCCATTCCCATTTGAGCCCACATAGGGCTCAATGGGAAGGGAGAAGGTGGCAATAACGGTACCGTAAATTACGGTACCTGTAACGCTCACCTGACTCCCACGGAGGCGCTGGTCTAGTCTGGGTTACTGTGGCCTCTTCGAGCGTGATGCGCAGGACTCGGAACACCGACTGAACAGGACCCTCAAATCTTGCTTGTCTGGCCCGTAGGAATATCCTTCTGCAGATGAGAAAGGGGATTAACAGTCTGCAGAATAGTGTGCTTGCTCCCCCCTTCACCCCTTCGTTCTTCTCTAACTTCCTCCGAAATCCCCGGTTGAAGCTCATCTTATGGTTTGAAAGGATGAACTCTCCATCCTGCTTCTGGTGCAGGGGCGCGTGTTAGTCCAGTTACTTCACTGGTTTTCAGAATGGCGCTGGCAAAATCCACTTGACTTTTCCGAGCGGAACGCCGTAAGTATGAAGATTACAAAAGTTCAAGTGTTGAGTCTCCTTTCTGTTGCCTTCCTAACCTGTGATCTGTCCTTTGTTTCAGGTGCAGAATGAAGGCGATGTGTTGAGGGATTGAATTGCCGATGGTAAACTCAGGTGAGTTAGCGATGGAGGCGATCCCTCTTAATGTCTTTATATTCCTCCAGTAATGTCTTTTGTCCTTTCCCCATAGGGGCCTGGGTGCGGTACCTGCCAACGAAGCGGCGCCGACCCGAAATGAGGAATGGTCCACCAACAGAAGACCGGTAAGTGTTATGGCGGAAAATTAGGCATTCCTCATATGTTCCTTCTGCTCACCTTTTGTCTCTTCTTCTCTCCCCTAGGTGCAGAGATGTGGCGACCGGTGCAGACAGTCGCGGTGGAGCCATAAGAACTCCTGAGGACAGGTGAGTGAAGCGCAGCGCTGCAGCGAGCAACGCGGTGCTTTTAAATGAAGTCTTTTCTCAGGAACAGGAACGCTGGCGTGAATGTTCCGGATGCAGGTAAGAAGTTTGATAAAATTCTTGGTTTTCACCTTTCTCTTCTCTTCTTTCCTTACAGGTGTTCCAGGATTGAGGCGGGCGTGGCTGGAGACCAGTTGCAGGAGCAGACACAGTGAGCGTTCAGCTGCTTGGATGCAGAACAACGTGAAGCGTGAGCTACTGTCTGGGCGTGGCTTAAATAGCCCCCAAAGTAGTTCCAGGTAAGTATCCTTCCCTGGCCACGCCCGAAAGGCAAATAGTCCCAATGAAAAAATAGTCCCTTTCAGGTCTCAGGGAGGCCTGAATCTTGCAGCATAGTCTGCATCAGGTAAGGCACAAAACACCTTCCTTTATGAGCCTGGCGCCTATGGCGCCAGGACTGATGTCCAACATGAGCCTGGCGCCAACAGCGCCAGGACAGAGTCCAAAGAGCCCCTATAAGGGGCCGCTGGGCTTTTACCCGGGGGCATGATGCCTGCTCCCGGGGGTGCTGGGCCTGGCCTGGTGCTCCTGGGGTAGGCATCATGACAGTACCGTTATTGACCCTGGATTTCCTTTACGGGTTCTGTCCTTAATGCCTGCTAAAATCAGGCATTAAGGAAGGACCTGCAAAGGGAACTCGTAGTAGGGCAGTAAGGGTTTAACGGCACCGGTCTCGTTACCGGTGACCGTTAACCCTTACCGCCCTACTCGGAATGAGGCCCCATGTGTTTTTCACATATGGTGTCAGAGTGGGATGTTGCCCAACTGAGAAAAGTTGGGGATCCCACCAATGTAGAGTCCAGAACCCATTAAGACGCTACACCTTACCACTGGGGTCAAAGCAAAACCCCAGTGACTGCAAGTCTCCCAAGGGTAACTCCTGCTTTCTCTACCCAGAGGAAAACCCTTTTTCCCAGACCTCTTTTTCCATCAAGGGGGGGAAGTCTATGGAAAAAGCACTAACAAGTTTTTACCACCCTGGAAACTTCATCCATAAAATGGGAATTATCTTTCACCCTCTATCCCCCAAACAATTCATCCTGATAGGAAAGGGATTGAAGGTAACATAGGAAGTCTACAACTGATTTAAAAGTGTATAATAAACAACCTTGAACTTGATTTTTTGTCTTGTGTCCCTACTTGTGACACCATGGGTTCATCAAAATACGTGGAACCAACTGGCAAATGATACCTACCAGTGGTGCATGGCTACAATAAAAAGTATATTGGCTAAAATCCATGACAACATATAAACCAACAGAGGAATGAGAATGGCAATGCCTGCCATTGTGAAGCTACTCACATTGCTGTACTTCTACAAAAGTGGTTCATTCCAGAGCAATGTGCAACTTGCAAATGGCATTAAGTAACCCCGCTCCTCCAAAATCTTAACACATGCCCTGGACGCCACAATGTGACCCATAGAGCAGCATACCATATTCCCTAGGGATCCAGATGCTCTCAATGACATATGAAAACACATTTCTATGCCATTGCTGAATTGTTCCAATGTGGTTGGTGCTGTTGTGACTGCACCCACATTGTCTTTGTAACATCATGGCCCAAGAGCAGAACAGGCACATGCGTCACAGCATCAAATGCACAACATTTTTTGCTAAAAACTTTAGATAGAGCAGCGTTTGTCCAAATTCATCATCACTTGCACACAAACTGGATGCTAGGAATTCGCCAGTCCAGATTCTGCCTAGGCCAAGGCACAGAGTCAGCCTTCTAAGACCTCAAAAACCAAATTGATGAGATCGGGACAAAGGGAAGCCAGCCCTACTCCTCTTTCTGGACTTATCGGCTGCCTTCGACCTGGTGGACCACAAAATACTCTGCACTATCTGACCACCACAGCGGCTTTCTCTCAAGAAGCCACCACATGAAACACTTCCTTCCTGGAGAGCAGATTAATGAGAGTCTTTGCCAACAACACATGTGCTTCCCCAGTACCAATCAAATGTGGGGTACCG
Source organism: Ambystoma mexicanum (assembly GCF_040938575.1). Classification (NCBI taxonomy): domain Eukaryota; kingdom Metazoa; phylum Chordata; class Amphibia; order Caudata; family Ambystomatidae; genus Ambystoma; species Ambystoma mexicanum. Next base: position 152,248,920 of record NC_090922.1, on the reverse strand, counting down.
CAAGGATCCTGCGTCCCTCACACACTTTATAACTTATTTACGAATCTCCTCTTTGATCTCCTGGACTCCCTTGGCATAGTCTACACCAATTATGCCTATGACACGCATACCCGTCTGCCTCTCTCTGGTAACTATGGTATGGCCGCTGACACCCTCAACATAGCATACGCAGCAATCCAATCTTGGATGGCAACGCACAGGCTATGCCTCAATAACAAGAAGACTGAGCTCCTAATAGTCAGACCTTCAACGGTTCTGAAAAAGCTTGATCCTAGGTACACAGCCTTCAACATTGACGGCACTCAGATTACAATCTCCCCTGCAGTCAAAACCCTAGGGATCTACCTCGATGCTACCATATCCTTGACACACCAAGTAAATGCCATTTCCTCTTCGCAGCCTACAGTACCAAGTTGATAAATTCCGCTAGACCATTCATCTCCAATAAGAGCTGCCTTACTTTTGCCTGGGTGGTGGTCGGTGCCTGACTTAACTACTGCAATGCTCTCTTTTTTCGGGTGCCTCAGCACACAACGTCCAGAAACTACAGACAATCCAAAACAATTCTCTACGAGTTGCACTAAACATTACCAAATCTGAACATATTTCTGCCACCCGCAGAGCTGTTCACTGGCTCCCCATCCAATAAAGAATTATGTCCAAGACCCTCTTCATCAGAGACAAATGCATCTCTGGATCGCCCCTCTGTACCTGTCCCAGAAATTTACCACAACCCCTTATACATGCCTAAGAGAAATCTGTACTTCCACCAGCTAGTCCAGCCCAGAGTCAAACGATCCAAAACTGGAGGCTCCAGCTTTCCCTTCGTTGCAGCCACACAGTGGATATCCCTACCACATGCGCTAAGAGTGCATGATTCGTACTGGGCCTTCCGCAAAGTGATTAAAACTTGACCGTTTACTTAACTGGGTATGCCCCCCGTCACTCCCCTTTTACCTCGTCAAGTCCATCTGCATATTGCTAAATGTAATTGTAACTGCAATCTGTATTCTTCCAATTGCCCTCGGGCCACATGTAACTGGTACCTGCAAAAGCGCCTTGATGCATCTAGGTTGGTGTGCGCTCGATACATAAATGTGTATATATACGAATAATAAATGCAAATCCGCTCTTCACATACGTGCGTTCATGCTTCCCGAAGGTCAACACATGACTCGATGATGTTGCTGACATCTGCCTGTCACGCATTATGGAGTGACAACGGAACTCTTGGCCCTTTCTGCTGGATAGGTGTCCAATAAAAAAACGTGTACAGAAATGCATGTCATCACAAGGTTAACATAATTCAATTCTGACCAGAAAGCACTCATGGAACATTTCTTGGTAATTTTAAGAGAGGAAATGGGACATGACTTGCATACCAAAGTCACACAAGGAAATCACATGTGGCAACATAAACAATATTAAATCACTTACTAATGGCCACAGATTTGAATTAGAATACATTTTTTCAAAAATGACATTGCAATGGCCCTCAATGCACGACCAATATGCAGGGTATGGCACCTAGAGATTTCATGGCATTCCCTGTCCTAAAAACAACATATTTGTAACACGTTTTGATAATGCACGCCAAAAGCAGGTGTCAGTGTACTTCAAAAGCATCTTCAGTACCTTTAAAAAAGTACAAATGTGTCCCTCACAATATCTAGGTTTCAGTATCAAGAGAAACATTACCTCATAAACCTCTCCATTCTTTCTTGCAAGAAATTCAGGATACCCCCTACACACATTGCTCATGCCACATGTATGCCAGTCCATGATATCCAATCAGCTTTGCTAAAACGAGGCACCCATCAGAACCCAAAACACCAATGAGCAGCTATAGAGTTTCTTAAGAACAGTTTCGGATATCTGCACCGCCCTATAGTACACACCTGACAAGGTTGTGTTAATGACTGGAATGTGCATTGTGTTCCATAATATTGCCATCAATTGCAGTGTGCCCATGCATGAGCAGGGTGCAGATGGGGATGACCCTGATCAAGGGGTAGATGAACAGAATATGACAATGTAGAAGGAGGCTGTAATTAGATGAGATACTCAATAATTTCCTCAGTTGATTGTACTTATTCCAAAAAGATGTATTTCTCGCCCGCTTTGTTGGAGATATAATGTAAACATTATATCTCCATTTACAGCCCTCCAAACAAAGCAATAAAATTAAGATTGCCCTGTTGCTGCTAAAACAATATCATCCACCAGGAGGAATGTGCGAAATTAAGATAGCTGTGTGCACAACTGGATATGAAAAAGAGAACATGACATGCTTGTACAGATATGTCACATGATCCTTCAAAACAGCATATAGAAATCCAACCAATGATGGAGAGAGTAGCAAAAAGAAAAGAAAAAAAAAAGAGTAGCTGGTGCGAGGTGCAGATTCTCCAAATCCAAAACAATCTGTGGGCAGAGGCATGTCCATTGTCCAAAAACAACAGAAAATAGGTTTTCCTCTTGGAAGAACCCTTTGTTTAAGGGTACGCATATGTTACCACCCAGGGGTATTCCAGCACAAAGCCCTACTACACTCAAGGGGAATCATGTGGGAAACAAACAGAAGGGGGAGAGTGAGTTAGAAAGTTGTAAACCTTTGCTGAATTGAAGATGTTTTGGGAAACCTCTGATTTTTAAAGGGGAGGAATTCCAAAGCCTGAATGCTTGAACAGAACTGGATCTGCCATAAGCTCTACTTCTGATGGGTGTTGGCTATCATAAGGCATCATAACAAGTGCAAAGGATGCAAAGACATATACCATAAAATGTGCTGTTTGCTGTAAGAAGGCAAAAGTCCATAAAGTGATTTGTGGAGAAAAGTAAGAAGCTTACATCGTATTCTAATGCTAAACACAAGCTCATGTAATCTCGTGGGAACCAGGGTTATGTGATCTTTCCTACTGGTATTCGTGACTATCCATGCTGTCAGGCTTTGGAGTAGTTGAAGCCTTTGGGTGGCATATTTAGCAGCTCCAGTATACAAGGTATTACATAATAGTCAATTTTTGCTCTGATAATGGCACACACTATTTTATGTAGAATTATTTGTAGTTTTATTTGTTGTTTAAATTATAGATTCACATTAGGGTGACATGACTAATTTCATGCACCCTATATACAGTCCCACCACAAAGTTAGGGGTAAGAAAAATAGAAAGTCATGTATGGGTTACTGCAAGACCTCTCACCTCCATTTCCCCACATTTGACATTTAAAGTACTGGGACGAGGAAGAGGACACTGAGAATAGTAAACAACATACCTTAATTTTACCATTCTGGCACTGGACTGGGACGAGGAAGATGCTTACAGAGAATCAGGCAAACCTGAGTAAGGACACACATCAGCCACATGTTAACTGTTCGCAGGATCATACAATGAGGGTCAGAGAACAAGAGAAGGCAAGCAACAGGAAGCAAGAGGGAAGCTGCGTGGGAGAGACCAGCAAAGGACCCCTTCCTGTGTGGACGCAGCCGTGGTGGCACCAGAGCAGGAGCCAGGTCACCGGCAGAGACCCAAAGGATCTTGTGTGGCCCAAGACAAGGAGGCTGTATCATGGACACAGGTGTGGGAGCCTCCTGCCCAGAGCGCGAGCAGCAGGAGCTGTGGGCGCATCCAGGAGAAAGAGTACGCTGTCCGCGTCTGGAGAGGAACATCTCCAATTGCTGCCATGTTGAGAAGACTGCATGACAGGTGAGCAGGGCTCACATCAGAAGGCCTGCCAGCCACATGAGCAGAGAGGAAGCTGCGGGGGCCGTTGGAAGGAGCCGCAATCACCCGGTGAGTGTCAGTGAGAACATTTGGGGCACCGGGGCACTCCTAACAGACCAGGAATAAGTAACAGTCTTTGAAAATAAGTGCAACACATGTTTATTGAATATTGAACAAAACAGAAACTTTAAAATGCATGTAATAAATGCATTATAAATACTGAACCCACTTGAAAACGTTGAGCATAACGAATGCCTCGTAATTACCAAACTGAATGGAAATGTAAAACTAAGTCTAATGAATGCATTTTAAACACTGATCTGAATAAAAAGTTGAAATGAACCATAACGGAAGTATATTGAATACCGAACTGAATGAAACCTTGAAGTTAAATATATTGAAGATTGATTACACTAAGAACTGTATGGGCAAAGCAAATCTCAAAGGACAAATAAAGTGCCTATGTGAAAATTATCTACGGAAAAGTGTGAAAATCTCCACAGAAGGTGGGATAGGAATACAAACCCTCAAAGGTGAACTTTTATGAGTGAATGCAATGCGGCAAGGCCACAATGCAGCAAAGCAAGTGGTCTGTAATGCGTGATGGCAAAATGAAGAGGTTGATAGAGAGAAGTCAAAGAAGTGTACACTTGCACATACAGCCAAGAAGCCAACACAATGGAATTAAGTGAAAATAACACAGTCTCCAGGGACAGGAGCTGAAGAACCTGTGTGACTTCAGAACATAGCAATCCTGGTTGCACGACTTGTGATGGATGGACCCTGTTGTCCGATAATACTGACTAGACCAGTGAGGCCCAACTGAGGAGAAATCAAAGACCTTGTAAAACAAGCCAAGAAGAAGCATTGTGACTGAACTGGTGAGGCAAACCAGAAGGATGGTCAAGTTGACCTTGAGTTATGTTATACATTTGAACGACTTAAATAAACTTGGCAGAGGTAAAGTCTTGGGGAAGGGTACACCGAGACTTGAGGAACTGCACGTGTTGTCGCGAGGACAAAGCCTCAATACTCTTTGCTTTTAGAAGCGTGCTGCTTGGAGCGTGGGGAAGGGAACGCTGAGGGCAATCTGGAACTGTGTTGTTTTGTACATGAGAAAAGTGATCTTGAGACTTTTTACAGAACTTTCTTGCACTTGGGGAAGGGGAGCTGAGAGAAAGCTGAGAGCTCGAGGGAGCTCAGACTTTCAGTTAAGCATTGTTTATTGTGTAAGTAACATCCCATAACATTGGTTAGCTTTAGTTGTGAGTTAAAGAATAGGTTTTAGACACAGGCTGACCTTTTAGTTGAACTCTTTAACTCACACTTTCATTAGTTTTGTTCAGGTACGGAAATTCCACCTTAGCATAGGGCAAGGGAGGCCTTCTACCATCCTGACATTTAAGTTAATAAACATCTTTTGTTTGCACTTTAAGTCTGTTGGATGTGTCTTGCTTCATGTTGCCTTAACAGACCACACACAAAATACAAACTCACTCGCACTGCGTAAACATTACAATGTAACATAAAATAAAGCAAGGAGATACATAATTCAAGTAACACTATGCAGACAACATTACCATAAACACTCACAACATACACACTAATCCCCAATGCCTACATATTACAACATACACTACAGTAAGGAAACGCATAATTCAAGCAACAATATTGTTAGCGAGATTTATCGTGTGTATGCTGCATCCCCTCTCCTAGTGAGATCCGCACCACTTTTTGCTGGACTTCTGGTCCTTTTGTCTTAACATCTTGAATGAGTGGAGCCATTTTCCACTCATTCATTCTTATGGGCTCTACATTTTAGAACTCTGTTCTCTGTGTTTTACTTTTTATATGGAGTCTACTCCCCTCCATATCTATTTTAGGGCATCTGTATTTTACTTTTACAGCACACAGGTCCTTATGGGAGGTTTGCTGGGAACCTTATGAGGTCTCCTTTGCGATTCTTACCTTACCCCTACTTTCTACTGTTCTTAATGATAGAGTATGTCTTCTAAAACATTATCTTCTGAGAGATTGGCACACACCATCTTTTGTGGAGTGTCAATGGGATACTTAGTATCCCCCTTCTCTCTGATCCTGTGACTATTTAGTCATGTAGACAACCTTCTAGACAACCTTCTCGTTATTGCTGGTGGCAGTCGATGTGTTCTACCAACTATTGTGTGATTTTCTACTGCAGGCTATGTCCATAGCCCCGGTTGTGCACAATAGGGTTATCTAAGTACTAACTTGGTACCTCTTTTCTTTTTTTGCCATTTCTAGCATGTTTTGTCTTTGTTAGCCCTTCTTCTACCATTCAGGGAGGGAGAGGTCTGTGTGTGTGTTGGGAACTCTTAAGTGTCCCCGTCTAGTCCAGTGTGTCTGGGCAGGCAGGAAGTGGGGGAGGAGTTTTTCACTCCCCTGCCCTTTTTCTGCCTGAGTACCTGAATGGAACTAGTACCTATGGGAGGTCTGGCTGTCCTGATTGGACAGCCGCCTGCCCCTTTCTGTAAACTACTGAAAGAGATTGCAGAAAAGTGTGTGCTGAAACTGAAGAAAGTGAGGTTCCTGAGGTAAAAGGCAAGTTGACCACTGGAAACTGAAATTACTGAAGAAGAAGATGACCAGAGAAACCTGCAGGCCCTTTGCAACTCTGTGTAGTGACTGTAAGGATATTTGGCGTGTTACAGTACAGAGTACAGTAATACTGCACAAGTAGCACATTTTTTTTTTTGCAGCACCACCACAAGGGTGCGGTGCATTGCTATATGGGTTACCAGATTAACAAGGAAAGACAGGCTATTCAGTCAAAAACGATTTTAACATATAAGATGCAAATCTATTTTTACAGTTAAAAGCACACGTGCTCATTTAAAAATGCACACTATTTTTCACCTGAAATGCCTATATTGCTAGAGACACATTTGAAAATTAACAGCTAACCTATTAACAATTAACCTGACTAATAAAACCTTATTTAACATAACCCACTAATAAAATGTGTTCTCCACTGCAGAATTAGGCATACTCTGAAAACCATTTAAATGCGTGTGCAGATTTTTTCTTCTCTTCTCTGCCTGATTCTCCGTGTTTTTGTGCACAGTAACTGCAGGAAGAAGGAAGTCAGATTTGCAACAATTGCAAATGTATAAGCGAAGCTATTGTTGAAGAGTAGGAGGATGAGAGATGATGGATTTCATTGGGACACGTCATACAGAGGGCTGAGAGGAGAGTTTTAGTGGGCAGTATCAGGGAAAAAGACAGGCAGACATCTTTCTGCACTATTGGGGAGAAGACCTGGCTGTGGGGCTCCTGACTGAATGCAGATTCCTGTGTCCTGCTGCAGTCGAGATTGGGAAGAGCTGAAAGAAGGACCTTTCCACTGGCTGAGGCATTCCTATCTGCAAAAGCTGAGAATTCCAGGCAATGACCCCGGTTTGAGAAGGCAAGCGTTCCTTTTTGCTGGAGTTAATCCAAGAGAGCCACATTCACAAAGAGAACAACTAAAAAGATAAGGTAATGAGAAGTGTGGGAGCTGAGTGTGTACGGTAATATGCAGTCAGTGTAGGATTCCTGTGCGTGTCTTAATCAAGTGCTAATGTTCCAATTTGAGTTCTGTTCTCCGCCACTCTCTTTGCAGAGTGTCACAGACAATGCTTTGACTGTACCATTTTATTTCTGTAAAGAATGAGATCGTTTTTAAATACAACTTTTATAATACAGAAAAATATTTGAAAACAGACGGGTGATGTTTATTGTTTACCATTACAATGCTGATGATGTGGGGAGATTTTTAAACAGTGCAATGGTCATTTTAAGACAGATGTGTGCATGTCAAAATCAGTATGAATAATTGTGAGTGACTGTAGCATAGCTTGTTGGAGGTACATGAGCCAACGGGAAGAGAGACTCTCTGAACATAGCTCCCTACCGTATATAAGGTAGTGGAAATTACCACAAGACTACCACATATAGCTCTCTGTCGTAAATAAGTCAGTGAGTTCGCCCATGGTGGCACACCAACACTATCACTGGAAAATGTGGTATTCCTAGAATGCAGGTCTGAGGTCTCTCTAGTGATCACACGAAAAATCTAAGCAAAGATAAGGGATTCTGGACATTGGGGCCACAAATAAAACAAGGGAATTATGCTCACCAAAATACCACCAACCACGTATACCAAATATGCAGGTCTGGGTGCTGAAATAATGCATGTCCATTGTATTATTGTTGCACATGGCCAAATCTGAATACAAAGAGTGATTATTGCTAAGTTATTTTTCGGCGGTAATAAAATACCGTCAGGCCCCAAATCTCCACAAAATACCCTACATATTTATGGTGCGTTGCAGGCCGGGAAAGTGATCATAGAGTACCTACTGGGCGTGGCAAGTGTGTCTCACACTGCCATTTGCACATTAAAGGGAACCCATTTTATAATAGCAGTGTGCCACTAAAAACGAATTTCAGAATGTCACAAAGGGAAACCACATTCTCAGATCTAGTGCAATATTTAGAGGCAAAGTTATTTGCACATGGGAATTGGTCTTCGAATAGCACGTTAGAATGGAGTAACCGCATTCAGGGTGAGGTGCAGAAAGAAAAACTAGACAATATTTTTGCAGAAGGCAGCATAATTCAGGTCTGCCTTACAAGATTATTGAATGCAGCCGATAAAAGTGCAGAGAAAGACTGTTTAATACGGCTATGCGGCAAAATATGGTTTATTTTAAACAAGTCCCTGCGAATGCAAGAGAATGATACTCAGCTAATTAACAGGTTAAAGACTGAATTAGAGGGGGCAAGTAAAAATCAGGAAATGTTGAGAGCAGAATTGGATGTATGCCAAAAAGACATGCAATTAAAATGCAGAGACTTTGATACTCAGTTATCCAAAAGCAAGAAACAATTTGAAGATAGTGAGCAAGAATTGACACACTTAAAAGCCTTAGTGGATCACATTAGGCAGGATAAAGATGAGGTTGTTTCAGAAATGCAGATTTTACAAAAAGAACATTGTGAAAAAGAAGGTGATCTCCAGAGTGCAGAACAAGAAATGATTAAAATGATTCAAGAAAGAGACAAAAGAAATAAAGAGTTCAATGAATGCCAAATGCAAATGTGCGACATGCAGGAGGCGATTAATAAAATGAGCGATGAAAATAATTATTTGCAGAATGAAGCAACCAGACTCCTTAAAAAGTGTAAGGACTTAGAACAGCAAATGTGCATTCCCAGGTCCCAAGAGAGGCGGCAGGGTACCACATTCAATGGAGTGGAGGTGAATTCTAGCTCTGCCCAAAGAGCTAGTGCCCCAGTGACTGGGCCGGTGACTGAACTTGGTTGCAGCGCCCTTGGGGGATTTGATACTCCCATTGGGGGCAGTCACCAATCTCATACACCTGAAAACAGGATTGACTCACAAAATAGTGCAATTCCATGTATTGCAACAAGTAGCCCCATAAAAATAATGAAATCCATTAAAGCCCTGATCAAACCATTTAAAAAGGGAGGTGAATGCTGCATTGAGGATCACTTAGAAGCGGTGCATGACATTTTTAAAGCACTCCAGATACCTAAGGAACAGTACAGACAATATTTTCATTTAACTTTAGATGCCCCGACGGCCAGCATCATAAGGGGATTAAATGAACAGCAGAATATGACATGGCTGGAGTTTGAAAAAGAAATTAGGCGTCATTTTTCTCCTTTTCAGTCATTGCAGGAGGCAAAGAAAGTCGCGTACACAATTACTGCTGGACCTAATACATCCCCTCGCCAATTTTTACAAGACTTAAAAAGAGCATTCTCTCGCTTTGATGTATCTTTTGACTCAAATTCCAATGAGTTTAAAACTGCATACTTCTATGGGCTACAGAAAGACATCATATCCCAATTGGTCCGTGAATTTGACCGTGACAAGTCCCTTGAATGGATTGTACATCAAAGCACAAAGCTATATGAGGTACTCTATTGTCAGGGTAGAGAAAGTGATAAAATGAAAGATACTAGGCCTAAATCTAAAGAACCCTCAGCCACAGTAATGGAAATCAGGTCAGCCAAAATGTCCCTTGAGTCTGCTCAAAGTCAAGGTAAAAATAATGTGACACCTGAACAAAGGGGTAATCAACAAAGATCGCCATTGCCTGTACCAATGTTCCAAACACATGATCCTAGTAATAGAGAGAGCTACATCAGCCCTAGGTACTTAGGGGATAGACCCCGGGTAAGATACCGGTCTGATATGGCAGGTATGAACAATAACCAGAGACAAAATCAAGATCAAAGAAATGATGGTCCCTACCAGTCATTGGGGACACAGAGTAGGTTTGATCCCAACACCATGATATATGGTAATCAGGATAGGCCCCGATATGTGGATCGATTTACTGATAATGGAAATCAACATAGGGGCCAGTACCCACAATCTGAGAGACAGGACATGAGGCAAAACGTGAACTACAGTCCACGCCACTACAATGATTCCCCACCAGGGGACTATAATCAAAGGATGGGTGCAACCCGCTCCCCTCCACAAATGAATCAAGAGTTCAGAAACCATCCCAACCGGTATCAATCACCTGAGAGGTATCAGAATAGATCCAATCAGGGGGAAAACAACCAATATCGACCTAGGCCACAGAAAGAGGATCCTAGAGAGATGGAAAGGTTCCAGTGCCTTGAGGCCCAAGTGAAAATGTTAGCTGAGCAAATAGGAAAGCTCTATATAGCGCAAAAACAACCTTCCAAAGAGGGGGCTGATGGCCATAGCAATGACCGGGGGGCTTCCGAAAAGTGACTAAGTACTCATGATAACTGGAGTGCCAAAATGACAGATTGCTCTGATATAATTTTGCATAACGACTCTGAGATGCCTAATGGATTAAAAATGAAAGTACCAGTAAATGAAATTGTGACAGAAAGTGCAAATACTTCTAAAAAAGAGGTACGGTTTAACTTAGAGCTAAATAAAACAGTAAAGATTTGCACAAATGAAAAAGAAACATTAGGAATTCCAAAAGAACAAAGGAACAGATTTAAGAAAAATGACTCATGCATGGGGAATACCAGTGAACAGGGAGTAAGTGGGGATGCCATAGCTCCTTCCCTGGGCAATCAAAACAATGACCAAACACAGACAGAAAAAGGAAATACTCACAAGGAGGGTACAAGTCAATCACCTGAAGAATTCTTTGAGCCACATATTTTTGAAGAGGCTGAAAGGGCTGGTATTACACTAAATGATCACAAATGCACAGAATTAAAAAATGACAAATTGCTGAATGATGTTGTTACACATGTTCAGTTGGAAGGTTGTAATGTGGTCTCTGATGTTACCCAGATGGATGGGCGAACAGTGGCCACACTCCAAAAAACTTCTGATCATGGAGAAATGAATAAAATATCTCGCACAGAAATGGGTAAAAAGGAGGGAAAAATGACTTTTCATTTACCAATGTGCTTAGCCAAAAGTGAAAAAGACCTGAGAAAGGTGAGCCCTGAAATCAGTAAGAATTCACATTTCTTATGTGTATTAGAGGAAGTTGAGGACAGATATTATGCACCCATCACTGTAGAAGAAAAATGCCACACCTTTGCTATGATTGACACTGGCGCACAGGCCACAATTATGTCCAAGGAGCTGGTAAAGAGTATCAATGAAGGGAGGCCTCCACAGAGTCAGATCACAGTGAAGGCAAATCAAGGCCCAGTGCATAACTTTAATGGGGAGGAGGTGCCCATCATAGGTGTAACTGAGGTTGACATAAAAATAGAAAAGCACAGAATGAAACAAGAGGTATTGATCACATCTATTTGTGAAATTCCATTTCTGATGGGGACAGATTGCCTGAAAAGATTGTCTCCTCTCATAGATGGGGTGAATGGAGTGCTGTGGTCCTTAACCAAAAAACCATTGAGGCCTAAGAAACTAAAATCACAAAACAGCAATATAAAAGAATGTCACACCGTTGCCAAAACAAATGATGCTGTGGAGGTATATCTCCAGAATAGCTGCATACCTAGTGTCACTGTTATATTAATGTGTCAAGACAAAGATCAGAGCGACAATGAAAAAATACCTGTACAAATATACTTGGACCCAAGGAAAGATTGGCAGACTGCCATAGATGAGCACACATTACGTTTCTATTTAAAAGAGAAAACATGCAAACAGAATATTATTCCTAAAACAGATTCAGAAAAACACATTACCACTCTGGCAGAAATACACATGGAAGATGAGCAACCATGGGTTCACGTTGGTATAAATGATTATCTTAAAACAATAAAAGCCACTTTAGCGCTTGAACATGAAAGGAGTTTCATTAATGAGAAATTGTTGCAAAAAATTATGGAGAGGGAAGAAATCCCGAAATTTAGGATTAAAAACCAATATGTTTCTGGGTTGGACAGTCCAGACTTTGAAAACCGAATTGCAGGCAGATGCATGCTTAAAATTAGCATTGGGCAGAAAACAATTTACCTTAATGTATGTATAGTGAATGGAGCACAAAATGAATTTTACATGGGCAATGACATAATGCACAGAATGTGTATGGTGTTAGATTTCCTTAATCAAAAAATATGGTCACGCCTAGGTGGGCCGGCACCTGAATTTGAAGACAAAAGAAGGGCTTATCATTGTGCACAACTGGTTCCTTATGCCATCGAATTACAAATAAGGAAAGATACTATTATTCCTGCATTTACAAAACAGTTTGCAATAACACTGAAATGCAAAAATGGGCAGCAGATGAAAGGCTCTGATGCATTTGTATGCCTGAATGAATCCATAAAACAGCAAGGCCTGGATTATGAATACATTCCATTGGTAGACATTGGTGAGGGATCTGTAAAAATCATGGTAAATAATAAAGGTTGTCAGGATATTCATTTAGAGGAAAACTCCCCATTAGGAATGGCCATACAAAAATCACATTAAACGGCAGATTTAAATAACATGGTGATTGGGAATATTCCTGAAAAATATGTAGATGCCAAGGGCGAGTTGCCAGAACACCTGGACTCTCAGCCCAAAGGAATATTTAAAATTCATTCTGTGTATCCTTATGATTCAAATGAGACAGTGTGCTGCCGTCAAGAGGATTGCATAATATTTAATTTAAATGAAAATGAAACAGGAAATCAGCCCATTGAAGTGGAAGCTGATATGCCAAAATATTTAAAAGTGGCAGCTCTACAAAAAGACACAGCCACACAGTTAGAGGAAAGCGCTGAGATTCCTTTACCAGAAGAGTTTCCAGAATTTTCCAGAATGGTAGAAGAGCAGATCTCCTTAGCGGATGCATGTGACAGCGATGGGGATCGAAACGACCTGAGGGAAATATTTATGGAGTTTAAGGATGTATTTGCAAAAGATGCTTATGATTGTGGTTTAACTGATTTACCTGTGGCCACACTACCAGAAGGTTGTAGCAGAAATCCAGTGTTTGTATGCCAGTATAGACTACCGCTGGCATGTTTAGAATCATTGGCAGAGATTATTAAAAATTTGGAATCACGGGGAATAATTAGGCCCATTCATAGCACATCCAATACGCCTATTTTAGGTGCGTTAAAGCCAAATGGTCAATGGCGGCTGTGTGCAGACTTAAGAGAGTTAAATAAAAGAGTACCAGTATCTAGATGGCCACTACCATTCATTGATCAGGGCCTAGCTCAGATACATGGTTCAAATGTATTTACCACGTTAGATCTCACCTCTGGATATTGGTGTGTGCCATTGGCAGAGGAGATACAACACTTATTTTCCTTTACATTTGACAGGACTCAATATGCCTGGCTTAGAGCTCCGTTCGGGTACATCAATAGTGGGAGTGAATTTGGCATATTTTTGAGAAAGGCCATGCCGGATGCAGCGGAAAGAGGAACAATAGTTTATGTGGATGATGTCCTGATAAAAAATGAAAACCTTAAAAGCCATTTTGATGAAATAAGACATGTGCTTGGCCAATTGCAGAAAGCAGGCACCAAAGTATCTTTGCAAAAAGCACAATGGTGCAAGAAAAAAGTGAACTTTCTAGGGCATGAAGTGACTGAACATGGGCTAAATCCACAAAGGAAGAAAATAGAGGCCATACAAAGATTAAAAGTTCCTAAAAATGTGAAAGGAGTAAAAAGTTTATTAGGGATGACAGGCTATAACAGAAAGTTCATTGAGAATTATGCAGAAATCACTCAACCATTGACTAAACTGCTTAAACTAAATACTCCCTGGAGATGGGAAAGAGAGCAGTCTGATGCAGTGGCTAGATTGAAGGGATGTCTTGTAAAGGCACCATGTTTAGCATACCCCATAAAGGACAGGGATTTCTTTATAGAAATAGGCTTTTCTGAACATTGTATGTCAGCAGTGTTATCACAAAAACACGATTTGAATCACAAAACCATTGCATATGCAAGTAAAGCATTTTCCCAAGTTGAAATGAAATTTAATGAATGTGAGAAGGCCCTATTAACCACTGTGTGGGCGCTACAACATTTTCGCCCCATTGTTCAGGGAGAAAAGGTGATTATTGAAACAAATCATCAACCTTTGCAATTTTTAGAGAGTAAAAGAATTAGATCAGGCAATCTAGCGCAATCCAGAATCACTTCATGGACGCTGGCATTACAAGGTTTTCCCGTAGAAGTAAGATATGGACAAAATAAAAAGAGCCCAATTGCTCAAGGGTTAGCTGACTTACATGACTGTGCAGCTGAACAAATACCAAATGAAATGGAAGTGGAAGCTAGTTTACAGGAATTTGAACAATCACCACACAAAGCTTTTGATGAAAAAACATGCAAGGATTTGCCAACTGTATATGTGGATGGTTGTGCTTTTCACATTGAAAATGACAGTAATAAACAATTAGTGGCAGGAATAGGAAATGTCTGGTTGAAATGTGAAGGCGTTCCTAGTATAGGGATGAGGATTGGAGATAGGAGCAGTCAGGTGGCGGAATTGGCAGCCATCTATAAAGCAATTGCTACTGCAGTTGATAAAAAGTTCAGTGAAATTGTCCTGGTGACTGATTCTGACTATGCACGGAATAGCTTTGTGGAGTATTTGCCTGGTTGGAAAGCAAGAGGCATGGTTACATACAACAAAAAACCACTTAAACATGGAAAAATGATACAAGCCATAGACAAATTGGTGTCAGAAAATAATTTAACAATATACTGGAGAAAAATTCGTGGGCATTTAAAAACACCAGGAGAGGATAAGGAGGGAAATGATAAGGCAGACCATCTGGCTAAGATTGGGGCTGTGATGGGAGAATTGCTACCTATTGATTATTTAATGGGTGAAATACAAATTGATGCAGTCACACGTTCTAAAGCACCAAAGGAGGTAGATCAACCGGTGGTGCAGTGGAGTCATGACACGCCAGACCAAGATTTGATTGAGGCACAAAAGAATGATCAAATTTTGGGAATCTATTACAATCATTTGATAGATCCTGAACAAAATCCTTTAACAGAAAATGATTGTATGGGAAAAGAAGAGTTGAGGGTGTTATTAAAGAACAAAACACGAATTAGATTACAGGATGGACTCATGATTAGAGAGTCCATAACAGGGCAAATACAGTGGGTAGTACCCCTTTCATTCAGAGGACTAATGCTACACCATGCACACAATGCCATAACTGCAGGCCATAGAGGTTCACAAAAAACATTAGAAATACTAAAAGATTATGCTTACTGGCCACATATGTCCCAAGATGTGGAATTATATACTAGAGGATGTCTAGTATGCGCCCAATTTAAACCTGCTTCACCAATGCATAGAGCACCATTGATGAAAAGAGGCCTAACTCTCCCATGGTCAGATTTGCAAATAGA
Organism: Ambystoma mexicanum; assembly: GCF_040938575.1. Classification (NCBI taxonomy): domain Eukaryota; kingdom Metazoa; phylum Chordata; class Amphibia; order Caudata; family Ambystomatidae; genus Ambystoma; species Ambystoma mexicanum. Next base: position 152,233,340 of record NC_090922.1, on the reverse strand, counting down.
CTATGTAGGTCCTTTAAAAAGGTCGAGCAGGGGACACCGTTATATTTTGAGTGTGGTATGTTTGATGTCAAAGTGGATTGAATGCGTTCCTGCACCAGATTGTAGTGCGCAAACAGCAGCCACATTGCTGGTGAACCATGTGTTCTCAAGGTTTGGGTTGCCACAAAGAATTGAGTCAGACAGAGGAAGTCATTTCACAAGTACTCTAATGAGTAAGGTATGGCAAATACTAGGTGTGAAAAGGAAACTACATATCGCATATCGGGCGGCGTCTTCAGGTACAGTTGAAAGAAGCAATAGGTCTGTTGTGGATATTTTAAAGAAATTTGTGGCAGAAGCAGGTTCCAGCTGGGATTTACGTTTACCGTTGGTTCTGATGGCAATCAGGTCGACTCCTGCCAAAGCAACAGGTGTTAGCCCCCATGAGGTCTTGACAGGTAGGAAAATGGTGTTACCACAACACCTACTATACAGAACACATGAGCAAACTCTAGTGAGTGCATCCACGGTTCATGAATATATTGATGAACTGAGGAGGCATTTGCAACATGCATTTGCTTTTGTGCAGAGAAATCTGGAAAGGGCTGCTGACAGTGCTAAGTCATATTATGACAAAAAGACATCAGTAAAGGAATACAATGTAGGGGATCAGGTGTACAAGTTTCATTTTGGAAAAAGTAAACAGAAAAATTCTAAATTTCTAGCAGCCTGGCAGGGGCCATTTCGAATTATAGATAAGGTTTCTCCTGTAGTGTATAAAATTTTGAAAAATGAAGGTGAAACAGCAATAGAGCAGTTTGTCCATGTAAATCAAATCAAACCATGCCATCCCAGACATGAGATCAGGCAGCTTGAGCATGTAGAGACAGATAAAGTCCCTTGAACAAAAATGGAGAAAATAAATGGGTACAATCAGGAGGCAGTGACAAAGAAGTTAAAAAGTTGATTGTTATGATGGCACATAAACACTGTAGTATATGTAAAATATAATATAAAATAAATATAAATAAATAAATAAATAAATAAATGCACATATAATGGAAGCTCATGGTTGGTGTGCAGAGAGAAAGTGTATTAAATATTGAATGCTGTTTTATATGTGTTTGTTTTCTTTTAACTTGTGTTTAATTTCAGAAGAAAGAAAAAAAAAACGAAATATTTTTACCAAGCATGTTTTATTTTTGGCAAAAGGATGAAGTTAGTATTGTGCTATGTACTTAATCTGTTTATTTTCTATTTTGATTTAGACAATTAACATTATTTGGTCGGAGGTTCTGGGATCAGAGGCCACGGGAGACGATGGAGTCCTGGAGTCCCCTGGATGAAGACCAAAAGATGCCTGCCTCCAGGTGGAGGTGAAGACAAAATAACCGGAATGCCAAAAGAGATGACTACTGTGGATTCAAGATTGCCAAGATGAAAGAGTACTCGAATGAACCGAATAACATCGCTGGTCGGGACATACCAAAAGAGACAAAACAAAAGTTCCGGCATATGAAGTTCCACGTATTTATTATTTTAATTATTTATTTTAACTTGTTATATTACTTATTTGTTTTAGTTAGTTGTTTTATTTCATTGTTTTTAATTGACTTGGAAAATTTAAACTTAAAGTAATGCCACTTCCACTGAGAAGGCAAATGTGGAACATTTTATGAACTGATGGACTCAGATGAAATGTTGATTGCAAATTTTCATTGATGCACATGAATATTCATTTTGTTGGATTGCTATATTGTAAAAAAAATAGAACAAGTTGTTTTTAGGAATTGGCTTGGATTATAGCCAAGTTCTAAAAACAAAAGGAGGGTATATGTAAGGATATTTGGCGTGTTACAGTACAGAGTACAGTACTACTGCACAAGTAGCAAACAGCACAGAGTACAGCACTACTACACAGGTAGCAAACAGCACAGAGTACAGCACTACTGCACAAGTAGCACATTTTTTTTTTTGCAGCACCACCACAAGGGTGCGGTGCATTGCTATATGGGTTACCAGATTAACAAGGAAAGACAGGCTATTCAGTCAAAAACGATTTTAACATATAAGATGCAAATCTATTTTTACAGTTAAAAGCACACGTGCTCATTTAAAAATGCACACTATTTTTCACCTGAAATGCCTATATTGCTAGAGACACATTTGAAAATTAACAGCTAACCTATTAACAATTAACCTGACTAATAAAACCTTATTTAACATAACCCACTAATAAAATGTGTTCTCCACTGCAGAATTAGGCATACTCTGAAAACCATTTAAATGCGTGTGCAGATTTTTTCTTCTCTTCTCTGCCTGATTCTCCGTGTTTTTGTGCACAGTAACTGCAGGAAGAAGGAAGTCAGATTTGCAACAATTGCAAATGTATAAGCGAAGCTATTGTTGAAGAGTAGGAGGATGAGAGATGATGGATTTCATTGGGACACGTCATACAGAGGGCTGAGAGGAGAGTTTTAGTGGGCAGTATCAGGGAAAAAGACAGGCAGACATCTTTCTGCACTATTGGGGAGAAGACCTGGCTGTGGGGCTCCTGACTGAATGCAGATTCCTGTGTCCTGCTGCAGTCGAGATTGGGGAGAGCTGAAAGAAGGACCTTTCCACTGGCTGAGGCATTCCTATCTGCAAAAGCTGAGAATTCCAGGCAATGACCCCGGTTTGAGAAGGCAAGCGTTCCTTTTTGCTGGAGTTAATCCAAGAGAGCCACATTCACAAAGAGAACAACTAAAAAGATAAGGTAATGAGAAGTGTGGGAGCTGAGTGTGTACGGTAATATGCAGTCAGTGTAGGATTCCTGTGCGTGTCTTAATCAAGTGCTAATGTTGCAATTTGAGTTCTGTTCTCCGCCACTCTCTTTGCAGAGTGTCACAGACAATGCTTTGACTGTACCATTTTATTTCTGTAAAGAATGAGATCGTTTTTAAATACAACTTTTATAATACAGAAAAATATTTGAAAACAGACGGGTGATGTTTATTGTTTACCATTACAATGCTGATGATGTGGGGAGATTTTTAAACAGTGCAATGGTCATTTTAAGACAGATGTGTGCATGTCAAAATCAGTATGAATAATTGTGAGTGACTGTAGCATAGCTTGTTGGAGGTACATGAGCCAACGGGAAGAGAGACTCTCTGAACATAGCTCCCTACCGTATATAAGGTAGTGGAAATTACCACAAGACTACCACATATAGCTCTCTGTCGTAAATAAGTCAGTGAGTTCGCCCATGGTGGCACACCAACACTATCACTGGAAAATGTGGTATTCCTAGAATGCAGGTCTGAGGTCTCTCTAGTGATCACACGAAAAATCTAAGCAAAGATAAGGGATTCTGGACATTGGGGCCACAAATAAAACAAGGGAATTATGCTCACCAAAATACCACCAACCACGTATACCAAATATGCAGGTCTGGGTGCTGAAATAATGCATGTCCATTGTATTATTGTTGCACATGGCCAAATCTGAATACAAAGAGTGATTATTGCTAAGTTATTTTTCGGCGGTAATAAAATACCGTCAGGCCCCAAATCTCCACAAAATACCCTACATGACCACTGCTGAGCTGACACTGTTTTCTATGCAACAGGGGAACTCCGAAGAGGATGACTCATTTCATTTGAGTGGCGAGAGCAACCAGTCCTAAGACAAACTGTAATCAGAGCCATTTCCCAAGGTCCTGTGACTTTCCAGAGCTGCAGACTGTGAGTACCAGGATAGCTCCCACCCATTTGAAGTGCATCATCATGGAAAGGCTGAATTCATCCAAGTCTTTGCTGAGCTCAAGGTGAACCTCCAGAGACACAATCTGACCCATCCACGTACCCTCACCAGAGTGCAGGACTTCAGAAACGGAAGAAGATTGAGTGGGCGATTAGCGTCTTTTGTTGGTGCTGCAGAAAAGGCACAAAAACCGCAGTGACCAGAAAAGTTGCTGAAATCCATGCCAGACGTCCTCTCTCTTGAGACTGCTGCTGAGAGATCCCATCCATTGTCCTGCCTTTCGTCACCAGACCAAGAATCTGTAGGTCGGGCCCATCACTGCCACATCGAGGGAATCCAGTCACAAACATTTCTTCGAACCAAAAGTACTGAGGTATTGCTTACCTTAATTTGAAAAGTCACTCTAAAGCATTGGAGTGCACTTAGAGGTGTACAGGGCACCCCCTCTTAACTCCGACCCAAGCTGTTGCTTCTATCCCTTTAGCAAGTCCATTAACATACTTTACTTTTCATTTATATCACACTCCATGGACCCGAAGGCTTAAGGGTGCATTCAAAACAGAACACAGTAGCAGTCCCACATGACAGAGAAAGCATTTATGCCAGAGGGGAACCAGAAAGAGAGAACCACAAAACACGACGTCCTAGCAGAATAATAACGTTTTTAATTTCTTTTTGAAAAGTTCAGTAGACTTAACTTACCTTAGATACGCAGGGAGAGAGCTCCAAGCTCTTGGGGCAGCTGAAATAACGGCTCCCTTCTAGACTTTGCTAGTATTATAGTGGTGCGTCATCATTTGGTCAGTATTATTAGATCTTAGAGCTGTCAGGCTCTGTTTCTCTACCAGACGATCCTTCAGGTAAGTTTGCATGAGTCCCATGCAACATTTGTGGATAACTATTAGCATCTGATACTGAACTCTAGCCCTCACCAGGAGCCAATGCCGACTCTGCCTTGCTTTCAACACATGGTCTCTCCACTTGAGGCTTTTGACCACCCTAACTGCACTATTCTAAATAACCTGTAGCTGGTTACAATCTGATTGCAGAATGCCAATCAAAAGACTGCAGCAGAAATCAATCTTTGAGCCTATTCTGGCCCTAGCAATCGTGAGAAATCAGTGGCCGAACAGGCGTAGTTTTATATAATACGTTGATGCAGAAACCAAACTACTAACCCATGCTTTCATATTAAGATTCTGATCCAGAATTATGCCTAGGGTTTTGACTTTCTTTTTCACCTCAATCTTGCAGTCTGCGATGGAAAAACAACTGAACAATGGACCTAATTTCAAAATCTTCTTCTGTGTGCCCACCAACATAACTTTGGTCTTTTCCTTATTTAGAGCCAATCCATTCTGTAGCATTCAGGTTTGAATTATGTCATAGACCTTATTGATATTGTATTCATCCTTACTATGTGTCCCTGTTAGCGGGATGATACATTGCGTGTCATCCACATAGTTGGCAAATGTAATACCATTGTGCTCCATTAAATAAAAAAACGGAACCGTGAAAACATTATAAAGTGATGGGGAGACACATGCTCATTGCGGCACGCCATATGATAAGGTTACTGGCCTGACCTCAGCTTCCCCACTAGCAACTTAGGCTCTCCAACATTGGTTGTATCTTCATGCATCTTTGAGACTAGAGACTTTAAAATATTCACAGGAGTATTTGTTGTTCTACTGCTTATTAAGACTTTTAACCCTCTCTGAACTGCCTTAAGCTAGGGTTGCGTTTTGTACTTTAAAAGCCTTGCTGTGTGGAGAAACTGCCTCTAGAAACGTAAGCTCTGCTAGTGTTGTACTAATCAATGGTTTTCCTTCCTAAAAGTTATTATCTTATGTGCTTTTGCTAACTAAATCCAATAACTGTATTACTTTGTGTGTGCTCAAGTGCACAATATTACCAAAAATACGGTTGAACTGTCATTAATGTCAAAAGCTGAAACAATTGCAACCGCGAGCATTTACAAACTGCAGTGGCCTTTGAAAAGTATTTTACTGTATTCTAAAGTGTTTTGGTTTAATGTGCTAAGTATTTTAAAGTAATTATTGTGTATATATAATACATCTATATTTTATTATACATTTATTGAGTAAGTGTTTCACTGAATTGCATTTCTAACTAGGTTCAGTGTACTTACCTACAGCTCACATCTTCCTCTTATGATATGCTGACTGCTCTGCCATTCTACTTAGGTCCCATGAGTAGTACAGACTGATACTAAGAGTTGAGTTGGGAATCTAGAAACCATTGGGATAGTTTTGTAAAGTCTACCTCACAGTGGACTTTGGGAAAACTCCCTAAAGAATATGCAACCACCATAACAGCATACTGTACGGAAAAAATAATTCTAGTGACAATATGCAGCCAACATTATCATGAACATACAAAGAATACACACTCACACCCCTGCATACACATTACAACATACACTACAGCAAGGAAATACATAATTCAAGCACCAATATGCAGTCACCATCATCATGATTACATACAAAATACACACACGTCTCTGTACACATTAGAGTATACACTAAAGCAAGAAAATACATAATTCAATCAAAAATGTACAGCCAACATTATCATGGGCCTCATTACGAGGTCGGCGGTAACGAGCCTGTGTGACCAGCGGGTTGCCGCTGACCTCATAATACTGTTTGCGACACCTAGCTTCCTGGTGCCACCGGGAGATTACAAGTCTCGGTGGACTCCACGGGAATGGGGACTCGCTAGCAATGACACCGTTGCTGACGGTGCCGGTGCTTCCATGGAAACTCTGCCAGCCGGGGCCGCTGTGCACGGCTGGATCAGACCTGTCAGGTGCAGTGGCCCCAGCAGGCAGACTCGTTGGCGGTTCTGAAACAAGGGTACCGGCATATATATTGTGAGGTTAACTTTTATATAGTATATGGAAAATGTGTGTTATTTCTGAAATTGGGTTGCTTCTAAAAGGCAGTAGGCTTGGTATGTGACCAAGCCATAACTGGCCTTCCGGGGGGCACCCACCTTTTTGGTGATCCTCCTAGTGTCGGTTCAGTGCAGTTAATCACAAGAGATTGAAAAACCAGATTTATTTCAAGGCTCTATAGCCCACCACCCCTCAGCCCCACCTCCCAGCTCATGAAGAGATCACAAACTGTCTTTGTTGTCCTGAGTGGTCCCAGGTAAAGTAGAGATTAAGGGGTGTGATAACATTCAACTGGGTACCATTGTGACTTTATTTTATTTATGCATGTATATATTTATATACAGGGAGGTTTTGATGATGGGAAGCAGTAAGCCTCTTACAATGGGGTGAGCTTGAGTGACATTCTGACCAGGTTTTGGAGTCGAGTAAATGGAATAGTCAGCTGGGACAATACATGAGTGGATATGCATAGAATAATGAAAACCAATATTAGACATTTTTAAGTGCACACCTACTCCCAGCCATGACAATTTAACAACAGGGTGGAGTAGTAGAAGTGGCTGTTACAAAGGTGTGCATGAGTTTGAACAAAGACATTGTTCAGTCATAATGGAAAACAATTATATAGATTAAAACGAATAACAGAAGTGTAGTCTGTGCATTATATATTATTGCACATTTACCTGTTGCCCAATTCAGTTTGTGTGTTCTGTGATTTGAAGGGCCATGCGGGTGGGAGTAGTTGGCCACCCTGGATCCCTGCTTGCATTATGCAACACCCCATTTCCACCCACTGACCTACTCATCACGTGTCTTTACCCCCGTTATGAGGCCATATTAGCATTGCTAGAAAGGCATTTCAGACATGCACACACATGCAGTACACAAGATACAAAATCTAGAACATACACACACAAACACATACTATGTATAGAAATACAGACACATAAACATACAATGCACTGAAACGCGGACATACACAGCACACACATTACATATAGCAGTGGTGGAAGTGGGAAAAGGAAACCAGTGGTATTCTGGCTGCATCTAAAAATGAGAGAGTGGGATGGGTGGACAGATGGGGGGTCGGGTGGGTGTAGGGTTGTGTGTAGGAAGGACAAGGATCAAAAACATTGGCTAAAAGTGAAGCAGGGATTTGAATCCACTATGCATATTTGACCACAACTTTCCAAGCATTACTCAGTACAAATACTTTGGATTTCATGGCCTACAGTAATATTGCCTTATAGAGTTTACTTACAAAAAACATAATAAAGCCACATGAAAACATATAAATCCTTATAGCAACATGTTAAGCCAAAAGAATATCATTGGGGAATATAAGTCCTAGAATGCAAGATAATGCCAACCTGAAACCCCACTATACTTTCAGTGATTGAAGACATGTAATAAAAGACGTTGTGTGATAAACTCAGATAGACATGGAGATTCTTTGCAACAAACTTCCAGCTTATTGTTATTCATGATGTTTAAAACATTTGATTAGTGACATAAAGCAACTTTTTTGTTTGCATGTCAAGATAAAAGTCATCATGGATATAAACAAACCTTTAAATGGGTGCTTTGCATTGATAACTTTAATTATCACAGATTTGCTAGGTAAATGGTGCTTTGAGAGCCCTTTGAGTTGGAAATGTTCAATCATGCATAAGAAAGGCTCTGCCACTGATAAAAGAAATGTGTTTGCAACCTGAGCACCATAACGACCTGCAGAGTGACAGACGCTGTGTGTGTGTCAGCCTAGCTGAGACATGGGAAACTGGCAGTGCTGGAATGTCTGGCCTGCGCCGATTCTGTAACTGGCTCGGGAGAAAGAAAAAGCATCCAAACACGTTTTCTTAGGCCTTTGATCTAAAGCCGGCTTGTCCAACCTTTTTCAATGTAGGGCCAAAGCATGACATTTTTGTCACCTGGTGGGCCGTCGAGCCAAAAGTCAACACACTCACCCAAAGCAGTGTATTCAAAAGCGATGGTGTGTGACCTTTGACACAATAGCATCACATGCAGTGATAGCCAGGCAGTCCCAAAGATAGCTTTTGGTGTCAGGGGCAGTAATATGTAGCTAGGGAGCTATAACGATCAAGGGAGGGGTTGGGGGGACCCCCCACCCAAGGTTATTTGTCCAAATATGGGCTGAAATGGTGCATTTTACAGCGGGAAAAGTGACCAAAAAGTTTACAATCAGTTCTAAAGGGAACATGTACATTCCATGTCACCAACAGCACACAAGAACATTGTAGAACACAACACATTTTAATGATCAATGTGTTGACAGTGTAAGACAGCACTGCCACTGATGTGACAGCTCATCTCTGTAATACACATTCATTACTTCTGTGGTAATGAAAGAAGCATAATCCAATTCAAGAGATAAAATGTGGAAAAGCGATCACCCAAAGGTGAACCCAATCGAAGAAACGCAATGTGAGCACAATCTAAAAGTATGAAGAACATTTTTTATTGCATGGTTAGTAACTTATTGATAACCTTTCCTGAACAGTTTAAAACACACAATCAAATGAGAAACGGAAGTAAACAAAAGCCAAAATAGTGGCCACAGTGGGTTTATACTACATCTGGGATAATCGGCTCCAAATACAATGGGGCCAAGATTGCCAATTCTCCTGTCTTGTGCATGTTATTACGTCTTCGAAAAGCATTCAGCACAGTCAAGAAGATGTCCAATAATTCTACTAACACTGCACTGCACTGCACATGTTTTCAGTGTGACACTTGGCATTATTTTTGCTTGCACAAATTCTCAATATCTGCTGACACACTTGATGTGGCAATGCAAAGTATTCCAGATAGGTGTCCATCCGTCAAATGTGATCTTGATTTTGCTTTTATGTTCTTCAAGCTTGAGAAAAGCTGTTCACAGCAGTACGTGCTGCCAAAAAGTGCACTGAACTGAAGTGCATGATTAGACAGATTTTGGAAAGAGTCACATGTAATGTATTTACTATAAAATGTATGCTGAGTATGTTCGGAAAAGGCTCTCTTCAGGTCGACATTACTTTGCATGTCAATTAATTCCATTTGAAACATGTCAGGAGCATTGGTGACGTTAGTACCAAATGTATCTGTAAACATCTTCAGTTCATCACTGTGCTCCCTGAAACCTGAAAATCGTTTTTTAAATTCATCCAAAAGATTCCCAATCAGTGCAGAATACTTGTCGTGGTTGATGCTGTGAGCAGCTCTAGTCATCAGTACTGTGAAATGAGTAGCATTGTTTTCATTCAGCTGGTTCTGAAACAATTCCAGCTTACGAACGAAGGATTGAATGTGCTCATACAGCCTGTTCACAAACTGATCCTTCCCTTGCAGTTTTATATTCAGGTCCGAAAGATATGTTTGTCAACAAGGAATGCCAAGTCATTCAACCAGCTATCATCATCCAATAAGCTGACATCCTTCCCTTTGTTCATCATGAACGTTTTAATTTCATAAGCAGTGACCAGAATCTGGATAGTGTGGCTGCCCTGCTAAGCCAACAAACATGGCAAAAGTAGATAACATCAGCATGGTCTGCTCCCATCTCCGCAAGAAATGCTTGGAACTGTCTTTTTGATCTGATGAAATTCACTGTAGAAACAACCTTTTCCATCACATGCGTCATCTCCAGGACCTTTGCGCACAGTTGTTCCTAATGAATGATGCAGTGATGCGTTATGACATTCTGGGGAACTGACTTTGCAATTAAACTGACAAATCCATTGTGTTTGCCGATCATAGCAGGGGCCCCATCAGTTGTCAGACCACAGAGGTTTTCCTCTGGCAGATTGTATTTCAACAAGACACGTTTCACTTCATTGAAAATGTCTTGTCCTGTTGTTTTGCCTTTCGTTGAACATAGGTCAAGTAGCTCCTCAACAATTTGGAATTCTTTGGTCACTCCTCGTACAAAGATTGCCAGTTGGGCGGTATCACTCACATAAGTGCTTTCATCGAACCCCAAGATGTAAAACTGACAGGCACTCAATCTTTTCGTCAGTGTGTCTGCAATGTTTGATGATAGGTCATCTACTCCTCTAGCAATTGTCTGATGTGAGAGACTGATTTTTCTCCACATTGCTTGTTTGTCAGGGAGTGCCACAGATGAAAATATTCCCAAGCAATCGCTGACAAATTCTCCATCGAACAATGGTTTCCCTCTCCTCGCTATGTCCTCGTATATCAAGTAACTTATCTTGGTTTCTGCCTCAGAGTTCTGTCTGCCAGCTTTGAAGAAAGATTGTTGCACAATCAGGGTCTGATTCAGTGAGTACACCCGATCAATCCTAATCTGGCCAATCAGGTTGTCAAATTCAGTGGCATGTTTTGTAGTATAATGTCGCTTAACATTGTATTCCTTGCAGACAGCTACTTTTTCCTGGCAAATCGACACACAATGTTCCCCTTTTGTTCCAACACAAAGAAATCCTTGGCCCAACTATCCTTGAAAACACGACATTCAGCACCCATTTTTATTTTCTTCTGATTTGCCATCTATTGAGAGTTGGGTAGGTTTTAGTTACATGAAAACTACTTTGTCATAGGCCCATTACATTAAAAACAATTCAAACTTATTTGTAGTGCTAAGCAATAATGTGGTTTTAATATAGGCAGAACATTGGGCCACACTGTATGGCATGCTTAAAAAAACGCCTCACTCATAGTATTGTCCCACAAATCTATAACAATGTCCATAGAGAAGCAGTGTTTGGCATGTGATATACAAGTCAGTGGGGGTGGGTGTGGACACAGGCTGTGGCACCCCTGGGATGCTACTTAAAATGAATGAATGCAAAGGAATTCTCTTATTCTCACGTGGCAGGCAGCAAGATGGGAGCAGAAACATTAAAATGCCACTGAAAAAATTGTAATTGATCTGTCAGCTTTGTTCTAACGCAGATAAACTCAGAGGACAGTGCTCTTACCTGGTGGAAGGCAGAGAGGGAGGTCAATGATAGTATCAGGTAAACCGGAAACGTTGTTGCAGCAGCAAGCTGATCGAGTTGGAGGTGCTGCAAATTAAAGGCAAGGCTATTAACCAGTACACATAATGTCATTATATAAGTCGGGAGGCGCAATTTCTTTCATGATGCTTATTTCCCAAACTATATATCAATTTCATTTTGAACCACTTCTCTGGCACTGGTGATTAGATACTTCACTATGCAGATAATAGTTTTGACCAGTGTTGCGAAGTAAATATTCTGTATCTATGTTGACCATGGCCCCTACTTTTGCCTTTGGCCTCCTCTCTGCCCCTCCTAAATTTGATTCCTGTGACGTCACTGCTGCCACGACCCAGTTAAAGGGATAGTCCAGTAAAAAATGTTATTTAAAAAATAGATAGGCAACATTAAAAAATAATACTAGCACTTTTTTTTAAACTTCCTATGTAAAATTTTGAGCTATTCAAGCTCAAAATTCGCAAAAGCAAGCACATGGGCGCATCCATTTTGTGAAATGGATGCCCGTCTGTGCTTGCTTTTGCTTTTGCGGCACTAATGAAGGAAAAGCCAGCCAGCTGTAGTAAACAAAAGCTACCGCTGGGTGGCTTTTCCTTCATTGGTGCTGTACGTGGAGGACGGGGACCGGAGACCAGAGCAGGAAAGCTGCAGCTGAATCTCGGTAAGTGCTGTTTATTTAAAAAAAAAAAATAAGCACTAGCTGCGTTTTTTTTTCTAAGTTTTCCGGCCTGGAGGAGCCCGGAAAACTTAGAAATAAAACCGCAGCTTTAAAAACATTGTATTTATGTTTGCGGTCGCTTTTGAAGCGACCGCAAACATAAATACAACATTATGTTTGAAAACGCTGCGGTTTTTCTTTCCCAGTTTTTCAGGCTCCTCCGGCTCGGAGGAGCCTGAGAAACTCGGAAAGAAAAACCGCAGCGTTTTCAAACACAAACGCGTTGTGTTTCTGCCTGCTGTGGCTATCACTTTGGGTCTCCTGTGCTCCCCACAACGTGGTTGTGTTTCTGCCTAAATCTGCTTTCCAATTTGGGGCTCTCGGGCTCCGGGGCCCGAGAGCCCCAAATGGGAAGGCAGATTTAGGCAGAAACACTGCAGCATTTAGCATTTCCCATTTGGGGCTCTCGGGCCCCCCGTGGGGAGCCCGAGAGCCCCAAATGGGAAATCAGAATTAGGCAGAAACACTGCAGCATTTAGCATTTCCCATTTGGGGCTCTCGGGCCCCCCCGTGGGGAGCCCGAGAGCCCCAAATGGGAAATCAGCTGTAGGCAGAAACACTGCAGCATGTAAACACAACCGTGTTGTGTTTCTGCCTGCCTTGGCTTTCACTTTGGGTCTCCGGTGCATTTGCCCCACACCCATTTCTGAGCTGGGCAGAGCCATGAACGCTCCTCGATTTTGAATCAGGAGCACATTTTGAACAATGGTCACAACTTTGATGGGATAACAATGGAATACACCACCTTTCCCAAAACTATAAGTCAGAAATATCAATGTTCTCCCCACTAACAGCATCACACCTCCACACTTTTAGCGCTGAACCTATCCAGTCGCTCTTTATGATCGGCAGGAGGAAAGCTTCTAAAACAGCAGAGACTACCCCCAAAGCTTCCTCCAGTCAGACAATGTTTTCTGTCAACAAACTCGCTGCCAGCAGAACTGACGAAAAGATATTGAGACACAGAGACAGGCTTCAGAAAGCCTTAAAGTCCATCATCCTTTCTTGTGGTAAATTTGCTAACGGGACCTATTCTGCAGAAATGTGTTTTCTGACCCATAAACTGAATACAAAAAGTACAGTAAAAGCTGTTTTCCTGTGCTTTATTAACCAGCAAAATCTATCACCCACCATCAATTATTGACAGCATTAGCATTGTTCTCGTTACACTTTACAAGTTTGCAAAGTTTCCATGCTGGATGACCAAATGTCCGGATGGTAGAATACTAGTAAACAGAGCTGAAGAAAACCTTCAATAGAAGCTTTTTAAAAAATGATTTAAACAGCTATATAGTTCACAGGTAAACTTTTAGCCAAACCAATCATGACACATTTTGGACATGCGCATAAACCAAATCACAGCGATTCAACCAGCAAATAATATCACAGTGTGCACACGGGCGTAAACCAAGGCACAGAGAAATCCTCCACATCCTATTAGGCTGGTAGACAACCGTAAAGGGGATGATATTTTGTGATTCACATGTTCCCCTTTTCATGGTCTTTTTATACTGTGGACCTGCTCTCTACCACCTGAAATTATCTGACATATTTGCTTATCCAACGACGTTGGGGCCCATTGGTGCGGGAAAACAAATCTTTGACTGGTTCTCACTTTTACAACTCATATGTGAGATTCATAAATTATGAATTACGCAGAAAGTCATTGAACTGCTTTCAAAAACAATTGTATTCCAAAATGTTGGAGGTAGCAAAAGCATATCTCCCTGTGGATGTTTATGCTAAAGAGGATGGGACAGCTAAAATCACATGCCACTACTGCCACAAACTCATGGCTAATAACTAGTGTAGGTTACTTTCAGAAACCTCAACTTGTTCCATCGTTCCTACGTTAGGTTAATTTCCAGGTGGGCCTTTCTATGCTTTTAAACACTGTGATGTGACGTTTTAGCTTGGCACGTTTTGGTTTATTAATGTGGGGACCTATGTAAAGCAAAGGATCTTTGCAAAAAGGAATGTTTGCTGCCACCATTTAAATTGGATCCATCAATTATCACACGATAAGCAAGCACACGAAGTAGGATGCACATTGCAGAAATACAAGGACATGCAGAGCAGGAATAACTTGGTGGGTCAATGTTTCTCCTGTTGACAAATCTGTGAGTAGCCTGCCGAACATAGACTTGAACCCCACTGGAAACAGTCTGAAGAACATAGGCTTGAAACCCGGCGGAACAGCCTGAAGAACATAGGCCGATTAATTTATAAAAATTGCCCAAATAAATGAACCAGGGCGTGGCCTGTAACTGCCTCTGGTGCCCCCTTCCAGGGGTCTCCAGAGGCAGTAACAGTCCTACGCCACAGCTCTCTCCTCTGCCACGACCCGGGTAATTTATTTATTTCTGCAATGTTGGAGTCCGATCAACATTGCAGGCCCAACCAACAATGCAGAAATAAATAAATTAATCGGGTACACAGACCCGACGAACATTGACTAAATAAATAAATAAACTGGGCCGTGGCCTGTAACTGGCTCAAAAAGATTGAAAAAATCTTGCCAGGTGCAGGGGTGCAGGCCTCGGTTAGCGTGATGCTGGGCTCGGCTGCTGGATTTCACGCAGGCTGAACAGAAGTGTGAAGGTGGCACGGTATGCCTTCACTCCACCAATACTTACGTGTTTTGACTTCTATTGGCTCAGAAACAGCCCATGGAAATGCTGTGACCCTGCCGGCTTGTTTTACTTTGTCTGTTCAGCCTCGCGGGCCACATTAAATGGCTTGGAGGGCCGCATTGTGGCCCGCGGGCCGTATGTTGGACAACCTTGATCTAAAGGTACGCTCTGAAAAAAGCAAACAAACTAGTGGTACGGTATACCAATGATTTATGTTACTTCCATCACTGACATATAGGCATGCACACACACACGTTCACATACACTGTGACTCTGTTGATATCACATATATTTTGGTACTTTAAATGTACACTCATACTTTTAAGACATCTGTAGACAGCAACGACAGCCTTTTTAATTGAGGGATGGTATGCTTTTCTGCTAGCTCTAATCAGTGCTTTAAGTGAAATTAGAAATCGAGGGGGCTCTCCGTAGGGGGCCTTAGTATAGCTGTACCTAGGCCACACCCCCTGATAGCTCCCTCACCTAAGTGAGGGGTGCTGGTAAAATGTATAGAGCTATGGTGTACTGGCATTATTTTCTTTGATGCATGCGCCCAGCCCCTCCTTTTAAACAAAAGAAGGGGCTGGGTGCACCAAAGGTGTGACAACAGTGTGCCCCAGCTTTAACTACGAGCTCCTTGAATGAAAGGTCTGCCTGATTCTGATGGCTCTGTACTCAGAAACAGGAGGATGGCTGAACTGCCCAGCTCTCCTTTTGTTTTCGGGTAAAGTCAACAAGCTGCATGAAGCCATGGTGCTTCATGCTGCGTGATGACTATTTACTTGGAAAAAAAAGGAGAGCTGTGCAGTCCAGCCCTCCTCCTGTTTCTGAGTACAGAGACATCAAGTAGCCATTGTAGTTGAAGTGCTGCATGGTTACAGAGTCTGCTTGCAGGTACTAACACTTCAGTTTAGAACAAAGAAAAGGCTGCCTTTTCTTTGTTCTAATCCAAAGTGCTGACACCTGCAGGCAGCCTGTATAACCGCTGCGCTTCAGCTACACAGGCTGTCTCAGGTCTCAACGTGGCTGTGGATAGTCAAGGGTGCACCCGAGCAGGGCCCCGGGTCAGGAGCTCTTTTTGGAGACTGCTGCGGCTTGGCCCCAACTAGCCCTGTCACACTTAAATCCCTGGCTCGAATAGTCCCATGTGCAATGAGCACACCCCCAACACGTCATGGACATATTCATGGTCAAATGCTAATTTTCTATATATCTGGAACACAGTTAATCCATGCAAAGTGACAAAGTGAGAAAGGTGAACCGGGACAGCCGACCCAGCCCTTTAAGACGAGGTAGCAATACTTTGAGATGAATGGGGATGCAGAAGATACTCAAACATCAATAACCAGACAAACTCATAAAGTAGGCAAGGTTTGACTGTTTTAATGTCAATTATCTAAAACAAGGAGTACAGCGGACATCAATGGACATCCAACAACATGATCTCAACGAGGTTCATAAAAACATTACTTTTATAGCAAAAACTCATCATTGCCGACGTCAACCTACGTATTTGCTATCGTCATCCTATGTGGCAAACTACAAAATCATATTGGCAAAAGTGATTGGGTCTAAGGGAGCATCTAGATATACATTTCATACTAGGCTAATAGATTGATAGGGTCTTTAACGACAGGTGGGGAAACTAAACCGTCCCTTCAAACAGGTCACTATGAACATCACTAAATACACAACGTCCCATTGGTTACACAAGCAATAGGGCCCTGAACTACGCAGCCCCCCATAATTGGTTGGCACCCTTACATCCGTCAGTACTTTTCCACCCATGCCAGCAGCATGCAGGCTGGTCTCCAGGTGCTGGTGGGTTGGTCTTGCCCATCGCTTCCCACCAATTAGCATAAGATCTATCATCACCTCAGTGGTCTGTACGTCAATTAAGCCTTTGAACCTGGCCTTAGAAATGTTCTTTGCTCTGGAGAAAATGAGGGAGTAGAGGCACACTGTGTCTCCTTGCAGAGGTGTGGTTTGTCATGATTGGCCAGCATCACCCCTCCACGTGACTGAAGACCACAAATTCGAGCTCTGGTGCATTTAAAATACTATTATTTAATGAACCTCTGACGTCTTCCTTGTTTTTGTGCACGTCTTCTGAACAGGAATTTTGTTCTTTCACACGATTGTAACTACTGTCTGCTCATCCCAGCCTGAAGCAGCATTGGCTTCTTGGGGCTGGTCGAGCCTCGCCCTTCTGAGATTCACTCCTGTAATTTAATTGCTTTTTCACTGCGACACACTGGAAAAGGATTTCCTTTTTCTGGTCCAGCTCTGCTATAATGCGTAGTGGAATCGTCCATAGTTCACTCACTCCTATATATGTATATACATTGGTGCTTTTCTCAATCTAGTCACTACATAGCTAGACTCAAGAGTACTTAGTCTGCTTGCGTTTCTTTGCATCTATACACGTGTAAAATAACTTGATATCTTCATCGGTTCTGCAGCATAAGCGCTTAATTACCAGCCCGAAATGTTTACTTATCTTTGATGCTTATAGCCTATCTCCATTTTCTTGTCTCTACTTCTCTTCTGGGTGTGTCAGTCTTACTTCGTGTGGTGTCACCATTCTGCTCATTTGATCCTTTCTGACTCTTCTTCAGGGATTTCATTCAAATGGCCATCATACTGTCTTGTAGGCACGTATGGCTTTCTCAATGGGAACCTTTCTTCCAGGATTCTCCTTGGTATTGTTATTTTCACTGGTACTGCACGTATTTCACACTCTGGTTCCCAACATATAGGCAATATGGGCGAGATGCTTGAGGTGGGGGTACTTGGCTCCTTCTCTACACTGGTGTTTCGGTCTAGGTTGGAAAGCATAAAGTAGTCAGAAGCCACACATGGTTTATAGGTCAATATGTGGTTTATGGCCCGTAAGAGGTAGATAAAGATGGCTGAAAAGTAGTCAACGTGCATCACCAATCTCTGGCAACGTTGCCAATCTCTGGGGGAAGAGCGACTGCCTTCCTCCAGCACTAGCTGTCTTGTCTCCATCTTCCCTGATGCTTCAGGAGCAAACTGGCAAGCTGCAGGAATGATGGTGGCATGTGAAAAGTCATAAGACTTGCCTGGTACTCCAGTTTGGAGTTAGAATGGACTGCCCCAGATTGCCCCACACCACTGTTTATTGCTGCATAATGTTGTGTACGAGAGTTTAATCCTGATGATCACTGTTTACTAAGTTTCCTACGCTGCCCATGACTTACAACCGTTCACATCTCTTGCAATCAATACCGCCATATACGGCTACTGCAAAGTATACACAGTGTCGTGCTCGCTCCATTTACCTGACCTTAGATTCCTGCATTTCATTGCTACTCTCAACTATGGCTGGTTTCCAAACACATTGAGTAGCAACAGTAGAGCATGTACCATCCACCAACAGGCCTGTTTTGCCACTAGTATCTGATGAGGAACGGGTAGGAATACTCACACAAACACTCCCAGAACCGGAATGCAGCATCTAGGGTCATTCCCGAGAGCACGACAGTCTCTCCAATCACTCCCCAACCAGCGGCATTCACAAGCCCCTCATTTCACCTACCCGCCGGAGTACAGTTACTCAACAGCACTCTCCAACTAACTCATTCATCCATCGGTTCTGAACCTGTATGGGGTTGCTGGTGGTACTCTCGGTCAGGTTGGAATTGCCATTGCATTTCGGTGCTGGACTGCCCCTGGGCAGGACAAAGACTGATATGCAAATGAATATTTCCCATCTGTGAAAGGCACAGTGAGTAAAAGCAGTGGCTGCGAACTCTCAAGTTGTTAATAACCACTGAACAGGTTATCAGGCCTTGTTCTGTCGAGAGAGGGGCGCCCGCTACCTTTGCAAACTGAACCTGAGGTTAGCCTGACTCAAAAGTGAATCCCTTGCCATCAGACCACACATCATTCTACCAAATACCATTGCATGCCCAATTCACTGTAAAATAAAACCATTTGAATCATCATCAACAAACCATAGAAAGCCAGACTGCATTACGGGACCCTTCCAAGAACACCTGTAATCATGGACTACCAGACTCCACAAAGTGCAAGCACACACACCTAGACGAACAACAAACCCACCACACACAAAGGAACTGCAGGAGTAAAATGTATAGAGTTAAAGGCACACCAGTAAACTAGCAAACATCTCAGGCATTAGTACACCTCAACCATGTATGCACAATCACACATAAACCACTTCTACTCTTCACGTTAAACTGCCTGCATTCTCTCCACCATGCTACACACTTCTAGATAGGGGCTAAGGAAGCATTATAGAACACAACACCAAGAAAACATCAACCCACATCCATCCAACCAAACCTTTCACCAACTCGAGCACACAGTACAGACCACAAGTCCATGCCCAATCCTACTCCGAATCCAGGCTGCCTGCATAAACCCACAGAAGTCAATCTACGTCTGTCTGCTGACAGACAAGCTGAGGGGCTTTCACCATGCTCTCCCATCAGAGGTCATGATCACTTTCAGGAGCTGTACAACACTGAAACGCCCACTGCTCCAAGGAAAATGTACACTCATGTTGTGGAAATGAGCCCAGCTGACTAATTATTATACTCAGTTGTCTTGCTAGTTTGCCAAAGTAAAAACTCTTAGATGACTAAATCAGACTTGCATTCACACGGAGCTGCCATGGCCCTGACTCACAATGACAGGTCACACTCAAGAGTCATGGAAGGTTGACAAACTTGACGAGCCTCTGGGCACTGAATGACATCAATACATTCCACAGCAGTGTCACAAAAGACCACAAAAACTGACCACTTTGTGTGAAGTGACTGACACAAGTACGCTACACTCATGTTTTGAAAAATATTGCAAAACAGAGCCACCCCGAGGAAAGCGGCACACACTGGCAACAAAAATTATTGTGTTGATAATGGATTCAAACCCAACCAACCTCAACATGCTAACGCTGATATATCACATTCAAATATTATGGAGGCTGCAAAACCCAATCACCTTGTGGCAACTGACACCACGAGGATAATTTAGCCTTAGGTGTCACGGAAGTTTTCAAAACACAGCAACTCTGAGCAGAGGCACAGACAGGGGTGAGTGGGCAAGGCCCACCAAAAATCTGTAAATGCCCACTGACCAGCGCTGTGTGGGCATTTACAGATATTAATGTCACTGCGTTGGGCCCAATTATATTAGCTTCATGCCCCACTTGTTAGACAATCCTGGCTACACCTCTGACTCTGAGGAAATTATCCCACATTGACAAATCACATGAACCTGCTAAGAGTGGTAGTAAACCCTAACCACACTGACATTATGGAGAAGCCTGAACTGCATGGCTGCTCCCCAGGGAACTGAAGAAATCCCACACTGCGTAGGTCACAATCTTGCGCATGCAGACAAGTGCCAGTCGCAAGTGTTCTTGCGCATGATAAATGCGCTGCTTTGCAAATCCTTCCTAAGCGATCACAAAAAAATACCAACCATAAATCGAGGCAGTAAGCAGTAATGGAGTAAGATGCTGTGAGTAGTGAATTATAGGCTCAATTGTCAATTTTAAGGCCCTGCCTTGGAAAATTCAGTCCATAGTTGGTTTTGATCTATACACCAACCGGACAGAAAACCCACAATGGGACAAAAAGCAAGTATTTTCCAAAACCCTCCGATATACTAAAATGATTTTGTCAAGGAATTTGAAAAATGCTTCTTATATTTATCATCCAGGGATAGAAATTCACTTTTGAGACAAGCACAACATGCCAAACTCATCATCTTGTATGGGTGGAAATCCAACACTGGCTTACTATGTAAATTACAGATGAATGGCCTCTACTTAAAGCTGCCTGTGGCTCTTTGCAAAGACATCAGCAGTCCCACCTAAGACTGAGCCATAACTATTCTCAGCGCTGGTGGAGAAACAGAGGTCACAGTTTCATGGGCCAGTGGGATTTGTTGGTAGAAATGGAAGCAATTGCTCACGGATGGCCTCTAAATGCCTGAATGGAATTTGGGAAAATTACAATGTATAATAGCAATGATGTACGAATAAACACAACTGTAAATATATCTTGTATTTTCCCTCCCTCTTCACTAACCTACCCCACCTTCTTTACAAGATTGGCCAAAGCGGTAGTATTGTGTAGCACAAATCCCAGTAAAGTAGCAGAACATTTCTATTGCACACAACACACATCGACCTATTGCTAGATTCATGAATGACAGGAGATGTTAACACACAGCTAAGGAGTACCTATTTGTCAACCTCCAAAAGATGAAAAGCAGAGTGTGCCATAGATGGACCTTTAATCTGTGACCTTTGGTTACTGTGTCAATAAAAGGTGTGTATCCCAAATATGATTATGCAAATTCCATTCTATTACCACAATAGCCTTCTTGAAACCCACCCAGTCTTTTCATAATGATGACCAATTAATTTTTGAACTAAAACAATGTTTGAATTAGAAACATAATGGCCCTCATTATGAGGTTGCAGAAACCTCATCTTACTGTTTCTGCCACTCCATATCACAATAATAACGGAACATAACGGCGACGGCGGCGAAACAGTAAGTTCCTATGTGAACACAGAATAACCAGCACCGCTGTTAATGATGCCTGTGCTTCAGTAATGTATCTGCCGGTAGGGGCCTGAACTACTGGCAGGTCTAGCCTGCTGGTAGTTCACTGCCCTTAACGGCAGACTCTATGGCGGTCCAGAAAAGGTGCTGGTAACCGTTGTTACCAGCACTTTTTAACGGACCTGCATGCTCGTAATGAGGGCCAAGTTGTACTTACGATTCAAGTTATGTACAAAAGTAGGAGCACGACACTGCACGAGTCTGTGCGCAGAATAAAACATGCACGCACTGCGTATTCATGGAATTTAATGCACAAAGCAACCGTATTTGTAGGTCGCACCTGGAAAGCCCCTGACACATACCAACGCAAAGCATAAACAGCCAGAACAGCTACATTTGCACGCTCACACTGGTCTGAATATACACACCCTTCAAACAGTGCATGACGTTCTCCGCAAGCAGGCCTGCATGTCGTGGACCCTACGCTGGTCCCCCGTAACTGTTGACAGCACCCCGACAACATGCACATGACACTTCGTAACTCGGGTATAACTCAGAATATCTGTGTGCAAACCCAGTAAATCAGCCCAGCACCCCATTACACTGTGTACGCGCACCCTTAAGTCCGATCAGAACCTCGTCTGTGTGCACGCACCCCTAAATCCGACATGCAAACTCACATCCACTTATGCGAATCCTATGCATAAGTGTACTTACACCTGCCTTCGGGGTGGCGGAAAGATCGAGGATTTGTGTGGGCATTTCACAAGCCAGAGGTTGCGCAGACACATCCATGAATACGCTTTGCCGTGTGCAAATGTAGGCCTGCCATCGACTGTGTGTCCTTCGTAACGCCCACTTTTTCCCTTGTCCTTCCTCATGTTCCGAGTTCTGCCCCCTAGTCTGCCCTTTGCGCAGGCCTTGACCATGCTCTGCATGGAGTCTCGCGCAAGGCACTCGGCCTCTCACAGAGACGTGCCGAGCATGCGCGAAATCCATGCAAGTCCAGGGACTATCCCCTACATTCAATTCCATGAATCGACTAACGTGATTTCACACAAAGTTTGGCATGCAAGCTCCATATTTTCCACACAAATATTTCTATGAATTAGGCCCAAAGAGAAGTACTGTACCGAGGACCATTTTGCCATTCGTGCATCGAAAGGACAGGCGCCGACAGTTGGGTTGCATCCTTCCAAAGACAAACTGAAACCTTTATACCTAGGTGAAGCCCTACTAGAAGGACTCAGGGAATACTCATACCCGTACCAATGGATTCTGTGCACACTCTCATGGACATTTCATGTTCAAGCTATGACAACCAAAGCAAGCTCAACTGTAAATCGTATCATCAGATTCTTGATAAGCAATTGCAGTCCCTACTCAGCCAAGGATAGGTAAGAGCTACCAAGCTAGAGATAGAAGTCAATCGGCATACAGACCAGATATTTGGGATCTTCACCATGACGGTGAACCTTTGGCTATCAGAGAATTGAACTTCTGAAAAGGCGCCTGCTCCAACCCACATTTTTTCCAACCTTTGCAATGGGAAGTGATGTAGCGTACTGTGCAATCTAAACCCAGAAAGATTGAGCAATACTTCCTTGAGGTATGCAACCAAAAGAAATGCTTCCACAACCGTGAATCTAGTCACTAAGGTGTCAGAAGACCATTTGGTGTTTCAACATCCATTCAGCCCTTCAAAGAATTTTAAAAAAGAGGCAATTGCCTTAAGACCAATGGTGGTGGGGGATTTGTGCCGCTTTTGTATGGCATCCTGCACTGCCATTTTGTCTAACCAAAAATGCTTGCAGATCACTCACAAGAAAAATAATGATTTGCTCAATCTTTGCAAGATGGGCTATCCCTCATGGGCAGGAGTATAGTAAATGTTATCGGATTCACAAGGAAACCTACTACAACATCCAAACCTGCAACACTGATGTCTGTTTTCCCTACCCCTGATCAACACCTTACCTCTGGGTGACATACTGCACAAAAAGAACACCTAACTGACGCAAGAAAGGGAGATAGCCTTGATTGATGGAGGCAAGGGAGATGGAGAGCATTTAATATGATTTGTACCTTTGATAAATACAACATAATTTCCCACAATTTAAGAAGGGAACAGGTCATGGTCAAAGTATAAAACCTTTGTACGTTTTAACTTTTGTTTGACTTGTACCACAAAAAACTATTTAGCAGCATCTGGATTCCTGTCAGCAGCATGCAAGAAGGCAGGCCATATGTTACAATATGAATTTCCAGCAACATGAAAACTACCAATTAGATAATCCCTGTATAGCATTGCGGGAGATGGTCTGTCCAGTCTAGAGAAAATAGAAACAGAAGCTGTGGAATGTACAAACCCCATCTGACTGGATCCCCCATGCGGAACACACGAATCAATGCCTGGAGCTCTTTCCCAACTGACTGCTTATATTTGATCAATCAACTGATTGCTTCTGGCTCTAAGTTTTGATTTATCTTGACACGAATGGTGACTGAAAGTGCATGACACTAAATCTAAATCTAAATCGTGAAGAACAAAAAGGTGAGTCATCTCAAATGTCCATAAGACTCTTAGAGTTACATCCAAAGGCCTGCTATGGTGAATGTTAGTGTTCACAACTCAACCAATAGAAAACAAATAGAACACGAATGGTGGCAAGGGATGGCAAACCAGGATGAAACCAATGCTTTCTAAAATATCCCCAAACCATTGCTGCCCATCTGAAGTACGTCAACGAGCACACGACTTCTAGAACAATGGTCTGTGGCAAGATGAGACAATGGGAGAACGTGTTGCCATGAATTAAAGGTTGTTTGATTGTCAAACCCTAACACTGTAGTCGAACCGAATAACATCAACCCACCAGTCAAGCATGGTGGTTGTGGGAGTGTTGATATGGCACTGCTTTCCAGACTCAGGATTTGGATTGCTTGACTTCATTGAAACAACCATTAATTCTGTAGAGCATCACATCTTTACAGAGCTGTATGTCAGTCCATGCGACTGTGAGATGAAGCTAAACTGGAAGTAGGTCAGGCAGCCAGACTATGCTCCTTACAAGCAGATCTACAAAAGAATGGATGCAGAAGGGGAAATTCCACACTTTAGATGAGAACGAGCAGTCAAGTCTGTATGTAAATTCCATTAAAATATTGCAGCAGGACCAGATCCAAGCTGCTCATGCAAGCAATGTCTCGAATGTCACCAAATTGAAGCACTTCTTGAACGAGCAATGGAACAAAATCCAATAAAACTGCCGAGAGCGAGTTACCCAAAGATATTGAATGTACAGTTTCAAATACTCTTAACACATATTAATGTTGAATATTTAATTATTTGTGGCGACATGTAAAACGTGTGTCATGTGTTTGGGTCCTTTTATTAATCAGGTCATGTATAATAATAATAATAATAATAATTATCAGTATTATTATTGATAATATTATCATTATTAATAATATTACGTACATTTACCGCTAAGAATATTTTAGATTTTCAATATGTAAAATATCTGCCTACAGTTCTGTTTTTGAGAGGATGACACTTTGGGACAGATTCTCAAAATGTTTTTGGGCCCAAGTGTGCCGAAGAAAATAGCATCCCAAATCACAAAGGACATCTGAATGAACACATCTCATTCAGGTGCCCTTTTCCCCCTTTTGCGTATTTGTGCCAATAAGTTCTGTGCATTTTAAAGCACATCCTGAATTCACAGGTGGGATGCACTTTGATATGCCCAGAAATGAGGGCCATCCCCTGTTCCTCTTGAGAAGAGGTAAGGGGGAGGAGAAAATCACGACAGGTTCCTTCCAGACCCTCTCATGATTTTATTTTGAAATGTGATATCCAAGGGTTAAACTGCTGCTCTCACACTTGCATTTTCATCCCACAAATGGGGATGAACTGCTTTTTTTCTGATCCTTTCACAGAGACGGGGCCCTTAATGGCTTTTCTTAGTGAAATACGCTTCCAGGAACCACAAGGTTGCTAGGAGCCTGTCAGACATTAGTGCTCTTCTGACACTAATGTTTAAAAGGGGGCTGGACAGCGCATCTTTAAACTACAGTCCAGCCCACCCGGAAATGCTAAGGTCACTCTAAGATGTATAGAGTGACCTGAACGTTTCTGAAAGAAGCACGAATGAAACAAGCACATTCTCTGCTCAGCTTTCATTTGTGCTGTTTTTTGTGAATCTGGCCCTTTGTGTTTATTCGTTTAGTCTCATAGACCCATACGTTTAGAAAGTGTTCTAAATCTCAAATAATGTTAATTGCTTGCAAGAGTCATGTGTTTTTCCCAGGCACTGTTTGGTAGCACCACGAAATTCCGTTGTGCACTTCAAGATATTGGGAAGGTCAAGTAAATGCTTGGTATGACCCCCTAAACTCAAAGTAAGCCGAGGTGAATCATCAAAAGGCAGGCAATCCAAGCCTCCCCTCAATTTTAGAAAAACTATTGGAGACCATCACAGGGCGTGTTGGAGATTGGAAAAGGGCTGGTAGGAAGGAGTTGGAGGGATGGGGTTGGTGAAGGAGCAGGAAGAGGTGATAATATCCAGAGGGAAGGAGGAGGTAGTGATCAGAGGAGGCCAAGGTGGCGGACAGGAGGAAGCAATCACATCAAGTGGGAAAGAGAAGGGAGTGCCCAGATGTGGTGAAAGTGGTAGAAAGAAAGAGGTGGTCTTCCTATGGTACAGGAAGAGCAGTAACCTTAGAGGAAGGGGTGAGGTTTCCAACGGAAGGTGACTTGGAGTGGGAGGTGGAGGTAACATCTTCAGGAGGATAGGGGGACAGTGAAGGGGAGGAGGTGGAGAAATCTTGCAGATAGACAGGCCAAGAAAGAATGAGGAGGCCGGGTTGGCACAAGGCAGACGAAATAAGGGGTTGGATGCAAGAGACACTGGAAAGAAGGCCAGAGGTGGTTTACTCACAGAGTCAGTCGTAGGGTCAGATACTGAGAAGTGGGTAGGGGCAGTTCATGGCTCCAAATCATCCCAGCAAAGGCTCTATCACAACTTGTCTAAGGGAACTACGTGGCTTACCAATTGATAGACTTGGGTTAAAGGACGGTGTAAAACCAGCAACTAGCCAACTATCAGAAGAACGGTTCAGGAAACATGAGAGACTGCAGCACAACTAATGCCAGATCTGTACAAGACATCTCCTCACAAGCTGCACATCAGAAGGACACCTCCACCCAGACTATGTCAGGAATGCTCAGGATTCTTACTCTAAAATACTTACTGGGCGCTCCACTAATCCACTAAACCACTATTCTAGCACCTTAGGCATGCAGGGATGCTCTTTGGAAACAAATGCCCCTGCAATCCAGACAAATATTTGTATCTATTTATATTTATTTGAAGAACATTCATGTCGATTTTGAAAAGAAATGACTTACAAGAACACTTTTGCGTATGACAGAGGCATTCTCATGGAGGGTGCCTGCATGTAAAATAGCGCAAACATGAGAACAAGTGGTGAGCCAGTTTATTTAGTTGCTGTGACGTTAAAATGTGAACTTAATGCAACAATACCCCTCAAATTCAGCTAAAGCCAACATAACGTAGCACCCCAGTCGTGCAGCCTGTGACCACAATGATGACATGCGTGTATGTTAGTGGGATTCATCCCTTTCATCTATTTTGGGAATTTCTGCCATTAGAGGCATTTCTCGCTCACTTGATACAATGGCCTTTTTCCGCCTAAGGGATTCACCTTTTATCTGATTTTGGCCCTCGCTACGCATGATACCATTGGGTGTGACTGCCCAATGTGGTGTTCTAATGACCCGTGAAAATTATTCCATACACGCTTGGATGTGCTACTCGTTTGCTCGTGACAGCTTTTCTTCATTGCTCTTTGCACGGCTAAGCTAAAGATATCGGGCCTTGAAAACGACCAGTGTGGTCAAAACATGTGCCGGCTGTCAAGTAACATATTAAACATATTTGTGCTAACAACATATGTGTATCTGTGACTATAGACTTGATATATAATTTGTTGAAGTAACAAATGTTCATGGCACTGCGCGATTGAACTCATTCCCAAACCAATTTTGTAATTCATACTAAATCTGAGCCTTGTTAGGGTGGGCTCTGTGGGAGTGTCCTCGCAGCAGGCCTCGGTTTCAGATATTTTACTTAGGTGGATAGCATAGCACACAGGTACCCCCCTTTGTCGAACCCTTTACCCCCCATTCAGTCCACAATGATGACAGATCACATCACTGATGATGTCACTAATCACATTACAACAGTAACTGGCATTAAGCATGGCCTTCAGCCATGGTCAGTGTGCTTGAAAAAATATATTTTAATGCATGAATAGGTACTAGACGGAGGCATTGCTGTGGGGGGCTAACAGGGCTATAGCCCCTGGTCTTTTGGTTGTGGCCCCGGATAGAATCTCAGGAGCTACAACCAAAAGGCTAGCTAGCCCCGAGTCTTGACAGTTCCGAATTAGCGTAGCTCCGGGTCTTTTCCAGACCTAGCAACACCCCTGATACTAGACATGGCCTTCAGTTATGGAGAGTGGTTACAACATTCACTCATGTGCACTGAATATTTTAAAACACTAATAGGCTACCAATCATGCATGTTGGCCTTTACCAACGGTACGGATTCCAACTGTGTACACTGTATATTATGTACACTGGCCAGGCACTAGGCATGGACTTTAGCACAATACTGGGCAGTGGCCATAATCTTTGGCTGTGCCCACCATATATTCTAACATATAAATGGGCCACTAGCCATTGCCTTTAACCTTGAGCAGTGTGTACATTTTTTGGTCATGCCCACTGTATCTTTTAAAATAATAAAATGCAATAAGCGATGGCCTTTGGCCGTGCCCAGTGTATATTAGATACCCTAACCAGACACTAGCCATGGCCTTTGGCTGTGCCCACTGTATATTATATACACTGACCAGCCACCAGCCATTGTCTTCTTGTCTTCAACACAATACTAGCCAGTGGCCACAGCCTTGGGCTATGCCAATTTTATATTCTAATATATTAATGGGCACTAGCTATGGCCTTTACCCATGGCCACTGAGTACAGCTTTCAACGTTGCCCACTGTATATTTTAAAAGGATGTACGTAAAAATACAGAAAGAGAAAAGTGTGTACTGCAAAAAAACGAAATGAATTTGTACAATAATTTTGTATTGGCGAATTAATGTTAGTATTACATGTGCGGGCATAAATGATATTAAATTATAAGTTAAAAGTGAAGTTAGCGTGCAGAATTAATCATAGAAAAGAAGAGGTACGTTACACTATTGTGTATGGTGAACTCCCCTGTCTCCCTGAGACGCCAGTTCCCTACACTTACGTGGATGGGAACCGGCACCACAGGGTCCTTTTTTAAAAACGTCTTTATTTGTCTGCCCGCCCGAAAGCGGGGGACACCCCCGCCACACTTGATTCTATTAAAATGAACAAGACAGACCTGCATCCTTGCTCCTTGCTCGCTATAATGGTATTGGATGGTGTATTTGTTTGTCATTTTTGGCTGTACAAAATTTAAGTGCAGTGAAATTTGTCACAATTATACCATATGCTCTTTTTAAAACATTTTCTAAGGATACCTTTTAAAACAGTGAACACTAACCGACCAACCGACCACTAGTTATGGCATTTGGTACTGGCCACTGACCCCAGCCTTTGTCATGGCCAAGTCCACAGCCTAAATTGTTATTAAGTTAATCAAACCTTTCATGAGCTAACTTAAAAATGATGTTATGTCTAATTCCATTATTGATGTAATCAGTTATATTCAATGTAATTAGTGTTGTCACCAGTGATGGTATCATTAATGTGATTTGTAATGTCATAATTGTTCTCCTACAACATGTAATTAGTGATGTCTTCAGTGATGTTATCTGTGATGTCATCATTGTGGTCATAGGCTGCGCAACAGGGGCATGCAGTTAAGGAGGCTTAAGCTGAATTCCAGGTATTTTGTTGTGTTAAGTAATCACCTTAAAATCGTTGCAACTAAAGTTTTTTCCTTGAATTTCAAGGGTTTTGTTATTCCATAGATTTTTAGAACGCCTCTAGACCACAAGCATGGTCTTTTGCCAACATCACAAGACCACTAGCCATGGTCTTCCGATTGCAGGCTTTGAGAACTCACAAGGTTTTTTAGGCAATGGGCAGTGAGATTCAATTATTTGACATGGACCACACACTTTGGTTAAGCAGCATGCTCCAAGCGGTAAACCCTTTTACGGCGCTGTAATTTAGCGCTGATTTGGTGTGGCCATTCCGCTGCAGCACCCATTATGGCATGCCCTTTTCTGCACAAATGCCATTGCGGTGCTGTTACTTTGGAGCGAAGGATGGTTGGACATGACTGACATTGCAGCCACGTCCAAATTCCATCATGCCAAATAAGATCACAGTACTGCACTGCAACAAACCTCACCACCTCCTGGTTGCGTTGCTTTTCTTTTCATTAAATTAAATTAGTGAAACGTTAGAATTTAAAACATGCAGCCTTGAACCGTGGTCTGCCAAAG
This sequence comes from Ambystoma mexicanum, assembly GCF_040938575.1. NCBI lineage: Eukaryota > Metazoa > Chordata > Amphibia > Caudata > Ambystomatidae > Ambystoma > Ambystoma mexicanum. The sequence continues at coordinate 152,203,250 of NC_090922.1, read as the reverse complement.
TTCAACTCCCAGCATTTAACCACAAGGCCACAATGTCTTGGTGCTTCAGGGAGGATACATTTCAAACTAAGCCTACAATTTAATATGTTCAATGATAAAATGATAAGTATGAAACTTGTGAGAATTCAAACAATAACAGCATGGTAGCATAATGTTTAAGTGCTGCATCTCAAACTCCTCCAGGCCCGGGTTCTCCAATGGCAGTGTTCAGCATAAATGTGGTTCTTTTTATTATATTTTTTCTGTAATGTTGCCCAGAGATGGTGTAGTCTTCATTTTGAATATATGTGCAGCGTAAAGGGGGAATATGTGGTGTGAGGTTGTGAGGGTGTGCATGTCATCTGCATGTCATCGGAGAGGGTGTGCATGCGAAGAGTGTGTATTTGTTGTGAGCGTGTGTGTGTTCTTGGAGTCAAGGTGTGTGTATGTGAGCATTGTGACACGTTGAGTGTGAGTTTTCAGTGTCAATGTGTATATGTGGGTGTGTGTGTGTTTGCATGTCTCTATGTAATTCGGAAGATGCACATACAGATTTTGTTTTTTTGTGCATTTTGTGACTTGTCGTTTTGTTTTGTCCATCAAGTGTCCTGTATTACAGGTCCCAAAATACAAAGTAGAAAGGAAATCTTAATGATCATCTTCCAAATAACAAGGGACGTTTGGGATATAACAATATATACAAGACATGTAACTTGGCAATATTCATGATTTCTCCTACACTTCTATTTGTTTGGGTTGAATGGCAGTAGGGGATCTGTAAGTTGTTTCAAAGAGGAGGTACGTAGTGTACAATCAGAGGAGGGGGAAAAAAGTAAAATATGTTTTTTTTCAGCTGGGGAAAGTGGGAATAAGGGGCTGGAGAGGAGTGGTTTCTACTTGCCCCCACCGTTTTCAAAGTCTAAAAGTAGCACAATATATTAAAGGAATAATGGGGCTTTGTGGCAATCCCCTCTCTTGAGCTGCAAAGAAAGTCTTGTTTACACTGTCTCACATGCAATGGAAGTCACACAACTGTTACTAAACCATTGGTAGTGCAGCTCAAAAGACCTTACTAAAATCATGCAGTGATTGGGTGAAAGTTTCCATGAAGGAGGCCACATGGATCAAAGGCATGCCTGTACATAGACCTGGATACAGAGTGTTTACCAACATATACTGTTTTAAATTTATTTTAAAAGGTCTTGAACCCTGGTCTGCCAGGGTCCAAGAAACAGCGTACAACCACCACACCACAATGGCTTAGTGCAACATGATGCATACATTTCATACTTAGCCTGCAATTTAATATGTCCAATTGTAAAAGGCTAACTAGGAAACTTGTGAAGATCTAAACCAGATTGTCATTGTTGCGTAATGATTAAGTGCTTTGTTTCAAACTCTTGCAGGCCAGGGTTCTCAAAAGCAGCATTCAGCACAGATGTGGTTTTATATAGTTTTTTAAGTTTCAGGTTTAATATGTGTTCAATTCTGTAGCAATTGTGTAATACATGTCACATCCTGTTTTATAATGTTGCGGAAAATAAATGTTTTTTGGTTCAATCCATATTACAAAATGCAAAGTGCCTGCAGGTCCATGCCAATTGCGACCTCTCACACCAAAACATCCTTGCGCTGAGAGGTAAGAAATGCAAAGAGCCTGCTGGTTCGTAACGTGCCAATTTCTACGTCTCGTACTGAAACATCCTTTCACCAAAAGGTTCCTGCGCACAACTTGCTGCGTCTCACTGGACGCCCCCTAATGGGTCCTTTGCTGAAATGTCCTGTCCCGTGCTCCAAACCCCATGCTTTCTGGCTGGTCCTTTGGTGACTGTTGAGATACATCGCATAAAACCAACTAATCACATTTAAGCAGCACGGATACAGCAAAAAGAAATTACTGGCTGCAAGAATAATATATGCCCAGGTACTTTATGAACCCACAGCGAAAATTAAAAGCTGGCACCCATAAATACACACACAGTACTGCTTAGCTTCAAAGTGAGTAAGGGGACAGCCCCCTTAAGCCATGTGGCTCTAAGGGGTCTTGTAATGTCACTGCGCGTATTTGGCACCATGTCCTGAGGGGGCTGACCTTTATCTCACTTTAAAGCTAAGCAGGGGCAATCCTGCTTACTGCGTGGATGAGAGACCTGGGTCATTAGTGGTTTTTCACCCTTGAGGTCACTGTAGCTGCAAAAACATTTGTTTTTGTTATTATGTATAAAAGATTGCAGGCTATGAGAACTACCAATGTTTTTAGTTAATGCCCTGTGTGATTAAGTTGTTTGCAGAGGATCACACACTTTCATTAAGCAGTGTGCTGCAAGCACCTTGTTTTATGGCCAGTCTCTTGGTGACTGTTGTCATGCATCACGCAACCCCAACTAACCACATTTAAGCAGCACGTACCCGCTTCAAAAATAACATATGCCCAGGTACCTTTGCCCCCATAGTGAAAATCAAAAGCTGGCACCCATGAATATATGCACAGTAAGTGAACATATAACTTAAAGTGAAATATAAAAATGTAGTTCGATAGACCTACTGCTTAGACAAAAGCATGCAAGACAAAATAGTATTGAACTTTTTAAAAAAGTAAGTAACACCAGAAAAATAACCTGAGAGCGGAAAAGTTCCAATAAAAAACTAAATCCCAATACAAAACAAGTGCTTGTGGTCTTGTGAGTAAGCGTCTGCACTGGGAACATGACAACCTGAGTAAAATCCAGGTAGCCAAATATTTGAGTAAGCTTACCAAACTCAAACAAACCACGGCTGCCTTCTGAAAATAAGTGTTGGTGTCCACCCACATGTGCCCTTTACTGGTGCCATGAAAAGCAGCCACAATCATGGGAACAAAACTGCACCAGTGTCCTGGATTGTAAACTCTCTTGCCACATTGTGGGCAAATACTCGTGACTTACTTGCCCTCTCATCATTTCCATTCCTCACCCGCATGTATAGCATTCAAAAATATTCTGCTTTATAAAGCTAACTTGAAAAGTACACATACCATAGTGTCACACAAATATAGAAATCCTTATAGGCAAAACGTGTACAATTGTGGCATTATTCCCCCATCTTGACTGTAAGACTACAACTACAAGAATGCAATTCAGCAAAAAGCAAAAGAATTGTCTCTGAGTGCAAACATTTCAAGATATGAAAGTAGCACTGTTTAAAAAGAAATATGTGAATGCCTTGTGTTATGAAATATTTAAAACTAAGGAAACACACAGCATTCGGGACTGTGGATTGTCTCCCATTCGTGCAGTAACTGGAAACAACCATGCTTAGTTTCACAGTGAGGAAGACTCCAGCCCACTTAGGCCATGTTTCACTAAGTGGTCTTGTAAGGAGGGCTCATTGTTTAGGCAACATGGCCTTAGGGACTGAGCCCTTCCTTGCTTTGAAGCTACGCAGCATTTTTCTTAGTTAATGCCAGGATGGGAAACCAACTTTTGCTGTAAGACTATCTAGGTTTTTTACAAATTATTGACTGCGAGACTACAAATACCAGAATGCAATTCGGCAAATGGCAAAAATAATTCTCTGAGTGCAAAATGTTCAAGGACTGACAGTAGCACAGTTAAAAAAAAATAATAATTTGGATGTCTATCCATGCAGCAACTGGGAGTGACCCTGCTTAGCTTCAAAGTGTGACTGACGCTGCTTAGCTTCAAAGCAAGGAAATGGACGATCCATTTATTTAAGCAGTTTTGTAACTATGGCTCATTTATTGGGCAGCATGGCCTGAGGAAGCCGCCTCCTTACTCACTTTAAAACTAAGCAGGGTCAGTCCTGCTTTGAAGCTAAGCAGGGTCAGTCCCAGTTACTGCATGGATGAGAGACTTGGATGCCAATCGTGTCACTGGCCACTGTGGCCAGTGATATTTCACCCCAGACTTCACTATATATAGTTCCTGAGATATAGCTATCTATTTTTGAGAAGGGGCACCCCCTTCTCCATCAAATATTTAAATAACTACTACACGAAATAACCCCAGACCACGCGTGGATTGCGAGTCAACACATCATGCCTAAGTTGTTTTGGACCTGGTCCAAATATGTCCAGAAGTTTGGGCAATCTGCTTTTGCAAAAATGTACCCTGTTTGTCTATGGGAAAATGAATGGGAAGTAGGCTGAAATTTTTGAAAAAAAAATATGTTTGACTTCTTAATAACTTTTACTTTTTTAAAAAAATCTTTATGAAATCTAGTATACTGTGGGGGTGTGAGTCACTTTTGAAAATTTCTGTCAAATCCGTTATTCGACTCAAATGTTATTAACAATAGAATTGTGAGGGGTTCCTATGGGAGTCTGACTATTGCTGCCCTATAATATATACATATACATATAGATATACATATATATATATATATATATATAGAGAGAGAGAGAGAGAGAGAGAGAGAGAGAGAGAGAGAGAGAGAGAGAGAGAGAGAGAGGAGAGAGAGAGGAGAGAAAATAGGTGCTTTTAAAAATGTAACAGTGACCTAAGGGGGCAACTGCTGCAAACTAAAGATGAGTACTATTTAAATATATAATAAGACATTACTACACTGGAAGCAGTGGTGAAGTCAGTCAGGGAGGATAGGGGAGAATGAAGGGGAGGACCGTCTTTAGCAAGTAAGTTGTAAAGGAGAAGTTGGCCGCATATACCCTAACTCCCGCCTCCTCACCGGCGTCATATTGCATCAGCAGAAGAAGAGCTGCATGTGGGACCCCCTATGTTGTCCCTCTAACGCAACAAGTGTTCAAGAGACAATATGCACTCAGACAACCATACAGAATGTATCCTTGCACTGAAAAAGTGGAAGGAGGTCTACACTCACCAATGGATATTATGTAACAATGAGTGACATCTGACAAGGGCAGAGTGATGTTATAAATAAGATATACAAGGACATACTGAAATGATATGAAAATACTTAAGAGAAACAATGCAATTGAAGCAACAAGGGAACCATGTGCAAAATTATAAAGTAATCATGTATGTAAAAGAAGATCAAATAACTTGTTGATCAATAAGTGTAAATACACAGCAACACAAGGTAGTTGAGACATATAGAAGCTTGCAATAGAGGAAAATATAATGTGACAAGGACGGTCATTATAGGAAATGGATGTCGGCTTGTGCAGAGATTCATTCCAGCTACATGTTTCTCTTAGATTAAAGAAGAAGAAAACATGTCCAGGAGCCAAGTATTGGACAATTAACAGAGAATAAGGCTCATACAAGGTGGAGTAAGCAAGTCTCTATAGGTCAGAAGGAGCAATAACACCCAGCATAATTGAATCAAATAGCAGTAAACAGGAGGTTGAAATGGACAAATTTGCGGTCTCCACACACGTGATGCAGAAGTCATAAACAAGGGCTATCATACTCCCTTGAATGGCCCAGAACACAGAGAAGACTGTGTGTTCAACTGCAGACAAGAAACTTTGGCTCATGGTCAGGGTGATGAGAGCTGATGGACTAATTGGAATAGTGGGGAGTAATCTGATGTGACTCAAGCACCTGGGTTTCATTTTCCTTACGTGCTGCTAGCCGAGCCGAAAGTCCAAGGTTGGTGGGAATGCCAACCAATCAGTGGGTCTATGGGGAAACCTGCTATACAATGCTGCATAGACCAATCTGCTGCAATTGTGTCTGTTATAATCAATATTATACGTATTTAGAGGTAGTTCAAGGCATGTCTTACATATAAGAGACAGCCAATGAAGTATTAAACCATATATATTCTACAAGTAACCAATACCTCCTGCAAATAGGTTTTACAGTTTGCCACACAGGATGATGCTATAGATGACCCATATTGGGCTATAAGACCTCTGTGTATTCAGGTTTGTGTGTGTGTGTGCAAGCATCAGTCTGATTACTGCTGGTGTACCCTGCTTTATTAAATTAAGTAATATCTTCAGGCCAAATACCCTCCTCCCGGCGAGAAGCTATTATAATTCCTATTTTTAAGAAGGGAAACAGGAACACGCCCAGCAATTACAGACCAATAGCACTCCTCGACGTGCCAGGGAAGATTTTCACAAGGCTGATACCTGCTGCGTTTAAGAAATGGCTTGATGAGAGAAATTCATTGGACAAACATCAGTCAGGCTTTATATAGGGAGTAGGAACTGTGTTCATTTTAATAATTTTAGCAGCAATCAAAACGCAAGTAATTGCAAATAAACAGCAAGTACTTCTAGCCTTAATTACCTTTATACAAGCCTTCGATACTGTTTTGCGTGAAAATTTATGGACCAAACTAGTTAATGCAAATTGTCCATTGCATATTATTTATTTTATTCGACAATTTGACACAGACACAACCATCAAAGTTAAACCCACGTATGATGGTCTATTTTCTCAACCAATTCAGACCAAAGTGGGTTTAAAATAGGGATGCATTTTTGCATTGATTTTATTTAACTTTTACATCAACAATATCGAAATAGCTTTCAAGTCAGTTTGTTCCTTCCTGCCGAAGTTGGGAACTACAGAAATTGCATGACTTTTATACTCTGACGATTTAGTGATTTTAGATAGAACTCCCACAGGCCTCCAATGAAAATGATCTGCTCTGAACATATATGCTCGCTCCAATCAGCTATCTATTAATACCGCCAAATCGAACATTGTAGTTTTTCATCACCATCTCCCCAAATCAAGTTTTAAATTTAAGTGGAAATTAGAGAAAGTTTCTATCACACAAGTTGCAAACTATAAGTATCTAGGGATGAATCTCAACACACAACGCTCAGACCAACACTATAAAGAAGAATTAAAAGGCAAAATGAAATTGCTTTCTATTCAAGGAACGACACTTCAATATGAATTTGGCAAATTCTCTTATCAACCAGCAATTATGTTCTATAAGCTTAAAGTGGTGCCCATAATCACATATGGAGCCCAGTCTAAATTGCCAAGCAATTCCCAAAGATTGGGACATTTTCAAAGGTTTATACTGGAAAAAATGTTTAGCCCTTCATCTGAGTATACTTATTGCAATTCTCAGGTTTGAAGTAAGCCTTATTTCATTGTCAACTATTGTCCTCTGGCAATGCTTGGCAGCATATCGAAAATGCTTTACCTCCACTGCAGCCAGTTCTAATCTCTTACCAGTTATAAAAGCAGCTCTACTGTCTACAAAGCCAGGCCCTCTCCAAATATGGAAACTTGTCTGCAACACCATCCTTGAGTACGCTGATATTTCTATAGAACTACTGCTAGAAAACCCAGATAAAGCTAGATTAAAGTTGTGGAAATGGGACTGGTGCCACACCTGGGAGACGTGCAATAAATGATCTTTAAGTCTGGTGCTTTTCTGCACAAACCCGTACCCCAACTTCCTTCCCACCTCACAATATTTCCAGATCCAGTCTATGCTATTGCAATTCTTCGATTAAGACTGAATTTATGGCCAACAAAGGATAGATTAGCAACAGGCAAACTGCACAAAGGCATGGATACTACTTGTAGGTTTTGCAAACAATCAGAATATTGTGAGACACTGCAACATCTACTTACAGAATGCTCAAATTTGGCAGAAGCAAGAAAAACATGTTTTTTTTTTAAATATTTCAAAGATATCTGGTAACTAATGAGCAAATGCGGTCTTATTTACTGAATGCAAGCATCATTTCATTGAATATTACGACAGTGCAATTCCTTCGACATCTAAAACTACTAGAAGACTAAAGCATACATAGTACATATACCCTGTCTTGTCATTCAAGTGAGGGGTTATGCACGTAACAACGACAATTTCCAACTCACCTCCATTGCCAAGTACTGTAAGGATATTTGGCGTGTTACAGCACAGAGTACAGCACTACTGCACAGGTAGCAATTTTGTTATGCAGCACCACCACATGGGTGCGGTGCATTGCTATATGTGTTACCAGATTAACATGACATATAAGTAAAGCCAGGCTATTCAGTCAAAAACGATTTTAACATATAAGATGCAAATCTATTTTTACAGTTAAAAGCACACTTGCACATTCAAAAATGCACACTATTTTTCACCTGAAATGCCTATGGTGCAATAGACACATTTGAAAATTAATAACTAACATTATTAATAACTAACCTGACTAATAAAACTGCATTTAACATAACCCACTAATAAAAATGTGTCTCCACTGCAGAAATAGGCCTACTCTGAAAGTGAACTTTAAACGCACATTCATTTTTTTTTCTTTTTCTCTGCTGCTCTGTCCACATAACTCAGGAAGCCAAGGGCTCGAAGGTACAGGAAATCAGTTGGTTACAAATGGTTACTGTAAAAAGGAGCCATTGTGTAGAAAGGGAGGATGTGGCATGATTAATTTCTGATTGGAGCAGCGTCATAGCAAGTATCATGCTAGAGGCAGTGATGAGAGTTTTTGCTGGGGGGAGTTTGAAGAGAGGGGGAAGACAGTCGGGATTTGGAGAGCTGGGAGAAGAACCTGTTTTCCTGGTTGGAGCATTTCTGATGGAAAAGCTGAGAGTTCCAGGCAATAACCCCGGTTTGAGAACGAAAGACGCTTGTTTTCACCGGGTTAATCTTCAAGGGAGCCACATTCAGAAAGAGAACAGCTGAAGAAAACTCAGGCTGAACAGATAAGGTAATTACAGAAGTGTGGGGGCTGAGTGTGTACGAGAATATTCAGTCAGTGTAGGAAAGGAGATTCCTGTGCTTTAATCACATGTTAATGTTGCAAATTGAGTTCTCGTCTCTGCCACTCTCTTTTCAGTGTATTACAGACAATGCTGTTACTGTGCTATTTTATTTATTTCTGTAAAGAGTGAGATCGTGTTTAAATGCAACTTTTATAATACACAAAAATATTTGAAAGCAGACGGGTGGTGTGTTTTATATTTACCAAAGCAGTGCTGATGATGTGGGGAGATGTTTAGACAGTGCAATTGTCATTTTCAAGGTAGCTAAACATCAAATTTGGTTGCAGCCGTGTGCACAATGTAATTTAGTATGAGCAGTTATAACTAACTGTGTGTGTTGTAGTTTGTCGGAGGTCTATGAGTCGACAAAAAGGGAGGCCCGGGACATAGTTCACTACCGTATATAAGATAGTGAAAATACCACATGATAGCTCGCTGCCGTAGATAAGACAGAGAGAAATTGCCCATGGTGGCACACTAAAAATGAAAATGTGGTGTTCCAGAAATGCAAGCCTGAGGCCTCTCTAGTGATTACATGAAAAATCTAAGCAAAAATAAGGGATTCTGGATATTGGGGCCACAAATAAAACAAGGGAATTATGCTCACCAAAATACCACCAACCACGCATACCAACTACGCATACCAAATATGCATGTCTGGGTGCTGAAATAATGCATGTCCACTGTATTATTGTTGTACATGGCCCAATCTGAATACAAGGAGTGATTGTTGCTAAGTTATTTTTCGGCGGTAAGAAAATACCGTCAGGCCCCAAATCTCCACAAAATACCCTACATATTTATGGTGCGTTGCAGGCCGGGAAAGTGATCATAGAGTACCTACTGGGCGTGGCAAGCGTGTCTCACACTGCCATTTGCACATTAAAGGGAACCCATTTTATAATAGCAGTGTGCCACTAAAAACGAATTTCAGAATGTCACAAAGGGAAACCACATTCTCAGATCTAGTGCAATATTTAGAGGCAAAGTTGTTTGCACATGGAAATTGGTCGTCGAATAGCACATTAGAATGGCGTGAACGCATTCAGGGTGAGGTGCAGAAAGAAAAACTAGACAATATTTTTGCAGAAGGCAGCATAATTCAGGTCTACCTTACAAGATTATTGAATGCAGCCGATAAAAGTGCCGAGAAAGACTGTTTAATACGGCTATGCGGCAAAATATGGTTTATTTTAAACAAGTCCCTGCGAATGCAAGAGAATGATACTCAGCTAATTAACAGGTTAAAGACTGAATTAGATGGGGCAAGTAAAAATCAGGAAATGTTGAGAGCAGAATTGGATGTATGCCAAAAAGACATGCAATTAAAATGCAGAGACTTTGATACTCAGTTATCCAAAAGCAAGAAACAATTTGAGGATAGTGAGCAAGAATTGGTACACTTAAAAGCCTTAGTGGATCACATTAGACAGGATAAAGATGAGGTTGTTTCAGAAATGCAGATTTTACAAAAAGAACATTGTGAAAAAGAATGTGATCTCCAGAGCGCAGAACAAGAAATGATTAAAATGATTCAAGAAAGAGACAAGCGAAATAAAGAGTTCAATTAATGCCAAATGCAAATGTGCGACATGCAGGAGGTGATTAATGAGATGAGTGATGAAAACAACTATTTGCAAGATGAAGCCAACAGACTCCTTAAAAAGTGTAAGGACTTAGAACAGCAAATGTGCATTCCCAGGTCCCAGGAGAGGCGGCAGGGTACCACATTCAATGGAGTGGAGGTGAATTCTAGCTCTGCCCAAAGAGCTAGTGCTCCAGTGACTGGGCCGGTGACTGAACTTGGTTGCAGCGCCCTTGGGGGATTTGATACTCCCATTGGGGGCAGCCACCAATATCATACACCTGAAAACAGGATTGAATCACAAAATAGTGCAATTCCATGCATTGCAACAAATAGCCCCATAAAAATAATGAAATCCATTAAAGCCCTGATCAAACCATTTAAAAAGGGAGGTGAATGCTGCATTGAGGATCATTTAGAAGCGGTGCAGGACATTTTTAAAGCACTCCAGATACCTAAGGAACAGTACAGACAATATTTTCATTTAACTTTAGATGCCCCGATGGCCAGCATCATAAGGGGATTAAATGAACAGCAGAATATGACATGGTTGGAGTTTGAAAAAGAAATTAGGCGTCATTTTTCTCCTTTTCAGTCATTGCAGGAGGCAAAGAAAGTCGCTTACACAATTACTGCTGGACCTAATACATCCCCTCGCCAATTTTTACAAGACTTAAAAAGAGCATTTTCTCGCTTTGATGTATCTTTTGACTCAAATTCCAATGAGTTTAAAACTGCATACTTCTATGGGCTACAGAAAGACATCATATCCCAATTGGTCCGTGAATTTGACCGTGACAAGTCCCTTGAATGGATTGTACATCAAAGCACAAAACTATATGAGGTACTTTATTGTCAGGGTAGAGAAAGTGATAAAATGAAAGATACTAGACCTAAATCTAAAGAACCCTCAGCCACAGTAATGGAAATCAGGTCAGCCAAAATGTCCCTTGAGTCTGCTCAAAGCCAAGGTAAAAATAATGTGACACCTGAACAAAGGGGTAATCAACAAAGATCGCAATTTCCTGTACCAATGTTCCAATCACATGATCCTAGTAATAGAGAGAGCTACATCAGCCCTAGGTATTTAGGGGACAGACCCCGGGTAGGATATCGGCCTGACATGGCAGGTATGAACAATAACCAGAGACAAAATCAAGATCAAAGAAATGATGGTCCCTACCAGTCATTGGGGACACAGAGCAGATTTGATCCCAACACCATGATATATGGTAATCAGGATAGGCCCCGATATGTGGATCGATTTACTGATAATGGAAATCAACCTAGGGGCCAGTACCCACAATCTGAGAGACAGGACATGAGGCAAAACGTGAACTACAATCCACGCCAGTACAATGATTCCCCACCAGTGGATTATAATCAAAGGATGGGTGCAACCCGCTCCCCTCCACAAATGAATCAAGAGTTCAGAAACCATCCCAACCGACATCATTCACCTGAGAGGTATCAGAATAGATCCAATCAGGGGGAAAACAACCAATATCGACCTAGACCACAGAAAGAGGATCCTAGAGAGATGGAAAGGTTCCAGTGCCTTGAGGCCCAAGTGAAAATGTTAGCTGAGCAAATAGGAAAGCTCTGTACAGCGCAAAAACAACCTTCCAAAGAGGGGGCTGATGGCCATAGCAATGACCGGGGGGCTTCCGAAAAGTGACTAAGTACTCATGATAACTGCAGTGCCAAAATGACAGATTGCTCTGATATAATTTTGCATAACGACTCTGAGATGCCTAATGGATTAAATGTGAAAGTGCCAGTAAATGAACTTGTGACAGAAAGTGCAAATAATTCTAAAAAAGAGGTACGGTTTAACCTAGAGCTAAATAAAACAGTAAAGATTTGTACAAATGAAAAAGAAACATTAGGAATTCCAAAAGAAAAAAGGGACAGACTTAAGAAAAATGACTCATGCATGGGGAATACCAGTGGACAGGGAGTAAGTGGGGATGCTATAGCTCCTTCCCTGGGCAAGCAAAACAATGACCAAACACAGACAGAAAAAGGAAATACTCACAAGGAGGGTACAAGTCAATCACCTGAAGAATTCTTTGAGCCACATATTTTTGAAGAGGCTGAAAGGGCTGGTATCACACTAAATGATCACAAATGCACAGAATTAAAAAATGACAAATTGATGAATGATGTTGTTACACATGTTCAGTTGGAAGGTTGTAATGTGGTCTCTGATGTTACCCAGATGGATGGGCGAACAGTGGCCACACTCCAAAAAACCTCTGATCATGGAGAAATGAATAAAGTCTCTCACGCAGAAATGGGTAAAAAGGAGGGAAAAATGTCTTTCCATTTACCAATGTGTTTAGCCAAAAGTGAAAAAGACCTGAGAAAGGTGAGCCCTGAAATCAGTAAGAATTCACATTTCTTATGTGTATTAGAGGAAGTTGAGGACAGATATTATGCACCCATCACTGTAGAAGAAAAATGCCACACCTTTGCTATGATTGACGCTGGCGCACAGGCCACAATTATGTCCAAGGAGCTGGTAAAGAGTATCAATGAAGGGAGACCCCCACGGAGTCAGATCACAGTGAAGGAAAATCAAGGCCCAGTGCATAACTTTAATGGGGAGGAGGTGCCCATCATAGGTGTAACTGAGGGTGACAAAAAAATAGGAAAGCACAGAATGAAACAAGAGGTATTGATCACATCTATTTGTGAAATTCCATTTCTGATGGGGACAGATTGTCTGAAAAGATTGTCTCCTCTAATAGATGGGGTGAATGGAGTGCTGTGGTCCTTAACCAAAAAACCATTGAGGCCTAAGAAACTAAAATCACAAAACAGCAATATAAATGAATGTCACATCGTTGCCAAAACAAATGATGCTGTGGAGGTGTATCTCCAGAATAGCTGCATACCTAGTGTCACTGTTATATTAATGTGTCAAGACAAAATGCAGAGCGACAATGAAAAACTACCTGTACAAATATACTTGGACCCAAGAAAAAATTGGCAGACTGCCATAGATGAGCACACATTACGTTTTTATTTAAAGAGAAAACATGCAAACAGAATATTACTCCTAAAACAGATTCAGAAAAACACATTACCACTCTGGCAGAAATACACATGGAAGATGAGCAACCATGGGTTCATGTTGGTATAAATGACTATTTTAAAACAATAAAAGCCACTTTAGCGCTTGAACATGAAAGGAGTTTCATTAATGAGAAATTGTTGCAAAAAATAATGGAGAGGGAAGAAATCCCGAGATTTAGGATTAAAAACCAATATGTTTCTGGCTTGGACAGTCCAGACTTTGAAAACCGAATTGCAGGCAGATGCATGCTTAAAATTAGCATTGGGCAGAAAACAATTTACCATAATGTATGGATAGTGAGTGGAGCACAAAATGAATTTTACATGGGAAATGACATCATGCACAGAATGTGTATCGTGTTAGATTTCCTTAATCAAAAAATATGGTCACGCCTAGGTGGTCCGGCACCTGAATTTGAAGACAAAAGAAGGGCTTATCATTGTGCACAACTGGTTCCTTATGCAATCGAATTACAAATGAGGAAAGATACTATTATTCCTGCATTTACAAAACAGTTTGCAATAACACTGAAATGCAAAAAAATAAAACAGCAAGGCCTGGATTATGAATACATTCCATTGGTAGATATTGGTGAAGGATCTGTAAAAATTATGGTAAATAATAAAGGTTGTCAGGATATTCATTTAGAGGAAAACTCCCCATTAGGAATGCCCATACAAAAATCACATTATACGGCAGATTTAAATAACATGGTGATTGGAAATATTCCTGAAAAGTATGTAGATGCCAAGGGTGAGTTGCCAGAACACCTGGACTCTCAGCCCAAAGGAATATTTAAAATTCATTCTGTGTATCCTTATGATTCAAATGAGACAGTGTGCTGCCATCAAGAGGATTGCATAATATTTAATTTAAATGAAAATGAAACAGAAAATCAGCCCATTGAAGTGGAAGCTGATATGCCAAAATATTTAAAAGTGGCAGCTTTACAAAAAGACACAGCCACACAGTTAGAGGAAAGCGCCGAGATTCCCTTACCAGAAGATTTTCCAGAATTTTCCAAAATGGTAGAAGAACAGATCTCCTTAGCGAATGCGTGTGAAAGCAATGAAGAGAGGGACAATCCGAGGGAGATATTTATGGAGTTTAAGGATGTATTTGCAAAAGATGCTTATGATTGTGGTTTAACTGATTTACATGTGGCCACACTACCAGAAGGGTGTAGCAGAAATCCAGTGTTTGTACGCCAGTATAGACTACCGCTGGCATGTTTAGAATCATTGGCAGAGATTATTAAAAATTTGGAATCGCGGGGAATCATCAGGCCCATTCATAGCACATCCAATACACCTATTTTAGGTGTGTTAAAGCCAAATGGTCAATGGCGGCTGTGTGCAGACTTGAGAGAGTTAAATAAAAGAGTACCAGTATCTAGATGGCCACTGCCATTCATTGATCAGGGCCTAGCTCAGATACATGGTTCAAATGTATTTACCACATTAGATCTCACCTCTGGATATTGGTGCGTGCCATTGGCAGAGGAGATACAACATTTATTTTCCTTTACATTTGACAGGACTCAATATGCCTGGCTTAGAGCTCCGTTCGGGTACATCAATAGTGGAATTTGGCATATTTTTGAGAAAGGCCATGCCGGATGCAGCGGAAAGAGGAACAATAGTTTATGTGGACGATGTCCTGATAAAAAATAAAAGCCTGAAAAGCCATTTTGATGAAATAAGACATGTACTTGGCCAATTGCAGAAAGCAGGCGCCAAAGTATCTTTGCAAAAAGCACAATGGTGCAAGAAAAAAGTGAACTTTCTAGGGCATGAAGTGACTGAACATGGGCTAAATCCACAAAAGAAGAAAATAGAGGCCATACAAAGATTAAAAGATCCTAAAAATGTGAAAGGAGTAAAAAGTTTAATAGGGATGACAGGCTATAACAGAAAGTTCATTGAAAATTATGCAGAAATCACTCAACCATTGACTAAACTGCTTAAACTGAATACTCCCTGGAAATGGGAAAAAGAGCAGTCTGATGCAGTGACTAAATTAAAGGAATGTCTTGTAAAGGCACCATGTTTAGCATACCCCATAAAGGACAGGGATTTCTTTATAGAAATAGGTTTTTCTGAACATTGTATGTCAGCAGTGTTATCACAAAAACACGATTTGAATCACAAAACCATTGCATATGCAAGTAAGGCATTTTCCCAAGTTGAAATGAAATTTAATGAATGTGAAAAGGCCCTATTAACCACAGTGTGGGCGCTACAACATTTCCGCCCCATTGTTCAGGGAGAAAAGGTGATTATTGAAACAAATCACCAACCTTTGCAATTTTTAGAGAGTAAAAGAATTAGATCAGGTAATCTAGCGCAATCCAGAATCACTTCATGGACGCTGGCATTACAAGGTTTTCCCGTAGAAGTGAGATATGGACAAAATAAAAAGAACCCAATTGCTCAAGGGTTAGCTGACTTACATGACTGTGCAGCTGAACAAATACCAAATGAAATGGAAGTAGAAACTAGTTTGCAGGAATTTGAACAATCACCACACAAAGCTTTTGATGAAAAAACATGCAAGGATTTGCCAACTGTATATGTGGATGGTTGTGCTTTTCACATTGAAAATGACAGTAATAAACAGTTAGTGGCAGGAATAGGAAATGTCTGGTTGAAATGTGAAGGTGTCCCCAGTATAGGGATGAGGATTGGAGATAGGAGCAGTCAGGTGGCGGAATTGGCAGCCATTTATAAAGCAATTGCTACTGCAGTTGATAAAAAGTTCAGTGAAATTGTCCTGGTGACTGATTTTGACTATGCACGGAATAGCTTTGTGGAGTATTTGCCTAGTTGGAAAGCAAGAGGCATGGTTACATACAACAAAAAGCCACTTAAGCATGGAAAAATGATACAAGCCATAGACAAATTGGTGTCAGAGAATAAGTTAACAATATACTGGAGAAAAATTTGTGGGCATTTAAAAACACCAGGAGAGGATAAGGAGGGATATGATAAGGCATACCACCTGGCTAAGATTGGGGCTGTGATGGGAGAATTGCTACCTATTGATTATTTAATGGGTGAAATACAAATTGATGCAGTCAAACGTTCTAAAGCACCAAAGGAGGTAGATCAACCGGTGGTGCAGTGGAGTCATGACACGCCAGACCAAGATTTGATTGAGGCACAAAAGAATGATCAAATTTTGGGAATCTATTATAATCATTTGATAGAACCCGAACAAAATTCTTTGACAGAAAATGATTGTATGGGAAAAGAAGAGTTGAGGGTGTTATTAAAGAACAAAACACAAATTAGATTTCAGGATGGACTCATGATTAGAGAGTCCATAACAGGACAAATACAGTGGGTAGTACCCCTTTCATTCAGAGGACTAATGCTACACCATGCACATGATGCCATAACTGCAGGCCATAGAGGTTCACAAAAAACATTAGAAATACTAAAAGATTATGCTTACTGGCCACATATGTCCCAAGATGTGGAATTATATACTAGAGGATGTCTAGTATGCGCCCAATTGATGAAAAGAGGCCTAACTCTCCCATGGTCAGATTTGCAAATAGACTATGTAGGTCATTTAAAAAGGTCGAGCAGGGGACACCGTTATATTTTGAGTGTGGTATGTTTGATGTCGAAGTGGATTGAATGCATTCTTGCACCAGATTGTAGTGCGCAAACAGCAGCCACATTGCTGGTGAACCATGTGTTCGCAAGGTTTGGGTTGCCACAAAGAATTGAGTCAGACAGAGGAAGTCATTTCACAAGTACTCTAATGAGTAAGGTATGGCAAATACTAGGTGTGAAAAGGAAACTACATATCGCATATCGGGCGGCGTCTTCAGGTACAGTTGAAAGAAGCAATAGGTTTGTTGTGGATATTTGAAAGAAATTTGTGGCAGAAGCAGGTTCCAGCTGGGATTTACATTTACCGTTGGTTTTGATGGCAATCAGATCAACTCCTGCCAAGGCAACAGGTGTTAGCCCCCATGAGGTCTTGACAGGTAGGAAAATGGTGTTACCACAACACCTACTATACAGAACACATGAGCAGACACTTGTGAGTGCATCCACAGTTCATGAATATATTGATGAACTGAGGAGGCATTTGCAACATGCATTTGCTTTTGTGCAGAGAAATCTGGAAAGAGCTGCTGACAGTGCAAAGTCTTATTATGACAAAAAGACATCAGTAAAGGAATACAGTGTAGGGGATCAGGTGTACAAGTTTCATTTTGGAAAAAGTAAACAGAAAAATTCTAAATTTCTAGCAGCCTGGCAGGGGCCATTTCGAATTATAGATAAGGTCTCTCCTGTAGTTTATAACATTTTGAAAAATGAAGGTGAAACGGCAATAGAGCAGTTTGTCCATGTAAATAAAATCAAACCATGCCATCCCAGACATGAGATCAGGCAGCTTGAGCATGTAGAAACAGATAAAGTCCCTTGAACACAAAAAGAGAAAATAAATGGGTACAATCAGGAGGCAGTGACAAAGAAGTTAAAAAGTTGATTGTTATAATGGTACATAAACACTGTAATATATGTAAAAATATATAATATAAAATAAATAAATACATAAATAAAAATATATAATGGAAGCTCATGGTTGGTGTGCAGAGAGAAAATGTATTAAATATTGAATGCTGTTTTATATGTGCTTGTTTTCTTTTAACTTGTGTTTAATTTCAGAAAAAAAAAAAAAAACGAAATATTTTTACCAAGCATGTTTTATTTTTGGCAAAAGGGTGAAGTTAGTATTGTGCTATGTACTTAATTTGTTTATTTTCTATTTGATTTAGAAAATTAACATTATTTGGTCGGAGGTTCCGGGATCAGAGCCCACGGGAGACGATGGAGTCCTGGAGCCCACGTGGACGGATTCCGGGAAAGCCCCAAAGAGGGGTGAAGACCAAGGCTGCAAAGCGATCAGCATTGAAGATGATACCGATGATATGGTTAATGATGATGATATTTGGAGGGATCTTCAAGAATTCAGAAGCACAGGTTGTCATTGAACCTGGACCAGCATCTGGTATCGCGGTGGAAGAGGCACCAGGATTCATCATGAGTGATAGAAGGATGATTTTCCAAAATATATACATACCATTGAATCCTGAGATTTTGATTGAAAAACACTTGAACAATACCGGAATTAAGATTGAACAGACTAAAGAGTGGCTGGAAATAAGAAAAGAGGACACTAAGCAGTCAATAAGAGATATATTAATGCAATTGGAAAAAACATTCGTGAATTCAGCAGACATTAAGAAGAAGAAAGGAAAGAGAGGTGCGGTGATGCTCGCGATATCATCGGTAATGTCTATAGTTGGAGCCATAATAGGTACCACAATATCAACAGCCAATTCTATTTCGGTAGGAACACTGAGTACTAAAGCGCAACAACTGAGTATTGACCTAGAAATAATACAAAAAACATTAGATGGAATTAGAGGGGGACTGGATGAACAAGTAAGATTCATAAATGAAACTGCAATCATTCTAAATGAACAAGCGGATGTAATGCAACGGGCGACTAAAATAATACTTAAGCATGACAGAACTTTAAATGAAATATTGAACATAATGAGTCCTGTTGATAGACTATTAACGAATTATATGAGAGAAGTTCAAACTGCAGTTTCACAATTGATTCAAGGACATATCCCCTTGTATTTTGTTTCACAGGATATTATTCGTCAAATGATAGAAAAATTGACCAGGAGGGAAATTGATATAATACAGGTAAAAATTGCATTCGAAATGGGTAATGCAATGCCGTTATATGTGGACTTGGAAAGACTAGAGATCGGATTTTTGCTATGCATCCCATATGTAGCCCCTGAACTTATTTATCAAACGAAGTGGGTACACAACGTGGGATTTTGGCAAGAGGACAAATTTATTAAGATTAACACTCCAGAAGTGGTGGCATTTCAGTCATGGGAACCTGAAGTTTATTTAATACCAAACCTGGAAACATGTGTAAAATTTAAAGAACAAAATTATATGTGTCCAGGTAAACCGTTTGTTCCTGATGCCACAGGTGCTATTTGTGGTTTGAAATCTGACCCAAGTATATCAGAGGGATGTGAAGTGATTATTAGCAATATGGGGAGTGAAGAAATGGCACAGGCTAAGATGGTCAGAGGTAAATGGTTGATCAGCACCTGTTTAAAGAACATGACGGTAGTACATTTAAACCATGGAACATACGTGGTTAAACAGGTGAAATATAATGTTTTTTATTTACAGGTTCCAAAGGATACAATTTTGTCAATTGGGGGGTTAACATTGTTTCATGTAACAAATGATGTTTGGGAAAGCCAAGTGGAAAATATCGATTTTTTTCAAAGGGATACTTTTCCAATAGATCCGGATGTGGAATATTTATTGAATCACAAAGAAAGACATGTTATAAAAATGAATTTGAGAAAAAACAATATTACAATTAGTAATCTGGGGATAATAGAAGTGGAAAGATTTAATTGGGGAACCTGGGGGGAACGCTCAATAGTGGGTTTGGCTGTCCTGGTGTTAATCATGGGTGGATGGTTGATTGTGCTATCAGTAAAAATGAAAATGTTACTGATTTTACTAGCTACGTCAGGAAGAGAAAGATATCCCAATACACATGCATTTAAAAAAAAAAAAAAGAACAAGTTGTTTTTAGGAATTGGCTTGGATTGTAACCAAGTTCTAAAAACAAAAGGAGGGTATGTAAGGATATTTGGCGTGTTACAGCACAGAGTACAGCACTACTGCACAGGTAGCAATTTTTTTATGCAGCACCACCACATGGGTGCGGTGCATTGCTATATGTGTTACCAGATTAACATGACATATAAGTAAAGCCAGGCTATTCAGTCAAAAACGATTTTAACATATAAGATGCAAATCTATTTTTACAGTTAAAAGCACACGTGCACATTCAAAAATGCACACTATTTTTCACCTGAAATGCCTATGGTGCAAGAGACACAATTGAAAATTAATAACTAACATTATTAATAACTAACCTGACTAATAAAACTGCATTTAACATAACCCACTAATAAAAATGTGTCTCCACTGCAGAAATAGGCCTACTCTGAAAGTGAACTTTTAAACGCACATTCATTTTTTTTTCTTTTTCTCTGCTGCTCTGTCCACATAACTCAGGAAGCCAAGGGCTCGAAGGTACAGGAAATCAGTTGGTTACAAATGGTTACTGTAAAAAGGAGCCATTGTGTAGAGAGGGAGGATGTGGCATGATTAATTTCTGATTGGAGCAGCGTCATAGCAAGTATCATGCTAGAGGCAGTGATGAGAGTTTTTGCTGGGGGGAGTTTGAAGAGAGGGGGAAGACAGTCGGGATTTGGAGAGCTGGGAGAAGGACCTGTTTTCCTGGTTGGAGCATTTCTGATGAAAAAGCTGAGAGTTCCAGGCAATAACCCCGGTTTGAGAACGAAAGACGCTTGTTTTCACCGGGGTTAATCTTCAAGGGAGCCACATTCAGAAAGAGAACAGCTGAAGAAAACTCAGGCTGAACAGATAAGGTAATTACAGAAGTGTGGGGGCTGAGTGTGTACGAGAATATTCAGTCAGTGTAGGAAAGGAGATTCCTGTGCTTTAATCACATGTTAATGTTGCAAATTGAGTTCTCGTCTCCGCCACTCTCTTTTCAGTGTATTACAGACAATGCTGTTACTGTGCTAATTTATTTATTTCTGCAAAGAGTGAGATCGTGTTTAAATGCAACTTTTATAATACACAAAAATATTTGAAAGCAGACGGGTGGTGTGTTTTATATTTACCAAAGCAGTGCTGATGATGTGGGGAGATGTTTAGACAGTGCAATTGTCATTTTCAAGGTAGCTAAACATCAAATTTGGTTGCAGCCGTGTGCACAATGTAATTTAGTATGAGCAGTTATAACTAACTGTGTGTGTTGTAGTTTGTCGGAGGTCTATGAGTCGACAAAAAGGGAGGCCCGGGACATAGTTCACTACCGTATATAAGATAGTGAAAATACCACATGATAGCTCGCTGCCGTAGATAAGACAGAGAGAAATTGCCCATGGTGGCACACTAAAAATGAAAATGTGGTGTTCCAGAAATGCAAGCCTGAGGTCTCTCTAGTGATTACATGAAAAATCTAAGCAAAAATAAGGGATTCTGGATATTGTGGCCACAAATAAAACAAGGGAATTATGCTCACCAAAATACCACCAACCACGCATACCAACTACGCATACCAAATATGCATGTCTGGGTGCTGAAATAATGCATGTCCACTGTATTATTGTTGTACATGGCCCAATCTGAATACAAGGAGTGATTGTTGCTAAGTTATTTTTCGGTGGTAAGAAAATACCGTCAGGCCCCAAATCTCCACAAAATACCCTACAGTACCTGAGTCTTTCAAGCAATCCAGTATTGCGATTCAATCGTTTATATCGATTGCATTTTAGCCTTTTATATAACATCTATTAATTATCTTGATAATCTCTTAGTTGAATATACCCTCATAGAGTTGTATTAATGTTAGTATGTTGACTATGCATATTTTAAATTATTGTTGATATGATCGGGTATCTTAACCATTTTTCTCTTAAACAACTATCCAGTCGTTTTAAAAAAATAGTGTTCTGGTGCTTTTGTTAAAAGCTTTTTGTTTACATTTGCATATTTGCACTACCAAATATTGCATTTTTAATAATCTTTTAATATTCTTTGAATCATCTTATTAATATGTGATATTATACAACAGTAATTTTTGATTTAAAAATGTAGACTACACTGTTACTGAGCATGAACAACTGATGGTTTCCTTCAAATTTGATTGTATATACCCCTATGTTATGAAATGTATCTGCTAACATGAGACTAATGTGATGTGACATACCTATTGAAAAAGTTGAAAAATCAACTAAAACAATTAGTAAATAAAAAAATAAAAAACATTGAGAATAAAGTATTGCTTTGCCATGTTCTTTGAGTCTGTCTTTTTATTTGGTCTGAGATTTGTATTGGTAATTCCATCTAGCACAAGAGATGCTTCAGGGTGCTAGAGCACAAAGTGAAGTTTATGCTGAGCTTTGGTGGGATCCACAGTTGGGCTGTCTTTGATTGTTATGGGCAGTTATTTGCAGGGGAGCCGGGTGAGTAAGGAGAAAGAGGAAGCTAAAAGAAGCACAGAGACCGTGAGGTTGAGTCAGGGAAGGATCGGAGGGAAATAGATGGTGAATAAACTGAGATACAAGCAGACAGGTACTGAGGGGAAAGACCGTTGATAGTTTTGTAGACTAGGAGAAGGAGCTTGAAAAGAGAGTGGTTGTGCATGGAGAGCCAACCAGGATGTGGTTGGTAGGGTGAAGCAAGTGAAGATCTGCGCAGGTTGTAGACATTGAAGTTAGCCAAGTTAAGGACTTTGTCTAGAGGGATGAAGGAGTACATAGGAAGGCCAAGGAGTAGTCTGGAGCAGGAGTCAAGTGTGCTAAGCACGAGAGTGGAGATTAGAGTTTTTGTAGAGTGGTTAGTAAGGAAAGGACACATTTTCAGAATGTTCGGGAGGTAGCAGTGGTAGTGATGAAGTGTGGCAGCTGTAGGCCACTATCAAAGAGTACTCCAAGAATGTGATCTTTGGATGAGGGAGCAAGATGCTCATGAGGGAAGGAGATAGGTGAGGGGAAAGTATCCGGCAGAAAGATGACTTCCATGTGTGAGTGTCATAAGCAAATAGGTGAGAGTGAAAGCCAAATGATCTGATATGGTTGAAAGGTAGAGGTTGAAGAGCTAATCTTTGAGGAATGCCAACAGGGAGAGGTGTGGGGTTTGAGGTTTGCTAGTTCAAAGATATTTTAAAGGATAGACCTTCCAGTTTAGAGGGAATCCAATTAAGGCCTGATTTGCGAGACCCAATGTCGTACAAAATAATCCCTACAAACAAACGTGCATGCAAAGCACATGCAGATTTGACTCTGCATCAACACAACTGCAAAGGTAACTATCATGTACCCTTTCTTCCCTCTGACCTAACCTGCCCCCTTCCGTTTACAGTCTGGCAGAGCACCTAGAGTACATCCAAATGTCAGTAGTGCATGGAACAAATCCTAGAAACATAACATAACATAGCATAATGTAACACAACACAACATCTTTATATAACATAGGTCAAGGAACAAGAATGCCAAATTCAGATTAAAAAGGCAATGGGCCTCATTACGACCCAGGCGGTAAGGGGTTTACGCCAGCGTAAACAGCGCCGACCCTTACCGCCTGAGTACGAGATCCCTTAGCGCCATGGCGGATTTAACACCTGCTTTTAGCAGGTGTTAAAATCCATGGCGCTAAGGGACCTTGATGTTAATTACGCCACTGTAATTTACGGTGGCGTAATTAACGCCTTCCCCACTCCCATTATGCCCTATGGGGCAAAAATGGGAATGGGGAAGGGTAAATGGGGATTGGGGACTTACCGCCCCGCCAAGGTCGGAATGGGGCGGTAAGTCCGCCATCCACCATGGCGGAGTTGGCAACTTAGCGCCATGGACCATGGTGCCAATAGCGCCATGGTCCTCCGCCAAGGTCGTAATGAGGCCCAATGACAAATTTAAATGTAACATCCGTGTCTGCTAAAATAGTCATATGTAGAGTAGTCCAAAGGTTTAAGGACCCCCTATAAAAAGAATTATACCACAAGTAATGTAGTTGCATTACATAGAAACCAAAGTTAGGGCATTTACAAAATGTCTCTTAAAACAGCAGTGTGACAGAACACCTTCTAGGAATGGTTTATGAGTCAAAATCCCTCAGTGCGACATCTGCTTAGCGGGAGGAAAAATATAAGCCATTTCAGTGCTGTTGCTTGATACCAATGAGAGTTTCAAGCCTATTACTGAGAATGGCATGGTCATCTAATTCAATGGGTCCATTAGTATTACTGCAGGGGGGACATTGTTGCCTAGGCACGCAAGGATCCTGTTGGATGTCATTGTAGAGTGATAGATTTGCTGTGGAATATTTGCTTCCAAAGACAAATTAGCTATTTGCTGTAGATGTACAAGGTACATGGCTCAATAATAGCCTTTTTGAGCAAAGGTCTATTAGAGGTTTCATTGATGGTAACCGGGGAAAGTTTGACCGCAGGCAACCGTTGCATGGTCTCGAGCTACAGTTGTGATAAGTTCTTTAGTAAATTTGGCTGGGCAGAGCTTAGTGTAACATGTTGATTCCTCAAGTCTGTTGCAGATTTTGGTGGTTTTGCGTACCATTGTTGTTTTGAAAATTTAAAATCCTGGAAGTTTGTTCTGGTGTCATGAAATGTTGAGTATACATCTTTTTAACTGCATGAGATGTTCTTTCCGATCCCTTCAACATTACCCGAGAAGTATTGGGATAGTGCGTTGGTGAGATTTTAGGTATGGTTCACTATGACAATTAGTTTGGTCGGGTTTGTACATTTCATTGTAGATTTAGTCAACCTCGATTGAGGTACCAAAGTTATGGAGTGGACTGATTCCTTTTTTTAATGCCAGATGTCAGATGGCATCACATGTTGTGGACTATTCAGGGAAGTTTGTCAGGCTCCAATGTTTTTTTGCACTCAGTTATCTGACATGTGTTTTTCTATTCTTTGATGGATCTGGTAACCTCCTGTGAAATCACTTATTTCCACTGTTGTGAACTATCTTCCCTCTCTTTAATAAAAGTGAAGAACGATAGTCAGGGTTGTGTTTGTTGTTGGCGTGGATGGTAGCTAATGAGGTTTCAGAGTTGAGGAGCATGTACACAAGTGTACGCAAGTCTCTGGCGTGGTCTGTTTCTAGGAGCTCACATATGATGAGGAATGGGTGCTTGCAGTGCTCATTGTGAGCTCCGCCGCCTGGAAGTTCTCTGCGTGCAATAAACCTCTTAGTTCAATTAACAGAGGATGTGATGGAAAATCCTTTTAGAAAGAGAAACACACACAGTACCATGTTCTAAGAATGATGGGTAGGGTAGGCTATGGCTTATCTTTGGCCAATGGCTATTTAGGATGCAGGTTGAGTCTTTGCACCTATAAATACATACAAAACGTGACATTATCATTAATATTGTCTATGCCAGTCTCTCTAATGCATAGGGATTCCAGGTAGCACTAGAGGAACATGTATGTCATACAATTCCAAATTACGTTGCAGTGGATTAGCTGCTGGTAGTATCCTAGTCCGCCCTTGCCTGCAGGCCCCATCACACTTGCACTTGCTAGGGAGGCCTGTTTACAGCAATTCATGTAGCCTGACAGTATAGTAAATCGAATCAGATCCCCCATCCACTGTAAATAAAACCACAACGAGATTGCAGCAATATATGTCCTAACTAACAGGGAGCTGAGTCGCCAGCTGTTTGTTCCATCACTCTGTATACATTAGCCACAGTTGCACCCATATGCTCCTTTCATGCTGGAAACTTGCTAAATCCCTGATCACAACTTGAACCCCACGAGCTGAGTGTCCAGTCCCATTCATGCCTGCCTGTTATATGCCTGCACGGCTCAATGACGCAGCTTCTTTAAAAAGTTTCTGTTCTGGCTTTAATTATTGCAAATCTGCTCCCCATCTTTACTTCTTCTGGGTGCTCTGCTCCAGACAGAAGGAATGTGATTTTACCTAATATCCTGGCAACTCCCGCTTTTTCCGTTTGTTCTGCTGCGTAGGTTTGTTCCTAGTTATGTGCTGAACTAACAAAATGCTCATATTGCCGGCACTTTGAAAAGCAGATCAGAGTTCACTACATAACGTATCCAAAACGATAAGTGAATTGGTAGTATTCTAAAACATGGTTGGCAAACTGTTTCCGTGGTAATATCATCATAGCCGTTGTCATTTTGCAACTTGTAGGTCCACCCTTATGACATGATAGGTTATTTATAACACGCTTAAAACCCAGAGGTTTCTGAGCACGGACCTGGGGATCGAACCTGTGATGCTCCGTCTCAACTTACTTCCAAGGCGAGCACGTTGCCACTGAGCTATCCTCCCGAGACTTAGCAAGGGAAATAAGCACCAGCCAGTCTCAGCAGGCAAATTGGTGTTGCCTAAAAGCCAGGCCGGATGAACAGGACCCCGATGGTACAAGACAGGGGTCTGAAGTCTTTCGCTCATCAGATGTTTTGGACTAAGAATCCCTTCGGCACTACCCAGCAGAATCAAATGTAAGTGATCATGTGGCTAGTAGTTCAGCACATCTGGGGAGCCACAATTTGCAGACACCTTTATAAGGTTAGTTGGATTCTATGTAACAACAATGGGACCATGAGGAGCAAAATGCATCCAACACCATCCTCTGTGTATAGCAAAAGAGAGGTGGGCAATTCCATATGTGCATGTGTGAACGCTTTTTACAGAACATTTATCAAGTTCCTCCCAAAAACTAGGCAATACAGGGAGGCATGATTTTGCAAACGCAGTATTTGTCATCACAATTAGTAACTAGTGCATTGTTTTACAGTAACAAGGCATCTGATCGGATATCGCTGTTAAATTCAGAACATTAGCTCAACCTCACATAGATGGCGACCAAAATCGAGCACTGAGTGAGGAGGAATGGAAACTAATACTCTAAGGTAGGCCTCCTGCAGCTACTGAGTATTAAGCACTGGGAAGGGGACGAAGACTCAGCGGCAGTGGTAGAAGTGTACCGAAAGAAGTAGTGGAACTGTGATCTCAGCGGGGGCAGGGTAGGCAGAAGCATAATGCTACATGTGACAAGGTGTTGCGGCTGGGGAATTTCAGTAGTCCAAGTGACTTCTAACTAAGACTCCTACTACAACTTTACACTTGCACAGGGATATGAATGGACAGATCCTCTATAGTCACTGGATATTTCAAAACAATGACTTTCGAATGTCATGGACCTTTAGCATTTTACCTTAGATAATAATTTGGACGTCCCCATCTTCTCAATCTGCTATAAAATGGTAAAGTAAAGTGGTATACTTTATCTCCAAAAGGAAGCATTCCGAAATGGTGAATATGGTTGTAAAAATTAGTGGAACTGTTGTCATAAAAAACGAAAGTAGCAGAATACTGATCCAGGCCCTTCCCGCTCACTTCGATCACTGGTCAGCAGGTAATTTTAAACAGTGAAATACAAGCATTGACCTCTCATCCGTTGTTCCTCGTCACAGTGCTTACCTAAGTTTTCACCTCCTGGCTAATCTTTCCAAACAACTTGGAAGATAGAACTTCCTAATTAAGTTTCCTCTTTCTGTTGTTTGTAAAAAAAATGAAATGTTGCCCATGATGTAGGAAGGGGTCTCCCCTCTACTTCCTCTTCCTGCTTTCTCTTCCTGCTGAGAAGCAGGTCCCCAGCCCTTTCCAGACTGCCACAGAGAAGTATGGTTTTATATTTATGATGTTACAAACAAAACACAGTGGACCATGTCTGGCACCGGGCATCAACACTGAAGAGCAGGCTGCATAAAACGTTACCATGCTTCAGACACCGCCGGTCTCGCATCACAATGCGCTTCATGCTTGAGGACACTGCAGGGCATCCACTGTTGGCAGGGGCATGGGGTGGGCAGAATTATCATATAAATGTGCAGACCCCCCACCCATATGGCTTAGTGGACCATTCACCACTGTAGAGATATCAAGAGATGGAGCTGCCACACTCAGAAACATTCATCTTCCTCTACAAACCTCCTACTCAACTATGGAAGAGGAGAACTTTTAGAGGCTGATTGCCATCGCAGAGGCCAGAGCCTTTGGGGAACAGGCATGCATATAGCCTCAACAACCAGCTGTGGATTCAGTAGCTACTGAATTTTATGAGAACCAGAAGAAAGCAAGGTACCTTCAGTGGGAGTAGCTTTTTCAGAGGCATTAGAACCCATTAGGGAAGTGCTGTATCTCCCTGACTCAGCACCTGAAGATCTGGACAAAATGTATCACTAGTGAACCGGAAGGCGCTCCCATCCACAAGGCAGTCTGGTCTCTAATAGAATGGAGAGAGAGTGACAGGCCAGCCCTGCCCCAATGTATGCTCAGTCATTACTTACTGCTGGGGTTTGAGTCTGAATTCCAGCTATTACTAAACGTTGAACCCCCTCACCTGCAATGTGTTGGCTCAGCCATCTGCCCCCTATAACAAGGCTTCTCCATTGTAACTCTCTGACAAGTATAGTGAGGTGGCATTGAAGCATTCATTTTCAACCTCAAGCTTCACAATTTGAATTGGAACTTACCAGTGTGCAGAGTCCAAACATTGAAGTTGAGAGGCAGATGAATACGTCATCCATAACTATTGCCCCTCCCCGGCCCAATATCAGACAGGCGAGAAACGTTAATCAATGATGCAACCATACCGCCCATATCCCAAGCAAGTGCAGCAAATAATGAACATGATATGACCTATAGATGGCAAGAAGGGCCAGACAGGCGATAGAAACATACATATGCATCCAATAGACATGAAGCACACATGCACTCAACATAAAGAAAAATACAGAAGGTCAAATAAGCATTTATAGATGAAGAATACTAGCATTGCAAACATAATGACATGAAGAATATAACATAAGTAATATAACGCTGGATACAACACTAATGACATGAGGCTATAGCTCAATAACATAAAAATGCAAGAGTAATGGGCAGCCATTGTTTCCAAAATGGAGGTCGCTGTGAGCCCTTTTAATACATAAAAGTCTCAAGACAATCAGAGAGCACAGAATGCTTAAATTACAGAAATACAGAAATAACAGATCTGTGCAGTGCTCAGACAGTAGCTTGGAGTGTAAGCCAAGGTTACAAAGAATTTAAAGAAAATCTGCACGTTACAGAGAAGGCACCAGATAAGGATTCCCATGATACAAGAAACATGCTCCCAAATTAATTAAAGTCTGTAATAATAAAATTGACTGTTGTGAGCCAGGTGCAGGATAATTATAAATTAGAAGACTTTATGATGACTAAGCTTAAGATTGCCCCCAGAGGTAAAAGAAACCATAACACTCAGACCAATACTACCTAAAATAGTTATAAATGCATGGTGAAATAAATCCAAAGTCGGTCCTTTCACACGTGACCCATAATTCAAAAACACTTTTGATTCATTAGTACAGACACAGATGAGATAACTGCTTTTCATCTTCACGCATATCCCCAGACACGCAGCGCCTTATAAGATTAACTACAAAGCTGATCACCATGGCTCATGCCTTGGAGACGAGGGATGGTATTTTCTTTTTATTAAACAAGCGGCCCCTCTCATCCCCTACTCCCATTTGGTTCAGGATTTGATGACCTGTCAGTTGCCCAAGTTTGGACAGTGTAATGCCACCCAATTAAAACTCTTGATGTTACGCTGCCTAGAATGTATTTTGTCAACCAATAGTTAATCGTATAAATGATGTATTTTTGTTGTTATTAATTTAGCGGTGGTCTCAGGAGGAGCCATCATTTAACAACTATCCATTTAAAGGTTCAATACTTACATAATGTATATATAGCTACTAATGTTTTCTAATCCCCTCACCCAATAGGTTTTGTAGTACCATGTCATCATTATGATGCGTTTTTGGTATAAAATATAATGAAAAGTTCAGACAGTCATAAGATTTCATGTTTGTATTCTGTCCCTGCTTTATTTTGGATGTTAATAATACTGGGTTTTGCCTTTCACTTCGTCTATTTCCGTTATTGAGTGCAGGATATCCCAGCCTCTCATCCTCTGCATACAGTTTTCCAGGCAATGTGAACATAGGCATGGGAATTTAAGCAAGTCTTCAAGGCAATCCTCATTCAAGACGATCCCTTGGGCTTCTTGCCAAGTATGGAATTAAGGTGTAAGATCTCGTGAGATGTCGTAATTCATGGAGTTTGAACGTTTGTAGCTGTGGCAGGTTCTTTCCCCTCTGTCCACAGGCAGCGCTGGTTGAGATCTTGTAAGATGGCACTAGCAAGTAATGCCTCCTCTTGCATTTACCTTTTCAAGACCAAGATTGTTCGGGACACAGATGGAGGACCAGTATTTCATCAGTCCTATCTGTCCATTACTATGCAGATCTTTTCCTGCCAGATGAACATACCCTTCCTAGTGAGTCTACAACATCTGAGACAGGGGTTGTAGCTGGGGAGCCCCTGTTGCATACAAGTCTGGCTCTCTCAGCCCTCTGCAGCATCCACCCAGCTTGCTCAGAAGACTGTGTGCACCTATACAGACTCCAATCCAGTGGGGCCTTGCCTCAAGGAATTGCACCAGGTTTGTGAAGGTTCAATTAAAGAAATGTGCGTGCTACAAACCCTAACTGCAGGTTACACTACCATTTTTGCTACTGCACTTCCCCCTGCGGCACACATTGCAAAACCTCAGCCCAGAGGTCATATCACGCACCTGGTGATACTGCAGGGAATAGAAGAATTGCTACACAAGAAGGAAAGTAATCAAGTTCCACTTCAGTAATGGGGCAAAGGAGTTTCTTTCGATCCGCTCCCTAGTAATTAAGGTGTCTGAAGTCTTCAGGCCAAAAATTTACCTCAGGCGGGTAAATAACTTTGCAGTGTACTACAGGTTCTAAATGGTGACTCTTCAGGCAATTAATTCTTTCATTCAGCCAGGAAAGTGGTTAGTGGCTATCAACTTGCAGGATGATTATTTGCTCGTTCCGTTCCACAGGTAATCGGAGGTGTATGCTAATTTCCATTAGCTGGGGGGCAAAAAAACCCTCTAAAGGTGCTTCCATTCAGTTTGTCTTCATCTTCCAAGGTTTTCACCAAGAGCCCCTTGCCCCATTGGTAGGTGTCTTACATGAAAGGGCGGTCTGTGTTTTCATACATCTATCACTTCATCAAGGTTACGTTCATCCTTCAACCACATTTCTTTCCTAACCCTATTGTTCTTGCAATGGATCATGAACTGATCGCAAATATATTCATCCCAGGAATGACCAAATTTACAAGACAGCACCAGGTGGCGTAAAGCTGTAGCATATTTTTGAACACTCTTTTCATTTTCTTGTACATGCACCCCAAAGTTATATCGTTCATGAATGGTACTTGTCTTAGGGTTCAAATGCGAATCCAACTTAAGGAGAGCCACCTCCAACTCATTGGCAGCATCTCTGCTACCCAAAGCAATCAGCTCAGGCAGCGTCTCAAAAATAAGCTGGCCTTCATGTCCTAAAAAATTGCATCAATAGTGAGACTTTCCTGTCAGTAGAAAAGGAAGACCCACTTGCTGCCGTAATTAGTATAGGAATCCTTTCTTCCATTGACTCCACATGTCCCTGACCAGACCAGGACATGCCATAAAACTGGAGGGCCCCGGTACACCTGACATGGCCATTGCACCTTTGCTCCTTTTATTCAATCTTCAATGTGAACAATTCCCTTTAATCACTGGGACGAGTGCGCATAGTATGGAGGACTGATGGCTAGAAGGCTTCCCGTTACTAAAAGGTAAACAAGCCATTGCTTTCACTTTCCACTTTGAAGAAGGCCACCCAGCGCTCACAATGTAGAGTCTCCTTTTGTCATATTTCTAGGCAGCGTCAGCTGCGCTATGGAAGCGGCTACCTTTCGGCACTATGTCGATCACTTTGTATGTTTTTGCTAGGGAGAGGCTCCCTTTCGGCACTTTGTCGATCACGTTGTATGTTTTTGCTAGGGAGAGGCTCCCTTTCGGCACTTTGTCGATCACGTTGTATGTTTTTGCTAGGGAGAGGCTCCCTTTCGGCACTTTGTCGATCACGTTGTATGTTTTTGCTAGGGAGAGGCTCCCTTTTTACTCTCATAATGGGTTGCCACTGCCTCCTCTTCTTTCAGTGCAATGTTGGCTTCGAGCCGATGGCAGTGCAGAACAGCAAACGGGTTCACGGGCTCCCACACAGCCTCGCGGGGGTAACTTGTTGCCATTATTATGAAGTAAGCTGCAGACACATAAGGGTTAAGCTTTACAGTGTATTTGCATAAGAACCATGCAGCGACCCCCAGCACAAACTCATTTCTTTAGCTTCGCTCCTCCAATTGCTTTCCAGAGAACTTGGAACATAATTCCTCCATTCACATTCCACACGAGATTCCACATTCCAAGTCACTTCACAACTGATATCTGATAATCAAATTGCCCTTTCATAAACTCTATACCATAAATTATGCCTTGCTGCATCATTATCCTGATTCACAATGCCTGCTCTACCAATGGCACAGAGCAGGTTGAGAGGCCACAGGTGTCTTCTTGACAGCTGTAGTGACACCCAAGTCTCTTCAGCGCAGGGGGT
The DNA here is from genome assembly GCF_040938575.1 of Ambystoma mexicanum. Taxonomy (NCBI): domain Eukaryota; kingdom Metazoa; phylum Chordata; class Amphibia; order Caudata; family Ambystomatidae; genus Ambystoma; species Ambystoma mexicanum. The sequence continues at coordinate 152,170,693 of NC_090922.1, read as the reverse complement.
TAATTTAAAATATGGACACCTGTTCCAAAAACACAGAAGATGTTGTCCTGGTGGTCTTATATGTACAACTGTACATATAAGACATACCTGAGTTAGGGTCTGGTGGCCAGCATCATTCAGAGTTATCCCAGCCACAGTAAATTGAGTTTGCAGATGTGGCAGCCCAGTGGCCCAGTTCAGCTGTGGAAGGATTATGTCTTTTCCTCCCAGTCAAGGCCCACACCTTTCCACTGACCGGGCTAGCCTTGGGGGTTACTTCTTTTTGTTCCTTTGAAAAGGGTAGGTAATGCCCTTTCCCCCAGGACTGTCACTCCACAGGACGCAGGCCTGGGAACGGAAACCAGAGACAGACCCATTCACAGAGAGCCAGGCCTCACACAACGGCCTCCATTTCTAAAGGCCTTTCATCCTTTTGAGAGATGAAGGACCAGTGTAAGGATGAGCCATGTAGGGATCTGTACAGTTTTTGGAGGGTTCTACCATTTCGATTCTCTTTTCCTCCATTTCTAACTTCTGCCCTCTCCACTTCCCCTGGAGCAAAGCACTTTGGATGTGACATCATAAGGGCAAGGTCCATTCATTTGAAGAACAGGGATTGGACACCCAAAGCAGGCTAGCTTTAGTCCAATCACCTGGTGACCTTTTCCCATAAAAGGGCTCTGCCACCACTATTCTGAATCATCTTGGGAATCATCTGGAGTCATCTTGAACCATCCTGAAGAATTCACTAGACCATTCTGAGAAAGTAGACCTTTCTAAAGTCCTCCAGTTGTGAGTTGAAGGCAGGTGTTCCAAGGCAGAGACCAGCTCTGTCCAGTAACCATCCTCAGGGACCATTGGGGTTGATCTGCAGCTGGAACAGGACCTCTCTGCCAACCAAAGTGGCACCCAGGACCTCTTTGCATCTGATAACCCCTGCAGCTGTATACCGGACTCCCCTGTGTTTGGGAGTCCGAGAACAAGGACCCATGTTGTCCCTGAGGCCATGGATTGGGACTCACAGCAAACCTAACTAGTGACATGCTCCTGAAGCAAGACCGCCTCTCTGCCAGCCACAGATGTACCCAGGACCTAAACATGTTTAAGGACTGATGCAGCTGTGTGACAGCCTCCCATTGTTTGGGATCATGAGAAAAGGACTCATCCTGTCCCTGAGCCCATGCATTGGGACTGACAGCACCCTGAGAGCCAAGACAGCCAGGATACTAGTGAACACCTTGGAGCATGTTTCAAGAACTGGTTAGCACATTTGAACCAGCAGAACCCTCTGCTGCTGCCTTTTGCTCTCTCCCGATCTTAATACAGCACCAAGAAGTCTGGTTCGGCTCTGCCAAACCACACAAATAAATATCTATTGACTGCTGACTGCCCCCTTGCTCCATGTGTTGGCCCTAGAGACTGGTTAGGTCACTTTGAACCCTTTTTGCTCAAAAGTACTTATGATTTTTCAAGAACATTGTTGCTTTTGCTTGCCTTTCACCCATGATGCATTATCCATAGTGCCACATCTACTATCTTTGCTTATTCCGTGTTCTTTCCTCAGGGGTCAGTTTTGTGTAGTGTTTTTGTAGTTAGTTATTATTGTGCATGGTGTGTTTAATTAAAGTGTATATATAACATGCATATACTTGTATAGAACCTTGATTGGACATTCCTTTATTTTGGACTTTTATACTTCATTGTTTGGTTTGCTACTGTACCACATTCACACCCCTTTTAATAGTAGAGCTTTCCCTAAGTCCACGTTACACAGAAGGCGAAGGGGGTATATCTGTGCCTGTTTTACATTCATGGGTGTGTTGCATCTTGATATGTAGAAGTGTGAGGGCTGAGAGTTGTCCATGATTTGTTCAAATGCAAAATGTCTGAGGGAGAAAAATTGGAAAGTCATTTAACCTTTTAACTGCCATGAGTTTTCCCGCCCCAGTGTCAAGGCCTTTTTTGGTGATTTTGGTATTTCGCCATTCAATGCCTTCTAATGGTTTCTGTTTCATTAACCCCCTATCTCGTCCTTGGCAACAGGGAGGTAATCCCAAGCACGAGATACCTCGCCCTAGGCACTTAAGAGGTTAAACAAAAAATACTTTTCTTTTTTTCTCCCGTGGACATTTCTGGTAACCTGCATCCCTCAACCCCTTACTTACCTTTTGGCGGCACACTTCACTGTGTGCCACCAACTCCCCCATTCCTCTGTGACGCTGGTTCCTTTCATGGGAGCCGGCGCCGCAGGGACCTTCTTAAAAAAAGAACTTTAGTGTTTAGGTCGTGGGGGACAAACCCACAACCCCTGATGCGATTCAAGTGAACAAGCGGTTGGGGGACACCCCTGCTCCCATTGTTCATTATAATGACACCGAATTGAATATGTATTAGAAATGTTCGGCTGTTTGTCATTTTCGTTCAGTTGAAATTCAAATAAATATCCCATTCGTTTTTTTTTATTCAGTCATTTCTACGGATTCCGGGGCTGAGTGGGCTTTTTAGCCTCTACTCATCCATGTACTCCTGCCAGGCAAAGGTCAGTTCGTCACAACCTGTAATTGGGTCTGAATTTATTAAAGGACGATTTCTCTGTCCAACCTGTGGCTGAGAATCTACTGTAACCCAAAGGCAGTGTTTACACAATGTATCACCATGGCCGTGCTTTGGTAAAACTAGAACACTTTTGATACCGTTCTTGCTAAGCATTAATTTCTTTTTTAATATGGTCACTGCACATTTCCATTTTGTGACTCCAAATTGTTTAAATGGAAGACCGGCAAGATACCTTAAAGACCAGTTAATGTCCTATGTAAAGGGTGTGTGGAAATCCAGCACACTGGCTAAACCTTTTAATCAGTGGTATATTGTGATGTCCTCCAACACAATGCAGCCATAACATGAGAGATCCTTGATAACCAGTGACAGATTCAATTGTATACCTTTACGAGCGGTAACTAGGCGGAAGGAAAGTCGTTGTTTACTATGGTGTGCTCCCAATATGGATCTATTGCATTTAGTGTTTTGTGTCCCTAATATGGGAAGATCAGAGCAACAAAACAGATACCTCGTTTGAGAAGATTTGAGTTTGAACAATGTGCTGCTGTTCTTCCATATTTGTTTGTGGTGTATACTACTCTGTTTGGGTGGTCTATGCTAACATATCTCAGAATAGCTGTTAAAAATAGAAAACACCACATCTCCTCTCTAAATTGAAACGTTTTTAATGATATATTGAAACTCTTCGTGAGTGGTATTACTTCTTTTTCAAGATGATCTATTGTTTCATGTTTTTTTAAAAAATCTAAATAAACATATTCAAGCATATTCTTTCATTGGGATGCACAACAGATGGAGTGGAGTTCGCCTGTGACCGAATTCACAAGCAAGCATTTGCTGCATGGGTCTGAGGATTCATTTGCACAAGATATTTTCTGTGATGATGATGGTGAAAACTCACCTGCCCTCACTTGTGTATGTTTGCATGATGTCTTGTAATTCGCTCGGACCAGGTCTGCTCAGGTGGGTGCTGTGGTGTAATTGAAGCAGCTTTCAATAAGGGTTCAGCGGTGAAGTGAGGTCTCGGTGATCAATTCATTGATGTGCGTTTCTATTATTAGTGCTGACGCTGCATTCATGAATGCCCCCATTAGGATACTATGAGCAATTGTGCCGCTGCTAATATACATGCCCCTCCCCTGCCCTTTGGGTAGATGGGTTGTGAGTCGTGAATGATAAAGATTGAGATGGGTTAGGTGCAGGTGTGGGGCATTGTTGTTTGATGGGAGATGTGGGTTTAGCATGAATGATGAACAATGTTGTGAGGTCATTAGAATAGCGCCCTTGTGGTGGAGTGAACTGGAGGCGATGCGGCAAATCCTTAACAGGGAAGGTGCCCATTTCTTTTCATTAAACCTTTGTGTTTTCAAGCACTAATCCCAAAGTCAACGATTGGGTATGTTTAGTAGCATGGTAAAAGAGGGTATCATTGTTTTGGTGTGTTAATTGGGAGGAAAAAGACGTGTTGATTAGTTTGTAAACAACATTGGGGTAATTCATAGATTTCAGAGCAGAGGCAGCGCACACGAGCAGCGCAGAGAGGGAGCGTGCGCCTGCGTGCGGCAGCCATGTGCGCTAAACAGCATTCTGGCGCACCACATATTCATGGAATAACTAAGCCATTTTGAGCGCTGGCGCAGTGAACATCCCGCAGCGCCAGTTACGCCCCCAAGAATGCCTCTTGCGCAAGGAAAAGCCATTGAAATGACCAATGGAGCGCAAAGGCCTGCGCTAACCCTGGACCAGTTTACAGGCCCGCTACACTGTAATCACGTGAAAATACTAGCGTAGCCCGCTCTGGGCAGCCAAAACATGTGAAAATGTACTAGCGCACCCCTCGGAATACGCGTACCGCACTCGCGCCAGGTAAATTGCGTAGAAAAAGTAGCCCCTGTGGTGTGGGCTGCCTGTGGAGCATGGCCAGGGTGGATGGGCTGCCTGCGGGGCATGGGGAGGGTGAGTGGGCTGCCTGTGGGGCATGCCCAGGGTGGATGGGGTTGCTGCATGTATTTTGGGGGTGCGCAGAGAGTTACACACGCGACAGGCCTTGTGCGAGCATGGTACGTGTATTACTGGGGTACGCGGGGAGTTTCACACGCGATAGGCCTTGTGTGAGTGTGGTACGTGTATTACTGGGTTATGTGGGGAGTTTCACACGCGATAGGCCTTGTGCAAGCGTGGTACATGTATTACTGGGGTACGCAGGGAGTTTCACACGCGACAGGCCTTGTGGAGCGTGGTATGTGTATTTTGGGGGTGTGCGGGGAGTTACACATGCGACAGGCCTTGTGCGAGTGTGGTTTGTCTATTACTGGGGTACGCAGGGAGTCACACACGCGATAGGCCTTGGGCGAGCAGGGTACGTGTATTTTGGGGGTGTGCAGGGAGTTACACATGCGACAGGCCTTGTGCGAGCGTGGTACATGTATTACTGGGGTAAGCGGGGAGTTTCACACGCGATAGGCCTTGTGTGAGCATGGTACGTGTATTACTGGGGTACGCGGGGAGTCTCACACGCGAATTGTCAGTGTGCATCCTCCCGGGTGTGCCCCCTCCCCAGGCCCTGCAAGCAGTCGACACCACAAGGGACTACCCTACACCCCTGGCTATGCCCTGCAGGCAGACCATCCACCCTGGGCATGCCCCGCAGGCAGCCCACATGGCACCATGCACTCGTGAGCCCCAACACATGTCCCACCCACCATTGACGTGCACCTGCCAGCAGGCCCCGGCTCATGTCCCCCTGCACCCCCACCCACCCAGCATTGATGGGCACCTGCCAGCAGGCCCCAACACATGTCCCCCTGCAACCCCACCCACCCAGCATTGATGGGCACCTGCCAGCAGGCCCGGACACATGTCCCCTTGCACCCCCACCCACCCAGCATTGACGGGCACCTGCCAGCAGGCCCTGACACATGTCCCCCTGCACCCCCACCCACCTAGCATTGACAGGCACCTGCCAGCAGGCCCCGACACATGTCCCCCCCCAACACGTCATCAACATCCACAATCATGGCCCTTATGGCCACCCAAATCCCACCCCACGCCACCCCAGTCCAAACCCCCAACCAAGTATTCCATCCATCCCACATTGAAATCCCCATTACATGAAACATCCCAAATGGCAAGTATGCACATCAATACATGTCCGTCACACATACACAATGGGTGCAAGTGAATGCGAAAACCCACATCGTGACATGCATGAAACCAATGAGAGAATACCACACAATTGAAGTATGAAACCAAAATGTATTAAATGAAAAATCAATGGAATAAAAGAAAATCACACAAGAGAAAAAGATAACAAAAAAAAGGCTGGATGTCCCAAAAAATATTCAAAAAAATATATCAATGCAGAATCCAAATAAAATCAAATGAAAATGGCTCCAAAGTGTCCGTCCATCAAACCAAATCCAAAGGATGAAAAAAGAAAAATCCATTGCTCGATGGGAAAAAAAAAATAGAGGTCAAATCCAGTCTTCAACTATATACTATTTACAAATCCAGGGTCCATGAGCCCAACAAATCAAAGGAAACCTACAAAAAAAACACTACCTAATAACTAACTATATACAAAAAGGTGGGGCATAGTCCATGCGCCCCAAAAGAAAAAAAAAATATAAAGGAAACCTAACACTAATCAACTATATACAATGGCGGTGGCCAAATCCTACGGCTCACTCTGTGATGTTCCAGGCCAGGGCATCATCGAACTCCTTGTCGATGTCCCGGAGGCGGGCCTCTCCCCTGTCCCCGAGGTCTCGCAGGGATGCAGTCATGGGCTGTTCCAACTCCCTGCGAGTTGCCTCTAGTCACTCAGCCCGCCACAACGCCCTTCGCATGGAGTACTCCGCGCTGACCATAGTGAGCTGTGCCTCTTCCGCCCGCCGCCGCTCTGCATCTATCCGCTGGCACAACCACTGCCACACGGAAGACACTCCCATTCCAGGGTCCTCCTGCCCTCCGGCCGATGCCTGGCCCTCTGATGTTGATGGCCCCGAGCCATCATCGCTCCCACCTTGAGCCTGCTGCTGCCGTCCATGTGCCCTGCCCGATGATGCCGGCACATCCTTCACCTGCTGGTCTCCAGTTGGTGGGGTGTCCACCCCTGCTGGAACTCCAACACCCGATTGTGGCAGGGATGTGATCTCCACCAAGCTGGCTGTGTTGGTCGGGACAGGTGCACAGGGGGCCCTGGTGGAATCTGGGCCGGAAGACGGCACGGAGAACGATTGGCGCATAGTCTGCACAGAGGAGGAGAAGGCCGCCAGAGTGTCCGACACATGTAGGAACCCTCTGACCATGGTCCCTCCCAACTGGGCCACGTTGGCACGCAGCTCTTCGCAATGACGTGCGTGGTCCCCCCAGGAAGCACGCACGTCATCACGAAAGTCACACGTGCGCAACGTGACACCAATCAGGACGGACTCCATACGGTCACGGGTCTCCTCCTCCGCAGGTAGTGGAGTGCCAGATGACGTGGGCCTCCCCCCTACCTGCGGACGGGCTTGGGACAGGGCATCCCTGCTGGTGCATGGTGTTGCAGTCACAGGTTCAGGGACAGTGACATGCACAGACCCCTCCGCGGTGATCTGTGCTGCTTCCTGCCCCTGGCCCTGGACTGCACCACTTGCACCAGTGTTACCACCCCCACCAGGCCCCATGTGCAGCTCAGTAGCGGCCTCCTCCTCCTCTGTGTACACCAACAACCTGGATGGCTCTGCACCATCTTCCGCCATTGCAAGCCCCTGTGGGAGCTCACCCGCCCCTTCTGCTGCAGCCATAGTGGCAGATGCGGCACCAGTCCCCTCGCTCCTGGATGATGGTAAATCCTTGGAGGGTGGCTGGGCCTTGCGTTGCCGGCCGGTGGAGGCATCCCCGCTGCTTTGCTCCACAGCGCCGTCTCCGCCCTCTTCTTCACTCGACGCTATGTAGAGGGAGACATAGAACACAAGCATCAGGGTACTGTACAATAGTCCCAAAGACAGGAAGCAATAGCACATGAGTGGCTCTGTCAAACATCACTTCCATCATGTCCCTCCACAACACATGGGTCAATGCAGGCAACACACATGCAGAAACAGGCACGGCGCATGCAATCAACATTTGCATCCATGTCCAAGGTCCTCTATTAACATACAATGTTGTCTTTAAACTCACATGCATCATGGGTCATACTGATCCAATGCACACACATCACTGGAGGCTCATCCATCTGGCTTCATACACCACAGACACAGTGGATACAAGGATGACTAGACTGCATCAGAGATTCAACACATCGTCACGGACATGTGTCATGCATCCATGTTGTTTCAAAGTCACACACACACACTACTCAGACACACAGACATGTACACCATACATGTCCATGACAGCAGCACCCATCTCTCACACCCCATCCATGTCCAAGAACAGAGAAAGGCATGGATTCATGTGTGCATTCCGCATGCTGCTCCGCATGTTGCATTGTAACACATGCACCATCCATGTGGTTTACGCATGACTGGTCTGACATGCAGAACCATGATGTGCCTGCACCCACACATCCATACATAGCCTATGTCACACATACAGGCAAGTAGATGACTACCAGCACACTGCTACATGCCCTTTTTCACACAGCAATGCATGGCCACTTACTGCTCAACTCCAGACAGGTCTTTCTCTGAAGGATCTGGACGTGGAGCGTTGGGCTTATGCATTCCAGGACCCTCGTCTGGATGTTGGTCAGGCAGACCCGGCACCCCTCTGCATCCTCTGCCTTCAAGAGGCGCCGGGCCTTGCTGAGGGTCCTGGACCTAAAGTCCTCATAGCGACTGCATAAAATATTCAACACATCGTCACAGACATGTGTCATGCATCCATGTTGTTTCAAAGTCACACACACACTACTCAGACACACAGACATGTACACCATACATGTCCATGACAGCAGCACCCATCTCTCACACCCCATCCATGTCCAAGAACAGAGAAAGGCATGGATTCATGTGTGCATTCCGCATGCTGCTCCGCATGTTGCATTGTAACACATGCACCATCCATGTGGTTCACGCATGACTGGTCTGACATGCAGCACCATGATGTGCCTGCACCCACACATCCATACATAGCCTATGTCACACATACAGGCAAGTAGATGACTACCAGCACACTGCTACATGCCCTTTTTCACACAGCAATGCATGGCCACTTACTGCTCAACTCCAGACGGGTCTTTCTCTGAAGGATCTGGATGTGGATCGTTGGGCTTATGCATTCCAGGACCCTCGTCTGGATGTTGGTCAGGCAGACCCGGCACCCCTCTGCATCCTCTGCCTTCAAGAGGCGCCGGGCCTTGCTGAGGGTCCTGGACCTAAAGTCCTCCCAGCGATTCCGGACGTGTTGCATGTCGCGGGCTGCCACCCACTCCACGTTGATTGCAGCCACGATGTCCTTCCAGATCCTCTTCCGTCCTTCATAGTTGGCACGTGAACTTCCAAAGAGGGCATCATAATGCCCCAGGACTTGCTCCACCAGGATGCCAACTTCTTTGTCACTGAAGCTGGCAGCCCTCTGCCTCTCTGCTGGGGGGTTGCCACTGGTGCCAGATGGTGTTGTGTTGGACATGTCAACCCCCGGGGCAGGTGTGGTGGGAAACTGGGTCCTGGGGCTGGGCTGTAGAGCGATGGTATACCAGTCGGGAGTCTTCTGTTCCAGCAGGGGTGGTCACAGCAACTAGACCCCTGCAGATGGCTGACGTGCAGGCACCAAATAGCAGGGCACTGGCCAGCAGACAGGCAGGCAGCAGCATATTACAGGTGGGAGCGTGCTCAGGGCTCTGGGGGGCAGGAAAATGCGTTATGAGCAGGAGCGTGGTCTTCCATGTGTTGTCGAGTGGCCAGCTTGATACGGAGTGATTTGGAATGTGAAAAAACTGCACGTCAGCGTCTAATTCGAGGAAAGGCCCCTAGCGCATTAGCGCGTCTGTGACCTTATGCGCGCAGGCGTTTCCCTCGTGCCGGTGCATGTTGATTCAGCACGTGAAGAAACAGCACGTACGCGTGTTAATGCGTGTAATTGGAGGAAAGGCCCTTAGCGCATACACGTGTAAGTGACATTGCACGTGTGGGCTGGTTTAAAAGGTACGCGTAGAACGCCATTTTCTTGTACATGCTTTTTGTGGGGAGCGAGCGGGTGATTCTTGTACTTCTTGTCGGTTCACATGCGATTACTTCACAACGGTTCCAGATCATACTCCTTTTATACTCAGACAGAGTTCTATTCTTTTGGCGGGGGTGTTGCGCGTCTTTTCAACATTCTTTTTCCAGGCAGACGGTGAGTCGCGCTCGTATTGTACAACTGTGGTTGCCCCCGTGTGTTGCGTACCCATTCAGAGGTCATTGTAGCCAGCGTGTAGCACGCATACGCTCATTTTTGTGTTTCTGGGTGCCACAGCGTACTGCATGTTCTTTATTCCACGCACGTGGGCTACCAGGGGTTGCATGCATGTTAAAATTTAGTTTTCGGGGTGCCTGAGCATTGCGTGACCCGTCATCTTCCCCCAGGGATCACAGACAGCCTTCCTAGAGTACTACGGTATGTATTCCATCTAGTACCCTACCCCTTTCACCACAAATGCCCAGGACAATTGTTTACTGGACCTCCCATTTGCACAAGAACATCAGTGCCATGGTTGGGAGGCGACCAAGTGGTAAGGGAGGCAAAGGTGGCCGACCTGAAAGAGGTGGGTGCGGTAGGGGACATGTCCAGGATGTGCAGGGTGGCCCAAGAGGCCAGTGTGTGGAGGTCCAATCAGGGACACATATGCCCCCCCCAATGGGTCGTGAAGATGCAGCTGATACCATCGCAGCTCAGGCCTTGTTACCCCCCCCCATATTGTCAACTGAAACAGCACAGGATGATTCCCAGGCTGGCATCCGTGTCACCAAGTCAAAGCCACGTGTGGCGGTGAAAGTTGCTGTCACCAGGCCTCGTGGATCTGGGGCAGCAATGTTATCTGCTGCCCCAAGTAGCCAGGGTGAGGAGGCTGCAGAGGTAGCTGCACCTCAATCCACCCCAGCTCCGAGTCACCCATCCGGGACAGTGTTGGTCCAAGTCCATCACACCGAGGTTGGTCCTGCCAACATCACCCAGCAGCCAATGCCTGCAGTGAGAACTTTGGTCATCGTGCCTTTAGCTACTTCCAGTGCCCAGTCCACCTGCGCTTCTGCCCCTACCAACCAGAGTGGCGTGAGCCACTCAGGGTCTGCACCACCTCTCAAGAGGAAGAAGGAGACCTACCAGATCTTGAAGCAATGTCCGGTGAGTGTCCATGCACGTGTGTGCAATCCATGTGTATGTTGCTTGGGTGATGTGTTCTGATTGAGTGCCAGGTTGTCGAACGGGAAATCATATTGTGCCTCCTATACTGTATGAATATATGTATATTGGCCTACGCCAAGCTGCTTACAAGTCACTTACGAGGAAATCTGCGGTGCAAGGTCTTGACCTTAGATCTGAGTAAGCCGCCATTTTAGGTCTATCCGCCATTTTAGATTCTCTCTCTAAAGTCACCCAGTGTTCTAAGACGGTGGATAGTGTCATTCCGAATGTAACATGGCCGTCTTGACCTCTGTGTATAAGCTAATATGTAACCTGCCTGCAGGCCACATGTTAGGGTCATGAACTGAGACCTTGTCCTTCGCTGACCTGTGTGTAGAGGATTACCTGTGTCAACTAAGCTAATCCGCGAGCACATGTTGAACACAATATATTCAAATACTGAAATGTGAACGCTTGTTTAACTATATTGTACAGAAATGTATGAGAAGGCTTAACGAGGAATCCTAAAACATACTGTCGCCATTGTGACTTGTTGATAAATGTATTAAAGGTAAACCCTAAATGAATAGATACATGAACTCGGCACGAACCCTAGATCCGTGATGTATTAACTTGTATTAACTTGTAGGTGGGCTGAACATCATGTTATGGACTGTATAAAAGGCACGACTATTCTAATATACAGCCCCACTCACTGAGCACACCGAACCGAGCTGGAGTTCGCTGTGTTGTACTGAGGGCCATGTCAAGGGTTTTGACCCATGTTGAATCCTTAGACTGGGTAGATGTGGGGATGAGCTGTCGCCGCCCATTATTCTATCCCAGAACAAACTAAATCAATAGACTGGGTGGATGTGGGGATGAGCTGTCGCCGCCCACATTCACGCCAGAATCCAGGAGAACTGTGCAGTTGGCACAAGACCACTCCAAAGATACAAACTTCTTGTGGGGGGTTCCACATCACCACTCTACTGTAAGGATGCCATCAAAACAATGTTAAGCAAGGGTCCTATACTATCAAGCAAAAGACCACTCTATTGAAATGCAGTAATTCAAGACAGATCCCAAAAATTGATGCTATACCGGTACTCACCACTATCAGAAAGCCGGCGTTTTAAAACCACCAGACTTTTGTGTAAAACTGAACAGAGGAACCCAAACCAGGCCAAGGAAAGACTTGCTAAGAGGTGCACACAATGTAAAACTATATTCTGAAATGACTTGAAGGAAGTAATTATTTAATGTATATGTAAAAATTGTAAGTTTGATTTAAACTGGGAACTAAAGTGACATTTAGCTGAATTCTGCCTGACAACTACCCCCGACAGGAGAAACCTGCTCAGCCACTCTTCCCAGGCCTAGCTGCATCCTGCTTCCCCACCAAAAGGAGTTGACACCTCTCTGATTAGATTAGGGGAGGGGCACCTGCAGGAGGTTGCACAAAGCCTTGTCCTGGACTCAGGCAAATGTTATATTGGGGGGGCCGTAAAGTGGCTTCCTCTTGGGAGAATTGGGAGGAGAAGTGCCTCTGGGAGCCTCCCGAGCTGGAGGCGGGGGCAGACAGAAGCTTCCCCCATGTGCTTTGGAACCTAAACCACACCCATCTGGGCCAGAGCATAATTTAAAAAAGATAGATAACTCATAGTGCGGACTTGTCAGAATTATATAAGTAATATCATTATTCATGTGATTTTTCTGTGCACGTTTTCAAGAGGTGTTAGGACCCTGTGGTGTATGCTGGGGGGTTGCTAGCGGAAAATAGGGTCTTACTCCAAATGTCTGCATGTTAAAAATCTGACACTTCATCAATTAATGTCCATACTCCTTGCGCACATGTGTGTAATTTTTGGTAAATGTCCGATATTGGTAAACCAGTCAAAAAGCGCAAAATGTTGTCATTTTTTAATGCAAGCCCCCAGGAAGATCAGAGGCGGACAAGCATGGACCATAAGGAATATATAATGTGTACATGTAATTTCAACAAATTGTGTATCTGGGAAATATGTATTTGAATCAAATATAGATTTGTGGGCAAATTGACCAGGGAGGATCCTCTGACCCATAAACAGACCTCATCATGATGACAATCCATTTCCTTCCCCCAATCATAGGAGAGGGGAGAATTGGGCCAATGACAAGTAGAGAGGGCCAGGCTTAGCTAGGCCCAGGCACACACACATTTTCAAAACACATAAAAAGAGACTGCTGGGACAGGTAGAGACATTCAATTCCATTTGCTGCAGAGCATGCTGACCGACGACTTCACATCCAGAGATCCAACACTTAGACTTCCAAGGTAAACAGAGACTACAGAACTTTGAACCAAGAAGGCCCACTGCAAGCAAAAGTATTTGTCAGCAGGCCTCAAAATCTTTTGCAAACTATTCAACAGCCGGGAGAGCTGTTTGAATTCTTTGCCAAGAACTTTTGCCGGAACCGCAGACCAGACCCAGACCGCTGTGAGCAGAACCAGAGATCCGGATCGCTGTGAGCAGAACCGGTGCCTGATCGACCCGCCGAGCAGAGGGAACCGCCGCTGGACATGTTGACCAGATCCGTGACAAGGCCCATTCATTTCAAAATTAGGAGTGAGTATCCGCCAGAACTGTGCAGAACCCAATCTCTTAGTTAAAATAATCTAATCCAAACTATTTTAACCTAAGTAGAACTGCCTCCTAGAAATCGTGTCATCTGTCATTCTACAGCTGCGAGGTGTCCTAGGAATGAGATTTAACTTTGCTCTGAAAGCTTAGAATCTAGGCTTTCCAACAAGCCTAGAATCGACTTCCTACTCCTTATACTTTTACCGCAATCATGATTTACGCACTCGCGAAATTTACAGCGATTTGCTATTTTTGCTCAATTTCTCCACTTGTCAAAATAGCAGCTCCATTCTTTCCTTTGTTAAAATCCGTTTGCAACCTGGTAATAACTCATAGAGCATTGCTAAAGTGAGCCTGAACTAATACCAACAAGCATCTCTCACTCACCCTGAATCTCTAGAGGGAATTATAATCAGTTAGCACATTTTCCCATCCATTGCCATCACATTTAAAAGCATTTTGGGCCTGTGTTTCAAACTTCTACCTGTTTCCTCTAAGCTTGCTGGGGGGGAACTGAATTCCGTATTGTATTTGATTGTATTCCTGAAGACTGTGTGTGTTACTTCCATCTCCTTGCATTGCATATAGGGGGGGTGAATTGCCACCAGGGGAAAAGTGAACATATTATCTCTTGTGAAACCATATCAGTTTATTTTCTGTACTGCATTTATTCCACCTTGCATTTCCTTGAAACCATAAAGCATTTCAGCCACCTCATCCTCTATCCTACTTCTAAGAAACCAAATCAGTTTACCAGTAGAACATTATCCATTGTTGATCACTGTCATATTTTAAGGGTGATATCCAATATTAATTTATTATAAAAGTGTGATAGATATATATTGTTATATTTCTCAAATAAACCTTTTAAATTTGCAAAACAGACCTACTTCTTGGCTCAGTGGGGTCAGGGGGATTCTAGGAGAGGGGTGTTATATAAGGGTTGTCATCCAGAGTACATGAACTGGACCTAAAAATATATCAATAAGGGTTTCCCTCAGCATCCCTGACTAGGCATTGAGTTAGCTGTAGTGTTGAAGTAAGGCCGCTTAACGAAGTGGGGGCTCGTAGCCGGAGATTCTGGGTTAGATCTATCACTTTTGCAGATTAATACAGTGTGCTAACTGACAGGAGACATACATCCGGTCGGATCACCACGCTGTGTTACGCTGTAAAGCACTCCTCAAAGGAACGCTCTAAGGAAACGGTCTGTTTTGCAAAAATAAAATACAAACTTCTGTAAGTCAGGAAGGAACTAAAATTCCAGAATGACGACACTGGTAGACATCAAAATAGCCAGAGAGCACTTCTTACATAAGCTATTTGTGAGAGGTGAGTGGACTCATCAGGACCAAACGGTCTGGTTGCAGGCAATCGCGCAACAGGTCACTGAAACAGGGTCAGATACATGGAGAGATCAGGGTCCCCTACATGTGGCCCTGAGTGAACTATATATGGCCCCTAAAGCCAAAGATGAACATAATAAGATTGCCAGGATAACGGCATATTTGTACCTATATATGGGAGCCATGCAGGACAAATGTGCTGAAGGCCAATATCTGGCAAATAGGCAACAGATGGCGTTAGAGAAGGCACAATCTGATCTGGACTGTTCTGAACAGAGGCTGCTCAGGAGCCAGGAGTCAGAAAAGGACAGCAGACAGTACATCAATAAAATAAAGGAGGATATGGATGTGCTGCAACAGGAAAAGGCGGACCAGGATACCAGATTTCTGGCCTTGCAGAAGGAGTACAAGAAGGTTTGGACTCCCTACTGCAGAGCCAGAAAAAGCTGGAGCAACAGTTAGATTTCAATAGGGCATGTGCTGAGCAGGTAGTCACCCTGCAAAGCCACCTAGATAGGGAGAAGGCAGAGAGCAATAAACTGATTTTGAAAGACCTGAATACCCAGGCAGAGTTTGACCAGGAGCGCCAAAAAGCTGGTGCCTTCCAAAGGCAAAGGGACGACCTGGCGGCACAGATGCAGGATCTTAGTCAGGAAAGGGATACCTTAGGCCAGGAAGTCTGCCACTTAAAAAGGAAAATGGAAGAAAATCACCTGGCCCTCCAGGGACTGGGTGACCTCCAAAAAGAACACCAGAACTTGTTAGAGCACACCAGGAGGGTGGAGAATGCTCTTGCAAGAAAAGAGCAGGCCAATAGGGACACAGCTCAGCAGGTAACCCTCCTGCAGCAAAGACTGGCCCAGTAATCCAGGACCAATCAGGAGGCACAGCGAGAGAATGAGGCTCTCTGCCAGCACAATGATAGGCTCCAGCAACAGGTAGCGATGCAGGAGAGACTGATAGAGTCTAGTAAGGCCTTAACTGAGGAACTGAAAGAGCAGGCTTTTGCATTGCAACAGGGAACAGGGGCGGATAGAGATGAGGTTCGCTGGGAAAGAGAAACTCCTGAGCATAACCTCATGAGCCCTAGTACCAGAGGCCTTCATCTCTCCCAGTCCCTGGACTCTGCCACCCCCATGTCCCCTCGCGCACATGAGCCCAGGGCCACGGAGATGGCAAATTACTATCCAACTAGAAGTATGGGGCTCATAGGCTAGTACCTCCCAGGAACGGATGGGCGGGCATCCGGGTATGGGCACCCAAGCACAGTGCAATTTAGTGGGGAACCCCAGGAGAGTAGGCCCATTAAGGGCATCCTGAAAACCTCTGCCCAGTTAGGTCAGTGAGGGGGGTACCCATCAAATCCTGGCAGCAAGGAGGGATCTGAAGACTCCTCTGAGCATTACAGGACACAGGAGACCAGGTCCCAACATTCTGCCAGCCATTCCCAGGCTCGCAGAATCCGGGAAAACCTGGAAGATCAGACGGGCACCTCTGGGAGCAGTGCTTCTGAGTCAGAGGATGAATGGACCAGGGTTACCCGAACCAAAAAGGCCAATAAGGCAAAAAGGGCCTTGCTTAAGGACCCATTGAAACAAATAAAGGCAATAAGGAGTGTCATCACGCCTTATCATAAGAACGCCAAGTATTCTGTTTGGGAACACTTGGAGCTCTATGAGCAAATGATGGAGACTTTCCATTTCAAGGACAGCAGTAGCTGCATCCAGTACGTCAAATGGACCTTCTCACCAGAATACTCCAGTTTCTTTGCAGGGCTGGAGGATCAAAACCATTCAAGGTGGTCCACATACAGGGCGGCCATCTTGAAATATTTTTCTGTGCACAGAAATCCTCAAGAGGCTCGCAAGGCAGCCTACAATTTGCAATGTGGGGAGGATCAGGCCCCACAAGAGTTTGTGCAAGAATTAAAGCGTGCTTTTGCACAGACCACCAGATGGGTGCGCACGGACAGCAGAGAATTTGTCAATACTTTTTTTCCATGCTTTGCCCAAATACATCATGACCCAGCTAGTGAGAGATTTTCACGAGAAGAGGTCACTAGACTGGGTCATTGAACAGACTACCCGGATCTATGAGGTGCAGAAGCCCATAGAAAATCAAAGTAATGCGCAGAAAAACCCCAAAACCAACAGCACCCCTGCTGCTGCCATGGTGGCGGAGGTAAAGGTTGCCCCCGTTTTAGATTTGGAGATGGGGGGGCCTAAAAACCTGCCTGCACCAAATAATTCACAGCCCAGAAGGCTCTCGGGCCAGTCACAGACAGGGAGTCGAGGAGGTAGTCCCACAAATGGGGTCCTTCGCTCCCCTGATTATGTAAGTCCCCGCTACAAGGGAAACCGACCCATCCTGGGTTATGTGTGGACTCCTCCAGCCCAAGGGGGGGGGTCCAGCCAAGCACCTGACCCAGGAAACTTCCCTCCTAACGTCCCCCAGGAGGGCAGAAATTCACCGAATCCAGGGCAGAACTTTTTCCACAGGTATCCACCCAATTTCCAGCCCCAAAATCATCCATCCTTCTTTCCCCAATTCCCTGAGCCCAGACAACCTAATCCAGGAGAGGGGAGGCCAAGGGTGGAGGGGTACCAAAATCTTCCGAATCCGGGGTATTACCAGAGAAGGGATAGCTACCCTTCCCGGATCAGCCCAGGGGAGAAAATAGAGCCCTGTGTCAGCCTGAGCGGGTTTCACAACTTGAGCGCCAGGTCCAAAATATGGCACGAGATCTGGGTCACATACGGAGGGCTCAACAGAACCCTCAGATGAGCATGCCACCGCAGAATGCCCCAAACTCTGGACCTGGTGCTCCAGAACAATGACGGGGCTGCATCCCGATAACCCACCGGTTCCCAGGGAGGAGGCACAAGGGGAAGGGGGGTGCAAAGCCTTGGAGGAAGCTTCCTTCCCAACTTGTAAACAGCCCCTGGAAAACCAGGAACCGGAAACAAAATCTCCTGCCCCTGAAAGCCTGCCTCCCAAGGAGCAGAGGGGGGGTAGGAGAAACAAAGGACCCAAACAGACCCACTTTGTGGAGGAGGTACAGATCTTCCAATTTGAGGGAAAGGAATCCTCAGAGGATCCTGGGAAAAGGATCTTCTCCTTTAGAGATGGGGGAACTCCTCCCAAAGAAAAATGGGTCCCAAGGGATTCCAATCCAGACTGGGGAGATATGGAGACTGAGCTACCGCCGCCCATCATCTCATCCCAGAACCCACAATACCGAAATCCCCTGGTTCAAACCCATCCTGGTGACTGCCTCCAAAAAGGGGGTGCAGCCCAGAACCGGAACCAGGGGAACCCACAATGGCTCTGATCTCCAGTTGCCAACTTTTTCTTTCAGATTCCCAAGACGCTCCACAGAATTCTGCCCAAATCTCTTCTCTCGCCATGTCAAAAACAAGAAAGCTAGCCCACCAGTTGTCCAAAAATGTGCATTATCTGTGCCCCCTTGAGGAGAAGGAGGGAAGATATTATTCCCCGGTACAAGTACAGGGGCAGGGTACAATTTCGGGACTGGTGGACACTGGATCCCAAGCTACCCTTCTGTCCAAAAGGGCCTTTGATGAACTAAATGCATGAAGGGGGGAGAATTACCGCATTCCTCTCACCTCTCTTCCTGGACAACTGCAGAACTTTGACGGGAAGGAAATTCCTGTCGAGGGGACTGCAGATTTGGACATCAAAATTGGGCGACACAAGGTGAAACACCCGGTCATAGTAGTGACTCCAGAGGGCACCCCTTGTTTACTAGGGAATGACCTCCTGAGAAGGTTTTCACCCCTAATAGATTGCGTAAACAAGGTCCTCTGGACCCAGACTAGCCGACCAATAAAATTAAAACAGAGCGTCAACCATGTTAGTTTAAACGGCACCTGCCACATGGTTGAACAAAAATCTGACCAAGTAGAATTTCACTTCCAGAACAACCAAATTCCAGACGTGACAGTAATAGCAGTAGGACAACAGACTGGTGATGGGGGGTCCTCTCTATTTCTGAAAATCAACCTTCCTTCCAGTTTAAGGTGGTATTCCACACTGGAAGGAAACACCCTGAAATTCTTTACTAATCCACAATCAGAAACTCCCACTCCGATAGTCCAGAAAGATGTGAAATCAGCTCAGAGCCTGGCTGATATTCAGCAAATTGGAGAGCAGTTGTTCATCCCTGTTCAGTTAAATGATGGGAAGGACTCTGTTCTCGCTCGAGTGTGTGTGAACAACGGTAAGAGCTTCATCAGCAAAGCCATGTTCCGCCAACTCCCAAAAGATCCAGCCATTCCCACATTCAAAATGGTAGACAAATGGGAAATGGACCTGGAAGCACCTAATTCCAAACATCTCCTGCCAAGCAGGTGTATGCTCAAAATCTCCATTGGCAACAAGAGCATAGTCCATAATTGTTGGGTCGTGCGAGACGTCACTGCCGCCTTTTACTTAGGCAGTGACATTCTAAATTGCTTTGCCATTAGTTTGGACCTAATAAACTTCAAAGCTTGGTCCCGATTAGCGGATAATCCCATGGGCTTTGATGATCCAGAAAAAGCATTTAGGTCATCTCAATTGCTACCTTATGCAGTTGAAATTCAGATCAAAGAGGAAGTCACCATCCCAGAAAGGACCCGACAATTCTCCCTGGAAGTGAAAGTTAAAAGGGAAAAAAATTGAAAAACCCTGATGCTTATATACATCTAAATGCTTCTCTCCAACAGCAAGGGTTGGGGGTAAACCCAACACCATTAGTCAACATAGAACATGACACCATTCCAATAGAGGTGGATAACAGCGACTTAAAGGGTATTACTGTAGCCGCAGGCACCATTATCGGAATGGCGTTTGATGACCGACATTTTTCCATTGATCTAGGAAATGAACTGTTAGGACCAATCCCCAAGGACTGTTTTGACAGTGACAGTGAGGACAACATAACACCAGACAGGATTTTCAACCGGCGTGGGGGGAACCTCCTGGTGTACACTTCTTGCCCTTATGGTAAGGAAGATGTGACTTGTGACTTCAGGAGGGATGAGGTGATTTTCCAGGTCCATGAGGGCTGCCTTTCCCACCTGAAGCCTCCAGTCCAAATCAGCACTCTGATCAGGGACTTCTCCACCCAGCTGGAGGAGGCCGCTGAGATAGCCAAACCAGAAGTCTTTCCCGGCTTCAGGCAGATGGTGGAAGAGAGGGTTAACCTAGCTGATGCCTGCGTGACTCTGGAACAGAAGCAAAAGTTGAAACAAGTTTTCTTGGTTTTCCAAGATCTCTTTGCGGTAGACACATATGACTGTGGTCGCACCGACATCCACACCACAACAATTCCCACGGACCCTGGAATGACTCCAGTGTTTGTTAAGCAATATCGTTTGCCTCTCACATCCATGGTGTCCCTTACTGAAATAATTAAGAACCTTGAGTCCCGGGGAATAATCCGTCCAGTACACAGCACCTTCAATAATCTGGTGCTGGGAATATTGAAGCCAAACAGCCAGTGGAGACTCTGCGCCGACCTTAGGGAGCTCAACAAACGGGTCCATACTTCCCGATGGCCTCTGCCCTACATTGACCAAGGGCTGGCCCAGATTCAAGGGTCACAGGTATTCACAGCAATAGACCTGACCAATGGATACTGGACCATGCCTGTCAGTAGGGAGGACCAATACAAACTGGCTTTTACCTTTGGGGGCCAGCAGTACACATGGACCCGGATTCCCTTCGGATACCTCAACTCCGGCAATGAATTCAACATTTTCCTACATAAGGCCATGCCCGACCTGGGTGCGAGGGGTAACCTGGCTTATGTATATGATGTCCTCATTAAAAGTTCATCTGTGGAGGAACACATAGCGGAGATCCGTTATGTTCTGACACAGTTGAGGGCCGCCGGAGCAAAACTTTCCTTTCAGAAATCACAGTGGTGTAGAACCCGTGTTAATTTCTTAGGGCATGAGATTACTCCTCAGGGTCTATGTCCCCAGGAAAAGAAAGTGGAAGCACTCCAGAAACTAAAGGATCCCACAACTCTGCCTGAACTAAGGAGCCTCCTTGGACTGACTAATTACAGCAGAAAGTTCATTGAGGGCTACACAGAGATCACCAGACCCCTGATTCATCTCTTGAAGGCGGGGGTCAAGTGGGAATGGGGTCCAGAACAATCCGAGGCAGTAAGAGAAGCCTCTCACAAGCCCCTTGCCTAGCTTACCCTGTCAGAAACAAGGAGTTCTTCCTGGAGACAGGGTTCTCTAATAGGTGCTTGGCGGCAGTATTATACCAAAAGCATGACAAGGTCAATAAAGTAATCTCCTCTTTATCCTCTGTGGAGGAAAAATTCAACGATTGTGAGAAGGCACTCCTGGCAACGGTGTGGGCATTGAAGAATTACCGCCCGTTCATCCAGGGGGAACACATCATAGTGGAGACTCCACACCAGCCTCTGCAATACCTCCAAAGTGACAGAATCCGGGCCGGAAATGTGAGTAATTCCCAAATTACTTCCTGGATTCTGTCAATGCAAGGCTTTCCTGTGGAGGTCAGATATGGCCAAAACAAGAAGAGTCCCCTCGCGCAAGGTCTGGCTGACTTGCATGATTGTGCCAGAGAAAACGGTCTTGAGGACGAAAGTCTAAAAATCAAGGACAACATGGAGGCATACCTTAATTCCCCCCACAAAGTCTTTGAAGAAGACAAGTGTGAGGGAATGCCCACTGTCTATGTGGATGGATGCTCTTACCATGTTGACAACAATGGGGGGAAAGAACTGGTGGCCGGCGTAGGGAATGCATGGGTGAAGGAGTTTCCTGAACCCTCCGCTGGGTGCAAAATTGGTCCCCGAAGTAGTCAGGTGGCAGAATTGATGGCTGTGCATCAGGCCATCCTCACTGCTGTCCAACATCAACTCCACGAACTGGTCATAATCACAGATTCGGATTATGTACGGAACGGGTTCGTGGAGCACCTGGTTAACTGGAAATCCAGAGGCATGTTATGTGCTAATAACAAACCCCTGAAACATGGGAAGTTAATCCAAAATATTGATGATCTGGTCACATCGAATGGGATGACCATCTACTGGAAAAAGATCAAGGGGCATTCCAAAGTAGAGGAACCAGACAAAACTGGAAATGACTTAGCTGATCAGCTGGCCAAAACTGGGGCCATCCAAGGGGATCTAATAGAGATTGAGTCCCTGTTGGGGGAAATCCAGGTCACTGCTATCACTAGGTCCCAGACAAATGCTCACAATGATCTTTCAACTGCACAATGGAGTAAGGAGACCCCTGATGCTGATTTGATTACAGCTCAGAAGGGAGATCCAATAATTGGTAAGTTTTACCAACACATTGAGGACCCTGAGAACTTTCCCCTGACGGATACCGATTACATTTGGAAAGAGGACCTAAGAGTGTTGATGAAATGTCCAAAAAGGTTCCGAATCCAAGACGGTTTTTTGGTAAGGAAATGATCATGGGTGGTTCCTACCTCATTCCGAAGCCTGATGTTAAGTCACGCCCATGATGCGGCCACCGCCGGTCATATGGGGTTTCACACAACACTTGAGATCTTAAGAGAGATTGCATACTGGCCACACATGGGGCAGGACCTCGACCAATACTTGAAGGGGTGTCTTGAGTGTGCACAGTTTCAGCCGTCATCCCTCACACACCGTGCGCCTCTCCAAAAGAGGGGGATGACACTGCCATGGTCATATTTGCAAATCGACTTTGTAGGCCCTGTAATTCGCTCGTCTAGAGGAAACAAGTACATGTTGACCGTCACATGCTTGTTTACCAAGTGGGTGGAATGTCTCCCGGCCCCAAACTGCAAGGCAGAAACAGCAGCTGCCCTGATGATTAACCACATCTTTTCCCGTTTTGGTCTACCTCAAAGGATGGAGTCAGACAGAGGTAGCCATTTCACCAGTGAAGTAATGACAAAGATTTGGGAGATACTGGGGGTTAAAAGGAAGCTACACATTGCTTACAGGCCAGCTTCTTCTGGAGCAGTAGAGAGATACAACGGAACCATTGTGAGCATATTAAAAAAGTTTGTGGCAGATTCTGGGCCAAGTTGGGATATCCGACTACCTCTGGTCCTAGTGGCCATCAGATCTACGCCTTCATCTGCAACTAAAATGTCACAGTTCGAGTTGTTGACCGGATGCCAGATGGTGCTTCCCCAGCATTTGCTCTACAGAGCCCAAGAGCAAACATTGATAAATGCCTCCACAACTCATGAGTATGTGGAGAATTTGAGGAAACACCTCCAACATGCTTTTGCGTATGCTCAGCGGAATCTAGAAAGATCAGCTGATAGCATGAAAACCCACTACGACTTGAAAACCACCAGGAAGGAATATACTGTGGGGGACCGGGTGTATCTATACAATTTCCAAAGGAACCAGGCCAAACAGCAAAAATGTTTGCCTACATGGAAGGGACCGTTTGAAATTATAGACAAGATCTCCCCTGTAGCGTACAAGATCCGCATCCCCAAAGGCAGTTCGGCAGAGGGGGAAGACAAGTGGGTACATATAAATCAGTTAAAGTGTTGCCATCCCAGGCACACCCTGCAGCAACTGGAGGAGTCCTCTGCAATACCAGAGGGGGCCGCTCCAGAGTAAGTCAGTTCAAACTCTAAAATATTCCACATATCAAGAATATAGTAACGTAATGCAAATGTTCCCTGTTATATATTGTTTTTAAAATCAGACTGCAAAATGCATTCGGATGTATAAAATGCACATGTTCGCCACACCATCAATAGTGGTGGAAAGATGTCTAGGAATGTGTATTGCCGCTTTTGCTTTATCATCCTAGGAGAGAGGAAACCATGGAGACTGACCAAGGAGGATGACCGGGGACCGGGAGCAGAGACCAGAGGGGCCCGGGGTACCGCACAATATTCCCATCAGGGCCGGCGAGGAGAACCGATCGATCCAACTGGGTGGAGGAAAAGAGGCTGAACTGTGCCATCTACAGAATTGGAAGAAGATAATGCGGACATACCAGGACAGGGCTCAAAACATCCTTGGCACCCGACTTCCCCTCGACTCGAATCAAAGCGCAGTCGGGTGGGGGGTTTTGTCAAGGGTTTTGACCCATGTTGAATCCTTAGATTGGGTAGATGTGGGGATGAGCTGTCGCCGCCCATTATTCTATCCCAGAACAAATTAAATCAATAGACTGGGTAGATGTGGGGATGAGCTGTCGCTGCCCACATTCACGCCAGAATCCAGGAGAACTGCGCAGTTGGCACAAGACCACTCCAAAGATACAACCTTCTTGTGGGGGGTTCCACATCACCACTCTACTGTAAGGATGCCATCAAAACAATGTTAAGCAAGGGTCCTATACTATCAAGCAAAAGACCACTCTATTGAAATGCAGTAATTCAAGACAGATTCCAAAAATTGATGCAATACCGGTACTCACCACTATCAGAAAGCCGGCGTTTTAAAACCACCAGACTTTTGTGTAAAACTGAACAGAGGAACCCAAACCAGGCCAAGGAAAGACTTGCTAAGAGGTGGACACAATGTAAAACTATATTCTGAAATGACTTGAAGGAAGTAATTATTTAATGTATATGTAAAAATTGTAAGTTTGATTTAAACTGGGAACTAAAGTGACATTTAGCTGAATTCTGCCTGACAACTACCCCCGACAGGAGAAACCTGCTCAGCCACTCTTCCCAGGCCTAGCTGCATCCTGCTTCCCCACCAAAAGGAGTTGACCCCTCTCTGATTAGATTAGGGGAGGAGCACCTGCAGGAGGTTGCACAAAGCCTTGTCCTGGACTCAGGCAAATGTTATATTGGGGGGGCCGTAAAGTGGCTTCCTCTTGGGAGAAGTGGGAGGAGAAGTGCCTCTGGGAGCCACCCGAGCTGGAGGCAGGGGCAGACAGAAGCTTCCCCCATGTGCTTTGGAACCTAAACCACACCCATCTGGGCCAGAGCATAATTTTAAAAAGATAGATAACTCATAGTGCGGACTTGTCAGAATTATATAAGTAATATCATTATTCTTGTGATTTTTCTGAGCACGTTTTAAGAGGTGTTAGGACCCTGTGGTGTATGCTGGGGGGTTGCTAGCGGAAAATAGGGTCTTACTCCAAATGTCTGCATGTTGAAAATCTGACACTTCATCAATTAATGTCCATACTCCTTGCGCACATGTGTGTAATTTTTGGTAAATGTCCGATATTGGTAAACCAGTCAAAAAGCACAAAATGTTGTCATTTTTGAATGCAAGCCCCCAGGAAGATCAGAGGTGGACAAGCATGGACCATAAGGAATATATAATGTGTACATGTAATTTCAACAAATTGTGTATCTGGGAAATATGTATTTGAATCAAATATAGTTTTGTGGGCAAATTGACCAGGGGAGGATCCTGTGACCCATAAACTGACCTCATCATGATGACAATCCATTTCCTTCCCCCAATCATGGGAGAGGGGAGAATTGGGCCAATGACAAGTAGAGAGGGGCAGGCTTAGCTAGGCCCAGGCACACACACATTTTCAAAACACATAAAAAGAGACTGCTGGGACAGGTAGAGACATTCAATTCCATTTGCTGCGGAGCATGCTGACCGACGACTTCACATCCAGAGATACAACACTTAGACTTCCAAGCTAAACAGAGACTACAGAACTTTGAACCAAGAAGGCCCACTGCAAGCAAAAGTATTTGTCAGCAGGCCTCAAAATCTTTTGCAAACTATTCAACAGCCGGATGAGCTGTTTGAATTCTTTGCCAAGAACTTTTGCTGGAACCGCAGACCAGACCCAGACCGCTGTGAGCAGAACCAGAGATCCGGATCACTGTGAGCAGAACCAGTGCCTGATCGACCCGCCGAGCAGAGGGAACCGCCGCTGGACGTGTTGACAAGATCCGTGACGAGGCACATTCATTTCAAAATTAGGAGTGAGTATCCGCCAGAACTGTGCAGAACCCAATCTCTTAGTTAAAATAATCTAATCCAAACTATTTTAACCTAAGTAGAACTGCCTTCTAGAAATCGTGTCATCTGTCATTCTACAGCTGCGAGCTGTCATCTGTCATTCTAAAGCTGCAAACTGTCACCTGTCATTGTGAGTTTACCTTAAATCCGAAAAACTACCTTTATTAAATCGTCTGTATCTCTGGAACCGTTTGTCCTAGCAGCGAGATTTAACTTTCCTCTGAAAGCTTAGAATCTAAGCTTTCCAACAAGCCTGTAATACTTTTACCGCAATTACGATTTACGCACTTGCGAAATTTAACGCGATTTGCGATTTTGGCTCAATTTCTCCACTTGTCAAAATAGCAGCTCCATTCTTTCCTTTGTTAAAATCCGTTTGCAACCTGGTAATAACTCATAGAGCATTGCTAAAGTGAGCCTGAACTAATACCAACAAGCATCTCTCACTCACCCTGAATCTATAGAGGGAATTAAAATCAGTTAGCACATTTTCCCATCCATTGCCATCACATTTAAAAGCATTTTGGGCCTGTGTTTCAAACTTCTACCTGTTTCCTCTAAGCTTGCTGGGGGGGAACTGAATTCCGTATTGTATTTGATTGTATTCCTGAAGACTGTATGTGTTACTTCCATCTCCTTGCATTGCATATGGGGGGGGTGAATTGCCACCAGGGGAAAAGTGAACATTTTATCTCTTGTGAAACCATATCAGTTTATTTTCTGTACTGCATTTATTCCACCTTGTATTTCCTTGAAACCATAAAGCATTTCAGCCACCTCATCCTCCATCCTACTTCTAAGTAACCAAATCAGTTTACCAGTAGAACATTATCCATTGTTGATCACTGTCATATTTTAAGGGTGATATCCAATATTAATTTATTATAAAAGTGTGATAGATATATATTGTTATATTTCTCAAATAAACCTTTTAAATTTGCAAAACAGACCTACTTCTTGGCTCAGTGGGGTCAGGGGGATTCTAAGAGAGGGGTGTTATATAAGGATTGTCATACAGAGTACATGAACTAGACCTAAAAATATATCAATAAGGGTTTCCCTCAGCATCCCAGACTAGGCATTGACTTAGCTGTAGTGTTGAAGTGAGGCCGCTTAACAGCCAATAGCTATCTGTTGCTTTGTCCTTTCAAACTGTTCAGTATAAAATAAAGATCTCTGTATTTTTCTTTGTAACCCGCGTTTCGTGTATTTCCTTTTGGGGAACTCAGCCTCGATATCTTCTTTTTGATTTCACAGATGGCGCCCGAATAGGGACCCTCAAGATTGATGCCAGCTCGTTGAAGGTTGACGCATGCTATCGTACCAGGATTGGATGGTGTGACAAAAAGAGGCCCCTTTTCCGAAAGAGACGCGACACCTCAACAGCGCTGCATGGCCCGATCCCTGGACGATGAGCTTGCGGTCCGAGTCAGCATCTTGACGAGGGTCCACTTATCGAGGCAGGCAGAATTGCCGAAATCGCCAAACACGAGGTCAAATTAGTTAGAAAGGAATTTTGTAATCCGATCGGACCTCCTTAGGATTGATCAGGTGAGTCGTGACCCGATTCTTAAGTATCCTGATAATTTGTTTTGGCACATTGTATCTGCAAATACAATTATTGACCAGGTAACACCAGTATTCTGATATGCCTGGGAAATTGACTACCTGCTTCAGGGCGTTATTCCGCAGCGATAGACAATCTTTGGAATTTAGCTGTCCGGCACCACAGGAGGGGTCGCCGGCTTGTATTATGTACTGTAAGCATAGCATTGGTAGTATAGTGTTTAATTATATTTGGCACAGACAAACTAGACATGCTTCCGAACTTCAGTGGCCGATCAATGTCAGTTTTGAAATCCCTCGTATTGAGTATTTAGAGTCAATTTTATGAAAGAAAAAGGATAGACCTGCAGCATTCGATGTATTACAGAATTGGAAAAAAGAATCCTTACAGCAGCTTAAGAGTTGGGAAAAACATGCGCGACGTCATAAGATGAACTCTGAAAAAGCGTTGTTAAATGACCAAGATAAACAGTCGGAGTCAGCTAGGAATATGGATAGGGCTTTCTCACTTGGCATTCAAAAAATCTATCCTTCTAAAGACTTTCATGTTTCCGACAAACTTATTGACAAATTGCTAAATGAACGAAGGTCTGGTGCCACTGCGCCATCTCAGTATGTTCCTCTTCCTGCTGGTTTGCCTCTTCCTGCTGTTATTCCTGTTCTCCCTGCTCCTCCTGCTGTTCCTCCCATCCCCCCTGTTGTTCCTCTTCCTCCAGTAGTTGTTCCTCCTTTTGTTGCTGCTCCTCCACCTGCTCCTCCACCTTTTTCTGTTGTACCTGTGATAACACCTCCGTTGAACATGCCTACTCTCCCTCTTCCAAGTGGTCCTGCACCGCTTGTAGTAGATCAGGGAGTGGGATCATGGGTTGTCACTCGCAATACTATACCTCCAGAAAAGAAACGTAACTTTATTGCGTGGGCTAAACATTGTATGGAGAGAGATGATCGAGCTAATGTTTTTGCCACATTTTCTAATATGGACAATTTTCCTGAAAAAAATGTTTTTGAGGGATTAGGGAATCACTTAGGCGTAATGTGGGACAGATTAAATAATACAGATCTCCCACAAGGGTTGAGGGATCTGAACACCTTAGCACTTTCTAGAGACATTGTGGAGAAAGTACAAGAGCATGTTGAGAGGATATTTGAGTATAGAAAGGAGTTGGAAAGGTTACAGAATGAGGATGACGACGAGGATAGTGTGTATGTGCAGAAACGGTTCCTTCCTTGTCGTAAATCGATATCTAAGGAAATACAAATTTGCACAAAGGACGCGATTAAATGAATCACAGATATGTTGATAACTTCAGTTGAAGTATATGATACTTAGAGTCAGTATATGCCAGAAATGCAGAGGAAAGTGATACAGGTAATGGGAGAGTACCTACAGGATGAGTGCGTAAAAAGAAAGATTTGTTGTCCCACAGAGTTATTGAGTATTTATAAGAGAGCTATTTCACTTGACACTTCTTTGGCTGCTTTAGCACTCGATTTGGCTCTGTTGCTTAGTAAGTGTTCGGAGTTGCCTACTTCTCAGTTGCCTATGAGAGAGATTCCTCCGACATTTGTCCCAAAAGTTGAGATTTCGCTGATGCTGCAGCAGGTACACCTGCTCGAGATATTGCCGCACATTATGTGTTGCAGTTTGTTCACGTCCCATTCTCAAGACAGGAAGTGAACACTATTAGACAATCTATTCCCGATATCAGGAAAAATCTGAAAGGATTCTATAAGGAAAGAGAGTCTGTTTTGCAATCCTCAGTATTCACCTTAAGTGATATTGATCTGTTATTTCCTGTACTCCTGCCCGTAGATTTGTGGAAACAGGTTAGGACTATGGATGATGTAGCAGGGTTAGGAGATACATGGGCTAACATAATTAGACTCGATGGAGAAAGGCCAGCTGGCGAGAGACCGCCTCAGGTGATACTAATTTTGCCTGACAGAATTGTTGCGAAATTGAAAACTTTAATTCCCGAAAAAAGAATTATTTGGGACAAGCTGAGGGCCTGTGTCCAAGGGAAGTCTGAGGGTGCGATTGAGTTCTTTAATCAGTTCGAACAAGTACCCTCGGATTTCAGTGGACAGGACTGAGGCACAGAGTCTGGGAAAAGATTATTCGAAGACAAATTTGTGTGTGGATTGTTGCCTGACATCCAGTCACAAATTATGTCTTCTGAGCGCGCTTGGCAGGTGAAGTCTCAATCAGAAGTACTGCACATGGCTCAGTACTATGAGAATCGTGTCAATAATGAAAAGGAAAGAATCGAAAAGAGAAAAGATGATTTGAAGACAAAAGTATTATTACAACAAATTGTAGAGGCCCAAGAGGGGGTAATTCGCAGTTTACAGCTCAGTATGTTCCACAAGGAAATGTGCCCTTGAGTCCTGTAAACATTAACCAGTGTGCCTATTTCACAGGATAATCAGGCTCTGTGTGTGGATACTAGAAACATATTTGATCATCCTTGTGCCGCTTACCTCTCTGAAGAACTCCCTTTCGATGATATTCTGTTTCGCTAGAATTGCCCGAAGCAGGGTTTGGAACCGATGCCTATTCCCATTAATCAGAAAGGTCCCTACGTTGAAATGATAGTAGGAAATAGGAAGCATCTATTCTTGATAGATACAGGGGCACAAAAGTGTTCCATTGATCATTCTCGGTTTCCAAACATTCCACTGCCAGGGCAAAACAATGTTTCTGTAGGGTTTTCTGGCACACCAGTTGTTTGTCCGGTTTCTTCACCGGTACCTATTTCTTTGGGCCCCTTTACGGACCACTGTCCATTCCTTTTGACTTCAAATTGTGGAGAGAATTTGCTGAGGTTGAATCTGTTGAAGTAATTAAATGCGGTAATTTATTGTTCTTCTGATGGAGTGCATTTGACGATTTCACCACAGCAACTTTCTGTCTCTCAATTCTTGACTAGACCTTTACCGTCAGAATTCAGTGATGTACCAGAGTGTTTATGGGCAATTGATGACAATGATGTCGACGTTTTGCAGATCGAGCCTGTTAAAATAGTCTTGAAACTTGGAGTAAAGCTGCCACATATTCCACAATATAAGATTTCAGTCGAGGGTGAGCAAGCTTTGAAATGCATCATCTCCGATTTTGTGCATCGAAGCTGATTGAGGAAATTGCAGGTAGTTTGTGCAATAGTCCGATTTTGCACGTGTACAAAAAAGGCGATAATGCAATTCATTTTGTTTCATAATTGATCCACGTGCCATCAATAAGATCGTCGCTCCACAATTTCTAATTGTGCCTGATGTGACGACAATATTGACTATGATCCCGGCTTCAGCGACTTACTTTAGTGTTGTGGATCTGCGGGTCGCAGGCAGGAAAAACTGGATCCACGCGACGCACGTCAAGAGGGTTCCACACCCGGTGCCATACGATACAGAAGAAACAGAACCCCTCACCAATACTGCAACCAATGATCCCAAAGCAGTAAACAGCATCGAGAGTGTGTCGGAGATTTTCTTTGAGCCTGTGAGGCCTGGGGAAACAGCCATTTTATGTTTATGTTCGAGGCTAATATAATAGTCAAGAACAGTATCACGTTTATCTAATATAATTGCGGTAGAAAAGTTAGGGTAGATACCACTGCCGCCAGCCAAGTCTAAATGTTAAAAGAGAGAAACAATGCTCTAGGAGGCACAGATAAAAAGGGATACGAGTTAACCCTTGCCAGTACTCCATGGAAGATGGGGTGTACTGGATCTGTGGTATATCGACTAAGTAAAGTTAATGGTAACTTTACCCTTTTCTGGGGGATGGTAGTCGCCTCACAAATGGAGTCGAGGGAAGTCTCGAAGACAACCCTGTGTCACGGGACTGACGGTGCTGTGTGACACACAAAAAGAAGAGGGCTACTGAAGTGGTGTACTTCAGAGTCCATAATCACAAAAACAGGTAGAAACAGATAGCAAAACACAGGTAAGAGTGGGGGAAAAGCTCTCACTCTTACCAAGTGGAAAAAAATAAACTCCAGAAGTCCAGCAAAGCTGCTGGGGGACTCACTAGGTGAGGGAAGTCAACCATAGATGAGAATTCTCCCTAACACCTGGGTTTATTTAACAACACAAAGCAGCCAATTACAGTAAATGAAAGGGTACCAACTCCTGTGGTTTCCAGATATGACTATTTATTTCTAACAATTTTTACATAAAAAAAAAGAAGGCTCAAAAGTGAAAAGTCAGAAAAGGAAACAACACTTTGTTTGTTGTCTGTAAACAACTACCGTGTGTTCCAGTGTGCCCGCCGATTTTCGCGTTGACGGCAAGCACACTGGAACACACGGTAGTCATGCCGAGAATGAAGACAATCATCTGAACTCATTTGTAGAGCACTTGAAATGAGCACTGCGTTCGCGCTACGTAGCAGTGTCTGGCCGGGTACAATATTGCTGCTGTGAGAGGGACAGGTAGAAAAAAGAAATACACTATCTCGGCCGCCTGCACCAGCATGGTGTTGGACACATCACGCCACAATATCGCAATGTGAAACAGATCACGTGCACTACGAAACCATTAACCCCTCAAAGAAGGACCCTGAACCATAGCATTTGCCGTGTGACACGCTAATGAAGTGTCCTGTCCCTGCTTTATCCACCACAATAAGATTAAATGCATCACTGGGTTTAGAAGATTAAAGATCCCGAAATAGCATTTATTCTGACCTGATGAAGGCCCGGTACCTTCATCAGGACTGATTCAAAGGAGATAGATCCTAAGAGAAGACCAAGGTTGGATGCGGTTTATCTCTACCACAAGGGCTGAAACACACTGCGTCGACATTTCCTTTGCAATTACATCCATTGCTAACCAAAACCCTAGAGGTGATAGGTAGCAAGCACCGTTTACAGGCAACAAAGTGTTGTTTCCTTTTATGAATTTTCACTTTTGAGCCTCCTTGTGTTAGAAATAGTCACATCTGGTAACCACAGGAGTTGGTACCCTTTGATTTACTGTAATTGGCTGTTTTGTGTTGTTACATAAACATGTTTTATATGTTTTATATAAATAAGAAAAACAAATGCTTTTGTGTGAAAATAAACATAAGTAAATAATTAAATAAAGTATGCCTCTCCTGTTCAAAATCATCAAAAAATCTAGGTTTGGTCATTAAGAACGTCATTAAGAGGTTTATGGATCACTAACTTCTGGGTGTTTACTTGTGTCTGAAAATTAAAAAATTGGTTGATATGCAGGAGTAGGAGGAAGTCTGTGATTCTTTTCTGTTTTATACATGACGATTACCCTGATACATCACAGATCCCTCGTAAAATAAAAATATAGTGTATGACCTGTAGTTGAGATGGTCATTTCTGAGCCTGCCATGATTTGTTTATTAAGTTTGGCAGCCGTGGTTTAAACCATGGCTGTCACACTAGCATTTCCATTCCCCAAATGGGGATCGAATTGGTTCTACTTTGGGTAATCTATATGATCACTGCGCTGCCTGTAATTCCGACGACGAAAATGTTGAATACAATTACGTTGTGGTGCAGAGATCAGATAGATCACTTTTGCTTGCGGGCTCTGGCCCGCAATCCTCCAACCCGCACCCCCGAGCCCCAACCCCCACACTTACCTTTACTGTGGCACACTTCTGTGTGCACCTCCGACTGCCTTCTACCCCTGTAGTGTCAGTTCCTCCAACTTACGTGGGGCAGTGCTGACGCTGATGGGTGTTTTTTTCTATTTTTTGGTGTCCCCTGCTTACCGTAATGGTAAGAGGGGGACACCCCCACAACGCCCGACTCCTGTTACTGTGACCAAGGAGAGCGGGGGGACACCCCTGCTCCGCTTGGCACAGTAATGGGGGTCGGGATTTTTGTACAGCTCTCAGGCGCAGTATGTGGTGACATGCTCTGGTATAATTCTGATTGGTCTTTTAGGTGGCAGAGGCACCTATAAGCCAAAACTATTGCATTAGTGTACAGATATGGAGAACTGGCATATGAGGAGGGACACAAAGCTTGAATGTTTTGTTTGATTATTTGCCAACCCATTGACTAGACATGCCATGCTAATCCTTATGGCCATTCTCACCCAGTACCTGCCTCTCCCCGTCCAAAATATCTCATCATGGGAACTCTATCAGCCTGCTTTATTCAACCCTTCGCATCAAACTTTGCACTCCAAGTGCCTGCCAGTGTTTTTTCAAAGCTGTCTTCTGAGAGTTTTATTGGGTCTGCCTTCAGCCGCTCGATTTATAACTATGTGTGTCCTTCACTGAAGTCCTGTTAAAAACAAGCATTGGCAAATCAAAGAGTTTTGGCCTTTCAGACACTGCTATTAGATGCTTAGGTACTCAAACCATTTTGATCCTAATACCATCTATATCCAGTTAATACCACTGTGCCTGGCAAGTGCTTTGCCCATGCGTACACAAAATTCCAAACTGTTGCCATTGCCAATGCTTGTTTTTCTCTGTCATTTCCCTGAGATAGGCCCTTTAACAGCCCCTCAGTGACATGCGCTCACAGCTACCATGTGGCTGCTGGATCCCTGTCTTACATTAGTGTCAGGAACGGACTGGACAGTGCATCTTTGCGCTATTGTCCAGTGCCTGCTGAAATGCTCAGGTCACATTTGTAAAGTAGGTATGTCTGAAAAGAATGAATTATCTGCGCTCCTTTCATTTGCACTATTTTGTGAGAATCTGGCCCCAAATATGTAACTGCTTCAGGGAGGATAGCTCAGGGCAACGTGCTCACTTTGGAAGCAAGACGACACGGAGCAACACAGGTTCAATCCCCAGGTCCACGCTTAAATAACCTATCATATCTCTAAACCTATCACTATTGTTAACAGTTTCTTCTGATTCCAGAGGTGACAAGTGAAACATTTTGTTAGTCTACCATGAACAGAAACATAGATGGTGAAACCATCCAGAAAATAGAGCAAAATGATATTGACAAATGCATACAGAATCATTACTGAACTGATGAAATGACATGTCAACCACCTCAGCAAGATCTTCTTCTATAAAGTGACAGTCTGCTTTTTGCCAACTCATGAATGTTGTGTGTTTATATATAACTAATTACTGACATACCATATTAAAGTAAATGTGCAAAAGAATCTATGCATGATTAAAATTAAAGTCCATCTCTGAGCCCTTCCTTAGTCCACAGTATCTGCAATGCATGATACCATTGTGATTAATTAAGTGAGATCTAACGAAATAAATGTGTGGATTTGGAGGCCATCACTTTCGGTCTAGTTATTTAAAAAGTGTTACCTATTAAAACATGTTGTTGTGTTTGGCTGTGTATTTTATGAGGCCAGTCTTATGGAAAGGGGGTATTTTGGTTCTGTCCAAGGTTAAACATAGTTACATGTGAATACAATATATATATACACATACCGGATTTAAAAATAAAGTAATTATCTCTGTCTTAATGCCAGTAAGAGAGATATCCTTCTCATGAGGATGCCAGCTCCTTGTTTCCCCCACTCTCTGTCCACACTCTATGGGTCCCCTCCCTTCACCCACCTGTGAGGCAAAAAACCTTGGGATCATCTTTGACTCCTCTCTCTCTTTCTCTCCTCACATCATGGACCTTGCCAAGAAGTCCAATTTCCAGCTACATCTCCTCAGGGGCATGCTGGCTTTCATCACCTTCCTCCAGAAGCTCAACGTCTTCAGAGCCCTGATTCTCTCTACGCTTGACTACTGCAACATCCTCTACCTCAATCTGTCTCTTTCCTCCCTTCGCCCCCTTCAACTAATCCAGAATAGGATTGCAGGATTTATCTTTCGCTACAAGCCCAGGGACTGCATCTCTCCAGCCCTAAAATCTCTCCACTGGCGTCCACGAGGATGAAATTCAGGACCTCTTTACATCAAGCTTTTCCTCCTCAATACCTCCCTGCCAGAGTTCTTCAATCCTCTGGCTCCAACTCTCTGCAGGTCAAACGTTTCTCCAAGCATATAGTGGGAGGTAGATCCCTTTCCTTGGCTGGCTCCTCTCTCTGGAACGGCCTCCCTCCTCCCTCAGACTTGAGCCAGATCTTCTAAAGTTCTGGACACTTCTCAAGACTTTCCTTTTCTCCTCTTCCTTCCCTCCCCTTGCTAAAACTCCTTCTGCTGCTGTGACTGGGGTCTGGTCTCCTCAGAGTCATACAGGGGCCAGTAACCCTCTACCAGTCCCCCTAGCTTCCTTTGCCAGCACTTGCCCTCAGGCTCCCGTTCCGGGACTAGCCCAACCTGGTCCTCCCTGTGCATCGCACTAATCCTTCCTTTCCCCCTGGCACTTGCCATCTTGGCCCACCCAGCACTTCCCCAGCCCCCTTCCCTGGAGGCACTCTCTCCTGCACTTCTCCCTCTACCCCCTGCCCCTTTGCACTTACCACCTTTTTCAAGCACTTACACGGTAGGATTGTCACAAGGCCAATATAACCGTTTTTTGTTGTTCCACTTTCGTGATTCCCATGCCCCTCCGCCCCCATCTTGTCTTTTGGCGCCTGGAATCACTTGTGTATATGTGCCTTACACATGTCCAATAAAATAAAATAAATAAAGGTAACTCACATTTCTAATCATCAAACATAAGCTTCAATGTCGTTACACGAGTATAAAGAGTAGATGGGTAAGGGTGCATTAGATTCATTCGGCTCAAATCTGTGCATAGCGTTTTTCTGCCAGAGGTCACTTTTTGCTGTTTTTTTTAGCAAAAAGTGGTTCTTCTTTAGTTGTGGCTATTGGGTGGTCCTAAACTGCCACATACATGCGTAAAAGTTTGCATTGTGGTACAACTAGGAGCAAGATGGGATGTGAGGAGGGTCACACAGCTTCTTGGTGTTGCTTGGGTATTTACACACCCATGGCCACGCATCTATGACCTCACATCTGTTCCTTGAACTGAAAGACTGTTAAAAAAAAGCATTGGCCAAGCTAACAGCTTTGACTTATGCACTGGTATTGGGCAATTGCCAGGCACTGCTATCTTATTCCCAGTCACAAACAGCATTGTAAAGCTGTTGATACGTTATGGTGAGGTAGTTACATTATGACAGTGCCTGCTAAATGCCTATTCCATGCCTTTGTCTCGGGAGGATAGCTTGGGGGCAACGTGCTCGCCTTGGAAGCAAGCCGGCACGGAGCAACACAGGTTCGATACAGAGGTCAGTGCTTAGAAACCTCTGGGTATTAAGCGCGTTAGAAATAACATATCATATCATACACAAAAGCCAAAACTGTTGTCTTTGTCAATGCATGTTTGATGTGAAGTGATGTCAGACCATCCCTCTCTCTCGGTTAGGATCTCACGGAAAAATACAGCATGACTCAGAAAATAAGAGCTGAAATATAGTAGTATGCCTGCACACACCAAACAAAACAACGTCTGCAGGTGGTGGCAGAGGTTAAGACTCAGAATGGAACGGCCCCCATCAAAGAAACGATGTCAGAATGAGCATAGTTTACATTTCACAAATGCTCATTCCAGAGAAAGTATATTTAAGGACAGGGTTTATGATGTCTTCGCTCCAAAATATGACGCATAGATTCCAGAAATAAAGAATTCGTATTCCCCAAGCCCATCAAAGCAACAGTATAAAGTACACAAAAGCACAAAGAATTCACGAAGAATTCACAGCAGGTTCAGAGTTAAAAGGGAATCTGCCAGCATAAAACTTCAAAGCCCGATCATTGCACCTCACATTGAAAATATAAAACTATACTATGGGTGTTCAATAGAGGGAGACCTACGGCAAAACAAGAAAATACATGGAAAAAAAAGAATGAACAGTATTCAGTAATCTTCAGACCTGTCATGTTCTTGTTTTAAGAGAGAACAAGAGAAATAATCAGTGGAAGAGCTAGATGAGAGAGAGGGGAAGTGGGGGACACTAGCCCCACCTTGGATTCCAGTCAAATGCTGATGCACCTACCCTTCCCCCACCAACAGCAAAGTAGTGGAAAGGTATTGGCCTGGCCAGTGAGGAGCCCTTTGCCCTTTCTGATGGCAAAATCCAACACTGCCTCTCAAACACATCAATCAATGGTCACTCCCTATGTTCAGATGGTCACTCGGAAAATGATGTCAGACCAGATGTATCCAATGTTCCTATCTCTCTCTCTCTCTCTCTCTCTCTCTCTCTCTATCTCTCTCTCTCTCTCTTTCTCTCTCGCTCTCTCTCTCTTTCTCTCTCTGTCTCTCTCTCTCTTTTGGCCCGATTTGTGAAATTATTTGCATGAAGAATAGGGAAATTGAGCCACAAACTGCGTGCGTAATCCCATTTGCTGAGTCATGCAATCAAATGCCCAGGGCTTTCCTTGGACTTGCGTGGATATTTTGGCAGCCCAGCATCGCTCTGCGAGTGAACGAGTGCCTTGTGTGAGACACAACGCAGAGCGCAGCTTGTGCTGAGGGCGGGGAAGTGGGCGGAACACAGAAAATGGGCAAGAACATGTGAAAAAGTGGCCATTACGGTGAACGGCCCGCAGGTAGTCCATCGCACACGACCACTATTGCACGGAACAATACATATTCATGGATCATACTGCGAGCAACCTCGTGGTAGGAAAATGGCCAAGCAAATCCGTCATACTATCCACCACCCGAATGCAGGCATACAGACACTTACGCATAGGAATTACCATGTAGAGGTAAGATTGTGTGTCAGATATAGGGGTGTGTGCATGCAGCCGAGGTTTCGATCTAACTTAGGGGTGCGCATACGCAGTGTAGAGGAGCGCAAGAATGGATTACGGAGGTTTGCACGCAGATTTTCTGAGCTTTGCCCGAGTTATGATAAATTGTGCGCATGATGTCGGGTTTGCCGGTACCACGCATGGTCCCCGAGATACAGCCCTGCTTGCAGGGGACCCAACGTACAGTTTTGTGGGTGCATATATTCATGCCCAGGGAGCACGTAAGGGTGGCTGTTTCTGGCTGTTTTTGATTTTTGTGAGGGCGTGTCAGGGGCATTCCCATCATGACTTGCGTATACGGTTACTTTGCGTGAACGACTCCATGAATATGCAGAGTGCGCAGAAAAACTTCTGCATGCAGACTCACACAGTGACGTTCTCGGCACGCAGGAGTTGCAGGATTTCTGTGCACTTTTCCATGAATCGTGCCCTTTTTGTCTCTATTTCTCAGTCTCTTTGTCTGTGTGAGTGAGAGTCGCATTGTCAGATGTGTGTGTGCTAGCGCCACTGCTGCTACCAGAAAAAAAACACACATATATCACAGAGGGATGTGGGTGTTGTTTTTTATGGTTAGAAGTTGATTGCTACAATACAAAAGGGAAAACTCCTGGTCACGTGGGAATGGGGGTCTGAATGTAATACAAAGAGTCCCATTAGGAATCTTTTAGTACAGGAGTTTCATAAACTTTCTATTTTTCACAGCTTATGTATTTTTTGTTAAAACAATCAATCATGATCTACTGCTTGGCTAGTGATAACGAATATCTCGTACTAGTCGATGATACTCAATATCAATTCTGTAATT
Organism: Ambystoma mexicanum; assembly: GCF_040938575.1. Taxonomy (NCBI): domain Eukaryota; kingdom Metazoa; phylum Chordata; class Amphibia; order Caudata; family Ambystomatidae; genus Ambystoma; species Ambystoma mexicanum. The sequence continues at coordinate 152,131,851 of NC_090922.1, read as the reverse complement.
TAAGGTGCAATATTTTTAAGTGCATTGTTTTGATGTGCAGTACTTATACAAAATACATTTAAAGCCAATGGCCAATGGCAAACAAAAATAAACAATTGACAAAACAGACACCGCACAGTCAAGGAGAAACATAACAATACTAACACATAAAGAAAGAGGACAACATTGTGCAATATCAGTGAATTAGAGAGAAAAAATACACTATTCATAAAAATTTGTCACAAAGTGGAAAATTCATATTATACCTAGAGTAGAAGTTATCGAACACTGACAAGGGCCGATCAGGAAAGATTGTCCTTTTAAAGTTTATGGTTGCTTAAATACCTTATAATATACCAGGTCCCCAAATCAGTTGGGGGCAGTGATCGAAGTGAGCGGAACGGTCGGGAGCAGTGTTCCACTACTTTTAATGTTTATCTGTTCACCATTCCTCTACTTTTTAACCATATTCACCATTCTATACAGAGGATTTGTGCATTCATGTCCTTGTGCAAGTGTAATGTTGCAATAGGAGCCTTAGTTACTAGTCTCTTAGACTATTGCAATGCCCGGGCCGCAACACCTTGCTTCCGTCTACCCTCTCCTCTACCGAGACCAGAGTTCCACTACTTTTTTCAGTACACTTTTACCACTGGAAAGGCTGTGAGCGGTTCATTCGAGTACATCATTTAACTTGTAAGGTCGAATCAAATATCCACATTCAGTGATTATATTTTAAAAGTTCGTTTTGCCTTAAGTGTCAATTACGGTGGCCGTAGGTGTTCATAATTATGCTTGTAGGGTAACTGTGGTGTTCATATAGGGTCGGCTTGAAGGGTGATGGAAACGCCTTTATGCGGTCCGAAAAGTTGGAAGACCGTATATGAAAGAAAACGTGGGACTGATAAAAAAAAAAAAAAATACGGAAATGAATGGCTCTATTGATGATAATAATCGAATGATTGCCCTGTGCAAAAGAACATATTGTAGAACTCGCCATGAGTGTTGGGAAGCTGGGTACATCAAAATAGAATGTGGAAGACATTCTTGAACTGAATGTGCGACGGTCACATGTTGGATCTGAAACTAAAAATCCAGAAATGCAGCTATAGCTATAGCTAGAACAGTGTAAAGGGCAAATACGGTGAATCTATTTGAGGCGGGCCAACCTGCTAAGCGAATGGAAGGGAATAGTTGGACTGGAATAAAAACTCTTGTACAGAACATCTAATAACCCGGAAAAGGAAAATCAGGCTTGAATGAACCTTGATGGGGTAGTTGATTGATAGCAGCAATGCTGGCATCCTACGGGGTGGGGACTAGCCTGGTAATTGGATGCACACATTGTCCTTGCATGTTTCCTGCAGGTATGTGCACTGCCCGTATGGGGGAAGACAAAGGGGACTGGAAAGGCTTTGCAGGGGCTGCTAGTATTCTGTCAGACCGTGTAATTGACCACATGACCAGAGTGCAGGGTCAACAATCAGTGTTTATGCATACTGTAAAACATGCACAGGTTCACAAAATTCACCGTAGCATTTAATGGTTTATAACTGTGGAACACTATGAACCATAACGGAATGTAGGTACAAAATAGCTGCAATATGTTGCCTCTTTTGGGCTCAGTGGGCCAGAGCCACACAGACTTTTAGAAGAGGGGCTGGGAGCAGAAGCCAGGTCTCAGATTAAGGATGCCTGTGCACGCATTCTCAGTCGCCAATGCACATTCATAATTAGAGCATTATATTGATGCATACTGAATTAGTGTATTTTTTACACTCGGATTTGAAATCATGATTTTAAAATGAAAAATTGCAAAACGTGAGTACATGGCTCCGTGTATTGACAGGCATAACTAATATATGCATAAAACCCCACTTATCTAAAGCCCTAAGACTCAGTTGCCTTGTCCATGCTAGCCACTGTCATTCTGTTGCTTTGGTGTGCACACTTGTTCATGTGTTAATTGTGTTTAATCTCATTTAAACTGTGTAGAGGAGAATGGTATTTCACCTTTAACATAGATCACTGACTGCTTAGTATTCTAATGAGTCATTTTCATATCACTTACATATCTTAATTATATTACATATCTATCTATCCATCAATCAATCAATCTAGATATCTGCCTTTTAAGGCACATTCGTAATGATTTAAACAAAGTTCTGGTAGCCCATCTACCGAGAACAAACACAGCCAAATAACCTGTTATTTGGGAGGATAAACAAACACTTTTCAGCTCACTGTACCTTTCACAGAGGAGAAATCTCCATTTGCACATCAGTCTGGTCCCACCCACCTGGCAGTCCAGTGCCGAAATGCTATGCAATTCTCCTCTGGGCAAGACTACCAAGAGCAATCCCAGACACCTGTTTCAGCCTAGTTGGGCCTCATCCGTGAGGTGAAGCTGTGCCTCGCTAAGCAGCACGAGCAAGGGGTCGAGCATTTGTAATGATGCTCTCAACACCTAACATTTCATAGTTTTATATTATCTAATAAGGTTTTTCAGGATGTTTACACTTGTAGACGAACCTGGTTTGCTGATCTTAGTGCAGCTCGGTACGTGCATCTGCAAGCAGGGATCCCCCAACGTTTTTGTAGTTAAATTTCACTGCATTTCTAAGGTTATACAACTGCTTGTGCCAAAAAATGTCCACCCCCTGACATACCGGTGCCACCAACCGGTGCCACCTGGACAAGTCAAAGCGGCCTGGGATGTCAGGTGCCGGAAAATTGTTCCCCATTCCCATGGAGTCCCACAGGACTCCATGGGAGTGGGGAGACGGAAGCACCAGCACTGTTGCTAACGGTGCTGGTGCTTCCGTGAAAACTCTGTATAGGGGTCCTCTTGCTCCCACCAGGTCAGACCTGTCAGGCACAATGGCCCAAGCCCGCAGAGTTGTAGTGTGGCGCTCCGGAAAGGGTACCGGTATGGTGCGACCGGCACTCTTATTTCTGGACCGCCTCACTTGTAATGAGGCCCAGTGTCTTATTTGCAGTGTCTTTGTAGTTAGTTCTGGCGATAAACCCCAGTGTGCACAATTTCACACTCTTAGATGAGTCTGTCTATAATTTCCAGAATGCACAATGTCTTACTCTCATTGCCTTGCCTACCTGTAGCTGGTTCAATATCATCTCTTTCTTAACAGACATTCAAAACGTGTGCCAAATTCATTTTAAGGCATTGTCATCCCTAAAACATTCTCAATTATTATATCAATGCATTGAAACTTGCAATTGTGTTCTTACAACTGTTTCTCTTAACCTCGTCCTCTTAATACGACCCTCATGTATCACAAGCGCCTTGCACCCTTTGAGGTCTCTCCTCAGTGTGGGGAAGAGGTGGAATTATTTCCGTTGGTCTGGGTGTGGCCAGACAATGGCTGTGCTTCAATCCACCACTTGCACACGAGGGATGATAGTGTGCATTCCCCATGACATCCATCTTTCGGGGGAGGGGTGAACATTACCGAAGTGGGATGCTTAGTCCCTTCTCACAGTCTTCTAGCCCCTAAATATGAACTTGTGTTTCCATAGTTCAGTAGAGGAGAGGGATTATGGGAGATGTAGTACTTCTCTTAGCTGTCTTTTTGCAGGGTCCAAGTAACTTGGGGGTAGAGACAAGTTCCCCATCATCCTTATTTGATTTAGGGACCCGGATTGGGCTCCCCCACTCTCTTTCTCCTCCCAAATCCAAATTTTACTCTGTGAAATCTGGTGAAGGGTTTCCCTTAAAAACAGAAGGGATTTCTGGGATTTGTGGTTTCTGAATGTTGGGCTTTCTGAATGGGTGACTTGGATTGGGGATACTAATGGTCTAGAGGACCTGACAATGTCCTCTCAAGATCCATGTGGCAAAGACCATGAGGTCAAATCGTTCACAGTTTGTAGGAATATGACATCTGAACTGGTATCAGTTTTCCATTTTATATCAAGGGTTCATCCACTCCTCTTGATTGCCCTCTCAGTATGTCCCAGTGTTGGTGCAACCATCTATTTAACAACATGGCATTTCTCTCTCTCTCTCTCTCTCTCTCTCTCTCTCTCTCTCTCTCTCTCTCTCTCTCTCTCTCTCTCTCTCTCTCTCTCTCTCTCTCTCTCTCTCTCTCTCTCTCTTTTTTTTTTCCAGTACATCTCAACTGTGTGCAGAACAACACTGTACTTGATTTGGCAGCTGTTTATCAAGAGCTGTCAAATCTTCTTTATTTTCTACTTAGCATTTGCACTTGCAACTGTCGTCTCATGAACTCTTTTTCTCAAAATGGCTCTGCGTTGTCTCTGCTGAACAATTAACAACGTGCAATTTGAACTTGCAACAGTTTCCCTTTTCGCATGCTGGTTTGGTCCTTTCTCTCTGATGGGTTATCCTCACCAGAATATTGTTGCCACATCTTAGTTTGCAACAGTTTCTCCCGTCTAGGCGTGTCTTCTAATCATTTAAAAAAAAATTGATTGGAAAGGATAGTCAAAGAAGACCATTGATGAGAAAGCTGAACATAATGGAAAGCGCCTATGATGTGCTGGGGGCGGGAGGCATAGTGCAAGCTGCACAATGAGATAGCTGTCCAAAATGTAAAATGGAATCCTAGAAACTGGCCAGGACGTGCAACTGAGCTTCGTTGAAACTGGTAATAATTTGCAAAGTGCTCTGTTGTAAAGTTGTGATGAAGTGCTAAAAGAGGATACTGTAAAGTTACGTAGTTATGTATTGTATTTGTTGTTAAGTGTCTTCCTGTCAATCCCCATCATAGTGGCTTTATAGCGATGGTACCTTGCCCAAGAAATTGGCGTACTCTGCCACCGCATGGGCTAAGCAGATCCTAGTGTATGGAGGAACAAGAAAGTGCAACGGTGAGGGGTAGGGGGATGTGGGGATAGGAAAACGACACACATAAATAACAAACTGGGAAGATACAATGGGGTTGAGGTAAAGGGAATGAGGTTGCATAAGCAAGACTGCGTGTGAAATGGAAAGCTAATCATGAAGGAAGGAAACTAAGAAATCTCCTGGCAACAAGCAATATTCCAGTGATTGAACCTTGGAAGGAAGTACCAGAATTATTGGAAGCACGGTTGTGTGATGGCAGTGAGATGCGCTTGGGAAGCCCTTGAATGTGAAGGCCTGAATTGTCAGGTAGCACTTTATCGCCACTCCCTGCAAACCCCAGGTATATGATCTAGGAGTGCCAGGGCAACTATCAGAAGTAACAGGCTATGTAATACAGGTGAAAAAGATGATTGTGGATAAACCACAGATGGTGCAAGTGGATCTAGGACAACTTGTCGCTCCCCCACCCACCGGCTAATCACTGCTGGTATTTAAGTGCCCTTTTTGGTGCTCTTTATCTTACCCCAGACCTTTCTTTCCCTTTGTAAACTGCCTTCGGCTTTTTTCTTTAGCAGTTTGGTCTGCTGGTGTAAGTGGATATAGGAGCAAGAGACAAAGGGTGTCCACGGGCTGTGGATCATTCGCGTCCCCTGCACACTCAAAGTATTGTCAAAAGACAAAAAGTAATTACTTAGTGTTTCACTGGTAATTTAAGACATATGATTTGGTTTCCCAATAGTTTTGAGAGCGAACCCCACGCTCGTCTTTTGTGTTATTATTGTTGCCAATTATTTCTGTTGCTTAAAAAATTATTCTAGTGATGTCATTTCTACAGTTTTCAACATATATACAATTTATTTGTACATGCTTCTTGATGCTGGACTCAACATTTACTTTGTTAATAGTGTTATGCTACACTATTCCACACCAATTACAAGAATATTGCATGCATATTGTATTATACAGATATCAATCTCTGCATGTTATGGTTTTCAGTACAAATACATAAGCTCAGAGTGTTTCGGGACTCAAGTTCCTTCTTCAGGCGCAAAAGCAACTACTTATACAGTGTTCATAGATTCTAATTTTCTTAAGTTCTTCAGAGAAATCTGTGTAACAAAAGATAATAAAAAGTGATTGTGTTTTAGTGATGTTATGCTTCATAACCAATCAAATCTTACAATACCTATTCGTTTTCATTGATTGAAGTGGCCCTACCTCTCATCGATGCCCCATGGCGGTCTTTAGCTGGTGATTTTTAGGTGAAGATTTTAGGTAGTGAAGAACAGACAGTCATTCCCCATCCCGGAGTAGCCTAAAAAACGATTGGGTAAATAATGAGTGGTTTATCTCAAGTTCCTTACTGATGGGGCATATGTTACAGTAAAAAATTGAATTAAATGCGAAGCTCTTTCTGTCATCAGGACCTCCCTCCTTGTGTGGTTATAGCCACATACTATGGTTTATCTTTAAATGTCCAGCTCTTCCTGGGTTATCGTTGTCTGACTGTGGTTAACAATTCAAAAATCCCAGTGGGTATTTAGCTCCAACTGTCCATCTATATAAAAGACCTAACCATGCAGAGGATCCTACTGTAACGCTTCTCTTTTTACAAATGATGCTGCACTTTTATGAATAAACCAAAACTGGCCCGTTCTAAATTGTAAGAAGATTCAATTCAACACTACAGCTAAGTCAATGCCTAGTCTGGGATACTGAATGGAAACCCTTATTGATATATCTTTATGTCCAGTTCATGAGTTCTGGATGACTACCCCTATATAACACCCCTCTCTTAGAAATCCCCCTGACCCCACTGAGCCAAGACGTAGTTCTGTTTTGCAAGTTTAAAAGGTTTATTTGAGAATTTAAACAATATATATATATCACACTTTATAATAAATTAATATCTGATAGTACACTTAGACATGTGATGTTGACCAACAATGGGTAATCTGGCACTAGCACACTTCTTTACAATCAATGAGGAGTTAGTATAGGATGGATAAAGTAGCAAAACTACTTTTATGATTTCAAGGGAAAAGCAATGAGGAATAAAATGCAGTACAGAAATACTTGATATGATTTTAGCAAAAGATAAAATAATCACTTTTTCAATTCACCCCCTCCCCTATGCAATGTAAGACATGGAAGTAGATGGAAAGAGGAGCACACAGTTCTCAGGAATGCAATCAAATGCAATATGAAATTCAGTTCCCCCCCAGCAAGCTTAGAGAAAACCGGTATGAGTTTTAAAACACAGGCCCAAGTGCTTTGAATGTGGTGGCAATGAAGTGAGAAATATGCTGAAAATGCTTTTAATTCCCTTTAGGAGGTTCAGGGTGAGTGAGAGATACTTGGGATGAGTTCAGGCTCACTTTAGCAATGATTCAGGGATGGTGATTAAGAGGCAAACTCATTTTTAGCAAGGAAAGAAATGACTGCTGATGGTTACACGTGGCTGGACTTTTAACCAAATCGCAAATCGCGGTAAAATCCGCGAGTGCATGAATCGTGATTGCGGAAAAAGTATAAGGAGTCGGTTCTAGGCTTGTTGGAAAGCTTAGATTCTAAGCTTTCAGAGGAAAGTTAAACCAAGTTCGTAGCCCAAACGGTTCCATAGATACGGACGATTAAATAAAGGTCGTTTTTCGGATTTAAAGTAAACTCAAAATGACAAGTGACAGCTTTGCAGCTGCAGAATTGACAAATGACAGTGGTGCAGCTTTACAAAATGACAAGTGACAACTTCTAGGAGGCAGTTCTGGTTAGATTAAAATAGTTTGGATTAGATTATTTTAAACTAAGAGCTTATTTCTGTCACAATCTGACCTAAGTACTCACAATATATTTTTGAAATAGGCCTCGCCACGGATCTGGTCAGGTTTTGGACTGGACTCCAGTTCTGGTCTCAGCACTTCACAGTGATCTGGGTCAGCTCTCTGGTTCTGCTCACAGCGGTCTGGGTCACTCTGGATCTCTGGTCTGGTCTGTCCGGAAACAGCGGTCTCTGCACGGCTCCTGGATCTCTGCACTGGTCCTGGCAAATGTTCTTGGCAAAGGATTCAAGCAGCTCGCCCGGCTGTGAGTAGCTTGCAATGATTTGAGGCCTGCTGCAGAGAACTCAGCTTGTGGTTTTAGGCCTCTGATTTAGGTTCTAAAGTATAAGTTCTAGGTTCTGGAGTATGTAGCTGGAGTCAGTCTGGAACTGGTATCTTCTGGATGTTGTGTGGTCCGGCAAAACGCTCCGCAGCAACTGGATTTGAATGTCCTCTCTAACTTCCAGTGGCTCTTTTTATGTCTTTTGAAAGTGGGTGTGTGCGCAGCATCACTAAGCCAGCCCCTCTCTCAACTGATCATTGGTCAAGCTTTTCTCTCTTCCTTGATTGGGGGAAGGAAATGTGAGTCAGAGTGATGCTGTAGGTTTTATGGGTCAGAGGATCCTCCCCTGGTCAGTTTGCCCACAAATCTATATTTGACCCAAATACATATTGCACAGATACACAGTTGTTTAAAATTACATGCACCCATCACATATCACATGAGGTATACTCTGTTCAAACTCTGCTCTTCCTGGGGGCTTGCATTCAGAAATGGCAACATTTTGCGCTTTTTAACTGGTTTTGCAATATCGGACACTTACCCAAAATTACACACATGTGCGTAAGGAGTATGGACATTAATTGATGAAGTGTCAGATTTTTAACATGCAGACATTTGGAGTGACAACCTCTTTTCCACTCGGAACCCCCCAGATCATACCACCGGGTCCTAAAACCTCTTAAAATGTGGGCAGAAAAATCACAAGAATTATGGTATCATTTAGATAATTTTGACAAGTCCGCACCATGAGTTATACATCTTTCTTAAAATCATATTCTGGCCAACAGGGGTGTGTCTTCCCAGGTCACATGGTGGAGAAACCAGTCTATCCACTTTCTTTAAGCTCAGCCTGTCCTCAGAGGGGGCTGCCCCTCCCCGTTTCTGCCAAGAGGAAGCCACTTTTACGACGCCCCCAATATAACATTTGCCTGAGTCCAGGACAGGCCTTTGTTCAACTCCCTGTAGCTGCTCCACCCCTAATCTAATCAGAGAGGTGACAACTCCTTTTGGCAAGGGGAAGAGTGGCTGAGCAGGTTTTAACTCCTGTGTGGGTAGATGTCAGGCAGAATTGGAATCTCTTTAAGCGAGTTTTTAGCTACATGTCATTTTTTTGTTCCCAGTTTAAATCACTTACGATTTTTACATACACATTAAATAATTACTTCCTTCAAGTCATTTCAGAATATAGTTTTACATTGTATCCACCTCTTAGCAAGTCTTTCCTTGGTCTGGTTTTGTTTCATTTGTTCAGTTTTACACAAAAGTCTGGTGGTTTTAAAACGCCGGCTTTCTGATAGTGGTGAGTACTGGTAATGCAACCATTTTTGGGATTTAAGAAAATGAATTCTCCACAGTTCTAGGTTGCTTTTGGCAATCAGCATTGCCATTCCCAATGGTTTCAGGCTACTGTGTGGGTAGCCCAATGGTGGTTTTAGGCAGTGCCCTCCTGTGCTCACAACATAGGCAAAAATGGGTGGCAGCCTATTCTTCATGCATTTCCCTGTGCATTTTCTGGGAAGTTCTGGCCATCATGATGTTTTCCATGCCAGTACTGCACAGTTTTCCTATTCTGTGGGCTTTTTGGCCATCTTGGATTTTCTAAGCCCACAGCACCAAATGTTGCAGCATGATAGCTCAAACGTGGGTCAGGACACCCAACAAAATGTACCTTTATTGAGATGCTCATGTGTCCCGTAACGGACGTTATTTGAACTGTAGCGGCAGCTGCCTCAATTAAGTGATTTATAGTCCTAAATGAAAAAAAGGGTGCAGGGTTCAGTGTGCCATCCTTTTATAAAAAACATGCAATGTCAAATTTGTAAGGAAACCTCAATCTGGCGCTTACCTACAGAGTGGGTCTTCACTTGTGAACAGATCATATGGCTCCGTATCCCGTTCAAATATACACACGCCAAGACGACATGCAGAAACCTAAAGGTAAGTGTAGGCTCGTGTCAAAACCAATATTTCAATACTGTCAATGCGCGTCAGGAGGCGCATAGGTGCCGCGTTTCTCTCTTACCTATTGTTACAGGTTCCCCACGTATTCTTGGAAAACACTAGGAGCCTGTGAGTTAGTTGCCGCCTGGGGCGTTGCTAGGGGGGGCTAAGGGGGCTATAGCCCCTGATCTTTTGGTTGTAGCCCCTGATAGAATCTCAGGAGCTACAGCCAAAAAGCTAGCTAGCCCCAGTCCCGAATGTTCCGACATCAGCGTAGCCCCGGGTCTTTTCCAGACCTAGCAACTTGCCGCGATGTTTAGAATGGACTTACAGGTTGAGGTGACGTGTACTCGCGTACATGTGATGATGTCATGTGTGTCACTTATTACGATATTGCATAGAAGTGAAATCACCTTCCTTTCTATGGCCAGGGGCACCTCTGCTCACATCTGCTTTCTGATTAGTTCTCACCATAATGTATCATTTGTGATGTACAATAAGAACATTATTTTTTTGTAATGTCATTTTTTTTTTCTTCATTTTATAGACACGGTTCCCTCTTTCCATTGGTAACAACATCAAGTGTTCAACATCAGGCACTGAATTGTATTGCATGTCATCATAGTATTATGTAGCTAATATTTCATGCATCTATTACATTATTCATTGAATAGCATTTTCACATTTAATAATGTCCTATAGTTGTCATTAGGCCATGTCATGGTCCTGAGATACAAAGTGTCAATCAGAGTAGCTCTAGCTATATGCCAATGTTGACTCTCACACATAGCTACTGTATACATTAATCTTCTAATCCTGCTTCTGTTTGTTATCCATATTACATCTCACTGTGCTGTAATTAGTGTTTATGGATGTTCTCACATTTTCTCGTTCCGTGCATAATACACATCTGATGTTGTAATGGCATTGTGAATAATTGCTAAAAGCATTCTTGATGCAAAAACCAGCTTCTATATGGGTATCAATGTTCCATAGTTGAATAGGTCATTGGGGTCATGGTATAAACCTCAATTGCAGTAATATTGGCAAAACATCAGGCCAGTGAGGATCCCCCTTATTAATGTCACTTACCTCAGATTAGAAATCTTAAAGCAACCAAGTCGATTAATGTTAGATATTCCTCTCCACTGTGGGAGGAATAATGCATATATTGGTGGTCTGTACTTTTGTGAGAGAGGGAGTTGAGTTATTCCAGTTTTCTGTAAGAAAGGAAGTAATTTAGATCCTCCACTGTAATAAGGAAGATTGCTGGTATCAGAGGAATTCTCCCAGATGGAAATCCTCATTCATGCCATATGGACCATTACTGTCCAATTTATCTATCCAGTAAAGTTTGCATTGGTCTAAACTCTTTGCATGGTTTCCTCCCCTTGGAACTCTTTGTACCTTTTCCAGAATTTGGTATCTCAGCTGAGCTACAGAGTGTCGTTTTTCAGAGAAGTGTCTTGCCGCGGGTGACCGGTCATTCTGGGTAATGATGTTGATCTTATGTTCATTACACATTTCTTTCATCTTGCGTGTAGTTTGCCCCACATAATATATGCCACATGGGCAACTCAATGCATATATTACAGATTTGGTATTGCAGGTTGCATAATGTCTGAATTTGATTTTTTCACCTGGCCGAAGATGCCTGACATAATCTCCTTTTGTAATATTGTTACAGTTGCTGCAGCGTAGGCACGCAAATGTTCCCAATTTTTTGGTTTGTAGCATCCTTTGTCTTTGGTCTGAAGTACGTTCTGCTTTCTCCAACTGGTCTCTGAAGTTTTTGCCTCTTTTGTATGCAATGAGTGGTGCTTCTGGGAATAGTTTCTGTAATTGAGGATCCATTTGTATAATCCTCCAATTTTTTCTTATCAGAGGAGTGATTTGATGTCTCTGACTTGAGTATTTAAGTGTGGATAAAAAAGGTACAGCCTTGTTCTCTTGTTTCTTTCTCAGTAGTTCTTCTCAAGATGCTTGAGTGGATCTCTCCTTGGCTTCTGTTTATACCCTCTCTGGATTGCCTCTCTCTATATATTTCAATGTCATTTTGTCCATTTCCATTCTTAGCATACATTTTTTTGGCCCAAAGGAATTGGCTGTATGGTAGGTTATCTCTTAGTTGTTTCAGGTGGTGACTAAAGTAATGTAAGCTGTTGATTACATCTGTCAGTTTGTTAAATAGACAGATGTAATAATTTCTCTTTCCATTAGTTCAAGTTCAACATCCTGATAGTGGATCTTTGGTATACCAATCTCCATTGTGAACTTAATTCTGTCATTTACCGAGCTGATGTAATTCAAGAATTGTTCTAGTTGTTGTTTGTCCCCTCTCCAGATTATGAAAAAATTGTTGATGCATCTCATCCAACATGTTAGTTTGGGGCCCCATTCTGCACGAGTAGTTATATGTTGTGTTTCCAGGTAATGCATAAATAAGTTAGCATGGGCTGAGGCCATTCCTATAAGTGGATATAGGATATAGGTCAACTAGCATATGCACCTGCCAAGGTAATTTGACCTAGGTTCCAACTCCTCCCACAGCCCATTGGTCCTCCACACCTATTTCAACACCACCCCCCAGGCCTCCTTATCGATGGCATTCTCAGCTAAGGGAGGATAAAGACAAAGACATTGTCTATTTCTGACTATTAAGTCCTAGACATGTCCAAGGATTGGACCCCTTGACGTTAAGACAGCAGTAAAACAGCAGTTAAGACAGCAGTAAGACATCACCATATATCTCTTGCAACGACAGATCGTTGCTACGCTCACAAGGGTCCTCGTTTTCAAACATGCTGGACATCATTGATCCAGCAATTTCTTAAACCTAATTCGAGTTCCTCTCACCACCACTCCCTCATTTCCACTAACCTGTCTTACAATCAACTGACATTGCTGATCTTATCACCACACAAAAGCTTGAGTTATCATCATCACCGTAACATTTCTCTCCCCAACACCTCGTACGCTTTTGACATCCCCATCCCACCTGGATATAGAATCCAACATGCAGACAAGACATGGAAGACCGAACCATGGAAGGGTGCATGAGTCATATATAAATCTGACTAGCCCTTCAGGTTGCATAGCCAGATGGCAGTAAAATCCATGGAGCTCCTTACATATCAGTATCTGCTATCATAAATCTGTTGACCACCTTAAAGCTGTATTTCATTCATGGATAAAATCAATGATCTTTTCCCGTTAGCCTCTGGTACAAATTCTTCCTCAGGGACTTTAACCTACAAGGATCCAATTGACTAAGAGCACGAGAGACACTATCCATCCTTATTGTGACAGGATCCTACATATTTTCTTTAAAACATTTTTGATGGAGGCACTGGAAAACAGTTTGATCAGCCTTTCTTTACCTGAATCCCTAACCTCGACACCAAACCTTAAAAGGGTTAGTTTATAAATGTGTTGCCTTTGTCACACTAGAGTCAATCCTGCCACCTTTTGGTAAAGCCAGGACATGTCAAACAACAAAAGCATTATCCAAGTACAAGTACATAGTGGATGCTCTTGGCAAATGCCAAACGATCCTAGTACTACACAATTATTGTGGGAGACACTAATATGACTAAAGCCCTATTTGCTGCAGTCAATCACTGCCCCAAACCACTACCAGACCCATACCCACCAGAGGTACTGGAGAAATGCAACTCCATGAACAATGTTTTTATCACTAACATTTACACAGTTAGATAACACATTGATACATCTAAACCAGTCTCACCGTCGATAACCATCCCACCTTGTGCATCCCAACCACAGACTGCCCATAGCCTCCGCACTCCCAAGGCTCTTGCTGAAACCTTTTTCATATTAAAAAAGATCACAGAACCCGCCCTCACTGCTCGACAAATAGATAATGCCTTACTCACCTGGAGCATCTTCTGATGCTGTGTAAAAAAACAGGATTGATCTATCCATTCCTTAAGAAACCCAACTTTGTCCAGATGGCCCTGTCAATTACAGGCCCTTCAAGAACCTCCCATTTATCAGTAAAATAATTGAGAAAGCAGTAACCAATTAACTCCACATGCAGATCGGCCATTATAGCCTACTCTGGGATCACCAATTTGGTTTCTGTCCCAGATGCAACATAGAAACAGCTACTATCCAGGTGAGTGACACTGCTCTTCAGATTACGGAGAATGGGGACTCTGGCCGCCTGGTTCTTCTGGGCCTTTACATCACCTTTAATATGGTTGACCACACACTTTGACCAGCCTTTCTGCACAAAGAAGAGCATTCTCAGGCAAGGTTCTCAATTAGTTCTCCTTTTAACCTATCAGACCACACAGTTCAAATGGGCACCTTCAGATCTGACCGCACCTCAGTAACCTGCAGTTAAAAGTTCCTCAGGGCTCAATAGTCTCTCTATTGATGTTAAATCCGTACCTAGAACTATGTTCACTACCTCAAAGGTTAAACATTTCTCTCCATCAACATGCAGATGATAAACAGCTTTACCTAAGAGTGAACTGCTCCCAGGACATCATTCCCCACTGGAAAGCTCATCTCAACAAAAATGTATTATTTCTCCTCGGTCAAAAATCCAAACATGAAGCCACTCCGCAACACATCCCCTCTGTCAAATCCCAAATGTTCATCATAGACAGTAACATCTTTCACTTGCATATTGGCAAAATGGCTATGGCTGCTTGGTATTATCTCACATCGCACTGCAAGTTTAATATCTTCCTACCTCTAAGTCTTTTGAGACCATGGTACTGCCCTCATGATTGCACAAGTTAATGAGGAAATACCCTCCTTCCTGGAATTCCTGCCTAATACCTCACTCCAATCAAGGTGGTCCATCATGTTGTGGCACGCCACATAAAAGGTTCCAAGAAAGTGAAACACATCAACACAATTTTCTGTGACCTAAACTGGGTAGCTATCCCCATCATGGTCCTCTTCAAAAGAAATCCTGTATCACATACCTTGACATCACAATCCAAAGCCTACCTATCTTGCTCCCAAACATACCACCTCTGGTGCATACGCTCCACCACGAGTAAGAACATCAAAAGGCTTGAAAAAGAATGAGCACACAGGAAGAAGACCAGGAAACAGTCCTTCTCTTGCTATGCCACAGCATGCTGGAATGCCATCTCAGTTATGATCAGGACCACTTCAATGCTCCATCAGCTAAAAAAAGAACTTAAGACCTGGCTTTTTAGGGAATTCCTAGGCATGACTTAGGATCCACTATTCCCGCATTACCACTGCTATGGATTGTTTTGTAAATTTACCCATCTTTATCTCTCTAATCCACGTCCAGCACCTTATTGCTCCTGAGGTAGGTTTGAGCTATATTAAACACATTATACAGAGGGAATGGGGATGAGGAATTGAAAACTGCCCTACAATTTTACTGGCCGATATCATATCCGGAGCTGCAGATACGGACAGGCATGTGTACTCGGACATGGACGTGTGTTCGTGGACACTATTGGGATTGGGAGGGGTTCTGGGTGAGTCATGTTATTTGAAGGTGTATTGTGCATATTTATGATATGCTTCAATTCTTCGGCTTTGCCAACAAAAATCTGGGCACTGGCCACATCAATAGTAAAATGTGTATAGTAATTAAAGGTACTCTAGGAGGAGTATGCAGTGTTTGTAATATGGTGGAACAATATCATTGAAGTGTATATGGTAATTGTAATTGTACCACAATTGTAGACACTGTGTATGGTTACAATATTTTATCCTTTGAGATTTTGGCTCCAGTTGTATCTTGATAGTTGGGATGGATGCTTTGTTGAATTTTGTAAGAAGTGTGATGAAACAGAATGTGTCTCACCTGCTAGTCCCCAGGGACTTGTCATGAGGTGGCCAGGACACAGCCATTGCTTTTGGATCCAATTCATGAGGGTGGACCAGTGCGGGAGGATCACCTGGGTGAGTGGTCGTCAGGGATCTCTCTCATCATGTAACACCTTTATCCCATCTCATCCGAAGGGATATTTAGAAATTAAACCCTGTGACCCCAATTCTCTGGCACAAACACTTTCTGTGTACATGAGCTGTCTCAATACTATGGTCAGGTGAGGTCAGGCAATCATCGACAATCACTCACACCTAACTTCCATTACACTTCCCCACACAGATAAAATCAAAGCACAAGAGCACAATGGGAGCGAGGCAAAAACAACAAAGGTACAGCAGTTTCCAGTTGGCATTTTAACGAGGGGAGAAAGACGGCCATGCATGAGAGGTTCGTGAGAGGGGCCACACCCCTGACCTTGTTGACAGGAAGCCATTACTTTCAAGAAACCCTCAAGGCAGAAAC
The DNA here is from genome assembly GCF_040938575.1 of Ambystoma mexicanum. Lineage (NCBI taxonomy): Eukaryota > Metazoa > Chordata > Amphibia > Caudata > Ambystomatidae > Ambystoma > Ambystoma mexicanum. Next base: position 152,115,685 of record NC_090922.1, on the reverse strand, counting down.
ATGAGACCAGGAAACAAGGCTAAAGAATCCTGCATTGTGTGTCAGAGAAATTTAAGGTCCACCCGCGTAACTGAGTAAGACAGGGAGGAGCAGCAGATGCTGTGGTATCATCCTTGGCTCCAAGAACAAAGAAGAAGAAGCAACAGAGTACAACACTGCCAGTGAGTTGGGGAGACCGGTCTGTGTTGAAGTCAAGGTTGCAAGCAGCAACATTGTAATGTGGGTGCAGGAAGGAACATTGGTAAGCACGTGTGATGAGAGACGCGAGTGAAGCTAAATTTCTGGTGAATATTTGAACATTAGAAGAAAATATACGATGTCGTTGACAGAGTGGTCCGGCCCTATGAATGGGCTCAATCAATGGTATCTGCACAGTATCTTGACGAAAAGAGAAATGAAAGCAGAAGTTCGATGTAAAGTGTAAATTGTGTAAAGTGAATCGAAGTGGTCCTGCGACAGTTTAAGCAAAACCCATAACACAGTCGAAAGTCTTTGATTCTGGTATCAAAAGTGGATCTGAGCCTGAACAAGGGGGATGCATGGTCCGAGCCCGAACGAGGGAGACCAATTTATGAATCTTGTATAAAAAGGGGTCTGAGCCCGAAAAGGGGGATACATGGTCAGAGCACGAATGAGGGAGACCAAAATGTATACATTGTAGAAAAGGGGTCTGAGCCCAGACGAGGGGGACCCGTTGTCCGAGCCCAAAGGAGGGAGACCAGTCTTGAACTTGTGAAAGTGAAACCTTGACAAGGAAAGGAACCTTTGTGTTTGTTTGCTGCATCAGGCCCTCTGAATTAAGAGACTGTCATTGCAAGATAGACTTTGGAAGAAGGGCCTGATGCCTATGTGTTCAACTGTTACCTAATGGCCCAGAAGCGGGAGTGTGTGCGAAGCCCGCACGTGCTGCCTTGCCCCATGCTGAAAAAGCAGGTAAGAGAAGATAGCTGCTTAACTAGTCTAACATATCATTTCTTCAACACTTTTCTTTTGCATACATTGTTATCCCACACCATTTTGTATTTAGAATTAAGGACTGGCAATAGGTGTATTAGTATAGGCCCTTTTATTTTCACAGACTCCACTAGGACTGCATTATTATTATTTGATGGTCGTAGCTTGGCTCCATCCTTAGATTTGGGTTTAGATAGGTGTTTTACCATCCCATTGAAGTTCAATAAACACCCTTGTACTGTGATCACTTGTGGTTTGATACCATGTCTTCTCTATATGTGGTGTCAGAAGTGGGATATGATTCAAGTGACAGAAATTGAAACCCCTGCTAGTAATCGTCATACCACCACAGGGAGAAAATAGGATTATTGAACTCCTTGAGTCTGATAGAATATATACCATAAAAGAGACCTTGTACTCCCAGCTTCAAATCACAATTGGCTAACAATATTTGTTTTTCGAAACCCAAGTATTGTTAGATACCCTTTCCGCTCTCCAACTAAAATATCGAACAATGGGATTGAATAGTCTTTAAAAAAGGTTCCTGCGCACAACTTCATTAGAGCTAGCGCCCTGAATCCGCCTTTCCCCAAACCTTTTTCCTTTTGTAATGGATTTGTTTCAGCTCCTGGCCCATCAGGGTGTAAAGGTTCATCCACCCATATCTTCTCTTCCATCAGGATCCAGTTCACAAAAGTGAGATGACTTTAAAACCCTTTCAGAGCTTGAGACCCTTTTTCTTCTGATTCAGAAAGAGTCATAGAGGGAACCCTTAATCCCTCGAAAGATATGGCTGACCTCGAAGATGTCATGGCTCAACTGGCTCCCCATCAAATGCAGGCCGAACCTCGTCTTCAAGAAAATTTAACAAAATTAGTTGAGTTACAAGCCAGACCCATACCACCTCAAGGGGTACTAAAACCTTATCAGGAGGGCAAAGATATAGGAAATTTCATTTTGAATTTCGAGCGATTAGCTGTGCGATTGGGCTGGGAAGAAAACCTAAAAAAATGTTATTTAGGACCCCTAAGGAAAGGTGAGCTACAAACCTCCTATCAGCTACTTAAATTTGCCGGGGGAGCTACCTCTATATCCATAAAAGAAGGACTTCTTAAGAGAGTAGGCCAAACAGTAACTTCTATCGACAGAATCTATTAGATTAAACCCTGGGGAATTTCCCCTCGAATTAGGGGAACAAATTTAGATCACAGTAGCCCTCTAGATTAACAACAAGACAGTGGAAGAATTGGTCAAAACGATAATTCTGGAGCAATTCACCAATTCACCTCCTTTTTTTACAGAAAGCAGTATTACAGCTAAACTGACCTACCCTGTTCATGGCATTTGAAACTGCCCAAAATCACTTGGACGCAACAAAACATTTTCACTCTGTAAACAGAGCTGAAGAATGGAAGGATCACAAACCCACATACCATTGTCAAACCCTGATAGTAGATAGAGGACTCCATAAAACCAAAGAATGGACAATGAAAGTAATGATTGATATCAGAAGACCAGACCCAAAGGGTAGAAAGGTAATCAGAAGAGAAGAATTTAAAGGGATTGAACCATCAGCCCCTATTTGATTTTTGGGTAAAGAGACAGGCCATTGCTAAAAAAAGAGCCAATGCAAATAGTGTGTTTCAAAAGGAGATGACTGGGAAGAAACAAAAGCCAATCTAGAAACCTTCAGCATATGTCTATGTCAGTCTTCAACTGACTTTACATATGAAAAGGCCCTAGTAAATGGAATGCCAGTAAAAGTGCTAATTGATTCAGACAGCAAACAGACCACTATAACGGCTGATTTGGTGACAACAGCAGACCTAGAAACTGCTTGTCTAGTTATAGTCACATGTGTAGACAGAGATAATGAAATATATCCCAAGATACCTGTGTAGATTAACATCAGGGGAGAATCACGGCTGGTGTCATCTGCCATTATTACTGGACTCCCCAAAGAAGTCATCATGGGTAGAGATTTTCCTGCAATTTCTACTATCTTACAAGACCTCCCAGAATACCCTAGGGAATTCATACCCCAGACTTGTTGACAACCTGACTATTGCTCCTAAACCTCTCTGATGTGGGAGTGGACGGAAACCAAATTTCAAGAACCTACCATTAGCCAAGAGTTACCTTTTTAACCTCAAAATGATTTAATAAGAAAATCACCACTTTGATCTCAGTTTGTAGGATATCTTCAGGAGACAAACCCAAACACCCTGCCTCTACTAGACCAGAGGAACGGAGCTCATGGAATATGCTAGAGCACCTGGATACATCTTTTCTTTGCTCTCTGTGTGGTCCTAAACTTAGAGGACCTAGGAAAAGACAAAGGCCCTCATTACGACCCTGGTGGAAATCGCGGTGCTAAATGCACCGCGGAGCACGGCGGAAAGCTGCCGATAGCGCCATGGAGGTTGGCGGATTTTCCGCCCCATGCCGACCTTGGCGGGGCGGTAAATCCCCAATCCCCATTTTACCCTTCCCCATTCCCATTTTTGCCCCATAGGGTATAATGGGAGTGGGGAAGGCGTTAATTGCGCCACCGCAAAATACGGTGGCGTAATTAACATCAAGGTCCCGTAGCGCCATGGATCTCCCGGAAAAACCAGGCGGAAAACGTTCCATGGCGCTACGGGAACTCGTAGTAGGGCGGACGGGTCCGCCGCGAATAACGCTGGCGTAAACCCACTCCGCCAGGGTCGTAATGAGGGCCAAAGACTATCTACCTTGCATAGGGGAAGGGTATGTGAGAAACCAGTTGGTGTCTCACCCGCTGGTCACCAGAGACTTGTCAACCAAGTGGCCAGGACACAGCCATCACTTTTGGATCCAGTTCCTGGGGGTGGACCAGCATGGGAGGATCACCTGGGTGAGTAGTCCTCAGGCAGTGGGAGTGGGACACTGAATAGTGAGACACAGTATCCCTCTCATCCCTGTAACACCTTTATCCCATCCTATCCCATGGATTAATTAGAAACTCAGCACCCCCAACCCCTTTCCCTGCATGAACACTTTCTCATGGCCAGCCCGCTCTGGGAGAAAACAGACTCACACCAGAGCCGTGTACATGACCTGTCCCAATACTATGGTCAGGCGAGGTCAGGCAATCATCGACAGTCACTCACACCTGACATCCATTACACTTCGCCACACGGATAAAAGGCAGAGCACGAGAGCACACTGGAAGCGAGGTAAAACACACAAAGATATAGCAGTTTTGAGTTGGCAGTTGAACAATGGGAGAAAGACAGCCAGGCATGAGAGGTTTGTAAGAGGGGCAACACCCATGACCTCATTTACAGGAAGCCGTTAACTTCAAGACACCTTCAAGGCAGAAAACCTAAGACCAGTAAAAGGGCTAAAGAATCCTGTATTGTGTTTTGGAGATATTGAGCGTCCTCCCGCGTAACTAGGAACGTAGGAGCAGTAGATGCTATGGTATTGTCCTTGCCTCCAATAACAAAGAAGAAAGAAGTGACAGAGAACAACACAGCTGGTGAGTTGGGGAGACCGGTATGTGTTGAAGTCAATGTTGCAAGCAGCAACATTGTAAAGTGTGCGCTGGAAGGAACATTGAAAATGCGTGTGATGAAAGACGTGAGTGAATCGAAATGGCTCGTGAATATTTGAACATTAGAAGAAAAGATACAATACTATTGACAGAGTGGTCCGGCACTGTGAATATAGCTCAATCGAAGGTATCTGTACAGTATCTTGATGAAAGGAAATGAAAGCAGAAGATCTATGTGAAGTGTAAATTGTGTGGAGTGAATCAAAGTGGTCCTGTGGCGGTTTAAGCAACACACATCGCAAATTCACAAGTCCTTGATTCTGGTATCGAAAGGGGATCTCAGCCCAAACGAGGAGATTCCATGGTCCAAACATGAACGAGGGAGACCAATTTGTGAATCTTGTATTTAAAGGGGCCTGACCCCGAACGCAGGGGATCCATAGTCCGAGCCCGACAAGGGAGACCAAATTGTGAACATTATAGAATAGGGGTATGAGCCCGGAAGAGGGGGACCTGTGGTCTTAGCCCAAAGGAGGGGGACCAGATTTGAACTTGTTAAAGTGAAACCTTGACAAAGGAAAGGAACTGTTGTGTTTGCTTTCTGTATCAGGCCCTCTGCATTAAGAGACTGACATTGTGAGAGAGACTTTGGCAGAAGGCCCTCATGCTTATGTGTTGAACTGTTACCTTACCTTGCCCTTGCATTGTTGCCTTTCCCCATGCTGAAAATGTGGGGAAGGGAAGCTATCTGCTCAACTATCCTGACATATCATTATGTGAACACTTTCCTTTTGCGTACATTGTACCCCACAACATTTTGTATTTAGAAGTAAGGGTTAGCAACATGTTTAATAGTATATGCCCTTTTATTTTGACAGACTCCACTAGGACTGCACTATTATTATTTGATGGCCGTAGCTTGCTCCCATCACTAGATTTACATTTAGATAGGCATTTTACCAAGCCACTGAAGTGCAATAAACACCCTTGAACTGTGATCACTTGTGTCTGTCTTCACTGTTTGATACCATGCCTTCCTTACTGAAGGCTATAATGTACAATTGTAGATGCTGGTGAAATGTGTAATACATCGTCCTTAGTAATTATGGCTACAGTAATATGCTAAGAGTAATCGACAGTGGGTGTGGATAGTTAGTTGAGTATGGTAAAATGGCTGGAATTTGTGGTTGTTTCTCTGTGAAGAATAAAAAAGTATAATTTGTTAAACAAGATGTTTTAAAACCTTTAATTACATACAGTTGTACATATACATTTACTTTGTTGACCCTCATGAATAGTACATTGTATGTACTATGGGCCTCATGATGAGTGTGGTGGTCCGGAAACAAGGGTGCTTGTAAACTTACTGGCACCCTTGTTTCTGGACCACCACACTCTGAGTTTGACTGCCGGAGCCACTGTGTCCGACAGGTCTGACCCTGCTGGGCGCAGTGGCCATGGTAGGCAGACCGGTCCCGGAAGTACCAGCACTGTTAGCAACGGTGTTGCTGCTTCTGTGTCCCCACTCCCATAGAGTTCTATTGGACTCTATGGGAATGGGGAGTTACATTTTTCCTGCGCCTGACTTCCCGGGCCGCCAGAGTTGTAATCTCACGGTGGCACTGGTAAATCAGGCGCCGGTAAATTTTTACAGGTGCGGTGCAACTCGCCGGAAGCACCGGCAGGGTTACCGCTGGACCTGTAATGAGGCCCTATGTTTGGTACAACATTTTTGTGTGGTACATCTTTGTTGTATTAACATGAAGTAATCATTGGGTCACTGGGAAAATAATCCATAGTGGATTAAAAAAAATCTACTGCATTTATATACAGTTTGTGGCATTTACATGGTTTTAAAGTATATACATGTCATAGACTACACGTATGTGGTAGCATGGATATGTTATGTAAGTGTAAGTGTGATAGTATGTTTGAAGTGTACTGTAATGAAGGGTATTGTTAAAGTAGTTAGATACCATTTGGCATATTCTAACTCTATTGGATTTTAAAAGTACTATTGTAGAACTATGAATGTATTTTGTAAGCATAACTGTGATGGCATGTGTGAAATGTGTTGTAATGAATGGTATGTGTAAAGTAGTTAGATACCTGTTGGCGTATTCTAACTTAATTGATTTTAGATGTACTATTGTAGTACTATGGGTGTATTGTGCACGTATAACTGTGATATTTGAAGTGTATTATAATGAAGAGTGTGTTTAAAGTAGTAAGATACCAGTTGGAGTATTCTAACTGTGTATTGTAGTATATGATAGTGAGTACATTTGGGTTTCAAGAAAATAAGGTAGGCATTTGTTAGATTTGCTGCTAACCTAGGTTGCTAACCTATGTTTTGGAGTAACAGAAGTGTTGTTACATTCAAACCAACCAATCATTTTTAGAAATATGCTGTATAGTGGCCTGAAGGGGTTGTGGCACCAGTGTGGTAGACTATGCCTAGTTTTGCAAACGTTTTAATGCCACGAGATACTTGGCCATGTCTAAAGCTAGTGAGCTTAAAGTCATTTTTGGTACCATCTGCATTGTACCTTAGAAGTATTAGTATGACTTATTGTGAGTTTATTTTGATGCTGGAGCGATTGTCAGAATTGCAAAAAGAGCATAAAATGCCATGATTTGCATTCTGCAGAAGATGGTGAAATGGAATGCATTCAAAATGTCGTATGAATACATACACAAATCATTCATTAGGGATCATTAGGGATGTGCTCTTGTGAAACATGGTTGCAAAGAGTGCATGTATGTTTCCACTTGGATTTGTTTAGTTTCTAGTATTTATATTAAGTACACTAGGAGTTCTTGTGGATCTTCCTGTGTTTTTATGGTGAATTTGACCATTTCTGCAAAGTAGTCCTATACCTGAGACACTGTTGCTGCTGTTAGGATTATTTTAGGCATTTGTATGAAGGACAAGCATTTGCAAACACAACTGATCTGTGCCGTTTAGGTGGATATTTAACAATTGGTGGCAATTGGAAGAGAAGATTGATTGTTACATTTGTATAGAAATTTACTCCAGTTGTGATGCTGAATTTAAAAAAAACAGAGAGTTGTGCCTCTGTATCTTTAATGTGGGAGTGCATTTCTTTTTTGACAATACAGATTTGTCTCTTTGGGCCTCATCATGAGTGGGCGGTATCCCGGCTATTAGCGCCAGATGTCAAGTTTCAGTTGAATGGTAAGTCCCCATTTATATTGGGTCCATTAGTAATTGCGCCGAAAATGGGCAAGAAAGTCAGTGGATTTACCCCCAGCTCAGAACTGGGGGTGAATCCTCAACTTTCTGCCCAACTCATAGTTGGGTGGCGTGGGAATGCGGCAGAAATTGCATTATCGCCACATTTTTGTGCCGCTGCCCAACTTGTGACTAGGCCCTTTGTATTTTGATGGACGTGCATTTGTCTTTGGACTAGAGAGTTTTGTGCTTGTATTATTTGATTGAGCAAGAGTTCTTCTTTTTTCTATTGGTGGTATTGCAGGGAGATCTGGTATAGCTTAGGTTTTTATTCGGTTTGTTTTTGAAGATTTTGTTTTTTGAGGTATAGGGTAAATGGCTATATGGGGGGTGTTGTATTCTAGGATGCAGGGACTGTCAACATTGACTTTGTTTGAATCAAAGTTAACTAGGAATAGATCTAGAGTTAAACCTTGCAACTTGTAGATAGTGACAGTATATGCAAGAGATAGAGAGAATTGTTCGCTCCATACATACATGTCTTTGAAATGAAGGAAACATGCTATTGTGCTGCCTATTCATTTACTTTCTGCAAGTTTCTCAAAATGGATGTCAATTCTGTGCATGGATAACACCGGTGAAAAGAGTGGTGGAGTGGCCTTTATGTTACAAAAACACCTTGACTGTCATCTGGTCACACACCCTAGCCCTGATGACAGTGAAACCCTGCTTACAAAAACGTAAATCAACCCTCATGTCTCACTGAGCATTTTGGTCATGTATAGACCCCCCCACATGGACATGCTACTTTTTAAAGAACATTTCCTTGGTCTCCTCAATCTCATTACTAAGGGCAAGAACCCCCTTATTATCCTTGGAGACCGTAATCTATGGCCTGTAGATCCTTCCAATAAACTTGTTGTTTCTTTAATTAAATCTCTGCAAGCAATGGGTTACTCACAATGGTCTACGGGCCCTACTCACACCGGAGGGCACACCCTGGATTGGGTTATTACACCTTCTCTGCATCCCCCTAAGGTTGAAATCAGCACATGTGCATGATATGATCATTTTTTGGTGGATGTACTAACTCGGCTCCCAGCGTCACCCATAAGAAGGGATCTTCTGCCTCAAATGGAGACAAAAGCCAGAAATCTTAAAATTGTCTAGCCAGCCAAACCTTCCACTTTGTTATCAGCTACCCTCCAGCCCATCGACAATTTTACCAACTCATTGGATCGTCGTAGCCCATCTTATGTCTACCATTGATTCCATCATAGAAACTCTTGCCTCCATGAAAGCCAAAAAGATTAAAACTGAAACACATAAAAATGCATGGTACAATGACAATATCTTCTCACTTCGATGAAATAAAAGAGAACTTGAAAGAGTATGGCATGAGAATCCGAGCCCTCATTCATTGAGCTCCTAAACTCATAGTTAAAACATTTAAAACAGACACTGAAGAGGCCAAATCAGCCTACCTCAACAACAAAATCAAGAATGCTCACTCGAGCTCCAGTGAACTGTTTAAAATCCTGAACGAATATGAGAATAAACCTAACAACAATCAAAATCTGTTTAAAGACTCAGCATGGTTTCAGACAATTCTTAATGAAGTCTCTTCCAAACTATTGGAACACTCACAGACAATCAAAGACTTACACGGGAGCATGGGCAGACTCAGAGCCAGCTCCTCATCCTTGTCACACTAAGACTGCTCACCAACCAATATTGATACCTTCATTTTCACCCCCTGTTCAGAGAGTGAAATCTCCAAAATCATTAAGGAGATGAATCCCACATCTTGTCTGGGTCATAGTTGCCCAGTCCAATATCCTGAAAGGTGCCCTTCAATTACTGGTTCCTTGGATAACAAGACTTGCCAACCTCTCCTTTAGTCAGGGCAGGGTCCCAGTGTCCCTGAAGATGTTTGGATCACCCCACTGTTTAAGAAATGCACCCTGGATCTAGCTGTAGCCAAACATTATCGACCCATTATGAATGTACATTTGTCCCTTAAAATCATGGACAAGGGATCCTGTCTACAGCCCAGGGTTTCATCAAAAATCATGCCATCCTGGGGCTACGTCAGTCCGACTTCAGAGCCAAGCATGGGGCAAAAACTGCTATGCTGGATCTTAAATCCTCCTTGCCCAGCATAGTTGACCAAGGACATACCGCCCTGCTTATGTTGCTATATCTCTCTGCCGCCTTTGACTTGGTCGATCACTCCATTCTGGTGTCCAGATTAAGGGATCTGGCTCACTATTCAGCCTCAGCGGCTCAATGGATTGCATCCTTTCTAGGGCCTTGTATTGCCAGAGTTGCAGTAGGCTGTTCAAGCTCTCTTGTTTTCTCTTTTTTGTGCTCCCTGAGGACTACGGGCATGCGGTGCATTATAACATTAAATAATAATAATAATAATGATTATTTAATAATAATAATAATAATAATAATAATAATAATAATAATAATAATAATAATAATAATAATAAAAATAATAATAAAAATGTAGAGGAGCACCGCTCCCAACCGTGTCTGCCCACTTCGACCACTGGAAAGCACAATGGAGAGGTGAAATGATCTTTACAGATCCATGGTGGGATAATCATGACCCAGCATGAATATTTACATCCATTGGTTTATATTCCCGCCCCTAGAGCAAAAGTGAGACCCTAAAACTGTAAAATCCTCAATTGTAGTAACAGACACTTTGAGGGTGATCATTGCAATTGCATACCTTGAATCCACCTCTGCAGTGGTCTGACCCACCCCCAAGGTCCGAGGAGTATAACTTCCCAGTTTATATAGTTGTAGACATTTGAAAGTTCAGCCAACACACAACGCACCTGCCCTGATGCGAGACCCATTGTCTTAGTGAGTCTACACATGTTGGTTTCTTTTTTGGTCAATGCTGGTAGGCCTAAAGAGACACTAAGATCACTGGTTCAATCGCTACATGGCGTGGCACCAGATGGACACAGTGCTCCATGCACATTGAAGCATATGAGGATGTGTTAACAATCATCTATACTTCTAGGGGTCTAAACAATACAGCCTTCGATGGGAAGCAGATAATACACTTCCATATGAATGAGGAAATTATATGATATGATATCTACCTTTTCTCACCGTCCCCCACAGGCTCACTGTCTCCAGAACCCTGGTCCTCTCTAGACTGGACTACTGCAACAGTCTCTTTCTCAGCCTGCCCTCTTCTACCCTTCGTCCTCTTCAACTCATCCAGGACAGAACAGCGAGACTCATCCTTGACCTCAAGAACAGGGACCTCATCCCTCTAGCTCTGAAATCCCTTCACTGGCTGCCTGTGGCTGTAAGGATCAAGTTCAAGACCCTTTGCATTGTCCACAAGGCTTTCTGGGGCCTGGGCCCACACTATCTACAATGCTCTCTTCCTATATACTTGCCTTCCCGAGCCCTCTACTTGTCTTCCTCCAACTCCCTGCGGGTGAGCCGTTTTACCAAGCAGAGACTTGGGTGGAGATCTTTATCCTCTACAGGTGCCTCCCTCTGGAACAGCCTCTCTACCTCTCTCTGTCTTGAACCGGATCTCCTAAAATTCGTGAAACTCCTCAAGACTTTCCTCTTCGCCTCCTCCTTCTCTCTCCCTCTCCCCTGCTAACCACCACTTTCTGCTCTCTCGCACTCTATCCTACTTCTGCTCTCTTCCGCTGCCTGACTGCCTGGTGTACCTTCAGAGCCTCACAGGTGCCAAGCTTCCTTGCCAGTTTCCTGCACTTGCCTCCAGTCCTAGCACTTGTCTCAGCACTGCTGCACTTTGGTTATGACCCATGAGAGTGGCATCTCTCTGCACTTAACCCATGCGCTAATGGGACTGGGCGTGAATAGGGGGAAGGAGGCGAAAGGAAGAGGAGAGACAGCCGGAGAGGGGCCTGGAAGGGTTGACTGAGAGGAATAGGCTGTAGAGGAGGAGAGAGTGGACAGGATGACCTGAGTCTTAGTGGTGAAATGAGATGCCAAAGTCGTGCAAAGGGCCTGGGAGGGAACAGGAGCGGTAGAGACTGCAGCAGGAATGGCCAGCTCCTTGCAGATTTTGAAAAGTTCATCTGAGTTGTTAGAGGCCGTAGAGACATGGGCTTGGGTGTAGGCTCTCTTCTTAGAAAGGACAGAGAGTCTGTATTGCCTTCAGAGCAGACTACAGGCCACTTTGTCAGAGGATGCGCTTGATGCCCCCCACTTCCTCTTGCTCTCACCCACCCTACACTTGCGCTTGAATGCAGGCTTCAAATGGACCCACATGACAGGGGCAAGGACAACAAGAGTGTTAGAGATAGAGAGATTAAGGTTGGAAATGGCTGCGTCAGAGGTGTAGGAGGAGGAGAGAAAGTAGTGGAGAAAGCCTCCACTGACACATGCTTCATGGGCTGGATGATCAGAAGGTGGGTGGCAGTGCCGTGGCCGGCTTAACCTGAGGGACAGAGAGCAACATGTGAGAAGGGAAGAAAGTGGTCAGTCAAAGAGAGAGGAGTGGTGAGAGGGTTGGAGAGGGGGAGGTCTCACAAGATCAGAACTTCCAGGATGTGCCCTGCAGAGTGAGTCAGGCAAGCAGGTAGAATAGAGAGAGCGAGAGAGATTCACAAATGTTGCGAAAGAGCCCAAAAGAGGGGATAGTAACATCCAAATGGATGTTAAGATCTCAGAGGCGGAGAAGCTGAGCGGTAGAGGCAAGAATGGTGGGGGAGAGGTCAGCCCACTCGGAGAGGAAGAGGGCAACCTGGCCAGGCGGTCTGTAGATGGTGGCCACAGGGAGAGAGAGGCCAGGAGAAATAGAGATCCTGCATACCAGGCATTTAAAGAAGGAGTAGGCCTGCGTAGGAATGACAGAAGCTGGGACTCACTCTGGCAAGATCAGGGCTATCCCTCCGCCAGGACGGTTGGTTCTGGGCTCAGAGAGGATCTTGTAGCCATCAGGGAGGAGAGTGTCAAAACTTGTGACAAAGCTGGCGTGAACCAAGTCTCAGTAAGACCAAGTACATCCAAATCAAGCTCTTTCAGGTGACGGCAGATGTCCGATGAGTGTTTGACAGCAGAGCGAGAGTTAAGAGTAGCGTCGTGGAACAGATTGCCACCTTTGCAAGACTTCCGTGGAGGGCTACAGGCATGAGATACACCATGCGGAAATGTTAGAGGTGCCTGAGAATGCGCAGAGGAGGAAGGAGGAGATGGTAGGATAGTCAGAGAGGAGGAAGAGAGTCCCAGAGAGGTGGAGGAGGAAATAGAAGGCAGAGCAGCCAGTGAAGCAGAGGAGGGTGCCACAGAGGTGGCAGGGGAAGGAGGCGGCAGAGCGGCCAGAAAAGCAGCAGAGGGAGTCAGAGGGGTAGTGCAGGAGGGCGGCGGCAGAGGATACAGAGAGGGGTATATAGGAGTAGCAGGCGAATAAAGGAAGTTGATAAGATGCAGGAAGCGTTGATAAAAAAGGAGGAGATTGGCATAAGCGGACCAAGACAGTGCCATTTAAGTAAACATTAATAATGTTCTTGAATGAGTGGAAGGTGCCAGGAGGGCCTCCTCTGGGTTCCACCATTAGTGGGAGAGGAAGAAAAAGGAGAGAGAACCTAGAACATATGGGGGTCTGTTGCTCTGCCTGGTTCTGCTTCCGAAACCAGTGTGTTGCCCCTGTGCTATCCTCCTTTCACTACTACTATACACTCAGCCTTCCATCCTTCTGAGGTTGACATATTGAATAAGCTCGAGCAACAGTGATAGAAAAATCTGCTATAGTGCTACAAATTAGCAACATATGTGGCAGCACGTGTGTTTTTTCTTCAGAAATAAAAAGTATTGCTATTGTCCTCTAGTTCTGTTACAGCAGGCCCATCCTGACACCGCAATCACCTCTGTCTGTGCCTCTGTTCTCTTACTAACTAAAGCTTGCTCCCACCGCGTTTGCTTTGCTGCTGGTTGATCGACAGAGGGTTTAGAAAAGGCCGGCTAGTGACGTCACCAAAGTCGCTGATATATACAGATATAACACAGTGCAGCGCTGAGAGGATATGCCGCGCGCAAGCCCGTAAGTACCCGAACCACATTGTGTATTTTTTCAAACGGTTCAGAGTGCTGCGCCTTGTTGCTCCGAGCTCAGCGGGCTAATGAATGCGGGATTTATTGGTGGCCCAATGTAAATGAAATAGGAGCTTACTCTGATGGGGTGTTAAGAATAACACGAATGCACTCAGGGGTCAGAACTAGGAGCCCTCCTTATTGGCTTTTAATGGGATATTTTCAAAAGCTGTGTTTATGCTCCAGATAAACACTCATGACAATTCGCATCACCAAGGTCATTCCAGTGAAGCAGCTTAATAAACACCTCACATTGAAGATAACGTAAAGTGGGTTGGAAGCAGATAGTTAGGCCACTCGTTGACGACCGATAAGTTCATGTAGGCCTGGGAGAACTATTTTGGAGAACGGCTGCATCATCTGAACTTTATAGCAAGTGTGCGCTCACGATGAAAACACATGTTCTTTTATTTTTCTATACGGGAATATTTAATCTTATGAACTATCATATTTAATTTGCCAAATGTTATGTATGCTTTCATAAAATATGGAGGATGTTCGGTATGTGAGAATGTGTAATGGCAATGCGTATCTATCCATCTTGAGTAGCTTAGAGTTCAGGATGGCATTTTATTTTGTGGGGAGAAAGCAAGAAATAGTTCAAAAAGATGAAACAGGAGAGTTTATATCTGACGTCTAAAAGACATCAGGTACTTTCTAGATGTCACCAATGCAAACCTGGAAAAAAACACCAAGTGCTCTCCGCCATTTAAACCACAAGTCCCTTGTTTACTGAATGCAGGGTGCGGTTGGGCGTGTGCCATCTAACATGGAGTCTGAGGTATCTGGGAGCAGCTTCATTGAGCACTCAATGAACTGGGGTAACATTTTAAAAAAAGTGCAGAGAATGCATGTGTTTTTTGGGGAAATGTGCTGGTGATCTTATTCTCAAACTGTAAATAGACGATGGGGGAATCGCATGTTATATTATTGAGATGTATACTGTGCAGTGCTGCCTTTTGCATGGTCTCCAGGCGCTTTGGTGGGTATGAAACAGAGGGCATTGTGTGAGGTTAGCGGGGGGAAATGAACATTCAAGCTAGTGTTGCTGTTGTGCGGGTGCATGCAGACTGAAAGTAAGCTGAGGTGGCCAGTTTCTAGGTGCTCTGTGTCAAGAGCATAGAGTTATTGGGGGCTCATTGCGAGTTTGGTGGTGCAGTGAAAAAGTGGCAGTAATTCCGTTACTGCCACTTTTACTGCACCGCCACATTATTTATTTATGTATTTTATCATGCATTTTTAAGGCACTTAAAGAAGAACAGAAAACCAATGGTAATTTTGCCGACACTAGGTCCTCCGGCAGAATTAGCACCAAAAAAGCATCCGCAAATCAACCAATTTACAAAGGCAAATACCAGAGAATTACTGCCAAAAACAGGTGGAAGTAAATAAATACAGGTGTGTAAAATAAGCCACAGATGCATCCAATTGCACCCCAAAGAGTATTTAAGGCCCACAACTTCCACTAAACCCACTTCGAAGCAACTTGCAGCTCCTAGAGGACATGGATTATGGGCTCCACAATTTGATGTTATAAATTGAGTTGGAGAGGCATGCATTGTGGCAGCTGCAAAGAAGACTGCCTGCGCAAAGGCAGAAGACACGTGCCATGAGGAGACAACCAATACCCTGGGTCAGACCCTTACCCTGGACAGTGACAGACACTCTACCACGTGATTAGGGACCCGATAGCTGACCTGCTTGTACACATACAGCTAGAAATCCAGAGTGGGATCTGAATCAAGACAGCAATCCCACCCTTGCTGAAACTTGTGGCAGTCCTGCACTTTCTAGCAACTGACACATTTCAGCACAAAGTAGGCATGTAACATAGCATGTCACAGCCAACTTTTCTATAGTATTGGCACAGGTGCTAATGTGGCCTGCACCAAATCACATTGCTATGCCCACAACCCCACATCAGGTGCATGCCACCAAGGCAAGTTTCTATGCTACAGCAGACTTCTATAATGTGATTGCAACACGGGACTACATGCTTGTGCATTGGTACCGTCCCAGGCACAAGAGCAACTGCACCACAGTAGAAAGTAGGACCACTTCATGAACGTGCAAATTACATGCAACGCTGATCCTGACAGTGAGCCATTGCTGTGCCCATTTCCTGGGTTCAACACATGATGCCATGGTTCTGAGGAACAGAACCTTGCCAGCGTTCATGGACTCCCATATGGACCATCATACATGGATATCGTGTAAGTAGCAACTGTACAAATGTCATGCGTAATGTGCAGCAAAGATTGTGAAGGATGAGGGGGCAGGGCACACAGGAGGTCTGCCATACACAAATGACACATGTAAAAACAAATGCAAGACCATGATGCATGTAGTGCAAACATGCAAGCCGACATGGGAATGAAGCTCTACACTCTAGAGTGAACTGCCATTTTGCCCACATCACAATCTACCATAGGAACCAAGACATGAGTGGACCTGATAGTTGGGTAAAGATGATGCACTGGTGTACATGACTCGATCCCTGACAATAATCACATCATAGTAACAAACAGAAAGTCATGCAATTGACAAGACTTCACAACTATGCCCACACAATCCCAAATCCAAAGTAGCAGTGGCCAGTAAAATGCTGTACTGTCAGTATTTGTGAAAAGGAGGCAAAAAAGGAGGCAAATCCATTCACCATGCAGCTGGGTCAGCAGCACTCCTCCACTAACAGTCAGTTTAGGGACTACAAACCCCTAATGTCATGCATAGAGAGGCTCGCTGTACTCCCAGTGAAGTAACTGATGCAATTGTTACAGATGCTGCAATGTTAAATGAGGCATGCATATACAACACAACTTCCATCATTACTTAAGACACTTAAGTATTGCAGGCGACTCATGCTATCCACTGCTGCCATGGCCTGGGTCTCCACAGGAGATGGCGTACATCGAGGCACATGCATGGTCAGGGTGGACTTTGAGCTCACATTTGGGCTGCTCAAGGGAAGATTATGGTGCCTTCACTGGATAGGTGGGGCACTCATGTACAGTCCTGAGAGTTGGGTAAGATGATCATGGTCTATAAAATGCTGCACAACCTGTGCATTCAGAGGAATGTCCCTTTGCCTCCTGAGGGTTACACTGGCCACCCCGAATCAAACTCTGTCTCTGATGATGCAGGTAATCTGAAGCCACCTCGAAGTAGACGTGGGGATGAACTGTCTCAGAATTGTTTCAGAATTATTTTTTTATTACACCCATATATGCACTGTGACATAACATCACTATACAAATCATATTTCTTACACTCAATGACTACTGTATTTATTTGCTGGAGTGAACTATGTTATTGTAAGTGAACAGGCACTTGTCCATCCACCACCAACATCACCAACTGTACATTGCCCACCCACCACCCACATCCCCAAATTTCCCTTTTCCACGTACCAACCACATTGTACCAACCACATCCCCAACTTTCCCTTGCCCCCTCACCACCCAAATCCCATAAATGCCCCTTGACCACCCACATCCCCAACTGTCCTTTGCCCACCTACTACCCACATCCCCAAAGCAATGCCTTTGGCATGGTCATTCTTATTTCTTTTGGCTCTTGTCACATCCATGCTTCATAGCTGGAGACAGGGTTGTCTCCTCTGTGAGCGCCTCAATGGGGTGCTGCGGAGGGATCCATCTGTGGGCATGGCTGAGATGGAGCTTGCAAGTCAATCCCACGAATGAGCTGGAGTGTCAGAGCAAATGGACTCACCCAACTCCCACACCCTTTGGCCCACTACTGTCACTGACGCTGTGGCATCAGCAACCCTCCTGCTCTGCCTCTCTACAGCAGCGGAAACCCTTCTCAAGGCACCCTGATTGGCATCCCACATGGCCTCCAAACGTACCGGAATTTGCTCAATTTGGCTCAGTCTCTGCCATATCATGTCAAATGTTGTTGTGGAGACTAGTGATGGTGGTTCATCGGGCATGTTCGCCCAGATACACGCGGCAGCCCATCTGCAGTGACATCTTCTTCAGGAATGGAATCAATCTTGTGATCATGATCACTCTCCTGATTCGTGCTTAGAAACACTGGTGTACAGGCGTGTTATAAATGACATATATCATATCATATATCATGATGCCATTACATAGGCTGGCCAGTGCATGTGGGCGAAGACATGGTGGTGAAAGTGGAGAGAGAGGGAAGTGGTGGAGAATCGAGTTGCTGTGGCAAACCCTTTGGGATGACAGGAATGTGGGGAATGTTTAACTTGGTCTACACTGCCACCATTGACGCAGAGCTGCGCATTGGCACACTGGTGGTCTGAAACACAGAGACAGATGCAGCTGTTCCAGTGGTAGCCACTGTGGCAGTCATGAAGGCAGATATGGCTGTGGTGGTGGTGATGGTGGTGGTCACAGAAACAGCTGCTGTAGGTGGGGATTGCACTGCTTTCACCAGTGTTGGCAGGTGCAGCTACTGTTGCTGTCGGGGCATTGGGCAATATGGTGGCTGAAGTAGACTTTCTGGGCCTCATTACCCGGTAGGCGGTGAGCCATGGCGCTATTAGCGCCATGGCTCATGCCGGTAAAATACCGGCACCGCCTTGGCGGAAAGGGGATTTACCGCCCCATTCCAAGGTTGGAGGGGCGGTAAATCCCCCTTCCGCCAATGCCCTTCCCCATTCCCATTTCTGCCCCATAGGGCTCTATGGGAATGGGGAAGGCACTAATTACGGCACCGCAATTTTGCGGTGCCGTAATTAGCTCCGAGGTCCCTTAGCGGGTTGGATTTTAACGCCTGCAAAAAGCAGGCGTTAAATCCCCCAACCCGCAAAGGGACCTCGTAGTAAGGCGGTAGGGATTTACCGGTACCGGTATTTTACCGGTACCGGTAAATCCCTACCGCCATCTGTGTAATGAGGCCCTCTGTCTTTTTGTCCCTCGGCCAGCACTTTGGTCTGTGTTGGGGTGGCAGGAAATGCCTCAATGAGAAAGAGGGGTTCAAATTGGATACGCCATATTTGTGACTAGGGGAGCGGTGATGTTGGCTCGATGTTGCAATTTTATAGGTATCCAGCGTAGTTAAGGAGAATGGGATATGTGTTGCTTTAAGTGTTACTTAGTGTTAAAGTTGATAAAGTTGATAGATTTAGGATTTGCATACGTGCAGCAATATTAAATGTCAGAATCACCAACAAAATATAAATACAATCTGGGTATGGGTTGTCACAAAACACCTGGAATCTGGGCAACGAGGAGCTTCACAATGTGCATGCGAGAAAGTAGTTTTGTTATGAAGAAACCACTGTAAAGAAGACACAGTAGTTTTAAACATGCATGCACACTTATATAATACATGGGGAATTTACACATCTATATGCAGTGTGCTGTTTTCATAAATTGGTTAAGCTCTGCAGGTGCAAGGTGAATTCTGAGTGACTGGAAAAACTGGTTTGGCAGGGTTTGGAGACAGAAAGAAAGATAATGATTAACTGTGACAAAAAGCAGATGGTCAGCCCACAGGCCAGCCCGGGGATTTTATGGCTTGACACTATTGCAAAAGGAAGGTGCAATGTTTTAAGTGCATGGGAGCTTGTTATTTATTGTTCAGGGGGATCCGGCCATTTGCTTTTTGGTGATCAATAAACCTGGAGTGAAGGACACCTGAGACCAGAGTGACTGATAATGCATGGGTTTTGATTATCTTCTCAGGATGTAACCAGAGGCCATGCATATGGTCAGTGTGCATGGGTAGTCATTTAGAATAGAGTTTTCCAAAGACACCAGCAAATTGGAGTGGGTGAGATGGTGATCGTCAGTTCAAATGGAACCTGTTTATTCTTCCCCTCCTCATTTTGCTTGAAGTACTCTTGCTTTTATGTTTGCATTTGAATATGTATGATGTCATGACCTACCATGGACAAATCCTAAAAGGGTGTGTGCTGTTCACATGAGCTGAAGATGGTAGGTAGTTAAGATAATTCCGACCAAAGAGAATGTAGTAATTAGAGAAGATTGGATTTATTTTGTACAGGTCGGACCATTCATGCGTGGGGGGAGGATTTGTAATACAATATTTGTTACTTTTTTAACCATTGCAAAAATGTATATAATTTGTCAACCTATGCGGTTCGGAGAAACTCAGGTTAATTTGACTCTATAGAATCATCTAGGCCCTACTGGCCGATAGTACAATAAACTTGCTTTACGTACAAATGTGCACTTCTTAAGTGGTGGTCTTGCTTTGGGTTAAGGTGATTAGAGGACCATCCCCATACCTACAACCCTGGGGGTGTGGCAGTAGGATGCTGTTACTGTTGAAGTAGTGATGCCACAGGTGCCTGCTGTGCTGCGGCCTTCCTGTTTCTCCAGGCTGCCATGGCTACTTGTGATGAGATTGTGCAAAAGGGGTTGTTTGTGCATTGCATTACAGCATTATTCTTAGACCACCCACCGAATCCAGGTCTTCTGGGGAAGGGTGTGGGTGTTTCACATGTGACACTGGGGACTTGATAGATTTGTACCATGCAACTTGTGAATGCCTGTTGACCTTGTGAATGTAGTAGGTGGAGTGGCACTAAAGGGATTGTGTAGTGGCCCACCGGGGGTGATCAAAGCAGTGAGGTTGGATGCAGTGTTTTGTTTAGTAGGTGTTCACTGATGTGTGCAGCATCCCTACAGTGCTTCATAAGACTTGTTTGTGTGTGGATGGGCGGCATATGCCATACATGTGTCTTTCTGGTCTTTCTGATGAATTGAACTGCATGCTTGCCTATGTCTCTGTGTGTGAGTGTGATGCTGAATGCCCATTCACTGGACAGTTGTTTGTCCAATCAGGGTACATATAGCAACTTATATTATAGAGAAGGAGCCAAGTGCCCTGCCTCATCTATCTTGCCCATATTGCCTATATGTTGGGAACCAGAGTGAGACACGTACACTACCAGTGAAAATACCGATATCAAGGAGAATCCTGGAGGCAAGATCCTATTAAGAAAGCCATACTTGCATAGGAGACAGTATGATGGCCATTTGAATGAAATCCCAGAATAAGCAGGACCAATAAATGAAAGAGCAGATTGGTGACCTCACACAAAGCCAGAATGATGTACATGGAGGAGATGCAGAGACGAGAGAGTGAAGATATTATAGGCATCAAGAAAGTATCAAAGAAAAGTGACATATCGGGCTCGCGATGAAGAAACATACGCTACAGAAACGATGAAGATATCAAGTCATTTTATACGTGTACAGATGCAAAGAAATGCAAGCAGACAAAGGGCCTCATCACGAGTTTGGCGGTAATCCTTAAATGCGGCGGTAGCGCTATTACCGCCGCATTTAAGGGTCCACCAAATCACGGCTTCGGCTGATTTCCCCCCAGCTCTTAGCTGGGGGGGAATCTGCTGAATTTTCACTCTCTTACAGCTGGCGGCAAATCCGCCAGCGTTAAGAGCGTGAAATTTCCCCATTGAGCCCAATGGGGAATGGGGCATTCCCGAATGGGCTCAATGGGGATTTCCCGTTCTGCCAAACCCGTGATCTGGCGCTAATAGAACCGGTGGGTTTGGTTGTAGGGCAGATAACGCCAGCGCTATTAGCACCGGCGTTACCGCCCAACTCGTGATGAGGCCCAAAGTATTCTTGAGGCTACCTATGTAGTGAATAGATTGTGGCATGTGACAATGTATACATATATAGGAGCAAGTAAAGAATGGATGTTTCCACATGCTATAGCAGAGCTGAACCAGAGAAGGAAGGCCTTTTCCAGTGTGTCACAGTTGAAAACCAACAAAATTACAGAAGTGAATCTCAGAAAGGGGAGGCTGGATTAGCCCAAGAAGCCAAGGTTTTATCGGACTGGGATGAGCAGGCATTAGTTATAATTGTGTGAAAGAATGAAACTCCTGTTCAGAAGGCATGGAAGAAGACAATGAAGACGTCAGAGTTTCATTCATTAGTGGTATTTTAAATGCACCAGAGCTCAAATTTGTGGTCTTCAGTCACGTGAAGGGATGAACTTGGATAAACATGACAAACCAAACCTACACAGAGAGGCAAAGCGAGCCTCTACTACCCTGTATTCTCCAGGGCAAAGAACATTTCCAAGGCCAAGTTCAAAGCCTTAATTGATATACAGACGACTGAGGTGATGATATATGATATGCTAATTGGTGGGAAGATATGGTTATGACCATGACGTGGGTGGAAAAATACTGACGGATGTAAGAGTGTCAACCAATTGTAGGGGGCCGCGTAATTAAGAGCCCTATAGTTTGTATAACCAGTAGGACGTTGTGTATTCAGTGATGTTCATAGTGACTTGTATGAAGGATGGGCTTAGTAGTCCCACCTGATGTTGAAGAGCCTATCACTTTCTAGACTAGTATGGATCGTATACCTAGATGTTCCCTCTAAGCCTATCACATTTGCCACTAGTTTTTTTGTATGTAGTTTGCCACGTAGGATGAGATTGGTAAGTACGTAGGTTACCGTCAGCAATGACGAGTTTTTACTATAAATATGATGTTTTTTGTTAAATACTGAGAGATCATGCTATGAGATGTCCGTTGATGTCTGTTGTACTCCCTGCTTTAGCTAATTGATAATACAACTTTCAAATTTGCCAACTTCCTGAGTCGTTTTGATTAATGATGTTTGAGTAACTTCTGCATCCCCATTCAACTCAAAGTATTTCTACCTCGTCTTAAAGGGCTGGGTCGGCTGTCCCGGTTCATGTGGTAGCAGAGGATGGTTGAAGAGCCATCAATCTAAGTAAGCTTTGTGGTCCCAGCAATATAGAATGTCCTCTGCCATTTGGCTACAAGGACGTGAAGCTCCCTGTAAATAGCGGAAATTGTTTTTAAACTAAGGTTTCCAAGCGTAGGTGAGACGGGTTCCTCGGTTTGTACAATATCAACCCCCAACTTCTACAGGGAGCTGAATGGACGGAAGGTTGAATTGACTGATAAAGAGGCATCGATCCCGAGAGCCGGAATACAAAAAAGCGAATGGTGAGTGAAACTGAGTGAGGTGGCAACATTGTGAATGGGCAGTAAGTGGTGAAAGTGAAAAGGGGAAACAAGTAAAGGAGGGAGGTAGGGGTAAACAACTCAAGACGATGAGTATAAAGTTATTAAGTAATTGACTTAAGGAGATGAGCCAAGCAATTGAGAAATTGTGAGACGAGGAACGTCACAGTAGAGTAAGCACAGTGTTCTGCATCATAGCACGTACAAGAAAGAGTCGTATCTAGAGTCCCATTAGCAGATGACGTAGGCTACAGACTTGTTTAAAGACTTGTCTAAAGAGAACGATTCACATCCCAAACAGGTTATTTTTTAGGGGCAGGGATAAGTCTTGAAGATCGCAGACTGAGATATATGTGACCAGTCGAGTATGTCAGTCAGTTTGTTTGTGTTTTATGTGCTGTATAGATATATATGTGGTTAAGAAATATTAGACAAATTAAGAGACGTGAAAAGGAAAACACGAGATTTAAGAGTTAATTATTTATTTGTTGAAATGTAATTGATGTGCGACAACTGGTGCATGCTCATATTGTATTATTTTTCTGAAATCGTATATTTGCAAAGGTGCAAAGTGTAAAGGTGAGTATTGACAGTCAAGTGTGACGAGTCAAAAAGGAGGATGTTACTCTACTTACACATCTATGCAAGCAGTTGCCAAAACACGCACCTAAGCTTAAACAGTACAGTGCGGAATGGGGTAAGGACACTATAGACAAGATGTTCATGCCATGGCCACAAGGGGATCACTTTCAAAGGCAGTTCTGCAACACATGATGACAGATTTGCATGCAGCATACACTGAAAAAAAGTTAGACAAAAGGCTAGCGAGCTTAGAACTCTGGAAAATGTACCAGGAAGAAAAGAATTGCCACTTCCTGAAGACTGGATACTTAACATATGCAAAGAGGGGGGTGAGGATCCTTCAGATCCCCCCACTGCGCCTGAAGTAAAAGTCGATATTTTAAAAGATGATGCAATGTACCCATTAAGAGAACTCAAGGCAGCGGCAGGGTTCAGCAATCTGGCGTATGAGTCATATGCACATAGAAGCAACAAGGGTGCAGAGAAAATTCCTGAAAGAGATGTGATCTCTACAGTCCCGAGGGACAAAGAGAGAAAGGACAAGGAGAGAAGTGACCGACCGAACATCCTTAGATATAGGAAGAGAAATAAAGAGATGAAGGGAGAAAAAGATAAGGCTGATGAGGTAGCGCTCATACAGAACAAATAGATGGGAAGCCAGATTTTGCTATTTTGCTCAAACTTGATGGTAAGAGCATTGAGGAAGTTAGCCAAAATGAAGATCGAGACAAACAGGACAAAAAAAATAGTGACATAGAGAAATGATTGAAAAAAGATGGGGCAAAAAGGAAGGATAGACAAAGACAAGAACAGTTGTGTCAAGATGAACAACTGACAAAGCAGGAAAGGGCAGAAGAGCAGAGGAAATATGACAACAGACAGAGGGCAATCAAAGAACGAGAAATGCTAGAAAGAAAGAGAGAGGAACAGTAAGAACAAAAATGAAGTAATAAAAGGATACAAACTCATAGAGATGAAGAAATATGAAGGAAAAATTAGAGAAGAGATATGAAAAGAAAGGAAGAAGGAAGTGTGAGAGACGAAACAAGGAAGTGAAGTGAGCTTGATGCTGAGATAGAACGAAAGAGAAGACAGAGAGCACGCTACATTGAGTGCGTAGAAAAATAATTAATGGATCCTAATCCATTAGTAGCATGGGAGGACATAGAAGAATTCTTCCCTGCACATGAATCGATGTCAGGTCCGTCTAGAGAAATCTAGAGGATGAGTTTGACTCAAGAAGCATTGGGGACGCAATTGATAAAGTCTATCATGATATGAGCACTAAGAAAGAACTGAAAGGGAATGGAAAAAACGATCGACTCGAGAGTACATGGTTATACGACAGAGAGGGAGGCTCATGTAGTTTTAAGCCTAAAGAGTTGTCTTTAGGCAGACTAACTCTGAATAGAGATGAAGAGGAAGGAAGCCACACAAGTTGGTGACAGCATATGTCAGACGAAGACAGAAAAAACTTCCGTGGGGAGGAGGGAGGTAATGCATGTGGTCCTGGGGGATGTTCTCCGGTGGACAAAGAAGTGACATGGTCAGATCTAGATCTACCCAAATCGAAGGCATCAGAATCCCTGGCACGACTAGATCCACCTAGAGGGCGATCCTATAGTGGGAGGAGGGACCCGCCACATTATGTGAGCAGGTTAAGATCACCGCCAGGCAGAAGGCGGTGTGGAACAATTGTCCCTGCTATTGAAAGACAGATGATGGGAGATGAGTGTGAGTTTAGGATATCGCAGTTTCAATTGTTAGAAAAATTAGGAGCCAGACCACAATATATACCTTGACAACAGATGGATAAGTATAATTTAAGGTGTAAACTCCCAAGTTTAACTTCTGGCACTGGGAAATGGATACATGAGTTTGAAAAAATGACAAGAGGAAACATGTTTGCTATAGGAGACATTAAAGGTCTTCTAGCCGCTATCCTTGGGGTGAGAGCAGACAATGTTTGGTCGAGAGCAGGATACTCGAGTGTCACTATGCAGAACACAGCTCACAATGGAGCACCATTTAATAACTGTAGAGCGGCAGTCTGGAAAGCGCTGAGAGTGCTGTATCCGGGCACGTCAGATATGGGAGCTATAAAGACGATGCAGGAAGGGGATGATCCTCTTGTGTACATTAAACATTTCCAAGAGCAGTGGTCTTTGGAAACTTTTCAGCCTTGGGGGAAATCTATACCTGTATTCTATCACATATTATACCAAGGGCTGCCAGAACCAATACAGAAGCAGCTCAAAAAATTGGTGGGAATGGAAGCGAAGCCATGGTTAGAAATTCAGCTGACCATTGCGCATTATTGCAGATTATTGCAGGAGAAGAATCGAAAGAAAGATGATGCTAGGAAAGGTGAAGAAGCAAAATGAGTGCAGAATAAATTGTCAAAACAATACTCCATAGAAGGGGCGATATTGACTAGCGAAGAAGGGTCAAGTTCACAGCAAACTGCAGGCATGCCACAGGTGATTATCCAAAGGCAGTTTGATCAAGGTAATAATGGATTTATGCCATGGAGAAGGGGAGGCTTCTGAGGTAGAGGCTTCCAGAATAACCAGTGACATTTCCAGAATTACTAGGGTGGGTTTCAAAACACGCATAATGATAGTCAATTCATGCAGGAAGGGCACATTAGGAGACCTCCTGAATGTTGGACATGTGGTATGTCAGGACACCTTGCACACATGTGTAGAAGCCAAGGATTCATGCAAAACGGCAATTCTGAAAAGGGGGGACTACAGACCCACCTGCATACACTCAACAGAATGGAGAGGGGATCGCCCAAAATCAAACAGTGCAGCAAACACAAGTGCCGAGAATGCAGCAATGTTTACAACACAGCCGACAGAAATGAATCTGCCGCAAGGGCAGTCACAGCATTCACCCATGCAGATACAGCAGGGCACAAGCACAGGAGAGTTAATGACTCCTAGGATAGGGGGTGTCACTGTTGAAGGAGGAAATCCTTTCATAGGTACGGCAATAAGCATATACCCACAATAGGACAGCTCACTAAGAGACTTGATGTGTTCGAGACTATCAGTGACGCCCAGTCCTCAAGAGGAACCGAGGGTTGAAGTCAATATAGGATGCAAATCTTTTTCTTTTTTAGTAGACACGGGGCAAACACGCTCATGACCATGAGAGAGACTATTTAGATTATCTGTGATTGCCATGAATGCTCAGGGTTTCACAGGAGCTACAAGTAGAGTTCCTTTTACTGAAAAACTGCCAGTATCTTTAGGAGAATGTGACATGTCTGTACCATTATTATTTTCAAGACCGACAACTGTCAATATATTAGGTTGAGATTTAATGATAAAATTGAACATGACAATTTCATTTACTGATGAAGGCATAGTATGTTCAATGCCAGGAATGCATTATTTAAATGTGAATGCACTTATTATGGCAGTCACGGGATGAATGGCCATACAAGGAGTACCGCTTGAACCAGAGGTTTTTCATTATGGGGTATGCATTTTGTTAACATGGCTACCAGGCTTAGTGGGTAAGCTTGTGAGGATACCTCATGAGTTTTCATTCAGGCCAAAGATACCTATGGATGAAAAGGGAGGATGCATTTTTCCCTTAGAACTACAAGCAGCCATAGTGCGTAGAGAAATGGCTTTGCATGATGGAACTGATTATGAAGGAAGATGATGGTGCACAGTGATTGCCATTGGGGAAGGTTATAGATTGACTGACATCACTTACGAAGATATATTTAGAGACGATCCATCAGATGACGAAGTAGTATTTGAAATGAGTATTACGTATTGGGTAAGAGCAATTAAATGCAAGGTTCTTCGAAAAATGATGCTAGCATTGAAACGTCCCGAGTTGTTCGATGAAGATATGGCAAAAGGTGCCAGTTTCATTATGGACAACAGGCTCCTATGACATAGGCTTATTGAAAGGAGCTGGAGAAGTTAAGATTATATGTCATGCGCCACCTAGGTTTGTGGTGCATTTGGCCCCGCAGGGGAACGTGGGGAGCCCATCATGTTACTGCCTGTGTTGACGGTCTAGTTGTTGCACGCCGCGGTAGAACGGCTTATTAGCTGCACCTTCCTCTTCCGCGTTGCGTTGCAGCGCTTTTTCCATGACTGGACTCCTCATCCCGGCACCCTGTTGCTGTACGCTCTATTGCTGCTACTTGCTCCGCTCCTGGTGCTATGCTTTCATTCTACTGATTTCTATTTCCTTGTTTTTCCTTGTTTATATTTACGTTTTCTTTTGTCTGTTTGCTGTTTGAGCACCTGGTTCCCCACCCTCGTTCTCCATCTTGTCTCCGCTTCAGAGCCTCTGTGGCCATTTGTCCTGTTCCCCTTGCCTGCTTTCTCCCCTGTAGTTCTTTTCCTTGTACTTACGTTATTCCTCCTGTTCCTGGGCATTGTTCAGCCTTACCGCTCTCTGTCCGAGGCGTCCTTCTCCATCTGATTCCTTCTCCTGCATGGAGCGCATTCTGCACTCCGGAGACCACCTTCAAATCGCTGTGCTCTGGGTTTTTTTGTGTCACGTTTGGCTTTTTCCCCAGTACTGTCCTTTCTGGGCAGGGGTCACGGTGTGGCTTGTAGGTAAGCCTTCACAGTGGCTTCCCGTCGGGAGCGACCTAAGCTTCACAAAAAAAAGAAAGAGAAGGATTATTGGAAAAGGAGACCTTTGGATTTCGAGGACATACTAGAAGAGAACCCAGCTGAGGAGGAGTTGGGTGACAGAAGGGAATCTTACGTGTTCAACTCAAACTTACTGAAGTTCACAAGTCTTAGAACAGTCCGATTCTGACATTATATTGAAACCAGGAGCAATTTTACCTCTAGCACGACGGTATCCCATGTCTCGAGAGGCAGACAAAGATAATTTCAAGATGATATCCACCATGATGGAACAGGGTATTTTAGTGACATCAGAGTCACCATGTAATACATCTGTGTACCCTATCAAAAAATCTAATTTTAATTCAGGATCTAGCCAAATTAACGAGATTGTAGAGGCCGAGTTCCCTCTAGTTCCTAATCCAGTGACAATCTTATATAGTATCCCTGTTGAGGCACGATATTTCATGGTGATTGACTTGAAAAATTAGTTTTTCTCAATCCCATTACATAAAGATTCTCAAGATCTGACTTCATTTACGTCATTTACATTTTGTCAGGCTAAGTTGAAAATCACAACATTGCCTCAGGGGTACTGGAAGTCGCCATCGATTTTCAATAGAGCCTTACAAATGACTTAAGCAATATCGATTTGCAAAGTGTTGTGTTGCAATACGTAGATGACATATTGGTCTGTACCATCTCAGAGGAAGAGTGCAGACGTGACTCAGTTCAACTGATGATTATTCTTGCAGAGAAAGGATATAAAGTAGATAAGGAGAAATTGCAGTATTGCCAAGAGGAAGTATTGTACATAGGTCAGTTAATTTTGCATGAAGGAAAGAAAGTTACTCCTGAGAGAGCTGAGGCTATTTTGAAAACAGCAAAGCCACACACGATAAAGCATATGCAAAGATTTTTGGGACTATGAAATTATGTGAGAGCATGGGTCTTTGAATATAGTTCATATATAAGGCCCCTGTTGAAGGCTGTAAAAAAAAGTACAGGCAATTCAGGACGAAATTGTCTGGACTGAGGACAGGGAAAAGGGGATAAATGAATTGAAAAAGGCAATTTTCACTGCTCCAGTTGTAGGGATTCAAAATTATGCTGAGGAATTCTTCTTATTTTCGCATATGGATAGCACAGTTATGACGGCAATACTCAAACAGAGAACCACGTTGGGGTACAAGCCTCTAGCATATGATAGTGGGATTCCGGACCCAGCAATGTGGGGTCACTTTCCAGGTGAACAATCTTTGACAGCCGCCGCGCTTGCCATTGAGAGGGCTGCCAGCATAGTAATGGGATGTTCCATGATGTTTTTTCTTGAACATGCTTTGGTTGACATTTTGGAGAAACCAAAAGGTACGTTGACTTCTCAAAGGGCTTTGAGGTGGTCATATCAAATTCAGCGATAAAAATAGTCAAATGTAGAATAGTGAACACTGCCATGTTTATAGCAGAACCACTGGGAGAAGGCGAGCATGCACATGATTGCTTGAATTATGAGGAATTCTATGATGAGATCCTGAGTGTAAAAGAAAATGTGTTGGCAGCTGGGGAGATTCTCTTTATTGATGGTTCTTCTAGAACCAATAAAAATGATGGACAAAGAAATACAGGTGCCGCTGTGGTGAAGCACAAGGTCAATGGGGAGTTTGAAGTATTGGTAAGTGCACGACTGCTGTCTCACTTTTCGGCACAAGCTGCAGAATGAGTGGCGCTGATTGTAGCACTCGAAAATAACGCAGACCAGGAAGTAATAGTGTACAGTGACTCCGCCTATGTGACATCGACACTGCACGCAGGACTAGCACATTGGAAAATGAGGGGATACCTCGGAGCGGACAGCAATCCAGTGCAGCATGCCCCCTTATTAGACAGACTTATTAAATCATTACAACTCCCAGTTGCCATCACAGTTGTTAAATGCGCAGCTCACACTAAAAGGGCAGACATTATCTCACATGGAAATCAAGCTGCAGACAAGGAAGCAAAACGTGTTTGAACTGGATAATCCAGACCCATTGATGAGTAGCCATTACCCTCGAGATGGATGGGGATGCAGACCTTACTCATACATCAATAATGGAGCCGACTCAGGAAGTTGACAAAAGGAAGACTGGTTTAATATCAATTATCTAAAACAGGGAGCATAACGAACATCACCGCAATCGCTTGATCTTCAAATTCCAAGTACTTTAAGAAAAAACTGAACTTTTATAAGCAAAATGTGTCATCAATGACGTCTAAACCACATGTGTACTAACGTCATCCTACGTGGCAAACTACAAAAACTTATAAGCATGGGCTATTGGTTCTGAGTGAACATCTAAGTATATGACCCATACTAGTCTAAAAAAGTGTAACTATGTGATTGGTTACTCAACATCAGGTGTGGCAACTAAGACTTCCCTTAAAAATGACCAGAATGAATGTCACTAAATACACAATGTCCCATTGGTTTACATACTATAGGACCACTAAATATGCAGGTCCTCTACAATTGGTTGGCACTCTATCCTCCTTAAGTACTTTTCCACCTACGTTAGCAGCCTGCAGGCTGGCCATCCAGATACTGGTAAGGTTGCCTTAACGTTAGCTTCCCACCAATTAGCATATCAATCTATCGTCACTTCAGTGGTCTACTGTCAATTAGGCCTTTCAAATTAATCTTTGAGAGTGTTCTTAGCTCTGAGAAAATAAGGGAGTGAGAAACACAGTCTGCCTTCGTGCGTAGGTGTGACCATCTTGTTCATCCAACTTCATGCTTCGATGTGACTAGAGACCATGGAATCAAGCTTTTTTGTGCATTTAATATTATTTTGTAATAGACCTCTGACACATTCCTTGTTATATTCAATCCTTCTGAACAGGGGTTTTGTTCTTTCACATGATTTTGTATCCAAAGTCAGTTCACTTCAGTTTTGAAAAGACCTTGGCTTCTTGGCTCGCTCAGCCTCGCCTGTCGCTGAAAATCTGCCTGTAATTCAATTTGCTTTTAACTGTGACACACTGAAATGATGCTTTTTGCTACTGTCCAACCTGCTATAGTATGTTTAGTGGAAACATCCATAGTTCTCTGATTCCTATGTATGTATACATTGGCGCTTGCCACAGTCTATTTACTATGAGCTTAGAGCTAGCTTCACAATTACTTTGCTGCTTGCATTTCTTCTGCATCTGTACATGTATAAAATGACTTGATAACTTCATCTGTTTCTGTGGCATAAGCTTCTTCACCTTGAGCCCAAGATGTCACTTACCTTTGTACTTTCTTGATGCCTTATAGAATATCTGCATTCTCTGGTCACTGCATCTCTTTTATGTACGTCATCTTCAGCTCCATGTAACATATACTGGCACTGGATAGTGACACTACCATTCATCCTTGCTGCTTATTGGCTCTGCTTCTTTAGGGATTTCATTCAAATGGCCATCATATTTCTTTGTATGCAGATATAGTTTTCTCAATGGGTACCTTTGCTCCGAGATTCTCTTAGGTGCTGGCCCTTTCACTGATACTGGACTGAGTCCATACTGTGCTCGTTGTTGATTCAGCTGGTCTGTATACGTCACATACTCTGGTTTCCGGCATACAGGTAAAAGGGGTGGGTCAATTGAGGTGAGGGTACTTGGCTCCTCCTCTACACTCCCCCCTCTGGGAGATTCATCGACCACTCTCACATCATCCTTCACACCCAGACAGCTTAGCCTGGAGAGCAGCTTCTTTAGGTCCCATATATTTATGACTCCCTTCAGGCATCCTGCTGTGTTCACATGTTCAACTTTATTCCATGTCATGAGCTGACATTGTCCACTTGGACTACAGTAGATCCATCTTCCCACATATTTCTTATGATTTTTCGGATACAGGAACTTTGTCCCCTCAGGTGCATGGATACTGGCTTCACAAAGTCTCTGATCTCTTCATCTGTCAGGTCTTTGGGCTGCCATCCTGATTCAACATCGATCATAATATCCATCCCTTTGGCTTTATTTGCTGTCTTCTTGTATTGTGAGATTATTATCTTGATCACACAAAATCCAAGCAATATCATCACTATCAGGGCTCCAATGAACTTGAAAATGTCTGCCCTCCATTGTGGAACCCATGAGAAGAGTGATCCAAACAAGCTGTCATCATATACAAATAAATAAAATAGAAATACAAATACAAATCAGCAATGTCTTCTACTTCATCTATCATCTGGCCATGGAGCTTTGTCAGCATGTCTATGGCCTCTGTCAAGGTTCCATTCTCGTCATCATGAGAAGCTATAAATATGCAACATGATTCTCCGGTTTTTGCACAAACACCTCCATCCATTGCTGTAATCATATCTGGGGCGTTTCTGTTCTGAAAAGTCATCAATCTTATGGCTCGCATCTCTTCTCTGATCGCATTGAATCCCTTTATTGTAGTGTTAATTGTCTGCAACAAATCCCAACTGGTGATTTGTAGCCACTTGGTGTTTAATCCAACCTGGATAGCTGGCATGAAGATCAACCTCATCCTCTTTATCAGCTCCACAGATCTCTTCTTCCTCAGGTGAGCATCTGCTTTCGGGAAATTGTAAATGTGCAAATAACTCTTTGGAATCACCAATGCTGGAAAATGGCCATTCACCAGTGTGCATATTCCTCCCCAATCTGCAGGCTATCTGATATAAGCTCTGGCTCCACAAGCCCAATAAGGATCCATGATAACTGCTGTACCAGGTACCATTCCTGGAACATCAAAGATTCGACCACAATATCTTATTTTTTCCAACTTTTCTTGTGCCATTATTTCTGAAGCACAGCTTTGATTTCTCCAATGGCACTATCTACAAGGGCCCTCTATCTTTGACCCAAGTCAGTAGCTTAGTAAGTCTTGGCCATAATGGCTTGCAGCCATTCTGAGCAATGTCAACGACCGGTTAATAACATCAAATGACTACCCAGGCTCTACAGATGACCACTCCTTCTTCCCATCCATCTGGTGATAACACAGATCCCCAGATCTGTATTTGGCCTCTATTCTTCCATCTTTGAGTGTCCTCTGCAGATTTTCCTGCATCCTCCAATTTCTTGTTCACCTCCCATCTGATCGCAGCTCCTTTTACTCCAGGCTTCTCATATCTGATCACATGATTATTGTTATGGGCTATGTTTCTTCTCTTAGTATGCTGTACATAGTCATCTTCATCTGGGTCTGTCCATTCAGTTGCCCATTTGAGGTAGGCATCTTGACCCATGAACTGGCCTCTGGTTTTGCAAAACACTATCTGAGAAAGACAATGAGCTGTCTGGTCGTCTATTTCAATAGCTATGGACATTTTAGACTTTCCCATACTGTATGGCAGGAGTGCATACCCAAAGCATTTCTCATTCAAGGTCCTTCTTCCTACTTCTTTCAAATGCTGGTACCAAATGTTATTTCCCAAATGAGCTGTACTGTCCAAGTAATCATTTAGCTCAAAATCATCTTCGTGAGTGTTTCTTTTAGTTCTCATTTTCCTCATGTGACCTTCCATAATCATATCATGAAGTATACCAGCATAATTTCTTCTTTCTGGATAAATCATAGGCACATCTATCAGTGGACGGGTTACACCTACATGTGTTCCCTCGGTAGGAGAAAGTTCTGAAAGTTTCATCCTCTGAACATACCATTTAGGCATGAAAATGTCTTGCATAATCTCCATATGTGTCTGTCTTCTAGGGATTACCTTTGGGTCATTTATCACAGTAACAGGTGTTTTTGCATGCATTATCTGTATAGGCCCATTGTCCGGCAACCTCTTGTCTTACTCATCTTGCCAAGCCTGCTTTTTCTGTCCAAACAGAATTCCTAAAACCTTTCTTGCATGTGAATGGTTGCTAATGGCACTTATCTCAGACTCAGGTAATTGGTAATCTTTCTTTGGAACAGGAATTACTAGGCAGGGTCTTGGGTGCTTAGTAGTTGCCACAATTGCTCCTTTCGCTTGCTCAGGATGATTTACTGGAGTCTTGGCTCCATGTATATCAAAATATTAAGATGTGCGAACTGTGAGTGAAAGCAGTATGATTATAAACAAAATGCAACCATAAATGAGGCAAAGGTATGTTGATGTACAACATCTATTCTGTGGACAGCGTGGATGACTTTCCACATCAGGTTTCATGAAATTACTATTAGTGCTGCCCAGCTTTATTGCCTAAGGAAGAAAAAAGTAATCTTTAATAAATCAGCATTATGCACTCCTTCTGAAAGTTGCGGTCTTGCCTCAGCACCTTCGCTGAATGATAAGAACAAACTCTCGATCTCTAGCTCTCTGGAACCAGTTTTTAATCATACAAAATATCAATGTCTCCAGCAAGAAGAAAACTGCTCTCAGTATGTCTAGACAAGTTCAACGACATACAGCGGCTCCCAATCAACTCCTGGAATCTGCCTCAGTCCAGATGACATGACAAACTTCTTTCAGCATGGAACACGAGTCTGTCTTTATCAGTAACCTTATCAAGCTGTCCCTTGAAGGAAAGTTTCACACCACCGTCCTGTGGGTTCTCTCGGAGTACAGGCTTACTTGGATTATAATTCTCTCCATGATCAGATTCGGATTTGCAGTGTTTCTAGGATCCCTTAGAAATTTGAACACATCTGTATGTCTGCCAACAAGATGTGGGTATTCTTCAATCAGATCAAAGAAAACCCTTCTGACAAGTCGGTGTGCAGCATCAGGTGATAGGGCATTTGTGCTATCCCCACTTTACTCAGGTAACTGCAAACCTTACTCAGTGATTGCTGCAAGTAGTCGCCTCACAATTTTTAGGATCCTGCAAAAAAGCACAAATGTTAGAAGTTCTCCCCACAATAGCTGGATATGAGCGCAGCATATAAAGAAAAACCTCAAATTTAATACTTGAAACGTTGTCATTGGATAACACCATGGGCAAATCCGAACAAGAACTCAGTGTGGAATGAGTCGGGATACTGAACTCTTTTCCAATTATCAAAGTCATGATCAGAGTCTAGCATATTTCTCTTCTTATCAAGGCTTAAGCATGCCTCAGTCCAAAGTTTTTAACAAGCTCCTCTGTGGCTCAAAAACAAATACTTTTCATTCACCCTGAAATATCAGCGCAGACTGTTCGCATCAGCTTCCTTTAACCCTTTCAAAGATGGCTTGAAAGAATGTCCCGAACCAAGCCACACTCAAATAAATTATTTCTCTTTCTACTTGGCAGCTTCTACGTCCTTCTTCCTCGTCATATATCTCGCCTGCACGTGCTATGTTTCTTCCCTGATGCTTGTACTTGCTTCTAGTTGGGGTGCGGGCAGAGAGGTTTCTCCAGCAAAGATCTTAACGTCGCCAAGGAATATCCAAGCACCCCTGCCCTGAACTTCGACAGCAGACGCTGTGACGTCTTTCACAATGAACGGGCCTCTAAAGGGTTCATCCCACCTTTTCCTTGTGTGGTTATGTATTAAGACATCATCTCCGGTGAATAGTTTGAGAAGACTACATTCTTGCGATTTATTTGTTGAAGCATCTCCTTCTGTGTTCTGTACTGCCCTGCACCCTTGTCGCTGAAACTATCCTGAAATTATAGAAATACTGGAAGTCATACAGTTCAAAGTATCACGCATTTCCATTCCAAACAAATCTGCAGTTGACTGAGCATCACTTCTAACTCTGGATGGAGGTATTAGGGTGTTCTCATTCGTCTCCCAGTCACAATTTTGTGAGGCGTGAGATGGTGTTCAGAACCCAGTTAGTTCCTTAAAGCATATAATGCAAGTGGTAGGCAATGCAACCACTCTTTCTTCAAGGTGAGCTTTAACTTGGCTATCCTTTCCTTGAGCAGGCTGGTAAGCCTCTCACAGATCCCATTTCCTTGCGGATGATAAGCTGAGGAAAACTTGTGCTTTCCTCAGCCTATTCCTGACCCATTTTCTCTTTTACATCAAGTGTTTAAAAAAACATTATGTTTTCTGAACATGCAGCGATTTTCGCTTCATCGTTTGCTGCTTGGTTTCCGCATGAGATAAAATCTTCCCTTTTAGTATGAGCTGCACATTTAATGACTGTGATTGCCACTGGGAGTTGCAGTGCCTTAATAAGCCTGTACAATAAGGTGGCGTGCCATCCGCTCAGAGGTAGCCCCTCCTTTTCCAACGTGCTAATCCTGCATGCACTATTGACGTTAAATAGGCAGAGTCGCTGTACACTGTTACTTCCTGGTCTGCATGATTCTTGAGCGCGACAATCAGCGCCACTGACTCTGCAGCCTGTGCTGAACAGTGAGACCATAGTCGTGCGCTTACCAATGTCTGAAACGCCCCATTGGCTGTATGTTTTACCACAGCGGCACCCATGTATCTCTGTCCATCATTTTGATAGATTCTTGAAAAACCATCAATAAAAACAATTTCTCCACCTGGCAAGGCATTTTCTTTTACTCTTGAAATTTCATCATATAACTCTTCATAATTTGAACAATCATGCACATGCTCATCCTCTGCCAGTGGTTCAGCTACAAAAATGGCAGGACTCACTACTCTGCATCAAACTTTTTTGATAGGTGGATTCGATATGACTATATCGTAGGCAGAAGCCCTTTGAGAAGTCAACATGCCTTTTGGTTTCTCTAGAACAGCAAATAGTGCGTGCTCTACACATAACGTCGTGGAGCATATTGGGAACCAGTTCCCAATATCTACATACCACAGGGATAGAACCCTAAAGTCAACAGGTCTAATCATGCACAAACCTTCCATAGGATGTTGCTGAACATTGTGTTTTTGTCTCATTTTTCCTACACACAATCGACCCTCCTGATACTGTTTCACTGAATGGTATGTAACCATCCTCGTGTAATTTGTTTTTGACAAAACATTTTTTGTAATTTGTGTGTCTATTGTGTATTCATGCCATTTGGCAATGTATGGCAACCTCATTTGTATTGATTATTACTGATGTGCTACATGTGTGTTTTTTGTGCTATAACAGCCTTGAAAACGACCGACTGGTCAAAACACGTGTCGGCTGTGCCAATAAACCAGATGTATCACATGAGTCTAGTGGGATCTGCATACTGTACAAGGATTTATGGACTCTATCTATTGCTGTTAGGGCAGGATAACTTTGGGTCTCAGCGCGGAACGGCAACACTCACTTTCACAGCATGTGCATGAAAGACCTGGCCACTGACACAACCCTTAAGAAGTACTGCAACACCTGACATGTCCCTAGATGGCAATATCAGGGCATTACAGAAATGGATAGTGCCACATGTACAAAGATTGGACTACAGTAACTACAATGCATAGGGAAACCATAGCTGAACAGAGCTGGGAACAGTGTCTTGTGCAAGGCAACAGTGCAAAACCGTCAGGCAGCTTTGTAATGAGGGCTGCACCCCATCAATGCTATTTGATACGTGTGTGATCATTATTAAAAAGTGCACACGATTTTCAGAAAGAATATTAGGAAACATGCATGAGTGCCCACTACCAAAGATCCACAGATTATATGTACATTCTAAATCCACTTACAGCATAGGTGTGTTACCAATGGTGTGTCAGTGATGTTGGAAATGGGGGATTCCCTTAGTGACATTAGGCATTTAACCCCTCATTCCCTGAAGCATGACATAATTGAGGAAAACCAAGATCAATGGTGCAAATAATTAATCTTCTGTGATGAATCTGGACAAGTTCTCCCTTCTCCCAAGAGAGGAGCCATCCCAGTGAGACTCAGGAGGTGAACCCGCTCTGCAAGACACTCCCTAGGGGTCTGGACAAGTAGAACCTTCACTGGAAGTGCCTCCCCTATCGGAGACAAGGACTCCTAGTCCAATAAAGACCTCCCTGAATGGAGTAAATTGTCCACCTGCATGGGACCTGAAAGAACTGTTTATTATCAGATTTGAACTACAAATACCATCAATCCTCCTTCCACCCCGTTGGCTTCAGGTAATGCTGAATTCCTCCTGCACGCTGCCTTAAAGGAAGAACGACACATGTTTTTTTAATTATTATTACGTACTTAAACAGGGTAAGAATTGTGAATGAAGAGAGATCTTTGGTGCAGTGCACGACTCCTACGGAGGGAGTAGAATCCATAATAGGCAGAGACAAGCCTCTGTGAACATGTCCTGGAGGGGCGGGGCCAAGTGCAGCTGCAGAGCCAGTGGTGGCGTAGCAGGATCAAGAACCAAAATCTAGAGGCTACAGAGTGGGTACAATGACCAAACAAGAGGCTCCAGTCAGGAAAAGAGCTTTGACGGGAAGTAAAACGTCTTCCCTGGTGGCGGGACCATTAAAGCAGAGTGTTGGGCCTAGCGCCCAGCTACCGACACCGACACCAGGAAAACTAAAGGTGCGTGAGCCCCCGAGCTCCACATGGAGAATGCTGGTACCAACGAGATAAACAAGAACAGGGAAGCAAACAATTCAAATGTGAGGGTGCCAGCGAGGGCTTGCATCTGTGCGGTCAAAGATTACCAAAGCCGTTCCTGGTAACCGGAGGTGGGGAACTGCAAAAACACAAGACCCAGTTAATGCAGAGTGAGAGAGATGTGAATATTGCATATCAAGGCTGGATAAACTGCCAAAAGATCATGAAAGCCTTAAAGAGCAGAACGGGTACGCGACCCAAGTAAACCAGAGTAAAGGAAATACAAACACTGTATATGAAGTCTGGGGAAGCCGTTTACAGTGTAAAAAACGGAGAGAAATGTATCGACACACGTCCTGTGAACCAGGGAGTGGAAGGGATCCGTGTGCTTCATCTCAAGGCTGGGGAAAGCAACAGATGTTTGAGATTAATTGGACTAAGAACAAATCAATCTACTTAAGAACCACAGGACTTTGATGAGTCCCAGTGACACTAAGGTGGGATATAGAAAAGTACATACAAAGTGATACTGGAGGGATTTAACTACTGGTAATAAGCTGAAGTGATCCTAGAGGGATTTAGGTAATGGTACACAGTGTAAAAACACACAGGAAGAAGAATTTGTCTTTTCCCAGAGAGGGGGAAGAGAGAACTGTCTAGAAGACATTTATAATTTTAACCGATAACTACACATGAGAACTGTGATCTGTGTAAACACATTCTAACAGATGTTTGAGAATGATAATAAGCCCTTGAAGAGCCGGGCCAAGCAGAAACCCATTCCAAGTCTTTTGTGCAAGCCTCATTTTCTTTTTAGTTAGGTTTTCTAAAGTGGTATGGCCAGTTAGTAATCACGAATTTGCACTCAAGACACTTTATTTTGGACTACAAGAAGCACCCTTAGATTTTGTTTCAGAAGGCAGGTATTTCCCCCTCATAGCAATAGGGCTAGTTAGACATTTGTATTTTTATTTGAATAAACCAATCTACACCATGACCCATTGCAGTCAAAGTCTTTCTTCTGGTTTGCCACAGTTGCCGTAGGTACATTAGCTGACATTTCAACCACTATGCCA
This sequence comes from Ambystoma mexicanum, assembly GCF_040938575.1. NCBI lineage: Eukaryota > Metazoa > Chordata > Amphibia > Caudata > Ambystomatidae > Ambystoma > Ambystoma mexicanum. The sequence continues at coordinate 152,076,262 of NC_090922.1, read as the reverse complement.
TAAATATTGGGTACACTTGCTGATTATTCCACAACCAACATCTATTCCCATTACCTTTGCAGCTATCCCCAACTTGAGTGGCTGATGGCACCTGTCTGGAAAGCAAAGACAGCACAGGAAGTGTGATATAATGAAGCACACATTATGACAATGCATTTTATTCAGCGTGCCTTTGGCTGTCTAAAGGAACAGTGCCCGTCTCCATAACACAGGAGTTGTCTTAACATACAGGGCAAACAAGGTGGGGAAAATATGTGTGGTGTATGCCATGCTACACAACATGTGCATCAGTAGACATGACCACATGATCCTAGATGTTATGTCACTCCCACAGGAAGATGACAAAACACATGCTGGGGTACACTTGCTGCCATGCAGTGACAATGTGGAAAGCAGGGACAGATACTTCGTGCACCAAGAATTGATTGAGAATTTCTTTTAAGGACTTCGTATGACACATAGCTACTATGATTGTATACAGTCACATAGTCAATCTTTCACACACACTCTACAATGACAGTGTTCCTCATTTCATATTCATATGCGACTTTACTTTCAGACCATACTACTCTTGCTCACCCTACTCTCTCACCCCCAACATACTTGCCCTTCCACCGTGCTCATCCTCAACACCCTGGCCCTCCATCATCCCCAAAACCTTAGCCTTTCTTAAACCTTCATCCCCAATACCCTTGCCCTCTGTCTTCTCTCATCAGCAACTCCCTTTGTCATCTCCACCCTCACACCCAACTCCCATGCATCTGCTGCTCCACTTTGTTTTCAATACTGGTGCTTACCAATGTCATTTAGCCTTCTCCCCTTCCAGGGTGTACAGCGGCACACGGTCATGGGTGAGGATGGGGCTAGCGGTGTATCACAGGTGTAGGTACAAGGTAGGACAGGTGAAGCTACATGTCCCCTCGCCCAATGGCATCTAAGGTCCAATGACTACATCATCAGTACCTATGTCAATGCCCAGATGCTCCTGGCATTGACATGGGGAAGCAGGTGAGGAGGGGGCAGGAAGGGCTTGCAGATTGGTTGGCAGTGCAACCCCATGGGTGGCTGCTGGAGTATCTGACATATCACTGGTCTTGACAGGGTCCTACATTCATGTGGTGCAAGTGGCTGGTGGATGCAGCTGACATGCAGGTACTGGTGACAAATGTGCTTTTGGCAGGGGTATTGACCAAGAGTGGTGGCCAAGGTGCTGGTGGCTGGTGTCAGTGCCTTATTGGTCTCATAGGCAGGATGTGTTGATCCTGACATACTGGGCCCAGCTTCCTCTACATGAACCAGTTGGAGGATTAACAGAATGCAGTCACTCATCATGGCTACTGTTATATTGAAGAGCAAGACACAAGGCATTTTGGAAGATGCTGACCAAAAGCTAACGGGAGAGTGGTGGGTTCTCTTGTAGGGGGATGTCTATTTCACCACTGATATGTGTGCCCGGTGTGTGATGTTAGGGGGATTATGGGATGCATGTGGGCACAGGGGGTTTCAGCAGACCATATGTAAGTGGCCTGCCTTGATTAAGGCATTCCCAGATTGCATGAGGTCACAGTTTTATAGAGGCCATGGGACATTTGTTGCTTCACAGTCGTGTGGACCTGGTGTCCCAACATGGGTGGCACATGCACTTTTGTAGCCCCAGGATTAGTCCCATAGCCCTTTGCTTGTGACATTGGCATTGCCATTGTAGACCTCTAATTCCACAGCCTGATATATAGCTATGGTAGGGCACCATGTTATGCATTCACATCACAGAGATGACATTCCCACTCACCAGGCTCAGGTTCACTGCATGCTCCAAACTCCAGCTATGTGGAGTATACTGCTGGCCCTTACTCTCCAGTGCATGAGGATGAGTGGCTCAACTGGGCCACCTCCTGAGGCAGCGGTCTCCCGCCGGTGGATGGAGATTAGAGACTGCACCCTGGCTTTCAGGTCATTCAAACTCTTGGTGCATGTCCTTGTTGTTTGAGTACAGTGCCAACAGCTACCACCTATCCGTTTAACTGTTTTCGGCTAAACGCCATCAAAGTGCAAACAGTGCAGAAACAAATACAGTAATAAACCATACATTATAAACATTTACATTCAGACACAAAATGATCTAAAGTATCAACTACAGTTCATTGCACATAATGTAATTAGAATCCAAACAATTGAGACAAATAAATAACACCTGTTTAAAGAAGTTATACAAGAAAAGAAGGAGCCCCTGACAATTCATAACGCCACAAAAGAAAATAGTGTTAAAATCTTTCCCTAATAAAAACAGCACTAGCTAAACATGGTGCTAACACTAGTGATAGTTATTTGGCATTATATGATTTAAGGAATCTCATTGCCACCTCTAATTGCCTAATCTCTTTTCCCTTAAACAGTGGTTTTAGCCATTTTGATGTAGGCAGAGTATAAAAGGGGCACAGAATAGACAATGCACAATAGTTTCCGTGACATTAGAACACAATTGGCAATTTTTACTAGTACCATTCGACCACTTGTAAGAGAAAGCTGCAAGGGTAGGATTGGCCAAACAAAACTGGTTAAAGGGATTCCATTAAATGGTTTGTCAATCCAGGTTAAATAAAATTAAAATCCCACTATTATTTGAGGTCCAAATAATGAATAGTCTTTAACCCGATTCTATTAGAAGATAACAAATGACACAGGGCCAAACATTAAAGGCCATCTTTATTTGTTGTTCTTATTTCTAATAATACTGCAGTCGCACCATAGGTGGCAACATCTGAGGTAAAAACAAAAAACGTAAATTTGATGCATTTTAAGCAATTCCAGTTATTGCCCTCAAGATAATTGGTAATAGACTTTAGAATCCTTTTATGTAAAGTCAGTTCAAGTTAGAGCCAGAAAGAAAAAGGCTTCCAGCATGCCTCTTAAGTAATCAGACAGAGGGCTCCTTCGAAAGGTACGGGAAAGACAGGGCATTAGGTGCAATTGATAATAAATGTCAAATATGTTACATATGTCTGTCGAGATAGATATTTGTTTTCCATCGCTGTACCCGAAACATCTCATCAGCATGGCTAACCACCTCTTCGTTGCCATTTCCACCGGTATGCTTGGCACTACTTGTAGGGTTGGATGGTGACAGGAAATTGGTGATTTTAAATGGAGTGAGCTTTCAAAGATGGCCACAACACCTTTTCCTGTTTCCAGAGTGACACTATTTCCATTCGGTGCTAATTCCACTGGTGGAATTACCTTTCAGTAATTCCTCCACTTTTCGAGCTGTGTTGCTCGTTCTGCCAAAAAGTGGGGGATCTAGTTCTTGGTATTGCCTTTTTGCACTAATTCAGCTGAATGGAATTACTGTTACTGCCAATGATTGGGGCGTGCAAACGTGGCCTTGCAATTTGTTGCTAATTCTGCTGGATCAGCAGAATTAGCATTGTTATTACTGACAAACTCACAATGCGGCCCTTAGTTTCTATTTCTTCTGCATTCGGGTGAGTTTAAAATACATTAAAAACTTGCAGGGAATGGAAACCTGCTCTCCTTTGCAGGGACCTGGTTTGAATGAACCTAACATATTTTTTATCAAAATGAAGGACATTTTCAAATATTCTAGGGGGCTCAAAGGACCCAAAGTCTACATGGTACCAAGTTTTCCTCAAACTCGATCAACAAAGCCGATGGGCTTGCTTGGGGGCACAGCATCTTTGGAAATGTTATATGTGTCAGTGGCAACACGGGATACAGTTGACTTTTCGTAATTTAATGGATCTACTCTACGGGTGCACAACTAACGGCCCGCGGCCAGTTGTGGCCCACCATGCTATTTCGTCCGGCCCGCAAGCAACAAAGATTTTCCTAATGGAGTGCGGTCCGCCAGCAGCACCAGCTGCCCTCCATTAGGAAAAGACTTTGTTATTCTTCTGGGCCGGACAAAACACTGACCCTCATTGGCTCAGTGCACACACACCATGTTGCTCTTATGAGCCACATAGGGCGTGTGGGCTGCACCAAAGGAGGGCCAGCACTACGGCTGTCGTGGTCAGTAAGGCTTGATGCCGGAAGGCATTTCAGCCTTGCCACGCTAGCCATAGTACCAGAAACATTGCCAGCGTTCCAGCTAGCCTGCCTTCCAGCACGTCTGATAAGTACATATGGGGGGGTGTCGGTTCTGAATGGGTGTTTGTTTTAGTATGTATGTGTAGTGTAGGTTGAGATGGGGGGGTGTCGGGTCTGTCCTGCCTGTATGTTTCTGTGTATGTTGAGATGCAGGGGTGGGGGAAATGTGTCGGGTCTGTCCTGCCTGTTTGTTTGTGTGTGTATGTTGAGATGCAGGGGTGGAGGGATGTGTTCGGTCTGTCCTGCCTGTTTGTGTGTGTATGTTGGGATGCAGGGTGGGGGATGTGTCTGGTCTGCCAGTATGTTTGTTTTTGGTTGTATGTTGAGATGCAGATGGGGGGGTGTCGGGTCTGTATGTTGTAGGTATGTGCTGTGTATGTTGAGATGGGGGTGGGGGGTGTCAGGTCTGTCTGTGTGTTTTTGTGCGTGTATGGGCAGTGTATGTTGAGATTGGGTGTGAGGGGTTCGGGTCTGTATGGGTCTTATTGTATGTATGTGCAGTGTATGTTGAGATGGGGTGGTGAGGGGGTGTTGGGTCTGTCTGTATGTTTGTATTTGTGTGGATAAGCAGTGCATGTTGAGATGTGGGGGTGGGGGGGTTTCTGGTCTGTATGTTTGTCATTGTGATGATGGGCAGTGTATGCTGAGATGGAGGTGGGGGGTTCGGGTCGGTCTGTATGTTTGTTATTATATGTGCAGTGTATGTTGAGATGTGGGGGTGGAGGGTTTCGGGTCTCTATTTTTGTTATTGTGTGGATGGGAAGTGTATGCTGAGATGGGGTGGGGTTCATACAGTTCTGTCTGTATGTTATTGTATGTGCAGTGTATGTTGAGATGTGGGGGTGAGGGGGGTGTCGGGTCTGTCTGTATGTTTGTTATTGTATGGATGGGTAGTGTATGATGAGATGCGGGGGTGGGGGTGCCAGGTCTTTATGGTTATGTATGCTTGAGATGGGGTGGGTGTTGGGGTCTGTATGGGTGTATGTATGCAGGGTGTATGCTTGTTAGTTTGTATGCTGAGATGGGGTGGGGGGTTGGGGTCGGTATGGGTGTATGTATGCATGGTGTATGCTTGTTAGTTTGTATGCTGGGGTGGGGGTTCGGGTCTTTATGGGTGCATGGTGTATGCTTGTTAGTTTGTATGCTGAGATGGGGGTTGGGAGTGGGGGTGAGGCCCATGGGGCATAGAGTTTGGTTGGGGCATGGGAGCCATGGGGCTTAGTATTTGGTTGAGGGGTGGGGCCTATGGGGCATAGTGTTTGGTTGAGGGGTGGGGCCCATGGGGCATAGTGTTTGGTCGGGGCATGGGAGCCATGGGGCTTAGTGTTTGTTGAGGGGTATATATGATAGGTTATTTATAACGCGCTTAATGCCCAGAGGTTTCTAAGCTCGGACCCGGGGATCGAACCTGTGTTGATCATTGTCGTCTTGCTTCAAAGACGAGCACATTGCTGCTGAGCTATCCTCCTAAAACAGTGGGGCCCATGGGGCATAGTGCTTGGTTGGGGCATGGGAGCCATGGGACTCAGTGTTTGTTGAGGGGTGGGGCCCATGAGTCATAGTGTTTGGTTGAGGGGTGGGTCCCATGGGGCATAGTATTTGGTTGAGGGTTGGGGGCCATGGGGCATAGTGTTTAGTTGGGGGGTGGGGCCATGGGGCATAGTGTTTGGTTGTGGGGTCGGGGCCATGGGGCATAGTGTTTGGTTGAGCAGTGGGGCCCATGGGGCATAGTGTTTGGTTGTGGCATGGGAGCTATGGGGGTTAGTGTTTGTTGAGGGGTGGGGCCCAAGGGACATAGTGTTTGGTTGGGCATGGGAGCCATGGGGCTTAGTGTTTGTTGAGGTGTGGAGCACATGGGACTTAGTGTTTGTTGAGGGGTGGGGCCAATGAGCCATAGTGTTTGGTTGAGGGGTGGGGGCCATAGGGCATAGTGTTTGGTTGGGGGGTGGGGGCCATGGGGCATAGTGTTTGGTTGGGCATAGTGTTTGGTTGGGGGGTGGGGGCCATGGGGCATAGTGTTTGGTTGAGCAGTGGGGCCCATGGGGCATAGTGTTTGGTTGTGGCATGGGAGCTATGGGGCTTAGTATTTGGTTGAGGGGTGGGGGTCATGGGGCATAGTGTTTAGTTGGGGGTGGGGGCCATGGGGCTTAGTATTTGGTTGAGGGGTGGGGGCCATGGGCATAGTGTTTGGTTGGGGCGTGGGGGCTATGGGGCATAGTGTTTGGTTTAGGGGTGGGGGCTATGGGGCATAGTGTTTGGTTGGGGGTGGGGCCATGGGGCATAGTGTTGCACTCCGCAAGAGTAAACCTAATATTAAAGTTAAAACAGGTAGTTAGGAGATGTACATCCTTTGCTTTTTGTGGAAACGAAGGCAATACTCCTCTTGGCCAACCTAAACAGCAAAGTAAAGCAGTCCAACATAAGGGAATTTCCAATCAAGGGTCAATAAAATATATATAATTGAATTAAAAAGACAATATGCAATTACTGAATAGAAATAAATGATAACAATGGAAAATGTGTAGTACAAAATGTAAGTTTGACAAATAAAGACCGTTACACCTCAAAAATGTATTATTTTTCCATTTTTTTAATAAAAATGGGGGGGTTGAATACGCCTCCTGCCACGTCACACCTACCGCTCTGCCCACATTTACTTTTCGGCCCACTATAGGCAGCATGTAAGGTACTTTCTGCCCTCAGTCAAAATCAGTTGTGCACCCCTGATCTACTCTATCCACCCACACACTTTTCACAATCACCTATTCCCCTTCTGCATTCTGCATTTCAACTTCCGTATCTGCATTTGGGCGATACAACGCACACGCATGTTACTTTTTAAAGGGGTATAGGGCTATCCCTTGACATCACAAGTATATGCTTAATTCACTTCTCCTGTGATGCGTCTAGGCCTGATATTGTAACTACAGCTCTGGTAGGTATTCTGGCAGCCACTCCCCCCTCAGAGGGTATTAAGGCCAGCCCACTATTGGCCCTCCTCCAGGGCCTGTTGCATGTGCCCTCATTTGGGCCACCTTATGCTTCATCGGCCTCTCGATAGTTGCATAATTTCCTATACATGGGAATGAACGGGGATTGTTAATCTTCTTTGAGACTCCTTGCCTGAGGGTGCTTTGGTCTATATGAAGTATTCCTTCCATCACCCCATGTCACCATCCTTCACCCTCTTATAACCTCGCTGAGCTATTCCTGCTTGGATTAATGCTGTAGTGTGCACAGAGCTGCCAACATCAGATACCATTCAAGGCTAAAGTACCTTTCCCGGTTTTTAACTGTTTTTACAAATTCACGCACAATTTTTTCATACACTAAAGTGCATTTACAGATTGTGCAGAGAAAAAACTGCATCATGTGGGAAAGTGCATGTTGCATGTGGAAAACCTATGCATTGTGTGACAAAGTACGATTTGTATGCAACAGGACAATATGTGTAAATACCATCTGCATCTTGTGGTGATGCACACAATGTACAGGGAATACATGATACGTTTTGAGGCAAGATGCATTTATTCTCAATGCAATGCAAAAAGATGCATAACTAATGCATTAATTCCCACAGAATACGTATCTTTTTCTCCCATCGACATTGGCAGGCTAATTTGAAAGAAATTAGCAATTTGCCAGCGGAGAGCGGTTATGTGGGGACATACGCTTAGGCGGCTCCCTGCCACCAAATTTTCCACATTTGCACAATTACAATTAAAACCTGCCTGACATCATTTCAATTGTGACCACTGTTCATCATGCGTGCTTGTTAAGCAGTGTTCACAATTACAATTAAACCCTGCCCAACATGCATGTCAGACAGGGTTAATTGTAATTGTAAAAGCTGCCTGCCATGCAAGTGCGAGCACGGCAGGCAACATTGACAAATGGATCCGTATGGGGTTCACCGGCTTTATGCGGGTGCATTAAGCAGATGGACCCCAAAGTGATCTTCAGCATTTGTGCCTGCCTGAAAAACCATGCCGGCACAAATGCTGGAGCATTTGTATGGTGGAGAGGAAGGAGGTGGTGGAAATAAAAGTTGCTTTCCATCCCTCCTCTCCGACATACAAATGATTGAAAATGTGGGCTGCCATGAATTAAAGGTGTTAAAGCCTAACTCAAGGCGTTAACGCCTTCCATTCACGTCCCCCACTATAGAAAATAAGTGTTATGCAGTGTTAATAACGAAAAATAAAGACACACTTTTTCAGTGACACCTTAATAACAACAAAAAGTCATTTTTTTAAAGTAAAAGTTCATATGGGGTTGGGGTAAGGGATTAAAAGGGGTGGGGTAGTTGGAGTAAAAACACTGTAGAAACAGGGATTTTGGGGGGACCCCCAAATAAAAAAAATGGTTATTAAAGTGTTACTGAAATAGTATGTTGTTATTTGTGTTGTCGTTATAAACACATGGAACCAAAATAAATGAGCTCTGGGATGTGTTAACAAAGGTAAGCATTCTGTAGTCTCTGTATTTTTCACACAGGATGTGCCTGATGATGTCAATTGCATATTCTCATGAACTGACTATTTGAATTGGCACAACATGAAAGTATCTCTGCCATGTCTGAGATGTCTCACTTAGTCACGTGCTGTAAGGAAAAACGGTGTTATTTATATTCTCGATTACACAATTGTTGGATTTTTTAACACATTTTAATAATGTTAACGCAGTTTCAAGCTAAGGTTGTGATCTTGTGATGTTTGTTTTGCTGTGCTTTATTGGGACATTGTCGAAATAAAACAGATTTTACTTGACTGCAATGTATGATTTCGCAAAAGCATCCCTGCCTATCATTTATGTAATGTACCATGCTTTGTGACTACGGCCCAATAGCTAAGGTTTCAGAATTGCAGTGGGGGCTCTGTCAGGCTCAGCTAAAATAAGGATTGGAAAGGGATGTCTTCCCCTTTAAGGAATCTGCTTTCTGCTGAACCAGTAGAGGGGGAGAACATTTCTCTACACTTGTGCTACTACTAAATATGGTAGAGGTTGTTTGAGCGCACACATCTGTCAATAGATCTAATAAAGACAGATAAATCAGCTTTTGTTAATGTTGCCTTTACAGTGCAGTCATAGTTTTTGTTGTTGTCACCTTTGTGGGAACTTTCTGTGTGCATGATGTGAGCCATTTAAAGCACGGCGCCTGACATTTTAACAGCTGCTTCTTATCCCCTTGCTTTTCTTAATTGAATTATGAGAGGAGCCCCTGTCCACCAGCCCACAGTATCCTACTCCCAAAGCATTGTCAAAGCCACAACCGAGATAATGCATTTCTCCCTTGTCCTTCACTGCAGTGCTGTAGATATTTCCGGGTTTGGGGTGTGAGCCAATCCCAGCATTCCATGCATGGAGATTCCAAGTGCTGATGGCGGGGGTCATCTAGAACAGCCATCGCCTTTTCTGATTGGAAACTGATCACCGACGTTGCGCTGTGAAGCCTTTTAAAAAAGTGCACTTCTAAGGAACCCTTTGAGTTCCTCTATCAGAATGTCCCTAGTCCATTGAAAATCATATGTTTATTATGTCCCTTGTCTACCCAGTGCTTAGTATCGATGGAAGCATTAACAGGGCCTGTGCAATAATAAATCGCCTCTAGGCGGCTGCCTAGGGTGCCAACATGAAGCGAGCCGACAGGGGGTCATTTTGCACTGCAAATGTCAAATGTGACCCCTTTGCGTAGTAGAAGGACTTAGTCTGGAGTAGCATCACAACTTTTACCAGTCCTGCACATCAACAAACAATGGTGTGTGCACAGTACCCGCCACCATCTGTCATTGAATGGTGCATGGTATAGATTAAGTAAAGATGAAAGTGGTGTTTAAGTTTTAATCGTAAAGAGAAATGTATTTTCAGCTTGCTGCATAATAGAACCCTGACTATAATCAAGATATTGCCAAACTAACTGCAAAATGACATAATGGTGTTACACATGCTAGCAGATGTTGTCTTCATGTAGAATTCATTAAAACCTAAATGTATGGATCCTTATCGCTGTGGATCTCCTTAAACTAGATCTTGGCAAAAAAGCAAAAATCTTTTTGTGGACATGCATTTATAATATATTCACAGTCAACTGAGGAATCCAACTGCTATGAACAATGGTCTCTTGGTTCTAGTGTATCATCACAGGTAAGGCCATGTGGAGGCATTGTTCCTGGCAATGTCACTTCTGAGTATTGTGCTGCACTCAGTGGGAAGCTTTGAAGAGGATTTTTCCCTGTTAAAAAGATTGCACAATTTGCTGTAACATATTCCAAAAAGTACCATGGCAGTCCAGTCACATGAAGACACAAACACCTCTCAGGAAAACAACTGGAGACAATTGCTTTAGCTATTTTCAGTTTTCTCTAGGCACTCTGTATTTCAGAAACGTATCCTTGATTTGAAATAGTTTCAAAAAGGCCATGAAGATCCACTTCAAGCACTCTAAGGCATTAACCTTATTGGATAGAGGGTGTCCCTTCCCCCGCTTGTTTACCTGGCAAACATCTCATCCGCCTGAGAAATCTTCTCGGATTGCACAACACAAACTCACGTGAGCTCATTTTGAGCGCTGTCCTTTCTTTCATTATAGTCCTTCAAACAAAGAATTAGGATGGGACAACCACACGGTCAGGATTAAGGATTTTTAAATTTAATCTCAGAATTCTCGGGATAATATACAGAACAGATCACTCATTTACAGAATAACAGATAAACGGCCAGTTTTGATTTAGCTTGCTAGGGGTACCACTGTGTACCACCCTCTTTGGTGTAGAGGGTATTAGCCTCATAAAGGTGCAAAATCACTCGAACACAATTTGAACATTGATCCACAAAACAAGAGTGAGTGCTACCCAGGACCACTGTTAGTCCATGGGTATAGTCATAGAAAACACAACACGAAGTGTGGACAGGTAAATGTGCAATGGGGTTGTGTCATAGATCGACACTGTAGTGTTTCGGCCACAGACAATGTAGACTGGACGTGAGTGGCTGGCGTGACCTTCTTCAGGATGGGGTAGAAGGAAGAACACTGTCCGTGGGATATCTGTAGAATTTAATTTGACAGATGGTTAGGGCGGTGTGGGATCTCCAAGATAATTTTCAACTTAAGGTACTTATTAGTGACTAAATGGTGTCAATGATTGCACACGGAGGTGCATCATTGGGCAGAGGCTTACCGTCAAAAGAAAGAGAAGATGGCGGTAATACCTCTGATGGTCTCCGGCTGCATCTGTGCGCGGAGACGGGTAGGAGCGGTGTCTCTAGTACATTGCTGCTATGGATGTGGGTTCATTTGCCTGTACTGGAGTGTCCAGACTGCAGATGCATCAAAAAATGGTGCTTGCCGAGGGCAAAGCTAGAAGGAAAGGACAAGAAATTAGTGGCGTCCTATTGGGCTGAGGGTCGTGTCTACTCTGACCGGTCCGAAGTGGTTAAAGCCTAGCACGTGTGTGCCTCGGGATGGTGGTGCCGGAACATGCTGATCAGTACAGAAACGTGGGTGGTGTCCCATCCGTGTGGAGGCTGCATGGACTACAAGTGAATTGCAGGAGGCTATGATGGCTGGAACCTCCGTGGAGTAATAATTCATGATTCTAAGCATGATTGTGGTCTATGGTGCAAAACCTGTGTTGTGAAGGATGGAGTCTACAACAAGGCTGTGCCATGATGGTGTTGTCAAAACTGGAGTCTGTACCAAGTGTTGGTGGTGCAGATTATTGTGGCTGCATGAGCGTGCAAGGAGGCTGAATGGGATGCCTGGAAGGGCAGCTATCGTGTCAATGCACGTGCATGCCTGGTGCATAAATGCAAGCACAATGTCCCAAAAAGGGACGTGGCAGAGACAAGGTAAAACAGAGTGCAATCCGCGTCAGGGACCTACTTACTGTGAATGTTTGTCAGAGCTGGAGCATCTCGATTGTACGTCGCTATGGACTCGGGTTGAAAGTGAAACTAAAAGAGGAGATGTAGGACCACGCACCCGGGTCGGCGCGTCCAATCGCCTGAGGCCACTTGGGCCAATGCAAACGTGGGAGCGTCATATCTCAAAAGAGAAAGTATACCCAGAATGGGCCAATTAATACCAACCATAGTGGTACCCTATGTACTACTATTTCATGTCTATTCCATTTGTGCACTTAACTGTTTTGACAACTATTAGGCACAACAAATGTATACAGTGCCCATCTATGTATACCGATTTCACTCAACTGTTTGGTACCTTATGACTACTCAAACTAGGCAACAATGTCTGTGGCTTGTTCGTACAACCACATGCTGGATGATCGAATGTAAACAACACCACTGTGGGCACGATGCTCCTAGCTGTACACAATGTCTACCATCTGTCCATACTTTTCGTGAAAAGCAGTGTTTTTACACCCTTCTTAACATGTGCGCTTTTTTGTCCCTGTGCACCGGTACATGGACTGTTGTACAAGTATGTTTATTGAACCCTCTGTCTAACACAGCTTGCTACAACCAAGGTCTACCATCTGTCCATACTTTTCCAAGAAAGCATTGTTTTCGTATGCTCATGAACAAGTTTGCCATTCATCCCCATTTATGGACTGTACTACGATTGTTTGTATTGAACCCTGTGTCCAACACAGCTAGAACTGTGTGTTCAGAACTACAACTCCCAGCACGAGTATCTCGCCATGGTTTTTACTTTCCCTACTAGGGATGACACTCCCGTCTGTTAATTAGCCCATTCTGGGTTTACTTTCTCTTTTGAGAAATGACGCTCCCACGTTTGCATTGGCCCAAATGGCCTCAGGCGATTGGACGCGCCGACCCGGGGGCGTGGCCTACATCTCCTCTTTTAGTTTCACTTTCAACCCGAGTCCATAGCGACATACAATCGAGACGCTCTGGCTCCAGCAAACATTGACAGTAGGTAGGTCCCTGAGCGGATTGCACTCTGTTTTACCTTGTCTCCACCACGACCCTTTTTGGGACATTGTGCTTGAATTTATGCACCAGGCATGCATGTGCATTGACACGATAGCTGTTCTTACAGGCACGCCATTCAGCCTCCTCGCACGCTCGTGCAGCCACGATAATCTACACCACCAACAATTGGTATAGACTCCAGTTTTGACAACACCATCACGGCACAGCCTTGTTGTAGACTCCATCCTTCACAACACAGGTTTTGCACCATAGACCACAAGCATGCTTTGATTCATGAATTATTACTCCATGGAGGTTCCAGCCTTCATAGCCTCCTGCAATTCACTTGCAGTCCATGCATCCTCCACACGGATGGGACACCACCCACGTTCCTGTACCGATCAGCATGTTCCGGCACCATCACCCCGAGGCACACACGTGCTAGGCTTTAACCACTTCGGACCGGTCACAGTAGACACGACCCTCAGCCCAATAGGATGCCACTCATTTTTTGTCCTTTCCTTCTAGCTTTGCTCTCGGCAAGCGCCATTTTTTGACGCACCTGCAGTCTGGACACCCCAGTTCCAGTACAGGCAACATGGTCCCACATCCATAGCAGCAGTGTTCTAGAGACACCGCTCCTACCTGCCTCCACGCACAGATGCAGCCGGAGACCATCAGAAGTTTTACCGCCATCTTGTCTTTCTTTTGACGGTAAGCCTCTGCCCAATGATGCACCTCTGTGTGCACTCATTGACACCATTTAGTCACTAATAAGTTCCTTAAATTGAAAATTATCTTCGAGATCCCACACCACCCTAACCATCTGTCAAATTAAATTCTACAGATATCCCACGGACAGTGTTCATCCTTCTACCCCATCGTGAAGAAGGCCACGCCAGCCACTCACGTCCAGTCTACGATAACTGGGGCCGAAACACTACAGTGTCAATCTATGACACAACCCCATTGCACATTTACCTGTCCACACTTGTTGTTGTGTTTTCTATGACAATACCCATGGACTAACAGTGGTACCGGATAGCACTCACTCTTGTTTTGTGAATCAATGTTCAAATTGTGTTCGAGTGATTTTGCACCTTTATGAGGCTAATACCCTCGACACCAAAGAGGGTGGTACACAGTGGTACCCCTAGCAAGCTAAATCAAAACTGTCAGTTTATATGTTATTCTGTAAATAAGTGATATTTTCTGTATATTATCCTGAGAATTATAACCATAGAACCAAACGTAACCAACCTTAACTGCCATTATACTGTCTATCAACCCTGTCTCACACACAAAAACACATGACAAACACGCCTACATAATCCCTTAATCCCTTTCATCACACAATTCTGATACATGACTTCTCAACCAGGACAACACCTACCAGACAAACTCATATTTAACCAATTCACTCTAACCATATGCTAAACACACACAATATGCTTGTCAAGTATATACACTAAACTCCAGCACTGTACTGACATTTACAGCATATACAAAATCTGATTATATACACAAGTTAACAATTAGGTACAGCTGAGACTTTAATTAATAAGGGTTTGGGTGAAGGTTCTATAGTCCACAGGAACTTATTCAAGAGATTGGAGATTGTTTTTTAAGAAATATTTGAAACACAGAACAGTATTGGGTTAGCTCTAGTCAGAGGACTCCAACTAATCCAGAATGTGCACATTTCATGACGTGAAGATACAGTCAATCTTAAATCCTAAAACAATTATATGCAATTGTGCCTAGGGAGTCTGAAAGATATGTTAATATCAGAATGCAAAGTTCGGGAAATGATGGCTGAGATCTACAGGGATAAATTGAACATAGTCCAGGCCAACATCTACCTTTAATGAATGAGCAACAAAAAGATGTGCACAAACAAAAAGCGAGGCTGGCACAGCCAGTGCAGGTTGTAGGAATCTCATGTTATAGGTTCAAATTGAGTTACTGAATTAACCAAATAACATAACATCCGGAATAAAGATGTATACATGTTGTTTTGTTACATTATGTTATGTTAATAGAACTTTTTTTGTGCTTAATGCCCCTAGACATGTAGCCCACTTACAGACAATCCTAAATGTCAAGGAGGTTTTCTAGAAAAGACTGCAGCTAGTTAGGTATAAAGGAAGAAGCAAAAAAACAAGTTATTACATTTTTATAAACAAGGTGAAAGCAAGAGCAGATTGAACCTTAGACATTTTAAGAGAGAATCACCTTCAGATCCTAACAAGTAGTTACATTTTGAGGGAACCACATTAGAACTTAAATAACGCGGGACAGATTGAACAAATATCAAATCCAATCTCTTTGGTATATGACCTGTATCAGTGATCATTAATTTACTCTTAAAAGCATTGAAGGTTAGACATTTTGTGTCCATCACGGCTTTATTGTAGCCAGAAGCAACGAAAGACAAAAATTGTCAATTGTTCATTCATAAGAGTGTTTATAATATAGATGTATATTATCATCGTAGTATTGAAAATTGAGGTTCAGTTTAGCCAGCTGTTTCAATTCCTCCCAGGGTGTCAAATGCAACCAGGAGATCAAACATAATGAAAAGTGTGTCTTGCTGTTCATCTGGGTTGCATGATAGATTTTGAAGACCGTCCATCAACACCAACTTTGTCCCTCATTTAGGATGAAAACCTGATTGCCTAACTAATACTAATTGATAGGATTTAATATTCACCTTCATCTGTAGGGTTGCCACTTTAGCAACAATCTTTATCAAGAATGGTGGATTACTGGCTGGTCTATAATTCCTTAGGCATTCAGAGCCCTGCATAGTGTTTTTTTAACAAGGTCCGATAGGCGAAGATCTTTAGACAATAAGGGTTTGGCGCATGAATGAGGGGCCTGTTGACAAGTGAAGTAAAGAAGGGTACATTTGTGTCCCGACACCCAACATACTTGAATTAGGGCAAAGGTTTTTTGCCCATTTAGTTCCTGTCCTGTCTTTTAATATACTCCTGAGCCCTCCTTAAGATACAGGTTGGAAATTGAATTCGAGTCTGGGTAATGAATCAGACAATGAAGGAACCAAAGGTATTAGAGCAACTGACGGACGGAACATTAGGTTTTGTCCAATACGATGACAAGTGTCAAAAATATTTCAATCCAAAGGGCTGCGTTCTAAAAACTGATTGTGGCACACGGGTTGAGATGGGCAGGTGCATATCATCCCATGCACAAAGAAAATAGGTGCCCTATACTCAAAGGGCATCTGAATGTGTGCATCTCAGATGTGCAACTTCAGATGCCCTTTCCCCCTCCCTTTGTGCAAGTGTTGGGGAGTTTTTGTTTTCAAATTCAGAAAAGGTATGTGTTTTCAATGCTCGGAAATTAATCCCATTCCCCTACATCTAATGGGAATAGTTGCAGGTTGATGCACAATGCATGACAGCTTTTTTTTAGAGCACCCAATCAATGGTTTGGGCTAACAAATTCACCCATAGGAGAATAGGAAAAGTGAAATTGTTTAAAGTCAAATTGTTTAAACTGCTGAGGAGATCTTAGTTTCTATCAGGCCAAATATTACAATCTCCAAAAATGTGCTTTGTTGGGCAGGCCCAGAATACTTACAAAGTAAGGGAAGTAAATCCAAGGGAAAACAAGATGTACTATAAATGGGAGGACGATGTAGCAGGTCCAATGATATTGAGGTAAGTGGAGAAAGAGAAATTGTGGCTTATAAAACTTCAAATTAATTGGACAATAGCAGCTGTATTTTGTGAATAAGAATCTAATACCTAGGACTATGACTAACCCACCTCCAGGTTGTCTTGTTATGTGTTTGGCGGTCTATTACAATAATGGCAGTAGTTCCATGCACCACTTTTTTGGCAGTAACAGAATTAACACTGTTTTTACCACACTTGTGTATTAAGAGTATTACGCTGGAGTTAAAACCTCAATGTTAAGGCAAAGAATATGACAAAGAAGAAGGACAATCATGGAAATTCTGTCAAAATGACCTTGCATTCGTACCACCCTTTCACCACTTGTAATCCCAAGAAAAGCCCATGGAACCGAGTGGTAGTAACAGTGATTGATTATTGCAGTAATTTGGTGGATTTATAGTCGAATTACGGCCAAATTCCTTATGAGGTCAATTGATGTAAAGAGAGAATAATCTGGCAGACCAATAGAGATTTGCAGGGCCTGAGACAGAATCAAACTGAGTATCTGACATACCTAAAATATCATGGCAATGCTCTTGAATTGGCAGTGTGAGTTACTGCCGAGCATGGGCTATAACCAAACAAGCATTTACCAGTCTTTATCTAAAGGGGGAAGGCGTAGAAGAAGAGGATTTAATGGTTACGGAGTGAGCAAAGAATGTAGCGGGTGAAAGTTGACATTTAACTTCAGAATTAGAAACAGAATTGTCCTTAATTTTTTCTAAAACACAGTGCGGAGGAGAGTGTTGAAACAAATTCAATTCAAGGAGATAAGCAGATGCGTAGGTTACGCTGCTTATTGGTGGATTATCACAGTGTTGAGAGAGGTGGGAAAACGTGATACTGTGCGTGCCATATATGAGAAAATATTAAGTCGTATGTTTGCAGGGAATGAGTTCCCACTCGCTGTAGGAGGAAACTGGACAAATATGCCAGGACACGCACATGAAGGCTTCACGTCAGCAGTTATCAAATAATCCTACACAATTATAATCAGTCTAAAACAATTGCCATACGCAAATCCTGACGTGATAGATTTATATCCTGATATGGCCCATTTGAAGCCTGTCTGACTCACAAACATGAAAAGTAATGTAAGCAACTGGCCAATGAGGCAGGAATATGTAGTTTAGATTTAAACATTAGCTATCTTCCTATTTTCCTAAAATATAGAGCCAGAAGACCATCTGAAATGCAGAGTGTTAAAAGTACAAAGCGGGGTGGATAAAACGTATCTATGCAACCTCATACAAGATGGAATCATTTCCCCAAATGTTGGTCCTTTGGGGCCATCGGTCTTGTGGAAAGTGAGTCTAATCACAAAGTTTTAGGGTGGTTATTATTCTCTCTAGAATCCATTTCTTTTAAACACTGGTGAGGCGACCAGCCCCTAATTGGCTAGTGAGGGAACTGAAAACGAGGGAAAAACACATGAAACAGAACCTTCCAATTGCCCACATTCTACGAAGATGGGAGTACTCAAAATGTATGCGGCGAAAAAAAGAGCAGCAACCCCCAAATCCCATCCTGCATGCTAGAAACTTTTCCATCTGAGCGATACACCAAAACATACAACAAGACAAAGGGACCCCATCAACACCAATCCCAGCTGATGCTTTGGTCCAGACTGTGATGCTGGAAAAGCATCGGAGGGACAGGGCCTCCGTATCTTTGTCCTTTACTTCTTTTTATTGTGTGTTCTGTCCTGTTTTGCGTGCAGGAGTTCATGTGGGACTCCTGGCGGTGTAGCTCTCTCTTTTGGTTTGGTGTCCAGACCCATGGGATACCCTTATGGCACCCATGGGTAGGGGTGCAACCCTGTTCCCCTAGTGTATATTCTTGGGCACCTGTGTGTGACCCACAGAGCAGGGTACGGGCTGGTGGCAGCTCAGTGCTGAATTGACGGGTGCCCTGAGCGTCCTCCATTTTGGGATGCCCAGTCCCTGTCATTGGAATCGGTAGGTTCCTGATGGAGACAAAATGGCCCCCATGGCCTTTTGCCTTCCACCGCCTGTTACCTTGATCTTCCCGAAGTCCCGGGAAGCCCTGACTCTTTCCCTTCCCCCTGACTGGCTGTTGGGTGGAAGTTCCAAATATGGTAGTGTGGGGAAGTGCTGACCAGACTGGCTGTAGCCTTCCAAACGACCGTATGTTGTGGGTACGCCTGTGGGTGGGACATGGGTGAATGGAGTGTGTGACGAATACGCATTCTGTGTTGTGGGTGTCTAGTATCTGGTGTTTGACACAATGACTGAGACAGCCCTGCCAGAAACCTGTATGAATGCAGTGTGGAGTGTTGAATGGCTGGGTACTTGTCCCAATACACATAACTTGTTGTGAGTATCTGTAGAGAAGTGAATGGCCTGAATGCACTGTGTGCCTGATTGGCTGCCTGCCTGCATGAATGCCCTTCGCCGTGATTGGATGCGTGAGTATGACCCAGCAGAATGAATGGGAGATCAACAGTATATCTGGGGACCTCTCACTGCTAGGAAGCATGTTCAGAAGCTGAAGTCCACTACGACGAGTAACTGGAGTAAATGAAGCTTGACCTTGAAGCCCTGCTGGACGAGAAGAATTGCTGTTGATCTCCTTCACAATCTGAAATCTGCTGTGCCTCCAAGGACTGACCCAGAGAGGACCTTGTAAGGCGCCCTCTTCCCGAGCTATGAGAGACCATTGTGCACCAGCAGATCTTTGCCAAAGCTCCCTGGTAGACAGACCTTCGACAGGCTGCCGACCCGAGATGGGGACCGCCGCGGAATCACAAAGAGAAGCACTCGGACTGTTGTCCGCCACTGTCGATGACCGCCGTCGCCGACTGGAGCCGCCGTGCTCCCGTTTGCCTCAGAACTTTCGAATTCAAGGACGCTCTAGTCCGCATCGTCGCCACTGTATCCTGCTGGAGAAGGCCTGACCATCGACGCGCCGAGAAGCATCCACCGGTGGGTTTCCCGCCACCCCAAGACCACAGAGACACCGACGACTCAACGCCCTTGCTGGGCCACAGTTCTTCAAACTCTTTACGGTCCAGAACTATCGACACCGAGGTGCCCCGCACGCCTCTTCCTTGCAGGACGTTCACGCTTATGCTTTCCCATCAACGAGCACCGCTAGGAACGACACGGCCACTTCACCATCGTAGCTCGACCTGTTCTCCGTCGGACGATCGACGACCCGTGACTCCTGCCTTAAAGGGAGGGCACTCAAGTAGGGCCATCGATTCCCCGATGAGGTATCTACAATTCCAGGTACATTGGGGCTGTAGAACTATTGTAGAAGGAAATAAGACTCATAGAACAATATATGGACTGGGCTTTTGCTATATCTTTATCTTACAGGTTGCCCAGGTGGGGGGATCTCCAAACAGAACTGTGTCTAGTGGTGCAGGGCCAGCATTGTGCCAATTGTTCAACCATCTTGCTTTGCTTCCTCTCTCTACTGCTGGTTTCCTCTTTATTGATCTGTGTGACATTTTGACAGTATAATTGATGCACTTTAATGAGATCTGATAATATTTGTGGTACCACTGTAGAACTGTATATATTTACCATTGTTGATTTTCTGAGCACAAAGTGAGTTATTGTGATAGTGTACATAACCTTGAATATTAATTATATAAAGACTGTGTTTTAACCAATACAGTGTGTGGACATTCCTTTGTTGGGGCTTGGGGACTACAATGTACTTAAGAACCAGCATGCATCACCTCCTGAGAAGCTAGGCCTTGATTGCTTGACCACAATACCAATAATAGAGAATCTTTGCTGGGGTCCTCTGTGCCTCTCCTCTACCATATAGAGAGCAGAAGTACAGACACCCCCCTGCGGTCCTTTACACTGGTGGCAGGGGTGGGATGCTTATGGTTTTAAGAATCAGTGTATAACCGTGCAACCTACAAGGATATCTGCACTTTATTAAATTGAGGTTTAGTTATGTACAAGTTAACTGCATTACAAGCAATGGAATCTATTGCGAATGGTAAATTGACTCGGATGAGATTCGAGGCTCTCCAGAGTGCTTGTGAAGCCAGGGAGTTAGACTTTGTGGATACATCTAGGGCTGAGCTGATAGCTGCCCTGGTGGCCTACCAGACTGATTGTGAAGCTCTTGAAGGGGGGGATGCAACCAATGAGGACTCTACCCCGAGGGTTGTCACCGAATCTGATTCTGGGAATGCCACTATTCCTGCTGCCTCTGTTCCAAACCCCAGCAATTCCTTGGAGCTTGAGTTATTAAGGATGAAATTGGCCTATGAATATCGCAAGTTGGAAATAGATGCTGAGCTTAAGAAAGGGGAGTTGGCACAACAAGTGGAGCTCAAGAATCGAGATCTTGAACTCAAAAATAGGGATCTTGAACTCAAAGACAAGGACACTGAATGTCAGCAAATCCAGTTAGAGAAAGCTCGAGTGGAGACTTCAGCGAAACCAGTTGAGAGTGTCAGGTCCCCAGCAACCAAGTTTATGAAAGCTTTGGTTGGTGTGCGTGTGGAGGGTTCTGATATCCTCCAATGGATTGAAGCGTTTGAAATGGCTTGTGCAATTCACGATGTTATAAGAGAGATTGGCTAAGTGATTGTTAAGCAGAGTGCCTCAAACTGGATATGACTGTATTCTGAAAATGAGTGTGGAAGAAAGGGATCAGTATGAGTGCATGAAGTCTGCTTTAATTGACAAGTTTTGCAAGACGCCTACCCAATACCTTAAACGGTTCAGGGATTTTAAGAAACAAATGTGTCTTGGATTGATTCGGTGAGTGCTGCTCATATGAACATGATGGGGTGGATTGATGGTTACAAAGTGAAAACGTTTGTTGAATTGTCCACCTTTTGTTTTTTGAGCATTTTTCGGAAGCCTGTTTACCAGAGCTGCGTCAGTATGTTGCTGACCAGAACATTTTGAACCCCTTTAAACTGGCTAGGTTGGCTGAGAAGTGGGTCTCCCACCGGGTGTCCCCTAAGGACTCCAGTGGGAAGGACAAGGACAAAGAAAAGGGGCCTCTCAGAAAGCTGAGGAGTCCCAAAAGCAGTCACAGTCAGGTAAACCAAAACCTTCCTCTCCGAAGACCCATAAACCTAGTGGGGATAAGTCTGTTGTGGGTGGCAGTAAGAGTAGTGGTCCATCTGCTGCAAAGCAGGGTCCCAGTGGTTCCAGTACTGTACCTCACACTCCTGGCACTTGTTGGGATTGTGGGGCTCTGGACCACCAAAGGGGTGACCCCAAGTGTAAGGCACTTGGAGTCCAGGCTGCCAGCCTGACCTATCCCTACTCCGTACCTGAGGTGGAGGCCACTGTCCTCCCCTCCTCTACTGGGATCACCTTCGGTGCTCCCGTAGAGATTTCCTTAGTGTCCCTTGGGGCCTGGGACCAGTACGCAGAAGTACTGGCAACTATCCCACAGAACACTCCTAGGTTTCTGAGAAGTGTCCTCTTGAATGCTGCAGCATTTCGGAACAGAAAAAAATGTGACTGCCTGGGAAAGGGAAAATGGAGTCCGTTTTCTCTTTCCATGGTGGCCATCACGAGCAGACGTGCTGGGAACAGAAGTTTTCCCAGAGAAGTAAGAAGGTAGGTGGGGTTGGGAGGGCAGGGAAGAGATTGTTTGCAGGGGGGGGGGGAAGAAAGAAAAAAACATACCTGAATCCCTGGTGGGGGAGGATAGTAGCCTCCAGCTGTATGGAGGCTCAGAGCGGGGATTGCCCCATTCCGAGCCTCCTCATTGGCTGAGGGGCTGCCATACCCCACACACCCCCACCAGGAACAAGGGCAAAGAATCCCGGCCGAGGGATTCCCGGTTGAGGAAATGCCCTGTTGAGGGCCAATCAGAATGTTTGTTACATTCTGTTTGACCCTCGCCGGGTACTAATATTCTAAAGAAAAAATGGTGACATGGTGTGATATTTGTACAGTGCTTTGGCTTACTGCGCTTAATAAAATAAAATAAATAAGAAAAATATGAAATAATGTTGGGTATGAGTCATGCCCAATCAAACTCACAAAGAGCCTGCAAAGTGAATCATTTTCCAACACGCGTGTGCTAAATGCACATGCAAGTTGAAAAATAGAATCAATAGTCATCTGTAGCTCTTTATAAAAGGGGTTGCACAAATACAATCTGTGCAGCATGAGTGCTAGTTATGCTATTTTTGCCCTGATACTTGGATTCAATAGGCCAGAGCAGGGTAAGGATCCGAATAGAGCAGTTATGCTCCATCCCTGGATGTTAGTGGAAAGGGACAACCTTTTCCTGGAGCCACTAGATCCACTCAATTAGGCATTCAATGGAGGACCGAGAGCATGTATAGGAAAATTTCCAATAGAGGGCAATTTTTTTTTAACATTGAAGTACATTGCTACGGTCTGGAGAAGTAGAGGTTTGCAACGAGGGCTATGAGAATTCTATTGCAAAGAAACAGTAGCATCCCTTCACCAGCAATTCAGTTACTAAGATGTGGTTAATAACAGGAGCAAAGGACAGAAACCCAAACATAACCACCCCCTACAGGGCATCAATGGGACTTATAAGCACGGTGTCCACCTGGGTCATTAATCCCCACCTCTGCACCACAGGCGGGAACACGACACACAAGTCGCCGACTCGGTGCAGGGAAAATTTCAGCAAGTATTTCTCATCCCAAAACTGTGTGTGTGTTGACTGGGATTGACGCACGCAGACTGATATATCCCTGCTAAACTTCTGCCAACTCCTACCTGACCGAACCAGATTGTGCCACTCCTGAATCCGCTCTCCTGGGCGCATACAAGCGGTGGGGCCCGGCTTCAGCGCCCACCAAGTGCTGCCTGGCTCTCACTCAGACTCACTGTCTCGACCCCGCATGGGAGAGAGAGATAGCTTTCAACCACCAGATAGGCGGTTGACCTATGTACCAGGGCGGGTATCCCCGACTCGACAGAATGTCTCAGTGCCCTCCAGAGAAGCCTCAAACATCCGCCTCCTCTTGTCTTCTCTGGCTGCTCTCACCAACGACACCCCCCCCTTTGGGCTGTTATACCCTCAGGCGTTACCATAAGCGCTCGCCAGCAGGGGAGCTCGCTCAGCCCCTGAGTTGAAATCACCTCATCACCAGTTCTGCTCCCCCTGCTAGTGGAGCCTACCATCTCTGGATCCCAGAATTGTGCGAGCCCAAACCACACACTGTTGGGGGAAAGGGACATAAAGGAAGGACTGTAAACAAACCGACCTGCCCACAGAATGGGATACTCAGCCCATTGCATACTGAAACCCCACATGAAGTGGGGTTTGCATACCCTTGAACAGAAGGCTAGTGATCAGCCGCTGGATAGCAAGATCGACAGGAGCTTGATCCAGGAGTTCACCAACAAGTCCCCTCATCCTGCTGGCAGATGCCACAGCACAACACTGTTAACAATACTATCAATGTTCTATGAAATTAGTCAAATGAATACAATAGCAAATCAAACATGGGCAACAATAAGTACAGCATCAGGAAGAAGTTAATTAATTAATACTATGCACACAGCGCATATGATTAAAGTGTCAAAGGGTCAAGATGGTAACTGGTGAGCAACTGCACTAGGATTACAATACGAATGGTGCATATATAGGAGTGCAATCACAATCAGGAGGGTACAACACAGGAAGCATATCTAAGACACCAATAAGTCAGCTGAGGCTCACGCAATGCATGGCTGATCTATTTTAGAGACGAAATGTTGCTATATATGTCTAACACTGCTTCCAGGTCACAAATAGTGCTGCACTCATTCCCTCTCTCCATATACTTTGTGAAGGTAGCTAGGACGAATGGGTCATTAATAGCCTCCATGTGACTTAGCAGACATAAAATGATGCCTTCTGCTTTACTTAGCAAACCGTCCTCAACACATATTTGTAGAGGGAGTAGAGGGATGTTTATAGAATCGCTATTTGCGCCCAAACTCCTTATGATGATTTGTCAATTGCTACATTTCTTCACCACTTTGTCATATACGTGGCTTTGTGCAATTCGTATATATTTGCAACCATTGCCCTGAGAACTGGCAAATGTGTATGGTAGGCCCTGGCTGAAGAGCTTAACAATCCGGTGAAATTGGGCTACGAAATGTGGCATTATAGTCAGGGCACTAAGGACAATACATTACATTCAGTAGAAAGGTGTATGAAAATGTCACAGATCAAAAAGACAGATTTAAACATTCAATAACTTGATCTTGAAGGTTTTTGTTTGTGTATCTTCTTTGCTGGTGCACATGCAATGTGATTCCCATGATGGAGAACTCAGTTGTCACTTAACAACTATCATTGTTGGTCTTTGGTCTTGTACCATCTTTGGTCTTCCTGCCTCACGACTGGCCCCTCTTAAATATATTTTTTATTTTTCTGTTTGTTTCCTCTGATCTCTTTCTCCTTGTGATTCTATTTCTTTGTCCCTATCTTCTCTTGGATGGCTGTCCTTTCATTTGTGTCACACATTTGTTTCCTCACCATGGTTTACAAATCTCTTCATAATCTAGCTCCTTCTTAGCTCTCATCTTTGGTTTTGTTTTATGTTCCGTTGTGAACTCTTCGGTCTCAGTCACTTTTTCTTTTAACTCTGCCACGTCCTCCTTGTGCTTAATCTTGTTTCCGCTATTTTTCTTCACTGGTCCCATTACATTGGAAGACGCTTCCTCTTTCTCTATGTTTTATATCTTTGTATTAATCTTTCTGTTCTGCTCTTAAAGCTCATCTTTTGTAATTGAGTCCATCCTTAAGAAATAAGCCCCGAGCCGTGGGGGCATTACCGAGTCAGGTAATGACCTGGGGGCCCATTGTTATAGGCCTGAGCGTAGCGAGGGGCCTAACGAAGGCCCCGGGGCATTACCTGACTCGTTAATGCCCCTGCAGCGAGGGGCTTATTGCTATTAGTACCCAGGCCCGCAAGACCGGGGTAGTAATAGCGTTTTTTCTGTTCCAAAATGCTGCAGCGTTTCGGAACAGAAAAATAAAATGTCAAAAAAATGGCCACCTGGGAAAGGGAAAATGGAGTCCGTTTTCCCTTTTCATAGCGGCCCTCGGGAGCGGACATGCTGAGAACAGAAGTGTTCCCTGCGAGTTTGCTCCCTAAAAAGGAGAAAAAAGAAGGTAAGTGGTGTTGGGAGGGTGGGTAGGATATTGTTTGCAGGGGAGGGGGAAGGAAGAAATAAAAAATGTACCTGAATCCCCAGAGTGGGAGGTTGGCAGCCTCCAGCTGTGTGGAGGCTCAGAGCGGGGATTGCCCCATTTCGAGCCTCCTCATTGGCTGAGGGGCTGCCACACCCCCCGCCGGGAACAAAGGCAAGGAATCCCGGCCGAGGATTCCCAGTCAGGCAAAGCCCCGGAAAGGGCCAATCAGATTGTTTGTTACATTCTGATTGACCCTCTCCGGGTACTAATATTCTAAACATTTTATTGTGCTCTGGTGTGATATTTGTACAGTGCTTTGGCTTACTGTGCTTAATAAATATAAAATAAATAAGAAAAATACGAAATCATGTTGGGTATGAGTCATGTCCAATCAGACTCACAAAGAGCCTACAACAGTGAATCATTTTCCAACACTCGTGTGCTCAATGCACATGCAAGTTGAAAAATAGAATCAATAGACATCTGGAGCTCTATATAAAAGGGGTTGTACAAATGCAATCTGTGCAGCATGTGAGCTAGTTATGCTATTTTTTCCTTGAGACTTGGATTCAATAGGCCAGAGCAGGGCAAGTATCCGAATAGAGCAGTTATGCTCCATCACTGGATGTTAGTGGAAAGGGACAACCTTTTTCTGCGGATCCACTCTATTAGGCATGCAATGGTGGACTGAGAGCATGTACGGGAACATCTACAGTAGAGGACAATGGCCCTCATTACGACCCTGGCGGATTTTTTCCGCCATCGACGGACTTTCCGGCCATGGCGTAAAGTCCGTTTACGCCATGGCGGATGGTGGACTTACCGCCCCATTCCGAGGTCGGCGGGGCGGTAAGTCCCCATTGACCCATTTACCCTTCCCCATTCCCATTTCGGCCCCATAGGGTATAATGGGAGTGGGGAAGGAGTTAATTACGCCACCGTAAATTACGGTGGCGTAATTAACACCAAGGTCCCATAGCGCCATGGATTTTTGCGGGCGGAAAAATGACCATGGCGCTATGGGAACTCGTAGTTGGCGGTAAGGGGTCGGCGCAGCTAACGCTGGCGCAAACCCCTTACCGCCAGGGTCGTAATGAGGGCCAATGCCTTTTTAGCATTTAAGTAAATTGCTATGGCCTGGAGAAGTAGAGGTTTGCAACGAGGGCTATGAGAATTCTATTGCAAAGAAACAATTCAGACAGTTGCAAAGGACAGAAACACAAACATAACCACCCTGCAATGAGAACAAACATGGCAGACATCTTGGAAGATAACTTCTTTCTATACTCTCATGAAAGGCACCTTGGAAGAAAACGGTAAACAAGGCCGACCAAACCAGACTCCACGCCACCACACTAGTTCTGACATCTGCTCTGCGTATTCCGAAAGGAACCCCTATCCAAAAAGTCACAATGATCTTGACACCCTCAGAACTGGAGCTGACAGCAATGGGCTGAAATGGCGAAAATGACACTTGAGATCCAGTTGCTTTAATGACCTGCCAGCGCAACAGGCCAGTCAGGCACAGATCAGACATGTGTGACTGAGAAGTAAGACATTATGGGGGTAATTCATAGAATTTAGCGCACAGGTGGCGCATGAGGCTGGCGCACAGTGTGCGCATGCGATTGTCTGTGCCAGCCGCGTGCGCTAAAATCCATTTCCGCGCACAGCGTATTCATGGATTTTAGCTACCAAAACCAGCTGTGGTGCACAGTGGCGCAGCGACCCTGCAGCAGCGCCAGTTACGCCCCCAAGAACACCCCTCGCGCAGGGAAAAGACACCAAAATCCCCAATCCAGCGCAAAGGGCTGCGCTGACCCTGTACCAGTATACATGGCCACCACACTGCACACGGCAAGCGGGGAACGTGTATTACTGGGGTGCGCAGGAAGTTTCACACGCGATTGGCCCTGTGCGAGTGGGGTACGTGTATTACTGGGGTTCGCAGGAAGTTTCACACGCGATAGGCCCTGTGTGAGTGGGGTACGTGTATTACTGGGGTTTGCAGGTAGTTTCACACGCGAAAGGGCCTGTGCGAGTGGGGTACGTGTATTACTGGGGTTCGCGGGAAGTTTCAGACGCGATAGGCCCTGTGCGAGTGGGGTACGTGTATTACTGGGGTTTGCGGGAAGTTTCACACGCGCAAGGGCCTGTGCGAGTGGGGTACGTGTATTACTAGGGTTCGCGGGTAGTTTCACATGCGAAAGGGCCTGTGCGAGTGGGGTACGTGTATTACTGGGGTTCGCGGGAGGTTTCACACGCGATTGGCCCTGTGCGAGTGGGGTACGTGTATTACTGGTGTTCGTGGGAAGTTTCACACGCGATTGACCCTGTGCGAGTGGGGTACGTGTATAACTGGGGTTTGCGGGAAGTTTCACACGCGAAAGGGCCTGTGCGAGTGGGGTACGTGTATTACTGGGGTTCGCAGGAAGTTTCACACGCGATAGGACCTGTGCGAGTGGGGTACGTGTATTACTGGGGTTCACAGGAACTTTCACATGCGATAGGCCCTGTGCAAGTGGGGTATGTGTATTACTGGGTTCGCGGAAAGTTTCACATGCGAAAGGACCTGTGCGAGTGGGGTGCGTGTATTACTGGGGTTCGCAGGAAGTTTCACACGCGAAAGGGCCTGTGCGAGTGGGGTACGTATATTACTGGGGTTCGCGGGAAGTTTCACACGCGATAGGCCCTGTGCGAGTGGGGTACTTGTATTACTGGGGTTCCCAGGAAGTTTCACACACGAAAGGGCCTGTGCGAGCGGGATATGTGTATTACTGGGGTTCACGGGAAGTTACACACGTGAAAAGGCCTTTGCGAGTGGGGTACGTGTATTACTGGCGTTCGCGGGAAGTTACACATGCAATTGGCCCTGTGCGAGCGGGGTACGTGTATTACTGGGGTTTGCAGGAAGTTTCACACGTGATTTTGCTGTCAGAGCAGGATACTGTATCCAGTGTGGTGCGCGGAGAGTCCTACACGTGAATTGGCCATGTGGGTCCGCCCAGGTGTCCCCTCTACCCCCTCCACAGCCCCTGCAGGCAGCCCACACCACAGGGGACTACCCTGCACCCCTGGTCATGTCCCGCAGGCAGCCCATCCACCATGGGCATGCCCCCCAGCCAAGCCACATGTCACCTTGCAATATGATCACCAACTCATGTCCCCCTGCACCCCCAGCAGTGAGGGGCGCCTGCCAGCAGGCCCCCGCTCATGTCCCACTCATGTCGCCCCACCCACTCACCCATCCAGCAGTGACATGCCCATCTCATGATACAAACCAAAAGTCAACTATGTACATCAACACATGTCCGTCACACACACACACACACACACACACACACACACACACACACACACACACACACACACACACACACACACACACACACACACACACACACACACACACACACACACACACACACACACACACACACACACACACACACACACACAGAGGTTGGCATTGATTGAGTAAACCCACATGTCAACATGCATGAACCCAATGAGTGAATAACACACATTGAAGTAAAATATCAAAATGTATTAACATGAAAACCAATTGAAAGTACTTAAAGCATAAAATAATAGCAAACATGAAATGAAATGCATGTCCAAATAAAACAAATAAAATTCCTCAAAAAAATCCAAGTAATCAAAAAGAAAAATGGCCAAAACTCTCTGTCCACCAAACCAAATCCAAATGAAACGCAAAAAGGTAAATCCATTGATCCATGGTGAAATGAAATTAAAATGTCCAAATAAATCCAACGTCCAACTATGTACAATACAATTTTCAAGGGTCCATGAGCCCAACAAAACAAATGAAACCTACCTAACAAAAAAACTATTTACAAAAGTGTGGGGCATAGTCCAAAAGCCCCAAACAAAAAAAAAAAAAGGAAACCTAACACTATAAACTATTTACAATGGCGACGGGCAAGTCCTGCGGCTCACTCATTCATGTTTTCGGCCGGGCATCATCGAACTCCATGTCTATTTGCTGGAAGCGGGCCTCTGTCCTGGCCTCAATGCCTGACGCATGGAGAACTCCGCCCTGACCATGGTGAGCTGCGCCTCTTCCGCCCGCCACGGCTCCGCACCTATACGCTGGCCCAACTGCAGCCACACAGAAGACACATCCATTCTAGGGTCCTCCTGCCCTCTGGCCGATGCCTGCCCCCCTGATGCCGATGGCCCTGGGCCATCATTGCTCCCACCTAGAGCCTGCTCCTGCTATCGAAGTCACAGACACACTTCTCAGACACAAACACATGTGCACTATAAATGTACATGACAGCAGCACCCATCCCTCACACCCCCACCATGTGCAAGAACAGACACTGGCATGCTTTCATGTGTGCATTTGCCATACAGCTCCCCATGTAGCATTGGAACTCATGCACCAACCATGTGGTTGGCACATTACTGGTCTCACTTGCATGACCATGATGTCCCTGCACACACACACATCCATACATGGCCCATGTCACACATACAGGCAAGTATCAGACTACCAGCACACTGCAACATGCCCTGTATCAAAGACCAATGCTTGGCCACTTACCGCTCAACTCCAGACGGGTCTTCCTCTGAAGGATCTGGGCGTAAAGCGCTGGGCATACGTGTTCCAGGACCCTCATCTGGATGTCACTCATGCTGACCCGGCCCCCCTCCGTGAGGCGCCGGGCCTTGTGGAGGGTCCTGGATACGAAGTCCACCCAGCGCTTCATGACATGCTTGATGTTGCGGGTTGCCACCCTCTCCGCGTTGATGGCAACCACTACGTCATCCCAGATCCTCTCCCGTCCTTCCTTGTTGGCACATGATGTTCTGAAGAGGGCATCATAATGCCCCAGGACATGCTCCACCAGGACACCAACATCCTTCACACTGAAGCTGGTGGCCCTATGCCTCTCTGGCTGGGGGTCGCCAGTGGTCTCAGATGGTGTTTGCCTCGACATGGCGACCCCCGAGGCAGGCGTGGGTGGGCAACTGGGTCCTGGGGCTGGGCTGTGGAGCGATGGTATCCCAGTCGGGAGTCTTCTGTTCCAGCAGGGGTGGACACAGCAACTGGAACCCTGGCTGATGTGCAGGCACCAAATAGCAGGGCACGTGGGTAGCAGGCAGTCAGGCAGCAGCAGATTGCAGGTGGGAGTGTGCTCGGGTCTCTGGGGGGCAGTAATTCGGCCTTGTGGGCAGGAGCGTGGTCTTCCGTGTGTTTTTGCATGGCCAGCTTGATACGGAGTGATTTGGCACATGAAAAAATTGCACGTCAGAGTGTAATTGGAAGAAAGGCCCTTAGCGCGTAAGCGCGTCAGCACATGTATGCGTTTTCATTGGACCGAAGGCCCTTAGCACGTAAGCGCTTCTCTGACGTTATGTGTATGGGTGTTTCCCTCGTGACGTGGGCATAGTGGTTCAGCATGCGTGAAAAAACTGCATGTCCGCGTGTGAATGCAGGAATTTGAGGAAAGGGCCTACGTGCGTAAGTGATGTGACGCGCGCGGGCGTTTCCCTCAGCACGGGTTAAAGGTGAGCGGGGCCAGCAGTTCGCTGTACGTGCCTTTCGTGGAGACCGTGGTGTGTAGCTGTTTCGTGTTGTTTCGCGCGCCATCACATCTTCACAGCGATCAAAGACGCATCTCTTCTTTTGGCGGGGGTATTGGCTACGCGTGTTTTTCATTATCACGCTAGTCAGAGGGCTATTTTTCCCACTGCCGGTGCCCCTGTGTATCGCACCCATTTTCAAGGTCATAGTAGCCTAGTAGTCATAGTAGCCTGCGTGTCCCACGCGTACGCATTTTTTGTGTTACTTGGTGCCACCGCATACTCCGGGAGGTTGATTCCACGCACGTAGGCTGCAGGGTTGCGTGCACGGTTTTACTGAAGTTTTGAGGTGCCTGAGCGTAGCGTGACCCGTCACTACATCACTGGGGTCACATACAGCCTTGCAGGTGCAGGGGGGCTGTTAACATCTTGCATCCCACCCCCTTCAGCCCAATTGCCCAGGTCAATTGTGGTGTACATCTCCCATTGGCACTACTCCATCTGTGCTGGCACTACTCCATCTGTACCATGGTTTGGAGGCCAACAAAGGTGAGGGGCGCCTCAGCTGGGCGTACTCCTCATGGTGGGCGGGGTCAGGGACATGGCCGGGGTGACCAGGGAGTCGGGGGACTCCAGGGTGTCCACGGTGGCCGCAGAGGGGGAAGAGGCAGGGGTGCGCCATTTTAGCACGATGTTGTGCCATGTGTCGGTGCAGTCATGCCACATCCCGCTGTGGTTCCGGGAGATGCAGCTTCTGCATCTGGCACTGGCGCCCGTGTGACCCGGCAGTCCGTTGCATCGACTGCCACGGGCCCAAGGGTAGTGGTAGCTGCAGGTGCAGCTGTGGACACCACCACCCAGGCTCAGGGTCTGCCAGCGAAGGCTGCGTTGGCAATTGAAGAGCCCTTGGAAGATTTCCAACAGGCCCGGAGGGAAACCGTAGGGGCACGCAGCGCTGCCCTGACCAAGACACGTGTCCCTGGGGCAGTAATGTCATCTGCTGCCCCGAACAGCCGGGTGTTGGCAAGTGCAGGGGCAGATGCAGCCAACAACACCCCGGTTGTGAGTCTGCCAACCAGGACAGTTGCGGTCAATGACCCTGCCACAGTGGATGTTGATGCACACGGTCCATTAGAGGGCACCCAGCTGCCACTTACACAAGTCAGCCCTTTGGTCGTCCCTCCACCTGCCACTCTCTTGGCTCAATCCACCGGTCCCACTGGCCATACTGATCAGGGCGGCATCAGGCAGCCAGGGTCTGCGCCACAATCCAAGAGGAGGAAGGTTGCACCTGCAGCACAGGCTGGGACCCCACACACAGCCACGACCTCCTGCACGTCGAGGAAGAAGCCTTTCTGCAACCAGGAACTGAACTTCCTTGTGGGCTACGTGCGGGACCACAGCCGTGACATGCTAGTGGGTGCTAATTGACAGACTACGGCTGCCCACCGTGATACTCACTGGAAGCAAGTTGTGGAACATGTGAGTGCATTCGGCCATGAGGTGCGCACGGCGCAAGAGAGCAAAAACCGTTGGAATGACCTCAAACGCAGCGCTAAGGCTAAGCGTGCCTCAAATTACAACTTGACTCTGGTGACTGGCGGTGGGCCTGCACCGGGGGAGGAAGACCTCACTCCGCATGAGTCACTCGTTGCAGAGTTCATACCATCTGAATCGGTCGAAGGAGTGGGAGAGATGCCAGACTTTGATGCCCAGTCCAGTGAGTGTTGATGCGTGTTTGTCGAGGACGTGTGTGTTTTACTTGTGTGATGTGTTGTGCATGACTGCCACTACATGTCACGTGTACATTGTTATGATGTGCGAGTAATGCAATGCTTCCCTGATGCATGTCTACTCTGCTGGATGGTGGACATGTGGAGCTGACGGGGACTGTCCACATGACCACTTTTGCACGCTAGTCACATGTTGGTTACCAGTATGCCCCTCCGGTCCATGTTCCAGCTCACTGGCACTTCTGCATTTAGCATGGGGTGACCTTCCTCTCAGCCCAGGAATTATGCATAGCATGACTGACGTGCATGTGTCCTCTGCCTGCAAGGGGGTAGCCAATGTAGGCATGCTCCCTTGCCCCTCAACCCCCTGCTCTGCACCCCAATTCCATTTTGGCACTGCTCTGCTACAATATTTCCCTTGGTTACTTCCTTGGTCATGCCTCCTGTGTACATTCTAACATCCAGCGGCCAATCTGCCAGACATATCCATTGAGGTACATCCTTAGTACTTGATGCAGGGTGTCTCACTTGCACTGTGCAGAGGTCAGATTCCATGCAGGGACATGAGTGCCCATTCATGCTCTATGTGCATTTCACGCATGCCCATATGTGTCCATGACTGGAGGATCACTGTTACACAAGTCCATGATGACCCAAATTGCATGGCATTTCATCTGCCTTCCCATGTCAACTGTGGCTCAGTACTGCGTTGCACACATGTTTAGGGTCTGACAATTTGTGTGGGTCACAGGTCTCATCCTGTTTAATGGGCAATGACTCTGTCCAACTGGTGTAGTGTCTTCTTCACACGTGGATGGACTCCAGAGGTTTCATCATGTGTCCTGCTTACTGTCCCATCATCATTTGCAGTGTTGTCACTTGACTCACATGAAGCTGTTGATGCTAGTCAACACTGTCTGTCAATACACAGGTCTATGGTCAGCCTTTTGATACCATGCTAGGCATCCCTGCTTTTGCACTTGGGTGGAGGGGTGCTTTGCTTGTAGATATGCTACCCATTGAATGCACATTGCACGTGATGCCTGAAGTTGACCTTCACTGCCTTCACATTTTCTGACACACACCATGAAGTCCTTGTACATGTAGGTAGTGAGTGACATACATATTTGCTGCACTGCATAGAACCACTTCAATGCAAACTGTCACCTTTAAACAGCTCTGATCACAGAAGCATTTTCAAGTTGACCCAGCATGCATGCCAGGTTCTATTTTGTGTG
Source organism: Ambystoma mexicanum (assembly GCF_040938575.1). NCBI lineage: Eukaryota > Metazoa > Chordata > Amphibia > Caudata > Ambystomatidae > Ambystoma > Ambystoma mexicanum. The sequence continues at coordinate 152,041,906 of NC_090922.1, read as the reverse complement.
TCACATGTCTGCCTGATGTGTTTGGTGTCGGTGTGTGTGTGTGTTGTTTGCTTCTAACATGTGTAATGACCTTTTTTCTCTCTATTTTTCAGATGATGACGCAATGGAGCCAGAGGATGGTGTTGTCATGCCAGACACAGGGTTGTTAGCACGACATCAACCCAGCACAAGTGGGGGTAGTGGGGTGGTAGGCCATGAAAACCCCCAAGTGCTACAGTCCATCTTGTCTCTGGCTGCCTATGAGTCCAGCCCTGAAGAGCACTCTGACAACCATGTCGAGTTGGATGAGCATCAGGTCCATATGTCAGGGGTGCGTGATTCTGATGTGGACACTCCTCTGTCCGCGACACCTGCACTGAGGGGTCAGACAGTCTTGGAACCTCCGCCCGTGGTGGATCGGGACGCAGGGTCACCCTCCACACCAGTCACTGATGTGCCTGGGACATCACGTCGACGGGGGCGTGTAGTCGTGCAGCTGCGGGCGGTGCCAACACAATGAGGACACCCGGTCCTTGGGTCCCGCAGGGGTCAAGCCCAGCAACGTGGTCGCAGCGCGCAAGCACAGTATACTAAGTGGGAGCAAGACATGACTGCCAATTATGAACGGCAGGGGGCAGCAATGGAGAGCATCGCTGAGAGCATGGAGCGTGTTGCCCAATCTGTGCTCCCCCCTGCTAGGCAGGTGCTTCTCCAGCAGCAGGCGGCACGGTCCACGGCCTGCTCGCTCAGGCTGGGCATGGCGGCCTCAGACAGGGCATACCAGGACGAAATGTCGTCTCTGCATCAAGCAATTGCTGCTCACGCAGAGGCACACATGAAGGCCCTGAGGGAGGAGCATGCTTCCCTCAGATCCACCCTCGGTGTCCTTCTGATGACCCAGAGGGAGCGGGCAGAGGAGAGGTTTGCACAGCTTGAGTGTACCATCTCGGCTGAGCTACATGCTTGCCGGGAGGTGCAGCGGTTGTCAAGCCAGGCCTTGCAGGAGGAATTCCGTGTTAAACGTGCTACCTTGCAAGAGGAAGCACGTGTATCACGGGAGGTTCTGCATGCAGACCTACATGTCATCACCACACAGAACCAGGCTCACCCGTCCGGCTAGCCATGGTCATGCTCCTGTGCCACGTCCTCCTTTCCAGGAAGAGCCAGACTCGGACGACAATCTATCTCCCACATAGATCGGGCTGTGCAGGCCTTGAGCCCATGGAGGTTTTTTTTCCCTCAGCATCATCACATGTGGGTTTTGAGCAGCACCCTGTACCTCCCCCCTCCTGGATGCCCCCCCGCCCCGGGTCGTATGTGGCCATTTTTGATTTTTCTTTTAGTTTATTTAGTTAAGTTTCTGTTTGATAGTTAGTTTAAATAGGTAAAGTAGGTTTTTCATAGTTAGTGTAATTAGTTAATATAGTTAAAAATTGCTAGTCTATTGTGCTTTCATGTGATGGTGTGGTGCTTTGTGGCTTTGGAAAGCATCCGCTGTCTGTTCCAACTGGGCCCTTCAAGCTTGTCTTGTGTATGTGTTTGCTGCTTGGGGTCCTTGACTCACATATGCCACTCCTGCTTCCATTATCCATGGGCTCGCAAGGATGGTTCGGTGTAACAGCCTATTACACAAGGACAATGGACTGTCATATCTGTGGCATGTCTGCTGCTGTGGAACTTGTGTTAACACCCCTAGTGGGGATGATTGGGGTGTAATTGTCCACTGTTCTTCTTTTGCTAGATGGGGTGTTTAATGATTCATGTGTACATGCATTGTGTAGTATGTTTCCTATCTTTAATGAACATGTGCTTGTTGCAAATCATGCCGTAGATAGTGTGTTCCACACTGTTGCTGTGAAAGACAGACTGATGGTGTGATTTCTGATGTACGTCTCTGACATGGTCCAGTCATGTAATGCCTGAAGAGACACACACAGATGAATATTAAGCAATAATCATGTGTTTCATGCACTTTCTGCAGGGGGATGAGCCTCAAGACCACCTTTGCCAGCAGACATGGGCCATTGGACGTCTGGAATCAGGACACGTTTGGTGCTGCCGACATGCACATGTGTGCGCAAGTAGAGGCACAGGGATTGCGATCATACATCCGAAAATCGATGATGTGTTTCAAGGGACTCCAGGCAAGGTGAGCAGCATAGGGGGGTCACAACACAGCAAACCTTCCACCTGGCCCGTTAAACATGCATGCTTAGTAGCAGCACTGACGGTGAACTTGGACAAATATTGGTGTAGAAGCGCACAATACAGCTCAGATGTGTTAGTGGACTGATAGCTAGTTGATGTGAAAGTTGTCTGGGGCACCTGCAGGGGCAGTGGCACATACCCTCCGGTCCACCATGGTCCATTGAGGCACTTGTATTAGCCATGTAGCGTTCCGAGACATGGAATGAAGCAGCTCACAGGGACAGACAGCAAGGAACGGACTCGGATGCAGTGCATTTCATTTCCAAGTAGAAATTGATACATGCACTGGCTACTTTATTTTGGTCATGGTGGTACAGGACTTGTTCTGAAGTCAGACCTTGCTATATGCATCTGTCTGCTTACACAGGGAACATTGCATGTTGTGTGATTCGTGACACATTGGTGTTCCATTTGCCACGCACCCACCGGTGCCTGACTTACTGCATTGACTGTGTATGAACCATCAGAGGGGTAATGTTACGTAGGGGTATGAAGCATCCACACAAGTTTGTCTGTTTGTAGTGTATTTTGTTACTTTGGGGCATATTTGGTGGTGTGTTAGTGTGTTTTGGGCACGCACAGATTATTAACTGTGGCTCTCTTTGCAGCATTGAAATGCTCCTGTTACCGGACCTGAGAGTGCGCAGGCAGGAGGCCAGCACTCACCCCAGAGATAAGTTTCTCTTTGACTTACATTTGAGTAATTTGGTGCTATGTGCATGTGAACAAGTTTGATCTAATTGTGTATGTGTTAATGTGTGTACTACATTTTGGTGCATTCCCTACTTTCCCATGTCAATCTACTCCCATCTCCTGCCCCTCATTCTGGTTATCCAGTATGCCAAGGCCTGTCCCGACTGCATATCCTTGACTCTCTTCCCCACCAGGGTCTCAGAGGCCTGTGTTAGTTAGACCTTGCAGGCACCCAGACCACGGTGGGGGTGGTTGTTTCGTGCCACTCCTGTACCTGTACACGGGAGCTGTGACAGTAGACATCCGTTCGTGGTGCATCATTCTATGTTATGTGCCACACATAGTTCAGATCCTGAAGTGAAATTGTTTTACTGTGCTACCTTGGTTGTTAACATCATTGTGGTAGTACTTGGCCTTTGTGGCGTACTGCTACTTCAAGTCATCTACTGGAGGCTGTTCTGGTTTGTTTTACTGCCTGCAGGCTATTTGCTTGGCTTCTGTGTTGTCCTGCTTTGAGTTCTGTTTGATTTTGTGCTTTTGCAAATCTAGGTGGACTCTGAGGGTGAAGGCAACTTTTTACACATAAGGTGGGAGATGGTGACAAAGGGGAAGGGTGATCCTGTGGCCAGGTGGAATGCAAGGATGTCGGATGAATAACCCAGATGCAGTCGTTCAGTGGGTCGTGGTGATATGTGAGGGGGGGGGTTTGTTGTTGATAGTTGCCTTGCCCTGCAGTGTGATGGGCACCCTGAATTGTAATTGTGTTTTCCTATTTATATGATGTATTCTGCTGATCAATGCCTGTTCATGTGTTGTGTTTACCTTTCAGGTGCGAGGGGATAGTTGTGATTTTACATACTGGGGTATACACATGGTGAATGTTCACATGTGATGTGTAGAGGACACTGATGGTCACTTGATTTCACATGCATTTGTTGAGTGCATGTCCCTACTGACCAACACACTCACACTATGACCCACTACATGTACAACCACCCTTACATGTCCATGTGTACACTCTGTTTGCCTTCTGGGGCCCACTGTGTCCCTGCAGCACGTGTTCTATGACCATTTGTGGATCCTGTACATGCCTATTCTGTTTTTTTTATGTAGTTTGTTGCTTAGATGTGATGCTCAGGGTGTGCATCACACACAATGGCTGTTCACTGTGCTGTGCACTGAGCAGTGTGTTGCAGGAGGTGGACACGGCACACAGTAGCTGCAGTGTTGATTTTGCAATGCACATTGTGCATGTGGACAGGCATTCATTGTTATGTTTAAAATACACTTTTGGAATGCATTTGGGTATGACTTATTTTTGGTGGGAGGTTGTTGGTCAGTCATTTCATCTGATTCCATGTCAGGCATCATTGTCTGATGCCCATTTACATTTTTCACATGGAAATGTGTACCTTTTTGGTACTGTGTTGGTGTATGGCTATTGCTTGCCATGTCATGTTGTGGTTTGGGAGGGTTAGAGTGACATACCAGTGATAGTCATGTCCTGTTTTGCGGGTCTGTGTGATTCACACCTTGCATGTGTGCCTTTTATCACACAGGATTGCTTGTGTTTAAGTAGCTAGGGATGCACACAATGTGGCAATTCCATGGCAACAATCTCAGGGTGGTAAGGTTGTGACAGTTGACTGTCTCTTTGTCATCATCGATTGTCACCTGGTATGTGCCAGGCCTGTGTGCACTCCGCAAGCTGGTTCCGGGCTTCCTCGCCACGTGCCCTATCCCCTCCCATGGGCAGCTCCTGTGCCTGAGGATGTGGGGGCACCACCATGCCCACCAGTACGCCCTGCCGTGTTGCAACATTGTGCAGGACACATGCTGCCACAATGATCCTGCACACTACTGGGGGTGCATAGAGTAGCTGCCAGTCAGAGCGGTCAAGGGAGCAGACGCGTGAGTTGAGCACTCCGAATGTGCACTCCACTATGGCCCTGGTTGCAATATGGGCTGCATTGTATTTTACCTGGGGTGGTGTGGTGGGGTTCCGGATTGGCGTCATCATGTGGTTGCTCAGAGGGTAGGCACTGTCCCCTGGAGGGGTGATAATGTTTGTGATTATTGGGTTTGTGTATTTGTGTGTGTGTGTGACATGCATGCATGTGCACAGGCATTTGTACTCACCTAGGAGCCATGTGTCACCATGCTGCCCAGCTTCCAGGGCCCGGCTCAGGGCAGACATTCTGTATATGAAACTGTCATGGGTGGAGCCAGGGTAGTTTGCATAGACAGAGGTGATGATTCCCTTTGCATCGCATACCACCTGTACATTGATGGAATGCCAGTGCTTGCGGTTTCGGTAGATGTGCTCAGTGGCCCTAGGTGGACGTAGGGCCACATGGGTGCAATCTATGGCACCGAGCACTTTGGGGAAGTGTACCACCATGTAAAAGTCCTGGACAACGGCCTGCCTTTCTGCGGGTGTTCTGGGCATGTATGTGTGCCTGCGGACTGAGGGGCGCGCTGTCATGATGCCAATACCTGGTGTAGGCAGCGTGACTGCGTGGCCTGTGAGACCCCCCACTATGGCAGTAGTCTGCTGAAAAGACCCAGTGGCCAAAAAATGCAGGACATTGAGCACCTTCTCCAAGGGGCTCAATGCTTGGGAGCAGAGGGTGGGGGGTGTTAGGTCATCTTCCCACTCCCTGACCAGGTCCAGGATGATATGGGGTGGAAACCTATACCTGCCATAGACCTGGTCGTCAGGCATCCCAAAAAGGCTTGTCCGTGGTGAAAAAAGGTGTGCCCTGGCTATTCTCCTCCTCCTGCGGTGTCCCACGATCAGTGCTGCGACAAATGGGGCATTCATCGTAGCTGTATATACGTGTTTGTTGTTTGCGTGCACTTTTATGCTGTGCGCGGAGACGCTTCCGCCTGCCTTCGTGTGGCAGACGCGTTGACACCTGTGCGCGTCTTTTGCCGTGCGCGGGTTTCCCATATTCGAATCCATGAATACGGGTTGTTCGCGTGCGTTCTGTGTAGTTCCTTGCAGTACTTCCCCAGTTACGCCTTCTTTTTCACGCGTTATTCTCCATTCCGCGTGTTACGCCCACTGTTTCGCTCACTTTTGTTGTGTGCGCTGCGCTATGTGCGCTTTCGCTGTGCGCTTAGCGCACGCTGTTTGGAGACGTGTGCGCCAGCGTGCGCCATGCACGGATTTGGCGCACAACCAGTGGGAAAGTAGCGCAGCGCCTTCCTTCAATCGCACCCGTGCGCGTGCGCTTGCTTTCTCCCGCTTGCGCCTCCTTGCGCCTGCTTGCGCTGGGATTTTCGGCGCACGTTTGTTCCATGAATCGGCCCCTTTGATTTTATATCCATGAATGTCTGACACTTCCCTGTGCAGAAAACACAAATTTAAAGCAATGGCGTTTCTATGCAATTTCATATTGCAGCCTCTAATTTAGAAGTGTAAATGCAAAACAATCAATGAAGGTATTGTACTTAGGCCCACTTCTTGAAATGCTCTAGCAGCACGCATGTGCGCAGGGAGCTTGGCACTGCTTCAGGCCGCCAGCAGCCAAAGCTGATGCTGCTGAGTCTTTTCCAGAATTGCCCTCACAATGAGCAGCAACGCAGGATATATGGAATATGCAGCAGCCCCTCATGAAGTCAATGGCTGCTAGAGGAGCCTTCGCCACAACATGGCCTGTAGTCCATGTAGAGCCAGAAAAGAGAAAGGAAGAGGTAACATCCATCACAAAAAGTACAAGCTCTGTCACTTGGCACCCCATTAATCAGAACTGTTAACGTGGCACCTGCCATTTCTGGTAATAGTACTTTTTCTGGTTAATATAATGCAAGATAACAAGTTCCACAGATAACAGAGTACATGTAAACAGGGCAGAAGTCCAGCAAGATCTGCTGTCGAGACGTTTTGCTCTACGTCCCAGGCCGCTGCCATCTTTAATATCCTGCTGCTTCAATAAACACAACTACAATTAACGTAGTCAGTTATCTTGGATATTTCAAAACCCATCACCATTGATTCCCCATTGGTGCTGCCTAACAGAGATGTTACTTTATTTAAATGACCCCTCTGCCAACAAGCACAGCATACATACATTCTAACATGGTGCGCTAGATGCTTCATGTTTGGGTGATACTGGCTGTCTCAGTGTTACAGCAAGTTCTCCAAACTCAGTGGAGCACTTGCTGAACCTCATAGGCACACAAATGTCTGATTACTGTTACATGAGTATATGCAGAGCTCTGGTCTAGTTTGTGCATCAGGAAGCAGAGGGCCTGCCCTGTTTTGTTTAAGGCATGAGGGAGTCTTTGGATAGACGTTTACCCCGCCCTTCTCTGGATCCAAGCTCTTTTTTAATACTGTATCCGACAAAGAATCGATATGTAAACTTTTCAATAGTATGCCCCTTGTTTTCCTTTTATTTCGTTGTGTATGTTTTTATTTGCAATTATGCTAAGTACAACTTTTCAAAAAGTGTGGCTTTTCTTTGGTCCTTTGGCTCACAGCTCCATTTTACGCTTCTTAGTGGTCTTCCTACAGATGGTCCTCCAGACCCTATTCTTGCTTTGAATCTCCAGAGGATGCCTTTCCATCTGGCTTCATTTTCTTTCCTTTACTTAGCCAAACACAAATATCAGGTCCTCGACCAATGATTCCTGCTCCACAATATTCAAATCTCTTATCTGCCATTTGTGTTGGGTACGAGAAACATGTTTCTGCCTCATGATATTTGGATTCTAAGGTCACTGGGCACCTTTCTCCCAAACCTTGAATCAAGCATTACAGCCCACACATAGGGTTCTATTGTATGGTGGGTGACTGCTGCCCAAGTTTGAGGTTCTGAACCAAAAGGTGAGGTCCTCTAATGAGGACACAGGTCTCCTAGTAGACAATAGATCTGGATAGTAAGGGTTATAATGCTATTAGATATTGTGCAGGGACAACATGGAATACTCAGTTGGGGCCAACACAAAGTTAATCCACGTTTCCCTTCTCAATGCCCAATGCGTACTTATGTTATCTTGTTGTGTTATTGCGCATTTGTATGCTGACTACTGCCATAGTCCATGGCGTTGAAGTGCTTTTGCCTGTCAGCGAGGCAGAACATTCAGTAGTGGTAGGGAAGAGCAAAGTAATAGTAGATGGGTGGAATGAAGACGAGGGATAGATAAGGTGCTCGAGAAGGCATGAGAAGGAAAAGTTGGAAGAGCTATGTGTACAATTGGAAATAATTAATTGTGGGACTCAGCTGTATTCTATTGGACACAATGCCAAAAGGAGAGGTAGCAGGAAAGGAGTTATTTGCTCCACCAGCGGATACGTCTGGAATTACTCACTGCTTGGTGTGGTAGGGCATGCTGAAGCCATGCCCATAAAAACTCAGATGACAAAGCCCTTCGACTTACTTCCCTATGGCCCCCAACAAAATGTGGCAGAGATTGTAAGGCTGATATCCAAATTTGCCAGTTTTGCAAGTGCTCTCTGAAGAGCAAGTAAAACACCCTCAATTTTTTTGGTTTCCTCATTTATTTATTTAATGGTACCAAATCCCTGGGCTTGTGCGCAAAGTGATTAAGAACACCAAACCGGTCTATGGCTTAGCCTTGGTCAGACTTCTGAGCCCTCCACAGTATCATGGTGAGCCAAGACATGCAGAAACCATGCCCAAGAAAACACAGTATGCTAAGCTCCTCTATTCACTCCCCTGATCCTCAGATGGCCACAAACAGCCAGGTTCTACAGATGGGAAAGCTGGAAGGAAATATGGGCACATTTAACTGAAGCCCCAGTCCAACCTGCCTGCAGGTTCCCGAGTTCTGCTATGTCATTTAAGGCTGTGGCTATATTGGTGTGTGAGGCAGGAATCTTCTTAGGCTGAGGCTTGATGCTTATCTGAGTTAATTTACATATTCCCTCCTTTGGATAACCTTGCAACCCTGGCCTTCAGTTACTGTATCCTGTTAATAGAGGGCCTCATGCAAAAGTTAGGTCAAAACAGGGGTGTATGATCTGTTTAACAGATTACATTTCCTAGTTTACCCTTCTGGTTTTTTCTATCTGTCTATTTTGCATGTCTATTTTGCGACATAATATGATATGACCTATCCAGCTAGTATAAAAAGAAAACTAACATCATATCCCCCTCCCGAAGGAGTCGATAAGTACATACAGTAGCACATTTTAGTCAATGTGCATTTAGCTTTCAGAAAAGAACACAGTAATCCCAGTAGAACAAGACATTACACATGTTTCTACAGCTTAAAACATGACATGGCATGGGATAAAATAACACAGTGTTGCATACGAAATCTGTAGCGATTCAAAACAGGGCATGGCATAATGTGGCTCTGTGCAGGTATATACCAAAACATGCCATTGATAGGCGTCCCAAATAAATAATGATGCAACCCAGCAGAAACAGCACTGCAAAGGTAGCGTGTTACACACACATACGCGCACACCCACACACACAGAAATGTACGCACATACACAGAAACACACACACATGCACTCTGCTCCACTCTCACCATTACTAGGTTTCAGGTCTTCTGCTCCTCTTGAGGTTAACTGATTTGAAGATGGAAATAGCAGCTCATTTGGAATCCAAGGCCCTGGGTCTTAAAAGGGAAGAGGCTCCAACCCTCTCACCCTTCCTTTGCTCTGCTCTGGGGCAAATTGCTGTTTACTTTCAATGAAAGGTGCCATTCCTCCACTAATTAAGACGGGTTATCGCTGTTGGCCCGAGGAAGGAACATGTAGGTCCTTTTAGGTTGAGGAGTGGTGGTTCACCCTTTGAAAGAACTGTTGGCTTCCAATAAATGGAGTTTCTTTTTGTTAAAAAAAAGATGTATTTATTTCACTTGACCAAACACTGTGGTTCTGTGCAAAGTGCTTTAAGACACAAAGCATGTGATGGGCTCCACCTTGGCATATTAGAAACGCCATGACATAATAGAAATGGAAGCTTGTAATCGAGTCTTCATAGGCAGTTATAGTCTCTCTTCCTCGCTTGCTGATTGGCCGGAGATCTGGAAACAGAGGAACAATGGGGAAGCATGCTATGCAGGCTCACATTGGAGATTCGATCTTGGTTTCCACACTTTCTGATTGTCAAAAGAGAAAGAAACATGTTGTAATTGACGTTTATAGACCCAACCCAAGGGCTACCTGGTATTATTGGCCCTGATGACCGAGGAAAAGGGCCGTAAGCAGCAAGGGCATTTAACAAGGTTTACAGGCCCATGAGGCCTGCAGATCTAGTGGATGGAGTCTATAAAGCTATTATTACACTTGTCGCTATTTTTTTGTGAAAGAATAAGAGAAAAAAGTAAAAAGGGCAAAAATAATGGATGCAAGTAATGCCTTTATATACTATTTGCAAGGTAGATTGGTGTGCTCTACCTCTTGGGGCTAGTGTCACTCTACATTTAGTATTGACATTAAAATGGGCAGGCAAGTGGTTGTGGTTAAGTTTTAATTCTTCCCTGGTAGTCATGTGGACTTGGCTGCAGGCACCCAGGTAGAGCCTGATGACAATACAAAAATCTGCCTGAGCGGTCACATGGAATTGGCTGCAGGTGTACCCACTTTTGCGTGTAGACTTTGAATGTAGCATTCTGAACAATCTATGGATTCTTCCATTTTTGACAGCCTACAGGTTGTCTAAAATAATGACAAACAAGCCTTGCACATAGATATAATGTCCACAAACTAACACAAATAATACATTTTGCCTTTTGCATTGATCTGTGATTCTTGATTTCCCTGCAGACTCTGTAGGTCTCCAACCATTGGAAACAAGTTCGGAAGAAACTACACTTTGGGGGTCTCCTTTTATAAAGAGTGGCCCCGTGACAAAGCTTGTTGGCAAAAGTACACTTTACACCCATAATATGAATCTTGCTTTCCTTGATTTTCTCTGGGGCTTCTTCCTGTGGGGTCCTTTCTGAAAAATCTTTGAATGTTTTACAAACTGTTAGACAATCTTAGGAATGTTTAACTTGCTGATTCTAAGCTTTAAAGTCTTCTTTTAGACCAATCAAATGTTTTCCTCGAGCAGCATTTTTCCTACATCTGACTGCATTTTTCCTATTTTCATCCCATATTCTCTCCATTTGTCTTTTTTTCTGCAAATGGCATTATTTTTTTCAATTCCTTCCCTTCTCTTCTCTAGTTATTTTTGTTCGCTTGGCCCCTATATAATGTATTTCATTGATCATTTGTAAGGCGCTTTATACAACAGAATTGTGTTTCTAAGCGTCACAAGTTTAAATGGGAAGGGAACGGGATAGAACAACAGTGGTAAGAAACAAATGCAACAATAATATATATACAGTCATTGTCCTACTAGGCCCTGTGTCATTCGGCCGTGCAAGTGCATGTGAAGTGCAGGGGCAGGTGAATGGAAATGGGGAGCAGAGGAGTGGACAAGTGCCGGAGGAAGACCAGGGATGTCATTTCACCAAAATGCCAGGGGTAGCGGAAGTGACATCACATGACCCTTGACCCCCGATGACATCACAGGAAGTGACGTCATTTGGCCCCACCCCGAAGTGATATCACGGGAAGCGATGGAAAACGACCTTTCACCCGTTGACAAAACAGGAAGTGACATCACATAGCATTGTACACTACGAAACATATGGTTACGATATCACTATAATATGATATACATTTCATGCAAGAATGGATCGCCATATGTGCGTTAAGATCAGTGTGTACAGGCCCATATTATCAAATTACTGTGAATGCAAGCAGACGTCCATGACCAAATGATACTGATGTGTTATTATATAGCACTTGCGCTTAAGCGCTTTATATAGAAAAAATATACACCCGATATCATCCAACCTGTGTCGGTACTCATTTATCGACCTCAGAAGGATGAAAGGCTGAGTTGAGGCGTTTAAGAACAGACTAAATCAGTGACACACCCCCTGAAGTGTGCCTGAAATAAACTTTTAATGAGTCTAGCAATTTTTGTATTGAATTCCAGAAAGACATATATTATTTGGTATTCCTATTCCTTCTTATTAAGGGTCAGTGCTGAAAGTGTTAGACTTGTGGCACTCCTGTTATTATTTTTCTTATTTTTTTAAAGGTTAAGGGCCTGAACAAGAAAGCCAGCCACTCCAGGAACTTGCATTGCAAAAAACGAAAAAAAAAAAAAAAAGTTTTTTTTTTACAGAGTTCGCAAGGGAGACCACAGAGGTTGCAAGGGAGACAACAGATGTCGCAGTTGCAACCTCTGGTGACCCCTAAATGACGTCCCTGAGGATGACCCAAGAGGGAAGTGCCAAGGGGAGCCAGGAGGAGCACCTCAGACTAAGTGCTGGTACAGGAAACTCTCAAGGGTGGTATGTGGAGCAACAAGGCAGGGGCCCGCAGGGCAATGAGGGGAGGGGGTAATGATGGGGAGGAAAGACCTGAGAATTTGTGAGGTTCAAGAGGATCAGGCCAGCGGTCACAGCAACAGTGGGGTCGTTAGCTAGGAAGGAAAAGAGAAAAAAAGGTAGAGAAGAGCAGACTTTGGAGAGGTTTCCGAACTTGAGTCCAGCTGAAATCTGAGAGGGGAAGGGAGGCTGTTCCAAAGGGAGGCACCAGCCATGGAGAGAGTTCTGCCCATCACTCTCTGCTTAGCAAAATGTTTGACAGTCATTGAGTTGGAATTAGAGGAGCGTAGGGCTCGAGCAGGGGAGTATTTAGGGAGGGAAAGTTGGAGATAGCGTGGTCCAAGGCCCCAGAAGTCCTTGTGGGTGATGCAAGGTTTCTTGAATTTGATCCTTGCAGCCACCGGGAGTCAGTGGAGAGATCTTAGGGCTGGAGTGACATGGTCCCTGGGCTTGAGGCTAAGGATAGGTTTTGCAGCCTTGTTCTGGATTAGCTGGAGGGGGCAAAGAGAGGAGAGAGGTAGATTGAGAAAGAGGCTGTACAGTAGTCCAGCCTGGAAAGGAGCATAGCTCTCGAGAAATTGAGCTTCTGGGGGAAGGTGAGATAAGGAAGAATGCCTCTGAGGAGATGATGCTGGAAGTGGGACTTTTTGGTAAGGTCCATGATGTGAGGGGTGATGGAGAGAGTAGAGTTGAATATGACCCCAGGGTTTTTGGCATCACAAGGTGGTGTGGGTAGAGGTCCCATAGAGGGTGGCCAAAGGGTAGGAGAAAAAAAGGGCACAGGTGTTCCAATAAGGAGAATCTCTGGATTACTGGCATTGAGAAAGAGATTGTTCGCTGAGCACCATGCCTCAAAGGCAGACAGTCGGGGAGGAGAGAGGAGAAAGAGGGAGAAGTAGAGGGAAATGTGAAGGAAAGCTGTGAGTCATCAGCATAACATTGGAAATTAAGGTAGAAGGAGGAGATCAGATGAGCGAGAGCGGTGAGCTAGATATTGAGGAGCAAAAGCGATAGGATAGAGCCCTGGGGGACACCACAGAAAGAGAGGGTGGTAGAGGAGGGTTACATGTCTTTATAACGACAAGAGAAATAGTGACAGACTTTTTCAGTGACTCTAAAATAACGAAAAACAATTATCATTTTTATTTTGGAGGTCTCCCCAAGTCCCCCGTTTTCCGTGCTTTACTAACCCCCCAACCTTTTTAATCCCTTACTCTACGCCCCACATATACTTTTATAAACAATTTGACATTTTTGTCGTTGTTTATGTTTCACTGAAAAAGACTGTCACTATTTTAATTTCGTTATAAACACTGTATACTGTGCAGGAGGAGAAATTGCAGCTGGGAAGGGCAGTTCGTGAGGAAAGAAGGTAGCCAGCCCAGTGCCTTGATAGTGATGCTGATGGTGCCACAGAGTCGTTTCATGAGGATAGAATGATTGACCGTGTCAAAGGCAGAGGAGAGATCGAGGAGAATGAGAACAGCAGGAGAGTTGGAGTTGAGGTTTGCGAGCTTGGTTCCATGTGGAGTTGAGGTTTGCGAGCATGGTTTCATGGGTGTTCAGGAGAGCAGTTTCTGTACCTCTGGATGCCCAGAATCCAGATTGCTGGTCATAGAGGCAGCCAACAAGATCAGTGTTGAGGGTCAGTTGGAAGGGGGCAACTTTTCCAAGAATTTACCAAGGAAGGAGTTACTCTCCCGTGTGAGCTTCAAGGTTTCGCCTTTCCATCATCATTTGTTTCTAACCAAGCAATTCACACCTCCACTGCTTCATAAAAATCTTCCTCCTATGCAAGTAACATGTTCTCAGTTAAGCAGCATATCTCACAACCAATCATAGACTGGCAACACATTTTGGCTGCTTGATCTGAGGATGTAGGGCAGCATTGTAACACCACAAGCAGACTGTAATTAGTTATTGCAGTTGATACCATGGAGTTGCTCATTATGTTACCCTCAGATTTGATTTGCCCATAATCCTCAGTGCACAACATAAAACATACAACCACAAGAATAACAAACAATACAAACAACCATAAGGCAGACAAATCAAACAAAACAGAAGTGAAAGCCCTAGGCAAAGGTTAACAATGACCACAGGTGCACCAAATACAACAATTTCAAAATACTATGCAATGACATATTGCACAGATTCTTACAGAAATTCAGAAAAAGTGGTAGATTGCTTTGACCACACCATATAACAATACAGTCTGTATTGCTCTTAGTGCACCCGTTATCAGTTTGCACCCTACAGAGAAATCTCAGGTCTTGTGCTCTGATACAGTTTTGACCATGCCAAGCTTTGGTTTCTGAACGCCTCTCGTGGCTCAGGCCACCTCAGCTTCTCCACATTGGTGATTATGGTATTTCAGAGGTCTTCAACACTTTTTTTGTCCTATCCAGGAAAGTCAGTGTTTATGTATCATGGAAGTTGTAGTCTGAAACATCAGGGGGCTATATAAAGGGTAACCGTTTCTTACTTTCTTATTACAAACACGAGGTGGTGTCACGCTTATTTATAAATAGTAAACTACAGATGTTTATAGAAAATGTACAGTCACCAATGTACCACCTTTTGTAAAAATGTGCAGGTGCCGGACGCTGAGAACCATGTTAAATGTATTTATATGGTTGAGCATAGCTGTCTAACTGTGCATGTGACTGTCTCGATGTTTGCCCCAAGCTGCCACTGCGAATCTATGGCTGGCAGTCTGTGGTCCGTGCACAGCTGGATATGTGTGGCAACCACTAGGAATGTGCCCGAGCATGGAAGCCCGGATGTGCGTGGCTTTCATATTAAACAGGAGCAGGTGCTCTTAATAAGGAGAAGTCTTAACCCTGTTCATAACAACATTTTTTTTCAGTTCTCCTCTATCTGGGCAGGGAGCCATCGCTCCAGTTTCAACCTTCCTGCCTTGATGGAGAGGGTGAGAGCTAATCTCTTAGTGGAAATGGGGAAAGAGATGCAAAAATGAGATCTAGAAGCTTTTAGGCGATTTGCTGGTACTGCTTCGCCAGTGTTATGTTAACCTCAATAGCTAAACAAATCAGGCCATTTTGAAAAACCTTTCTTATGGAAAATGGACACCTTGCCCAGATGGCTACACTTATATTTAATTAGGTAAAGCTTCTCTCACATTCCGCACCTTGGACAGGGTCCACAGCGGGTCACTGGTGTTCTAGAAAGAGAGCATACACAAAATGGCCACACAGTTCAAACTGATTATTTAGGACAGCCTGTGCACTTTCAGGAAATGTTTCCGGACCGTGTCCTCTATGACAACTAACTAGATTAACAGACATCTACAGTGTCACTTTAAATCGCCCTATAGTCTAAAGATGGCATCCAGGTTTAAAATGTGCGCATAAAATACCTACAACCTGTTTTGTAATCATGGATATTGAGTTTTACAAACAATGTCTAACATAAAATAATGCAACAAATGCGTTTCAATTATGTAAGAAAGTGTTTAATTTGGATCAGTATCAGCCAGAATGTCTCAGAATGCCACGAATCCTGTGCAGTATTTCAAATGTGGGTGATGCTAGAGTCTCACGGGGAGCCCACTAGGAGAAAGTGGGTATACACGTCTCTATCCTATTCCCTTTGCACTCGTGTAAAAACAACAAGAGTTGAAAGTAGGAGGTAATCGGTCATTGTGTTAATGTCTTTACTACTATATAGAGAAATTGTTCAATTTTACATAATACCTAATGCACGCGCATAAAGGTAACCTTGTTATTTACATATAGCAAAATAAAACCACATTTAATTTATGAACACGTTTTGTGATTCTACTTTACTTACCATTAAACTAAGGTTTTTTACTTTAACTGCAATAATTCCAGACTAGTATTGCTATTACCACAATATGCTAATAGGTTTACAGACCTGGGCAGAGGCGCTGTTCTCATGGCAAATACCTAGCAGTGACCTTGTGACATTCAGGGACACCCTTAGGTTGACCTACACTACTCCCGAATAATTAGGACTACCTGAGAGTTTGGATATTCTGCAGAAACTACAGAAGTATCAGACCTCTGTGGGTCACTATTGGTTTTGCTTGTGTGTTATGGAAGTGGCCACGTCTTGTTTTTTTTTAATGTATAATGGCACCAAACCTGTCTAGGAAGGGGTCTTGGTGTCTGAGACATTTATGGAGGAGCCCTAGGTGGTTTGTCCAACTCCTGCTTATTACCTTTGAGGATGGATGGAGCAGGTACAGGTCGACTAATTGTAGTAGGTGCAATAAAGATGTGTGTATGTGTCGTGTGGGCAGCCAGTGTGGTCTCTATCATTTATAAGCAACTAGCAAAATGAACACGTTCTCCGAACGGGTTCTGTGGACAGACAGGACAACACTCTCATCAATTGTTGAAAATCAATTATCGTGTGTTCCGATTCGCTCATTGCTTGATTTGCTTAGCACTCTGAAGTTAACTGCACTGATGATGTGCGTGTATGGCGGGCTGACATAATAATAATAATTGTAATATAATAATAATTTGTTTTTCATATAGTGCTTTAATCTAAAGCACTTTACATAGGACATACCGGACATACCCCAGAGCAGACGTTGAGGGAGGTGAGAGTTGGTTTCCTGCTGCATACTGAGACCCACTGTGCTCTCTCCCCACCTGTTACCTCTCACTGGCATTTATGCAGTTCATTGTGGTGCATTGCGGTGCACATTTGCCAGAAACCATGAATTCTAGGGTTGAGGATCGGTACATCTACGATCACATTGATGTTTTGCCGATTACAAGCAATTGTCTCATGTGTGAAGGTGCCGAAATCCGGGGGAAGGAGTGGGTGTCCAAATATCATGTAATGCCAGTAATGTCCGTAGGGTCCTAACAGTTACCTAGGCATACTTTGGTGCAGATTGGTGAAATGGTGTGGTATTGTATAAGGAACAACGCTTCACCAAGCCGCAAATCCACACATTTTGACTCTTGCAGACATCCAGGGAACAGGGTGGGGTGTCCAAATGTCATATAGCCAGTATTGTCCGGATGCTCATAACAGGTAATTATGCAACATTCGGTGCAGATTGGTGAAATGGTGTGGAATTATATAGGGAACAAGGTTCGCCAAGCCACTAAGCCAGCCACAAACCCACACATTTTCACTTTTATACATATTGATATTCGTATCTTGCACTGTATTAGGTGCAGAGGATGCACTGAAGTTCTTTTGAGCCCCTTCCAATTCCATTGTGTCGATAAAAGGGGGCTCTTTTGAGTTTCTACCACAGTGGTTTCCAAATCCACACACCCCCCCCCCCCCGAGCAAAAATGCTGTCAGCTCCCCGGAAAATCCCAGTCCTGCTTATATTTTCTGTCAGATACAGTTACCATCTTCTCATTTGAATGATTCTTGCACCTACCACCCCGTCCCCATCCCCATCCCCACACCGGATATCCCATGTGCCCCCCCTGGGTAGCTAGGCCCACAGTTTAATACTGCTGTCTTTCCTTCTGATTGCTGATCATGCATTATGGTAGTGATTCATTTTTAGAATTTTGGAACATGGTTGAGAGTGTTTTTCCTGTCACACTCACAAAACTATTAATTTAGTTGTGAGGATGAGGTAGTTCTCAAGCTGGGCTTGCTGGAGAACAGGGACCACTGTTGTTCAAGTGATTTTGTGGTGCATGTTCTCTGAATCAGCTAATGTCTTCCTTAGCCTCCCACCTCAGATCGTTCAGGTCTGTTTTAGCAAACAGGATATGCTTGGGTGACATACTGCAAGCTGTGGTTAGGGGTCCGAATCTGGGCACTTTGGTACCTGGTTCTTCCCTCTTCAATGGCTGCTTCTTCAGCGCACCTCAGATGCAAATCTAGAGACTGTAGATTGGTGGTCTAGATTACTTGTTGGTTATTTTTGGACTCCAGCCTCTGGGTAAGAGGTCTTCAACATGGCCCTTCGTTCAAGAGGTTTCTCTCCCCCCAGTGACTATAGTTCATTGTTCATAGACGATAGTGGGGCTCAGGGTCTTAGGTGCTCTGGTTTCCTTTCCTGTTTCTTTGGGGAGTACCTGTTCTGCTACTCAGTCATCACCCTCCAACACTGGCAGACCTTTTGAATCCCTTTGGTTCCCTCTTTCAGTGGTTGGGCAGTCTAAAACTTGGACTACTGCTTGCCAGATATCGGCTAGGGCTCTCGGCCTGACTGACATAGGCCTGTTGAGCAATTATATACGTATTTAATGCACATGGATTTTACCCCTCCATGAGCGATGCACTCCACACTTAGCTCTCTCTCGTTAAGGGGCATGATTGTGACTCTCCATGGGATGGCCACTGTTCTCCTTGTGCAAGTGGAGGTCATTCCTTTATGGTCCAAGTATGTACTGGTCCGAAATTTGAATCTTTAGTGTGCTTTAGAGAGTAAGTACTGTGATGAGGAAGAGGGATGTGGGGTAATGCCCAGATTACTTACAGGTAATATGCGTTACTCCTAGTCCTACTCTTCCTCATCACAGTACTGACCACCTCTCCCACCTTTCCGGTGGTAAGATCGCCACACTTCCTTTGGTATACACATGAGGATTATGGGATTTAGAAGGTGATTTATGTCCTGAGCTATGAGGAGGAGGGGCTAAAAAAAGGAGATTTTTTTTTTTATTTTTTATTAGAAACAAGTGTAATACAAGGCACTTAGCTACAGAGGATTTTCTGCAAAAATATTATGATAATAAGGGGGGAATTCATAGATTTCAGGAGAGAGGCAGCACACGCGAGCAACGCAGAGAGGGAGCATGTGCCAACGTGTGCCAGCCATGTGCGCTAAACAGTATTCTGGCGCATTGCGTATTCATGGAATTTCCAAGCCATTTTGAGCGCTGGCGCAGAGAACATCCCGCAGCACCAGTTACGCCCCCAGGGACACCCCTTGCGCAAGGAAAAGGCATTGAAATCCCCAATGCAGCGCAAAGGGCCGCGCTAGCTTACAGGGGCGGTACACGGTAAAAGCATGAAAATACTATACGTATCCCGCTCATGGCAGCCAAAAGCGTGAAAATGTACTGGCGCACCCCTCGGAATACGCGTACCCAACTCGTGCCAGGTAAATTGCGTAGAAAAAGCACCCCTCTGTGTCGTGGGCTGCCTGTGGGGCATGCCGAGGGTGGATGGGCTGCCTGTGGCGCATGGGGAGGGTGAGTGGGCTGCCTGTGGGGCATGCCCAGGGTGGATGGTGTGCCTGCGTGTATTTTGGGGGTGCGCGGGAAGTTACACATGTGATAATCCAGGCGAGAGTGGGGTACGTGTATTTGGGGGGTATGCGGGGAGTTTCACACAGGATAGGCCTTGTGGGAGCGGGCTACGTGTATTTCTGGGGTGCGCGGGAAGTTTCACATGCGATACTCCAGGCGAGAGCGGGGTACGTGTATTTGGGGGGTACGCGGGGACTTTCACACACGATAGGCCTTGTGCGAGTGGAGTACGTGTATTTGGGGGGTACACGGGAAGTTTCACATGCGATACTCCAGGCGAGAGCGAGGTATGTGTAATTGGGGGGTACACAGAGAGTTTCACACGCGATGGGCCTTGTGCGAGTGGGGTACGTGTATTTTGGGGGTACGTGGGAAGTTTCACACACGATAGGCCTTGAGCGAGCGGGGTACGTGTATTTGGGGGGTACGCGGGGAGTTTCACATGCGATAGGCCTTGTGCGAGCAAGGTTTGTGTATTTGGGGGGGCTGTGGGAAGTTTTACACGCAATACTCCAGGTGAGAGTGGGGTACGTGTATTTGGGGGATACGCGGGGAGTTTCACACACGATAGGCCAGGTGCGAGTGGGGTATATGTATTTGGGGGGTATGCAGGGAGTTTCACATGCGATAGGCCTTGTGCGAGCGGGGTATGTGTATTTGGGGGGTACGCAGGGAGTTTCACAAGTGATAGGCCTTGTGTGAGTGGGGTACGTGTATTCCTGGGGTGCGCGGGAAGTTTCACACGCGATGCTCCAGGCGAGAGCGGGGTACGTGTATTTGGGGGTACGGGGGAGTTTCACACGCGATAGGCCTTGTGCGAGTGGGGTATGTGTATTTGGGGGGTGAGTGGGAAGTTTCACACGCGGTACTCCAGGTGAGAATGGGGTACATGTATTTGGGGGGTACACGGGGAGTTTCACACGCGATAGGCCTTGTGCAAGCGGGGTATGTGTATTTAGGGGTACGCAGGAAGTTTCACATGCGATAGGCCTTGTGCGAGCACAGTACGTGTATTTGGGGGTACGCGGGGAGTTTCACACACGATAATCCAGGCGAGAGCGGGGTACGTGTATTTGAAGAGTACGCAGAGACTTTCACACACGATAGGCCTTGTGCGAGCGGGGTATGTGTATTTGGAGGTACATGGGAAGTTTCACATGCGATAGGCCTTGTGCGAGCGGGGTACGTGTATTTCTGGGGTGCGCAGGAAGTTTCACACGCGATAATCCAGGTGAGAGCAGGGTACGTGTATTTGGGGGGTGCGCGGGGAGTTTCACACGCGATAGGCCTTGTGTGAGCGGGGTACGTGTATTTGGGGGGTGCGCAGGAAGTTTCACACACAATAGGCCTTGTGCAAGCGGGGTACATGTATTGGGGGGTACGCAGGAAGTTTCACATGCGATAGGCCTTGTGCGAGCAGGGTACGTGTATTTGTGGGGGTGAACAGGAAGTTTTACACGCAATTTGGCATTGTGGGCCCTCCCAGGTGTGCCGTTTCCCCCCTCCCCATGCTCGGCAGGCAGCCCATACCACAGGGGACTACCCTACAACCCTCACCATGCCCTGCACGCAGCCCACATGGCACCATGCACTTGTGAGCGCACTTGTGAGCCCCGACTTATGTCCTGCACCCAGCCACCTACCCACCATTGACGGGCACCAGCCAGCAGGCCCCGACTCATGTCCCCCCAGCCACCCATTGACGGACACCTGCCAGCAGGCCCCGACTCATGTTCCCCCATACACCCACCCACCATTGACGGGCACCTGCCAGCAGGCCCCGACTCATGTCCCCCCACCCACCCACCCACCTACCATTGACGGGCACCTGCCAGCAGGCCCCGACTCATGTGCCCCTGAAAGACGGGCAACTGCCAGCAGGCCCCGACTCATGTCCCCCACCCCCAGTGATGGGCACCTGCCAGCAGGCCCCGACTCATGTCCCCCCACCCCACCCACAGTGACGGGCACCTGCGAGCAGGCCCCGAATCATGTGCCCCCAACCCACCCCCAGTGACGGACACCTGCCAGCAGGCCCCGACTCATGTCCCCCACCGAAACAATCAACTCCCAACATTTGACGGGCACCTGCCAGCAGGCCCCCACTCAGGGCCCCCCACCCAACATGTCATCACGATCCACACTCATGGCCCTTATGGCCTCCCAAATCCCACCCCAAGCGACCCCAGTCCAAGCACCCAACCAAGCATTCCATCCGCTCCATATTGAAATCCCCATGTCATGATAGATCCCAAATGACAAGTATGCACATCAATACATGTCCGTCAGACACACACAATGGGGGCACGTGAATGAGAAAACCCACATTGTGACATGCACAAAACCAATGAGAGAATACCACACAAATTAAGCATGAAACAAAAATGTACAATATACAAAATTGAAGGAATGAAAGAAAATCACACAAGAAAAGAAATAATAAACAATAGCCTGGATGTCCAAAATGAATGAAAAAATGTGAATGCTGAATCCAATTAAATCCAAATAAAAATGGCTCCAAAGCATTCGTCCATTAAACCAAATCCAAAGTTTAAAAAATCAGGAAAACCATTGCTCCATGGTACATTTATTTTCAAAGAAGTCAAATCCAGTCCAGAACTATATACAATGTAAAAATCCAGGGTCCATGAGCCTAACAATCCAAAGAAAACCTACCAAAAAGCCTACCTAATAAATAACTATATACAACAAGGCGGGGCATTGTCCATGCGCCCCAAAGGAAAAAAAAATAGAAAGGAAAATTACACCTACAGAACTATTTACAAAGGCGGCGGGCAAGTCCAACGGCTCACTTGTTGATGTCCCGACCCAGGGCATCATCGAACTCCTCTTCAACGTCCTGGAGGCAGGCTTGTTTCCTGGCCCCGAGGTTTCGCAGGGTTAAAGCCATGACCACCTCCAACTCCCTGCAAATTTCCTCGAGGCACTCAGCCTGCCTCAACGCTCTGCGCATGGAGTTCTCCACCCTGACCATAGTGAGCCTTGCCTCTTCCGCCCGCCACCGCTCTGCATCTATTTGCCAGACCAACCGCTGCCACATGGAAGACACTCCCAATCCAGGGTCCTCCTGCCCTCCGGCCGATGCCTGCCCCTCTGATTTTGATGGACCTGAGCCATCATTGCTCCCACCTTGAGCCTGCTGCTGCCGTGCATGTGCCCTGCCTGTTGATGCCTGCACGTCCTCCTCCTGCTGGGGTCCAGTTGTTGGGGTGGCCACCCCTGATGGACCTCCGACTCCCGACTGTGGCAGGGATGTGTCCTCCACCAGCCTGTCCGCCGGGTCAGAGGCAGCTCCACAGGGTGCCCAGGTGATACTTGGGCAGGAAGATGGCACAGAGGACGACTGGCGCATAGGGGGTTCAGTTGAGGAGGGGGTCGGTAGAAGGTCCAGCACTCGGAGGAACCCAGCACCGGTGACCTGTCCTAGTAGGTCAACACGGTCAACGAGGCATCTGAAATAACGTGCAGCGCCCAGACGAGAACCCTGCAGGTCATCCCGGATGCCAAGTTGACGCAACGCCACCCCAGCCAGGACAGGCTCAACACGGTCCTGGATTGCCACGTCCGCAGGGAGAGGAAGGCCAGTTGTTGTTAGTGGATCCCCTCGCTGAAAACGGGTTTGGATGAAGGCATCCCTGCTGGTGCGGGATGATGCAGTCACAGGATCGGAGACAGGATTACACATAGACACCTCCACGGCCGTCTGTGCAGCCTCCTGTCCCTGCCCGTGGACTGCACCACTAGCACCAGTGGAATCCCCCCCTCCAGACCCCATGTGTGGCCCTTCCACGGCCTCCTCCTCAACCAAACCCCCCACCCACCTGGATGACTCTGTGCCTTCTTCCTCCATAGGCCCCTGTGGGGTCTCAGCTGCCCCTTCTGCTGCCGAGGAGTCCACCTCCGACCTCCGCCTCTTGGACCTACCCTTGGCAGCTGCGGCCGCGGATGCGGCACCAGACTCCTCGCTCCCCGACGAGATGACAACATGGGAGGGGAGCTGGGCCTTGCGTCTCTGGCTGGCGGTGGGATCCCTGCCGCTGTGCTCCACAGCACCGTCTCCGCCCTCTTCATCAGTTGACACTGCAGACAGGGAGAGACAGAACACAGGCATCAGGGCACTGTACAATGGTCTGATACACACATGACAGTTGCACATGAGTGGCAGTCTCAAACTTCACACATGGCATCACACTCCCCAACACAAATATCATTTGAACCCACACACATGCGCAAATTAACAGGAATGTTGCAGCAGGCAGCAACATCCATACACATACAACAGCATGAGCATCCGAAGGTTAGCCTGACGTTACATGCAACACGGGGAGTGCCAAACACATGCACACATGCCACCAGAAATACATGCATCTGTACATCTCCTCCACCTGTCGCAGTGAAATCATCGGCATCCATGTCACATCTGCCAATCAGCCTCCTACATGTCGGTGTCACATGCATCCATGGTGAATCACAGTGGCACACATGTCAAATACACACACACGCACATGTACATTGCGCACATACATGAAGGTGGAACCAGCATCCATGTATCACATCACAATCATGCCACAGTACATACACAGAAATTTAAACATTTGTGCACCTACACATGCATTTGGGCCCCATGCATTTGAACACATACACCATTGATGTGCCTCACACATGACTGGAATCACATGCGCAGGCTCATGTTCCTGTACATACACATCCATACATGGGCCTTCCAAGACATATGTGCAACCTGCACACTCCTGCCACACCTCAACATGCACAGCATCCAATCAGTACGCATGGACACTTACAGCTCGACTCCGGACGGGTCTGCCTCCGAAGGATCTGGAGGTGGAGCGCTGGGTGTATGCGTTCCAGGATCCTCATCTGGATGTTGGTAAGGCGGACCCGGCACCCCTCTGCTACTTTGCCTTCAAGAGGCGCCGGGCCTTGCTGAGGGTCTTGGACCTGAAGTACTCCCAGCGCTTCCGGATGTGATGCATGTCGCGGGTTGCCACCCCCTCCACGTTGATTGCAGCCACAATGTCCTTTCAGATCCTCTTCCGTCTTTCATTGTCAGCACGTGAACTTCCAAAGAGGGCATCATAATGCCCCAGGATTTGCTCCACCAGGATGCCAACTTCATTGGCAGTGAAGATGGCAGCCCTCTGCCTCTCTGGCCGAGGGTTGCCAGTGGTCTCCGATGGTGATTGCCCCGACATGGCAACCCCTGAGGCAGGCATGGGTGGGCAATTGGGTCCTGGGGCTGGGATATGGAGCGATGGAACTTCAGTCAGGAGTCTTCTATTAAGCAGGGGTAGTCACGCAAACTGGACCCCTTCAGATGGCTGACGTGTAGGCACCAAACAGCAGGGCACGTGGCGAGCAGGCAGGCAGGCAGCATCAGATGGCAGGTGGCAGCAGGCTCGTGGCTCTGGGGGACAGGAAAATGGCCTTCTGGGCAGGAGCGTGGTCTTCCGTGTGTTGCCGTGTGGCCAGCTTGATACGGAGTGATTTGGCACGTGAAAAAACTGCATTTCAGTGTGTAATTCGAGGAAAGGCCCTTAGCGCGTAAGCGCGTCTGTGACGTGAATGCGCACGGGCATTTCCCTCCACACGGGTGCATGTTGATTGTACACATGCAAAAACTGCACGTCTGGGTGTCACCGAGTGTAATTGGAGGAAAGGCCCTTAGCGCATACGCGCGTAAGTGATATTACACGTGTGGGCTGGGTTAAAAGGTACGCGTAGGATGCCATTTTCTTGTACGTGCTTTTTGTGGAGAGTGAGCAAGTGATTCTTGTACTTCTTGTCGGTTCACACGCTATTACTTCACAACAGTTCCAGTTCGTACTCCTTGTATACTCAGACAGCGTTCAAGTCTTCCTTTGGCGTGGGTGTTACCAACTCGCACACGCGCGTCTTTTTCACGTTCTTTTACGAGGCACACAGTGAGTCGCGCATGTATTTTTCAACTGTGGTTGCCCCCGTGTGTTGTGTACCCATTCAGAGGTCATTGTAGCCTGCGTGTACCACGCGTATGCTTATTTTTGTGTTTCTGGGTGCCACAGCGTAGTGCAGGTTCTTTATTCCATGTACGTGGGCTACCGGGGGTCGTGTGCACGTTTAATTTTGTTTTTGGGGTGCCTGAGCGTTGCGTGACCTGTCATCTACCCCCAGTGGTCACAGACAGCCTTGCTAGTGCACTTGGGTATGTATTCCATCTAGTACCCTGCCCCTTTCACCCCAATTGCCCAGGACAATTGTTTACTGCACCTCTCATTCGCACAAGAACATCAGTGCCATGGTTGGGAGGCGACCAAGTGGTAAGGGAGGCAAAGGTGGCCGACCTCCAAGAGTGGCCGTGGTAGGGGATGTGGCCAGGATATGCAAGGTGGCCCAAGAGGCAAGTGTGTGGAGGAAAAATCATGGACACCTATGCCCCCCAATGGGTCGGGGAGATGCAGCTGACACCATCCCAGCTCAGGCCTTGTTAACCCGGCCCATATTGTCAACTGAACCGGCACATGATGACTCCCAGGCTGACCACCGTGTCACCGAGTCAAAGCCACATGTGGTGGTGAAAGTTGCTGTCACCAGGCCACGTGGATCTGGGGCAGCAATGTTATCTGCTGCCCCAAGTAGCCAGGGTGAGGAGGCTGCAGAGGTAGCTGCACCTCAATCCACCCCAGCTCCGAGTCACCCATCCGGGACAGTGTTGGTCCAAGTCCATCACACCAAGGTTGGTCCTGCCAACATCACCCAGCAGCCAATGCCTGCAGTGAGAACTTTGGTCATCGTGCCTTTGGCTACTCCCAGTGCCCAGTCTACCTGCGCTTCAGCCCCTACCAACCAGAGCGGCATAAGCCACTCAGGGTCCACACCACCTCTCAAGAGGAAGAAGGGTGCTCTTGTGGTACAGGCTGGGACCCCAGACACGGCTCCCTCCTCCGGCATGCCAGGGAAGCGTAGTTTCAATGATGTGGAACTAGACACACTTGTGGGCTACGTGTCGGCCCATGGCCACGAAATGCTGGTGACTGGAGGGTGCAAGACTACGACTGCTCAACATAGGGCCCACTGGCAGTGCATCGTGGACCAGATTAGTTCTCTTGGATTTGTGAGGCGCACAGCTGATGATTTCTCTAAGCGGTGAAATGACCTCAAACACAGAGCAAAGAACAAGCTGGCTTCGAATCATGCCTCTACTATGGTGACTGGAAGTGGGTCTCCACCAGAGGAGGAAGTACTCACAGAGCATGAGTCTATCGCTGGAGGCTTCATCACAGAGGATCAGATCCAAGGTGTGGGAGACCTACCAGATCTTGAGGCAATGTCCGGTGAGTGGCCATGCATGTGTGTGCTAACCATGTGTATGTTGCTTGGGTGATGTGTTCTGATTGAGTGCCAGGTGAGGCGGTGTAGTCATAACTGCTATGGGTCACCCATGTGGTGCCTCCAAACTATCCCCCGGCCTTGGGTTTGGGTTTTTGTTTTATAGTATCCCTTCCGCAGTTGACAATTTGCACCTGATTACTGCACTTGCCCTTCAACTGCCATCATGCCACAACATTGTTCAAACTGTTATCCTGTTCATTCTGCCTGATTGATGAAATCCTTTTCATGTTTACCACACATTTTTGTTCCGTTCTGCCCCAAATGTAACATACTTCAGACATAGATTACACCCCACAATGGCCCACATTTCTTTACTGATTATGGGAATGATTTAATCAATCATTCTGATTGAGTATTGTGCACCTACACATGCCATGCACACAATCACTTCGGGGCCCTGTATGAATGTTCAACACGACAATTGTGTTCTGTCATGTCCAAGTGACCAACCATTGATGTATCCATGTGCCTGCCATCACTGCATTAGTGAACACTGGCTTTGTTGCAGCGTGTGGCACATGCGTGTTTAGTCACACTGTTTTGCATGTTGTATTTCATGATGTCCATCTCACATGGATGGGTGACAGTACTGATTTGCTACCATCTGTGTGTCCTTTCAAATCTGCCAGGGCTATGCTACATGCCATCTGTGTGCTGGCATGTGTCATGTATGTGGATTGTCCATGCCACTCACAGGCTAATGTGTGATGCCGGTGCTATGCAAAATGCAGCACATGTGTTGCTTTCCCATTTGGAGTCCTCAGTGGCTGCTTTTAAGCTCCCCTTCCACTTCATTGCCAGTGCATGCATGTCAGAGTTATTGTCATGTGTGACATGTGTCATTTATGTATTCAATGTGTACCTCATGATGCCTATGTGTGTGGGCTATGCTGCTAATGCCTGTCTTCATTACTTTTCTTTTATGTTTTTGCAGGTGATGAGGCACTAGATGCTGTTGAGGAGGAGGAGATGGTGCAGAGGCAGGAGTACACACAGTCACAACCAGGCACCAGTGGAGGACGTGGGGTGGTGGTGGTTGAAAATCCATTGCTCCTACAGACCATCTTGTCCACGGGTGTCACTGGGTACACCTCCGCAGACCTCTAAAGCTCAGGTGCTGAATCTGACATTGAGACAAATATCCCGTCGCAGGTGAGTGTTTCTGGCAGGGATGCTGTTCTGTCCAACCCACCTGCACTGGGGGTAGACCCCGCTATAGGCCATTCAGTGTTGGAAAGTCCGCCTGTGGTGGTTACGGATGCAGGGTCACACTCCACTATATTTGCTCCTGTTTCTGGGCCAGCAGATCAAAGGAGGAATGCAGTCCTGCAGCCTCAGGCAGTGCCAGCACAGCAAGGTGCACATCACCTTGCCCCAAACAGGTGTGGTGCGTGCCAACGCGTTGGCTGTGCACCATCAGGCAAAACTGTGTGGGAGAATATACTATTGCAGCACAACAGGGGGCATCATGTGAGATGATGGCTCAAGCCATAGATAGGGTGGCCACTTGCATTCTCCCTCCAGAAAGGTTGGTGGAGCTTCAGCAGCAGGCAACAAAGTCCATGTGCCGCTCACATAGGGAGGACAGGTTGGCGTCCAACAGGGACCGACGGGCTGGACTGGAGACTCTGTGCACAGCCATTTCTGCAGAGTCACAGGACCACAGGGATGCCCTGAGGTTAGAACACAGGTCCCTCAGAGATACTGGGGGTGCACTTGAGGTGTCCCAGAGTACAAGGTCAGAACAGCAGCTGGAGAAGCTAACACGCACACTTTCAGCTGAGCTCCAGGCAACCCGTGTGAAGATCTGGGCATCAGGTGAGGCATTGCAGGCAGAAATGCGTGCTACCCGTGAGGTGCTGCATGGGGATCTCGTACCATCATCCTGCAGAACCAAACCTTTCAGACCCGCATGCTTGCTGCCATGGAGGAGCATGCCAGGGCTTTGTGTGGTCTACCTCCCATATTACGCGCACCTTTTAATGTACCACCAGAGGGTGATGACAGCGATGGCAGTTCTCCCACTGTACAGTAGCCTTGCAGGCCATGAGCCCATGGAGGGTGTTTTTTTTTCTCAACATCCATGCATGTGGGTGTTGGGGTGCACCCTGTACCTCCTCCCTCCTGTGTGGCCTCCCCCCCATGGTTGACACATGGCCATTTTTTGATTTTTTTTTCTTTTTGGTTTTTTCAAATTTCATTCCAAATTGCAAAATTAAATTAGTATTTAATTCATTTGTTATGTTTTTTAATCTTCTTTTTTTCTATTTATTATTTTCAATTTATTTTCATTTGTAGTTTATTTTAATTTTCATACATTTTTTTGTTACATTGTATTGTGAATTTTCGTTTATTATTTCATTTATTTGGTTTACTTTACATTTTCTTTTTTTTTCCTTTATTTAATTTGCTTTTACTTTTTTGTTCATAACCATTTTCTTTCAGATTGTGAATTCATGTTACAGTGTGTTGCTTTGTGTGGCTCCCGTAGGCATCCACTGTGTATTCCAGCTGGGCACATGCAGGCTTGTCCTGCCTTTGAGTTAGAAACTTGGGTTCCTGACACACACGCCCCGCCTCTTCCCCTTTCTATGGGCTTGCAAAGAGTGTGACCAACTGACAGTAACTTACACAGAGGCATTGGGCTCGCATAAGTTGTGTGGGAAGTCTGTAGTCCAAACTGTGTATACATCCCTAGTGGGGATTGGTTTTCATTTCTCCACTGCATGGTGGATTTGTATATGGTTTCACATACAGGACTTTTTGCATATATGCATGTAACTTCTTCATACCTTAACGAGCCCATCTCCATTGCAGATGCAGTTCATGTTGTATGCAGTACACTGCCACATTTGGCTACCAGCAACACACTGCAGTTGGAAGGGGTTGATGTGCTGCCTTTGTCAGGTTGTGACACTTGCAATACTTTCATTTTTTACTGTCATATGTTGCCACCGTTGGATCCTGTACTGATGTTTTGTCTTGATGGTAAGTATTTGTTCATGTGTGCTGTTTTGTTTTTCATTAGTGAGAGGAAATTGTCTCTGGCCTGTTTCCACTTGGGACGGTGCACTTTGTGACACTTGTGTCAAGTGTTGTGCATTCATTTGGTTGCTTTCACATTGCATGCCATGCCATGGTGTGTTGGGTAGCTGAGATGGGGTTAGCGAGGGGTTGGGTGACATGCCACTATTTGGATGTAGTATTTTGCAAGGGGGTAGTCATTCATGCTGCATGAATGTGTGCCTTTTACTGATACAGCATTGGGTGTGTTTAAGTAGTTAGGGATGCACACAGTGTAGCACTTCCATGTGAACAATCTCAGGGCGGTATGGTTGTGACAGTTGACTGTCCCTTTTGTCATCATCAGAAATTGTCAGCTGCTATGTGCCAGACCTGTGTGCACTCTGCAGGGGTGGGATTTTAGGTGAAGAAATTTGCCACAAGCTGGGTACGGGCTGCCCCACGACGTGCCATTTCACCTCCCATGCTCAGCGGCAGTGCATTTGGTTGGGGATGTGGGGGCACCACCATGTCCACCGTCATGCCCCGCCGGGTTTCAACATTGTGCAGGACACATGCTGCCACTATGATCCTGCACACTACTGGGGGCGCATATAGCAGCTGCCCACCAGAGCGGTCAAGGGAGCGAAAGCGTGATTTCAGCACTCCGAATGTGCGCTCCACTATGCCCGGGTTGCAATATGGACTGTGTTGTATCTTACCTCGGGTGGTGTGGTGGGGTTCTGTATTGGCGTCATCATGTAGGTGCTCAGAGGGTAGGCACTGTCCCCTGGGGAGGTGATAAAGGTTGTCATAAGTGGCATTTTCACATTTCTCAGTGTCTGACATGCATGCATGTGCAGAGGCATTTATAATCACCAATTAGCCATGTGTCGCCATGCCTCCCAGCTTCCAGGTCCCGGTTTAGGGGTGACATTCGGAATATGAAACTATCATCGCTGGACCCCGGATAGTTGGCATATACTGAGGTGATGATTCCCTTGGCATCACATACAACCTGCACGTTGATGGAATGCCAGTGCTTGAAGTTTCAATAGATGTGCTCAGTGGCCCTGGGAGGATGTAGAGCCACATGGGTGCAATCAATGGCACCTAGCACTTTGGGGAAGTGTGCCACCCCGTAAATGTCCTGGACGACGACCTGCCTTTCTGCAGGTGTTCTGGGCATGTATATGTGCTTGGGGACTGAGGGGTGTGCAGTCATGATCATCAACACCTGGTATAGGCAGCGTGACTGCGTGGCCTGTGAAACACCCCCAACTATGGCACGTGTCCGCTGAAATGACCCAGTAGCCAAGAAGTGCAGTACATTGAGCACCTTTTCCAAGGGTCTCGTTGCTTGGGAGCACAGGGTGGTTGATTTGAGGTCATCCTCCCACTCCCTGACCAGTTCTAGGATTATTAGTGGTGGAAACCTGTACCTCACATAGACCTGGTCATCAGGCATCCCAAAAAGGCTGGTCCTGGGAAAAAAAATGCATGGCCTGGCTATCCTCCTCTTCCTACGGTGTCCCACGACCACAGCTGCGAGGAACGGTATATTCATCGTAGCATATGAGCTTGTTTGTAGTTTGTGTGCACTTTTATGCTGCGCGGGGCTGTGATGCTGGAAATGCATCGGAGGGACAGGGCCTCCGTATCCTTGTACTTTACTGCTTTTTACCGTGTGTTCTGTCGGTTTTCCACGCAGGAATTCATCTGGGACTCCTGGCGGTGCAGCTCTCTTTCTTTTGGTTTGGTGAACGGACCCGTGGGATACCCTTATGGCACCCATCGGTGGGGGTACAACCCTGTGCCCCTAGTGTATGTTTTTGGGCACCTGTGGGTGGCCCACAGAGCAAGGTATGGGCTGGTGGCAGCTCCATGCTGAATTTGACAGGTGTGCGGAGTATCCTCCATTTTGGGATGCCCCGGCCCTGCCTTTGGGATCAGTTGATCCCTGATGGAAAACAAGATGGTCCCTGTGGCCTCTTGCTTTCTATTACCCATTACCTTGTTTTCCCAAAGTCCTGGGAAGCCCTGACTCTGTCCCTTCCCCCTGACTGACTGTTGGGTGGAAATGCCATATATGGTGTTTTTGTGAAGGCACGGCCAGACTAGCTGGCGCCTTCCCGAGGATGTATGTTGTGGATAACTCCTGTGGGTGGGACCTGGGTGAATAGAGTGTGTGACGAATATGCATTCTGTGTTGTGGATGTCTAGTATCTGGTGGTTGACACAATGACTGAGACAGCCCTGCCCAAAACCGGTATGAATGCGGCTTGGAGTGTTGAATGGCTCGGTACTTGTCCCAATACACATAACTTGTTGTGAGTGTCTGGAGAGAAGTGAATGACCTGAATACCCCGTGTGCCTGATTGGCTGCCTGCCTGCATGAATGCCCGTAGTCGTGATTGGATGCTTGAGTGTGACCCAGCGGAATGAATGGGAGATCAACAGAGTATCTGGGGACCTCTCACTGCTAGGAATCGTGTTCAGAAGCTGAAGTCCACTACGACAAGCAACTGGAGTAACTGACGCTTGACCTTGAAACCCCGCTGGACGAGAAGGAGTGCTGTGGCTCTCCCTCGCAATCTGAAAGCTGCTGTGTTTCCAAGGACTGACCCAGAGACGACCTGGTAAGGCGCCCTCTTCCCGAGCTACGAGGGACCATCGTGCACAGCTGATCTTTGCCAACGCTCCCTGGTAGACAGACCTTCGACAGGCTGCCAACCCGATACGGGGACTGCTGTGGAACTCCAAGGAGAAGCACTCAGACTGTTGTCCGCCACTGTCGCCGACCGCCGTCGCCGACCGGAGCCGCTGTGCTCCCGGTTGCCTAAGAACTTCAATTGATCATCAGACACTCTCGTCTGCATCGTCACCAGCTTGTCTCCCGCTGGAGAAGGCCCGACCGTCGACGTGCCGAGGAGTATCCACCGGTGGGTTTCCCGCCACCTAAAGACCACAGAGACGCCGACGACTCAACACCCTTGCTGGGCCACAGTTCT
Organism: Ambystoma mexicanum; assembly: GCF_040938575.1. Classification (NCBI taxonomy): domain Eukaryota; kingdom Metazoa; phylum Chordata; class Amphibia; order Caudata; family Ambystomatidae; genus Ambystoma; species Ambystoma mexicanum. Next base: position 152,009,001 of record NC_090922.1, on the reverse strand, counting down.
TCATCATCTCTTTGCGGTCCAGAACTATCGTCACCGAGGTGCCCCGCACGCCTCTTCCATGCAGGACGCCAACGCTCTATCGTCGACGAGCACCGCTAGGAACGAAGCTGCCACTTCACGGCCATAGTTCAACCTGTTAACCGTCGGACGTTCGACGACCCGTGACTCCCGCCTTAAAGGGAGGGCACTCAAGAAGGGCCGTCGATTCCCCGATACCGAACGCCGAGGTCCTCGACACCTCTCGACGATCCATGGCTCCTGCCTGAAAGGGAGTCACTCAAGAAGGATCGGTTGACGCATCGTCGGAGACCTCGACTCCACCAGGTACATTGGGGGGGTAAAACCTTAATAGGAAGAAGTGAGACTATTGATCATATGGACTGGGCTTGTGCGATATATTTTTATTTACAGGTTGCCCAGGTGGGGGGATCTCCACACAGAACTGTGCCTCGTGGTAGGGGTCAGTATTCTGCCTATTGTTTCAACCATCTTACGTTCCTGCCTATCTCTATTGCTGGTTTCCTCGTTATTAATCTGTGTGACATTTTAACCGTACAGTTGATGCACTTTAATGAGATTGGATAACATTAGTGGTACCACTTTAGAACTGTATATATTTATCATTATTGACTTCCAAGTACAAAGTGTGTTATTGTGATCGTGTACATACTTTTGAATATTAATTATATAAAGACTGTGTTTTCAGTAATACAGTGTGTTGACATTCCTTTGTGGGGGTTCAGGGACTACACTGTACTTAAGAACCAGCCCGCATCACCTCCTGAGAAGCTAGGCCTTGATTGCTCGTCCATTGCTACCTTATAGAGAATCTTGGCTGGGGTCCACTGTGCCTCTCCTCTAAAATATAGAGAGCGGAAGTACATACACCCCCTACCAGTCTTTACAGGGGCCGCTTACGCCTGCTTCCTGCTGACATACGTGACTCCAGATTAGTGCGTCTTTTTTGGCGCACGGGTTTCCCCTGTTCGATTCCATGAATACGTGCTGATAGCGCACGTGTGGGCGTTGCGAGCATTTAACTCCTGTACTTCCCCCGTAACGCCCACATTTTTACACGTTGTTCCACATTTCGCGTGTTATGGCCCGTGTTCTGCCCACTTTTCTTGTGTGCGCTACATGTTGTGCGCTTTCCCTGTGCCCAATGCGCACAGTGTTTGGTGACGCGTGCGCCCGCGTGCACCACCCACGTATTTGGTGCACATCCGAGGGTTTACATGCGTAACGCATTGCATGAATCGACGAACGGCTGCGTGCGCGGCTTTAGCACGCGTGCGCTGCATTTTTCACGCTTGTGCTCCCCTTTCGGCACACATTTATTCCCCCGTAGCACTACCAAGTAAAGGACATTGTAAATAAAAGTGTTTTTGTATATTGAATATCAGCTTGATTGTGTTCCACAAACTTTTCCAATATGTTTTAACATGTTCACAATCAGCAAACATATGCTTAAATGATGCCTGAGCATATAGGCAGCTCCAACATATGTCATTCTATGCAGCATTGCATTTGAAGAGCTTTTTAGGAGTGATGAAGGCTCTATGATGGAAGAAATATAAAGTTCGGAGTAAGTTGGCTGAGGGGGTAACCTTGGAGATGCTGTTCCAAACAGGGGGCCAATCTGCTTCAATATCCAATAAAATACATTCTTGCTGCCATGTGATCTGAGAGTCCCATCTAGATTTGAAGGAAGATTCATCAAGAAGAACTTTGTACATCTTGCAGGCACCAGCATTAAGGTTATGCATATGTTTTAGTGTTTCTTCTTTAGAAGTGGCTTGCACACTAATCATAATTTTTCATTACTGCATTTATAATTGTCGCATATTGGTGCATATAGGAAACTGGGGTAAAGAATGTTTCTGTGAATTGATTAAAGGTCATTGGAACTCCCTATATGAACACATGATTAATATACTTAATGCCCAAAGAGAGCCCTAGTTGCTAAAAAATAGACCTACTATTAACTTGTATTAAAATATTAAACCAGAGATATTGTGAGATAAACTGAGAGGGTTTTACAATATAGGGATACAAATAATGTCTAGGGTAGTGGGCAAATAGGCTAATACTCAGAAATTGAATGATTCTATTTTTCCCCTTGGTGATGTAGCAATTAGCAAGAATTAAAGGGGAAACCATAGCGCTCTCTATGAGCAGTCACATAGGCACACTATTGTATTCTGTGGGAGCGAACCACACCTGCGTCTGCTTCAAGACAAAGGCTAAGTGGTATTTTATTTTAAATCAGGGAACCCTACTCCCCCATAGGAAAAAGTTTTTTTAATGTTTGCCTATTGATATTCTGTGCTGCTTCTTTCCCCATTAGAATTGGACTAAACATGAATCAATGGGCCTCATTACAAGTATGGCGGTAAGGCAACAACGGCGCCAGTCTAGCTACTGGCAACATTGTTACCATACCGCCATACTACGAGTTCTGCTCACGGGTGCCCTAGCAGCCACCTGGTTTTTCCGGTGGCTGTACCGGCACCCGCGAGCAGAACATGATGGTAGCAATGGTACCGTATGAAGCGTACCGCTGCTACCATCGTCACCATTCCCATTGAGCCCGATTGGGGCTCAAATAGGAATGGAGACGTACCGGCTCTGGCACCCGCGCAAGGGGAATTACTGTGTCCGCCGAGGTCGGAATGGCCCGGTGATTCCCCTTTCATGGGTGCCGGAGCCGAGTTTGGGGGTAGCCATGCCGGTAAAACTGGCATGGCTACCTCCAACCTTGTAATGAGGCCCAATGACTTTAAAGAAGGAAGAAGGAAGTGGGATTGGTAGCATATATAAAAGATACAGACTCATTGGGGAGAGCATAATTCTAATGGTTTCAATGCAACCCCACCAGGATAAATACAGGGGGACCATGAATTTCTTAATTCTTTGATTCTTGATAACAGGACATTAGTGTTCTGCCTAATGATATCATTAATGGATGAAGAAATATGAATACCTAAATATTGTATTGCTTTCAGACACCACCTTCATGCCAAAAGTTTGAAAATGATATCTAGTACAATGTAAGTTGACAAGTAACATTTCAGATTTACCTGTGTTTATTGTATGACCAGATGCTAGTGCAAATTGTGAAATAATCTCTAACAAGTAATGTACACTGGTATCTCGGTATTTCAAGAGCAGTAAGACATCATCAGCATACACCGCATTTTTGACTTCTATTTCACCAGCACCATTGCCTTGTATATTGTTATCCTGTCAAGTTGCTTCCAGAAAGGATTCCATCGCCAAGATAAAAAGAAGTGGGGAAAGTGAGCATCCTTGACATGCACCTCTGAAAAGAGGAAAGTATGAGGACGTTTGTCCATTAATAAAAATAGCTGTTTTAGGATTTTAATATAAGACTTTAATCCTGGAAAGAAAAGGGCTCCCTTTGCCATGCCATTTAAGAGCCTCCAGCATGTTGTCTCATTGAATCCTATTGAATGCTTTTTCTGCATCTTGGTCTAAGGCCGCACAAGGATCTTTGGATTTGTGAATAATATCTAAGACATCCAAAAACAATCTTACATTAGAGGACAAAAGTCTACCTTTGACATACCCTGCCTGGTCAATTTTGAGTAAGTTGGGTAAGATAGGGAGAAGTCTATTTGCTAAAATCTTGGCAAAAACATTGTAGTCCGCATTTATGAGGGAAATTGGTCTGTAGGTTTTTAGGAAGTTCAGGATCTTTACTAGGCTTGTGGAAAACAATCGACATGGCTTCTGAGAAAGATCCCTGTGCCTTGTTAACTGTAATAAAATGAGAGAAGAGTTTATTGAGTTTAGGCATTAATATGTTATTAAAATGTGCATAGAAATCAATGGGGGGAATCATTTCAGCCTGGAAATGTACCTTGTTTAAGGCCTTTTAATGGCTTTATGAATTTCGCTGTGAGATATAGGATCATTCAAAGATTTGAGATCAACAATTGTATATGTAGAATGAGGGATATGCTGAAGGAACTCTTAACAATGAAGGTTATTAAGTTGTGATTCTGAAGAATATACTTTTTTGGTCAAATGTAGAGTAGAATTCAACTATTTCACTATCCGAAAACATCCTATGATCCTTAATAACAGCAACCCTAAACCTATCCCTTGTAAATTTAAGGTACGATGCAAGGTATTTACTTGTTCTATTGGAAAATTGGTACATTTTTGCCATGTATTTTAAAATGTGTGCACATGAGTATTGTGAAGTAATTGTATTATATTGAAGTCTCAGTTTGATGATATCATTGAGAGTGGTGTCCAGTCATTAATTCAAAAACAAAAGAATCAAATGCAATACATTCGAGTCAAAAGGACCAAAATAAAAAGGCCAAATGCCTTGTTTTTAATGTATTTTTTTGTTTGTTTTGGTATAGGTAATAATAATGGTTTTTGGCCAAAAAACAGGGTTTTGTGGGGGGACACCCCCCCAAAAAGAAAAAGTGCATTCAGTCTTTTTTTTCCGGTCCTTTTGACTCGAATGTATTGTTATTTGAACCTTTGTATTTGAATCTTTGACCCTAAACCGCTGAGAGTAGGAGCATTACTATACGCATATTGAAATTCAAGGGATTTTGGTTGTTTAAGAATGGTATCTGATTCTTGTTTTAATGTTTTCATTTTATTAACAACAAATGATATAATATGACATCTAGGTACTGCCTTCTAGCAGAGCCAATTACTGGCAATAGACGTATCTACACTATTGTTCTCAGCAAAGAAATTACTGTGCTGCTGAGCAACGAAGGGTGTGAATAACTCATCCTTTAGAAGGGCTGTGTTAAATCTCCATCTATTCGAATTATGACTATTCTGTGAAATTGTGAGTTGGATATGGACCGGAGCACGTTCTGGTAATGCTATTCATTCAATGTGTGCATTAAGAAGATTTGACATAGATTTAGAAAGGAATATATGATCTAATCAAGAAAAGAGTTGTGGGGTTTGGAGAAAAAGGTGAACCCTAGATCAGATGGATGAGTCATGCACCATAGGTCAATGAGGCCTAATTCTGATACAAAGATTAAAACAAAAAAGTATGGGAGCTGGTGCTTTCAAAGCGTACACTAGATTTTCTGTCAAGAAAAGGAGAGTGTACTAGTACAGAGCTGAGTGGTCCTCTTTTTTCGGGGGCTGTGTGTAAGAGGACCAATGTTTAATAATGCACAAAACAGGTTGCACAAAACAGCTGCCCACCTTCACACGCACAGGTGTGATAATCCACACTTCACACCACTTATAGAGCTGTCATTTTTATTGAGACATAAATGCACAAACTTAACATATATTAATCAATATCTACAAAACATATAAAATATAAAAATACTAAAATACTTAAAACAGCATGGCATAATCTGACAAAAAAAACACCCCGAATAACTAGGGCAATAAACACAAATAAATGTCTGAGTGAAATTATGTCATCACAAAGGTGAGGTTAGTAGGGGAGTGAGGGATGTACTTGCAACAATCTATCAACCCTCTTTATTATTCTCCCTCTGATTCGTCAACACTAAACTATGTTTCTGGGTCTCGAATCTACAAAACACGTAATTGATTCAATCTCATTCACATGGTCTGATGAGCCCGTCTTCAGGGCACTGTATAGTGGCACAGATTGGTCAGGGATGACGCATTGTCTAGAAATCTTCAAATATCATAAATCCAAAAACCAAAACAAACACGTGTTGGTGATTTTATGTATACAAACATCCAATAGTATATTGTCTCTATTGTTGGTGTGGTGGGTATCTTCACTAACCTTTAATTTCTTTTAAGGCTTCTGAGGGGTCATCTTTTGGGACGATAATACCAATAAATCGTTGGATGGCACTTTGTACCAAATGCAAAGAAAACAGTATAAATTGAATAAATGCTGTTTTCATATGTTCTTATTTGTTTATTTGACAAATAGATTATTTAATTAATCCATTTTATAGCTTATTACTTGCAAATTAATTTATTTAACGTCTTCATAAGCATTATTTTAAATTACTTGGTGTGATTCCTTTGCTGCCTACAGTCGAGTTTTCAAGGATATCATCATGCAAAGGTTGTTTGTTGATTAGTTAATCAACCACAAAGCGCTATCGAAGCGAATCACATGGAAAACTGATTGCCGAATCCCTTAAAACGGGGGTGATCCGCTAGGGTTTACAGATCAAAGACATCACTTGGGTCTTTTTAGACAACCCCAAATTTATGGTAGATTTTAGTGGAGTGGGCAATAAATGCTCTCGTGACTGGGTGATTCTGGTTATAGCAACGGCAGAAGAAGAAGCGATAAAACAAAAAGAAGACTTAGCTATCTTTGAAAAAAAGATACAGGACCAATCAACTATCCCTGATATTAAGATACTGTTGGATAAAATACAAGAAGAGATGGTGAAATTTAAGACCTTCACCATCGACAATGACATATCCATACCTTGTACCTGGTTTTTACCAACTCATGAACACCAATCAGGGTACCAATAGGGGAACAAACAACTCATGATCCAATCGGAAATTTGTAAAATTTTCTAATTTGTCTAATAGTAGTGACTCGGGGTCAAACAGTAGTGTTGCAACTAACAGAGGGGGCAATTCACAAAGAGGGCAGTTTTTTTCAGGGGCGGGGCAGACGGGGCAAAACGTGCCAGCCAGGCAATCATGGAATGCAAACATGTCAATGGCAGCCTCCCCCCAAACCTAGTGATCCCTATCTTCAATTTAAGTGATCACAATCTCACATTAACGGAAACAAATTTGCTCAGCAAGGGTTTAACGTGTGTTCCTGTTACAAAAGCAGACCGTTTTAAAACAGAGATCGAAATGCGTAACTTTTTTCGCATAGTGAGATTGAAATACTTTTTTCGAGATAAAAAAGATACAGATCCAAAGACACAAAACATCTCTGGGCTGAACCCCCCTTCGACTTTTACACCTCTATCTTCGATGGTTTCCCCTTAAATTATTAGCTTTGAGAACGAAATGAATCAATTAATTCGCACTACGAATCTGTGTAACCTCACAAGAGAAGCAAGAAATACATTGAAAAATCTTGAAGACAACCAGCTGTTTGTAATAAAACTGGCTGATAAAGGCGCTGGTGTAGTTTTGTGGGGTACACAACTTTACAACACAGAAGTCAAGAAACAACTAGACGATAGGAAGTTTTACAAACAAATCCCTGTTAACCTCACACAAACTATTCTTGATGAAATCATTAGCCTGATGACCCATGCTTTCGATGAAGGCTGGATAAATGAGGACGAAAGGTCCTACTTGGTCAAATATAACTCCACCATAGCAGCCTTTTATTGTCTTCCAAAAATACACAAACATGCCACCAATCCACCAGGGCATCCAATTGTGGCTGCAATTGGGTCATTATTAGAACAGTTGTATTGTATTGTATTGTATTGTATTGTTTATTTATTTATAGAGCACGCCTGGCCGTTGAGCAACTGGGCGCTTGCAGTGAAATAAATCTTAGGTTACAGGTGCATGGCTCTGTTACATTTCTTAGGTTACATACATATATTACAGTTCCATTCCATTTCTTAAGTTACAGTATCATATATTACAGGCTCATATGTCGAGCATTACTTACAAGGCATATTTACTTACAAGAGAGATATATTACATTCATCTTAATCTTTTGTGTAGCACTGTCGGATGACTTACAGTATAGCTAAGTTACAGTTACAATGTTTGCAATGAGAATACAAAGTTTTTGGTATAGTTGGGGCGTTTAGCGGTCGTTATTTTTAAGCCAGAGTTTAGCGTTAGCTTTGAACACATGGAAGGAGGGGGTGGCTCTAAGTGTATCTGGGATGGAGTTCCATATCTGCGCTGCTCGAACCGGGAAGCTGGACCCACAGGTTCTTTTTAGTTTAAAGTTAGGGACTTTGATGCTATTTGAGAGGGCCTTTCTGATGGGACGTTCAGATGTGTGCTTGGTGAATTTTTCTAACAGGTATGCAGGAGCTTTATTGTTCAGACAGTTATGTGTAATGTTCAGGGTTTTGAGTTTGATACGGTCATTGATGGCCAGCCAGTTGACGGCTCTTCTGTGGGTAGATATGTGTTGTCCTTTTGGTATGCCTAGGGCTGTTCTGAGGGCATTGTTCTGCAGGGTTTGGAGTTTGTTAGTGTTATGTTTGCTGGTGCCTAGGTACAGTGCATTACAGTAATCTAATTTGGAGAGGATGAGGGCTCTCGCAATGGTGGTGCAGCTAGCTGTCGAAAAGGTATGGTTTGCAGGCATGGATAAGTTTGCAGGTATAGCTGGTTGCTGAGGCTGTAGCATTTACTTGCTTGTCGAGGGTGAGGGCCGAGTCTAGATAGAAACCTAAGGTTTTTACTTCTTTGGCTACCTTTATTTTGATGTCATCGATCGTGATGGAATTGTAAAGCTGGGGTAGTTTGTTCAGTTTATTGGTAGAACCAATGATTAGGAGCTCGGTCTTATCATCGTTAAGACATAAGCCATGAGTGGCCATCCAGGTTTGGATGATTTGGTAAATTTTGTTTATGAGTCTGGTGTCTTTTTGATAGTCGCCTTGGATTGGGATGAGGATTTGGATATCATCTGCGTAATTGGTATGTGAGACCCCTAGCTTATCCAATATATCAAAGAGAGGCTTTGTGAAAATATTGTATAGCGTGGGGGAAACACATGATCCTTGAGGGACTCCGCAAGTGATGGGGACTGGATCCGCTGCTGATGAAGGAGAGAAGACTCTTATAGTTCTCTGGTCCAGGAATGAATTTATCCAAGCCGTGGCTTTTGTGGAGAAGTTGGCTGCCGATTTGAGGTGATTGCACAGTGCCTTGTGATCTACCAGGTCGAAAGCAGCTGATAGGTCTAGAAGTAGGAGAATAAACACATCTCCTCTGTCTTTACGCTCGTCTAGCTGGTTTTTAAGATCAAGGAGGGCCGTTTCGGTTCCATGTCTAGGTCTAAATCCAGATTGTCTTGACCCTAGTAGATTGTTGCTCTCCAGATAATCTTGGATCTGAAGGTATGCAGCTTTATCTAAGATTTTAAGGAGGAACGGGACCGTTGTTATTGGCCTAAAATTAGTTGGGACATTGGGGTCCAGGTTAGCTTTTTTTAGTAGAGGTAGTATCCATGCGTCTTTAAGGTTTGTTGGCACAGAGCATGATTTAAATGAGGAGTTAATGAATGATGTGACGAAGGGGGCTAGTTCATGAGCAGCCTCTTTGATAATTGGGGCTGGACACGTATCCCCGAGGCATCGGGATGGTTTCAAGGACAAGATGATGTTTTTAGTTTCTGCAGTGGAGATGGCTCTAAAGCTAAATTGGTTAGGGGGTTTGGTTTGGTTAGTGACGAGTTCCTGGAGGATGGTTTCTTGCGTGGAGAGGGTGATGTTGTGGAGGGCAGATTTTTTAGCTCGTATTTTGTCTTGTAGCATTGTGATTTTGTTGCATGGGGCTTTTTGAATGTTAGTGCACCAGACTTTGTCTTTGATGCAAGAGTCTATGGGTGCAATTGGGGATTCTAATTCTCTCAGAATGGAGAAGATTTCCCTGGTGTTCGAATTGGCTTTTTTGATTCTGTCATTGAAGGTCTCTTTTTTAGCCTGAATGATTTGTTTTTTGTAGCTGTTAGAGAGGGCAGTGAGAAGGTCTTTGTTGTGAGAGGAGGGGTTTTTTCTCCAGCAGGCTTCTGCATGTCGTTTCTCTTTGCGTAAGGCTTTTAGCGCGGGTGTGAACCACGTGTTCAGATGAACAATGGGTTTTGATTTAGTGGGTTTCAGCGGCGCAATGGCGTCGATCGCTGAGTTGACAGTGTTATTGTGCAGGTCAACTAGATCGTTAGGGTTAGAGAGCTGGCTGGAGTGATTAGTGATGGGTTGGAGCAAGGGGAGAATGTTAGCGAGTGTTATATTTTTTTTGCAACGGGTGAGGGCAGATGGAGCATGAGGTTTGGTAGATTTAGGTTGTGGGAGGTCCGAGATAGTCAGGGAGATCAGATGGTGATCAGTCCAGATACAGGGTTCAATTGGCGTTATGAGGGATGTGCAATTGATGTCAGCGACCCAGTCCAGTGTGCGACCTTTAGAATGAGTGGGGCCGTTATTTCGAATAGTGAGGCCTGCCTCCTCAATAGTGTTAGCTATAGTGGAGGCATTAGAGTCTTTTGGGTCTTTGTAACCTAGGTTCAGATCTCCTAATAGGAAGATTTGAGTTCCCGGTTTGGCATTCGTATTTAGTAGGGTGGTTAAGTCCTCTTCAAAGGTGCCTAGTAGACCGGGGAGTCTGTAGATCAGGTGTATTGTGATAGTACGTGTGGCCGAGATTTCTATTTTAAGGGAGAGTAGTTCAGCTGACGGCATAGTGAGGCTGTCTATTTCTTTGATAGTGAGATTGGCTCTACAAATAAAAGCTATGCCTCCTCCTTTGGAAGTTTCCCTGTCTTTTCTGAAGATGGTGAAGTTAGGGGGTATGGCTATCATGAGGGCAGGGCCAGCGGCTTTGTGAAGCCATGTTTCGGTAACTGTATGGAAGTCAAGTTGGTTACAGGTGATGATATCAGCAATTTCCGAGGCGTGAGCTATTATGGATCTGGCGTTGATAAGACCACCCTTGAGGTTTTGAGATATTTGCGTGTTATTGCTAGTGTGGACCTTATTAGGCAGAGTTTCAGAGGAATTGGTACAAAGGGTTAGATTGCAGCTAGGTTTCCTTGTGTGCCTGATTCGGCTGGTATGTTTGAGCTCCTTCTTAGCGTGGCTAAGGGGTATGTGAGTGCTAGGTGGTTTGGGAAGTCTTTAGCCTAGTCTGAGGTTTCGTAGTTCGGTGGGGTAGGCTTGGCTCTGTAGGGCCTGGGAGAGGGGTGTCGGCAGTTTAGGTAGTCTAGTGCCTAGTCTAGAATTCCTTAGTGCAATACGATCAGCCTGTCTCAGTTGGGTCTGGGCTAGGGGCGCAGGCTGTTTGGGTAGTCTAGTACCTAGTCTAGAGTTCCTTAGTCCAGTTGGAAAAGCCTGATTCAGCTGGGTCCAGGTCAGGGGAGCAGTCTGTTTAGGTGGTGGCTGTGTGTACATCTTTCTGATAGGTTGCCTTTCTGTAGTCAGAATATGGCGAGGAGCTGTTGTAAAAACTAAGGCAGAAAGTGTAAAGAGTATGGCTAGATAGCCAATGGATGTGTTGGGCGTAAAGGGTGTCATAACCGTGTGAGTTAGCCAGTAATCTTGTGGTAGTTAGAAGTTTTAGTATTCTCGAAGTCTAAATGTGTAGCGTACAGATAGGTTTGCCTAGATTCAAGATTCACTATGTTGATTAGAATACATGACTTGCGAGTTGTTAACAGCTGGCATGCGAATAGAGGGTCTAGATAGGTGATCTGTTAGCTACCATAGGGTGCAATATAAATCAAATGTAGTCCATTAGCGACCATAGGGTGCAACATAAATCAAATGTAGTCCATTAGCGACCATAGGGTGCAACATAAATCAAATGTAGTCCATTAGCGACCATAGGGTGCAACATAAAACAAATGTAGTCCATTAGCAGCCATAGGGTGCAACATAAATCAAATGTAGTCCATTAGCGACCATAGGGTGCAACATAAATCAAATGTAGTCCATTAGCGACCATAGGGTGCAACATAAATCAAATGTAGTCCATTAGCGACCATAGGGTGCAATATAAATCAAATGTAGTCCATTAGCGACTATAGGGTGCAACATAAATCACTGCAGAAGGGCACAAGTTCAAATGCATAGTTCAGGTATATCTAGGTTCGATTTTTGCAGATAGGGCCAAAAAGGAGTTGATTGAAAATGTTGAGGTGGAAGGTAGGTAAGACAAGATTACTCACACCTCATAGGAGACAGGCAGGGGGGGTTGCCCTGGGCTCTGGTCAGCTCAGGACAGTCTCTGGACAGTTGTTGGCCTTGCCCTCGGGGCCTTTCCAGGAAGGGCCGGCTTACGCCTGCCGGTTTCCCATAGGCTGAGGAGGCGAGTCCAAGGCCCAATCAACACCAGGCATCTCTCTGGTGGGGAGGCTGAGCAAGGAAGGCCAGGAGAGTAACACGGGCGGCCATCTTTGAAAACACACACCTCGTGTGTTACAATGGCGATTTGTTGGAGTTTCTGCAATTCACTGGGGCAGCACGGGCATTGTCCATCTACGCGGACACTTTCTTGAGACCATTTGTTGAGAAGATGCAATCATACATCCAAGACACCAAACTAAACACGAGTGGTCTGGTAGGCATAAAGTTGGGCGCGATCACAATTAGATGGATAGCCTATGCAGATGATTTTTTATTGTTGGATGGCTCTAAAATAGGCCTACAAAGATTAATCACCGACTTTGGGGCGTTTATTGACGAGAGAAAGTTAAAAATGAATCCAACTAAAACAGTTATCTTTCATGGTGGTAGCCAAAAGGTGTCGGCTGTTTTGCCGGCATGGAATTGTGGTGGTACCAAGATCAAGAGTCAACTGGCCTTAAGATTCTTGGGCTACACAGTGTATAGCTCTCATTCTAATGTGACCTGGAAAAATAATCTTTTAATGAAAGCAAAAAAAATTACGAATCAGATGAAGTCTATAGAAATTCACACTGGCTCCGTGTATTCAAATCTATAGACTAAAGATTTTACCAAACTTAACTTATGGTTTGGAGTTTTTACCCGTATCAATTGCACCCTTTTTGAGAAAGCTTGAAGCCCTAATTTAGGGCAAATTCTTATTTTATATACCGAAATGTATTCCCTTTGAAATGATCATATATGAATTAGGCCTAACATCCATTTCCTGCATTATGTATAGAAAAAAACTAGCCTTGCTCCGAAAGTGTATGACAGCAGATAAAGATTCAATATACTGGCTTTTGAAAGATGTGACAGAGGGAAACTTTATGTCTTCGCTTATAAGGGATTGCAAACTAACTCTGATGAAAGTTGGCTTGTCAAATGTGACCCTTCTAAGAAATTTTGGTAAAGTTAAAGAAACTGCTTACGATTGACTGGAAAACAACGTCGTACTGCTGAATTCAAAGTTATACTCACAAATAATTTCATATTGGAAATGGTTCCCAAAACCATAAAACTATTTAGCAAAATATCCCTTTAGATTGTTTAGGAACAGAATTATGTGTTTCAGGTTTAATGCGTTGAATTCGAATGAGGTCTTGACAAGCCGTGGTTTAAACTTGTTAGGAAAGGTTGGCTGTAGATTCTGTAATCTTACGGATGTAAAGGAATCCCTGTTGCATCTATTACTGATTTGTCCTAAGCTAGCACTTCAAAGAACTGAATGCTTTTCAAAGTTTGTAACGGACACATTGAATGTAGATCGGGATAAATTATGGTACGAAATGCTACATGGAAATACTATTGCTTTGAAAATCAAAGTTATCACATTTTTATATAATATCTGTGTACTAGAATGATATACAAGAAGGTTACTGTTGTTCAGTACTGTTGGTTGTTGAAAGGCTAATACACATTGCCAGTAAGGGATATTTGTCTATGTTAGCTGTACAAATATTCCAAATTGGGCACTGGATTCAAGAAGGTCCTGCTGAAATGAATTGTTTATAGTGTCAGTAGATTTCGCTCAAAGTTAGTTCAACTTGTGTAGTGGCCAGTGTACAATAATGCAAACATAATGGTTTACCTTTTAAGAATTTTGTTCAAATGTTTTTTTCTCTTTAGGTGTGTTTATTACTTTAGGGTTTTATACTGTTAGTGATGTTAATATGAGAATTAAGGGATTTTCTGTCAATACTTGTAAATTTAATTTTCTTCTGTATAATTGTAAAGGTTTATATAAACCAAAACAATAAAGATAATAATAATAATAATATCCAAGAGACCATGAGTATGATCAAAATCTTAAATAACTTGGAAATCAATGCAGAAGACATCTTGGTAATGCTAGATGTGGAATCATTATGCACTAGCATTCCCCAGCTACATTTTATCCAAGTAATACATTCTTATCTTGAAAATAAAACTGACAGATCGGTTCCTTCCAAATTCATTATCGAATGTATAAAATTGGTCCTCGTAAATAACTTTTTTATTGTTGAAGGGATATTCTACCAACAGCTCCATGGCACAAGTATGGGTGCAATCTTTACCCCAGATTTAGCAGATTTGTTCAAGGACGATCTGATAAATAGATTAATCTACACAAACATGAACCCGTTCAATGCACAGATTAAGACGTGGTATTGTTACATCCACAATGTTTTTATGCACTGGAAAGGCAATGCAGAAAGTCTTTCTGGGTTTTTGGAATGGTTAAACACACAGGATACGTGCATAACGTTCACCATGACTTAAAACAAGGAAAGGATTGCATTCCAGGATCTAGAGATCTATAGGGCACATTTGAATAAATTGGGCACTACTCTATTCAAAAAGCCCACTGATAAAAACACACTTTTATTATTCAACAGTTTTCATCCACAAGCCCTATGGGAGATTTTATTGTATGGGGAATTTTTGCACATTAGGCGCAACTGTAGCACGAAAGACGATTTTGCCATCAACAGTAAACATCTACCCTCCAGACTAAAAGAGCGTGGATATCCAGCCCATACAATTTCACAGATCCATGAAATGCACACGTAATGTTAGCACAGAACACTCCTTGAAACACAGCTAAAGGTCAAAGAAGATAAAAATCACCTGTGTCCACCTTTTCACTGATTAGTCATGAACTAAGTATATGTATCCTTCAAAATTGGGTATTCAAGGTGCATCTTAAGTATGCAAACAAATGGATCAATTAGAGTGCTAACCCTGGCCAGGGCTAGGGTGTTCTTCTTTAGGGTAAGGTACGCCGAGCCGGGTGGCCCTCTCTCTTTCTGTGTTTGAGTGTGAGCACTCTAATTGATCCATTTGTTTGCATACTTAAGATGCACCTTGAATACCTGCCTTCCTAAAAAACCGTTGTTGTTGTGCTACCATACGTTTCCTTGTTAACGGTTAAAAGGATGATCACGGTTGTACCGTGTCCTTTAGCTTTTTAAGCTTTCCTTGTTGTTTTCAAGACGGTCCTTCAAAATTGGGGCATGATACACACAGAGGATTTTGCCATCCAGAAACCCTGCTTTGCATTCAAGCGGATGCTCAACCCATGGGACAAACTTGTACACACTTACACAGCCAAAGAACATGTCAAACATCACACACAAACCACTCTATGGCAATTGCCACCAGTGTTCGGGCCCTTTAAATGAGGCAACTGTTCTGTCTACCGTTTAACTAGTAACCTCAAAGAAATTGACCTTAACGGTCGTAAACGTCAATTGGAAACAGTCACGCACTGCAATACACCATGGGCCGTATATGGCATAAAATGCCCTTGTGCACTACTGTACATTGGCAAAACAAAAAGACTGGTTAAACAAAGGATTTGTGAACACCGCTCTTGTGTGAAAAATGCAATCGCGGACAAACCACTTGTGGCCCACTTTACAAGAGCCAAGCATAGCCAGGAAGACATCTTTTGGTTTTTATTCAGACGAATATGGAGGGGATAGAGATTTAAAACTCTGGCAACTAGAACAAAAATTGTTTTTTGACCTGACCAGAGCTCTGGTTCTCTCTAGGCTGGACTACTGCAACAGCCTCTTTCTAAATCTACCTGCCTCTACTCTTCACCCCCTGCAACTAATCCAGAACTGGACTGCGAGACTTGTCCTTGGCCTCAAGCCCTGGGATCGTATTTCTCCAGCTCTGAAATCTCTCCATTGGCTCCTAGTGGATGTAAGGATTAAATTCAAAACTCTCTGCATTGTCCACAAGGCTTTTTGGGGCCTTGGTCCCAAATACCTTCAGCTATCCCTCTGTAAATACCTCCCCTCTTGAGCTCTCTGCTCCTCTACCGCTAACACCCTCAGGGTCAATCGTTTTTAAAGAAACAAGCTGGGGGTAGATCTCTGTCTTCGGCTGGGGCCTCCCTCTGGAACAGCCTCCCTGCCACTCTAAAACTTGAGGAGAACCATCTCTGGTATTGGAAGCACCTCAAGACCTTCGTCTTTGCTTCTGCCTTCCCCTGCTGATCTGGTCTATCTTGGCACAGTACACCTGGCCACCATCTGTGCTCCGGGTCCAGGGTCCTGCTCCCCTTGCCACCCTCCCGCGCTGCCTCCGGGCCACCCCTTGCACTGGGGTCTGTATCTGTACCCATACAGTCCCCCCTCTTTCTTCCTGCACTTATCTGACCTAAACTGTCTGCTGCCTTAAACTCAGCACTTGCCACTTGCTGGCTGCACTACCACTTTTGTTGCTTTTATTATTTAATGTATGCATTATTATTTATTCTGTTCTCCTTTTGCTCTGCACTTTCCACTTCTCCCCCCTTCCTTGCACTTTTCCCCTCCCCCTCTCCTATGCACTTGCGCATTCTCAATGTCACTGGGCCAAGTAAGATCGTTGTTTTGTTCTCCCCGGTTTCCCTCCCTTGCCCCGTCGCGCTCTGAAACACTTGCGTATGAGTGCGATAGAAATAAAATATCAATATCAATATCCCCGGTCAATAAGGCTATTTCAGCGAATGATAAGACAGGATAAGTGAAGCAAATTCCTGAGTGGGGCGTGGGGCAGTGGTTGCATGTGCTGTTTTTGTATCATCTCTTATATAAAAACATGCATCTTCCAGTTCCAATTTTCGTAGCGTAGTTACAACTGGCCAGCACTTGCAACCGTAACCTACGAGCCTGCCTTCATTTAGCAACATGTCGATTTTCGAGTTGCCATATTGCAAACTTCGCCATGATTGAGTTGACAAGACATTCTGATGTTGAACACATGTTATAGTATCAACATCTGCTTGAACCAACGTTCAATACATTAAAGTCCCTATGACGCACTCGTGTTGCCATCTCCTATAAAACTCGACCTTCAAATCAAATTATGCAATAAAGTTGATGTTCACTCCTTAAACTGTTGTACCTTTATATATCTGTACCTATTTAAATGGTACTATCTGTATGAGATTGCTGACTCTCTCCCTGCAAGTTGATGGCAAAAAACCACTGGCCCTCCAGGCTCTTTCCTGGATCTGCACGGCTTTATGGGGTGTGTAATTGTGTGTGACTGTTTGTGTATGTCTTTTCTATTTAGAAGCAGTAGTTTGACAAATTGGAGAACAAAACACATTCCTTCTCCAGTTTCTTCCCGAGGAAAGCAGTTCACAGGCATAAAAAAGGGTCTGAGTCCTGCAGTGTGAGTCAGCTTTCCAAGAGCTCTCATAATTCACGGGCCGAGCCGCGCGCCGCTGCCATATCTGTTAAACTGCTTTGGGCCTGTGGACAAGACTGGGATTAAAAAGGCTGCCAAGAGCGAGAGGCAGAGACAAGCGGCCTATTCATAAAGGCATCACTACGTCGCTTTATGACATTTCACGCTTGCAAGAAGGAACACCGGGCCCCAGCTCCAGGCAGCCTCGGCGCAGCGCATGCTCGGGTCCTGAACTTTGCGGCCTCTTAAAAATAGCTATTTTTCTTTCCGAAAGCAGACGTTTGAGGTGGAGTTAGAGCACTGAAAAATGAGAAAGCTATAAACTGCGTTAGTTTAGTTTAGTTTAGTTGATTATTTATAGGGCGCGCCATACCCTGGGGCATCAGGGCGCACAGGACAAGAATATGCTCAGCTTAGTTACAAGTACATAATAAGTAGTAACAGTACAAGGGTATCATACAATGTACAGTATATAGTAGGCATATATATACACGGCCGGAACTAGGTCCAGAGCCAACGCAGTTTTACAGGTGTGGATATACTATCGGGAGTATACAGTAATATACATACAATATATAGTATACAATAATATATACAGTAGTAATATACAGGTATCAGGAACATTCCAGTGCAAAAGTATATATATATACGTCAGTTTATCTTTCTGTATTTCGTTGCATTAATACTGGATTCACTTGTTCTGCGGAATTGCTTCAATTTGTGATGTGTTCATTTATCCTTCATTTATTGGTGATGAGGTGCTCATTGTGGAACGTGATGCTTCCACTAGCATTATTCGACACAAAATGGAGTCAGAGACCAAGAAAACTAAAAGTAAAAAAAAATTGCTGTGCAGAGAATGGTATTTGCTTGCGTATAGCCCACGTTTGGCTTAAAGTAAACACTGTCTATATGGGGGTGACCTAACTATGAACGCAGGCTGTACACTTTAAGAATCATATGCGTTGGGTTCTGGAAGGAAACCTCTACCATTCGTGGTGGTGTGCTAAGGGTCACATTGACTCACATGTTTTCAACGTAAAGTGCAACGGAACTATGAACAGATCCCGAAATTCAGCTCAGGACTCGAGATGAACTTGCACATTAAATTTGAATGCACAGCAAACTTGACTGCGGATTTCTTAAGTAATGTCTTAAATGGTGAAAATATACACTGTTGATTGTCTAACTCCCTTCCCCCACCGACTCTCAAATCTATTTGACTCGTTTTAGCCTCAAGGCTGTGCCAAATTGTGGGACTGCACCTTCGCGCATTTCGTGAGGTTTACCGCAAAACGTTGCTAAAGTGAAGAAAGTGCGACGTTTTTCGGAGGCACCGTTAAATGTCCGCAAATCGAATTGTGCAGGCCTTTAAAGAATGTTTAGCCGCAGGAAGACTTGGCAAAACATATTTCTGATAAATGAATGGTGCAAGCAGAAAACTTCAATGATGGCCTACACAGAAATCAAATGAGAAACTTTGCAACGTGGTTGTAAAAGTGGTGGGAAAAAACATCTTTGCACGCCTCTTATTATCCTTGCAAGACAAGTGATTTTTTTTAAACTCCTTTGATCTTCATCATCTAGAGCATCAGCCTCCTCCCCAGAGGTCTAAGTGTACGAACTATGTTCCCTACTGGCCTACCCCCGCTCCCCACAAACCCCAACATCACGCCCCCTCCCACACACAATACAAACCCTGACACACATGCGCCTGCGTTTCAAGGTACGGTCCAGTTCAGCGCAGTGCAGTGAAAGTGCAAGTTTCAGCTTCTTCCTACACTTTTATTTTAAAACGGAACCATTCCGGAATGGTTTCTGTCTAAAATAAAAATATAGGAACAGTAAATCTTAATAAAAATAAATAAATAGAGGAGCACTGCTCCTCCCACAGATCTCACTAAAATTGCCCAACTTCAAGCCAATGTATCAAAGAAGTCACTGCATTTTAACAGAAGGGCTAAATGATGCATCCCAACTTGCCACATATTGAATCAGAAACATGTGCTGCCATAGTAGCAATCTAGTGAACAGCAGTGCTTCATACTATAGATGGAAAAGCCGTTATCCAGTGATATTAACAAATTGAAAATGGCGAAAAACATTTTAAACAAACCCTAAATACTGAAAAACACAGACTTTTTAGTCCAAATGTGTATATGGGGGGTTGGGTAAAGGATTGAAATGGGTGGGCAGAGGCTTGGGTTGGGGTTATAAACCAAGGGAAATTGTGGGCTTTGGGGGAGAGGGGAAGAACCCCAACATTAAAAACAAATATTATTCTGTATTTTTACAGTATTTAGGGCTCATTAAAAAGGTTTTCGTTGTTTCATTTTTTGTTCAGATCACAGTGATCTGTAAAAGCCCTGCACGTAGTTGCCCATATAATGAGGATGGCGATAATGATAGAAAATGTGTTTTTTAAATACCTCTCGTTTTTAAAATTCCTCCTTTTTTCTGAACAGGGATTGCATTGGATATTTACAGCATGGTTATAGAGAGTACTGGACATTGTAAATATGGAATATTTATCCCATGCAGTACATTCCATATATCTAAATTCCACATATATCCCAGGCAATCCCACCTCATAAAAATCTGGTATTTTGAAAATACGAGATATATAGAATTCTATGTGGACAACTGTGATGCTGGAAATGCTTTGGAGGGATAGGGCCTCCATGTCCCTGTCTTGTACTCCCTTATCTTGTGCGTTCTTTATTATCTCCTGTACAGGAGTCCAGTTGGGACCCCTGGCAGTACAGCTCTTCCTCTTTTTGGTCATGTGGATACCCTTATGGCACCCATGGGGTAGCGGGTACAACCATGTACCCCTAGTGTATGTTTTTGTTCACCTGTGTGTTGCCCACATAGCAGGGTATGGGCTGCTGGCAGCTTCATGCTGATGTGACAGGAGCTCTGAGTATCCTCTATTTTGAGATACCCAGGCCCTGCCATAGAAATCAGTAGATTGCTGATAGAAGGCAAGATGGCCCCTGGGGCCTCTTGGGTTCTATTGCCTGTTACCTTGTTTTCCAAAAGTCCTGGGAAGCCCTGACTCTGTCCCTTCCCCTGTCTGGCTGCTGGGTGGAAGAACCATATATAGTGATGTGGAGAAGTCCAGGCCAGACTGGCTGGAGCCTTCTCAGGGACTGTATGTTGGGGGTACACCCTTGGGATCGGGCCTGAGTGAATAGAGTGTGTGACCAATATGCATTTTATGTTATGGTTGTCTGGTTTCTGTCTGTGTGACACAATGAATGAGACAGCCCTGTCTGGAACTGACATGAATACAGTGTGGTTTGCTGAAAGGCTGGGTGTTTTCCCGAATTTACATTCCTTGTTATGGGTGTTTGGGTGAAAGGGAATTGCCTGAATGCATCTGAGCCTGATTGGCTGCCTGCCTGCATGAATGCCCTTCTGTGTGATTGGCTGACTGAACCTGGCTCAGCCAGAGTGAATGAGGGACAGATGTGTATATCTGGGGACCTCTCACTTACCAATTTGTTCAGAAGTTGAAGTTGAAAATTGAAGCTCATCCTTGAAGCCCAGCTGGAAGAAGAATTGCTGCTGCCGTTCCTTCGACGAAATCTAAAATCTGTCGAGTCTGTCGAGGACTGATCCGAGAGAGGACCTGGCTAAGACACCTCTTCTCGAGCTACGAGGGAACATCGTGCAAAAACAGCTATTCTTCATCAAAGCACCAGGAAGCCAATTTTGTGAGTCTGAGGTCCAGAGAAGGCGTCTACCGAGAATCCTAAAGAGGAGCACCGGGACATCGAGGCCATCGAAGTCCATTGCCGTCCACTGGGTTTTGGATGATTTCCATGAGCGCTGGAAGCCAGTCGAGTCATGTGTCCCAGAAGCGGGGACAGCTTGACGCTGTGCTGCTTGACGACCTTTGCCGAAGAACATTTGAGCAAAGGACTCCCTTGCCATCAGCGTCAACCACTTTGTCCTGCCAGAGAAAGTCCCACCACCAGAAGCTGACAGAGACATCCTGAGGACACTGATGAAGTGAAGATTCGAGGTCCAGACCGTGGTCGAGTCCCGATCACCAAAGCTATCCCAAGGTACGTGCTGCGGTTGCAGCACCGCCAAGCCAGAGGACCGCAGAAGCAACTCCCGACACTCGATGCCTGCTGCCGGGCATACATCCATCATCAAGTCTTCTTTGCGGCACTGAACATTTTGCATCGAGGTGGACCGCACATCTCATCTTCCCAGGACTTCCAGGAACAATCGTCGAAGAGCCCTGCGAAGGTCAAAGCTGCTGTATTAATGCCAGTGTTCTGCTTTTCTTCGAGGATCTCAACACCATGTGGCTCCTGCTTTAAAGGGAGTCCACATTCGAGTGATCCATAGACGAACCGTTGAAGAAACTCTTCTATCTCAGGTACATTGGGGTGGTTGAACTTTCTGACCAGGAAGCAAGACCTATTAAACATTAATGGACTGGGCTTGTTAATACTTTTATTACAGGTTGCCCAGGTGGGGGTCAGGGGGTCCTCACTCAGAATTGTGTACTAGTAGTGAAAGAAAGCATTCTGCCATTGTTTAACCTAACCTGCCTTCCTTCCTATGATCTATGTTGATTCACCTTACTGCATGATTTGTATGCAAACTTACAACTGTCAGCAGTTGATGCATTTCAAAGGAATCCAAATTTAAGTGTGATACTACATAGACATTGTATATATTTCACCAGAGTACAAAGTGTGTTATTGATTTGTGTATATATATCTGAACCTTATTTTTATATAAAGGACTGATTTAGCACATAACATAGTTGGTGGACATTCTTCTGTGGGGGCTTGGAGACTCACTGTACTTAAGAGCCAGCCTGCATCACCTCCTGAGAGCTTAAGCATTGGTTGTTCGTCCATAAGCCACCATATAGAGAACCTGGCTGGGGTGCTCTGTACCTCTACTCTGCCATATAGAGGGCAGAAGTACAGATCCCCCTCCAGTCTTTACAATAACTATCAACTATGGGGAAATATTCCACCAAGTGGTTCAGAGGCATATCTGATACATGAGAGCAAACCGCAAGTTGTCTATGATGTACATATTTACATTTATACATTTGTAACACACAACCGATTGACCCAGAGGCATACAAGTGCTATGAATGTTATAGAACCATCTTAAGGCAAAAACACTACAAACACAGATACAGCGGCACCTATAGCAGTAAGCAGGATCTAATGAAAAGGATTGATCATTATCTGAATAAAAAGGGTTTCAATTTCTTTTTAAATACATTCAGAAATATAGTTGTTCTAAGATCTGGTGGAACAGATTTCCCCAATTTTGGTGCTGCTATAAAAAAGGCACTTTTTTGCCAACCTGAGTGAGTTTAGCTCTCAGTACCACTAGCATGTTAGTGTCGTCAGATCTTATGTTTTTTAACATGGGTTTCCTTTTTAGCATTTCTACAAGCTATTGTGGATTGGCGCCCTCTAGGCCTTTGTGAGTTATCATCAACAGACAATACTCTATTCTGGCATCTATGAGCAACCAGTGACATTCTTTTCACGCCTGAGACATATGTTCCTGTTTTTTGAGCCCTCCAATGGCACATACGGCACTATTCTGTATGACTTAATCTAGTTATTGGCCCCTTCCCTACTGCAATCAGGAGGCTGCTATAGTAGTCTATTTTGGAGTTTACAATAGCCCTGGCCACAGTCTCGCAACTCTTTTCAGAGGTAGGGCCAAATATGGGATTGAAGTCTAATGTAATAAACTGATGATGACACAAGGCTGTTAACTTGAGTTATCATGTTCAGGTTTTGGTCAGGATAGACCCCTAATGTTTTAATCTTTTGTTTAGTTGTGATTTTACAATCTGCTGTTTGAATTTTTCTATTCTGGGGTTGGTGCCTATGACCATTGTTCTGTTTTATCATTGTTTAATGCTAGCCCACTTTCTAGCATCCAGTCCTGAATCAGGCTATATACCTCATTAATGGCACACGTGTCGTCGTTGTAGTTCCCTGTAAGAGGAATGATGCACTGCGTGTCATCAGCATAGTAAAAAAAAATGCATACCCTTGGTCTCCAGTATCTGGAAGAGAGGGGCTATAAAAATGTTCTATAACAATAGCAACAAGCAGGCTCCCCGAGGCACACCATATGGTTAAGATCATAGGCTAGCTTCCACTACACTAGTACAGACCCTAATCTTTTCTCGAGGAATGATCTTACCCATGCTTTTGTATTGTCGCTGAAATTGATCACTTCTTTCACTCTATGAATTAGTAACATATGTTCAACCAAATCAAAAGCAGCAGATAGGTCCAGTATCCTGAGCAGTCCAGTTTGTCCATTGTAGATATTTTGCAGCATACTTGACTTTAAATCCAAAAGGGCAGACTCCGTTCCATATCCAGGTGTGAAACCTCATTGCCATTTGTGAAGGGCACTAGGGTTAGTTAGATAGGCCAGAATTTGTTTGTATGCAGCCCTATCCAGACTTTTAGGTAAAAACGGGGTATTAGAAATATGACCCTGAAACCAGAGCTGGAATATTTATCCTTGGTTGCTAGCCACGCACGTTATATTTTATGTTGTTTATGGGTGTGGATCAGTTTATTTTGTGCTTTGCAAGGATGGCAGGGTCCTTTACTCTAACCATGTGCTTGCTTTCTATTTTCAGCCCAAAGCTTGCTCACTTCCTGTTTCCAGGCTGGGATCTGCTCTTATTTGCAGGAGACAGGCTGTGAGCTGCTGTTAGGAGTCTGCAGAGGCAGTGTGAAGAGAGTACAAATAAGTATTTCCTGGACAACACTGAAAGTAGGTGTGCCGGTGTGGGATGTCACTTCAATGAAATATGACTTTCATATTATACTGCAGTGATGTCATATTGGGGAATTATGAATGATTGAATAGTGCATATTTGCTAAATGTTATCATTATAACCCATGTACAACAATTTAAATACATATTTTTTCAATTACCACTATACAAATAATGAGGCGCTGTGAGACTCATCCTGATAAAGTGCATCAAGATGTGCACATATCTTCATGCTACTGCCACTAGATATATTGCAAATGCTACCAATAGCTGAATAGCCATGCTTCCATTGTGTACATAATTATACTCCGCCACCCCCTCCCCCCATTACACGCCTAACCTACCTAGGTACAAAGTTCTATGTGCACCAGCAGCTTCTTTTGTCCTGGATCTTGCTGTGCAAACTTCATCTTATGCCTTAAGGACAAATTTGGCATGTACGAGTATGGTGGCTTGGAGGACACTCACTTAAGGTTTGGGGAATAGGGAGATGTTGAAGGAGCAGAGTAATCCGAGGATAATCTTCCTCTGTTAGAAGTCTGTAAATTAAAAGAGATTAGGTTAAGGCATCTTATTACATACCTTTTATTTGCGGAATTCTGAAATCCATGGCATAATGCATGATCACCAATCAGACTTTAGACCCAACAGAAGCATGAAATTGTCCGTTTGTTTAAAAGAAACTAGAAAACCGTCAAAGCAATCAACCTAATGGAAAAACTGGAGATGACTAAACCCTCAACTACAGAACTAGAGCTGGCTGACCTAGACGGGAAAGCAGAGCTACTCCACAAATGGATTACTGATGCAATTGAAAACATTGTCACAGAAAAACCATTTACCCCCTCAAAAAAAGAGCAATGGCAAAATGGTTCACACTGCTACCAAGGACCATGAAAAAGGACAACAATAAGATGGAATTGGAATGGAGGAAAGATTACAACCAAGACAAGAAATTATCGTTCCAGAAACAAATCCGTGCATACAAGAACGAAATACAAAAGGCGAAGAGAAGGCATTATGTTGACAGAATCACCGATGCCACCAACACACAAAAAGAAATGTTAAACATAATTAAAGAAATGAGAAACCTACCTGGTTGCAACAACACTTCAACCCCCTCAGAGAAACTTTGCAACCACCTGGCAGATCATTTAAAGAACAAAATCAATGACATCCGACAAATCATACAAAGCAGACCAACCAACCATAACACACAAACAACCGGACCTAACAAAGAACACCAGCACAAACTTCAAAACTTTCCTGAAATATCAGTAGAGGAATTTGCAAAGCTGGTAAAACACAGCAAGAAGGCAGGATCACCCATGGATCCATGCCCCCCCTGACATCTACAAATCAATCCTCACACTAGGAACGCCTTCAGAATACTACAGAAACCTCCTAAATCTCTCACTCACAACCAGAATTGTAGAAAAATCCTTCATATCAGCATATATCATACCACTTTTAAAAAACAGAAGCAGCTACATGGAAGATCTCTCCAACTACAGACCATTTCAAACATTCCCTACACGGCAAAACTCCTAGAAACATATGTATACAAATGAACCCAAGAACATGTAGAAAAAAACCTACTGCTAGACCAAGCACAAGTCGGTTTCAGACCTGCAATAGGAACAGAGTCAGCACTACCTATCCATCTGGGACGACCTAAAAACAAACGCAGACTCAAACACAACCTCAGCTCGGATTCTGCTCCTCCTCTCTGCAGCCTTCTACACAGTTAGCCATGACACCCTAACCAAAAGGTTGGAGGACATAGGTATAACAGACATGCCACTTCTCTGGATTAAATCACTCCTAGCAGACAGGACCAGAAACCCTATGGATAAAACCCTTCAAATCCATTCCACGAGTTAACGACTGTGGAGTTCCACAAGGATCCTTACTATCGTCACTATACTTCAAGAACTACCAGACTCCAGTAATCATAATCTTCAAAAAATACAAAATTACATGCTACAACTACACATATGACACTCAAATCATCTACAAAATCGAAAACACTCAACACGATCACTCAACCCTAATTGAGTGTCTTAAAGAAGTCTTTAACTGGATGAATGCCAACAACTTGAAAATCAACCCAGGAAAGACAGAAATCATGATTATATCCAAAAACGAAGAGAGCAGCATCTACATTCCCTGGCCGACGGAAATGGGAACAGCGCCAACACCATCTAAGATAGTAAACAATCTGGGAGTCCTGATGGACAACACCCTAACCTTAGAACCACAAATAAATACAATAATCAAAAAATGCTTCTTCCTCCTTCACACAAGAAGAATCCTACTGTTCCTCTCCTTCACCCACAAAACACTAACAATCATTACCCTAATCATGTCAAGAATCAACTACGCAAACCTTGGGATGCCAGAATACCTCCTGAAGAAACTACAACACACCCAAAATGCAGCAGCCAGACTCATCCTCAAACTGTCCAGAAGAGACCACATCACTCCAGCACTAAAAATACTACACTGGCTCCCAGTCAAACATCACATCACCTTTTAAACAATACGCATAACACACTGGGCAATCATCGGACAGGGAGCTGAATTCCTACAAAAGAAAATAACAATATACAAACCAACCCGACTCCTCTTATCAAGCAACGAGATCCGCCTGGAACCAAAACCATACCTCTAGAAAAAACTAGGGGGATCCACCTAGCTGCAAAAACCTGGAACAACCTCCCAAAAGAAATTAGAAACACCAAAGACCACCTACAATTCAGAAAACTACTAAAAACCTGGCTCTTCAACACTGCAGATTCAAATTGAAACAATTAAACAATCAAACAGGAAACACAAAGAACAGGATGACAGAACTCCGGATGATACTAACAGCACCCAGAACCGACTAAGCGAAAATCCGACAAAAACAAGAGGGACGACTCTAGGTCAAATAGGACACAAGTCACACCCCATAAAGACAGAAATTAGCATCCCTGCCCAACTCCATCCAACAACCTCACCCACTCCATGAACTCTACCAGGTACCATACTTGGATAGAGTTGTGTGAATGTTAGCAGTTGCCACACCTCAACTGAGTTATGGACATAGACATGTGCCTTGCCCTGGTGGAGTTGTTAACGATGACAGGTCCAGCGCCTGAATGTAGCTTCGAGTGTGCACTTCAAAGGGGCTACGAGCGATAGCCTCCATGAGCAGCTGGATAGGACACTGAGTGCCTGCCACTGCCACATCTGGATGGACTAGCATTGGTTGACCAATGCCGCGTATGGACTAGATTGCAAATTCTATCAGTGCCATACCTGGATGGACTCACAAACGCTTACTTGCCCCGCATACAGACAGGTTTGGCGAAGGTGGACGGAGGCTGAACTTGGACACGGTTATGAATGTGAGTGGGCATCTTGTGTGGAAGGGACTCTGGATGTCAGCCGGATCTGGATGCAGGCGCGGATTTGCTTGCACGTCCCACCTGGAGGGAATATGGAAGTTTAGCGCTTTGCTTCCATGCAGCAATGCAAATTAACCAATCCACTAACAATTGCACCCCTCTTCATACACGTTTCAAACTCTAACCAAAAAGAACCATAATCCTATAACACAATTCGCACAAACTTCACTACACTGCAACAACAAACAAACCACACATAGACTCGCACAACAGCACACAATGGCTACCGACCGGAAAACACCCCAAGCCCAGCGAACAGTGCTAACCGGGTTGAGGCTGCCAACGACACATCACTGCTCTCTTGCACTTTTCCTGCTTACTCCCACTAATTCAACCCACTCCCCTTTTTTTTCAGAGCCGCCAGAGTGCCAGGGGACCACTCCGGTGATAGTGTGCGGTACAAATATCCTTTAACATTAACATTAACATAGGAGATGACATCCTGACATTCCTCTACACCAACTGCCCTATAATTCTCATTCTTCTTGACCCATCTCTAAGTGGTTTTTGATCCCCATTCTTGCTTCACTTCATTTCAGTCAGACCCTGTCTCTCGGACCCCCACCCAACTTTGTAGTTTCAATTAAAAAAAACATGGTGTTGTCTTTTATAATCTTTTGTCTTTATGCCTCATAGTAATGATCTTACAAAGAAATACCATTTTCAGCAGCATATTCTGAGAAGCATTTTCCCACTGCTAAACATGTCTCAAAAGGACCAAGTCACTGCTGTGATGATGCCTTTTCATATTGAGTATTGTAACAGTCTCCTTTTGGGCTTCCCAAATGACCTTTCATATCAATTAAAAGTGATCCAAAATAAAGCTGCAAGACCCATACTGGACCTCAAAGCAAGATATCACAATACATCTGCTTTTAGATCCCGACATTGGCTCCGTTTCAGGGTGCTTGTTGACTTTAAAATCCTCTGACTTAATCACAAAGTGTACTTAAATGTGTCTCCTCTGTATCTCAGGCATAACATGTTTAGAAATCACTCACGGCAAGACAACTGAGATCTGTATGATATACGTCTCTAGTTGTGGACGCTTTTGGGAAAAGAACACACGGAAGGAGAAGCCTTGAAGATGCAGGATCCTGCCTTTGGACGAGTCTACCAGCTGCCATTGGAGTAGTAGATATCCACCTACTCTTTGTAAAAGACTGAACACTTTCCTCTTCAACAGTACACATGAACTTTACATTTTCTCATAACATATATGAGTAGCAGGATTTTAATTCTACTTGTCCGCTACCATTTGAATTATGATTTCTTGTCTAAATGCTGCATTGCATCCACTAGTAATTCCTGTTATGATTTCCATTGGAAACCTAAAATTATTGAATTGTCTGGATAGTTATGTTCATTTTAGTAAGAGTGAATATGTCTATTCTATGGTCTTTCAATAAAAGGAGCAACATAATTGTGGGGAAAAAGAAAAAAAGGTAACTTATTGTTACAGTATGTAATCTAAAGTGAAATATTGTTCATGCAATTAATTGATGGAATCTTATCATATTGATATGATCAGGGTCTTTCCACACATTTTCAATTTTGAAATCAGCCTTTGAATCCTCATGGTCTGTTAATCAAATGTTCAGTTAAATCCAGAAAATCCTCAAAAAATCATTAGTTAGATCAATCTATTTCTTGGATTTGGTGAATTCCTCAGATCGTCTGATGTCCAATCGGATCAATCAAGTTCTCAGATTTTAAGAAATCCTAAAATATGTTTCACCAGTCCTATGGCTCATCAGGAGGATTAACAATTTTAGATTATGTAAAGTTTTCAAAGCACACTTGATAAACCTTGAGAAGCAGCCACTACTGGCAGTCCTGTAAATAGGGCTGGAAAACATCAGTGAGGTGTGAAGAATAGAAGGAAGCAGGTGTGTTTTCTTTCTGCTTCCCGGATAACAGGGAGGTTGCTATCTGGATAGAGGTAGCTCACTCACTGTCAGTTGGGTCTGAGACGCTCTGCCAAGAGCATGGCATATGCCCTAGCTCAAGAAATGGTGATACTTTGAAGAGAGGACCTAGAGACAGGTTCTACACACCAAACCAGAGACCACAAAAATGGGCCTGTGGACAGGGCAGTTACTTGGGGATTCCAGGAAGAAGAACCCCTGCAGGATGGGTGAGAATATTGTCTGTCTTAACAGGACCCTAAAGGAGGGAGAGAGGATACTAAACATTATTGTCAAGAGTGTTTTGTTGAAACCACATGTAAGTTCATGGAGAGGGCCAAGAGAAGACTGACAGAATCAGAGTTTTTGGAGAGATATAAGAAGTGTATTCTTCTGAATACAACAAGAGGCAGATTAGAGACTGAAATAGCCTATGGTGACCAGGGACCCTGTGGACGGCAGAACCATGAAAGAATCTAATGTTTGCTTGATTTATAAAATAGAGATTGACTTTAAAAGCAATGTGGTATCAGCGTACCATATACGAGGGTATAAGCTTTTTAATGTATTTTTGCTATGAAAACTGATGGTGGTTTTCTCCCCCAGAAAGTGGATTCTGCTAAACAAGCCACACTTTCATAAAGTTTCACTGGAAAAACGATAGTTTACAGATGTGTACTTTGCTGGGTGCTTTCTACTGACACATCAGCAGCTCCAATGTGATTTGGCAACTTGGCTGTCACAGAGTGTCATTTGCATTCGTAAAACAGCCTGTTGGAACCAAAATCCATTCCAACTGCCATGGGCTGCTTTTAGAAATTCCTGCACCTATGATGAAAGCCATTAGCTGCATAACCTCATTTGTTTGGTTGCAGAGCTTTGGATAAATGTAATATTTATATTTAGTTACATTTATATTTATTTGAAGCACACGGATTTCATTCCTATCTGAAAGGACCTACAATGACACATTTTCAGATGGCTGTGGCAATCTCCTGAAGGGTGCAAGTAGAATAGCACAAGATGAAAACAAGTGTTGAGCCAATTTATGAGGGGGACATAGACAGTGGACAAAACAAAAGAAACAGAAAAAAGGTGTATAGAAAGCAGGTGGCATGCAAAGGTAACATAATCTAAGCGGAGTGTGTGCTTCAAACTAAACTGGAGTACTGTATATATATATATTACAAAATGACATTATTAAGCATCACCGGAGGGAGTGGTAGGGTTGGGTTGGGGGGATGGGTGATAGGGTATGGCTAGCTCCCGCTTTATCAAGTCTGTGAAGATTAAGCCTAGTTACATTTAATATTAAATATTTTAGGTTGTAGGATAGAGTGACATATGAGGAAGTACAATATAAACTGCCATCTGATGTCATGTATTATCTCCACTTGGTTTCCATTGGTCCTGCAGGGCCGATAACTGACGAGAGGCAACGGTCCTCCTTGATCCTGAGATCAAGGCGCGCCTGAATGCAGACGGAAGACCTGACACCGGAGCTGCAAAGCGTTGTGGGTCCTTGGGGGAGATACCGGTGCGGAACGGCTCCTGCCCCATCGGACCGTATGGAGGACCTGGATCCTGCCTTGGGGCTGGGTAAGCTGGGCAGGTCCATAGAGGACCCCTGACAATGCGAAGAAGAGGATTTGCTTCGAAGGGCCGCCGCCCCACATTAACCCCCACATCAGCCTGGCGTCATTGACGACCCGCTGGGCCACACTGGGCCGAGCCGAGACCCCGGCAACGGATATAACGAGATCACCACCCTGCAAGTTCATACTGAGGACACCTACGAAATGGCTGCAGTGGCCAGACTGTGGAGAGAGTAATACACTGCAGCGGCTTCCTTTGCAGTGACGGCCTGGAGAACAATACGTGTTGGATTGCGACACTGGTACCAATGAAATGTCTCTATTCGGTGACCTCGGAATGCATGTGGATTTGATTTAACGAGAACAGGGACCGGGCCATTTGGGAACAACCCTGGCCAGGGGAGCATCATGCTGACGGCCGGATCGAGACAAGCGGCATACCACCCATTGAGAAAACACTGATCCTACGCACAGCCTACATTACTGGCCCGCTGTACAGAGGAGAACGTATGATATAAAGCACTGCTAAAACGAAGGTGAGGTGGAATCGGGGGGGAACGAACCCCCATACACACGCTACGCAATATGTAATTGTGGGTGAACCCCTCTGTCAGTACGGAAACAAGCGACAGAGAGTGCAAATAATTGCATTGTGAAGCCCATAGCAGTCAGTAACTCTGTACAACTACTGAGGTGGGGTGTCCAAAAGCCTGGGCCCTTACTGTGAATTATAATAACAATATATTTCCTATCCTAAGATGTGGGAGGACACAGTCCACTGTTCGCCGTGATCTGAGAAGTGCGGGCTACGACATTGCATCTCACAGCACTATCCATTATAAATACTACGTGGAATGGGCTCGTAATGCACACTGCCATCTCTACAGTGAGGTGTTATCCTGCACATTTTAGATTATACTCCACAACAACAGGTGAATGCTTGGGAGCTCTGCTTGGGAGCGAGTGCTGAGAACTTGAACTGGTGCATACTCTGTGATTTGGTCTACTATCCGCAGTACGTAGGGAAACGACTCCGCGGTGAAGGCTGCTGGGAGCGCAGCCCATAATTGCGGGACTGCCTACCGGGAACCACTGTTGTTGAGACCCACTTGTGACCCGAAGCGCATATACTGAACATTTTACCACTGTGTGGGGGCGACACCATATCCCGTATAACAGACTACACCCCCACAACCGAAAGGGCAAAAGGCCTTATATATGACCAATTATCACTGAATCGCCCACCTGCCACCTATCTTGTAGTGCAGATCAAAGGAGAACGCCACAACAAGAAGGACGAAGGGAGCTGATGCAAAAAAGAAGGGACCAATGGACTCGTTCACAAGCACCCAGGCTCAGGGCCCCAAAGCGGAAGTATCGAGTTCTATCAGCACTCAAAATGAAAATGGGGAAAACAACAGAGAAGACCACCTAACAACCATTGTACAGAATGGATTCCTAGTTGTCAAACATCAAATTGGACGACATTGTTGCTACCATTAGCTGCCTCAAGGCAAGGGTGGACAAAGAAAACTCATGTATTACGGAAGCTGAGGGAAGAATCCGCTCAAATGAGGACACGATTACCCAACATGGCTGAGGCATTGCTCAACTAAAAGGAGACCTCCCTAAGATGCAAAACAAGTGCAAGGATCTCGAATCTATATCCAGAAGGAACAATATCCGAATAGTAGGTGTGTCTGAACAATTTGGAAAAGGCGCAATGAAAACACGAGTGGAATTACTTCTTAAAGCTCTCTTTGGTGTGGAATCCTTTTCAGAACACTTCTTGTTCGAACGTGCCCACCACACCCTGGCCCCTGTGCCAGGCCCAGAGCACCACCCCGCACGATAATTGCTTGCCTCCTCAATTACATAGACAGAGACAATATACTGGCACTATTACAGGCCCATCACAACAGTCCCCTTCCTCCTCAAAATCCTAGACAGAGTGGCATACCTCCAAATACAACAACATTTGGAAGACAATAATCTCCAAGGCTTGCAACAATCCGGCTTTAGACCATCTCTAAAGAAGTTAAATACTACGTGGAATGGGCTCGTAATGCACACTGCCATCTCTACAGTGAGGTGTTATCGTGCACACTTTAGATTATACTCCACAACAGCAGATGAATGCTTGGGAGCTGTGCTTGGGAGCGAGTGCTGAGAACTTGAACTGGTGCATACTCTGTGATTTGGTCTACTATCCGCAGTACTTAGGGAAACGACTCCGCGGTGAAGGCTGCTGGGAGTGCAGCCCATAATTGCGGGACTGCCTACCGGGGAACCACTGTTGTTGAGACCCACTTGTGACCCGAAGCGCATATACTGAACATTTTACCACTGTGTGGGGGCGACACCATATCCCGTATAACAGACTACACCCCAACAACCGAAAGGGCAAAAGGCCCTATATATGACCAATTATCACTGAATCGCCCACCTGCCACCTATCTTGTAGTGCAGATCAAAGGAGATCGCGACAACAAGAAGAATGACGAAGGGACCTGACGCAAAAAAGAAGGGACCAATGGACTCGTTCACAAGCACCCAGGCTCAGGGCCCCAAAGCGGAGGTATCGAGTTCTATCAGCACTCAAAATGAAAATGGGGAAAACAACAGAGAAGACCACCTAACAACCATTGTACAGAATGGATTCCTAGTTGTCAAACATCAGATTGGACGACATTGTTGCTACCATTAGCTGCCTCAAGGCAAGGGTGGACAAAGAAAACTCATGTATTACGGAAGCTGAGGGAAGAATCCGCTCAAATGAGGACATGATTACCCAACATGGCTGAGGCATTGCTCAACTAAAAGGAGACCTCCCTAAGATGCAAAACAAGTGCAAGGATCTCAAATCTATATCCAGAAGGAACAATATCCGAATAGTAGGTGTGTCTGAACAATTTGGAAAAGGCGCAATGAAAACTCGAGTGGAATTACTTCTTAAAGCTCTCTTTGGTGTGGAATCCTTTTCAGAACACTTCTTGTTCGAACGTGCCCACCACACCCTGGCCCCTGTGCCAGGCCCAGAGCACCACCCCGCATGATAATTGCTTGCCTCCTCAATTACATAGACAGAGACAATATACTGGCACTATTACAGGCCCATCACAACAGTCCCCTTCCTCCTCAAAATCCTAGACAGAGTGGCATACCTCCAAATACAACAACATTTGGAAGACAATAATCTCCAAGGCTTGCAAGAATCCGGCTTTAGACCCAGGCATGGGACAGAAACTGCCATCCTGGATCTAAAAATCCAAATGGACGAAGCCAAAGACAAGGGCAATCTGGCCATCTTGCTCTTGTTGGATCTATCTGCAGCCTTTGACTTAGTTGACCACCAAATTCTCACTCAACACCTTTCCTCCGCTGCTGCATTCTTACAGAATGCCACCAATTGGATTTGGTTCTTCCTGCCCGATAGGCCGATGAGGGTCTTCGCTCCCACAGCAGCAGCTGACCCTGTCCCAATCCAATGTGGAGTACACCAAGGTTCTTGTATCTCATCTATGCTCTACAACATCTTCACAAATCTCCTCTTTGACCGACTTGATGATCTGGGTGTCACTTATACCAATTACGCTAATGACACACAGATCATCATTACACTCACTGGGTGCTACGAGAATGATGTTGCAAAACTGAAATGAAATCTACCTTGAAATTCAAGCATGGATGGCCACACATAGCCTCTGTTTGAACGACGACAAGACGGAACTACTCATTGTAGGCTCGCAAGCCCGCCTCAACAAATTGGACACTAGGTATCAATCCTTCACCATTGACGGCAATAATATAAAAGTCTCTAAAGAAGTTAAAACGCTGGGCGTGTATCTCGACTTTACACTTTCGCTCAAAAAACAAATAAATGCAACCATCTCATCTACGGCTTATACGAATAAGCTTATCAATACCTGCAGACCATTCCTATCCACCACTAGCTGCCTCACACTGTCTAGAGCTCTGATATTATCGAGGCTAGATTACTGCAATACTCTTTTCCTAGGCTAAACAAACACAACCTGAATAGACTCCAGGATTTACAGAATAATGCACTTAGATGTGCCCTTAACCTCCCTCGTAAGGCCCACATCTCCACCATCAGCAAGGATGTCCACTGGCTCCCCATCCGAGACAGAATTAAACGCAGATCACTTGTCATCACACACAAATGCCTTTCACTGACTGCCCCCAGATACCTTTCAGACAAATTGTCTAGACACAGCACCTATAGACTGACTATAACCCCATATTTGCACCTTTTGAACATTCCTAAATTCAATCTGAAAACAGCGGGGGGATCTAGCTTCCCAGTGCTAGCAGCAAAGCTGGAACTCACTCCCTATAACAATCAGATCTGAGGAATCTCTCTGGTCATTCAGAGCCATGATGAACATTTGGCTCACTCTGCAATAAAATAAGATACTTACATGCTAGTCTATACTGAAATTTCAATTGTATCCTATCACCTGTACCTGACATGGACCATACTGTAACCAGGTCCTTATGCTAACTATCATACTGCACTTTTATGTATCTTGTATGTGCAACTTCTCTGCAACCTAGGTTTTGCTCAAAGCATAATGCGCCCAGCTACCTGAGGGTTCGGCTGTGCTTTATAAATAAATAAACTAAACTAAACTACACTACGAGGAAAACCATATACACATATATCCGGACTTTGCCGCAGGCGTACAAGCCAATAGAAGATCTTATGAACCAGTCAAGAGACTACTTTGAGCGGGCTAGATGCCCTACACCCTGATCTTCCTTGCTAAAATGAGGATCCAACACGGGGGACGGGCACACTTCTTTGAGCCCCATCTGCAGCCATGGCCTACATTGAGGCCTCTATACTACTTCCCCTGGAGAACGAATACCGGATGAGAACAGGAATCCTCGACCTGCAGAGGAAAGACAAGACCCTGCATTGATATAAATGACGATATCCTTTCACATTTGTTGACTTGCTTTCTTTAGTAGGTGGCTCTATATATGACCCTTAGGACTGGGTCGGGAGCCCTGGTCAGGACGGCCATGTAGCTGCAACATGATAACCTCAGGAAAGTTTCACAAGTTTAAAGGGGAACATTGTCAAGTTGGGGTAGATGATGTGGGAGGCGGGTGGGGAAAAATGGGGAGGAGGGAGTCTTATATCTTACCCAGTTGGGGATTAAGTGGGATGAGCAGTTCAATTCAAGATGTGGGAGTTAAATGTTCCAAACTATATGGTCAGACCAGTGCGAGTGGTGCCTCCTTCAAGAACTGGTATTTTGACACAGAGATAGACGCTGAATGCAAATACACACATGTCACGGCCAGGCGATGGACTAAAAATGTAATTATTGTGTCGGAATGTACGTGGGCTTAACAATCCAACAAAATCCAGTAAAACTGGTTCCCATGTCACCAGACATCTCCCAAACATATTAATGTTGCAGGAAACTCATGCACACGGGAAAATCAATACCGATATTCTTGCAAATTGTGGCAAACAGCAGTATCACATGGATTACTCTACTCAGGCCAGAGGGGTGCTCACGCTGATACAACCATCACTGGGATGGCAATACACGGGTAGCAAGACCGATTCCCAAGGGTGATACGTGGTGGTCTGGGGGGAAGTAACGGGACAACCTATCACACTGGTCAACACCTATGACCTTGATATTGATGACCCAAACTTTTACCTAACAATACTAGATATACTCAACCCACTGGATGAATCATGGATAATATGGGGAGGGGACTTTAACACAGTATTGGATACTACATGTGACAGATCCTCTAATATTAAAAGACCATCCACCAAGTTAGCCGTTACCCTACGTCAGATACTGATGCAGTTGTCACTAATCGATGCGTGGAGAACGCTGCACACCCATGAGAGGCAATACACACACTATTTCTCTGTTCACGACTCAGAATCACGCATTGACTACTGGCTTCTCTCCTCCTCCATTTTGGATTCACTGGTGAAATGTGATATTTATCCCCATACACTCTCAGACCACTCCCCGATATCATTGGTGCTGGAAATGCATAAAATCCCAAAGCCAACTAGGAGATGGAGGATGCCAGCGGCTATCCTGTCAGACCCTAATGTAGCGGAATCCCTTCATAGTGAAATTGCAGAATTCTTAACTAATAACGAGGGGTCTGTTGAAAGTTATGCTACACTCTGGAAAACATTTTAGGTTTGGGCAAGTGGGGGTCCTTCTGTCTAAGACTACGGGCCTTCTGAAATCTGTGAGACTAGAACTGGCAGAGGTGGAATCACAGCTGCACAACCTAGAGATTACATACAGTCAAACACACGATAAAGACACGCTTGCCGACATCAATAAATTACTACGAGATTTCGATAAACTTGCTTCAAGGGAAATACAATACATTGCGGCCGCCATTAGGACACATAGATATGGGGAAGGCAACAAATCAGGGAGGTCCCTGGCCAACTTCATAAAAGCTGAAAGGCAACATAACTCGATCGTGGGCATTCTTGCGATGGATGGCACTGTGATTACAAGGGAGGAGGGTATAAACCAGGAATTTACGAAGTTCTATACAAAACTATACTCCAACCGGAACAGTAAAACCATTATGGAAACACATGAATATCTCAATGGGGTGAAACTCCCGAAACTGCCCCTAGAAGCTAAATTAGCGCTTGAGCAACCGATTATGTGTGAGGAAATAATTGAAGCAATTAAGGTCCTGTCCTCAGGAAAAGCCCCGGGCTCAGATGGTCTGGGAGCTGAACTCTATAAAGAGTTCCAGGCTGAGCTGGCCTCGGTATTGCTAAAGACGTGGGAGGAAGCAATGGTACGAAATATATTACCAGAATCCATGAGGGAAGCCGTGATCACTGTATTATTAAAACCCAGGCATCCAGCTCAGGACATGTCCTCTTACGGACCGCTATCGCTAATCAATTGGGATGCCAAGATCTTTGCGAAGGTGCTAGCTACCAGACCAATGTGGGTTCGTTCCAACTCGATCCACCGCCTTGAACCTACGCAGATTGTTTGGGGTCAAGGCACAAATAAATCCTGGCGCAAGTGCTGCTGTGATATCCCTGGATGCCGAAAAGGCCTTTGACTATGTGTCTCAGGAATACCTATTTGCGGTACTTTTTTCATTTGGAGTGGGCCTTTACTTTATTAAATGTGTTCAACTACTATACATGGCACCGGGACCAAGGGTTCTCACAAGCCAAACGTTATCTAAAATGTTTTTATTCGGAAGAGGTACCAGACAGGGCTGCCCATTTCCGCCCATATTATTCGCTCTAACCATCGAACCAATGGTGGCATTCATAAGGCAAAAACATGGTAGCAGAGGCATAAGAATGACAGGCCCAACCCAATCCATATCATTGTACACAGATGACACACTCTTATATGTCTGGGACATCGAAACAAACCTGGTACCTATTTTGACAGATATACACAAATTCGCTGAGTACTCAGGGTATAGAATAACAATGCCAAATCTGAGTTATTCCCGATGACCCCAGCCACGAAATGTCCAACGAAAAACTGTGGACTTAAATGGTCGGCCCAGCACATCCGCTACTTAGGTATACTGGTATCCAGAGATAGGCAGACACTATATGAAGACAACTATAAGCAATTATTACAATCATTTACTATGAAATTTCAGATATGGACCACGCTCCCCATCTCACTATATGGCCGGATAGCCATCCTGAAAATGGTAGTCCTCCCCAAGCTACTTTAAATCTTCGGCAATATACCCATATGGCCAGGCAGGACCTTCTTTGTGAAACTCTGTTCCATGGTGACAGCATTTGTCTGGAATAGAAAGACAGCTGGGATGAAGTTGGAGAAGATGGTTGAACCATATGGTACTGGGGGCATCGCAGCACTGGATTTTGAGCTATACTATCTAGTAGCCCAAGCTCAATACTTCAAGCATTGGTACGACCCAGAAGACACAGCACCTCACATCTGGACTGAGCGGTATGCCGCATCTCCAGTCGATCTCCGTTCCGTACTGTTCAGCTGACTCCATAAAGACCCATGCCATTTTCATCCAGTGAGTGTGACGGTCCATGCCTGGACGGCAATCTACAGAAGATTGCAAATAGAGACACCCTATGACTTGGAAGTTCCACTATGGAATTTCCCAGATATCTCCCACACATTCGACGAAGCACTCCAGAAAACATGGGACCGAACAAAGAGTTTAAGGTTCGAGACATGTTGCCCTATGGGAAATATGTAACGTTAGATGAATTCAAGAACGCAATTGGTGGAGGGCCGCCTAGGACACCCCAATATCACAATTGAGGGCTGCGTTCAGTGCTAAATGGCCGCTGTTCCCTGATGAACCCCACCACACGCATGTTTGCAAGTGGTGACATCCGGTGGA
This sequence comes from Ambystoma mexicanum, assembly GCF_040938575.1. Lineage (NCBI taxonomy): Eukaryota > Metazoa > Chordata > Amphibia > Caudata > Ambystomatidae > Ambystoma > Ambystoma mexicanum. The sequence continues at coordinate 151,969,597 of NC_090922.1, read as the reverse complement.
AGTCCTGGAGTCGCTACACTATATATATTAATACTAACACATACCCCAACCTTGAATGACATTAAGACTAAATGGGAGGGAGACATGGGGGTGGCAATAACAGAGGAGAAATGGACTAACTATTGCCAACTCACCAAAGACATATCGCTAAACGCAGGTCTCCGTCTGATCCAATTCAAAATTCTTAACAGACTACATTATACACCGGCCAAAATGGCCAAATTCACTGCGAATTGCACAGGAGAATGCCAAAAATGTGGGGAGCCACAAGCAGGATCATTCCATATGTACTGGGCATGCCCTGTGGTGGCCCGATTCTGGGGGGTGGTGGCAGAGATTATTGAGGAGATGACACAAATACCAGCTTCTCTCACCCCGCAGAAATATTTGTTTGGAGATATCGGAAAAATGAAAGAAACCACTAGAAGACTCTTTAATGTTTCTTGTATAGTAGCTAACAAATGTATATTCCAAAGCTGGAAAAACCTTCGTGAGTTGCCATTTGTTAATGAGTGCCAAGAACAATATGTGCTGACACTGCCTAAAACTAGTCGCCCCAAGGACATTGAGGCTCCATTTAGGATGTACCTATGTGATATGATATTGGATGATGAAGCCTCTCCTAGGCCTACAGCAAATACGTGAGATCTGACTATGTAAAACTATTGGTAATGCATCTTACAATATATTGTGAGAAGTGTGCTATTTGTATCTGTCAAGACCATTAATAAACAAAGTTTTTAAAAAAAATCACACTGCTTCAACAAGCCCATTCCAGGCATCCTCTACCACCAGTGATTACAGCTATGTAACCCAACCTTACTTTAAAAGTCAAAGTGCCGTTGCCTCCAGCTGTCCATACATCTCTGGAAAATCAAAATCCAAACATTGTTTACTGGAGAAGTACACATTATTATAAATTAATAAAAGTTTAGAGAAGGAATACTTTTGCACACCAGTCATGTAGCTTGATTGAGCATTCACCACGCCATTCAGTCCTACAGAAGGTAACTGGCCCATTCCTCTTCTCCCTGGATCAAACACTTTGTGATGGCAGAGAATGGCCTAAGTGATAAAAGTAGGAATTATGGACCAATGCATTGGCTAATTCTGGTGACTGTTTTTCTCATTTCACATACTAATTGGAGTATTTTAATGGAAGTGAAATGCGTGCATTGTCTAGGATCCTCTTTGTTGCTTTTATAGCGAGATAGATAGTTTGTATATGTGGACATTTTTGCAGGTTCTTTGGGATTTGAAAAGTTTTATCAGGATAAATTGACATTTCTGGTCGTATCAGTCTTGGTGTGTGGATTTCCAAGTTTGTAATATGTTTTTAGAGCACAATCAAGGCTCGTAAGTACATAGTAACCATTAGCTTCACTGTCCCAGAATTATTCATGCTGGTCTCTGGTTAGACCACAGGACTCTGTGCTGATGCCATAGGCCTGCGTATTCTCTCCTTCAAGAGGAGTGCAGTGGTGCGACCTGTTTGCAGCACCTCCACGTGCCAGCTGCATGCGCACGCTCACTCGCCGCCCGTGCGGAGGGGGAGTCTAGCTAGAAGCTGGCCAGAGTAATTGTAGAAGACGAGTACCAGATATCATTTGACAAAAAATGAGGGCTTGATGTAAAAGGAAAAACGTAAAGAATTGAGCAGAAAATAAAGTTAGCTTTACATCAGTTTCTTCAAAAGTATTAGATTCGCTAGTAATGAGGCAATGTAGGTTTGGAGATTTTTTTAAAACAAAAGCCACCCCACCAGCTGACTTAAAAGTATTGTCATATTTAAGTAGCAAATAGTCTGGAGATATGAGAAATAATTTAGCAAGGATCCTAGATCCTGGACAATTCATGCATTGTGTTCCCAGATAAGAGGCAAAATATCTCTAAACTAGGCTATGAGCATTTTTTAAAACAATAGCCAAACCAGTCCCTATCTTAAAAATACAGTCTTATGTAAGCAGAAAATAGTCTAGTAGTATAATTCCATCTTTCACCAAAAAAAATACTTGCAGACTCTCGTTCACACAATCATTCGTTTGAACACTTCCAGCCAGCAACCCTTTTATCGACTGCAATTTCCATTTATTCCAGACGTCTGCATACTGTCCCCTCACCTACCGTTTACAACTTGCTCAACTCCTGCATGGATCATTCTCAAGTTATTTGAAGGTAATTTCAGGTGCAGCTAAAGAAGGTTTTCCACTATTTCATTGGAATCCGTTTTTGCGGCCAGTAGGATTTGAGGTTGGGCTCTAGGGGGGTGTCCGGTTGGTATTTTCAGCTATTAATCCTACAATACTTTTGAAGCCAAATACACTGGTACCACTGATCTCTTATATTTGGACTCCATTATGACTTGGAACAATCCCAAAATGTGGACCTGTGTTTCAAGTAATCATATGATAGGTTATTTATAACACACTTAATACCCAGAGGTTTCTAAGCACAGACCCGGGGAACTAACCTGTGTTGCTCCGTGTTGTCTTGCTTCCAAGGCGAACACGTTGCCCCTGAGCTATCTTCCCGAGACTGTGCAAGAACACCAATGTTGGCAGTTCCAATGCAAGGGTGTTCAATTCCATTTATTCCATAATGTTCACTGGATTACTTTATACAATTAACCTATTTCTTCCATAACGGAGACATTTTTCACATCAGAGCAATCTGTCCACCTGCTACAGGCCTGGATGGACAATCCTTAGTTATTCACAGAATCATCTTCTATAAGACATCAGGTAGCCCCGTTTCTTCCTCTTCTTCTGGAGCGTTTGGCAGAGCCATGTTTTTGGTAAAGTGACATTTTATTCCTATCTATAACTAACTATAACTATAACTGACTTTCCTACATGTTGAACACTTATTTCCCAAGTCAGATTATTGCACACTGCAGACCTATGAGATTTGCTACCACATCTGTAGCTTTGGATATAACACCTAAAGTCTAGTTGCCCAATGACACAACTTGTGCCATTCCGTTAACGCAGAGCGTGTAAGACTATGTTGTCTGAGTAAATCTTTCTTTTCATTGGATATATCCTTGCAATATGCCATTGATTTCTCAGGGATATTTGTTAGACATATGGACTTGTCTAGAGTGTGTTCTGCTGCCATTCACCCTCACTTTCTGATTTGCTCATAGTTGGTATGCACCAAACATTTATCCTGCAAAACCTCTCTGGGAATGTACCAACTTTGCATGTAATGGCTATTGCTCTCAGTGCTGCTACATAATCTTCAATCAAGTACACAGCAAGTGGTTTTCAGGAATATAATTGATCTCTCAACATTATGACCTTAACTTTTGGCAGGTAATGCTTGTCCGCCCTGGTTAGAACGGTATTAGCATACTTGATGGAAAAACATTTGACATTTTTGATTTGACCGAATTCTTTTGATCTGTATTTAGGTCAAATTAAATAAAATAAATATATGGGGAAGGGCAAGAGAATAGATTAAGGTGGGGGGGCAACGGGGGTGGGGGCTTTTACGTGGGGTCTCCCCCTGCATTTTTCGACCAAAAAAAGACCCAAGAAAGTAGGTCAAATTTGAAAACGTCAAATATTTTCAACCAGGTAGACTTAAACTGGTTAGAACATCATCACACACATTTCGTTGTTTGGTCCCAGGCAGTGCCACTGTTGGAGAAACGACCTGGCACCCTTTCAGCGATTCTGAGGCCAAAGCATTGCATGAAGAATGCTCCTCCATTTATTGGAGAGTAATCTAAGCCACTTGTGGCTTCCATGCAGGACACACATTCTGCCTCCATCCTTTTTACAGTATCATCGGCCTGTTAAGGTTTGGAATGAAGTTTAGGTGATAATCAGGATGTTGCATGGTTATATTATTTCTTCTTGCAGGATTAGAGTGCATCTCTGGCCCGGGGAACACCCTTGCAGGTGACGATGATCTGCTGGGCTAAATGTTAATTGATCTGGTAAGCCACGTGTATTGTCATTTCACGTGTTTATATTATGAGATGTATTCCTAACATTGAATAACAGTATTATTGTAGTTTCTATTCTCCCTGTCCTAGTTCCGAAATGTATTTGAATCTTTCAATTGTGACGATGATGTCTGGTGCTCATGCAGCACCAGTCTGATGTCAACTTTACACAAGTCCTGTGCATCTCCAGAAGGCTGTGTTGCTTGTTAGGTGTTTATTCCAATGGGGTTTAGTGAAAGTCAGATTGCTGCCTTGTGTCCTCTGGGCAGGGGTAAGCACACATCAGCCTCTATCATTTGAACTACATTAGCGCTCCTCCCAGTATGGCGGCAATACAGTACGTTCAGCTCTGTCACCGGCGTCAATGAGGGTACACTGCTGAGTTTCTCCAGAGGATCAGGCAAAGCAGGCAGTGCATTTTTCCAGGTATCGCTGCTGCAGCTGGCCACATGCAAAACCCTCATAACGTGCAGTTCAGTGAGGCTTAGGGCATCCACCTTGTGGGTTTTAAATGTAAGACAAATAGGGCCTCATTCCGAGTGGGGTGGTAAGGGATACCGGGCACCGGTAAGGAGACCGGTGCCCGTAATCCCTTACCACCCTACTATGAGTTCCCTTAATGGGTCCCTCATTTAATGCCTTTTCTGACCAGGCGTTATGGACGGGACCTGTTAAGGGAAATCAGAGCCAATAACGGTACCGCAAATTGCGGTACCGTTATTAGCTACTTCCCCCTTCCCATTGAGCCCTAAGGGGGCTCAAATGGGAATGGGGAATGGTTTTTTCAATGGGGACTTACCGGTCCTGCAAAGGTCGGACTACACCAGTAAGTCCCCATTGAACGAGACCGGTGCCGGTACCGTTATTGGAGGCAGTCATAGCGCAAATAGTACCATGACTACCTCCAATCTCAGAATGAGGCCCATAGACTGCGTCAGGTTAAAGGATGCATTTTTATCAGTGACCGAGGATCATCAAGCTTCTTCTCCTTCTCCAATTTACTTCAAACACAAATCTAAATCCCTCACCCTAGGTTAAGGTTAAAAATCAACGCTTGCACACGCACAAAGAAGAACCCAGCAACAAGAGATCTCAGCGTGTTGAGTTGTAAACTGACAGGATGGAACTCAAGACCTTGGAGAAACTGTCAGCACTTACATGCGGTCAGTGTCAGCTTTTACATCTGAAATTGCATGTGGCTACCTCTTTTTTTCTCAAAGGTATTCCATAAAGGGTGAGGGCAATTTCGTGGCTTGTGCGTCCAGGCAAGTTCATGGGGCAGTTGGGTTCTTCATGCCTCATCTGCACTAAACATAAACGATCAGTTGCATAAGTGGATTGTGAGCTGCGACAGGCAAAACCAGCATGCTCGATTTCCCACTGCATCCCTGCAGCTTGTACTAGGTGAGGATTCGTTAGATCTCCAGGTTATTGGTAATTGCTTGATACTAAAGGTGTACCATATAGCACATGTATTATTCAGCCGAATACCAAATTGGTAATTTCTCATGTTCCAAATGGAAAAAAAAAACATACAAAAAATATAAATGGTGCTTCTATGGTTCTATTATTTCTCTTCACTTTTATGAACACGTGTGAGTGAGTGTGTGAGTGAGTAGGTGAGGGAATGAGTAAGTGGGATCATTTATAAAGTGTGCTTTGTGTACTTTATTGTCAACTAGCGCTGTTCATGATCTCTGCCACAGGTTTCGCCTGGGACCAAAAAGCATGCCAAGACTATATGTTAGAAAGCAAGTTCTTTTGTTCAGGGTTTCTTAAGAGAATGGGTGATCTAAAATATCAACTGGATCTTCCCAAGGAAACAAAGTGGTCAGGATAGTTACTCACCTTGATTTAATCAGACTAATTCCTCTCCTTCCCACATTGTCCTCACTTAGTCACCCAGATTCAGAGTCCATCCTGGCAGCTGAAGTGTTTCTGACCGTCTGTATGAGTCCAAAGGGGTTTTGCCACCCATCCTCCTAGTCATTGCAGGCGACTTTAGGGTGACCAAAACCTTTGTTCCGATGGCAATCTATAGGCAGGCTCTCTAGAGCATCATACTTCAAGACGCACTCTGACGCAAAGTCTTGAAAACAAAGGGTCAGTGGGAGGTGCCGACCAAGAGAGCTGGAAAGGTGTGAATGGGGTGTTGCCTTGTCACTGATACTTACTAATAATCCCCTCACCTCTCAGCATTACCTCCCTCACACAATCTCACTCCTCCACCTCCCATCTTATGTTGTGTAGGGATGACCTTGCCTACCTGTACGTTCCTATATCCTCTATCAAAGAGGCTGCTCACTGCCAACTCTTTGGTCTTTCCATCACAAATTGATGTTCCCACCTCCTCCGCGTCTGTTCCTCCTTCACCTCCCGATGCCCCCTCAACCTCCTCTCTTGCTGGCATCACCAGGACTGTGCCACCTTGTCTAACTCCTGGTACATTCTCCAAACCACGTTCTCTCACCAATGTTACACTTATCAACTCCTCTGTACCAACCTCTGTATGAAATTACCCAGTTGATGTCTCTGTGTCCTCCTCCATGTCACTATCTCAATCTGATGTTACTCCCTCTTAGGGTTTTACCACTGCCTCCTGTTCTAAGGGATTTTACTGCCTCCTCTGTCTGTTATTAAAACCTCCTTTTCTCACCTCTCTCGTTCTGATGTAACTATCTCCCCCTGCACCTTTCTCTCTTGCTGAAGTGCCCACCACGCCTTCACTGTGTTTCCTTCAAGTGTTACTACCTTCTCTTTTGGCCTCTTTACTCTCACCACTTCCTCATGCCTCCAGTCGCCTTCTAATGTTAGCATCTCCTACTTCCCCATTTTACTTGTACCGCCTCTTTCCACTCTCCTGCGCCACCACCTCTCCAGCTTCCCCTGTCTCTGCAGTCTTTTCTATCTTCTTTTCCCTGTCACTGTCAAATCTGAGTATCCTGCACCTTAAACTAAAAAGCCTTACATGCCAAACATTGCCTGGTGGCAAACTCTATACACCTGCTGCCCCTTGAATTTCTCTGGGACCCTCTGTGCTGTTGGAGGGAGATAAGATCAACTGTGCTGTAATGGCCATATTGTCAACACCCTAACCGCTGTTGGACACGTCCATGGGAATGTAGATTTTTTGGCATGTAAATTGCTGTAGTACGCCTCATCCCGCGCCGTCACATCCATAAGGTCATTGTACAATCTCGGCACAGCTTTGCCAGAGTATAAACCTCATCAAAGAACTTTCCAGTGGTGATCAACTTGTGCAACAAGATATCTGTTGCCAACATTACAGCTAGGTTGTCATTGAGTAGGTACCATCTGTCATGGGACTTGTACTATTTCTGGCCACGCTCAAATGCTTCTATAACATATCCCTGCAGCAGTGGGGGACCACTGCTAGGCATCCCTGGTGTATAGTGGTAGAGCTACTCCCAGTTTCAGCCACTGATGCCGCTGAAGTATGTTCAGTAGTAACTGTGTGGAGAATTGGAGGTGTGCTGCTTCCCTTACGGTACAGCAAGGGATCAACCTCAGATATTTTGACCACTTTGACTGTCCAAGGTGCCTCTGCATATGGAACTTCATAGATATGGTATGCTAGTGTGTACCTGTGTACTCCTATTTGGGGCTTGGGCTGCATTGCTCAACCACACTGTTACGTTATGGTATGTTATTTGGCAAATGTATAGCACCTACTGCCTGCCAGTGCTATGGCCTCAAAGATCTGTGAGAACGAACACCTTTTGGAATACCGTAATTTGGGATGTGAATAGTGAGAGGAGAGGTAAAATGTGTGTGTGTATTTATAAGCAACATGAATGATAGGTAGGGATTGATTAGGTCCCTGACGGCAGCCCATATTATGAAGTGTGGGATAGATGCTGTGCCAAATTACCAAGAGAGGGGAGTTATTTGAACAAATTGACCAAATTTTGCATGGTATAAGCTGTATTATATGTGTGTTGAAGCTCGGATCAAGAGGGATGTGTGTTTAGTGTAACGTGTAGTCAAATAATGTGCATGTCAAATGTGTGAGGCTGTGTGCAATGCAATGAAAGCTAGGAGTCCTGGTGAGGCACCAGCTGAGTGAGGCAAAACACAAACAGTGGCAAGACTGAAACAGCAACCTAAAATGGGGAACCTAGGCACTCAATATGTAAGTGTGACAACATACAAACAGTAGCATGATTGTGACAGCAATCTAAAATGGGGAGCCTAAGCCCTTAATGTGTAGGTTCGGCGAAATAAAAACAGTGGCATGACTGTAAAAGCAATCTAAAATGGGGAGCCTAGGCCATCAATGTGCAATTGTGGCAAAATACAATGAATGGCATGTCTGAAAGAGCAATCTAAAGTGGGGAACTTAATCCCTGAATATGCAAGTGTGACAAAATACAATGAATGGCATGTCTGAAAGAGCAATCTAAAGTGGGGAACTTAATCCCTGAATATGCAAGTGTGACAAAATACAATGAATGGCATGTCTGAAAGAGCAATCTAAAGTGGGGAACTTAATCCCTGAATTTGCAAGTGTGACAAAATACAAGCAGTGGCATGACTGAAACAGCAATCTAAATTGTAGAACCTAGCGCCTCAATATGCAAGTGTGGCAAAAAACAAAATATAGAAAGTGCCAAGATTTCGTGAAAACGTTCCTAACATTGAAGTAGCAGTAGATGGATAGCATGATGACCTGCAGGGCTGTGGAACCAGGGAAAACTAGCAAACAGGTGTGGTAGGTGCTCTAGGTAGCGCCCTTTGCCTGAGCCCTTCGCTGGCTGCCCGGACAAGGCTGCCCGGGGAGGCCTTTTTAAGAGGCAGAGGAGCTGGGGTCACCTGACTGTGCTGGAACACCAGAGAGAGAGAGAGAGATAGATAGAAAGATCAGGCCAAGCTATCGGCCTTGAGCACGCAACGAGGCGTGAATATCCCTGAGAGCTGGGCCACGCATTCCAGGAGTGGCCCAGCTTAAACTGTGAGACCCAGGTGCGAGCTCAGTGCAACCCTGTGCACTCACAGGGCGCGCAGGTGAGTTGGCCACGCCGGGGCCAGTCAGGGGGGTCGCATTATATACACACTCCTGGGACATATGAGCATGGTGGCCTGGGATCAATAAGTAGACTGTCCACACAGCCATCCCACCCTGAGTAAGGTGGGTTGGGAGGTCAAAGAAGCAAGTCCAAGGCCACATCCTGCCGGTGGCCTGGGTGAAGATTCCAGCACAGACACGACTGTCGGTGCCAGAGCACAGAGTGCATAAGGGACAAGCCTGTCTTACCATGCCCCAGAGGCACGGTGAATGGAGGGGGTGGGACCATACCCCTTCTATCCCAGTGAAAAAGTATGTGTGGCCTGGGCTGCACCCATGACAGTGTGCATCACACCCCTGCCAATTGAGCCCTGAGGGAAAATACATTTTCTAGGATAGTAGTTTTAACCATGGTGCCCCCAAAGGGGCACGGGCAGCCGTGTGAAAACTAGACCCCCCACCAGCTCTCGTGGTGATGATGGTCAGACCCCCTGGGGGACAGGGTACCACATTGAGGGATAGGCCTGGACCTACAGCAGTGATTTTGGCTAACAGAAGGTGATGTGCAAAGTGTACACATGTCAGCCACAGAGTGTACAAGAATGGAGCAAAGGACATAACAACAAGGTACTGTGTCCTGAGGGGCTCATCCAATGGCAAGAGCAAGGAGGTACCTTTATTGCGGTGGTTGGAAAAAGCTACAGCTGCCATAGGCTACTGGAGGCTAGCACAAGCAAGGTAAAATAGGTTTTGTATATGTAAGTTTGGTGTTACTTTATAAAAAATATTTAAAAACTTTGTTTGAAGTGAAAGTATTGAATCATTTGTTATTATTTATAAAAAGACAAATAGATATGCTGTCATTGTCATGAATCGCCACTTTCGCCCTTCATGGTCCATAATGCACCACAAAATTGGGTCAGTCATCCTTCCAACATGGCTGCCTGCACAGGAACGCCGCTCTCTAGCATTTACGCCAGATGCGCTGCCTTCTAGAAATTAGGCACGCCCCCGCGGCTCTGCGCGTCTCATCACTACTGTTTCGTGTTGCTAGCGATTGCTATCGTTACTGCTTCCTTTTTGTCAGTGCCCTCTCCAGTTTCTCCTGTCCTTCCCTTCCAGGCTGCCCCCTTTGAACTGCTCTCGCAATTCTTGGTTCCCTCCTCCTTCCATCCTGGACCGCGCCTGTGGTCCTGTGCTAGCGGGTTCCCCGCTTGCTCCGAACTCTGAGTTTACACTCCTGCTCAATCCTGGATTCCGCCGCAGTGCTTCCTTCCTGGATCCTGAATGCTATTCTGCTTCCTGAGGCAGACGACGAACCTCACACTGGACCCAGACCCAGAGGATACGCGCCCTTACCTGTACAAGTCCAGAACAACCAGGAAGAAGGAAAGATCTCCCAAGAAGACTCAACCCAGCGAAAAACAGGTGAGAAAAAGGGCTGAGTGTGACAGTCATCCTCCATCTAAGGGTTCCATTTTGTGTTGTGTTGAATAGTGTGCATGGGGCCAGATTTGATTTCTGTTCATTATCTGTGAAGTACTGCCACACTTTTGATTGTAGGGAATGAGCGGCACATAACCTGAATTCATGGGGATGATGGTACTCGAGGTGGTGGTACTGGTGGAGTGCTGGATGACATGTAATAAAGTTATGTACTTCATGTCAGTCTTTGTGGATGTTCATTGTCACGGTACGATATCTGTGCATTTTAGTTACTTGTGGCGAGTATGAAACATGAGTTGGGTGATACCTTCAATTGATTAAATGCAATTCTGGCCTTTCGGGTGCACAGCTTTGAGTGAAAGGCCCATGATCAGCACATCACCCCTTTGCACACGCTTTTTGGATGCTGATATGTTGCTCCAAAAGTGAATAACTGTGTGTCAATTGTTGCTTCCCTGAATCGCTGCTGCTTCCTCCCATAAAAATCAGGAAACAGTGCCTCTCCCACAAGCTGACCTCTGGCATTACTGGCTCCTCTTGCTCCTCCTCCCAGATGTCACTTGATGGCACGTGTCTCCTCCACTTATTTCAAAGACAAGAATAAAGACTCATGAGTCACCCACCCCCATGAATATCTGATGCTCTCCCCACAAAGCCACATGAGAGGGATTCTCCCTCAACCTGCCCTCTTGTATTCCTGCCTCCTTATGCTGATCCTCACAGTTGTCAACTGATGGAATGTGCCTTATCCACTTGCTTCAACTGATGAACACTGACTGGTGCATTACCCACCCCCAACAACCCTGTCTTTCCCTGATAAAGAAATATCAGGCAAGTGTGACTCTCCCACAGGCTGCCGATAGGGATTCCCAGAACCTCTCACTCCTCTCAGGTGTCACCTCATGGTACCTGCATCATCCATTTGGTTTAAGGTATGGATACTGACCGGTGTGTCACCCGCCTACCTTAATATCTGCTACGCCCTCCAAGCAAAATCAGTTAATAGTTATTCTCCCATCAGCTGCCCTCAGTCATTATCAGCTCCTCAAGCTCCTCTTCCCTGGTGTCAACTGATGGCACATGCCTTGTCCATTTACATGAAGAGACTGACGCTAGCATCATGCACCTCTCTCAATCTCTGATGCTCCCTCCATTGCAAAAGTGATGAACACTACTCTCCCACCAGCTGCCATCTGGTATTCTAGCCTCTTCTCATTCCTTCTCCTTGGTGGCCCGATGGCACATGTCTCTTCAACTCACTTCAACAGATAAAATTGACTTGTGTGTCACCCACTGGGACCATGAATGTCTGATGAACCATCCCAACAAAATCAGTGAGTGTAACTATGCCACAGACTGCCCTCAGGGACTCTTGGATTCTCCTGTTCACCTTCCCCAGGTGGCAATGTTGTGTGCCTCATCCACTAGCTTCAAGTGAAGGACACTGACTATTGTATCACCTGCCTCCCGGAGTCCATGCTGCTCCCGCCCAGCAAAATCAGGTGAATGTGACTGTCCCACAACTGCCCTCAAGGATTCCAGTCACCTTCTGCCTCTCCTCCCAGCTGTCACCCAAAGACATGTGTCCCATCCACTCACTCCAAGAAACAAACATTGACTAGTGGGTCAACTACCTTACCCAAATCTCTGGAGATCACACTTGCGATGTTCGCTCACTCTAATTCAATTAAATTGTCACACAGTACTGTGTAATCAAAACCAACCCTAAATCTCAACCTGTAACTGGGTCCTAGTCACCCACTACCTCACCCTACCCTCCATACTGTGACAACTCTGTATATCCCTAATGTTCCTTAAATACATTTATCCTGTCCCCAGGCATTTCTGCTGCCTCTCTGAAAGCCGCCTGAGAATGAAAGGGAGCTCCAGTCACGTGTCGCCCTTTAAACCATAAAGACAGTGAGTTCATCTGAGTTTCGCCCTTGAAAGATCACCCAAAATGCAGGTTTTTCCGGGCCATTATGTCAAAGTTAGTGCAGGCCTACTGTTGTGCTTTTAACTATATCTGAATATATTTTCCAATGCTGTATGAATATAATTGTTTACCCTAAAAGGCAGCAGTATCTTTTCTTACACTGGAGCATTGAGCCTGCCTAGAAAGATCCTCCGGCTCTCTTAATTGGGCAGGGGGGGCATTACCACTACATTTTTTGTGGAGGAAGAATGCTTTCAGGCCCGCTCTGTCCCAGCTACCTGGGGGAGTGTGGTGGGGGAGGCAATGCCCCCAGAAATGGCCTTCAGTGAGGCACTGTGATTGCCCCAGCCATGCTATGGGGACTAAGGGAGTATGACCAGGTTATCCTCCTGTGCACGATGGACCCCAGCCAGCCCATAGGACTGGGGGTTTCCAAAAAGCACCTTAAGATGAGTAGCAGAACCCTTGAGATGCATGGGGATGCAGATTCATACTCTTGCACCAAATCAATAATGGCAACTCAATAGTTTGGCAAAGGGAGTCTGTTTAATGACAAGTACAAAAAACGGGGAATTCAATGAATATCAGCAATCGCTCGATCTTCCTTCTCGCTTCAACTCCAAATAATTTCAGAATAAACATAACAGTTATACCAAAGACTCATCATCACTGACTTATAACTCTTAAAACTTAGCATGCAACTTGATTGGTTCCAGGAAGGTAACTTTAATATAGGTACTATATCTGTATATGGTAACGGGGAGAGGGGATTGGATAAACAGTGTCAGGTGGGGCAACTAAGCCCTTCCTTCAAAATGGCTACTGTAAACATCACTAAAAGTATGACGTCTTATTGGTTCTACTAATTATAGGACCCTAGATTACACGGTCCATGATTGGGTTGGCATCAAGCCCACTCATACTTTTCCTCTCATTCTTATCAGCGTGCAGAATAGCCAGGTGCAGGGAGTTTGCCTGCACCCCAGATTCCCTCCAATTATTGTTACAATCAATCATCACCTAAGTGGTAATGTATCAATTATTTTGTTGTGGTTGGCCTCGAGTCTGCTTCTTGGTCTGGGAAAGTTAAGGCGTCTGGGCATGGCAAAGGTCCATTCGCAGGTGTGAAAGTTTCATCCCTTCTTGCTGGTCTGGTCACATGATTCCGACACCGTGAAAGCGGCCTTTACTTCATGCACTTTTGTACATTTGATTTAATTCTGCCAGTTGTCTGGCATCTGTGACTTATCTTGACCTTCCCTGACCAGGATACTCTGTTCTTCTTCTCTTTAATTGTATCCAATGTTGGCCTATTTCAGACGATACGCCCTTGCCCTTCTTGGCATAGTTACCTTCGTCTGAGTTTCTCTCCATCTTTAATTCTTGATTTGTTTGCTGCGATACTTATATAAAGTGCTTTCTTGAGGTAGCTATATGTACAGGTGGCCCTTGCCGCAATCTATCTTACTACTAAGCATAAGCAAGCTTCACAATTTCTGTGCTTCTTGCGGTTACTTTGCATATGTACACGTTTGAACTAACTGAATATCTTCATTGTGTTTATGGCACACGTTTCCGACATCTTGATATCAATTGTTTCACTTTAGGCTTAGGATGTAACTTGTCCATGGTGTTTCGTCTCGTTTGTCATCATTCTCAGGTCGTTATATCTTCTATTATGTGAGTCAATCCGGGTTCTTATGATGTCATCATTCGTCTTCCTTCAGTATCTTCTTAGCTTCTTCGAGCATTACATTCTAACGGTCATCATTCTGTCTCACTTGTCGATATGGTTTTCTCAATGGGTACCTTACTGTGCTGGCTTTCTTAGGTGTCGGTACTTCAATAGGTGATGTTATTCTGATAGGTACTGGACAGAGCACCACTGCAGCTCTCTGCTGGTTTATTTGTTCATCATACGTGACATATTTCGTCGTGAATGTTCCTGGTACTTCAAAATGGGCGTTAGGAGTGTGAATTGTGCGTGGCACTTCCTCTTCACTCCCTATACTGTTCCCAGGCTCATTGTCCACTGGCTATGGGGGTTAGCTGGTCTCCTGAGGCACCACATTGGTGGTACATAAAACTGTACTTTATTATATAAATCTACATTTGTGATTAATTTTTTATTTAATTTTCTTTATACCTTCATGCCTAAACTAATATAAACTATGTATCTGTCACAACTACTGAATCTTGTTCGCAAATGTGCATTAAATGTCTAAATTGTCATTATTTATTCTAATAGAAACCTTTGTAACCATATTCCCCACGTTATCATACCCCGACTAGAGGGCATTAGCCTATGTCCAACATTTACAATTCAGTATGATTTGTCTTTGACTGTTGTTATGGTAGTTTCTGGTACTACGAGGAATATATACAACACACCAAATAGTATTCTGTAATAGGACAACATTTGCTGATATAGCAAGTACCACTACCAAAAAGGCACCTTTCTAAAAGTGTAGGTGTGTTTTGTAACACAGTTAATGTGTCTGAAACAGGAATAATAAGATAATACCTAGACGATAGATAAGGAGACAAAGCCACAAACAAACTGCATGCGGTAGAATTAGCAGAATATTACAACGTTCTGCAGATATCTCGAGGGATAAGAATTTGTATGCAACCTATGCTATATCGAGGCAGAAAATAATTTCTAAAATACTGGCATTTGGTACTGAACAAAAGTTAATGTTAAGGTGTGTGTCCCTGGGTCGGCGGGACTCTTGGATGATGTCTGTACTGTAGAGGCCAGGCTGAAGGACTGATCACTGGCTATAGGTACCAGGTAAGTGCACCGATTCTTCTGGGAGCGGTGACAACCAATAGGTTGGATAACATGAAGGGGCAAGGTACCACAGAGAGCAAAAGGAAACCCAGTAGGCAGGAGATCTGGGTATAGGGATGGCTTGCCGATGGTAGCAGGAAAGTCTTAGAAACCAAGGGGTGAGCGAATGCAGGGTGAGTCCAAAAGGCAAGAGAGACTGATTCCTGGTAGGCAGCAAGGAAAGGCTCCCAAATAACCCAAAGAGGGCTGGAATCCGGGTGAGCCAACATGGACCGGACCCAGGAAGGCAAGCAGGCAAAAGGACCAAGAACAGGAACCCAGGCTGGAGGCAAAACTGTAGCAAAACAGAAGGTAGGCGCTGCTACGGCTGGTCAGGAACGAACCGCGTTAAGACGCGATTCGTTTCCCGACACAGCCGCTATTTACATCCCTCGGCATGAAGCCGAGGCGTGGAACACAGGCCGCCTTGCGCAATGCGCAGCCCGTAACCCCGGAGCGACAACGAGGCTTGAAGCGCAAGCCGTTGGACTCCGCGGGCTGTGGCGCATGCGCGCAGCGGATACTATCCGAGGATTCGGGCGCCGGGAGACTCCTCTCCCTGCTAACCGAAACCTCGGATAGATCCGCCAGGACCGGGAGCGTCTCGTCTCCCCCCAGGTAAGTGGCCTAACAGTTAATTTGATTGGACTATCTTGACCGAGGTCATCCCGGATATGAAAGCAGCATTAGAATCACAACAGTCCACATCAGACTGGTTGTAATTATCGTAAAAAATACATTCAGCCATTGAACAACTTAAAATGGCATTACTACAAATGAAATTAAGGACATTTAGAAGATACACCTCATAAATGTGAGCATATGTTTACCGGGTTAGAACAAGGTTCTCCTTTCAAACAAAACAAGTTTGTCTACAAACACTTTTCAGGACCCAAGACATACACTGATAATAATTCACCCAAGCCAGGAGTATCCACCTGAGGACATTCCATTTCTAGCGGTGAGGCTACAACCTCCACTAGAGACACATTATGCATGGTAGCTTTTTCAAGAAACAAAGTCCTCCACAAACAGAAAAAGATCTCGGGGATAAAAGCAAAATGTTGCTGATTATGGAGCTTTTGAAAGCGACATTTTCTAAATGTGGAACATCACTTCCAGAGAAGGGCATTTCCTTTGCTCCCAGAGTTAATAATAATAATCAGTTTGCAAGAGAGGTGCAACTGCCCAACATTTTTAGAACGTGGATATTGAAAATTCATCGTTCTCAGACATAATTGAATCTTAACTAAGTGCATTCACACATTCTGTCAAGGATACTAGATTAGCAGCCATCATGAGCATGGTCATGTGTGAGATGTATGATCTTAACTTCATAAAGAAATAGAGGCATTATCATCTCACTGTGACAGAGAGATCGTCTCTGAAAACCTTACAAATACACCATCATTAAAAGGGCTAATAAGAGTGGAGCCCTGTGTATAATAAACCCGGATAATTATGATAATGAAGAATTAGTGCAACTGAAACATGTCAATTATCATAAATTCGGTAAGCAGTCTATTGACTCTGCAATGTATTTACTTCAAGCAATGGTTGACACAGGATTACATGATGGTCCCGTCGGACACAACCACACAGAATTGTAATCAATAAAAGAGAACCCTCGAACACTAATGCTGTATATTCTACCAAATATACATACAACATATTCTAACCAACATGGCAGAGCAATAGATTTTCAATGTGATTTCATCTTTGAAATCGCAGCTGTTTGCATACACTTCTTTTTATCTCAGTCAGTGACAAAAGATCCACATCATATAATTGACCGTATATTTGTCATTAAAATAGTATCAACGGCAGAACGATGAAAACAGAGAAAAAATAGCGACGATTGATGTAATTAGTTTATGCATAAACATCCCAAAACTTGACTGGATAACAGCAGTCAGAGAAGGTTTAAAATGTATATCATTAGCAGTTGATCACCACAAATTATTGATCACCAAACCTTTGACCTTTGTCTGATGGCATTTGCCCGGACCCCACATTGCCATAGCCCATGCCTCCATTTGCCTGCTCCTGATTCTTAGGCCTGCGGCCAGTACCTTTCCCCTCCAGCCCTCGCCTATCCACTCCTCCTCCTTCCCATCAATGCAATGGCTGCTCCATGAACCAGGTGACTGGAATAAAGTCAAGACCTGGTGGAGCCCTTATCTCGTTGGAGGCCCACGATGCTCATTCTACAGCCTCTGTTTGCATCTGTAAGTTCTTTCTTTGTGTGGTGGCACTTGCCTGGGCCTGGCTTGCACATTGCCATAGCCCATGCCTCCATTTGCCCACTCCTTACCTTAGGTCTGCCACCAGCCTCTTTCCCTTACAGACCTCCCCATCTAATCCCTCTCCCTCCCTAACCACAGATTGACTGATCTGTCAACCAGGTGACTGGAACACTTTTGAGACCTGGTGGAGCCATTATCTCGTCAGAGCCCCACAAGGTTCATTCTACGGCTCTGCTTGCAGCTGTAAGTTCTTCCTTTGTGTGGTGGCACTTGTCTGGGCCTGGCTTGCACATTGAAGTAGCCCATGCCTCCATTTGACTGATCCTGATCCTCGGGCCTGCAGCCAGCTCCTTTCCCCTCCAGTCATGTCAATCCACTCTCCCTCACTCCCCGTCCACGGATTGGCTACTCTGTGATGCAGATGACCGGAAACACTGTTAAAACCTTGTGGATCCCTTGTATCATCAGAGCACAATGACACTCATTCTACAGCCCCTGTTTGCAGCAATAAGTTCTTCCTTTGTGTGGTAGCACTTGCCTGAGCCTGGCTTCCACATTGCTGTAGCCCGTGCCTCCATTTGCCTGCTCTTGTTCCACGGGTCTGCAGCCAGCCTCTTTCCCTCTAGACCTCCCACCGATTTACTCCCCTCCCTCCCCATCCACAGATTAGCTGATCCTTGAGCCAGGTGGCTGGAACACCATTACGACCTGGTGGAGCCCTTCTCTTGTCTGAGCCCGACGAGGCTCATTCTACCTCTCCTGCTTGCAGCAGTAAATTCTTCCTTTGTGTGGTGGCACTTGCCTGGGCATGGCTTCCACATTGCCATAGCCCATGCCTCCATTTGCCCCTTCCTGCTCCTCGGGCCAGCGGTCAACCCCTT
Source organism: Ambystoma mexicanum (assembly GCF_040938575.1). Classification (NCBI taxonomy): domain Eukaryota; kingdom Metazoa; phylum Chordata; class Amphibia; order Caudata; family Ambystomatidae; genus Ambystoma; species Ambystoma mexicanum. The sequence continues at coordinate 151,951,277 of NC_090922.1, read as the reverse complement.
TCCCCTCTAGTCTTCCCCCATCCACTCACCCTCCTTCCCCCATCCACGGATTGGCTGCTCCATGAACCAGGCGACCAGAACACTGTCATCTTCAGGAGTCCTTTAAAGTCAGCCTTGCTTGGGCAGCTGACTAAGGGCCACAGCAAAGAGCCCCTCCCCAGCACTTCCAATTCCCTGTTTGCACATGCATATGGGACAAGCACATATAAAGTATTGGACAGAGAGTTCATGAGCACACTGATTTTTGAGAAAACCTTCAGATTGCTTTCAAGGACAGAAACCTTGCTGATCCTCTTCCTCGAATACATTAGAAATAGTAATGGGCAAGCCAATGAGAGCTAGGGCCTGGCTCAAGCCAAACACATGGCTCAGGTTCAGCTATAGGCCCTCTGAAAACCAAGAACCAAACAAGAGACAAGCCAGACATTAAGTTTACTTACTTGGAAAAAAACTGGGAGCTGTCAAAAGGGAAAAAAGAGACAGAAGGGGAGACGATTAAGAAAGGAAGAGATGGTTGGAAGGGTGAGGGTGGGCCGAGGAAGGCAGGGAAAGAGAGAGAGGGAGAGCTGATAAAGTTGAGACTAGTGAGGCAAGAGAGAAAGAGAGCAGAGCCTGAGATAAAAATGAGGACACTGAGACGGACATATGCATTTGTTGAAAAATAATATATATTTTTTTTTTTATTCAGTGAAAAAAACATTATTAAAGGGACGTTATGGTTAAGTTGACCTACTAAAAACCTATGAAATTCATTGAAAAGACTTTGTTAAAGGGATGGTTAAGGTGCCCTACTAAAAACCTATGAAATTCAGTGAAAAAACTTTGCGCAAGGGACATTATGGTTTTTAGTAGGATTCCTGTGCGCATGTCTGCGGACGGACTCGGTCAACATCAACACTATCCAAAAACTCAGGGGGTATCTTACATTGTTGTATCATGCAATAAACACACTAAACGTGGTCAAAGAGCAGCATATAAATAAATTACATAAAAAAACAAATAAAAAGTGCAAACTGCATATATGCAACACACCAACAGTCCAATTACAAAAAATTCATATGCCTTCAACTGAATGACCTCACTGATGCCTTATTCAGAAACTACACAACAAATATCAACAGCAAACCGACATAGCAGTAAGAGGAAAACTAAAAACAAACTGGTAAGTACACTACATTAATTCCTATATTTATAAACTTTATATATTTCAATACTAAATTATGTATCTGTTTTTTACACAGAAATGTCTAGTACTTTGGAATGGCTGGAAGAACATTTTCCTTAGGACGAAATGAGTGAAAACAGTGATACTAATGGTAGACACTGCTCGTTTCTAAGTAAGCCAATTAAGGAACATTATTTTTTGTGTACCCAACACATTTATTTTTCTTTAACAGAACATACCGAAAATAATAATAATACTCCAACAGATACACTGGAAAATCATATACAGTGTTTCGAGCAAAAAAAGGATCAATTAATGACCAATTTCATTATTTTGAAGAACTTTGTAGGAAACCATATCATGGAAAAAATTCAGTATCACTGTCCAACATGCACCTGTACCCCTTTTCCATGTCCCAGTCAACCATCCCCAAAAAATCCCCATCACCAAAAACATTATGATGAGACTTCAATCCCTTCCTCCCCTACCATCCAACATGTAGAAAACCCTAATTCCCCTGTATTTGTTGCAATTTCTGCTTCCCCCTCTCTTTCATAATTTCTATATTTTTGTACAATAATAAAATATTATGTATTCCTCTGTGTTTTGTTTTTTTTAAAAAGCCTATTAGGGTGTCCGCGGACAGCACGGGTGTCCGGGATGTCTGCAATTAACCATAATGGGGGTGTGCTAAGGACACTATTCCTGTCCGCACTGTTCGCAATCAAAATGGAGGTGTCCGCAGGACGCCAAAATCTGTCTGCATGTCCGTCATTATTCAAAACAAGGTTTCCTAAGAACATCTCCCCTCTTCGCATTGTCCGCAATCAGAGTGAATATGTCCGTAGAACACATAGCCCGTCCGCATGTCCGCAAAGGTGTGACGCACATTTAATTAGTTCGGGGACCTGAACACTGTCCGTAGAACACAACTGCACACATGCGAATCCCACCCTCGGGTCCTATGAACATCGTGCCTGTTCATAACTGTCCACCGTACGTATGTTGCATTTTTAATTAGTTTGGGACCTGAATACTGTCCATAGAGCACATGTACGCATGCGTACAACTGACCTTCCACATTTGGTGTCCTATGGATACCCGTCCCATTCGCAAACGTGTCCGCAACTTCATCATGTGACCGCACCTATACTAAGTGTGGGTCCTTGTTCGTGAACACACTCTGGGCCCCCGGATACAGAAAAGTGCTTTCTGAGCAATCCAAGGTATTTTCTTGTGAAACTTCACCCTTGCACAAGTCCCAGAACAAGTCCCGAGCGATCTAGATACTTTCTGGAACCTTTTGAACACTTTTTCATGTTTGAAGTGTTCGCAGACAGCGCGGCTGTCCCCAAAGTGTGCACCAGCACTACTATAAAAGGCCACACCCCAGAGGTCCTCCTTATTCTGCTTTTGGATTTACAAGACAGAGCGCTGCTCTTTGGCTTATACTGATATTGTCTGTCATTCCTGTCAATTGGTGCAGGTTCCTGCTGTTCCTGACTCCTGGTTGCTGATTTCCATAACCTTCCTGATGGCATCCCAAGCTGCTCCTGCTATTACTGCGTCAGCTTCAGCACCACTCCCAGCCCCTCCACCACCAACACCACCTTCCCAAGACAGTGGGCACAATGCATTTTGTATATTTTGCAGAAAAATCTGATTCCCAACAAAATTAAGATGTACTCCATCTCTGCGAAAAATGTGAGTACTACGAAACATAATATTTTCATTGAGAAAAGAGGATAGGCCAACATCCCTCAAAAAAGGCACAAACAGCCTTGTTGACATTGTGCCTCGCTTTCTCCATTTGTGGACCAAATGAAGAAGAACGCAGCCACATTTGTTTCTGCGCAATACGAGAAAAAATTACTCGGGAGTGTGGAAACATGTCCATGACTTTCCCAAGTCCTTCTTTCATTGCAAATTGCAAAGAGATTTCAGAGACATGTCCTAAACTGTTCCCTCCACAATGAATAATAATAATGTCTGGATGACACTGTGTCACCAAAGTAGCACAAAGAGGTACCAAATCCAGCCACTTCCTTCCACGCACTCCATGCCAGTGCACATCCACATGAGGGAATCCAAGATATACAGCCACTCCACAGCGATCTGCATGCACCTCCAACCAATTTATCCATGAGTCACCCAAAATCCAGACAATCTGCCTTCTGAAAGACACAGCTATTGCTATCGGCTCTTCTCTCAGAAACAGACTTTCTGCCAAAGTCTCTCTTTACGCATCACACCCAGTAAACCTTATTGACCAATCCCTTGCCCTGCACAGTCTCATTTTCATGCCTCTCGCCTCAAATTCCCTGTATGTAATACGCACTGTCCGCATACAACCGCGATGTGTGTAGACAAATGGAAAAATCTGAGAGTGAGGAATGAAAATTTAAATAGTGTGCCCCTCTTCCCCCTAGAGGGTGGCTCTGAAAAGAACCTTTTTTTTGTTGAAGATGCTTCAGAAACACCTTTTATTTTATACTTTTTTTTTTATTTCCCTCCAAATATCTTCACATTAGCTTCTCCAAAGCAATCCTTATATTCCAAAACAGCATGGAATTTCCCATGAAAGATAAAAACATGCCATCTGCTTTAAAGTAAACAACATTGCCATATTCAATGTTGTCATTATTGCAAAAGAACATCCCAGCTCTAATCATGAAAGCAAACATGCCTTGGTTAACTAAACACTTAGCACCATTTTGCTGAGGACAAAAAACATAACCTTGGCATTTGGAAGGACTTTCATGACTGTCTGAACCAAGTTCTGCAGATCTTTCAAGTAGGGGCACTGATATAGCCCAAATGCACAGCACCACAGTGCAGGACAACTACATCTGGACAATTGAACCTAGCCATATCCTCACAAACCTCCAGCACTCCCTGTAAATTAAAACCAGGCACAGTGCACCCTACCACTTCCACTGCTTTTATATCAAAATTGGTAGCCACATTCCTAGATTTAGCATACATTTCCAACCATTTACAAATATATCTCCAACCACCAACACTCTGACTTTCTCCACCTCTACCATCTTCACCACACAGAGCCTCTCTCAATACAAAGCAGAACCTCAACACCTGATGGGCTAATCCCCAAAATACACTCCCATTTCATGCTCAGAAGCCCCAGATGGGGCACCCCCTGTCCGCGAACAGCCACAGTACCCGCAGAGCGCGTAACACTGGGGCAGCCTTTCTTCCCTTTCCACTTCACTCACTGCACCATTCCCTCATTGGCTACTGTTAAGCAGTCACACAACCATCCACCAATCACATCCAATAACTCTACCTCTAACTCTATCATCACAGTTCAGCACTTTAGATGTACTGTTGATCAATCTGAGTACAAGTCTCCTGTCCTTGGAAAGCACCTACTGCAAAAACTACTATAAACCTCTCCAAGACTTCTGCTTGCAGATTCATATACATCCACATGCATGAACACAAACTAGAGGTATGAATATTGTGTGCACACTACATGTACAACTCTTTTATAAATGCATTTAAACAGGGTAACTGCTACTTACCCTGTATAACATGCAAAAAAGCCTTACTGTCATTTTTCCCATCTGTTATGATCAAGTATCACTTGAAAAGCTGTGTGCTTTCCAAATTTTTATTTACCCATATTACTAATTAAAATGTGCAAATTGCTATTCTATTCATTCATTCTTTCACTTTGTCATTTGTGTAACCACTACCACCTATGTATCCACATTTCAAGCATAATAGCATTTCATACATTATAGTGCATAGGATGTAAATACAGTTTTCTTTATGTACATTCTGGCTATTTTACATAGAATCTATCAATTGTACTTGCTTTAGAAATGATTACAATAGTAATCAGACTCAGCACATACATTGTTCTAACAAAGTATAATTTCATATTAAAAAATGGGAGAAATAACAGTATGATTGTAAATGGCAAGAACCATATTCAAACGTTTGCAATATATGTTTTCCTGTTCTATGTTGTGATATGGGTGAATGAAAACTTGGAAAACACACACCATTGAAAGTGACACTTGATCTTAGCAGATGAGAGAAATGACAGTATGCTATTTTTACTAGTTATACCTGGTAAGTAACATATACCCTGCATTATAAATACATACATTAAATGCTTTGAGCAGAGTTCCTGCCATTTACCCTGTATAACCAGCAAAAAAGCATACTGTCATTTCTCCAATCTCCTAACATGAAATAACACTGTTGTAGAACGCTACGTGTGCTCTGTGTGCTTACTGTCGCAATCATTTCTTTTTTTTACATTTTTATTTTTATTTTTGTTCAGTGAAAGGTACAACAAGACCAAACTGGCCAGCGGCTAGCGAATCGCAACATGACATAACAACATAGATGAACATTTACAGTATATACTACACATTTGCACTTTGTTTGAAAGTACTAGAGCGGTGTCGATGGATTGTCCTCTTCATCAGATAGCATATTACATAGATAGAGCCTGAACAGTGTCCATATGTCTTTGGGGCGGCATCTCAATGGCAATGTAATAATAAATTGTTCTTCAAGTTCATTAACCATGGACAGGTCTTTCAAGAAGTCCTGTCACCTGGGAGGATCAATGGACTTCCAACATTTCAATATATTTTGCTTTGCAACCACACACTCTAAATTGAACAATCGTCTGGTGGTAGTTGCAGCTTTACCAATATCCCCAAAAAGGTATTTCCGCGGGAACAGTGTAGCAGGTATTGCCGTAATGTCTTCCAGAATCCCCGCCACCTCCCCCCAGAATTTAGTTATCGGTGGGCAGGCCCAATACATATGATAGGAGTCTGCGTCAGGGGCGTCACATTTAGGGCATTTCCCCGTGTGGCCCTGCACAAATTTAGCTAACTTGGCTGGGGTATAGTGCAACTGGTTCAGAACTTTAAACTGAATAAGACGTAGTCCTGAGTTCATGGATACACATTTAGTCAACTGGCAGTATCTCGACCATGTGGCTTTACACAGCTCCACACCCAGGTCTCGTTGCCAGGTCTCTTTAATGTTATTGCATGGCTTGGAGTGGATCTGAACAAGGCTGTATAGTGCCGACAGACTTTTCCTGTGTCCCCCTGGTTCCGTCATGGCTGCAATACATTTGTGTGTGAGTGGCTCTTCTGGGAAGGAGGGCCATTTGGCGGCGAAGGCAGATTTCATCCTGTGAAATTGAAATAGATTAAGGTGATCTCCACCCACTACCCTGACAAAGTCGTCTAGTGCACAATATCTCCCTTCCGGGAACATGTCCCGCATTCTAAATTGCTTCTGTGGGTCCCAGGTACCCTGGACTGCCTTATCAAATGTGGGGCTTATGCCCGGGAAGTTCCACAATGGTACTTCCGGATCATACGGGGTTGTAATGGCCAGTCTCTTATATATCCTGGCCCATGCACGTGCAGTGGCGCTTGCAGGATCATATCTGCACGTGTCCTTCCGATTAAGGTCAAACATAACAGCCTGCAGGTCTGAGGAGGATGCCGCAAATATTTCCAGGGTAATGTGTGGTGCCGTGTCCTCTGGATCAAACCAGTGTCTCGCGAAGTGTGCCTGTGATGTTAGATAATAAAGTTCAAAGTCTGGTGCAGCAATCTCACCTTTTGCAAAGGGTTCTGTCATTTTTGACCACTTCAACCTGGGCGTTTTCCCTCCCCATACAAATGTAGTGGTGAGCATATTGAGTTTCGTGAAGAATGTTCTGCCCGGCCAAATCGGTATGTTGCAAAAAAGGTATAGGAGTTTGGGTAGCACTACCATCTTAAGTAACGCTATTCCCCCACATAGGGATAGAGGGAGCTTGTTCCAGACTTGTAGTTTACAGTCCGGGATTGTAGGAGTTTGCCATGATTTTCTGCGAGCAATGTACTCCCGTCTCTGGATACCATGATCCTCAAGTAGCGGATGTGTGTTGGTGACCATTTGAATCCCTGTGTGTCTGACATGGTGGTCAGTCAAAATATCAAAAAAAAAATCTCGACTAACAATAATCTAAAAAAAAAAAGACTGAAAAAAAAGTCAAATTTCTCTTTTTTTAATTATATATTTATTTTGGGGTCCGGGATTAAAAAAAAATGGTTAAAAAAAAAAAATGTAAAAAAGGGAACCCCCCCATTTCGAATAAAAAACGTCATTAAAAAAAATGCGACTTTTTTTTTCTGACTTTTTTTTCAACATTTTTTTTTTCGAGAGTTCTTTTTTCGAGATTATGACCATAAACTGTCTGACATATCTCTAGTTTTAGGTGTAAGCGGAAACATTAACCCTGTACCCCGAGTATTCAGAGGACCTCTTAACCTCAGCCATAATTGGCGCTAGATTTACCTCCGAGTTCCTAATATATAGGAGGGTGTCATCCGCATATAAGGAAATGATTTGTGGTCTCCCTGTCATACGACGACCTCTACATGCACGTATTCAGTCATGGGTTCTATTGTAAGTGCGAAAAGTATTGGGGAGAAGGGGCAGCCCTGTCTGGTGCCTCTACCCAGGCTAAACAGGGATGACATGGTTTGATTTGTTAGTATCCTCCCAACCCAAATCTCTCCAGGACCTGAAACAGATAGACCCAGGAGACAGAGTCAAAACCTTTCTCGGCATCAAGGGACGCCGCCACCGCATCCGCTGCTGGGTCTATCTGTGTCATCACTCCAAAGAGTCTGCGCAGATTAAGAGCAGTGGACTTTGTTGGTATAAAGTCAGCCTGGTCAGGATGCACCAATATAGGCATATAGGGCAGGAGCCTGGTAGCTAGAACCTTAGCGAAAATCTTTGCATCGGTATTAATGAGTGAGCGGGGTCTATATGACCCCATGACCTGAGGGGGTCTACGGGGCTTAAGAAGGACCGTTATCACTGCCTCTCGCATAGTGTCTGGCAGTATGCCGCACTCCATCGCCTCTTCCCATACTTTCAGTAAGACAGGGGCTAGGATAGCATCAAATTCTTTATATAATTCGGCATCTATGCCGTCAGAGCCCGGGGCTTTACCTGATGTTAATGCTTTCATTGCCTCTGTAATTTCCTCAAGTGACATGGGGGTGTCTAGTATCATGCGTGTCTCCGGGGTCAGGGTTGGGAGATCAATCACGTCTAGATATTCCACTATTTCTTCTTTAGTTTTGTTGTCCCTATTGGAATATAGTGTTTTATAGAATGTGGCAAACATATCATTAATTTCTTGGTCCCCATTGACTATGTCACCACTAGGTGTCTGGATTGTCGCTATAGGGGGATGGCCGTGTTGGGCCTTAAGCATCCGGGCTAGGAATCTCCCTGCTTTGTTACTTTCCCCATATCTACAAGCTCGGACTGGGCGGCCATGTATTGTACCTCCCTCGCAGCAAGTTTATTAAATTCTGCCAGTGTAGTGTGAATATCCAGTAGGGCCTCTTTACTATGTGTACAGGTGTATTCGAACTCCAGGAGCTCAAGTTTGGCCTCCATTGTGTCCAACTCCTGCCTAACTGCCTTCAATAGACCCGTAGTTTTGGCCATAATTGCGCCACGTACCCATACTTTAAATGTTTCCCACAGTGTAGCGCACTGGTCGACCAACCCTTCGTTTAGTTGGAAAAATTCCTCCATTTCAGTGCGCAGTGCTTCACAAACTTTAGGGTCTCTTAGTAGAACAGGGGGCATTTTCCAGCGTCTGGCCCTCGGGGCAGCCTCGCCGACACACAAAGTAATTGACACAGGGGAGTGATCTGAGAGGGTACGGGGGTACATATCACAGTGCTGGACCATATTCGTGAGCGTGGAGCTGATAAGCCAGTAATCAATTCGAGATTCAGAATCATGCATTGATGAATAAAAAGTGAAGCGCTGTTCTTGGGGATGTAGTTCTCACCAGATGTTTACCATTGCCATCTGTTGTATTATTTGTCGTGTAGCTAATGTGGTTTTGGTCAAGGTTCTATGGGAAGTTGTGGACCTGTCGAGGGTCGTGTTGAGTATCGTATTAAAATCACCTCCCCAGATCACTGCCGCATCATCAGCTTCAACCAACAAATTATATATAGCATTGTAGAATTCAGGGTTGTCTATGTTGGGGCCATACGTATTAACTATAACCATCTTCCATCCCGCCAACTCGCCCCAGACTACAACATATCTCCCTTGAGTGTCAGTTTTTGCATGCTGTACACGGAAGCCCAGATTCGGATGTATCAGGGTCATAACCCCTCTGGATTGGGAGGAATATTCAGTATAATATCGCAATGCACCCCATCTAGGGAGAAAATTGGAACAGACCTGCCCCAGTGCGTGAGTTTTTTGCAGTAACACGACCTGGGGCTTATGTCTAGTTATGTATGCAGTTATGAATGCTGCGATTTCCCTGGCCTTAATCGGGTTGTTTAGTCCCCGGATATTCCATGAAAGAAGTTTAACAGTGACCCCCCTGTCACCCAGTACCATGGTATTTCTATTACTATCAATGTGTGAAGTGAATCGCTTACGCCACCAGCCTTAACAGTTGAACCCGATGCAACCAGTCTCTGCGTTTTGAAACTCCTGCCAACCGTGGCAAAACTTTGTACCCTACCCCCACCCCCGCCCGCACTATCAACCCCAACCCGATGATGAAACCAATTCGCCATAACCTGTGGAACTTTCCTGAGGGTCATTAGTTGCATTTGCAGGGCCTCCATTAGCAGAGGCTCACGATCCCACCCTCTCCAAACAATATCAATTGGAGCCGTTGCTCTCGGGAGAGACGTCTTCACAGCTTAAGTAAGTATGTTTCCGTAACTCCATGTCAGTCGGCTGAATCTGGGACTTCGTCTCCCGGTCGTGGTAGTCTGTCCCGATCTCGTGGATGTTCTTTGGGAGGGATGGGGATGGACGCCTCAATGTACATTATGGCTTCCGCAGGGGTCTCAAAGAAATGCGACCTGCCTCCATGTTGAATCCGTAGTTTGGCCGGGAAGATGAGGGCGTAAGGGACATGACGCAATCTCAGGAGCTTTTTGGCCTGTTCATGGAATCTGCGTTGCATTTGGACGCTGGTCGAAAAATCCAGATAAATGTGGACTCTGTTGCCTTCATATTGCAGGGAGCCTTTTTCCCTTGAAAGTTTTAGGATCGCGTCCCTGTCCCTATAGTTCAGGAGGCGCACAATAATCGTGCACGGTGGCGCCCCAGGTTTGGTTGTCGGCGCTAGGGTGCGATGAGCCCTCTCAATGAGAAAGTGGCTAGAAAAGGATTCCGTGCCCAGAAGAGTTTTCAAAAGGGCCTCAACTTGTCGCTCCATCGGACACTCACATAAGGATTCTGGAATGCCGACAATACGCATATTATTTCTTCTATATCGAGATTCCAGGTCATCGCATTTTGCTTGAGTCTTACGCAGTTCCCCTTTCAGCTGTGCTATGTCTCGACCATGTTGTGTCAGGTTATCTTCATTCGTGCTGATTCTGTTCTCAGCTTCTGTAACGCGAGTGCTCTCCTTGTCCACTCTAGCCTTAAGGGAGCTGATAGTTGAAACACTATCGTCCAGCTTGACGTTCACTGCAAGGAAGCCATTCTGCACCATGGTCATTAGGCAGTCTTCTCTGTCGCCATGTTCAATCGCAGCAGGATTGTCATCCCCCATGTTTATGGCGGCCGGCGTCCCCTGGGGTTGGGAGCTGGCATAGGAGTCCATTGGGCCCGTCTTTTTCATGCCTGTGCCTTTTTTCTCGTTGCGGCCCATGGGTCACCCGTGCAGAGCAAGGGTCAATGACGCAGGTCAGGCCAGCCATCTGCACAGGATTAGCACTGTCTCTGGGTGGCAGCCAGTGTAGAAAGGATTTTATAAAACTTTACTTCGTGACACAGCCGTTGTCTCTGGGTCTGCACGGCTCTACATCTCTCATCTGCACTCGCAATGTCCGACGAGGGCTCGCTCGGCGGGAGGCCTGATGCATGAGTCGGCTAGGGCCCTGTGTGAAAGATGGCGTGCCGACCCAGTCGTTATCCGGGAGGTGGGCCGGAGCCACAGACCACTTTGTGTCCACACTGGGTCCTGATGTCTGCCCACATGGTCTGATCCCAGGCCCGTGTCGTGGGGCTGCACCGCAGTACTCAGGGCTCCTCCCCCTCGTGGCCTTGTGTTGATGACGGCACCTCGGTTTGGCGTAGGATTCTTCCGGAGCCCTGGGGTGGGTCGCAGTCCACTCTAGAAGCCATTAGTCCGAAGCGGGCTGCGAACTCCCCCGCGCCTCCGCGGTTCGGAGCAGGATTTGCACACAATGTGCAGCAGGAGTACGGGAAACGGACAGTGTAGTAGTTTCTTCTCTCGCGGCTCCCAAAAGGATTTGTTTATATATAGGATGTTCGTGGGATCGGAGCGCTCTGATCAGGCGGTCATCTTAGTTGCGCGCAACAGCGCCCCCCCTCACAATCATTTCTAAGGCAAATTCAACTGACAGATTCTAAGTAAAATATCCAGAATGCACATAAACAAAGGAAACTGCATATAAATGCTATGTACAATTAACAGAAAGCACTATAACTGCAAAAACAAACAAATACATGTCTACATTAACAACACTGCTATTAACACACATATGTACTAACTTCTTTTTTTCACAATTTCAGTAAAGACCACTCTCCTGAAAACCAGCAGTGTCTGAAGTACAAAAGAGAACTCAGAAGAAACCTACTCTTTGCATCCAAAAAAGTAAGTGCAATGCTGCCATAATATACTAACTGTTACTGAAAAACAATAGAATTCCAGTATTGTAGAACAAATAATTGTATTAACCCTGAAGCATTACATTCAATATTATTGATTGCACCTCAGGAGGTGCACACTTTGAATTGTCATCTGAACAGCAGGATAGTAGCACACAAATACGAGAATAGCCTTCCAAACCTGAAGTAACAGCCCATTCCACAATCACATACCACTACATACATGCCTACCGTCATACTCAGACACTCATGCACAATGCACACATACATTGCAAAATGTCCTAACCCACACTTTCTTTTTTTCTCCAATAGACCCCAAAGATCCCTACCAAAAAGCAACTCTGTAGAAAGCAACGCAGAAGTAGAGCAAATCAAAATAAAAGTGTACAAATTAAGCAACAACCTCTAGCAGAATGTATACACAAAGTTCAAACAAAATAGCTAATACAGTCACTAAGCAAAGCAAAAGCAGCTTCTATTAAAGAAACTTCGACTCCTCATTTAAAATGTAAAACTAAACAGAAAGTTATTAAAAACACTGCAGCTACCACTAGTGCTAACACTGCACCTATAAATCTCAATGTAGCAACAAGTAAGCATACCAAAAAAAATATTTTACAAAAAATGTTCTGCCACAGAGTCCTTCAGAACTTTATAAAAACAGGAGATAAATCAAGTACAACCCTTAAAACCTACTGTAGAAAATTAATCCTGGAAGCTCCCATAGACAGTGCAATCCTTCTGAAAAGGAAATTATTTTTTTAAAGTTTTAAACAGAATGAAACCACTAACAAAACAAACTAGTAAACTACAAAAACGACTTCTCAATAAACGGATTATCAACAAAGATAACTTCACAAACGTCTGTGCAGGTGAGTGGAGTCACACCACCAGCACAGAACCGTATTTCAATGAAGAAGCATACAAACAAAATCAAAGAAACCGAATTGCCATACATAGCAGTGGATGAAGGTATGAAAAACTTAATAACACCATTATGGATCAAAATACGCAGCTCACAAAAATATCCCCAGAAAACTTAGTATCAACTCTCCATTCCACTGAACCAATGCGTCCAGTGTACAAATGGCCATGCACATCAATGTGTAACAAAGGCAAACAATCTTTCACATCTTTACGCCAGTTCCTTAAGCAATATGTGAAAGGCAAAGACAAACTGAAAATAAAACTATTACAAACTATGGACTCATGTCCAGTTTGCAAATACACAGTACTACAAGGACATTCATTCGCCTGCATTCTGGCCTATTTACAAAAGCACCTCCCACCATATCAGAATGATAGCAACACACCATTCAACTGTAAGAAATCTGGTTCATAAACTGTACTATGCCAAAAGTCCTGTTTTAGCACTGGCCAATTTAATAACAATCTTATACATGATACAGCCAAAGAATTACTTGAAGAAATAGAGCATATCAGAAAAAATATTTTGAAAGTGAAATCCATTTACAAAATCCAATAGCTTTAGAACAGGCTAGCAGCACTTTTACAGATATCAACCTTCTACTAAACACATACAAAAAAGAAATACTAAAGTTTAAAAGCACATCTGCTGAAGTACCAAACCATGTGGGTGTGTGTTGCCGCAGGACTTTTTATAAGAATAGCACAAAAACCGTAGACATAGGCCCTCATTACGAGTTCAGAAGGATGCCATCGAAATCGTGTCGGGGTCCGGGTCCTCGGAATGAGGATTTACCAGGCCATTCCGAGTTCAGAAGGCCCGGTAATTCCTCCCTCCAAGGACCCGGACACAGACCTTCCCCATTCCCATTTCAGCCCCCATAGGGCTGTATGGGAATGGGAGAGGGAGCAAACAATGGGCCATTATGAGATGGCCCGTTGTTTGCTCCCTCTTCCCCTCGCGGGACCCGGTAAGCACGCCTGGTTTTCCCAGTCGTGCTTACCGTGTCCCGCGGGGGGAACTCGTAATTCGGCAGTACGGAGTGAACGGCGCTGGCACCTTTTACGGCGCCGTTCACTCCGTACCGCCAGGGTCGTAATGAGGCCCATAGTGTACAAAATAGAAGACAATGGGTCTCATTACGAGATTCGCGGAACGGGTTAACGGGCTCCGCTAATGGAGGCGGACCCGTGAAACCCGTCCCACGAAATTACGAGGTCACCTCGTGAGACCTGGTAAGGATGCCTGGTAAAACCAGGTGTTGTTACCGGGTCCTGCGAGGGGAAGAGGGAGCTAACAACGGGCCGGTCGTAATCGGCCCATTGTTAGCTCCCTCTCCCATTCCCATTGAGCCCTATGGGGGCTCAGATGGGAATGGGGAAGGTCCGGGCCCGGGTTCCCAGAGGGAGGAATTACCGGGCCCTCCGTACTTGGAATGGCCCGGTAATTCCCCATTCTGGGAACCCGGTAAAGGAGGCCGGTTTGGCGGCAGAAATGGAGCTAATAGCTCCATAGCTGCCGCCAAACCCATAATGAGGCCCAATGAGTATTCCAAGTGGTTCCAATTAGCTCTCTATCTTATAGCAGAAGACAAATACGAAATGACTACCCCATTAATACTTTGCAGTTACTGCACTGCAAAACTTGACAACAACCAAATAACTTTACGTGATCTTACTAATAACTAGGAATTATTCCCACTACCAAAACCACTGCAACAACTTAACTTGTATGAGAGCATCATACTTCAAACAGTGCACCCATTTCAAGCAGTAATACGCCTTCAAACAAAGACAGCAAAACTAACTCCCTCTGAATTACTGAAAGGCATTCGTGGCAAGGTCATTTATTTGCCATTAGATCTCATAGAAAATGTAGAGACTGTGAGAGTGCAACATCTAATAGATCAATCTTTGATTAGCCTAGTAAATGGCGTACCTACAAAAGACAAAGAAATTTGGCAGCAACTAGTGCACTTACATAAAGTTAGAGAAGCCCTGCAATATCTAAAAGACAACAATGAATACTACAAAGAAATAAACATTGAAGAAAACCTGAGGGAAACCACCAAAATAATTCAAGATTCGTCAGAAACTGGCCAATTTCAACTTCTAGATCCTATTACAGAATCCAATATTTTAGACCATTATACAATTCACCCATTGCACTCTAAAGACACCATAGATGATGCACTCGAAACTTACCAAATGTGACAAGCCAAAGGATCACCAATCAGCATATGGGGAAAAAAGTGTAGAAGCACAAGCCTTTCCTCTACTCTTTCCTACTGGAAAAGGAGGAAGGTACGATGAAGACCCACACAAATAACAGCATCAGAATACTGCTCTTTACGAATGTATTCTGAAAACCCCAGATTCAGACAAAATGTGGAATACATATTCCACCTTCTCTTTGAAAGTGAACAAGCATCTCTATGCTACGGAGTTGAATACACATTAAAATCAGGTACCAATTTTAAAAATATATCAGCTACGCAATTACTACAAAAAGTGCAAGAAAAGGATGAAGTTTTACAGCCAAGCATTACAAATCTTTTAGCAAACATGTGTGGTACGAAATAATACTGGTTCCGACGCCATGCAGATGTATGCTGTATGATAAGAAACCTAGGCCCACCCACTTGGTTTGTAACATTGAGTTGTGCAGAATATGCATGGGAAGATTTCACAATTTCACAATTTCCTACGCATAGCAAACAAAAACAAAACAAATATACATATACAAACACCACTGAGAACTCTGCTCTCTAGATCCTGTAAATGTATCAAGATATTTCGATCATCGATTCATTGCTATGCTACACTTCATTTGTAATAAAACTGTCTCCCCTCACAGAAGTTGGACACTTCTTTTGGATACAAGAATACCAAGCCAGAGGAACACCACACGTCCACATGCTTTTGTGGAGTAGAGATACTCCTAAATTTGGTCAGGGCAGTGATGCCACTGTTTTGTAGTTCATTCAAAAATATGTCACTTGTGAAATCCCTTCAGAAACTACACATAGTGGCCCTCATTACGACCCTGGCGGATTTTTTCCGCCATCGACGGACTTTTCGGCCATGGCGTAAAGTCCGTTTACGCCATGGCGGATGGCGGACTTACCGCCCCATTCCGAGGTTGGCGGGGCGGTAAGTCCCCATTGACCCATTTACCCTTCCCCATTCCCATTTCGGCCCAATAGGGCTCAATGGGAGTGGGGAAGGCGTTAATTACGCCACCGTACATTACGGTGGCGTAATTAACACCAAGGTCCCATAGCGCCATGGATTTTTACGCCCGCAAAAAGCGGGCGGAAAAGTGACCATGGCGCTTTGGGAACTCGTAGTTGGCGGTAAGGGGTCGGCGCAGCTAACGCTGGCGTAAACCCCTTACCGCCAGGATCGTAATGAGGGCCAGTGACCTTCATGCACAAATTTTACAATATCAAAGACACAAATGTGCAAAATATTGTCGTTGCCAATATAAAAACAAAGGGGAAATAATACACCTAGTGTCGCTTTGGTTTACCTAGACCAGTTTCAAAAACAGGTCAAGTGAACAACTCCATGTCTTCAGTTAGACATAGGGCCTCATTCCGACCCTGGCGTTAACCAAGGCGCTATTAGCGCCTTGGTTGACGCCGTTATCACTCCGACTCCGCCATGGTGAATGGCGGAATTACCGCCCCATTCCAAGGTTGGCGGGGGCGGTAATTCCCCATTCACCATGGGCCCTTCCCCATTCCCATTTTTGCCCCATAGGGCTCAATGGGAATGGGGAAGGTGCTAATTACGGCACCGTAAATTACGGTGCCGTAATTAGCTCCAAGGTCCCTTTGCGGGTTGGTTTTTTAACGCCTGCAAAAAGCAGGTGTTAAGTTCCAACCCGCAAAGGGAACTCGGAATAGGGCGGTAAGGGTTTAACGGCACCGGTCTCGTTACCGGTGACCGTTAACCCTTACCGCCCGACTCGGAATGAGGCCCATAGTGTCAAAAGGGGCGCTGTTGCGCACAAGCAAGATGGCTGCTTGATTTTGGTGCTTCCGCTCCACCTCAATATCCTGTATATATAAATCCGCATCAAGGCTGTCTGCGAGGCTGGGAGACACTGCTAACGAAGGCCTGAGTACCCGGGCACGGCGGGTGAAAATCCTGGCTAAAAACGGCTTATCCTCATCATTTTATGGCCGTGTGAAGATTGACCGCCGCCTGGCACAGTGACGATCCGAAGGTCGGAACCACGCACATTCACCCGAGTGCTGGGGACACAGACGTGCAGCAGGCCACTGAGGGGAGGAGCCTGCCGCGGCGGTTTCGCGCCTGGTATGTAATCGGGCTCAGCCGCTCTTCACTGCTGGACGGCCACGAAGTCACGGAGATTGTGAAAGGCGGACGACTACGACAGGAGGGCTCCTTCTTCCCCCCCACCGACTGGCCTCCCGGACCGGACCGCGGGCTGAACCTGATCGGCGGCATGTGCGGCCTGCTGAATCGCCTGAACCTACATCACAAGGTACCCGGGGGCAAGCGGGCGGAGACATCGGGGGTGCGCTCAGCTCCGGCGGCCCTTGCCCCTCACTCTCATTCTTGCCGTGGCTTGCCCGGCGACACAACTTGACAAATGCTGGGGACAGTTCCTGGGGCCCCCTCACTCCAGTTCCCCCCGGGGTACACACTTATGCGCCGCACGGGATCCGTGCATGGGGCTACGTGGAAGCTGGAAACAACACGCTGCAAGGTTGAATACGTGGGAGAGCACAGTCCATCCGTCTTAACACTCCCTAGTGCACTGCGACGAACAGCGAGACACAGCCATTTCTGGGTCTCATCTTCACGTGAATAGGCCACGCATTAGTGGACGTGGTGGTTCCGACTCAGCTAACACCCTAGCCAGAGGCGGTCAGATCTATTTCGGGCTCATATGGGGGAACCGCGCAGGTCAGGCTAATCATCCAAGACCCCAGGTGGGAAGAAGAAGGGCCCAATGGATACCTACACTAACACTCCAAGCCAAACTGCAGCTATGGACACGCACCCGGCACCTGCTGTGTCTGAGGAGGTGGGACTGGCTGAGTGCGAGGATAAGTTGGCAACGCTGGTACAGAATGGGTTCTTGGCGGTAAATGTAAAACTGGATGAAATAGTGGCAAAAAACAACAGGGTAAATTAAAGCTCGAAGAGCCAGAGTGGCAATTGCCTTCCCAAACCGTAGGGAAATACTGATACACAGGGAACGGTTTTCTGGGGAAAAAGATTCATCAACTTGCCGGTGAGGGCAAGACCAAACAACTAATGATATTTTTGTTAACCATGGTCCTGTTCACTTAGGCACAGGTGGAAAAGCTGGTCTGATGCAGGGAAGGAGGGAGGGGAGGGCAACCAGCACAATGATGTGGGGGAGTGCGAGAGGGGAATTAAATCTCGGATTCTTAAATCTAAGCAGCTAGCCGTCACAAGTGCAGAGATTGAGGCATCGGAATAGTCATGTAATTTTTATTTTAGCATTGATAACTGGAAAGTTCCTTGCAAAAGGGTGGTTGCCCAGAGGGTGGGTGAGGTGATATCAAAATATCACTAAAAAATGCACTGTCCCACTTGTTATGGGATGGGAAAACCCATGTTGTTGTGGGGTTTTCTCTCAATTACATGCAGTAACCCCTGTTGGTATTGGGGGTATCATAAAATGTTGTGGTGAGGCCACAACAGGTGAGGTCGACCGGTTTCGATGGTTCAAGGGTGATTAACGACCATCTTCTTCAGGACAAGATCGATTTTCATATGCTGCTGAGTAGCGACTGTCCTCTTAGTAGGGCAGCAATAACAGGCTGCAGAGGGATCCGCTGCTTCTCCATGCAGTAGGGACGTGCATGAAATAGTGGCAACCATAGGCTCCATGAGGGCCAGAATTGATAAAGAGAGCGCTTGAATCACAGAAACCGAGAATAGGATATCCGTTAATGAAGACACTATTGCTCTCCACAGCCAAGTAATATCCCAGATCAAAGAAATGGTCAGTAAATTGCAGAACAAATGTGAAGACCTCGAATCCCGCTCGAGAAGAAACAGTGTGCGAGTGGTTGGTGTGCCGGAATCCTTTGGGAAAAATCCGATCGAGAAGAAACTAGAAGGACTGTTCAGATCCCTATTTGACCCCACTGCCTTTTCAGAACATTTCCTAGTTGAAAGGGCGCATCGCACGCTGGCACCGGTCCCTAAACCAGGCGCACCCCCACGTACGATCATTGCTCGCCTCTTGAATTATAGGGATAGGGACATGATCCTTCGGCTGGCCAGGGAGGCTGGCACACTACACTTCAAGGAAAGTCGGATACACATCTACCCTGATTTCTCCTCGGCAGTTCAGGCGAGCAGGCGCTCGTACAAACCGGTAAAGAAACTTTTGAAGGCGCGCCAGATCACATACACCCTAATATTCCCGGCAAAAATGAGGATTTAGCATGCTGGGAGAGCACATTTTTTTGGAAACCCGACTGAAGCCATGGCATACATAGAATCCTCTATACCCCTTCCTCCCAGAGGGGACAGACCTGCTCAGAACAACAGACCCCGCCCAACTGACTGAGTTGTAAGGGTTGGTCTTAGACCCTGTCTCCTGGTGGTATTACAGATGGCCTCACAATTTAAGGAAGGAGGGGTCCTGGGGGGCCGGAATTGTCGGTCATGTGAGGCAACATGACCACCCCTGGAAGGCTCCACAAGTTACAACGGGGATGTCGTCAAGTTGGGGATGACGATGAGGGAGGGGGAGGGGTTGAAGAATGTTGGGCAAGTTGTTGTTGTTGCACACCCTTGCAATCTGAAGCGAGCAGTGGGTCCAATGTTGTGGATCCCTGGCCTGGCAAGGGAAGGAGGGTGATAAGTTGTTGGTTGATGGTTAAACAAGTGGTCTCTGAGGTTATGACACGACACGTGTTCCATGAGAGGTACATAAATGGGATGTGGGATACTATCCGTACAATTCTTTGTAGATATGGGGTGCGGTCTGAGAATGAAATTATTGTCCTGGAATGTTAGGGGTCTAAATAATCGGACTAAAACTAGAAAGGTGGGGAATTACATTGCCAGGCATGGTGCGCAAATTGTCATGCTGCAAGAAACACATGCTATGGATGTCAATAATGAATACATAATCCCTGGTTGGGGCAAATCGAGGTTCTATACGAATTACTCGTCTCAGTCCAGAGGGGTCATCACCTTGATACACCCCGGTCTGGGATTCAAGCTAGAAGGGCAGAAAATAGACCCCCTTGGGAGGTATGTCCTTGTTTGGGGTAGGGTCACGGGCAAACAGATCCTACTGGTCAACACGTATGCTCCTAATATCGATGACCCAACCTTTTATACCGATATATACCAGTTGATTACTTCCATTGACGTATCCACCATGGTATGGGGGGATTTCAATGTTGCCCTTGACCCTGAGTTGGACAGGTCCAGTACGGTTTTGAGACAGCCTAGTAAATCTGCCCTTACTCTGAAGCATATTTTATTTCAACTCTCACTGGAGGACGCCTGGTGGGTGCTTCACCCAAAAGATAGGGGTTACACATACTACTCATCGGTGCATGATTCGCAGTCCAGAATCGACTATTGGTTTGTCTCCCCTGCGGTCATCACCGCAATGCAGACTTGTGAAATGCTGCCCCGCACACTGTCTGATCACTCCCCAGTTGCGTTGGAGGTTGAATTTCGTGATTGCCCCAGACCTGCTAGAAAATGGAGAATGCCCGGGGGGTTACTGTGTGATCCGGGGGTGGTGGAGGGACTGCACATTGAAATTGCGGATTTCCTAGATAGGAACATAGGCTCTGTTGATAGATACTCCACGGTATGGGAATCCTTTAAGATGTGGATCAGGGGGACCCTGTTATATAATTCTGTGGGACTCCTTAGGCGAGTCCGCGCTGAGCTGACCCAGACTGAACATGCACTGAGAACACTAGTGGAGGCATATACTTCTACTCAAGGCAAGGCGACTCTAGCTGACATACAGACACACTTACAAGAATTTGGTAAGGTTGCCTCCAGGGAGGTGCAATATATGGCTGCCCCGATCCGTGCCCGTAAATATGAAGAAGGGAATAAGGCTGTCAGGACTCTGTCTAACTTACTGAAGCAGGATAGACATCACAACCAGATCACGAGCATACAGATGCCACAGGGTGAGGTCCTTCTGGGGGAGAAGGAGATTAATGATGAGTTTACTAAATTTTATCAGCAATTATACAGTAACAGAGATACCAAAACAGATACTGAAATTAAAACATACTTATACACCCTGCAATTGCCTACACTTCCCCACGAGACACGACTGGCCATGGACTAGCCGGTTACAGCGGGGAAATCACTGAGGCGATTAAAGACCTGGCATCCAACAAAGCTCCGGGGTCCGATGGAATAGGGGAGGAATTTTACAAAGAATTCCACGTAGAGCTGGTCCCTGTGCTGTTACAGGTATGGGAAGAATCACTTCAGAGCCAAACACTGCCCCCCTCGCTGAGGGAAGCCATTATAACTGTACTCCCTAAACCCCGTCGTCCCCCTCAGGACATATCGTCCTATAGGCCGCTCTCATTGATAAACACTGATGCCAAGATATTCGCCAAAGTATCGGCCAGTAGGCTTTTGCCAGAGGTCCCAAGACTGGTACACCCCGAACAAAATGGCTTTGTCCCCAATAGGTCCACGGCCCTCAATCTGCGTAGACTTTTTGGTATTAAGGCCCAGATTGACCAGGGGAGGAAGGCTGTGGCCATATCCTTAGATGCCGAAAAGGCCTTCGATTCCGTCTCGTGGGCCTATCTGCTGGCGGTGCTGAGGGCATTTTGTATCGGCCCTAATTTCATTGCATATGTGAATCTACTGTACACGAACCATGGTGCCCGAGTGCTGACCAACCACACCATCCCTGACCTATTTCTGTACGGAAGGGGCACCAGACAAGGCTGCCTGTTCTCGCCCATACTTTTTGTGTTAACAATAGAGCCTATGGCGATTGCAGTCAGACTTAGACACTCAAACAGGGGCATAAACCTCAAGGTGGCCACCCAGCTGATATCTCTATATGCGGACAATGCCCTTCTGTATGTTCGCGAGCCAGAACACAATATCGCTCCTATTATGGCGGAGATTCAGGAATTCACAGAGCACTCAGGATACTCCATAAATAAGGGGAAGTCTGAGATGTTCCCTCTCACACTCTCAACCACATGCCCCGTCTATACGTGCGGACTCAAATGGGCTGTGCAATCCATTAGATACTTGGGAATAGTGGTCTCCAAGGATAAACAAACTCTATACTCGGACAATCATGAGAGTGCACTACAAGCCATAAGCACTAAATTACTGATGTGGGACCGCCTCCCACTCTCACTACATGGGAGAGTTGCGGTCCTCAAAATGATAGTCTTGCCAAACTGCTGTATTTTTTTGTTAACATCCCCATATGGCCAGGCTGGCCCTTTTTCAATAACCTTAGAGCAATAGCTACGACTTTTCTGTGGAATGGTAAAACCCCTAGGATAGGATGGGACAAACTAATTGAGCCGTATTCTGCCGGAGGACTAATGGCACCCGATTTTGATCTATACTATTACGCTGCCCAAGCCCAATTTTCGAGGTATTGGTATGATAACTCCAGTGGATCCCCACACGTGGAGATAGAAGAACTCACCACACAACCCACAAACATACAATCCGTGATATTTGATACGCGGTATAGAGACACATGTGAATTGAACCCGGTGAGCTGCACGGTTGATGCGTGGAAAGTGATATTTAAGGGACTGGGAGTGGAGTGTCCCTATAACCCCGCGATTCCACTTTGGAACTACCCGGGTATACCACCAACTCATGACGACGGGTTGCGCGAAGCATGGGACCCCAACGAAGAGATGAAACTGGGTGACCTGTTTATTGATGGAAGGTTTACGACCCTGGAGGAAATAACGAGGGCGCTCGGCAGGGGTCCCCTTAGGATGCTGCAGTACTACCGTATACAATCAGCCTTTCAGAAACACTGGCCAACCTTCCCCGAAGAGCCCCCTACCCATCCTTGTGTACAAATAGTGACACTCGAGGGCAGCTTGGGGATCTCAAAATTGTATACTGCAGTCCAAACACACTCCCCCTCGACCAACCTGGTTAAAGTTAAGTGGGAAAGGGACCTACAGACCCCCTTCGATGACCAAACCTGGGAGAGATACTGTTCGCTCACCAAGCGAGTGTCCCTAAATGCTGGCCTGCGCTTGATTCAGTTTAAAATTATAAATAGACTACACTATACTCCAGCCAAAATAGCGAAGTTTTCACCGGGAGGGTCTGGGGAATGTCCCAAATGCAAAGCAGGGGAGGCTGGGGCATTCCATATGTACTGGAGGTATCCAATGGTGGCTGGTTTCTGGAGGGAGGTGGCAGAGATGCTGGAAGAAATTACACTGATCCCCCCGAAACTGACACCGCAGAAATATTTGTTTGGAGATATAGGCAAGTGTTCTGAAAAGGTCAGGAGACTGTTCAACGTTTCATGTGCAGTAGCTAAAAAATTTATTTTACAACAATGGAAGAGCGCTGGTCCATCCAGCATGAAACATTTCCTTAAAGAACTGACTTATGTCAATGAAGCTGAGGAGCAGTTTGTCTTAACGCGCCCATCGGCAAGCAGACCTAAAGGTATATGGGGACCCTTTCGAATGTATTTGTGTGATGTGATTTCGGATGTTGATGACACTATATAATTCTGATAACTTGAGGATAAGTATAATGTACGATACATATGTACCTTGGTAATGATGTGATTGTGTTGTATATCTCTATGACCACTGATAAAAAGAGTTTTAAAAAAAAGACATAGTGTCAAAGGTAAATCACCTAAGAACACATATTACATATAAAGAACAGAAGGATCAAAATTCATCAATGATAACAATACAATAATTGCCCTCCTATGGAATGCAAATGTAGATGTGCAATATATTGCAGACAATTCTACTGCAGTTGCACTATATGTCACAGCCTACTTAACGAAAGCAGAAAAAACAGAGCTCAAAGACCCCTGTGATGACACATGATCTGACAAAACACTATCTCGGAAATTGTACAGATTTGGCATAAAAATGCTCTCCCATAGAGAATGTGGCTGCTATGAAGCCGCAGACTGTTTAACCGGTACTGCCTTGTATCGAAATTCTGAAAACATAGTATGGCTAAGCCTTGGTCCTGCCAAATCTAGAAAAAGAGTTCTCAAATCATATGAAGACATAGAAACAATAGCCAAAAATGATCCCAACAGCCAAGACATTTTGAAAAACAACTCATTAGACACATACTACCCAAACAGGAGTACCACTTTGGAGACCATGTGTCTATACCATGTAGCCCAAAACTTCACATACAAAAATAATATGAAACCAGATGAGAAGAAAGGTAGATACAAGTGGAAAATTGTCAAGGCAGCCTAGTGAAACTTACCAAATGGAGCCTAATTAATCACATGCAATTGTCATTAAAAACTCCTCAACATAAAGAACTGTATTAAATGTCCCTACAACAACTTTTTAAACCATGAAGAAAAGAAGATGGTTTACTAGATACCCATGACTCCTATGAAGATATTTTCAAAGCAAATGAAAACACTATAACAGATGTAAACTTTATGCAGTACAAAATGATGTTACACAATGAAAAGCAACAAGACGAAGAACTCCAGGTGCAACTAAATATAGACACTCCTGACAGCAGTCAACTTTCTGTAACAGGAAGCCGAGAACCACTTGGAAAGCCACTCATAGCAAATGAGGCAGAATTAGCCATGACTGAAGTAGAAAACACCATGTGTCATTATGAGCAATCTGCAGAAGATGTTCTACTGAAATCATAACTAAACAATGAACAGCGTTGCATTTTCCAAGAAATAACAAAACAAATTGAACATGGTATGCAGCATGAAACTGAAAATCGTACCTGTCAAGACTACAGACCTATAATGCTCTACGTGAGTGGTCAAGCTGGTTCAGGCAAAACATTCTTAATCAAAATCATCAGCAAGTTCCTCCAACAATTGACAAACAACAAACTGTCAGCTGTTTTAACTGCCTGCACAGGTTTAGCCACCTACAACATAGGCGGTGTCACTTTATACCGATTACTACACCTTCCAGTAGAACACCAAAACAAAATAGACTACTATAAACTTTTTGCAGAAGCTGCAATGTTACTATGCAGAGTTTTGAAACAAATGAAAATAGTATTACACGATTAGGTGAGCATGGTTTCCGACCTAATGTTAGCCTTGATTCACCTCAGATTACAAGAGGTCCTGAAAACAGACGACGAAGAACTCTTTGGAGGAAAACATATTATTTGTTTCGGAGATCTTCTTCAATTAACACCAGTAAAAAGGTGAACCTATTTTTAAAACCTTAGGGCACAAACTATGTCGTAAAGCTCAGGACAGCATAGGAAATGCCAACCTTTGGCAACATTTCCAATACAAAGAATTAACTGAAAACATGCATCAGTCTCCAGACCTCACGTACGCCAACATTTTAAAAAGTATTAGAGTTGTTGTACTATCTCAAGAAGCACATTCTATATTAAATACCAGGCACATCCATGCACTCATAACTCATGTGCTACTGATGTCATGGAACAATTAGCACACAAAAACATAACACAACCACCACAAAACCTATCCACTTCAATTAACATTCTGGAACAATAATTATAGCCAATGCACAAACTCGTCAATACAGACCCTCTTCACCCAATGCTCTATTAACTACCCAAAACCAACATCAGATTATAGTAAAATACCCAGTAGTGTGCCCAGTGTCTGGTATGTCCGCGGACAACTGCAGTGACCATGGACACCGCAAACAAATCACAGCCTTCTCCCACCTAAACGAATACAGCTTTTAACCCATCTCTCACTCCCCTACTCTCTCCAGCCACTCCTACCCACTAGCACACTTCCCAAAATTAGATTTATGCTCAGTTCCACGCTGTCCGTGAATGTTCACTGATCCAACATGGCGGGCGCATCGAGAGAATGTGACGCACCTCACGCTTCACCTCAACCAATCAGCGAACACGCTTGATGTGCACGGACATGACGTAAGCCTATCGGCCAATTGGTGTCCTGTCCACGGACCGAACACAGAAGTGTGTCCATGGAGTGGACATGGATATCAATAATTATTTTAGACCTACTTTTTGGTCATTTTAAAAGAAACTACTGGACGGATTTCCACCACATTTAAAAAAGCCATTTGTGATGTCATCTTTGATGTCCTGGGTGTTAGTCTTAGCAGTGTACGGTAGTGGAGCCAGTTATGGTTGCTTAGCTTACCATAACTCACACATTTCTGAGCTTTTTCGGTTTTACTTGTAACCATAACATCCCTTTAACAAAGTTTTTTCATTGAATTTCATAGGTTTTCATTAGTGCAACTTAACCATAACGTCCCTTTAACAAAGTATTTTCATTGAAAAAGAAAATATATATATATATATATATATATATATATATATATATATTCAGTAAAAAAACTTTGTTAAAGGGACGTTATGGTTCCAAGTAAAACCGAAAAACCCCTGAAATTTGCCAGTTATGGTAAGCTAAGCAACCATAACTTGCACCACCACCGTGCACTGCTAAGACTAACACCCAGGACATCAAAGATGATATCACAAATGTCATTGATGACATCACTGATGACATCACATGTGCATTTACCTTTCATGAAAAATCTGTACAAGGGATTCTTATTGTAATGTCAATAAAAAAGTGTCAAGAATCATTGGAATAAATATCATGAGGTATGTAGTGCATTAAGTAATGCATTAATCCAAGTAGCATTGTATTATGAAGTTTTTTCCAATATACTAAGGTACACATGTAGTAACATAGGCATAGTATGCAGCAGACATGATGAAGATGCAATATTAATAATCTTGCCATGTTAAATACTAAAATTATAAATGCTTTCTTATTAGAGTCTTGCATACTGTGAAACATTTAATACGTACCTAATCAAACCCACTTACTGCATTATTGCATTACTGCACACAAAGACAAACAGACAACAACACATACAAATGTAGCATATACAGGTAAAGTGAAGCAAACAAAAAAACAGCAGTATTACCCGACAATCTTCATAACCTAACTTATTATCTTCATGCACAGAAATACATTGCTCTGCTTCAAAGCTACTACTTCCCTATGTATAACTATTACATATTGTGACTAGACCCTTAGGAAAGTAGTGTAAGTGCAATGTGTACAAAGATGAGCATATCCAGGGAAAGTACAGTAATAAAAAAAAACAGAACTATAAAACAGTGTTGATAACCTTACTAATCATCTTCATACATAGAAAGCATTGCTGTCTTCCAAGTCTGTTTTCCCCTTTGTATATGTTTCATATGCTTTGAGTGGACCCTAAGTGAATTACTATAAGAACATATTTGAAGTATAAGTCTACAAATATAGTACTTTGTGCTATAGTATAGTGAATTTTTAGTCCCTGACTTTTACTGGTTTAGATGTATGAGTAAAGGAAAAAAGAGTGAGCCAGAAATATGATGTCATCAGTGATGTCATTAATGACATTTGTGATGTCATCTTTGATGTCCTGGGTGTTAGTCTTAGCAGTGCATGGTGGTGGAGCAAGTTATGGTTGCTTAGCTTACCATAACTGGCGAATATCAGTTTTTTTTTGGTTTTGCTTGGAACCATAACGTCCCTTTAACAAAGTTTTTTTACTGAATTTCATAGGTTTTTAGTAGCGCAACTTAACCATAACATCCCTTTAACAAAGTTTTTTTTACTGAATATACATTTTCATATTGTGAATTTGATAGATGTTTACTAGGATTCCCATACTTTATATACATGTAACATAGAACATACTGAACCTCCAGCTAGTGATTTCGATGTCCGCGGACTGTGCGTATGTCCACGAACAGTCGTAGACGACATCAACACTACCCAAACACTCAGGGGGTATCCTAAATGGTTCTATCATACCATATAAACACTGCACAAGTTCAAAAAGCAGCACATAAACACATTATATGTAATAATAGACAAAACAGTGAAACCTATATATCTAGCACATCAACCACCCATTTAAATACCACATGTAGTAAAATGGAATATACCAAAACAAAAAAGATATTCCTCCAACATAATTACCTCACAGAAACTGCGGAGCTAGAAGCAACAGTAGACCTACACAACAGTACGAATACAACTTACCAGAAACTAGTAAGTAAACTTCATTTTTGTTATATATTTCTAAACCTTTTGTATTAGGTACACTACAATTCATATATTTTTGTTTTTCACACAGAAATGTGCAGTACTTTGGAATGGCTTGAGGAGAATTTTCCACATGAGGAAATGTCTGAAGACAGTGATAATAATGGTAGACACTTCTCTGTATAACGAAATTAATAATCATTACTTTATGTGTACTTAACATATATATATTTATTTTTAACAGACCATACAAACATTGAAAATAATACACCAAAAGACACATTGGAAAAGACTCTGCAATGGATGGAACAGAAAATGGACATGCTCAAGGAAAATGTCAATGTTGTGAAACAGTTAGTGGAGGACCACATAATAGAAAAAATTAAATACCATTGTCCCACATGTACTTGTTCCTCCTCTCCATGTCCCAGTCAACTATCCCCAAACCCTCAACACCAAGAAAAACGTTTTGATGAGACTTCCATCCCTTCAATCCCTCCCATCCATCCTCTCCAAACCCCTAATTCCCCTGTATTTGTATCAGTTTCTGCTTGCCCCTCTCCTTCATAAATTGTGTATCTGTATATAATTTAAAAAAAAATTATGTGTCTTTTAATTCAATCCTTTGTGTCTTATTTTGTTTTAAAAGTAGTTGGAATGTTCGGGCTGTCCGTAATTAACAAAATGGGGATGTCCTAAGGACACTACACCTGTCTGTACCATTGGCAGCCAAGAAGGAACTGTTCCTAGAACACACCCTGTATCCGGGATGTCCGTAAAAAAACAAAATGGGGGTGTTCTAAGAACACTATACCTGTCCGTACCATTTGCAACCAAGATGGAACTGTTCTTAGAACACACCTGAGGTCTGAGATGTCCGTAAGTGAACAAAATGGAGGAATCCTAAGGACACTATACCTGTCCGTACCGTCCGCAGCCAAGTTGAAACTGTCCTAAGAACGCGCGCGGTGTCCGGGATGTCCATAGTCAAACAAAATGGAGGCGTCCTAAGGACACTATACCTGTCCGTACAGTCTGCAGAACATCTACGCACATGCGCACCACACCCGTAAGTCCTGCGAACATCGCGCTTGTTCGTAACTATCCGTCTCACTTGTGTCGCACTTTTAATTTGTTTGAGGATCCGAACACTGTCCGTAGAACACCCTTGCACATGAGCATGACCGTTCCTGTGCATTTGTTGTCCTGCTGACACCCGTTCCCTTCGCAGATGTGTTCCCTACCTTACCATGTGTTCGCACCCACTCTGAGCATATTTCCTAATTTGCGGACACTGTCCGGTTCCCCAAAATTTTAAAAGAACTTATTCAGACAATCCAAATTATTTTACAGTAAACCACATGTCTCTGAAAATGACCCTGGCTTTCCACATTCTTTTTGTAACTTTTTGAACCTTTTTAGGTGTTCGATCTGTTCGCAAACCTCACCTTTCTACCCCTATAAAAGGTCACACCCCAGAGCTGATCTTCATTGTACTTCGGGCTATTGCAGATTGACCTTTGCTGCCGTTGCTGCTCTTGCTGAGATTATCTCATCAACCCTGATGGCATCCATGGCTGCTGTTACTACATCTGCCTCAGCAACACCCCCAAACCCTCCACCACCACCACCTCCCCAAGGGCCTGCAGAGGGGAGCATGCATGAGGATGTAGAGAACGAGGATGAAGAGGATGAAGAGAATGAGGCCGAAGAACTCCCTACTACCAGCACTCGCCGGGAGTCCTGGGTGTGGCGGTTGTTTACCATTCATGGTAACGTACCAAAAGCATGTGCGGACAAGGTCACCTGCAACCAGTGCTAAATGGTGCTGAGTCGTGGGAGAAGTGGTTCGTACAGCTTTGGTACGACATCCATGAAGCGACACCTAACGTCGTTCCACAGTGCGGACATTCGCAAGTTTGTACCTTGTGATAAACGTAGTAGGTTCCTCTACAGCATCCTCCGTTTCCGATCCTCTCACCACAAGAGACACTCCTGTGGCAGAGTGCATCCCTCCAGCTGCTTCACAGGACATTCGCAATGCTGTTGACCCTTACCTTTCGAGGGTCACAATATTGTGCATGTACTGCGATGCAGTACTCTGCAGGGGGGAGAGTCTTCGAAGTGCTTTCGAGAGAACGGTCACAGAGCACCAGAAGACCTGCTACCTACCTAACTATGGCCCACCCTACATCTTCCTCTCTCCACCTGCCCTTTCTTATCCCTGTGGTTGGTGTTCCTTTCGTTACCCTCCTTTCCCCTCCTCTCCTAGTGCGTCGTGTAAAAAACCAAAACAAATTTAAAACAACAAAAATACAAAAAAATGGCTCTTTTCAGAACAGCCTTTCACAGTTTAAAAATAGAAGTGGCAAATAAACAGTGCAGGGCCATGTGCATTTTTAGGAAGTCCGCGGACATTCCTAGGACATATAAAATTTTAGGGTGCTGCCCTAGCAAAACCAATGCACTTTTCTCTGGAAGGAAGTGGTGGCTCCGAAAAGAGACCTTTGGTGGTGTTTTTGTGTGTTTGAAAAACTTGAAATCGTCTACATCTACTGCAAAATAGATGACTATAATAAAAAAGGTTGCAATACATTTTGCATATTTCTCAGAAAAATCTGATTGCCAGCATAAGTAAGATTGTCTCCATCTCTGCGAAAAATGTATGTGCTACGAAAGATAATATTTTCATTGTGAAAAGAGGACATGCCAACATCTCTTAGAAAGGCACAAAAAGCTTTATTGACATTGCGCCTCGCTTTCTCCATTTGTGGACCAAATAAAGAAGACCGCAGCCACATTTGTCTTTGTACAATACGAGAAAAAAATACTTGGGAATTTGGAAACATGTCCATGACCTACTCAAGTCCTTCTTTCATTGCAAATTGCAAAGAATTTCCAGACACATGTCCTAAACTGTTCCCTCCACAATGAATTATAATTATGTCTGGATGATTATCTGTCTCTAAAGTAGCACAGAGAGGTACAAAGTCCAGCCACTTCCTTCCACGCACTCCATGCCAGTGCACTTCCACATGAGGAAATCCAAGATCTGCAGCTAGTCCACAGCGTTCTGCATGCACCTCCAACCAATGTATCCATGAGTCTCCAAAAATCCAGATAATCTGTTTTCGGAAACACACAGCCAGAGTTCTTCTCTCAGGAAAAAGACGTTCTGACAAAATCTCTCCTTACACAACACACCCAGTCAACTTTACTGACCAATCCGTACCTCCGCTCATTCTCATTTGCATGCCTCTCCACCCCAAAATCCCGTGTGTAAGACACGCTGTCCGCAGACCACCGCCATGTCCGCGGACATATCGAAAATCTGAGCGTGGTGAATGTACATTTAAATAGTGTGCCCCATTTCCCCTTTCTGGTGGGCTCTGAAAAGAGACGTTTTTTTTTTTTTTTTGCAGATGCCTGACAGACACCTGTTATTTTGTATTTTTTCTTTTTTTTTCTTCTTACTTTACAACTAAAATCTTCACATAACCTTCTCCAAAGCAACCCTTACATTACAAAACAGCATGGCATTTTCCAAAAAAGATAAAGAAATGCCATCTTCTTCAAAATAAACAGCATTACGCAAATCAATATTCTCATTATTACAGAAAAACATACCAGCTCTAAGCATGAAAGCACACATGTCTCGATTGATTGAACATCTAGCAATGTTTTGCTGAGGACAAATAACAGAACTATTGTCCCATATTGCCCTAGGTAGTAATCCAGAAAAAATTACTTTCACATTTGGAAGGATGTTCATTACTGCTTGAACCAACTGTTCCAAATCTGCCAACAAAGTAGGGGCACTGACGTAGCCCAAATGGAAAGCACCATAGTGCAAAACTACCAGATGGGGACAGTTCATCATGCACATATCTTCACAAACTTGCAGAATTCCCTTTACATTGCAATCAGGCACAGCACGCCACACCACCTCCACTCCTTTAACATCGAAATTGTTTGCCACATTCCTGCATTGAGCATAGTTCTGTAAACCATGGACAAACATATCTCCGAGCACCAACACCCTGATTTCTCCAACTCTGCCATTTTCACTACACACACTCTCTTCCAACACAAATCCACAACATCAACATCTGATTGGCTGATCCCTACAGTCCCCTCTCCATACTGGATTTTCTGGAAAAAACACTGGATGTGGCACACCCTACCCGTGGACAGCTGCGGCGTCCACGCGGCATGTAACTCTTAGCCAGCCCTTCTACCATTTCCACATCACTCTCGCTGCCATTCCCTCATTGGATACAGCTAAGCAATCACACAACCGTCCACCAATCACATCCAAGACCTCTACATCTAACTCCATCATCAGAGTTCCGCACTTCAAATGTACTGTTGATCACTCTGAGTACAAGTCTCAAATCATTGGAAAGCACCTACTACAAAAACTACTCTACAAGTCTCCAAGTTTTCTACTTACAGATGCATTCATATCCACATGCATGAATACAAACTACAGGTATGCATATTTTACTCACAGTACATGTACAAGTGTTATGAATCCATATAAACAGAGTAATGCCACTAAACCTGCATAGCCTATACATACATGCCAACCCTCCGATTTAAGCGCAAGACTCCAGATTTTTCATTGAAAAATTGCACAATTTTTTACTGTCTCCCGCATAACCTATACATACATGCCAACCCTCCCGATTTAGGCGCGAGACACCTGATTTTTCATTGAAAAATCACAGTATTTTTTACTGTCTGCTTCCTAAATTAATGCTAATCCCAATACAATCCTATGAGAAAAATAAATGTTCCCGATTGCTGTGGTAAAAATCTCCCTCTCAGGTGCTCCTGATTGTTGGCATGTCTGCCTATAAAATGAACTTATTGAAATGTTTCCCATCTACTATAATCAACTGTCCCTTCCAAACCTGTCTGCTATCTACAACACACCTTTAAAAAACCAAGTGAATTCATTGCACTTAAAATTCTACTCATTTGCTAAGCATGTTGAACTAACATTGTAAATAAAATATAAAGGCTGCACATAGTCAAATGAAATGCATGCATACACTATGTTCAGATATCAAACAAGAATACTACCACAAAAACATAAAAATCAACGTCTATATTACCATCAGTGCTATAAACACACAAAATTAGTAACTTCTTTCTTTTACAATTGCAGTGAGGACCACTCTCCTGAAAGTCAGCAGCATCTGAACTACAAACAACATATCCGAAGAGACCTGCTCATTGCACAAAAAAGAGTAAGTACAATACTACCTTAATATTCTTACTGTTCCTCAAACACGTGGTTTGGTTCATTCATGTAATTTGCGCACCAAAAAAAACAGCGATTTCTGAACCATTCTGCCCACAAATCCCCATTTATTAAACAAAGATTAGCAGGCAGAATGGCACACAAATCCCTGTTTTTCTGGAACACAAATAACATACTCAACCCTTAGAATGTTAGTACTACAAAACAAAGAACTGTTTTAATTTTATACCATTACGTTTACTATTAATGCTTCTCCTCACCACTAGCTCACTTTCTACTCTCATCTGAACTGCAGTTTAGTAACACACAAATAGAAGAATAGCCTTCCCAACTAATTGTAACTGCCCAATGCACACACACCACCACATACATCTTTCCCATCATACTCAGACACTCATGCACACAGCACACATACATTGCAGAACGGCCCAACCCATACCTCCTTTTTTTTTCAACAGACCCCAAAGAATGCCTACCAAAAACCAAGTCTGTAGAAAGCAACGCAGAAAAAGAGCAAATGAAAATAAAAGTGCCCAAAGTAAGCATCCATCTCTACCAGAGTTTGTACAAAACATTCAAACAAAACAGCTAATAAAGTCATTTAGCGAAACAAAACAAGCTTCCAGTACAGAAACTTTTCCTCCTCTATCAAAATGTAAAACGAAACAAAAAATGCTTAACATTAATTCGGCTACCACTACTGCTAAAACTGCTCCTAAAAATCTTGATATACTAGCAAGTAACAATACCAAAAAAAGTATTTTAGCAAAAATGTTCCACCGCAAAGTCCTTCAGAATCTTATAAAAACTGGAGACGAATCATGCACAACCCTTCAAACCTACCGTAGAAAATTAATCTTAGAAGCTTTGATAGACAATGCAAACCTTCTCAAAAGAAAGTTATTCATTTTAGTGTTAAACAGAATGAAAGCACTAACAAAACTAACTACTAAATTACAAAAAAACTTCTCAATAATCGGAATGTCAACAAAAATAACTTCTTAAATATCTGTGGAGGTGAATGGAGTGACACCACGAGCACAGAACCATATTTTAATGAAGAAGCATACAAACAAAACCAAACAAACACAATTGCCATCCATAGCAGTGGGCGAGGTTATGAAGAAATGTATAATACCATAATGGAACAAGAAATACTGCTTACAAAAATATCCCCAGAAAACTCAGAATTACCTCTCCATTCGACTAAACCAGAACGTCCAGTATACAAATGGCCATGCACGTCAATGTGTAACATTCCCAAAAAATCTTTCAAATCTTTACGCCAGCTCCTCAATCAGTATGTGAATGCAAAGACAAAATCAAAATGAAAGTGCTGCAAAATATGGATACCTGTCCAGAGCGCAAATACACAGGACTACAAGGACATTCATTAGCCTGCATTTCAGGACCTATATGCAAAATCACCTTCCATCATATCAAAATGATATCAACACATCATTCAACTATAAGAAATCTAGTCTATAAACTGTACTATGCTAAAAGTCCTGCTTTAGCACTAGCCAATTTAAATAACACTCTTCTACATGGTACCCCCAAAGACCTACTCGAAGAAATCAACCATATCCAGAGAAAACATTTTGGAAGTGAAAGCCACTTACAAAATGCAACAGCTTTACAACAGACTAGCAACTGCTCTGCACACAGCAACCTTCTACTACACACATACAAAAAAGAAATACTAAAATTTAAAAGTACATCCGCTGAAGTACCAAACCATGTGTGTGTGTGTTGCTGCAGAACGCTTTATAAAAGTAACACAAAAACTATAGTTGTAACATACAAAATAGAAGACTATGAAGATTCCAAATGGTTTGAATTAGCTCTCTACCTTATAGTAGAAAACAAATACGAAATAACTAACCCCTTAATACTTTGCAGTTACTGCACTACAAAACTTGACAACAATCAAACTACTTCAGGTGCTATCACAAATAACTTGGAACTATCCCCACTATCAAAACCCCTGCAACAACTCAATTTATATGAGAGCATCATAATTCAAACAGTGCACCCATTTCAAGCAATAATTCACCTTCAACCAAAAACAGCAAAATTACCTCCCTCTGAATTGATGAAAGGCATTTGTGGCAAAGTAGTTTATTTACCATTAGATGTAAAAGAAAATGTGCACACTCTGGGAGTGCAACGTCCAATAGAACAATCTTTAACTTTCTTAGTAAATGGTGTACCAACAAAAGACAAAAAAAATTGGCAAAAACTCGTAGACTTACATAAAGTTAGACAAGCCTTGCAATATCTAAAAGACAATAATGAATACTACAAAGAAATAAATATTGAAGAAAACTTAAGGGAAACAACTGAAATAATTCAAGAGTCACCAGAAACTGTTCAATTTGAACTTCTAGATTCTGCTACAGTATCCAATATTTTAGACCATTATACAATTCATCCATTACACTCTAATGGCACCATAGATGATGCACTATAAAAGTACCAAATGCGACAAACTAAAGGATCACCAATCAGCATATGGGAAAAAAGTATAGAAGCACATGCTTTTCCTCTAGTCTTTCCTACTGGCAAAGGAGGAAGGTACAATGATAGACCCACTCAGATAACAGCATCAGAATACCGCTCGTTACAAATGTATTTTTAAGATCCCAGATTTAGACAAAATGTGGAATACAAATTCCACCTACTCTTTGAAAGTGAACTAGCAACTCTATGTTATGGAGTTGCACACATATTGAAATCAGGAACCCACTATCAAAATTTGTCATTACGCAATTAATACAAAAAGTGCAAGAAAAAGATGAGGTTTTACAATCAAATCTGTTAGCAAACATGCGTGGTACAAAAGAGTACTGGTTCCGATGTCACAGAAATGTACGTTGTATGATAAGAAACCTTGGCCCACCCACTTGGTTTGTTACATTAAGTTGTGCAGAATATGCATGGGGAGATTTACATGATTTCCTATGCATATCTAACAAAAACAAAACAAACATAGATATACTAACACCTGGAGAACTTTGCTCTCTAGATCCTGTTAATGTTTCAAGATATTTCCATAATCGTTTCATTGCTATGCTACACTTTATTTGTAATAAAACTGTTCCTCCCCTCGGAGAAGTGCAACACTTCGTTTGGAGAAAAGAATACCTAGCCAGAGGAGCACCACATATCCACATGCTTTTATGGATTAAAGATGCTCCTAAATTTGGTCAAGACAGTGATTCCACTGTTTTACAGTTTATGGAAAAATATGTCACTTGTGAAATTCCATTGAAAGCAACAAATAGTGATCTTCATGCACAAATTGTAAAATTTCAAAGACACAAATGTGGCAAATATTGTTGTTGCAAATAAAAAAAACAAAGGGAAATACTACACCAAATGCCGATTTGGTTTCCCTAGACCAGTTACAGAAACATGTGAAGTGAACAACTTCATGTCTTCAGTTAGACATAGTGTTAAAGGTAAATCACCTAAGAACACGTATTACATAAAAAGAACAGAAGAATCAAAATATATCAATGATTACAATGCAATCATTGCCCTCTTATGGAATGCAAATATAGATGTGCAGTACATTGCAGACAATTCCACTGCAGTTGCACGATATGTTACAGCCTAATTAATAAAAGCAGAAAAAACAGAGCATCAAGACCTGTGGAATGACCTATCATCAGACAAAACACTATCTCGGAAATTGTACAGCTTAGGCGCAAAAACGCTCTCTCATAGAGAATGTGGCTCCTATGAAGCTGCAGATCGTTTAACCGGTACTGTTTTGTATGGAAAATCTGAAAATATAGTATGGCTAAGTCTTGGTCCTGCTAAATCTAGAAAAAGAGTTCTCAAATCATATGAGGACATAGAAACAATAGCCAAAAATTATCCCAATAGCAAAGAAATTAATTTTGAAAAACAATTTACTAGACACGTACTACCCGAACAGGAGTACCACTTTGGAGACCATGTGTCTATACCACATAGCCCAAAACTTCACATGCAAAAATAATATAAAACCTGATGAAAAAAAAGGTGGATATAGAGTGACAGATTGTGAAGGCAGCTTAGTGAAACTTACCAAACGAAGCTTAATTAATCATATCAAATTGTCATTAAAAACTCCTCAACTGAAAGAACTATATTACATGTCTCTGCTACAACTGTTTAAACCATGGAGAAAAGAAGAAGAGATACTACAAAACTATGACTCCTATGAAGCCGCTTTCAAAGCAAATGAAAGCACTATCACTGATATAAACTTTACACAGTACAAAACAATGTTGCACAATGAACAGCAACACGAAGAAGAACTCCAGGCCCAACTAGATAAGGACACTCCTGACAGTAGTCAACCTTCTATAACAGGAAGTCAAGAATCACTGGGACAGCAAGTAATAGCAAATGAGGCAGAACTAGCTATGACAGAAGTAAAGAACACCATGTGTCACTATGAAGAAGGTACAGAAGACTTAAGTGTTATACAATCAAAACAAAGAGCAGCGCACCATTTTTCAAGAATTAACAAAAGAAATTGCACATGGGTACAACATGTAAATAAAGAATGTACCAGCCAAAATTACAGACCTATACTAAAATATGTCAGTGGTGAAGCTGGTTCAGGCAAAACATTCTTAATCAAAATCATCAGCAAGTTCCTTCAACAACTGACAAGCAAACTGTCAGCTGTTGTAACTGCCCCCACAGGTTTAGCTGTATACAACATAGTTGGTGTCACTTTACACCGATTACTACTCCTTCCAGTAGAACACCAAAACAAATTAGAATATTTCAAACTTTCTACAGAAGCTGAAATGGAACTACGCAGAGTGTTAAAACAAATGAAAATGCTACTAATAGATGAAGTGAGCATGGTCTCCAACCTAATGTTGGCCTTGATTCACCTCTGATTGCAAGAAGTACTTAAAACAAACTACGAAGAGGTGTTTGGAGGAAAACACATTATTGTTTTTGGAGATCTTCTTCAATTGACACCAGTGAAAGGTGAACCTATTTTTAAAACCTTAGGACACAAACTCTGAAGTAAAACTGTTGGAAGCATAGGAAATGTCAACCTTTGGCAACATTTCCAATACAGAGAATTAAAAGAAAACATGCTGTATACAACATAGTTGGTGTCACTTTACACCGATTACTACTCCTTCCAGTAGAACACCAAAACAAATTAGAATATTTCAAACTTTCTACAGAAGCTGAAATGGAACTACGCAGAGTGTTAAAACAAATGAAAATGCTACTAATAGATGAAGTGAGCATGGTCTCCAACCTAATGTTGGCCTTGATTCACCTCTGATTGCAAGAAGTACTTAAAACAAACTACGAAGAGGTGTTTGGAGGAAAACACATTATTGTTTTTGGAGATCTTCTTCAATTGACACCAGTGAAAGGTGAACCTATTTTTAAAACCTTAGGACACAAACTCTGAAGTAAAACTGTTGGAAGCATAGGAAATGTCAACCTTTGGCAACATTTCCAATACAGAGAATTAAAAGAAAACATGCTCCAGACCTCAATTTTGCCAACATTTTAAAAAGTATTAGAGTTGGTGTACTATCTCAAGAAGCACAATCAATATTAAAAACCCAGCACATCCATGCACTTTATGGCCATAACTCATGTGCTACTGATGTTATGGAACAATTAGCGCACAAAAATGTAAATTGTATCTCCTTAATGCCAACTCTTGCAAGCTGTTCCAAATTCAATGAAACAATGTTGAAAAAAGAAATGCAACCAATAATTGAAATTTGCTCAGCAGACAAACTGGACGTACATGGTATGAAACTACCCATGTGTCAACACTCCACAACAAGACTAAATACCTTACAAAATGATATCTCCAACATAGCTGGTTTGGAGTAAATATTAAAATTATCCTTAAACTGTAGAGTAATGCTTAAACGTAACCTTGACGTGGTGCAAGGACTAGTTAATGGAGCACTGGGTACAGTTGTTGGCTTTCAAACTTACCCAAGTGACAACACCATTCAGCTTGTCAATATTCTCTTTGACAAACTTTCAGTAGTAAATAGGATAGTGTGCTCAGCAGCTCGAATCCTTCTCTTCAAAGGCATGTATGTACGCAGAGAACAATTTTCTCAAACTCTAGCATACGCAGTCACCATTCATAAATCACAAGGTCTTACCCTAGACAAAGTATTGATAGATATTGGTAACACAGCCTTTAAAGAAGGCATGAGCCACGTAGCACTATCATGCTTACGTACACTTGACGGTCTATTTCTAATCAACTTTGATGCAAGTAAAGTAAACACTGATATTCCTTGCATTTTAGAATACAATAGACTACGTTCTCTATACACCCCCATCTAAAAACATATCCTGTTCCACAAAAAGGAAAACATTGTAAAAGAAAACTAATTCAAACAGAAATGCAACAGGATCGGACTGCAAATCCTCCAAAGAGAGTAAAAGAAGGTAATACTTCATCAATTACCACAACCAAAGAAGAACCTATTACTCAAAGTAACTCAGGTACTTCTTCAAAGAAGCAACACACACTCTGAAAAATGACTTGGACACAGAACTATCTGGTCCATTCAAATTTTCAAATATAACTGGTGTAAGTTGCTATGCAAATGTAGCAATGAATATTCTATTTCAATTGCCACCAATTGTTTACAACATTTACTTACACAGTACAGACCAATTGTGTTTGCAAATGTTAGTACTTCAAACAATCCTGACAACACGTATAGTGTTCATGGAATAAGATAAGAATTGGACTACTATGATGGAATGGTGAAATTCACTATAAACTCACAAGAAGATCCACAAGATGTCATGACCCATCGGACACAACCCTTCTGTTCCTCCTGGTCCCTGTCACGCCAGGGCTTGCACTCTGTTGTACTACCAACATGGCTACAAACACTGAACGCTGCCTACCAGTCTTCACATTCATTGCAGCACGCTCGATAAAATAGCCACACCCCTGCGCTTCCACGCGTCTCAATGCTACTGTTAGCTGTGGCTAGACGTGTGCTCTGTAGTTCGCTGTACATCACTTGGGCAGCACGTTCCTTGTTACTGGGTTCCTAAAATTGCATGTCTCATTGCCTACCCCTGGATCCCGCTCCGACACCAGCTGAAGGACTTTCAGCAAACCATCTAGGTCCACTCTCCATCTCAAACATCATCCAGGTTCCTAAAATCTATCAGGAATACTCTGATGTGTTTTCTTCCTCTATCGTTCAAGCCCTACCTCCTCATAGACCAGAAGACTGTGCTATTGAAACCGAACCTTCAGCTGTGATCCCCTTTGGGAGGATGTTCATTTTATCCGAACCTGAGAAAAAGGCCCTCCTTGAATACCTAGATACTAACCTTTAAAATGGCACCATACGACCATCCAAATCTCCAGCAGGAGCATCACTGTTTTTTGTTCGAAAGAAAGACACCAATGAGCTCAGACCTTGCCTTGATTATCGAGGCCGAAATCAGTGCACCCTAAAGGATCGGTACCCGTTGCCCTTGATCTAAGACATCCTGGAAGCAGTAAGAGGAGCCGTAGTATTCACCAAATTGGATCTTAGAGGTGCCTACCATCTGATCCGTATTAGAGAAGGTGATGAATGGAAGACAGCATTCAGGACACCCTTTGGTCATTATGAATACTTAGTCATGCCTTTCGGACTAGCTTATTCCCCGGCGGTCTTCCAACGTTTCATGGATCGGGTGTTTTCGGATATGCTATTCCTTTTTGTCATCGTGTATCTGGACGATATCTTAATATTCTCGAAGGACCCACTCAAGCATGAGGAACATGTTAAGGCAGTGTTACAACGGCTACGTGAACACAAGCTCCTGGCAAAACCCGAGAAGTGCCTCTTCCATGTCCCTACTGTCCACTATCTAGGATTTGTTCTTAGCTCAGAAGGTATTGGAATGGATCAATCCAAGGTAAAGGCTATACTATCCTGGCCAAGTCCGACCACTGTGAAACAGATCCAGTCCTTCCTGGGTTTAGCTAATTTCTATAGGAAATGTATACCTTCCTTTTCCGAGATAGTCCAACCGATTATTGCCTTGTTGAAGAAAGACGCTCCCTTTCATTGGGCAACAGCTCAGGAGGAAGCCTTCCAACTCTTGAAATCAGAGTTCACTCAAGCTCCCATCCTGGCTCAACCTGATATCAATCGGCCCTTCTTAGTGGAAACAGACGCCTCTAACTACGCCAATGGAGCAGTTCTGAAACAAGAATTCGACGACAGATTGGAAATTCTTTTGCTTATCTTTCATGGACCATGACTCCCAGTGAAACCCACTACTCT
Organism: Ambystoma mexicanum; assembly: GCF_040938575.1. Lineage (NCBI taxonomy): Eukaryota > Metazoa > Chordata > Amphibia > Caudata > Ambystomatidae > Ambystoma > Ambystoma mexicanum. The sequence goes on along the minus strand of NC_090922.1, from coordinate 151,909,617 downwards.
GTTTTAGAAAAGGAACTGTTAGCCATCCGTCAAGCCTTTACCGAGTGGCGTCATTTACTCTTAGGAGCTAAACATCCGGTCCAGGTTCGCACGGACCATCGAAATCTTCAAGTATTACAGGCCTTGGAATGTAGCAATAGCTGTCAAGCCCGTTGGGCCTTCTTCTTTGCCCAATACCAGTTCCACATTCACCATGTCCCTGGAACGCAGAATATAATTGTTGATGTCCTTTTTACAAACCTCCTGAAGACCGGACATTCCCTAAGATGTTTCCCCATACGATATTTGTAGCTCACGCAATCAGCACCTGGAAGAAATTCGGTTACAAACCCAGTCCTCTGAACTCTAGAAGAACATTTCAAGGAAGAATCAATGGGATCTGAAAACCAAGGACGGATATTTGTTCAAACATAATGCTTTAGTCATTCCCACACAGAAACTACAACAAAGGATAATAAACCTTTGCCATGATACACTTCACTCTGGACATCGTGGCATTACCAAAACCCTCCGTCTCATACAAAGACAATTCTGGTGGCCTAGATTGAAGACTGACGTAAAGCTGTACGTCCAAGCCTGTTCTGTCTGTAGTCAGAACAAACATGATAACAAGAGACCGGCGGGTTTCCTACTGCAGCCTACACTACCAACAAGGCCCTGGGAAGTTATCGCTATAGACTTCATTGTGGAATTGCCACCTTCCAGGGGATACACGACTATCATGGTCACCATTGACTTGTTCACTCATTTGGCTCATTTAACACCCCTGCATAAACTACCTGTATAAACTACCATCCTCATCAGAACTTGCTGGAATTTTCCTGGAACGCATATTCCGGCTTCATGGTCTCCCTTCCAAGATAATATCAGACAGAGGACCCCAATACATTTCTCAGTTTTGGAAACACCTTTGTCGAATACTAGGAATTCAACATGCTCTCTCCTCAGGCTATCATCCCCAAACCAATGGAGCTACTGAATGTGTGAATCAAACCTTAGAACAATATCTTCGATGTTTTGCTACCAAGGTCCACGATGATTGGTCCCTTTTAATACCTGTGGCTGAATTTGCCTATAATAACTCGGATCACTCGGCTGTTAAAACCAGCCCTTTTTTTGCAGCCAGGGGTTCCAGCCTTCGGTTCTACCTTCTGTCCTCCCCCATCCTACACCGGTTCCTACAGTTGATTCCTGGATTGAAACACTTATCAATGTACAAAGAGAAGCCAAAGAACAGCTAGAAAGAGCCCGGAATCAGACCAAACATTATGCGGACTCAAAGAGAAGACCAGGGCCTTCCTACGCAATAGGCGATAAAGTATGGTTATCCTCGAAACTACTGCCTCGACATCTACAGCCAAATAAACTGCCTCCTCAATACTATGGGCCTTTTCCTATAAAAGAAATCATCAACCCAGTGGCCTTTCGCCTCAAATTGCCAGATTCCTGGAAGAAGATCCACCCAGTTTTTCATACATCTCTAATAAAGCCATACATCCTGACCTCTCAGACTAACCTCAGACCTAGCCCTGTCCTTGTCAATGACCAATTGGAATACGAAGTCTCCCGAATATGTGACTCCAGATATAAACGTGGTCAGCTCCAGTACCTGGTGGAATGGAAAGGATATCCACCCAGTGAACGCACTTGGGAACCCGTCTCCAATTTGAACACCCCCAGGTTACTCCGAAGGTTCTATCTCATACACCCGGGCAAACCTGGCGGGACGGGTTTTTGTAGGAGGCATGCTGTCATGACCCATCGGACACGCCGCTTCTGGGCCTCCTGGTCCCTGTCACGCCGGGGCTTGCACTCTGTTGTACTAGCAACATGGCCGCAAACACTGAACGCTGCCTACCAGTCTTCACGTTAATTGCAGCACGCTCGATAAAATAGCCACACCCCGCGCTTCCGCGCGTCTCAATGCTACTGTTAGCTGTGGCTAGACGTGTGCTGCGTAGTTCGCTTTCACTGAACCTTGTTGCATTCCTGGTTCCCAGACCCTTGCTCTATTCTATCCCTTCTCCTTCTTACCCAACTTTCTCCCGGAATCCGTGCACCCGCCTCTGAGTGCTTCTTCCCCTTATTTTTTTCCTGAATTTCCTGGAGTTTACTATCGATCCCGGACAAGAAGTTGAACGAACACTGGAAGCCGAAGACGGCCGAACGGGCTTGTACAAGACCCGAACCATAAGGAAGAAAACTTCTACAACGGAATCCATCAAGCAGCGAAAACAGGTGAGAAATGGGGAAGCCTGTGACACAAGAATTTCTAATGTACTTACTACAAGTACTGGAAAACAAAAACATACCTATAAATGAAATCTTCCAGATTTCATACATGTGGAAACATACATGCACTCTCTGCAACAATGTGAAACAGGAACAACTCCCTAATGAGCGCTTCGTGTACGTATCCATACCTAATTGTGAATCTGTTCCATTTCAGCAACTTCTACAAAATGCAAACCATGGTAGATTATGTACTACCTGCAATTCAGATAATCGCTCCACCTTACTAATACAAACACATAGTAAATACGTAATACTAATGCTTCTACGTTACAATGCAGATGGTACCAAAAACAACTGCAAGTTGAGTGGATTCACACATGGTCAAGTATCACTTGGTATGAAAACCTTCACAACAATAGGTATAATCTACCATGCAGGAGCCACAAGCAATGCAGGTCAATACATTGCATATATAAAAAAGAAATGTGGATGGTTCTCATGTAATGATAGTACCATTACTCTAAAGCAGGGATTACCATCAAATCTTACAAATGCTTATTTAATCTTCTTAAAACCAAAATTTAATAACTAATCTGTACTTAAACATTAACAAAACTTCAATTTAAAAAACTATAAACTGTTAGAATACGCCAACAGATATCTAACTGCCCCAAGATTCTATAACAATCAAACAGATAAATCAATACCACTAAATTATAACAAGAAATAAACAGTTAGAATACGCCAACAGGTATCTAACTGCCCCAGAAATCTGCAACAAGCCAACAGATAGAACATTAGCCTTAAAACAACAAGTGAACACTGAAAACAACAAGTGAACACTGAAAACAAACAAACAAATAGACTGTAGCATAACAAAAAAAGTTTTTTTTTAAATCCAACATGGATTTCTTTTCCCCACAGACCCAATGATTTGAAAAACAAACACAGAAACTGAGCAAATCGCACAGTACACTGGTTTGTAAACTACTAAATATGAGGGTCGAAAAAAAACCTGAAATGTCTATTATGCAATGAATAAGTCTTTATAAAATACGTACACTAACATGCTCTTTTCTTTTATCACAGAAATTGAAAAAGAATATGTGCTCCAGTTACCCAACTTATGAAAAAAATATATCCAATCTCAAAAAATCAAACAGTAAGTATATTCTAATATAACACATAAATACTGCTGCATAAGAGAACCATTGAAGCAAACATCTAACCATACAGCACAATACAAAATGTTCAGTTCCATTGATATGTTATACTACAGTGCTTGCTACCAAACTCTACAATCTTAACGACACATGACGTAGCCAAAACTTCACATACAAACTATACAAATCAAACAGTACAGAAACTGTAGATTTACAAACATTTGATAGATATTCGATTCTATGGGTGTGATCTATGGGTGTGATATGCTGCGATGGTTGTGGCCAGGGCCTAGAGTCTTGGGTGTATGGCCTAGCCTACGGCCTGTGGCCATGCACCCAAGAGTCTAGGCCCTGGCCACAACTACCGCAGCGTATCACACCCACAACCATCGCAGCATATCACACCCATGGTGGCTTATAACTTCAGTGCTTATAACTTTGTTCTTGGATGCATGGCCGAATGCACCCAAGACTCTAGGCCCTGGCCACAACCACTGCAGCATATCACACCAAAAACCACCACACCATATCACACCCATGGTGGCTTATAACTTCAGTGCATATAACTTCAGTCTTGGGTGCATGGCATTCGGCCATGCACCCAAGACTCTAGGCCCTGGCCACAATCACTGCAGCAAATCACACCCATGGTGGCTTATAACTTCAGTGCTTATAACTTCGGTCTTGGATGCATGGCCTTTGGACTTTGCAAAAAAATTCAGATTGGGCCATGTACTTTTTTTGCAAAGTTTTCTGAGGATTCGTCAGGGGGAGCAAAGTTATAAGCCACCCAAAAAGTGCTCTTTCTATGGGATTAGCAACTTAACCTTAACTGCACAGCCACTACCGTGGCTGTGTAATACATATATATATATATATATATATATCAGTGAAAAAATATTTTGCTAAAGGGACGTTATGGTTAAGTTGAGCTACTAAAAATCTATGAAATTCAGTAAAAAAAACTTTGTTAAAGGGACGTTATGGTTAAGTTGCGCTACTAAAAACCTATGAAATTCAGTGAAAAAACTTTGTTAAAGGGACGTTATGGGTCAAAGTAAAACCGAAAACCCCCTGAAATTCGGCAGTTATGGTAACATAAGCAACCATAACTCGCGCCACCGTGCACTGCTAACACTAACACCCAGGACATCAAAGATGACATCACAAATGTCATTGATGACATCACTCTAATCGCTGTGCCACTTCACTGTAGCCTGTCAAGTGGCACAGCAAGTACAACGCTCGCTTTGACATCCGTGCACAGCTTGCTAACGCAAGTTCAAATCCCGGCAAGGCCAAACTCAGCCTTTCATCCTTCTGTGGTCGATAAATGAGCACCACACACCGTGGTTAATAATAAGCACCGCTTAGATACCTCACGGTTCTTAGCGCTATATGAATGGGAAAATATTATTATTTTATTATTAACATGCTCCGTTGCACTATCTTCGATAGCAAATAGTTTCACGCCCTACTAAATAAAATGATGATTTTTAATGAAGATCGGCTGGTGAGACTAATTTATGTTTTTTTAAAACAGGTATGTGGCCCCATTTTGCCTATGTCACGATTTACAGACTCCAGCGGATGGGGTCTTCAACTGCCAGGTGCAGGTCCAAATATGCAACTTCATGACCCTCACCATTTTATGGGACAATCGCCAAGGACCAATATGCCCTTACGCAGTACTAGCGGCTACAAACAACATACCAACCAATAAGGTGGTCTAATGGCTCGTTGTTGGAGCAACCTTCCGATTATCAGAGCGACCATTTACTGCTTTTATCATAAACCAACAGCCTATCTACCGCAAAGGAACAACGCGTGGCTCCAAATAAACTTTTGCTGATCGACAGCAGAGACAATAGCAAATCGCTGAATATTCACTAAACATTTCATGTGAAATAAATGTACTTTACCAAATGTACAATCCTGCTGTTTACTTTTAAACCACAGTTTCATATTTAATTGTGGCGCACTGAGTTGTAAGCTGATCTAACACCCTCTGTACCGCAAAGGAACATCGCGTGCCTCAACATGAACTTTTGCGGATCGACAACAAAGACAAATGCGAATTGCTGAATATTCTCTAAACATTTGATGTCAAATAAATGTACTTTACAAAATTTACAATCTTGCTGTTTGCTTTTAAATCACTGTTTCATATTCCGAATTGTGGCGCGCTGTGTTGTGACATAATATGTGTTGTCTTCCGGGTTCTGTGTAAAGTCACTTAGCACTGGAGAGGACTGGGCGCGTTTGATGACGCACCCTGTAACGTCACGGAGAGAGGCTGGGAATATGAAGGCTTTGATAATATCAGGCTTAGGGGCGGGAGATATCATTTAGTGTCGCAAAAGCAAGTCAGCCAGGTCAATAGCGCCAGTCATGGGATTATCACATAATGTCGGCACACACCAGCCGGATTTATCGTTTCTTTAGTGGACAAAAAGTCGGTTGATGCCCATAGGAAATTGTACTATTAGCGGACAAAGGAGTGGTCTTAAAACACTTTCACCCTGACAACGAACAATACAAACAACGTTCTCAGAACACCCCCATTTTGTGTAATTGCAACCATTTCGGGACACCGCGAGTGATCTTAGAACACATTCAACTAGACAGATTACAATACGGACAGCGTCCTGAAGACACCCCCAGTTTGTGTATTTACGAACAATTAAGTACACCGCGAGTGTTTATAGCTCATTTTTACCTTCCTTGCGAACAAAAATGACACATACTCCGTCCTCTAAACACCCCACCATTTAGTTTATTTATAAAATGTCAGAACAGCCGTGTTCTCCGTGGACAAATCGAACGCAACAAAAATGTCTAGCACATAAAAAAACAAAACATTGAACCTATCTCATACTCCCCCACCCTCCCCAAACACTCTTACACACCAACACACGGCACTAAATACAATTTTTTATCCACGTTTCACCGCGCTGTACGCGGTCGACGGCGAATACAAGATGGCGGGCGCCACAGAAAATCTGATGCGCTCCACGCCCCTCGCCGTCCGATCAGCGAACACGTTGCATGTCTGCGGACATGACGCAAGGCCATGGGCCAATCGGGGTGCTGTCCGCGGAGCGAACAGGGAAGTCCGTCCGCGAAGCGAACACAGATATCACTGATTTTTTTGCCTTACATTTTGGTCATTTTTAAAAAAACTACTGGACAGATGTACACCAAATTTGCAAAAGCACGCTTTCAGGACCAGGCCGCCGCTCCTGCCGCAAATTTGGTGTAAATCCGTCCAGCGGTTCGGGCTGTAGCCGTGCGCAAAGTTTTTTCCTATTCAGTCTATGGGAAAAAAAAAGTTTTGGGACCCCCCCCTATAACGTTTCCCCCCCTGGACGAATCCTCACCAAACTTTGAAAAAAAATTCAGAGTGGCCCATATACTTTTTTTTGCAAAGACCACTTTTTGGCCTGCTTATAACTTCGCTCCCCCTGGACGAATTTGCATCAATCTTTGCAGAAAAAAGTATATGAGCCTCTCTGAAGTTGGGTGAGGTTTCGTGGAGGGTGGGGGGCAAAGTTTTAGGGAGATCCCAATTTTATTTTTTCCCATAGACTGAATGGAGAAAATCTTTGCGCAGGCCTACAGGGCAAACAGCTGGATGGATTTTCACCAAACCTGCGGCAGGAGCAGCGGCTTGGACCCGAAAGCATGCTTTTGTAAATTTGGTGAAAGTCCATCCAGTATTGTCTTTAAAAACAGCTAAAATGGATGCCTCCAAAAAATAGTGATATCTGGCTCCGCTCCGCGGGCCCATTTCCCTGTTTGCTCCGCAGTCCAAAGTCTCATTGGCCTGGAATGTAGCGTGATGTCGCCGAACATTGGGCGCACCCGCTGGTTGGCTGAGGGAAGCATGCTGTGCGTCACAATTTTGGGTTATGCTGCCATGTTCTATCCATGGACAGTGCAGAGCCGAAAGGGCCTGGAAAACATACTTTATGCCATGTGGTGGTAAGAAGAAGGGATGGAAAGGGTGGTAGAGTGAGAAGTGGTTCATCTGATATATCTCATTAGGTGGAAGAAGACGATGGTGTGCCTGCAGTATACGTGCATACCGTGCCAATTCTCGGGTACCTCCAGAGGCAAGTACCTTATGCGGAGAATGCAGGCAGCCTTCGTTACGGCACGATAGCCGTGTTGCAACCTCTTTCCGTGGTGACTGGTGGCAGGTCAATTGCAGAAGGCAAGTGCATTGCACATGACATTAATATTTTAACATAGTGTGTACTGGGGTGTGTTGCGTGTGGTAAGACCGTAGCCCCTTACATGCTTGGCTGGAGGCCTTGCACTGACAACTTGTGCCCTGGTTGCAAGTAGGTTTGAGATTGTTGTCTTGTGTGTGTGGTTTCTCCACATTGCATACATTGCTCATTCCATGGGTGTGGTGATTGTTAGCACGTCCTACAGTGTTTACTCCATGGCTGGAGCTCATGGAGTGAACACTCCTGAAGTGTGTCAACTCGGTACAATGTTCAAATGCTGTGTGCATAGAAGTGGATAGGGTTCAAATGCATATTTTATCAGCTTAGGTAGAGTCCTTTGCACGGAGTGCTGACTACTGTACTGCACTATTAAGTATTGGTTTTGTGCACTTAAGAGAGTACTGGGAACAGGGCAAGATTTTGTAGTTTGATTGGCAGTAACATCATAGTATGGGAATTAAAGTGGGTAGGGATGCCGGTGGCTGTGCTATATTCGTTGATTCTGCCAACTGTTGCATGTTTCCATGCACAGCTGTATTATGGTGCAGAGGTTGGGTAGGAGTGCCGGTGGCTGTGGTACATTTGTGGATTGTGATACTTGGGCCAATGTTCGCATGCATGGCTGCATTACGTTGCGGTGGGTGTGGCCAAGGCCTAGACTCTTGTTGTGCATGGCCAAAGGCTGTAGGCCTTAGTCCATTCACCCAAGAGCCTAGGCCGGGACCACACCCATTGCAGCTATGCAGTTTTCACTCTGCATCTCTCAGCGGGTGGTGACCTTTAAAGAATGGTTGTGGAGCACATGTTGGACTTGGTAGTACACCAGAAATTAGCTGACATGCTTATATTGTTGGTTTCATGGGTGAGGTGATTGTTAAAAAATCATACAGTTTTCGGTGTATGACTGGAGATGCTGCAGTGACAAATCCGTCAGTTTGCCCACTGGGTGCAGTGTTGGAATACTGTCAGTATAGAAGAGGGTAGGGTTGAACTGGATCTTGTATGTGCTTGGGTACATTTCTTTGTGCAGATTGCTGGGAGAAGGCCCAATGTTGTGAAGATTTTGTGGTTTGGTTGGCAGTGACACAATACTTTGTGAATGGAAGTGGGTACGGGTGCTGTAGGCTGTGGTATGTTTGTGGATTCTGCTAACTTTTACATGTTTCCATATATCGCTGTGTTAGGGTGCAGGGGTTGGGTGGAAGTGCCGCTGGCATTGTTACATTTGTGGTTTGTGGTACCTGGCCACATGTTCATATGCATGGCTGCATTATGTTGTACTGGGTGTGGGCAAGGCCTAGACTCTAGGGTGTATGGCCAAAGTCGTCATGGGTGCCGCTCTGGTTGATTTTGGATTATGAAATTGTGGATTCTTTTGTAGGACTTTCTACTGGAAGTGCTTTGGAAGCACACGTGATGTGTACTTGGAGGGTTTAACGGTACATACACAGTGCTGTACAGAAATGATAGTGTTGGATGCAGAGGTCTTGGATGTGATTGGTGCATGCGTGTGTTAATATTTCACTTCACCCTATGAGGGAGTGCTGCAAAAAGAACAGTGGAAAGGGAAGAAGGACTGTCCCTTCATACTGAGGCGTGGCCCTCGCTTTAGCTGGGAAAGCGCATGTGCCACATCCTGCCCTTCTGAGCATGGTGGGCATGGAAATGGAACTGGCGGGATTATCCAATCAGGTGTTCAGGGTGTGGTTCACAAGAAGGGGTGGTACTATTTATTCCCACTACTCTGTGTATTGAGGTTGGCAGAGATGGAGAATGGAGAGACGTACAGTGCTGATTGTGGGTGATACCTTTGTGCAAGATCTGAACAGGTATGCGTGCAAAGAGGCATTGCTGCTAATTTCGCGTTGGAAGGAGTGGATGGTTTGTGGGGCAGTCCCTATGAGAGCAGTTTCAACGGTATGGTTCACCTTTGCAGATATGTGGCCTCTGTCACTACTGTTGATGTTGTCGTGCTGCATTACGGAGGTCTACATTTGGGTTACATGTCATGTGGACGTTTGCTCCGTCACCTGAAGAAGCTGATGAATGCAATGATGCAGATTTTTCCCACTGCCAAGGTTATTTTCTCATACATACCATCAAGAGGAGTATGGCACCAATGCCGGTGTCCTTTGTCCCCAGCCAGAGCTCGGAAGGTGTCTTATAAACAGAAGCATGTGTGAATTTATTTTCACTGATGGGATGTTTTCCGCCCACTATGAGATCATGAATTCGGAAAATATGCACTGTTTCCATGCAAATGGCATTTCTTTGACAGCCATTGGCAATGCTATTTTCTTTTACACTGTGCAAGAAGCGTTGACCAGAATTCAGTAAAAATATAAGGTGGAGAAGTGCTGAAGAACTCTTATAAAGAAAAAAAACAAAAAAGGTTCTTTGCAAGCACATAAAAAAACAAGAAAATAAACTCTTTTTTAGAGCCACCACTAAAGAGCAAATCCCTTACCATGTTTCAACTTTCTTCCTCCCCCACATTCCTAGCATGATAACTCTGCAGACTCTGCGGTAGATTCAGGATTAAATGTGTCAAATCCGGGCCTTCTCAGGATGACAGCCATGGCAATGGGACTGTGGAGGCTAAGGTATTGCTCAATAATGTTTCGGGTTGTGGTGTGTACGCAAAAACTGTGGCAGAAGGTCTATTTGTACAGAGAAATGCAGAAGCTTACGGTTGAAGTGTGTAAGGTAAGGGGCCGGCATCATGTTTGTGTGCATGCACTGTATGTACTTGTTTTACGTTGCTAACATACATTCAGTGCTGCTTTTGTGCGATATTTTTACGAATTTTATAGGAAATGGGTTAGTGCAAAATAAATTCTGTGAAGTGTGCACGGTAAGTGGCAGGCATCCTATTTTATGCATGCATTGTGTGTACTTGGTTGAGGTTCCTAAGATACATTCAGTGCTGCTTTTGTGGGATATTTTTACGATTTATGCAGGAGATGGGCTAGTGCAGAAAAACATTTGTAACATTGTCGGAAGGAAATAAGAGAGTTCCTGTTTGGATACTACAGTGGCTGATATGGGTAAATGAAAACGTTGAAAGCATATAGCATTGAAGTGGCACTTGATGGTAGGTGATGGGAGAAGAAACAGCATTTTTCTTAAGTACGTTATGGACATTCAGTGGCAGATACCATGCTGAGAGGCACTAATAACAGAGTTGTAAACATACTGTACAAAAAATATTCATGCCTCTACTTTGTTGTAATGGGTGACCATGTGGATGAATGTGGATGCTTAAATCTTGGATAGTGTTAATGAACTTTCTACTGGAGGTGCATTCGATTCACACGACACTTGCAGTCTGAATGTGTAACGGTACATATGAAGTGTTGGACAGAACTGAAGTGGTAGATGCTGACTTCTTAGCTGTGATTGATGGATGAGTGTGTGACTATTTAACCGTACCCAATGAGGAAGTGCTGGAAAAAAAAATTGAAAAGTGAAGAAGGACTGCTCCTGCTTTACTGGGGTGCCACCCTCACAGTACTTGGGGTAGCACACGTGCCAAAGTCTGCGCTTCTCAGCATGCTGGCGAATGGGAATGGGACTGTGGGGATTATCCAATCAGGTACTAAGGGTGTGGTTCACAGGAAGGGGAGGTAATACTGTTTTTCATTACTCTGCGTAGTGATCTGGGCTGACATGGAGAGACACACTGTATGGATTTTGGGTGCTGCCTTTGTGGTAAATCTGCACAGGTATGCCCAGGAAAGAGACTTTGATGGTGATTTTGGTTTGGAAGGAGTAGAGGCATTGTGGTGCACTGTCAATGTCCGCAATTTCAACGTTATGCTTGCACTTTGCAAAGAAGTGGTCAGTTTTGCAACTGTTCATGTTGTCGTCATACAGTACGGCCGCATGCATTTGGGTTACGTGATTTGTTCACATTTGTTCCATGAACTGAAGAGGTTGAGGCATGCAGTGAAGAGTCTTTTCCCCACAGCCCAGGTGGTTTTCTCAGCTATACCACAAAGAAGAGTATGAGACTATCCAAATGTATGTTGTTCCCAGCCAGATGTTGTCTCATCAACAGAAGCATGTGTGATATAAAGTCCGCTCGTGGGATGTTCATCTGCAGCAATGACTTAATTAATTCTTGAAATGCAGAGTTTTTCCATGAAAATGGCATTTCTTTGTCCAGCATTGGTGATGCTCTTTTGCTTACCCATCTACAGAAGGCGTTGAAATGTTTACTGTAAGAATGTGAGGAGGAGAAAAAAACAGAAAACCGTATAAAAACCGAAAATAAAGGTGTTTTTCTAGAAGCATCAAAAAAGGCTCTTTTCAGAGCCACCACTAAAAATGAAATCCCATAGCCTGGTTTCATTTTATTCCCCCACGTCTGCACATGGCACAAAAGCCACAATTGGGGCTTTTGAGGATGGTGGGTATGGAAATTGGACTGTGGAGGCTAAGGGATTGTGCAATAACATTTCTGGGTGTGGTGTATACACAGAGGAATGCTGTACATAACTGATTGTTACATGGAGAGCTCTTTAATGTGATTATTGGGTGCGTGTGTGACTATTTAACAGTACCCAATGAGGGTGTGCTGGAAAGAAGATATTGGAAAGGAAAGAAGGACATGTCCTGCTTTACTGGGGCACGGCCCTCGCAGTACTTGGGGAAGTGCACATGCCACATACTACCGTTTTCAGCATGCTGCCCAAGGGAATGGGACAGTGAGGATTATCGTTACTGAGGGTGTGGTTCACAGCAAAGGGCATAAATACTTTTCTCCATTACTGTGCGCAGTGAGCCGGCCTGACATGGTTGCCATTACTTGCAAAGGTAATGTAGCATAGCAGAATTGGTCCGAAATCAATTACAGATCAAAGCTGTGTGGCCCGCTACTCTGTTCTGAAAAGCTACAAACAGAATGCAGAGCAGCTCTGGGGTCTGGTCTTTTATAGGGCTGCTCTGGAGACCTTGCCACTGGAAAAGAAGCCTACATCATTCAAGCAAATACATACATGTTCAATGGCACATTGTGGGGTGTTTGTAAGCTTGTACTTTCCTATTAACTCTCCGTAGATTGCAGAACATTGCACTTTTCTGTTGTCCGAGGGTTCAGATCGTGTCCATTAAATAAGGGGCCACGCGCAGTGTGGGTGTGGTTGCATGGTGACGTCACAAATGTTCTCGATTGAGACGGCTGTCTGCAGGAAGCATTTTGGACAAATACTTTGTGTGCATGTGCATAGGTGTCCTATGCAAATCCTTGGGATCTCTGGACTGCTTAATAGTGTGACACACGTTTGCCTACCATATTGGGACAAGTTGTGTGTTTGTAGGATATAGCAGGTGGGATGTTTTGTGTACCGCTACCTGTAGGATGTGGGTGGGTGCCTCAAACTACTAAAAGTTTGTCACAAGTTTCTTTGCATATGCTGGACAGGGGCGGTGTTAGCAGGAGACAGAGGAATGGACACACATCCGCTCCCACAACTAATTATAGGTGGTTCACAAGATGCAGCAATGCGGTTCATACTGGTATCGTATGGATGCCTCCATGGTGATTGCGGATTGGCGGGGCAGGTTCAGTGTCCATAGGACACCTCCCTTTTGCTTAATTGTGGTCATACCCACCAGTACTGTGCGCCACTGAGTCATAACAGGATTTTAAAAACAAAGGAAAAGCCACATATACACTCGACAACAATTTACATATCAACCTATATTTTCACACATTCATATATACTATTATGAAAGGGAAGGGGTAGCAGAAGTGGATAAATATTTTGGGGAATTAGAGATTTGTACAAGTTGGTCGTGAGGGGAGGAAATGATTGAGGTATCATCGTAACATCTCTGATCAAACAGATTTTGAGCGGATTGCGGGCTGTGAAATGGCAAAGGGGTACACGTGCAGGTCAGGCACTGGTATTTTATTTTGTCTATATATGTCCTTGTACGTAATCTTTTAAGGCGGCAAAATGTGTCATCAGTTCCTCCATTTTGGCTTCCAGGCTGTCTACTTAGCCATTTACAGAGTTTCTTTCCTTTCCTGTGCCCGTATGCTGTTGTGGAAGGCGTGCCGCTTGTGCTGCATTGCTTTCCTTTCCAGTATGTTCTCTTAAAGAAAAGAAAATCTGTTAGGTGAACATGAAACAATAGATATAAAATATTTTACGTTTCAGACTGCGGTGCGTACCAATGGGGATACTATCGTAGGTCATTTCGTCATGAGGTAAATTCTCTTCCAGGCACTCTAAAATGCTTGCCATTGCTGTGTAAAAACAGAAACGTTATAGTTATGTATCATTGTATACTGCACCACCTGTGCAATTATTAGACAAATTTTAGTGTGCTTACTACGTTGTAGTGACGTTCTGGTGTTAGTACTTTCCAGTCCTTACTCTAACCGTTCGTTCTTTATTCCTATATAAAGCAGCAGTGCTGTAAGATTGTTGAAGGCAGACGTCACTTCTCTAGTTGGTGCATTCCTTTATGGTGTACTCCCTGGTGTTCTATTTTCCCTTGCAATTCACATATATAGTGCTGTTTGTATGTGTTCCTTGTGTTTGCTGATTGATACCACAATGTTAAAGAAGCTCTGCCTTTCTGAGCAGGTTGGATGCCACCTGATGTCCGCGACCAGACGCATTCTCTGCGACTGCTGTGCGCATTAAGATGGTTCAGTATGTTGTATGGTACACCTTTACAAACTAAGGGTTTCCTGATAAAAGCCTATGAAATTCCATGAATAAACTTTGTTAAAGGGACGTTATGGTTAAGTTGTACTAGTAAAAACCTATGAAATTCAATGGGAAAACGTTGTTACAGGGACGGTATGGTTACAGGTAAAACCGTAAAACCTCTGAAATTTGTACGTTATGGTAAGCTAAGCAACCATAAATCGCGCCACCACGGTGCACTGCTAAGACTAACACCCAGGACATCAAAGATGACATCTCAAATGTCATTGGTGACATCACTGATGACATCACATATCTGGCTCACTTGTTTTTGTTCACTGAAATATCTAGGCCAGGTGGTTTTGTTCACTGACCTTCAGAATATTAAAATTCAAAAGGTGCTGTATATCTAGACGTTAACCGTGTGATATGTTCTTAGATGACTTTCCTTAGGGTTTACTCTCAGCTCATGGTGCACATAGATGGGGCAATAGCAGGCCTGAAAAACACAATTCATTTGTATACATGAATATAAACTGTAATGCTATTAACATTTTCTGATGATGCTGTTTCTTTCTTCCTTACTTTAGTTTCCCTGTATGTGCCTCTGATTTGTGTGCATTGTGGGTCTTCATATGTTTTGTTTGTACTAGCACAAGTATGTAGTAAGTCTTGAATTGTTAGCTAGTTATTACAAGTTTAACATTACACAATCACCCTTGACACCGTGTTACCAACATAATAAACACAACCCCTTGTAGGGACTTTTCATCAAAATTAATTTCACATGTGATGTCATCAGTTATGTCATCAATGAAATTTGTGATGTCATCTTTGATGTCATGGTGTTAGTCCTTGCAGTGCACAGTGGTAGCGTGGGTTATGGTTGCTTAGCTTACCATAACTGGCAAATTTCTGGGGTTTTTCTATTTTACCTGTAACCATAACATCCCAGTAACAATGTATTTCCATGGAATTTAATATGTTTTCACTAGTTCAGCTTAACCATAATGTCCCTTTAACAACATTTTTTCACTGAATTGCATAGGTTTTTACCAGGATAACTTTAGTTTGTAAAGATGTACTGTACAACATACTGAACCTGCTGGCACCATTTTAATGCGCACAGCAGTCGTCGCGAACTATGTGTCTGGTTGCGGACTTCGGTTGGCATCCAACCTGCTCAGAAAGGCAGGGGTTCTCTTACGTAGAGGTACCATTCAGCAAACACAAGGAACATATGCAAACAGCACCATGTACATGAATTGCAAGGGAGAGCTACCATGCCGTAACAAAGGCTGCCTGCATTCCGCACACATGGTAGTCAAATGTGGAGGGACCCACAAATTGCTACAGTATGCACAGAAACTGCATTCTTTCCAGGTCACCACCCTCTGACTGATGCAGAGTCCAAACTGCATTGTTGTGGTGGGTGTGGTCAAGGCCTTGGTTATTGGGGGCATGGCCTACGGCCTTTGGCCATGGCCATGCACCCAAAAGTCTAAGCCTTGGACACACCCACCACAATGTAATGCAACCATGCATGCCAACATGTGACCAAGTACCACAATCGACAAACGTACCACAGCCACCAGCACTCTTACCCATTATCTGCACCGTCAGACAAATATACATGGAAACATGCAACATTTAGCAGAATCTACAAACATAACACAGCCTCCGGCACCCCTGCCCACATTTATTCACATACTATGTTACTACTGCCAACCGACCCAAAAATATGTTCACAACAGTGGCCCTGCTCCGAACAGTCTATTCAGTCCACAAAACCAATACTTCACAGTGCAGTACAGTAGTCAGCACTCCATGCAATGGACAGTTCCCAAGCCCATAAAATATGCACTTCAACCCTATCCACTTCTATGCACACACTATAAGAACATTGCACCCAGTTGAGACATAGCAGTATCCAAGCACATAGAAGATGCACTTGAACCCTGCTCTCTTCTACACTGACAGTATTCCAACAATGCACCCAGTGTGCACCCTGCATGACTTGGCACTGCACCATCTCCTGCCATACACCGAAAACTGTAGGATGTTCTAACAATGACCACACCCATGTAACCAACAATATACACATTTCAGCTCAATTATGATGCTCCCATCAAACCAACAATGTATGCAATGCTGACAAACCACACACACAAGGCACTAATGTCAAACCTACCTGCAACCAGGGTCCATAGTTGTTGGTGCAAGGCCTCCAGCCATGCATGGAAGGGACTATGGGCTTTCAACATGCAACACAGCATAGCACGCGCTATGTTACAATGTTTATGTCATGTGCAATGCACTCCCTTTCTGCATTTCAGCTGCCACTAGTCACCACAGTAAGAGGTGCGGCACAAGCTACCATGCCGTAACATGGGCTGCCTGCATTCCCCATACATGGTAGTTGCCTGTGGAGGGGCCCACAAATTGCTGCAGTACGCACAGATACTGCAGGCACACCACCATCTTCTTCCACCTAATAACATATCTCAGGTGGACCACTTCTCACTCCCACACCCTTTCCATCCCTTCTTACCACCACCACATGGTGTAAAGTATGTTTGCCAGGCCCTTTCAGCACTGCATTGTCCTCCAATACACCATTGCAGCGTTTCCCAAAAATGTTGATGCACAGCACAGATTTTCCATCCTGACCTCAGGTGAGAGTGTGCCAGTGACCCCCTGCCCCCCATTTTGACCTTCATGGCGGTGCTTCTGTTTTCGGGACCTTGCAGGCTCCCCAGCCGCGTCGTAGTCTCCAATCCCCAGGTCCTGCCTCCTGCTCCCTCCCCCTGGCCTTTATTGGCCAATCCAAAACAGCATGTTGGTGCTGGCTGACTCGCTGCACCTCTGCTCCCTGTGCCATTTTCCATCCTGGCCTCAGGTGAGCGTGTGCTTAATGACCCTCTGCCCCCCATTTTGACCATCATGGCGGCGCTGCTGTTTTTGGGACCCTTGCGGGCTCCCCAGCCGCGTCGTAGCCTCCAATCCCCAGGTCCCGCCTCCCGCTCCCCCCAACTCCCCCTTATTGGCCGAATCATTACTTATCCTGGACCGGATCAAGGCAGCCCTCTGTCCGGCAGCCCCAGCAGCGAAGGTCTCCAAGGCAAAGGGCAGCTCCTACATTGGCGGCTCCAGAAAGTGAATTCTGATTGTTAGCATGTGCCACACTTAAATGAAACTATGAATGTTACCAAGCGCCCCACTTTGATGGAATCGAGATCACTGGCCTGCCTCACATCTAGATGGGATGTTGAAGATTGGCAGGTGCCACACTCGGGTGGAATGGTGAATGATAGCAAGCATCACACCTAGACATAATTGGAAGGACAGCAATACCAATTAACCAATCCACTAACATTTTGACCCCTCTGCATACACCTCTCAAACTCTAACCAAACACAACCACAAGCCTACACCTCAACAATCCACACAAACTTCTCTACACTGCAACAACAAAACAAACCACAAATAGACCCGCACAACAGCACACAATGACTACTGCCCGTAAAACACCCCAAGCCCAGCCAACGGACCCACCAGGCTTAGGCTTCCAACAGCACATCACTGCTCTCTTGCACTTTCCAGCTTATTCCCACTAACTCACCCCCCTTCCCCTTTTTTTTCAGAGCCGCCAGAGCGCCAGGGGACAACTCTGGTTGTGATAGTGTGCGGTACAAATATCCTTTAACATTAACATTGACATTCCCTCCAGCCAACCACCAGCTGCGTCCAATGTTCGCCGACATCACGGCATACTACAAGCCAATGAGACTTCTATCCGCAGAGCGAACAGGGAAATGAGTCAGCGGAATAGAGCCAGATATCACACATTTTTTTAGATTTACATTTCAATACTTCTCAAGAAAAGTACCGGTCAGATTTCCACCAAACACACAAAAGCACGCTTTTGGAACCAAGCCCCCGCTCCTGCTGCAAATTTGGTTAAAATACATCCAGTCGTTCGGCTTGTAGGTGTGCGCAAAGTTTTTGCCCATTTAGTCTATGGAAAAAACATATTTGGGAACCCCCTATAACTTCCCCCCCAACCCTCTCCACAAACCCTCACCCAACTTTCCCAGAAGGACCCATATACTTTTTTGACAAAGTTTTAGCCACATTCGTCCACGGGGAGCAAAGTTATAAGTCATCCAAAAAGTGGTATTCCTATGGTGTTAGTAACTTAACCATGATTAGACGCCCGCTACCGCGGGCCGTGTAATTAAGTGAACAACATTGTATTGGACCGGACCATAGTAAATTCACATGCAACCCTATTTAATGCAAGGCGGGGAACAGAGTTCAAGAAGACAGTGTTCCACTAGGCTTGAATGCTTTTTCAGTGCAAGTGGTTAATGGTAACGATGTGAGCTCATCAGTCACCTTCTAGTGCAGTTTTGTTCATAGATAATGAACATGGAACATTTTTAATAGTATGTTATGGTTTTGTTAAAAACAACATGTTTATGCCACTTTTGGAATTTACACAATTTTAGGCTGTTTTACATACATTGTTTGCAACAGCTTGGCTCGTGGTTTGGCTCTGAGGGGAAAGCAAGACTTGTGGCTTTGTCCTGGTTTAGCTCCCCCTATACATTTCTTGGCTTGCCCAACTCTCGGGAGGATAGCTCAGTGGCAATGTGCTCACCTTGAAAGCAAGACGACATGAAGCAACACAGGTTCGGTCCACACTCTGGGTATTTAAGCGTGTTATAAATATGCAACTAAGAAAACAACAGCAACCAAAAAAATCAGTAACAGCGCCTCGATGCCCCAGGGCTGTGTGAGCACTTTAAAAATGCAAATAAATAAATAAGGGGTACACTGGCATACAATATCTGCAACAACAAAATGTACTTTTGACATGCATGCAGATGACACAGAGATCAATTTGAACCTGGAAAGAGAGTGGTGAGATCATCTATACCTTGCAAAGGATTCACTAAAACTAGGTGCACCTCAACAAAGTAAAGGGGCGGCAAAACCCAACATCTTTTAATTTATATTTTGCTGGCTGATACGCTGCCGGTAATCCTCCCCAATAAAAAGCCTTGCTGAAGGAACCGAAAGGGACTGCTTCACAAATCAGGATCAGGGATTTATCCCCACAACTAGAAGGCCACATAAAGACACGTATGCCAGAAATGGCTCATTGAAATTCATTTTGCCTGTAAATTCGCTATTCCTTAACAAGAATTACCAACAATTATTTTTTCGGAAAACCCGTTTGATGTCTCATTGGTCTCATGAGATAATTATAAACAATAGTTGCTAAAGACAATGGATCTAACTTCAGGCCTTGACAACGACCAGGGGTCGAAACACGTGTCGGCTGTTTCTTCTTTTGGAAAATAAACATCTCACATGATTTGGACATGTACTATGTTTGTTTGAAACAAATTTTGCATTGAAAAGACTGACCTCGAGCGCAAGACACTCCCCCGAAGCTTAATTCTCAATTTTCAACATTATTTACAAACTCTGTGGGAAGTTTGAGGGGGTAGTTTTTTGTTTTGCTGCCAGGTTAATTAGAACTAATTGTAAAGGCAGGTTCTGGAATCAATCGAGAGTGGTCACTAGCACGCCAACAAGGACTGATCCCACATTCTCAATCAAATCCTCCCCAATACACCAGTACAAAATGTCCTCAGCTGTGGGCTCTCCGCAATGAAAATCCCAAATAGTAATTTGATTCTATCAATTCTATTTTGCATGCTTTACTTGGTCAACCCCTTATTGTGCCGTCCTCATAGGAGGGAAAAAAAGCAGTAAACAGGCCATTTCCTGAAATGAACCCTGTGACAAAATGACTACTGTTCGGCAGGAGTACAGGAATGAGTAGTGTCTAAAAAACCTACCAAACTCCCACACTACTACTAAACTGGCAGTGATCACAGCCATAAAGGTGAACTATGCAGCGCTCAACAGGTAAACCTCCTTCACCTCTTTCGGTAATGTGGGTCAATAGCAGTGTGGCTTATGAATATTTTCAATTATTGGAGGGGCGTGAATATTTCTAACAAATATGCTAGAGCCACCGAGCGTAGCGAGCATACCAAAACCAACCAAAGGAGGTGTAAGGGGTTTCGTCCCCCAGCAGAAACATTTTTGAATAAGGGTTTACAATGATGCGTTATACAGTACACTTTCTGTGAAAAAGTGGGAAAAAAGCAAGACAGTCTTCAATTGGTTTTGTACGGTAACTCCAATCCAAAAATTCAATAGATGCAAGTCACCAATAGTGTACAGGAGCTTTTCCAAACAGATTTTCATGATGCCTTTACCACAATCTATACCAGCATAAAAACATGTCCACAATGGCTCTGTCCAAACATTTGGATTCTGGCCTCAACATCATATGCCAAAGTTCCCATAAAAGAACATACTGCTGTTTGCTTTGCACATATTGGCAGTAATAATACTATGAGAAAATATCTCCATGCTAGCTCTGACAATATATTGCAATATCCACAAAAATAACATACTCCTTTTGGCTTTGCCTTTAAAAATACCATGCCACAATAGGAAAACATGTCCAAACCGGCTGCACAATGTAGGCCAGTCTAGCCTGATAATCATACATATAATGCTTGCTTTATCATACAGGTCAAGAAAAAAAATAATGCCACAGTATGAAATTGCCAATCTGGCTGCCTCAAACTGCCAGTCTAGCCACGCAATAACACTTAACATGGTTGGTTTATTATAGGAACATTCGAGATGAGGCTCTCTGCTGATTGAATCGATGTTCGAGATAGATCAAATGGTTGGCTCCCAACTGGTGGAACCGGCAGTCGATTTGGGTTGATATGATGTTTCCTGATACTGGACTTCCTGGGACTGCATTAGCCCAACAACAATGTCCATTATCTTATAACTGCACATCCACATTACCTCCTTAATCCTCAGCACTTCTGCACCCCATCTAGACCTGGCTTATGCTACATGATAATGGGGCAATGCCCTATAGCTGGCCCAACAGTGTGGCCCAGTTGAAAAGAACAAATAGCTGTTCTGACCAACGCTACTGGAACAATGCTTTTTAAAATGCACAGCCATCCATTGCCACAATAATCCAAACTCAGCCACAACTCAAAAAAGTTTTGCAATGATGGGAAGATTTGTTTGGTGCAAGGCTTATTGTCAGGGTAATTCATAGAATTTCGCACAAAAGTGGCGCACGCGGCTGGCGCACAGTGTGCGCGTGCGAATGTCTGCGCCAGCCGCGTGTGCTAAAATTGATTTCCGCGCACAGCGTATTCATGAATTTTAGCCTCCAAAACCAGCCGTGGCGCAGAGTGGCGCAGCGACCCTGCAGCAGTGCCAGTTACGCCCCTAAGAACGCCCCTAAAGCAAGGAAAAGCCATCAAAATCCCCAATCCAGCGCAAAGGGCTGTGCTAACCCTGGACCAGTTTACAGGGCTGCCAAACAGCAAACGCCAAGCGGGAAACGATTATAACTGGGGTTCGCGGGAAGTTTCACACACGAAAGGGTCTGTGCGAGTGGGTTATGTGTATAACTGGGGTTCGCGGGAAGTTTCGCACGCAATTTCAGCAGGGTACGTGTATTACGGGGGTGCGCGGGAAGTCTCACACGCGAAAGGGCCTGTGCGAGTGGGGTACGTGTATAACTGGGGTTTGCGGGAAGTTTCACACGCGATTTCAGCAGGGTACGTGTATTACGGGGGTTTGTGGGAAGTCTCACACGCGATTGGATCCGGGTACGTGTATTTTGGGGGTGCGCGAGAAGTTTCACACGCAAAAGGGCCTGTGCGAGTGGGGTACGTGTATTCCTGGGATTCGTGTGAAGTTTCACACGTGAAAGGGGCCTGTGCGAGTGAGGTACATGTATTCCTGGGGTTCGCATGAAGTTTTACACGCGAAAGGGCAACCCGCGTGCGTGATACATCACAGACGTGCTTACGCGCTAAGGGCCTTTGGTCCAATGAAATCGTGTACGTGTGCTGACCCGCTTACATGCTAAGGGCCTTTCCTCGAATTACACGCTGACGTGCACATTTTTCATGTGCCAAATCACTCTGTATCAAGCTGGCCACGCATACACACACAGAAGACCACGCTCCTGCCCTGAAGGCCATTTTCCTGCCCCCCCAGAGCCCAGAGCACGCTCCCCCCTGCCATCTTCTGCTGCCTGACTGTCTGCTGCCCACGTGCCCTTCTATTTGGTGCCTGCACATCAGCGATCTGCAGGGGTCCAGTTGCTGTGTCCACCCCTGCTGGAACAAAAGAGACTCCTGACTGGGATACCATCACTCGACAGCCCAGCCCCAGGGCCCAGTTGCCCACCCACTCCTGCCTCTGGGGTTGCCATGTCAGGCACATCTCCATCTGGCACCACTGGGAACCCCCAGCCAGAGAGGCAGAGGGCCACCAGCTTCACTGCCACTGAAGTTGGTGTCCTGGTGGAGCATGTCCTGGGGCATTATGATGCCCTCTTTGGAACATCACGCGCCAACAAGGAAGGACGGTAGAGGATCTGGGACGACGTAGTGGTTGCCATCAATGCGGAGGGCGTGGCAGCCCGCGACATCAAGCACGTCAAGAAGCGCTGGGAGGACTTGAGGTCCAGGACCCTCCACATGGCCCGGTGCCTCGCGGAGGGGGGCCGGGCACGCATGAGCAACATCCAGATGAGGGTCCTGGAACGTGTAGGCCCAGTGCTCCACGCCCAGATCCTTCAGAGGCAGACCCGTCTGGAGTTGAGCGGTAAGTGGCCAAGCATTGCTGTGTGAGACAGGGCATGTTGCAGTGTGCTGGTAGTCTGATGCTTGCCTGTATGTGTGACATAGGCCATGTATGGATGTGTGTGTGCAGGGACATCATGGTCATGCATGTGAGACCAGTTATGTGTGAACCACATGGTTGGTGCATGTGTTGTAATGCAACATGGGGAGCTCTATGCAGAATGCACACATGAAAGCATGGCTGTCTCTGTTCCTGGACATGAAGGGGGGGTGAGTAATGGGTGCTGATGTCATCTACATGTGTGGTGCACATGTGTGTGTGTGTGCCTGAGAAGTGTGTGTGTGACTTTGAAACGCCATGGATGCCTGTGACTTTGAAGGCAACATCTTGGTTTACAGGGGCCCTTCTACATGGATGTTGATGTTGATTGCAGGCGCCGGGACTGTTTCTGCATGCGTGTTGTGTGCATTCACCCATGTGTTGTGGAATGACAGGATGGAAGTGATATTTGACAGTGCCACTCATGTGTTATTGCTTCCTGTCTAGGGTATTTTGTACTGTACCCTGATGCTTGTGTTCTATGTCTCCCTCTAAGCAGCGTCAAGTGAAGAAGAGGGCGCAGACGGCGCTGTGGAGCCAGTGGCGGGGATGCCTCCACTGGGCGGTGACGCAAGGCCCAGCCACCCTCCCAGGAATTACCATCATCCAGGACCGAGGAGCTGGTGCTGCGTCTGCCACAACGGCTGTGGTGGAAGGGCCGGGTGAGCTCCCACAGGGGCTTCCAATGGCGGAAGACGGTGTGGAAACATCCAGGTTGGTGGTCTCCACAGAGGAGGAGGAGACCGCTACTGAGCCGCACATGGGGCCTGGTGGGGGTAGTACCACTGGTGCAAGTTGTGCAGTCCAGGGCCAAGGTCAGGAGGCAGCATAGGTCACCGCGGAGGGGCCTGTGCATGTCCCTGTCCTTGGCCCTGTGACTGCACCACCATGCACCAGCAGGGAGGCCCCGTCCCAGGCCCGTCCGCAGGTAGGTGAGAGTGCCATGTCATCTGCCTCTCCACTACCTGCGGACGAGGGGTCCACCAAACGTATGGGCTCCGTCCTGGTTGGTGGGTTCCTACATGGGTTGCGCACTCTGGCGGACCTCTCCTCCTCTGTGGAGACTATGCGCCAGTCATTCTCCACACCGTCTTCTGGCCCAGATTCCACCAGGGCCCCCTGTGGGCCTTGCCCGACCAACACAGCCAGCTTGGTGGAGCTCACATCCCTGCCACAGTTGGGAGTCGGCGGCCCAGCAGGGGTGGACACCACAACTGGAGACCAGCTGATGGAGGATGTGCAGGCACCATCATACACGGTACATGGAGAGCAGCAGCAGGAGCAGGCTCTAGGTGGGAGCAATGATGGCTCGGGGCCATCAACATCGGAGGGGCAGGCATCGGCCAGAGGGCAGGAGGATTCAGGACTGGAAGTGTCTTCCATGTGGCAGTGGTTAGGCCATGCTATAGATGCGGAGCGGCAGCGGGCAGAAGAGGCACGGCTCACAATGGTCAGGGCGGAGAACTCCATGCGGAGGGCCCTGAGGCGGGCCGAGTGCCTCAAGGCAATGCACAGAGAGTTGGAGGAGAACATGTCGTCGTCTCTGCGAACCCTCGGGGACATGGAAGAGGAGCGCCTCCAGGACATCGAGCAGGGGTTCGATGATGCCCTGGCCCGGGACATCCAAAAGTGAGCCGTCGGACTAGCCCGCTGCCCTTGTAAATAGTTTTTAGAGTAAGGTTTCCTTTTTGTTTTCCTTTTATTTGTGGTCAATGGACAATGCCACCCAAATATGTATATAGTTATATTTTTAGGTAGTTAGGTAGGTAGGTTTCATTTGTTTGGTTGGGATCATGGACCCTTTACATCCTTGGGCAATGGATTGTATATAGTTTCATCATGTATTCCTTTTTTTTTTTGCATTATGGACATGGAGCAATGGATTTATTTTTTCTGGACAATGGATTGTAAATAGTTGGACTATGGATTGATTTCTCTTATTTTTTTCATTATGAACATGAAGCAATGGAGATTTCTTTTTTTTATTTACTTTGGATTAGCGTTGTTGGAGGGTGACTTTGGACTGTTTTTCTTTCAAATTTTTTTAGATTGGTTATCATTTTCATTCAATCATCTTGAACCCCTCAGCAGTGCGGGGCTCCTGCCAGCAGGCCCCCACTCATGTCCCACTCATGTCCCCCTGCACCCCCACCCTCCAGCAGTGCAGGGCACCTGCCACAGGCCCCCACTCATGTCCCCCTGCACCCCCACCCCCCAGCAGTGCGGGGCACCTGCCAGCAGTCCCCCACTCATGTCCCCCTGCATCCCTACCCCCAGCAGTGCGGGGCACCTGCCAGAAGGCCCCCACTCATGTCCCCCTGCACCCCCACCCCTCAGCAGTGCAGGGCACCTGCCAGCAGGCCCCCACTCATGTCCCACTCATGTCCCCCTGCACCCCCACCCCCCAGCAGTGCGGGGCACCTGCCAGCAGGCCCCCACTCATGTCCCCGTGCACCCCCACCCCCCAGCAGTAAAATGCTGATCTCATGACACAAACCATAAGTCAACTATGTACATCAACACATGTCCGTCACACACATACACTGGTTGGCATTGCTTGTGTAAACCCACATTTTCACATGCATCAACCCAATGAGTGAATCCCACACATGGAACGAAAAAATGAAAATGTATTATGTACATGAAATAAAAAAAGAAATGAAAGCATACCAAAATATGGAACATGAAATGAAAAGCATGTGAAAAAGATGATTGAATGAAAATGAAAACCAATCCAAAAAAATTTGAAAGAAAAACAGTCCAAAATCACCCTTCAACAACGCTAATCCAAAGAAAATTGAAAAAAAATCTCCATTGCTTCATGTTCATAATGAAAAAAATAAGAGAAATCAATCCATAGTCCAACTATTTACAATCCATTGTCCAGAAAAAATAAATCCATTGCTCCATGTCCATAATGCAAAAAAAATAAAGGAATACATGATGGAACTATATACAATCCATTGTCCAAGGATGTAAAGGGTCCATGATCCCAACCAAACAAATGAAACCTACCTACCTAACTACCTAAAAATATAACTATATACAAATTAGGCTGGCATTGTCCATTGACCACAAATAAAAGGAAAACGAAAAGGAAACCTAACTCTAAAAACTATTTACAAGGGCAGCGGGCTAGTCCGACGGCTCACTTTTGGATGTCCCGGGCCAGGGCATCATCGAACTCCTGCTCGATGTCCCGGAGGCGGTCCTCTTCCATGGCCCTGAGGGTTCGCAGGGAAGATGACATGTTCTCCTCCAACTCCCTGTGAATTGCCTCGAGGCACTCAGCCTGCCTCAGGGCCCTCCGCATGGAGTTCTTCGCCCTGACCATCGTGAGCCGTGCCTCTTCTGCCCGCTGCCGCTCTGCATCTATAGCATGGCCTAACCGCTGCCACATGGAAGACACTTCCAGTCCTGGGTCCTCCTGCCCTCTGGCCGATGCCCCTCCGATGTTGAAGGCCCCGAGCCATCATGGCTCCCACCTTGTTGCTGCTGCTGCTGTGCCTCTGCCTATGCCTTGGCTCTTGCTGCCTGCACATCCTCCTCCGGCTGGGGTGCAGTTTATGATGTGGCCACCCCTGCTGGACGCCCGACTCCCGACTGTGGCAGGGATGTGTCCTTCACCAGCCTGGACGCAGGGTCAGAGGCAGCTCCAGAGGGTACCCAGGTGATACATGGGTGGGAAGATGGCATGGAGGACGACTGGCGCATAGGGAGTTCAGGTGAGGAGGGGGTCGGAACAAGGTCCAGCACACGGAGGAATCCGGCCCTGGTGAGCTGTCCCAGTAGGTCGACGCGGTCAATGAGGCATTCGAGATGATGTGCAGTGTCCTCACGAAAACACTCCAGGTCACCTCGCATGCCCCGTTGACGCAACGCCATCCCACTCAGGACAGGCTCAACCCAGTCCCGGATAGCCACGTCCGCAGGGAGAGGAAGGCCAGTTGTTGTTAGCGGATTCCCTCCTTGAAAACGGGTCTGGACGTAGGCATCCCTGCTGGTGCGGGATGATGCAGTCACAGGATCAGGGACAGGATTACACACAGGCACCTCCACGGTGGCCTGTGCTGCATCATGTCCCTGCCCCTGCACTGCACCACTAGCACCAGTGGAATCCCCACCTCCAGACCCTGTGTGTGTCCATTGCACGGCCTCCTCCTCCACCAAACCCCCCACCAACCTGGATAATTCCGTGCCATCTTCCTCCGTCGGACCCTGTGGGGTTTCAGCTGCCCCTTCTGCTGCCAAGGAGTCCAACTCTGACCTCTGCCTCTTGGACCTTCCCTCGGCAGCTGCGGCCTGGGACGCGGCAGCAAACTCCTCACTCCCCGACAAGATGACAACCTGGGAGGGGAGCCGGGCCTTGCGTCTCCGGCTGGCGGGATGAT
The DNA here is from genome assembly GCF_040938575.1 of Ambystoma mexicanum. Classification (NCBI taxonomy): domain Eukaryota; kingdom Metazoa; phylum Chordata; class Amphibia; order Caudata; family Ambystomatidae; genus Ambystoma; species Ambystoma mexicanum. The sequence continues at coordinate 151,882,108 of NC_090922.1, read as the reverse complement.
CCCTGCCATTGTGCTCCACAGCACCCTCTCCGCCCTCTTCTTCAGTTGAAGCTGCAGACAGGGAGAGATAAAACACAGGCATCAGGGCACTGTACAATGGACTGATACACACATGACAGTTGCACATGAGTGGCACTGTTTAACTACAGACAGGGCATCACACTCCACGACACACATGTCATTTTGACTCACACACATGAACATTTCAACAGCAACATTGCACGAGGCAGCACCATCCATACACATACAACAGCATGAATAGCCAAAGGTGAGCCTGACATCACATGAAACACAAGGAGTGCACTAGACATGCACACATGCCACCACACTTACATGCATGTCTGCATCTCCTCCAACAGTTGCAGTGATGAGATTGCCATACATGTCACATCTGCCATTCATCATTCTACATATAAGTGTCACGTGCATCCATGTTGCATCACAGTTGCACACTTGTCAGATACACATACATGCACATGTACACAGTGCAGATACATGCATTATGAACCACCATCCATGCCACTACCATGCCAATGTACATACACAGAAATTCAAACATGTGTGTTCCCACACCTGCATTTGCCAGGCATGCTTACCAACACATACACCATCAATGTATCTCACAACTGAGAGGACTCACATGTGGCAGACTCATGCCCATTTTCATACACATCCCTATGTGGCCCTACATAAACACATGTGCAACCTGCACACTACTGGCACAACACGACACGCCCAGCGTGCTATCAACATGCATGTACACTTACTGCTCGACTCCAGACGGGTCTGCCTCTCAAGGATCTGGACGTAGAGCGCTGGGCATATGCGTTCCAGGACCCTCATTTGATGGTTCGACAGCTGGCCCCGGCGCCCCTTGGCTTCCGCTGCCTTAGCGAGGCGCCGGGCCTTGTTGAGGGTTCTGGACCAGAAGTCCTCCCAGCGCTTCTTTACATGATGTAAGTCGCGGACTGCCACCCCCTCCACGTTGATGGCAGTCACGATGTCCATCCAGATCCTGGTCCATCCTTCATTGTCGGCACGCGAAATTCCAAAGAGGGCATCATACTGCCCCAGGGCTTGCTCCACCAGGACACCAACTTCAGTGGCAGTGAAGCTGGTGGCCCTTTGCCTCTCTGGCTGGGGGTTGCCAGTGCTACCAGATGGTGTGGTGCCGTACATGGCAACCCCAGAGGCAGGAGTGGGTGGGCAACTGGGTCCTGGGGCTGGGCTGTGGAGCAATGGAATTCCAGTCGGGAGTCTTCGGTTCCAGCAGGGGTGGTCACAGCAACTACACCCCTGGCTGACGTGCAGGCAGCAAATGGCAGGACACGTGGGCAGCAGGCAGTCAGGCAGCAGCAGATGGCAGGTGGGAGCGTGCTCTGGGCTCTGAGGGGCAGTAATTCGGCTTTCTGGGCAGGAGCGTGGTCTTCTGTGTGTTTTCTCGTGGCCAGCTTGATACGGAGTGATTTGGCACGTGAAAAATTGCACATCAGAGTGTAATTCGAGGAAAGGGCCTTAGCGCGTAAGTGCGTCAGCACACGCACACGATTCCATTGGACCAAAGGCCCTTAGCGTGTAAGCGCGTAAGTTATATTACGTGCACGGGCATTTCCCTCATAGCACGTGATGACAGAGCACACATGGAAAAACTGCACTTCCGAGTGTCATCGCGTGTAATTGGAGGAAAGCGCCCGCGTACACGCGTATCTGACGTGTACGTGTGGGCCGGTTTAAAAGCTACATGTAGGACGCCATTTCCTTGAAAGTGCTTTTCCTGGAGAGCGAGTGGGTGAAATTTGTACTTCTTGTCGGTTCACACACGATTACTTCACAGCGTTTCTAGTTCATACTCCCTGTTACCTCTGACAGCTCTTTTCTGATTTTTTGTTGGGCCTGTTTCCTCAAGCAGAGTTCACTTCTCCTTTTGTCCTGTCTCCTCAGACAGCGTACAATTCTTCTTTTGGCGAGGGTGTTGCCAACGCGCACACACGCATATTTTTCACGTTCTTTTTCCAGGCAGACGATGAGTTCCGCACGTACTTAGCAACTGTGCTTGGCCCGTGTGTCGCGTTCCCCTTCAGAGGTCATTGTAGGCTGCGTGTATTATGTGTACACTTATTTTTGTGTTTCTGGGTGCCACAGCGCAGTGCAGGTTCATTTTTTCACGCACGTGGTCTACAAGGGGTTGCGTGCACGTTAATTTTTGATTTTGGGCTGCCTGTGCATTGCGTGACCCGTCATCTTCCCCCAGGGGTCACAGACAGCCTTGTTACAGCACTAGGGTACGAATTCCATCTGGTATCCTACCCCTTTTAGCCCCAATAGCCCAGGACAATAGTTTACTGCAACTCCCATACGCACAACAACATCAGTGCCATGGTTGGGAGGCGACCAAGCGGTAAGGGAGGCAAAGGTGGCCGACATTCAAAAGGTGGGAGTGGTGGGCGTGGTAGAGGATGTGGCCCGGATTTGCAGGGTGCCCCTATACCCCCATGTGGGGAGGAACAATCAGGGACACCCATGCTTCCCCATGGTTGAGGGAAACGTGGCTGACACCATCCAAGCTCAGCCCCTGTTGGACCAGCCCATTGTGGCACCTGACCTGGCACAGGTTGACTCCCTGGCTGACTTCCAGGTCAGCAAGTCTAGGCCACGTGTGGCGGTGCAAGTTGTTGTCACCAAGCCACATGGATCTGGGGCAGCTATGTCATCTGCTGCCCCAAGTATGCAGGGAGGGGAGGCTGCAGGGGCAGCTGCAGCTCCATCCGCCCCAGCTCTGACTCTCCCAGCCAGGACATTGTCAGTCCCGGTCAATCGGTCAATCAAACTGACGTTCCCCCTGCCAACATTACCCTGCAACCAATGCCTGCATCAAGACCTATGCTCATTGTGCATTCCCACACTCCTACTACCCAGTCCATCGGTGATTCTGCCCCTACTGACCAGAGCAACGTAAGCCACTCTGGCTCTGCTCCACCTTCAAAGAAGAGGAAGAAGGGTGCTCTGGCACGACAGGCTGTGACCCCAGACACGGCTACACACTGTGGTACCTCATGGAAGCCTTGCTTTAATGGTCCGGAACTTGATGCACTTGTGGCCTATGTGTCGGCACATAGCCACGAAATGCTGGTGACTGCAGCGTGCAAGACCACACCTGGTCAACGTAAGGCACACTGGCATACCATCGCCGACCGCATAAGTGTCCTTGGACTTGTGAGGCGCACAGTTGATGATTGCTACAAGCGGTGGAATGACCTGAAACGCAGAGCAAAGAACAAGCTGGCCTCAAATCATGCTGCTACTCTGGTGACTGGCGGTGGGTCTCCACAAGAGGACAACAAACTCACTGAACATGAGTCTGTTGCTGTGGCCTTCATCACAGAGGAACAGATCCAAGGTGTGGGAGGACTACCTGATTATGATGCATTGTCCGGTGAGTGCCCATGCATGTGTGTGTAATGCATGTGTATGTTGTTTGGGTGACGGGTTCTGATTGAGTGCCAGGTGAGGGTGAGGGTGTGTGTGCCTGAGTGGTATGGGTAACCCATGTGCTTCATCCAAAACATTCAGCGGCCTTGGATTTGGGTGTGACAGTATCCCTTCTGCCCGGATTAGTAATTTTGCGCAACATTATGGCAGTTGCCCTTGAAGTGGCATCTTGCAACAACATTGTTTGTATTTTTCAGTTTTCGTTCAGGCGGTTTGTTTCAATTCTACCACTTTTGCTGCGCATTCCTCAGCCCTATTGTCACATTTGTGACATGCTTCTGTCATTGATGAACCCCACATTGGCCCACATGTGTTACCTTGTTAGGTAAATGATTAGACCATTCAGGCTGATTGAGTATTGGCCTGATCACAGATATTTTTGGGGCCTGTTTGAATGTGGAACATGATAGTTGTTTCCTGTCATGTTGAAATGCACAACCATTGATGTGTACATCGGCCTACAATCAGTGCCTTTTTTTGCACTGGATGTGTTGCAGTCTGTGGCACATGACTATTTTGTCACACTATGTAGCATTTTGCATCTCATCATGTCCATCTCACATGGATGGCTGACAGTATTCATTCACTGACATATGGATGTACTTGTGGAATGTACCATGGCTATGGTACATGCCATCTGTGTGATGGCATGTGTCATGTATGTGTATTGGACATGTCACTCACAGGCCAATGTGTGATGGCAGTGCTACCCAGCATGCAGCACATGTGTTGCTCTTCCATCTTGGTGTCACCAGTGTCTGCCTTTTGCCTCCCCTTCCAACTCAGTGACAGTGCATGCATGGGAGGGTTAAAGTCATGTGGGACATGTGTAAATCAGGTACTGGTTCTGTAGCTTGTCAGGCCTATTTGTGTGCTATGGTGCTAATGCCTGTTTTCATTTTTTGTCTTTCATGTTTTTGCAGGGGATGACGCACTTGATGCTGTTGAGGTTGAGGAGATGGTGCAGACCCAGGAGGAATCTCAGGCACGACCGGGCACCAGTGGGGGATGTGGTGTGGTGGTGGGTAAGAACCCAATCTTGCTGCAGACCATTCTGTCGAGGGATGCCTCTGGGTGCACCTACCCAGACCTCTATTCAGGTGCTGATTCGGATGATGAGACCTATGTTCCGTCGCAGGTAAGTGTTTCTGGCAGGGATTCTGTTCTGTCCAACCCACCTGCACCAGGGGTAGAACCCTCTATGGGGATGTCAGTGTTGGTAAATCCGCCTTTGGCAGTTACGGATGCAGGGTCACACTCCACAACATCTGATCCTGTTCCTGGGCCAGCAGATCAGAGGGGGAATGCAGTCCTGCAGTCTCAGGCAGTGCTTGCACAGCAAGGCGCAGATTGCCTTGCCCCAAACAGGTGTGGTGCCCGCCGACGCGGTGGCCGTACGCCACCAGGCAATACCGCATGGGAACAATCCATGTACAGTATGGCAACCCAACAGGCAGTATCAGTTGAGATGATGGCTCAAGCAATGGAGAGGGTGACCACTTCCATTTTCCCCCCTGAAAGGCAGATGGAGCAACTACAGCAGGCAACAGACTCCATTTGCCAATCACACAGGGAGGACATGTTGGCATCCAACAGGGACAGACGGGCGGCACTGGAGACTCTACGCCAATCGATCTCAATAGAGTCCCAGGGCAACAGGGAAGCCCTGAGGGTAGAACTCCATCACCTCAAGGAGACTCTTGTTGCCCTTGAGGCTTCCACTAACTTGAGGACAGAACAGCAGCTGGAGCGGCTCACACGTTCACTCTCAGCTGAGATGCAGGCAACTCGGGAGGAGATCCGGGCATCACGTCAGGTGCTGCATGGGGATCTCCGCACTATAATCCTCCAGAACGAGACATTCCACACCTGCATGCTTGCTGCCATGGAGGACCATACCAGAGCTTTGCGTGGGCTGCCTCCCATAGCACCACCACCTCCTGTGGCAGCAGCAGAGGGTGATGAGAGCGACAGCAGCAGTTCTCCCACATTGGCATAGCCGTGCAGGCCATGAGCCCATGGAGGTTTTTTTTTCCCAACATCCACACAGGTGGGTGTTGGTGCGCACCCTGTCCTCTGAACTCCTGGGTGCCCCCCCATCCTTCACATTGCCATTTTTGATTTTTTTTACAGTGTGTTGCCTTGTGTGGCTCCTGTGGGCAACCATTGTATTCCGGCTGGGCACATGTGCAGGCTTGTCCTGAGTTTGGATTAGATGCTTGGGTTCGTGAGACACACACCCCTCCTGCTTCCCGTTTCCATGGGCTTGCAAAGGGTGTGCCCAAGTGACAGTGACTTACACTGTGACGTAGGACTCCCATGAGCTGTGTGGGCAGTCTGTAGTCAATACTGTGTATACATTCCTAGTGGATATTGTGGTTGTATTGTACACTGCATGGTGTATTGCTATGTGCTTGTGCATCCATGTCTTTCTCCTAATTTGCAGGTTAATTCCTCATGTCTTCACAAGGCTGTCTACTTTGGAGATGGAGTTCATGTTGTAAGCAGTGCACTTAGACATTTGCGTGGCAGCAGCACTGTACAGTTGGAAGTGGCCGATGTGCTGGCATGATCAGGTTGTAAGACTACCACTACTTTAACTTAGTACTGTCATGTTTATGCTCTGTTTGAGGTTGTGTAGCTGCATTGTATTGTTGGTAAGTATTTGGTCATGTGTGTTGTTAGTTCTACATTACTGGGAGCATATTGTGTGTGGGCAGTTTCCATTAGGGACACTGTACTTTGACACTTGTGTCATGTTTTGGGGATTGCTTTGTTTGCTCTCACATAGCATGACATGCCATGGTGTGTTGGGTGGCGGTGCTGGGGAGGGGTTGGGTGACATGGCACTGTTGTCATGTTGTATTTTGCAAGGGGGTAATGATTTTAGCAGCATAGAAGTGTGTCTTTCGATGACACAGCATTGGTGGTGTTTGTGTGGGTAGGGATGCACACAATGTAACACTTCCAGGTGACCAATCTCAGGCTGGTATGGTTGTGACAGTTGACTGTCCCTTATGTCATCATCATTGATTGTCAGATGGTATGTGCCAGGGCCGTGTTCACTCCACAGGGGTGTGATTTTAGGTGAAGTGCTGCCTCACCCGTGCCCTTTCCACTCCCATACGCAACGGGCGTGCATGTGGTTGGGGATGTGGGGGCACCACCATGTCCACGGGCAGGCCCCGGCGTGTTGCAACGTTGTGCAGGACACATGCTGCCACTATGATCCTGCACACTACTGGGGGAGCGTATAACAGCTGCCCGCCAGAACGGTCAAGGGAGCGAAAGCGTGACTTGAGCACTCCGAATGTGCGCTCTACTATGCCCTGGGTTGAAATGTGGGCTGTGTTGTATCTTGCCTCGGGTGGTGTGGTGGGGTTCCGAATTGGCATCATCATGTGGGTGCTCAGAGGGTAGGCAATGTCCCCTGGGGAGGTGGTGATGGGTATCATTAGTGGGGTTGTGACATTGCTCAGTATCTGACATGCATGAATGTGCTGTGGCATTTATACTCACCGAGCAGCCATGTATCGCCATGCCGACCAGCTTCTAGGTCCCTGTTTAGGGTTGACATTCTGTAAATAAAACTGTCGTGAGTGGACCCTGGATAGTTGGCATATACTCAGGTGATGATTCCCTTGGCATCACATACTACCTGGACGTTGATGGAATGCCAGTGCTTGTGGTTTCTATCGATGTGCTCAGATGCCCTGGGAGGACGTAGGTGCAGTCAATGGCACCTAGCACTTTGGGGAAGTGTGCCACCCCGTAAAAATCCTGGACGACAGCCTGCCTTTCTGCAGGTGTTCTGGGCAGGTTTATGTGCCTGCGGACTGATGGGCGTGCAGTCATTATGGCCAAGACCTGGTGTAGGCAGCGTGACTCCGTGGCCTGTGACACCCCCCACTATAGCAGTTGTCCGCTGAAATGATCGAGTGGCCAAGAAGTGCAGTACATTGAGAACCTTATGCAGGGGGCTGAGTGCTTGGGAGCACAGGGTGGGTGATGTGAGGTCATCCTCCCACTCACTGACCAGGTCGAGTATTTTGTGAGGTGGAAACCTGTACCTCCCATACACCTGGTCATCAGGCATTGCAAAAAGACTGGTTCTGGGTGTAAAAATTCTGGGCCTGACTATCCTCCTCCTCCTCCTGCGGTATCCCACGACCACTGCTGCTAGGAACGGTATATTCATCCTGGCGTCTGTGCTTGTTTGTTGTTTGCGCGCACTTTTATGCTGCGTGGGTCCACGTACGCATGCTTCCTGCTGGCGTACGTGTTTCCTGATTAGCGTGCCTTTTTTGGCGCACGCATTAGCCCCGTTCGATTCCATGAATACGTGTTTTGAACGTGCGTGTGGGCGTCCGCGCACTTGCCTCCTGTACTTCCCCCGTGACGTCCACATTTTCACGAGTTGTTCCCTATTCCGCGTGTCACGCCCCCTGTTCCTCCTACTTTTGTTGTGTGTGCCGTGCTATGTGCGATTTCGCTGTGCGCGTAGCACACGTTGTTTGGAGACGTGTGCGCCAGCGTGCGCCATGCAGAATTTTGCCGCACATCCTGCGATTTACACGTGCACGGACTTCCATGAATCGCTGTGCATGGGTTTCGGTGCGATTTTCGCACTGGCACTGCGAATTGCACGCTTTCGCACGCTTGCGCTGAAAATTTCAGCACACATTTATTCCATGAATCGGCCTATATATGTTTTGTATATCACACTCAAAGAGGAAAACATTGAGCTGAACCAGTGAGCAATTACACTTCTGCATCATATGTAATACAAATTGGGCATCAGATGAAGTGTCTGCTTTTCTCGTATGAAGTTCCAGTGAGAAGTTTTCATTGCAAGTGACAAGGTTTAGTGTTATATGATACCAATGCGAATTATGATAATAATAATAATAATAATAATAATAATAATAATAATAATAATAATAATAATAATAATAATAATAATAATAATAATAATAATATCAGGTTTTTATATGGTCCTTCATTCTAGATTACTCCGGCTTCTGAATATTTGCATTACCCAACGTAAAAGTACGCATTTTGTGCAAACACAAATGAAGATACATAATTAGTGATTAAAAGCACATTGCAAAATTTCCAGAATTAAGTATCTGTTCTCGGTCACATCGTCTCCAAACAAATGTTCCTTTTCGGTGCTTTGTGTGAGAAAAAGTAAAAATGTGCTGATACAGACATTTATTTTAGGAAGGTATTAGAGAAACTTTGCACCGAAGCAAGTGCATTTAGCAAAAGGGCAAAATTGCCCTCGTTAAAATTAAAACCAGTAATACATTTCTGCACAAGGACATTATTTAACTAGACCTTTTCTCTGGGAAAAAAATATGTTTTTGCACTAGGGCAATTTGTGTGTACTAGGGCAAGGGTTGCCCGAGTGCTATTTGCTTGTGCAAGGTTTATGTAATATGGCCCTTTAATGCCCAGAAAGAGCTCGCGCAGAAGCTAAATTTGTGTATGGCTGCTCCCATTTGTGCCATGGCAGCATGGCTGGCCTTTTTCTCCTGAAACGCCTTGTTACAAAAAATAAGCTTCTCCCCATAAACATAATTCATTTGACAAACCTTGTCTGGATTTCATCAACGTCTAGATTGAGCGGCTATTTATAGCCTCCCACTGGCAAGTCCTTGATGACTTGCACATGGGAGCAATTGAGGAAAGTTGTGAGTCAAACTGTGTCAAACGCTACCGCCCTCTTGTCACTCTGCAGGCCTGCCTTCACCTGACATTGGGAGTAAAATGTGACTGTGATTTCGTTAAGTGCCCGAAGGTAACTTTTCAATTACATGCGACGAACCAGATCAAGTATGCGAATTTAACACCAATCCATTGGAGCAATTTGCCTTAATCAAAGGCTTGTGTTGGATTCATTCAAGCTGCCCTGAAGTAACTCAGACTGTCCTTCGGCGATAATAAACTGCCTGTGCAACTACTGGGTTCAGCAGGCAGTGTCTAGCTTTCACGATAAAGTGCTTAGAAACAATAGTGTCAGTGTAGGATGCCGAGTGTATAGCAGCCGCAATGTGGTATGATGAGGCTCTGCATTTTTGGACAACCAAAAGAAACTAAATTATACTATTATGTTTTTATAGAGCGTACCATGTTAGATTCGTCCGACTTCTACAAACTGAGATCTTAGATAACATCATAACCTAATTTAATTCTACTTAGTTTATCAACCTCAAAAGATGGAGGTCTGAATGGGACATGTAGTAAATATTGCTTATAACTGAAGATGATATGATAGGTCATTTATAACATGCTTAATACCCAGAGATTTCTAAGCGCAAACCCCGGGAATCGAACCAGTGTTGCTCTGTGTCATCTTGCTTCCAAGGTGAGCACGTTGCCCCTGAGCTATCCTCCCGAGCTAAAATCATAGGTGTCTAAGCCAAGTGCTTTACTTGCTGAATAACTTTACAGTAGAGCATTCATCTTTAACGATAAATGCTCTACTGTTCTTCTCACAATTATACAATAGCTAATTTAATTTCTGGCTCTTACACGCTGCATTTTAATACTTTTTTTCTGGCCTCTGGACGGTGGTCCAATTTAATTAAGTTTGATTTCGTAATTGGGGTCTGTCATTCTTGGTGGAAACTCTTTATCAATTCTCCAACCAACCGAAACCCAGAGCTTCTTCGTTCACCAATCAATACACACTTGCCACTTCTCATGAGACTGCAACCATTTCTAGAAGACGAAACATGTCACAGCCATTGTCACAACCATCCTTGGTGCCAATACTGAGTACTGCAATATGTGTAGTATTTGGCAATCACAGAACACAAATTCAGCATCTCCAAAATCAATTAACCGGGTCCCTGGGGCCCAATGATAAAGCCCAGTAAAGGCCAGGGACCCGGTTATTATTGCTATTAGCACCCCCAGGTCAACGTCGTTGCCCCTGTTGAAACATGATCCAGTGCTTCATCAGGTTCACATGTCTTTTATGTGTCCTTTGAGAGTCAGCGTTAGGGTTTCTGAAAGACACCTTGTTCTCTGCCCACCCTGGTGGCACGCCTTCACCTACTTGTGACTAGAGGGAATCCGTGTGTTGTATACTGAGAAGTGCTCTAGGTGGTGCCCGTATGTTAATGTCCTGAATCGATTTACACAGCAAAACATTCCTTTTAATTAACGAGACAGATTTTGCCAAATGCAGTCATGGGGATGGTGTTTGACTACCTCCGAAGGACGAAACCTGCAGAGCCAGGGCGCTATAGGGCTACATATCTGTATACTGTCTGGATACCTCTCCGGAAACTAAATCTTGAGTCAAAACCTGGGAAGAAACCTGGGAAAGTTTAAATATAGCATTTTCCCGAGATTGAGTGGCTGCCAAATGTCTGAAAGGATGAACTCATTTGATTGGAAGCTGAGACTGCACGCAGGTCCCAACTTTCCATATTAACCTAAGTGTCTGCATCCTTTTTATGGCAAAGTTGTAAGACAGAAATTGCAGAGAGCAACCAGCCTGACTTTCCAGGAACCTAGAAGAAGCCCAACCAAAGAGGACCTTGAGGAAGCACCACTTCATCACCTTGCCAAACACAGATCGCAATTCCCTGGTGCTAACCCCATACTGCTGGCAAAAGTTGCAGATACCTGGGCCGGGAGGACAGCTCAGGGGCAACGAGCGCACCTTGGAAGCAAGACAACACACGTGACGACGTAGGACAACACACCTCTGGTTATTAAGCGCGTTATAAATATATAATTACACAACTTCAGCAGTTTGTCCAGAACAGTACATTCCCCATATTAGATTCCCTCCTACCAAGTCAGAGGGGAGTTGGTAAAGCGAAAGGTGTCAGACAGAGGAATTGGATGAGTGCTGAGAGACACAAAACTTGCATTTGAAAAAGGCACCTCCTCGAGTCATACCAGATTGACCTCAGGTGGAGAAGTGTGAACGAGTGTTGCCCTTGTATGTAGTGAACTGATAAATATGCTAGGCATGTGCGAAATTGGGCTATTTTACTCAAGAAACTATGCATTAAATGTAATACATGTCAAGAAAACTGGAGAGTTTTTGCAAAATAAAAAAAAATGTTTTCAAATTTGGAGGGATTACAGTTTGAAAAAATAAGATTACCATGTGTTTTTTTTAAAATCAGTAGCACTCATGAAGAGCACTACAAGGCTTGGGGTTTCCTCTTATTTCGCCATTAAAATAATCTTATAGATTTGCTTTTGGGTGGATCATTTCAATCAATTCAATTTCACTAGAGGTATAATGTGTCAAGTGAAAAATTTAGAGTTTTGGACAATTCTGCCAGTGAAATGTAAACTATGCACATGGATAATGTACATAACTTTTAAATGTTCAGGCAATAGTATTTGCGCTGGAAAGCAGTGTAACATAAACAGAACACTTCTTTTATGCATGGACTGGCAATTAACAGTATGCCAAGGTCTGGCATTGATGACTCGCTATGGTGTACCTGGCAGGTTGGCAATAGTCTGAGAAAGCCCTTTCACTTCTCTACTGATCTATGTTTCTTTGCATTGGTTTTGACACATTTTGGCAGCAGCACGACTTGACGGTTGCTTGAAATTAGGCCCAAGAACTGTCCTGAAAACACAGCGTGCGGCATGCTTATGCATATTTCATGTCAAATATGCATCTTAAAATATACCTGCATGCAACACCTCGCAGGACACGTGCCAAAAGGTGCTACAGAAGACTTGCAATACTTTCTGTACAAGGTCTTGGGATGGACTGCATGCAGATAATACTGCATGCTGCAGAAACATGCTGCACACCTTGAAGGCTGACCTCGCTCAAAGGATTTCCTATGTTGCACTGCATAGCCCTTCCCATACTTGAAGTGATATTAACAAAACACGTTGTAAAATGTCTTTTGTCTTGGATATGCTATATGATGTTATGTTATGTTAATTAGCCGTTATACGGCACCCTTCAAGATTGGTATTGATCTTACAGTGGTGGGGCTGACCTAGAAAATGGCATAATTGTGCCACCACCAAGGGTGACCAGACCGTGGTCTGTGCAGGAAAGATACACAAACACAAGATGAGAGTCGGGGGGAAAAGGAGCAGAAGGATAGAAACACATAGGCCAACCGTTGGAAAGATATGAGCGGTTGAAGGGGATGGAGCGTGATTGTGGAAGAAGGCATCCATGAGAAGTCACTGGCAGTGGATCAGATGGAATGCTGATTAGAAAGAGGGAATTGAAGACATCTCGTTGCTACAAGTATTAGCGCAGTTGCTAGTGCATTGGAGTGTGGTACTAGCATTAGTCAGAGCTTGGTTGTGTGTTGTACCCCCCTGACAATACTGTGTAAATAATCTTGGACTGCCCAGCCAACTTTCCGGCATGACACAACCCAGAACAGGCTGTGTAAAGGTAAATGCGGAGGGCATAAAGGGAGCAAGGGAGTAGGGAAGGAAGGGAGAACCTGCCCTCTAACAGCCTTGCAGACATGGCATGCCAGTGAGACTTATGCTCCCTTGGCAAACTGTGGGTCAAGTAACCATGGTGTGGGAAACTGTCACCTTGAAGTCATTACGGCCTACTATCTAAAAATGAAGACTGCAGTCACTCTACGTATGACTGGGTCCAGTTGTGTAGAAGAGATTCTAGTGTAGGGCTCTGATACCCCTATTTAGGGGGAGGGGTTCAAATAGCATGCAATGGTGGGGCATTGAACTTGAGGCACTCTAGAGGAAATCAAGCACACAATAATCTAGACCCCAAGCAGAGACACATGAAGGCTACCGCCTCTTCTCAATTACTTTGAAAATATTCAGTAAGAGTTGGGATGGCCAATACATAAAAGCCAATAGCACCTAAGGCTGTACGGACATGAAGCCCACATTTATGGTCAACAAAAAAAATTAGACAAAGGAAATAGACAGAACCCGAAGTGGGATGTGACAGGCAGGGCATCAGGAGGAAAGAAAACTAGAATAATAAGACATCTCATGTCAAATAGAGTGTGCAATAATGTAGTTTAAGCATAGCCAGAGGAAATATAAAACACATGGAAACAAGGGCATCATAGTACATAGCACACAAAAGAATGGCATAATTAGGAGGTGATGTTACTATACCCCAGACATTGTTGCAAGGGATTGTGCCATTTATAATGAGAAATGTTTTGGGCTTTACCTTATCTTCGGCCATATCCAAGGTTTTGGCACTGCCTGTAAAAATTGATTGCCATTAAGGGAATGCAGAAATAATTATCCTTACCTGGTCTGTGCTCATGGAAGAAAGATGCAGCACTCGGCTATTCATGTGCACATGCACTACCAGTGTAACCCATATGTAGCACCACATGCAGACTGCAGGGCCAAACAGTCATCGTTTCTTCTTATAGTTTATGGCACTATACTTGATGTTTTGGGCTGCTCTATATAGGACATTGTTTGTATGTTCACACATAAGAATCAACACTTGGTATCAAATTGTTCCTTGCTGCCAAAGACAACTACCTACAGATCAAGCTTGGGCTCATGTCGATTTTTCAGTATGCACTGGTGTGACAAAATGACACCTGCTGTGCAGGGGTACAAGGATGAGTAGCAAATAAAGCTCCTACTTGGCCCCACACATTTACTAAATCAGCAGTGATCCCAATCATAAAGGTGATACAGACATACCTCCTGGGCCAGGACAGGTTTTACTCTTCAAGACGGGTATGAGCGGGAGTCCTTCAGGAGAGCAGAGGGCAAACAACATCTCAGAGTACCCCCTTTCGATTAGGGGAGATTTGGGAGGTAAAACATCTGATATAACACAAGCAGGGTATGTACCAGTCTGATCTATAATTGAGGCAGGTAGGCACAGAAACTGCAGGAGCTGTTTGTTAGTAGAGAGATACAGAGAAAAAGAGAAGGCAAGCAAATATTCTAGGTAACAGGGATTGATCAGAATTAGGGTGTTCTGGAGTATGATAAGGGATCTCTAGGGAGATTAGGTAAAGCCATAGGAATCGATCCCAGAAGATTAATCTCAACAATTGTCATGCAGCAAACTCATGGCTTGGACATGCTGAAGAGACTGATGTTCTAAGTTTAATGGTAAAACTAGAGAATTTATACTGAAAAAGGCAAGTCTCCAACAAACTAGACAAAAGCAACAGAAGTATTTCCATTATCTGATATTAAAAGAGACCACCCCAGGGGACACACTGTATGCAGATACGATCCTAAGGCACAAGAGGGGCCAGTTTGCAGTGAAGGCGGAAAAGCAGAGGGGTTAGAAATAACTAGGAAAAAGTTGTCAGAGAAATGGAGCACACAGCAGACTGTTAAGAGAGGCTGTAGAAGGAAGCCATACAAACACTAAATTAAAAGGAACATGGAACTGTTAGAACAGAGAACATTTAAAAACTGTCTTGGAGGGCGTTCAAAAAGAAAAAGGCATTGCATCAGAGGTGCAAGCGCTCAGGAAGTGTGGTAGTCAAACATCTAAAGAATTATAGGCAATGTAAGATGAGATTGTTAAACTTATGGAAGAGAATGATGAAAGGATGGAAACAGTTGATCATTTTAAAATGCAAATTGCAGAATTGAAGGAGGAAATAGCCAAATTAAGGAAAGAAAATGTTGCACTTTATGGTAAAACACATGGTGTCCAGGTGCAGTGTAGGGAAATAAGGCAACAACATTTGAGTATCAGGGGTATTAGGAGTGTAGAGCTGTTCTTAACCTATGGACAGCAGGGTGTTGCTCTCACTGAGGTTGAATGCAGCCACCGTCTGGGAAATGTGGCAGCTGTTGTTCACTTGGCAGAAGCTGGCTGCTCGCCATTGCCCGAGGCCGACTCTGCTTACCGAGAGCAAAGAAAGGGGGTCGAAATTATTCATTGTGCAATGCATTTTACAATGCACTAAAAATAATTAAGTCTATCAAGACATTGATCAAACCATTCAAAAAGGATGTATGTATATCCATAGAAGATCACATCCAAAGTGTTAATGAAATATTTCAGACGCTTGAAAACCCAATACACAATATGGTAGATTCTTTCACCTCACTATGGATCCCACTTCTGCTAGCTTTATCCAAGGTTTGAATGAGCAGAATAACGTATCATGCAGGGGTTTTGAAAGAGAGATTAAGAAACCATTCTCTCCATATCATTCTATCCAAGATGCTAAGAACGCCTCTATCATTTGACGGCTCAATTAGATGAGTCGCCACATTGATTCTTGCAGAATTTGAAAAGATCATACTCACGTTTTGTTGTGGCATGTGACATTAATTTAACAGAGTTCAAGACCTTTTTTTTATGGATTGCAGCAGGATATATTTTCACAACTGCCCCATGAATTTAATAGAGATAAATCCTTAGAATGGAATATTGAACAAGCCATTAAAATCTATGAAAGGGTGAGGCTAGGAATAAGGAATCTGACAAAAAAAGGAAATAATCTGCTCCTGTAGTTCTAGAAGTAAAATCTGGTCAGATGCCATTGGAGACAGCTCAAATTCAAATAAGGAATGATATACCACATAATCAGAGGGACGTGGCCATGCAAGAGAAGACAGCATCACCACAAGCACCTGTGTTCCAATCCATAGATCCCATTGACATAAACTCATAGATTAGTTCTCGGTTTCTTGGTATTTCACATAAGGTGGGATTTCCCTATGATATGTTAGGGCTAAATAACATCAAGAATCAGATGTATAACGGGTAATATCAGGCATTGGGGCCCACAGAGTAGATTTGACCCTGCCACAATGGTATATGGCAATCAAGCAATAGTATGTAGATAGGTTAATTGAAAATAGAAATCAACAAAGGGAACAATTTGAGCTAAATCAAAGACAGAATGTAAACTATGCACCTCACCATTACACTCAGTCCTCTCCACAGGTTATCCATGGTTAGAGGACGGTCATTCCACGCTCCCCACCCCCGGTGTCCTGGGAATTCAGGAGAAACACAAACTGAAAACAGTCTCCTCAAAGGTACCAGAACAGGCCTGATCAGGGAGAATTCAACCAGTGCCGGCCTAGAGCACAGAGGGATGAGTTTAGGGATATAGACAGATCACAATGCTTGGAGGCACAGGTGAAAATATTGTCTGAGCACTTAGGAAAACTGTGTGCAGTACAGAAGCAGCAGAGGGGTGAAGGTGCAGAATATCACAATTTACGATTTACCATTGAATGAACACACTGAAATGCCTAGCAATTTAAAACTAAGAAAACAAATGAGTGACAAAGATATAGGAAATGAAAACACACACAAGAAGCAGGTATGTTTTGATATAGAGTTCAACCAAAACTTTCATGTGGGTGAAAATGAGAAAGAACAAAATGTAACTACACAGGAAGAACCCAAAGAACAAAGAATCAAAAGGAAATGTAAAGAGGACAGGTGATGTGAAATAAATTAAATGATAGGTGATGCTATAAAAACAAGTGAAAAGATTGCATTGCTTCTAATTCTAATAGTGATCATGTCCCTGCAGAAATGAAAATATTGCAAAGATCAGATGAAAATGAATTCCCTGAAGAATATTTTGAGCCATAAATGTGCCATGAGACAGAAATGACAGGTATGGTACAAGAAATAGGTAAATGTTGATGATAATGAAAATACAGGGCAACTGGGTTCTATAGTGGACGTAAGTGAAAGAAATCCTGGCAATGGGGAAAAAGCAGAACAGGAATGGGTGATGAACACTGGTGGTCCCAAAGGGGGCCAATCAGTGGCAAAGCTCCAAACGAATTCTCAGGACAGAAAAGGAAACAAAGACGTTGAGAGATAAATGGGCAAAAAAGAGGGTAGATTGTCCTTTCATATGTCCCTTTGCCTAGCAAGAAGCCAGGCAGGCCTGAAGAAAATAAGCCCTGAGATTTCCTTTAAATACTTCAAGAATGCGAGGACAGGTATTATGCCCCTATTACTGGTGAAAAGAGGTGCAATACATTTGCAATGATTGACACAGGCACATAGGCAACCGTGATGTCAAGGAAATTATTGGACAGCATAAATGATGGGAAATCCCCACAAGATATGTTGAATTTGAGGCAGATTGAAGGCCTTGCGCATAATTTCAATGGAGAAGAAATTCCAATGGAAGTTGTCTCTGAAGTTGACATCGAGGTAGGGAAGCATAGAATGAGACATGGGGTGGTGGTCACAGCCATTGAATAGTCACCATTTCTGTTAAGGACAAATTGACTTAAGAGACTACCTCCGTTTAATGTTGCGGTAAATGGAGTGTTGTGGTTTTTGGCCCAAAAAAAAACGAAAAACTGAAACATACATAAGTAATGACGCAAGGCTGTGTGAAAGAATGCCACACCATTGCTCGATCAGAGAGTGTAGTGGAAGTATGTCTTCAGAAAGGTTGTGTACGTAGTATCACTGTCATTCTCATGTGCCAGGGTGAAATGCAAGGAGAAAGAAAAATACAATCTTTAGAGATAAACTTGGACCCCGAGAAAAACTGGCAAACACAGATAGATGAAATCAATCTGCATTTTTATCTAAGTGAGGAAAACTGTAAACAAAATATTGCTACAGAGACAGATCAGGAAAAATATATTTGAACAATTGCAGAAATACACATCAAAGAAGGGCAGGCTTGGGTTCCTGTGCATGTACATGGGCAACCAGAAATGATTGACGCAATGTTGGCCCTAGAACAGGAAAAGAGTTTCATTAATGAAAATGGGCTTAAACAAATGCTTGACAGAGAAGGGATTCCAAGTTTTAAATAAAAAAAAATCAATTAATCTTTGGTCTAGATGGCACTGATGTGGGGCAAAGAATTGTGGGACGATGCGTGTCAAAAATCACAATATGGTCCAAAAGCATTCATCACAATGTATGGATTGTAAGTGGAACCAAAATTAAATTATATTTGGGAAATTACATCTTGCATAGAATGTGTATGGGTCTAGATTTATTTAATCAAAAGGTTTGATCTAGGCTGGGTGGAGCAGCACCATGAATAAGAGAACAAAAGACAAGCTTATCATTGAGCCCAAATGATGCCATATGCAATTATGTCAGTTAAAGAAGCATATTACCATTCCTGATTTCACCAGACATGTTACAACGGTATTAAAGTACAGAAAGGGACAACAGATAAAAGGGCCTGATGCATTTGTGTGACTCAATGAATCCATGATATTTTTTAACAAAGCACTCCAGATGCAGCCGAGAGGGAACTGTGGCCTATGTGGATTATGTCTTGATTACGAATGAAGACATAACAAGTCACTTCAATGAAATTAGCCATGTACTCAGCCAGTTACAAAAGGCTGCGGCAAAGGTATAATTACAGAAAGTGCAGTGATGTAGAAAAAGTGTAAACTTCCTGGAACATGAAGTAACAGATCAAAGGTTAAACCCACAAAAGAAAAAGGTTGAAGCTATTCAAGAATTAAAATATCCCACCAATCAGAAGAGACTAAAGTGTGTGTTAGGAATGACAAGTTACAACAGGAAATGTATTGAAGATTATGCAGACATTATATAGCCATTGACTAAATTACTCAAACAGGGAGTACCCTGGAAATGGGGAATGGAGCAATGTGAGGCGGTATCAAGATAAATAAAAACTGTCTAGTCTATTCCTCTTCTGATTTAGATTGCTAACTGCCTTCCGTCACCAGCGCCGCAGAGCTGGGGCTGATTGGAGCTGGGAGAATGCCGGATTGGAGGCCACTGGAATAAAACCCCCTGGACCGAAAAGGGAGAGAAGATGGAGGTACTGGCGGGCATAAAGGAGAAACACAGATGTGTGGAAAAGAAGCCTGCATCCATGTTGTGAGAAAATGTGTGGCATGGATTTAAGTCAATCCGGCAAACAGGTGCATTTGTGCAAAATTGTCCACAGCATTGGGCATTGTGAGGAAAATGTCACCACCAGTCTGATGTAGTTCTCAGTTCAGACATGTGTCAGTTATTATTTTCATTTTCTTAACTGCTACCATTAAACGTATTGAAATTTTGTATTTCTAGGTTGGCCATTCATTGCAATTGTTTTGTCATTTAATTTACTCTATGTACTAATTGTGGATTTAACGGTCAAGTATGGTTGAAATGTATTGATTATGGCATTCTTTTATTTATGTTTTTATTTATTTTAAAATGGTCGTTGAAATGGTTAACGGACCGAAATTTTATATAAATTTGTGATGTGATGTGATAGGTTACTTATAACAGGCTTAATACCCAGAGGTTTCTAAGCGCGGACCCAGGGATCAAACCTGTGTTGCTCCTTGTTGTCTTGTTTCCAAGGCACGCATGTTGCCCCTGAGCTATCCTCCCAAGACACGCTGTTGAGTTTATTGAAAAAAAGATTTTAAAAAGCAGAATATTTAAAAAAAAGATTTTAAAAAGGATTAAAAAAGACTTATATGTTAAAAAGATAAAGAAACAAATGCCTTATATGCAAATGGGATAAACATAATGCAGGCTCATAGGTTTAATCCCATGAAAATGAATGGATGGTTGTGTATTACTAAAAATAAAGTTTATGTTTTCACCCACATTATAACCTGATGTGCTGAGGAAGTACAGCCGGGAGTTTTGTTTCTGCAGAGGCCCTTATAATTATTTAGGACCTTACAGAAATAAAGGGGAATAAATGTCGGAACAAGTAGTGTGATTTTTAAATATTGCAAGAAATTTAGTGTGACTCCTATAGAAAGTGTGTATCAGTGTACAAATGATGATGGTGTTACAGTACTAATGGTTATGGTGTTGCAGCCAGTGTGTGGTTTAGCTATGATGTGAGACTGATGAAAATCATAAAAACCAAAGAAAGGAGCGAGCATAGTATAGCTTGAATTGATTGATTGATTAGCATAACATAGCATGACAGTGTAGTATAGTATGGCAGGTACTAACTATTAATGTTATGAACCTACCTAACATTCCTAACCCACTAACCTTAAACCAATTAATACAATAAGTAATTAGAGTGGGATTAGCATAGGCCATAGCCCACGATGCAAACTGTTGGTGCAAACTGTTGGTGCAAACTGTTGGTGTAAACTGTAGGTGCAGACTGTGGATGATGGCTTAGAAAATAAAATGCACAAGTTGCAAACCAATCCACAGTGTGGACGTGAGGCTCATAGCGCAATGAAATTGCAGGATCACTCTGCCTAAAACAGCCCATTTTGGGTAAGCTGAACGCATAGGAAATTAGAATGAAAGTGTTACAAATATCCATCCGGGTTGGGGAAGCAATGATATAATTTGATATGATATTTTATTTGTATAGCTCCTGTACACAAGTGTTTCAAAGTGCTTGAAGGCAGGGGAGGGAGCAAGGGTAAAATACAGTACATTCTTATATAGGCCTTGAGACATTTAAGAATGGCAAATAAACCCAATGCTGCTCAACACTGTACAAAGGTGACCGGGAAGGTGCACAGTGCCTTCTGAAAAACTACTGGGAGTTGACATGACAGAGTCAGTTTGATTGATCGACAATCTGACAAAAAGGAGGTATGAAGATGGGTGATGAAATGATATGCTTTCTGTATAAAGGTATAAGCTGGGGGATGGACTGCAGGAAGAACATTTAAGACAGCCTGAAAGAAGGAGGGGAATCACAAGCTGGCGAGAGAGCCCAAAAGAGAAAGAAAATCAGAAGCCCGGGGACTGACTGACAGGTTGGCAGTGTGCAGTCTGTTTTGGGAGTTGAACAGTGAAGGAAGGAGGGGTTGCTGGAGCTGAGCAGCTGCAGGCCTGAGTGTGAGAGAGATGGCCAGTATATGGAAGGCAAAGGCAACTCCCATGCAAGCTGAGTTTCTTCGCTGAATTAGGTAAACATGGATTGCAAAGTAATTACAATGAACAAAGAGGTGTGAAACTAAGGTCAAAATAAACAGGAAATATGAACATAGCTATTTTCAATGTATTTTATTTTCCATGTGAAAGGGATAGATATCATGAGCAAACAGAGGGCCTGAAATCCTGCCAAAGTATCTGATACATTTCAAGGTTACAGATAGCTTTGCTTTTCCTTCCAAATGATGAAGAGTAAATAACATTGCTAAGAGTGAAGAGAGCTTATGTCGTGGGCAGGGCACGTAAAAAAGGATTCAGAGAGCGTTCACATTTGCTGAGCTGCCTAGAAATGCATAAATGTGAAATGTTACAAGAGATCCCCACGTTTGCATTTTGCTAAAGTCCATTTACATGTACATGAGTCTTTCTAACTGAGTTTGATAAGCACATTTGGATTCTGTCTTGTATTTTGACAAATTCATATAATAGCCAATGAGTGCAAATGTGAAAGAAAAACATGTGGCCTGTCCTTGTGTGCTCTTTTCATTTTTTTTAGGCACAGAGTGTAAAGCCTTCTGTATTTGATACCATCAGTGGTAAGCATAGTGTGCCCAGCCCTGCACTAAGTCCGGTAATTGTAGCCAAAGAGGACCTCAATAAAAGGAGTATTACAGCAAGCTAATTCCCCATGTTTTAGATACATGCTTTAGCAAACAATGGATTGTATGTGTTTGCAGGTGGTGGTAGAGACCTGGTGGTATAAAAAATCCTACAGTTAGAAATAACTAGGAAAAAGCTTGGCAGAGAAAGGGAGCACAAAGCAGAGACTGTTGACAGAGGCTGTAGAAGGAATCTATACAAACACTACATTAAAAGGAACATGGAACTGTTGGTAAAGAGAACATTATTGTCCAAGATGGAAAACAGAGATCAGGCACTATCAGGGAAGCAGGCAAGTGACAAAGAGGGGAAACTGCATATGCAGAAACAAGGGGAGTATGTGAGGGAGAACAGCTTGCAGAAAAACAGGGTAATTGATGAAAGTTAGAAAGGTAGCACAAACACAATCCGAAAACTGGTTGACTTTAACAGCAAACAAAACAGGAGCTGTACAAACAGTTACATCTGGCAGGATTCAGTGGCCAAAAGAAGCAAGTTTCAAGAACTAGTAGTTTATAACAACACTGATGAAAGCAGGTACAGCTTGCAGTATTTAGTAGCAAAAGCAGGATATCAAGGAACAGTACAGCAACTGCTGAAAGTGGGTTTATGGAAGAATTCCTGCTCACACGCATACAGGGTCGAGCAGATTGCAGTCGCAGGCAGCTGTGCACAATAAATCCCATTCTAGCCTTTAAAAGCATGCAGAACCTGAATGCACTGAAGATGTTTAGAGCTCCTAGCTGTCTACCCTTCAGTAGTCAGCAGCAGCTGAGTGTAAACAAATGGTCTCTAGCTCTTGGCAACCTGCTGCAAATAAATGTAATTAACGTCACTTCTCCAGTCCTTTTCCTCCTGGACAGCATCATGCATCTTCCAGAATGCATCTGCTGGATTAAGTCAAAACCTGGAATGGAACATGAAATGAGTTTGTCCGAAATTGTTGTGGTGAAGCAGGTAACTTTATGCAGTGGCAGATTTTAGGTCCTAACATAGTAGCTATGCTATAAAGAGAGTCTTGGATGTCTGCATGTAGGGCTGTTGGGTGGCGCGTGGGTAAGAACCTGACAGCACAGAAGCACACCAAGCAAAAATAGTGCTGTGGTACCAAAAGAAAAGAAGATGTCCAACAAAGTTTCTCAAAAATAATTGGTTATATTAATTAAACAAATGATGTTTCGAGAGAATGTCTCGTGCTCAAAGCCAGTCTCTTGTAGGATTAATAAATATCCATCTAAATGTTGCAATAATCCAGGAAATCCAATTTTGAAGTATATTATATTTCTTCTTCAGTGATAGAAAATAGCCGACACGTGTTTCGACCCCTGGTCGCTGTCAAGGCTGTGCATATTAAGGTCAAACAAAAAATGTATTGGTATATTGGTTCCCAAAGTAGTTGATGTCATTGAATATTTGTAGTCATAACAAATGAAGGTATTGTAATTACATTGCAAGAACATTTTCAATAAAACATTAATAGACCATACCATATGATGTCATACGTCAGGCAAGGGTTGGAGATTTGGAGTCAGTTGTAGATAATGAGTAAAAATACAAATAAAAATAAAGAACAAGAAAAAGGGAAAAACCAATTAATTGAATATTTGATAGTATTGTAAAATATTAATTGCACCCAGGTATCACGTGACTACTAAGTCATAGTTCTTTACTAAAAAAACACCCGGTGCCTATTAAAGTGCATGGTACCCTCATAAGGGTCACTGAGTGAAAAAATCCTTACACATTGTTACTCACCGGTTAGGAGAGCACGTGAAACCGGAGAAAAGAACCGTAAACCAGGAAGTTGCTTGAAGAGCTTTGGGTGGGGCCTCCACCCAAGCCTCCTCTCTATGAGGGACTAAGACCTTTTAAATGATATGACCCCTTGCTGTATGATAACCAGGCAAGTGGACCGATCACCCAAAAGAGCGGGAAGAACGCACCACCACGGACCAGGCTACAAGAAAAGAACAACAAGTAAGTGTTTTGAAAGTAGCCCTTATTCCCTGAGAGTCTTACTAATCAATGGAGTACCTGAGCAATTCCCCCCATTGTATGGTAAGTCACAACACAGGGACCACCTAGGAAGATAACAGGACTTTAGAATCTAAGTTAATTAAGTTATGACAAAAATATCAGGAGGTGGACATGATCTTACCAGTGGATGAGGACTGGAGGGTTGGAGAAATAGAACACAACGACAAGGATAAAATAAAAAAAGGTTAGGTTAGTAGGATACTAATACCCGGGCGGCATGAGGGTCGCACTGGTTACGGGATGGTGCACAGCTGCAAAGCGTTCCTTCGTGCACAAGTAAAAATAGACTTTAATCCAAGGTTCAGTTCACGAAAGCAAAATAGTCTTACCACTGGTGGCAGAAAGAGGGCAGTTGATAAATTGAAGGCAGCAACCAGACTGGATGGTAGTTCAGGGAGGAAAAGCAGTGTGTATGTAGGCTAGGTCTGACACACTAGCGGGTAGCAACAATGACAAGCAGTCCGGGAGCAAACAAGGGTCTGATACACGTGCAGGCAAGGACAAGGACAAAACTTTTTCTATTACGGAGTCCGTGGAAGCAAGCAGGGATTCAGTACACGTACGTGAAAGAACAATGGCAGAACGTTAGTGCGGAGTCCGGAAAGATTAGCGAAGGTCCGATACACGAGGAAACAGGTACAATCCAGGGAGATCCAAAAGCGAAGTCCATTAACAAATCGGGGTCCATATTGAAAGGAAATAAGGAGTTGGCACTTTGAAGGAGGAACTTCTAGTAGCCGGGAGTAACTTTAAACAGAAGCAGCATCATGGATGTAACCGCCGAATACAACAATAAGGGGGGTGGGGCAAGCCAGGGCGAGGCTCAATAGCCGAACTACAACACAGAGTTAGGGTTTCTGGGTAGTGTAGTTCCGTGTTGTTAACTTCCACGGTAGCCGCCACTGTGTATAGAATGGAGCAGCATTCTGCATTATCCCTTTGGGGAGTGTTATAACCCTTCTGACCTTCCTGATTGCAGTATTGGGGAAACCGACTGCTCTAGGGAACCGAGCTGTCAAAGATGCAGGTGGTGGAAGCCTCGGCACACAACGAGAGAAACGCCGAACCGTAACAGCATCCACCCCCAAAGGCGGTGACAACCCCCTGCGGGCGTGGAAGCGACACAGGAGTACAGGTGAGTGCATGTTGTTCAAGGGTTCCCAGGACCTGTCCTCAGGACCATACCCCTTCCAGTCGACCAGATAGAATGGACGACCCCTGCGGAGTTGAAAGTCCAAGATATCAGTACCCTCATATTCATCATCGCCATCCACACAAACAGGGCGAGGGCGAACAGGCAATCACGTAGAGGGAAGGCAAGGTTTAAGGAGACAGACATGGAACAGGGGATGCTGTTTCCATGAAGCAGGCAAGGAAAGACGCACTGCCACAGGATTCAAGACATCCGTAATGAGGAAGGGACCCACAAACTTTGGCAGCAGCAGACATTTGCCAGGAATGTGCAGATTACGCGTAGACAGCCAAACTTTCATGCCCACTCTATACTCCGGGGCTGCAATCATACGGCAGTCCGCGTACTTCTTGGCCCTCTCCTGGGCACGCAGAAGATGAGATCGGACTGCCATACGGATGGTCTTCAATTCCCTAACAAAAGCCTGAGCGGCCGGGTTATCAACGGGGAGCGCGGGATCCAATGGCAACGACCGCGGATGAAACCTGTATAAGGCAAAAAACAGGGATACCCCTGACACAGAGTGTACTGAATTATTGTAGGCAAATTAAGCAGGGGTGAGCATCTCCAACCAGGAGGACTGAAAATGGAGACAAAGACATCAGAGGAACTGCTCAAGAGTGGCATTAGCCCTTTCGGTTTGTCCATCTTTCTGTGGATGATTGTCATGATGCCTACCTCTAAGGAGCCAGGCCGGGCCCAGCAACCCCAGAGGCAGACATCATTTTCCCCAGGGAAGTCTCAGCGGGCCCAAGTCAGGGCCCTTTGGACTCAGTCCTGGCGCCTTAGGCGCCAGGCTCATAGCGGACCCCAGTCCTGGCGCCTTAGGCGCCAGGCTCATAGAAGAGGATATGTGTTTCAGTGCTTGGGTGCACACTTACCTGATGCAGACCTTGCTGCTTCATCCAGGCCCTCTTGAGGCCTGAATGGGACTACTTAACCTGTAGGACTACTTCACCACCCGGGTGTGGTCGGGGAAGGATACATACCTGATTGGTGGAAGGATACATACCAGGAACTTCTTCCAAGGCTATTTAAACCCCACCCGAACAGCCACACATGCTTCGCGTTGTTCTGCACCTAGCAGCTGGACGCTCACCGTGTCAGCTCCTGCATCCTGACTTCAGCCACGCCTGCCAGCACCCTGGAACACCTGCAAGGGGAGAAAGGAAGAGAATAGGAGAAGAAAAGCCCTTACCTGCTAAATCTGCATCCCGGAGTCATTTCTCCAACGGCCCTGAAAAGGAAGACATCATTTTAAAGGCATTTCGTTTCGATCGCTGCAGCGCTGCATTTTACTCAACTTTGCAAGGCGCTTCCATCTTCAGCAGCGATCTTCCGGATTCAGCTACGCCCCGGCGCCTAGAGGAAAAAAGACAAGAACAAAGGTGAGAGGGAGAAAAGGAATAAGGAGAGCTCAGTTTCCTTTTAAGTCTTACCTGTTGGATTATTCCCACTGCATTTCGGGTCCTGCCGCTTCCTGGCATCTCCGGACCCCGGCCCCTATGGGGAAAAAAGACAAAGACATTGAATGAGCGAATGCAAAGACATTACCTGAGCGCTCATCCAGAACTGTTTCACTTCGGGTCGGCGCCATATCTCCGGCACTCCGAACCCCGGCCCCTAAGGGGAAAAAGACATAAGCATTAGCGCTTGCTGCAATTAGACAACGAACATTAGTATTAAGCTTGAACTTTTGAACAGAACTTTTACAGCGCCTTACCTGAACAGTCAAGCTTACCTGAACTCCCATCAATCCTCAATCCAGTGAAGTAACTGGGTTTCAACGCGCCCCTGCATCAGAAGCAGGATGGAGAGCTCATCCTTCCAAACCCTAAGGAGGGTATCCAACGAGCCAGGGAAGCCAGAATAGAGGGGCCCTTCCTGTCCATCTTCAGAGTTCTGCGCCTTCGACGCCGCGCCTCCGTGGGAACCAGGTGAGCGTTACAGAACGCGAAGCCTTACCACAATTTCCCACCTGGGCGCTATGGAGACTTCCGAGACAGATCAGCTGGCCCATCTTTTAGGGGAATTACGGGCAGAAGTGCACTCAGCCCGCCAGGAGACTAATGCTCTCAGAAGGGAACTAATCCTATCCAAGGAAAGAACCGATGATCTGGCCAAAAGGTTATTGCAGGGCCAGGCAGAGCACACTCCTTTACCTGTTTCCGGAGATATTTCTACAACAATGGGTTCGAATAACCTGGTACAAATCAATCTACCTGGACACATGCCTTTGGCCCTGCCGGAACGTTTTGCGGGGGATCCCAAGAAATATGCCGTTTTTATGAACCAATGCCGTTTACACTTTTTATGCAGGCCCAGGGCCTTCCCCAACGACCAGACCAAAGTAGCCTTTGTACTATCTTACCTCAGTGGCTGTGCTGCCGATTGGTCTATTCCATTGGTAAATCAGGATGATCCCATTCTCCGGGATTTCCAGGGCTTCCAGGCCAGCATGGAAAGATTGTTCGCTCAACACTCGCAGGGACAGGCCCTTGACAACGAACTGCTATCCTTACGACAAGGTAATCAGGATCTTTTGTCCTATATCGCCACCTTTAATAGACTAGTTGTGGAAACCGGATGGCCTGAAAATAAAAGGATCACATTGTTTCATCGAGGCCTGCGCGGAGAGCTTAAAGATGTTATAGCTCAGATAGTAGATCCACCCCAGGCCTGCGCAGACTACATAGACTTAGTGGTTCAACTTGATCACAGACTTCAAAATAGAAAAGCAGATCGGCTCAAGTATGAAACCAGAGTACCTATCAAGACCCACGTTAACTCCAAGAGTACTGACGTTTCCAAACCTATGCAAATTGGCAGTGTTAAAGGACCATTAACGCAGAAGGAACGAGAGAGAAGGCGACAAATGCAACTTTGTCTGTATTGCGGAACTTCCGGTCACTTTCTTCAAAGTTGTCCAGTTAAACCACCCAAGAAGGTGGTTGGAGCCACTGATAACGTGTTATTGACACCTGGTTCGGGAAACGACCTAGCCCGACAAGCGTAGGGGTCCGCTTGCCGAGCTTGAAAACAAACTCTTTGACCTCGCATTTTGTCATGCCAATGGTGCTTGTGAACCCAAAACAGCCTCAGCAGTTGCATGCTATAAAAGCATACATAGACAGTGGAGCTATTGGAAATTACATAGACCGTGAATTGGCTTCCAGGATTAAGCTTCCTCTCCGCCCGAAAGTAACCCAAGATGTAATTACTACAGTTGATGGAACCGAAATAGCCTCAGGGCCTGTAACGCATTCCACAGTTGAAATCACTCTGGTGGGTCAGGACGGACATCGGGAAGCAATCGTGTTTGATGTGATCAAGGCCCCACAATTTCAAGTACTTCTTGGAATCCCTTGGTTAGAAACACATAATCCGAGAATAGACTGGCGAGCAAAGAAGATAACTTTTCCTGATTGTGAACCAACCTGTTACCCAAGGAATCCAGCTATGGGTCTAGCCTCTGTAACTTCCACCCCTGTACAGCTACCATCTGAATACCAAGAATTCCAAGACGTTTTTCAGAAAGAGCAGGCTAACACCTTACCTCCCCATCGATCTTACGATTGCCAAATCGACTTGGTACCCAATGCACAACTAGCTTGTAGTAGGATTTATGCTCTTACTGAACCTGAGAACCTGCATTTGCGCCAGTATTTGGATCAATACCTGGCCAATGGTTTCATTCGCCCATCAAAGTCACCAGTCTCTTCCGCTTTGTTCTTCGTACCTAAAAAGGAAGGAGACCTTAGGGCCTGTATTGACTACCGCGCCCTAAATCAGATAACGATTAAGAATCGTTACCCTTTGCCCCTGATACCTGAGCTTATCGACCAAGTAAAAGATGCTCGTGTGTACACCAAGCTAGATCTCCGAGGAGCTTACCACCTGGTACGTATAAAAGAGGGCGACGAGTGGAAGACTGCATTCCGCACCAAATTTGGGCTCTTCGAATATCAAGTAATGCCCTTCGGTTTGTGCAACGCACCTGCCGCCTTTCAGTACTTCATGAATGATGTTCTTCGGGAACTTATCGATGTTTGTGTCATCGTTTATATTGACGACATCCTGGTGTATTCCTCCTCAGAATCTGATCACAGAAACCATGTTAGGGCAGTTCTTGAGAAATTGCGCCAGCACAAATTATTTGCCAAGCTCGAAAAATGCGTTTTTCATACCACAGAAGTGGAGTTTCTCGGATTCATCCTGACACCTCAAGGAATCCGAATGGACTCGCGGAAAGTGGACGCCATTCTCAAATGGCCATCTCCTAGCTCTGTGAAGGGAGTGCAAAGCATGCTTGGCTTTGCCAATTTCTATCGAAGGTTCATCCCAGAATTTTCTCGAACTGTTCAACCCATCACAGCTCTCCTAAAGAAAAATAAACGCTTTGAATGGACTCTTGAGGCTGAACAAGCCTTTCAGGACCTGAAAACCAAATTCACCTCTGCACCTGTATTGAAGCACCCGCGCCCAGATCTCCCTTACATCGTGGAAACCGATGCATCCAGTTCGGCCATGGGAGCTGTCCTGTCGCAAAGAGACCCAGAAACTAACCAACTCCACCCTGTAGCCTTTTGGTCCAGAAAATTATCTCCACCTGAACTCAATTACGCAATTACCGACAAAGAACTACTGGCTATTAAATCAGCTTTCAAGGCTTGGCGTCACTATCTTCTCGGTGCAAGACACACCATCACCGTAATTACGGACCACAGAAATTTGCAGTATTTAAAGACGGCCAAAGCTCAATCTTCGCGACAACTCCGATGGGCTTTATTCTTTGCGGAATTTGATTTTGTAATTACCTATCGCCCTGGCTGCAAGAATGGTAAGGCAGATGCCTTATCCCGGATAGGCATGGAAGAACCCAATTCGAGTTTAGAACCTGTGCCAATCATACCGGAACAAAGAATTCTGGGCTTGACTTCATTGCAAACCATTGAGGACATCCAAGCTCAAGTAAAACAGCTTTTTGACTCTTCTGCCTTACTGGAATGGAGTCAAAAGGGTCCTCACTACACCGTTAAGGATGATTTACCCTACTTCCAAGAGCGGTTATTTCTGCCAAGTAAAGAATTGCAGGAACTTGTCATTACCCGTCATCATGAATCATTAATGGAAGGACACCCCGGTATCGCAAAAACAGAAGAAAAGATCAAACGCCACTTCTGGTGGCCTTCTTGGAGAAAAGACATAAAGTCATTTGTGTTGTCTTGCGGAATCTGTGCCCAAAATAAGAGTCAAAAGAAAAGGCCAGCCGGCCTACTTCAACCTTTGGACATTCCACCAGCACCTTGGCACACCTTGTCAATGGACTTTATAACTGACCTGCCTCCTTGTGGTGGTTACAACACGATTCTCGTAATAGTGGATCTATTCTCCAAAATGGCCCATTTTATCCCTTTAAAAGGATTGCCGTCAGCTTCCACCTTGGCCAAGGAATTTATGGAAAATATAGTGCGGTTACATGGTTTCCCTTCCATATTAGTCTCAGACCGTGGAAGTCAATTTATCTCCCACTTTTGGAAGAAATGTTGCCAACTAGCACAAATAGACGTGCGGTTATCCACCAGCCACCACCCGCAGACCGACGGACAAACCGAGAGAACCAATCAGACTCTCGAGCAATATCTGCGGTGCATGTTACACCAATCCGAGTTGAATTGGAAGGACATCCTTTGGATTGCAGAATATGCATACAACAATTCAGTGCATTCTGGAACCGGACAGACTCCTTTTTATACCGTGTATGGTCACCATCCTCGGACCTCTGACCTAGATCCACCTCTGACCCTGGAGATGCCTGCAGTAAATCACCTACATTCCACAATAACCCAAGCCTTCAAAGAAGCTACAACCCACTTACAGCAAGCCAAGAAAAAGTATAAAGAAAACGCTGATTTGCACCGAAGTAAAACTCCTCCTTACCAAGTAGGAGATCAGGTATGGCTAGCAACTAAACATCTACCCCTCAAGGGTCAGCGAACTTTTAATCCCAGATTCATTGGGCCTTACCCCATCAAAGCTATTATCAACCCAGTGGCCTTTAAACTCGATTTACCATCCAACATGCGGATTCATCCTGTTTTTCACGCATCTCTTCTAAAACCAGTACAACTTGGAACCAGACTGTCTGAGCCCCCAGGCCCTGTCCAAATTGATGGAGAATTAGAATTCGAAGTGAAAGACATTTTAGATTCCAAGATAGTTAAGTCGAAACTCTTCTATCTTGTTGATTGGAAAGGATATGGACCTCAGGAAAGATCTTGGGAACCCAGTAGCTATGTTCACGCACCACGATTAATTCAAAGATTCCATCGAAGATTCCCGCACAAACCAAAACCCCCGGAGGAAAAGACCTTGGGAGGGGCCTTGAGGGGGGGTACTGTCATGATGCCTACCTCTAAGGAGCCAGGCCGGGCCCAGCAACCCCAGAGGCAGACATCATTTTCCCCAGGGAAGTCTCAGCGGGCCCAAGTCAGGGCCCTTTGGACTCAGTCCTGGCGCCTTAGGCGCCAGGCTCATAGCGGACCCCAGTCCTGGCGCCTTAGGCGCCAGGCTCATAGAAGAGGATATGTGTTTCAGTGCTTGGGTGCACACTTACCTGATGCAGACCTTGCTGCTTCATCCAGGCCCTCTTGAGGCCTGAATGGGACTACTTAACCTGTAGGACTACTTCACCACCCGGGTGTGGTCGGGGAAGGATACATACCTGATTGGTGGAAGGATACATACCAGGAACTTCTTCCAAGGCTATTTAAACCCCACCCGAACAGCCACACATGCTTCGCGTTGTTCTGCACCTAGCAGCTGGACGCTCACCGTGTCAGCTCCTGCATCCTGACTTCAGCCACGCCTGCCAGCACCCTGGAACACCTGCAAGGGGAGAAAGGAAGAGAATAGGAGAAGAAAAGCCCTTACCTGCTAAATCTGCATCCCGGAGTCATTTCTCCAACGGCCCTGAAAAGGAAGACATCATTTTAAAGGCATTTCGTTTCGATCGCTGCAGCGCTGCATTTTACTCAACTTTGCAAGGCGCTTCCATCTTCAGCAGCGATCTTCCGGATTCAGCTACGCCCCGGCGCCTAGAGGAAAAAAGACAAGAACAAAGGTGAGAGGGAGAAAAGGAATAAGGAGAGCTCAGTTTCCTTTTAAGTCTTACCTGTTGGATTATTCCCACTGCATTTCGGGTCCTGCCGCTTCCTGGCATCTCCGGACCCCGGCCCCTATGGGGAAAAAAGACAAAGACATTGAATGAGCGAATGCAAAGACATTACCTGAGCGCTCATCCAGAACTGTTTCACTTCGGGTCGGCGCCAAATCTCCGGCACTCCGAACCCCGGCCCCTAAGGGGAAAAAGACATAAGCATTAGCGCTTGCTGCAATTAGACAACGAACATTATTATTAAGCTTGAACTTTTGAACAGAACTTTTACAGCGCCTTACCTGAACAGTCAAGCTTACCTGAACTCCCATCAATCCTCAATCCAGTGAAGTAACTGGGTTTCAACGCGCCCCTGCATCAGAAGCAGGATGGAGAGCTCATCCTTCCAAACCCTAAGGAGGGTATCCAACGAGCCAGGGAAGCCAGAATAGAGGGGCCCTTCCTGTCCATCTTCAGAGTTCTGCGCCTTCGACGCCGCGCCTCCGTGGGAACCAGGTGAGCGTTACAATGATACGCAGAACTGAAACGGTCATCTATGTGA
Source organism: Ambystoma mexicanum (assembly GCF_040938575.1). NCBI lineage: Eukaryota > Metazoa > Chordata > Amphibia > Caudata > Ambystomatidae > Ambystoma > Ambystoma mexicanum. The sequence goes on along the minus strand of NC_090922.1, from coordinate 151,849,230 downwards.
AGTGAAGTAGTCAGAGTCCTCCAGAAACGAGACGTAAACTGAGGGCCGCGGTCTGAAATAATGATAGAAGGCAGCCCAAAGAAATGAAAGACGTTCTTGAGAAACAAAGAAGCCAGGACGGGGGCCGAGGGCAAACCCGAGCAGGCAACAAAGAGAGCCATTTTAGAGAAATAGTCGATGACTACCCAGATGGTATCATAACCGTTCACAGGAGGTAGATCTGCAATGAAGTCCATGGAGACCATATATCATGGTTTGTGTGGCACCGGAAGGGGACGCAAAAGGCCCATGGGCTTAGATCTAGTGACTTTGCATTGTTCACACATTGAGCAGGAGGCCACATAATCGATAACATCCCTGGCCATTGATGACCACCAAGCCCAGCAGCGCAATGCCTCCAGCGTCTTTTGTTGCCCTGGGTGGGCCGCCATCTGTGAATCGTGTGACCAGGCTAGTGCCTGAAGACGTGCTTTCCCAGGAGGTATAAAGAGACAACCTTGGATATATGGCAAGCCCTGCACAATGTCGAGGTTGAGTGAGTCGCATTCCTGCATGTTTGATGTCACCCAGGATGAGATAAGGGCACGGAGTGAAGGCTGAGGAGTGCAGGCACAAACTACCCTGTTAGGCAACAACAGGGGACGATCGGCCTTAGAATTGTCAGGATAGTGGGATAATCTGGACAGGGCCTCTGCACAGGCATTGAGACGAGCAGGGCGGTATGTGATGACAAAGTTAAATTGGGAAAAGAAGAGATGCCAACGAGCTTGTCGGGGCGTAAGGCATTTCATCGATTTAAATGCTATGAGGCTGCGATGATCCGAATAAACAGTGACTTGATGACGGGCACCCAGCAGATGATGACGCCATTCAGCAAAGGCGTCCCTGATGGCTAGTAATTCACGCTGTGTAATAGGATAATTGCATTCGTACGGGGTCAATTTCCTGGAGAAATATGCGACTGGATGGATTTCCCCTGAATCAGGGCACCTCTGTGACAACACCACCCCGATAGCTGAGCCAGAGGCGTCCGCCTCCAATAGGAAAGGGAGAAGAGGGTCCAGGTGTTGTAAGACCAGTGCTGTCCAGAAGGCGGCCTTCAGAGTCTCAAAGGCCCGCTGCACATCCGGATTCCATGCAAATGGTGTCTTGGAGATGGTCAGTGCAGTCAGAGGGGCAGAAATTGATGAAAATGAATGGGTAAAGCATCAATACAAGTTGGAGATCCCCAAGAAGGACTGCAAAGCCTTGATAGAGGTAGGGATAGGCCATTCCATTATTGCCCTAACCTTGGAACGACTCATCCGAATGCCGTGACTGATCAGGTCATAACCTAAGAATTCCACCTCGATGGAATTGAAAACACACTTCTCTGCCTTGACGTATAGGTGGTTCTCCCTTAGTCTTTGCAACACTATTCGTACATGTTCATGGTGTTCCTTAGTGGAGGACGAATAGATAAGGATGTCATCCAGATAAACCACAACAAATTGTTCAAGACAATCATGGAAAATGTCGTTCATGAATGCTTGAAAGGTGGCTGGGGCATTGCAGAGACCGAACGGCATCACTAGGTATTCGAACAACCCATATCGGGTTTTGAAGGCAGTCTTTCACTCATCCCCTGCTCTAATCCAGACAAGATTATAGGCACCCCTATGGTCAAGCTTAGTGAATATCACCGAAGAACCAAGTTGATCCAAAAGCACTGATATCAACGGAAGAGGATATTGTTTTTTTACAGTGATAGCATTCAATGCCCTGTAATCTATAAAAGGGCACAGGTCCGCCTCCTTCTTAGGGACAAAAAAGAGAGGAGAAGCCGCAGGGGATTTTGAAGGCCTTATAAAGCCTGTGGCCAAGGCTTTATCTATGTATTCCTTTAAAACCTTGTCCTCTGGTAATGTAAGTGAATAGACTCTTCCGGCTGGAATCTTGGCCCCTGGTAACAGGTCTTTCGGGACAATCATAGGGCCTGTGCGGAGGTAATTGATCTGCCCCCCCTTTGTTGAATACGTCCCGAAAGGATTCATATTCAGGAGGTATGTCTGTACTGGTGTCATGAGTGACAGCGCCTATAATGGACAAGGAAGCCACTAGAGCCTGACAAGAAGACTGTGGACATACACAAGTGTCCTGAAAACTGTGTTCATTACACACCAAAGAAGGAAAGTGAACACTCTTTTTTGCCCAATCTATCGCAGGGTTGTGGTGTTGTAACCATGGAATACCCAAAATGACCTGAAATTGAGGAGCCTTAATTAAATCGAACAAAATCGATTCTGTGTGTCCATCTTCAGTTTTCATACAGACAAGGGATGTATTTTGTGTTACTAAGCCGGATACCAAAGATGTACCATCCACAGTATGAACCACCTCGGGTTGAGCCTTTGCTAGTATGGAAATATTGTTTTTTGTGGCATAATCATAGTCCATGTAGTTCCCTGTAGCTCCTGAATCGATGATAGCCAACGAGGAGAATGTAACATCATTTGTCTTGGTGAATAACACTGGAAGACCGACAGGAGCAGAGGAGACACCCTGTGAGTCCAAAGAATGCACTCCTGGCGTAGGGACACTGTCTATCGCCGGGAACTGGCATTTCCCGCCTTTTTGACTGTTTTTTTAGGACAGTCCTTCAATTGATGTTCTGATGACCCACAATACATGCACAGATTATGCAAACGTCGGTATTCGCGTTGTGCAGGAGTCAGAGGACCCCTCACCGCCCCTATCTGCATGGGTTCTGGAGCTGAAGCAGGAGGGTTGCCTATGTCCACAGGAGAGGGGGTCAGGATCAGGGTTTTGCATTCCCTCTTCTTTCCAACCTCCTGGCATCTATTTGTAACACCAAATCTAACAGTTCACCGAAAGAGGTAGGGACAACTGGGACTGTGGTGAGGATGTCTTTTAATTCTTCTGACAACCCTTTGTAAAACACAGCTGATTTCTTCTTTTCGGGCTAGTCCGTTTCAGCAGCTAGCTGATTGAATCTGGTGAGATAAGAAAAAAGAGAAGACATACCTTGTCGTAGACTCCAGAATTCTAGGTCTGATGCTTGGAACTTATAGCGGTTATCAAACACCCTATTCATGGCCAAAATAAGTTCATCACAGTCATAGAGGACGTAGCTGTTAGACTCAAGCAATGGGTTGGCCCAGGCGGCTGCCGTACCCCCGAGATGGGAAAGAATAAAGGCTGTCTTGGTGGTGGAGTTTGGAAAAGCGGTGGGCCGACACAAAAAGTGTAACTTGCATTGGTTTATGAAAGTCCAGTATTGTTTTGGGTCTCCAGTGAAGCGTTCTGGAGGGGCCAACGGGAATTGCGTGGCCATCAAAACCGGGGCTGCAGAAAACCCTGAAGCAGGGGCTGGAGGTAAACCAGAACCTGATGCGGCCGTGCCCGCCATGTCCGCCCCCGGTGTTGGGGGAGTTGGGACACTCCGTAAGCTATCGATCCTCTGGTGAATAGCGTCATGAGCCAGCGTCATGTGAGACCGTAACTCAGACACTAAACCAACCAAGGCGTTCAAAGGATCGACTTCTTCCATGGCTTCTGTTTTTGTTACTCACCAGTGAGGAGTGCATGTGAAACCGGAGAATAGAACCGCAAACCAGGATGTTGCTTGAAGAGCTTTGGGTGGGGCCTCCACCCAAGTCTCCTCTCTGTGAGGGAATAAGACTTTTTAAATGATATGACCCCTTGCTGTATGATAACCAGGCAAGTGGACCGGTCACCCAAAAGAGAGGGGAGAACGCACCGCCACGGACCAGGCTGCAGGAAAAGAACAACAAGTAAGTGTGAGAGTCTTACTAACCAATGGAGTACCTGAGCAATTCCCCCGTTGTATGGTAAGTAAGTCACAACACAGGCACCCCCTAGGAAGATAACAGGACTTTAGAATCTAAGTTAATTAAGTTATGACAAAAATATCAGGAGGTGGACAGGATCTTACCAGTGGATGAGGACTGGAGGGTTGGAGAAATAGAACACGACGACAAGGATAAAATAAAAAAAAGGGTAGGTTAGTAGGATACTAATACCTGGGCGGCACGAGGGTCGCACTGTTTGCGGGATGGTGCACAGCTGCAAAGCGTTCCTTCGTGCACATGCAAAAATAGACTTTAATCCAAGGTTCAGTTCACGAAAGCAGAATAGTCTTACCATTGGTGGCAGAAAGAGGGCAGTTGATAAATTGAAGGCAGCAACCAGACGGGATGGTAGTTCAGGGAGGAAAAGCAGAGTGTATGTAGGCAAGGTCTGGCGCACAAGCGGGTAGCAACAATGACAAGCAGTCCGGGAGCAAACTAGGGTCTGATACACGTGCAGGCAAGGACAAGGACAAAACGTTTGCTATTATGGAGTCTGTGGAAGCAAGCAGGGGTTCGGTACATGTACGTGAAAGAACAATGGCAGAACGTTAGCGCGGAGTCCGGTAAGATTGGCAAAGGTCCGATACACAAGCAAACAGGTAAAATCCAGGGAGATCCAAAAGCAAAGTCCAGTAATGAATCCAGGTCGATATTGAAAGGAAATAAGGAGTTGGCACTTTGAAGGAGGAACTTCTAGTAGCCGGGAGTAGCTTTAAAAAGAAGCAGCGTCCTGGCTGCAACCGCGGAATACAACAATAAGGGAGGCGGGGCAAGCCAAGGCGAGGCTCAACAGCCGAACTACAACACAGAGCTAGGGTTTCTGGGTAGTGTAGTTCTGTGTTGTTAACTTCCACGGTAGCCGCCACCGTGTAGAGAATGGAGCAGCATTCTGCGTTTTCCCTTTGGGGAGTGTTATAACCCTTCTGACCTTCCTGATTGCAGTATTGGGGAAACCGACTGCTCTAGGGAACGTGCTGTCAAAGATGTAGGTGGTGGAAGCCTCGGCATAGGACATGGATAAAGTCCACATCATGTTGTCCCACCATTAATATGACTGTGAAAAACACACACACCAGTAACCCACTATGGACTGTATTAAATGTGGCAGGATTTGTAGTTGAATTCTCCAATAAGCTGCTGGCAAATTGACCATTGAAGCTCTGTTTGAGTAACGTGTTCTGTACATTAGATTGAGAATTGAGACTATATTACCATACACGCACAAAAGAAATAATGGTCTCTGTTCTAGATTAACTCCATGAAGCAAATGTCCCTTTCAGAATGTTGATGTATATAACTCTCAGTAAGCGTAACCAGTGGTTGTATTCAAGATGACCATTCGGTAATCCAAGTCATATAGGAACTAGAAAAATATAGGCATGAGAGAAAAATTGAAATGATGTATTTCAGATACAGATGTTGTTGAGTACATTACACAGTAATGTGGGAGTTCCAATGAAGTTAAAAAACCTTACCTTATGAGAAAAAATGTATGACATGAGTGTCTAACTCGCTGTGCCTTATGGTATGAAGCATCAATAGAGAGCAGACCATATCTGGTAAATATTATAGTGAAGATCCTATGAGGAAACATAAACAATTTAAAGTGGGCTGAATCTAGACTCCTATTCTAGTTGATTGAGTTAATGATTGTTGTTGCTTATATGATACTGACAAAACAGTTTGGGATTTGAACCCATTATAAAGGTAAAAGCACTACAATTCTAAGTACAATTCTTTGGGATTTCATTTTCTCTAAGCTTATTTGGGTCTTTAACAATAAGCAATTTGAGAAACTTCGTAATTTGTAACAAACATTATTTGTGCTTATACAATGCTAAGAAACATGTGTTTTGTCAGTTACCAACCAACTCTTTCACAAGTACTTTTAAACACTTGTATACTTTTCAGGACAAAGGGCTTCATTACGAGTCCGGCGGTAGCCGTACCGGAAAAACCGGCAGGCTGCCACCGGACCCAAAATACCATTCCGCCTCTGTGATTGCTGGAATCACCGGGACATTAGAACCCCGGTGACCCGGTAATTCCGGAGGTGGAATTCTGTAAATCCCAATTCCCATGGACTCCGGGACAATGGAAACACCATGCTGGTGTTTCCATTTCCGCCTGCAGGAGTGACACCTCCCGCCTGCAAAACTCAGATTCAGTCGATCCGGAAACAATGGTGGCGGTGGATTTGCCGCCACCATTGTTCCAGACCGGCAGGGTCATAATGAGGCCCAAAATGCTTACTTTTCCAGTCCTTCCCTATTCTATTGTATGAGTTCACTCAGAGGTAGAAGATGGAACTTAGTGGTCTAGGAGTCAGCTGTAGGAAGGGTGAGCTAAGGTTCTATTGCAGACAAAAGTCGGAGTTCCTGTGCAAGAGTTCCTAGAGGTTATCTGCATTCACCCCAAATATTCCCTTTCGATGGTTAAGAGAAAGTGATTGACTCTTCCTTGGAGGTCTTGGTGTTTGCCTCTGTAGCAGAGGAGATTGGAGCAGACTGTACTCCAAACCAAAATCCAAATAAATCCATCTTCTTCAAGTATCGAAAGAAGAATCATCTAAGGCAACCCTCCCCAACCCTCAATAGGTAAAAGATCAAAGTGGATTGGTTACTTCTATCATTATATCATGAGACAGGAATTTTAGGAGCCCTTTGAAAATGTAAGATAGTGGATCCCTTCTGTAACTGAAGAGTCTTCTCCTGGGCTACTTTACTCCATCCCCTTCCTCTGTCCACATACAGCAAAAGGTCTCTATTAATCAACACACTGATTTGACTTCCTTAGGCCTGGCAGAGGTGACACTTTGAAGCACTGGACCTCTTTAAGCTGGCTGCGGGTATACCGGTCTTTCTGGGAGTGGACAACCCATTTGCTGGGATCAAGCCCATATGGTTTATTTGAGTGAAACAAATCCCTTAATACTGAATACACAGGAGCCCTTGACCAGGAAGATCACAAGTAGCCTACACTGATAATACAATTACATCAATAGATTTTGACTAATTAAATTGTGGAGTCCCCATTTCACCATGTCATAGCCAGACATGGCTTAAATTTAGATTTGACATCTACCACCAGATGCTGAGGTCCATAATTATATAATTTAGTTTAGGTTTAGGATTGCTCACAGTCAGATGACAGATCTTGACTGCAGTTCCTTTGGTTCCAATAGCTGTTGTGTGGAATGCACATGTTACATCGTGGCTTCTTTGGTGCCAAGCCGAAAGGCATCTGCTAAGAGGTGTCAGTAGACAAGCTGAGCAAAGTCACATCTGTGAACTATGATTTATTTTATCATGGAGCATTATGAAAGGGGGTCTGATTACCAAACTTCATTTCAGAAATAGGGCTAACCCCATTATTGTATTAGATAAAATCAAAAAAGGAATTTATTCAGTCTATTCAACTCTGACAGATGGCATTCTGTCACAGTTAGGCTCCTTTTGCTTTGTCTTTATGAGGTACCGACGAGTCTGATATCCTCCTTCAAATCCTTTGACCTCCACCATACCATTTGTCTCTTTGCATTCTACACTTACCAGTTGCCCCTCCCCTTTGAGCATATGCTACAGTATAGTTGTTGGTCCCAGCTGATTGTGTTTGTGTTATAACATTGTTTGCACTTTATTGTTTGCCTCTACGGTAACTAACTATAGGCTACAAAGCTGCCCAGTAATCTAGCGGCAGTGCCCTATGTTCTGCAATTATGTACAATCCTTTACAACCGTCAGATCATATTATTTTCTGGCACCTCCCTAGCAAACTAAAACGTTTACAAACTATAGGAGCATGAAAAGCTGACTCTGGGTTTCTGACGAATTGATATGGGGTTGATATATGGTTTGACAATCCTCCTACACCCAATTTCAATCTTTGGTGATTCCTCCTGCACTATATTGCCTTTATTCTCTGAGTTTGTCGGTGATTTTCCAGACATATCTACATGGTTAATTGTGTTTTAAGGGTAATAGAAAACAACGCCAGCAGCTTGACTTCCTGCCAAATGTGTATGCACTGCTTTGTAACCATCTTATTAACAACCTCAATTATAACTGTGTTAGGAAATATAAATGCTGCATTATTCACCTTAACAATTAATATGTCGAATTCCGAATGCAAAAGTATTCCCTACATCCCTTGGTTTGACCCCCGTTATTGAGGGGGGAAGGTGCATTTTTTAGGCCATGTGAAGGCTAGATGCCTTATTTCTGGGGATTTTTGGGGACAAAAGAGTGCTGAAAACAGAAAATACTTTAACATGCCCCAATGCCAGGCCCCAGTAGGGCAGTCGTGTGTGATATATAACTCTAAGGGTATGGCAGCAGCCTGACCACCGTCTCAGGGTTGTCACTTTTTTGAGTTAACTCAAACTTTTCCAGACTCCAGAAGATTCCTGAATCCCAATACAAGCGTTAATTGTTTGTGGGTTTTGAACCCCCACACTCCCAAATGTTAGTCGTTTGATTTTTTCACAGGCCATTTCACACATCCCTACTTATGAGTGCGGGGCTTGCACCATATCCAAATGCATCAACAGATTTATAGGATACCCCTTATCCTTTGTTCTCCAATTGCATCCACCTATCACACAGTCTGCTCTTCTTAAGGCCACAAATGTCTTCCAGGCTTTGCCATCCTGGAATTTCTATGCCAGTCATTGCCACATGGGAATAATGAAAATTTAATCCTGATCCAAAAACGTCCACAAGTTACCCAGGTGGCTGGGGCACATCTCAAGCTCATCACATACTCAACTACTGGTCACTTATGAAACTGGGACATGTACGTAGTCTACTTGATACATACATGTTAAAATGCACTTTCCTTTCACAATCCAGATCTTTGGTTAATTTAGTGGATCTTCAAGAACCAAATCTATCACAAATCATTCCTTTTCCACTCCTACACCTACTTCACCCCACCTACCGTTTTTGCCATTCTCTTATCTGCTCCCCACTTCCTTTCCTTCAGAGACTAAGGACTGAATACCCTCAGCAGAGGCACAATATGTATTTGTATTTGTATTTACTAATTTGTATTAGCGCTTTACAACAAAGCGCTTTATATTACAGCAAATTACAATCGAAGCATGAATATCAAACTAGAATCAATCAATAACATTATGCACAACAATTAGCTGAGTACAAGGAATGAGAGAAATGGAGGAAAGTAAGAATGGAGTGAAATGAGGGTCAGGAAGGAGGATGAAGAAGATGAGATTTTAAGGAGGAGCGGAAGGAGGGGTAGTAGGAGATAGAACGGATATGGAGAGCTAGGGAGTTCCAATGTAGGGGGAGAGGAGCTGAAAAGAACGGAAGCAGGAAGGGGCACAGGGTGGTGGAGAAACAGAGAGGAGGAATAGGTCAGCAGAACGGAGAGGACAAGAGGGCGTATAGAAAGAGCGGAGGGTGGAGAGGTAGGGAGGGGCAAGGTGATGAAGACATTTTTAAAAATGTCATATGCCAATTTTCACGCAAGTCATGTGCTCTGAGATGCTTTTGGTGGTGAGTTGGTGCAGTGTAAAAGCACTGCAACATAACGTAGCATAACTTATCATGGATAAAATATGGTGGACCTTAATGATAGCTGACAACGATTCTGGTATATCATACAGGTAATACTAACCAGTCATCGATTAGAATTTCATTCAAACAAGTATTTGCAGAACAGCCATCTTGGCATTTACTGAGTAGAGCAAGGCATGCAGAGAAACAATAAACTACTATAATAAACAACATACACTACTGCCTATACAATGCTCCCCTTGTTAAAAGTTGATTTAGCTCTACTGCGTTCTAAGGAAATGGCAATTTTTCTAATTTGAGGTTGGGACTATGCTGATGTTCTAGCCCATGATAAGTGAGAGCCAACCTGATTCGTCAAACTGGTTTCTGGTAAGGCGGCATGAACAGTGAAGACAACCTTAATGAATAGGTACTCAAGCAACATCATGGGTAAATAAATAGTAGACATGAAAGCAACACAAAAGAACAATACTAAATGGAAAACTGTGTGTACAAGATGATACGAATCATTTTCTTAATGCTAAATATTACAGCATTTATACATATGAAATAGATGCTAATACATTAATTGGATCCCGGGACACACCTACATTTTTTTTAACAAATATTTTTATTGCATTTCTTAAACATCAACAATACCAGGCTGTCCCTGTCATCCCCTCCCTAAACCTCCCCCTTCTCCTTCCTCCCCCCACTACATTTTAAGCTATCACCAGAGGAGGATGCTAACCAGACTGAGTTTGAGTTCAAAGGAGAAGGTAGAATATGCAGTCCTCATAAAATAAACTTTTTTATTGGCTGGATTGACCATCCCACTGCCCCATAGGATTGAAAGATACTTATTTTGATAGCTTTTCAAAGCATTCACAGAACAGGAGGGTGCTAATTTCTCTATGGAGTGTGTTCCCGACCTTAGTGGCTACACACAAGAAGTAAGCACCACCTCATTTCTTTATACAATAAAGGGAGACAGGAATTGATAAGAGGGAGGCAGATTTAAGGGTTTGAGGATTTCGGTATATTTAGTCTCCCTATTAAGCAATACAATTATTTTCCATGACCGCCAGGCAGATTTGAAGCCATTTGTCTACTCACAGGAAGCCAGTGGAGACAGATTAGTGTAGGCATGAGTATTGCCTGAAACCTATTTGTACAGAAACCCATGTGTTGGTCTCTCTGGAGTCTCAAGATTGGATAATCCAGAATGCCAAGGCATATGCCATTGGCATGCATAGTCTAGTTTTGAAAAGACAATGTGTAATACTACTAACAGAAGCATTTTTCTAAGAGCTTTGTGGTCCTAAGGCCTGTTTTCTAACCTAAGTGATTTGTGGACCAGGCAAAGCACTATATCCATACCAAAGACACGGCTTTGTGTTTGAGGAAATGTTTTCAGAGTGAAAGTGGAATTATTAGTGCCTGATAGTAGTCCAGGTTAACTTGTGATAAAAATGTCCACTCGTCCCTGGTTTAGAAAAAGATTGGTTGTGACATACAGTGCTCAATTTTCTGAATGCAATAAGATATATTAAAAAAGGGTGATGAGTTATTGGAGATTGTTTGGGTTAACTGAGTATCTTCTACAAAATGATGACATGAGAAATAAAACTAAATCTAATGAAAGTGGGTAGAGGTGAAAGATAGAGGTTTGAAAGAAAGGGGTACAAAGAGGAAACTTTTGGGACACCCTACAGACTTTTCTAGGAAGCAGACTGAAATGAATCCATTATAATACACTGGGAGTGGTGTTTTAGAATGGAGGTTATGCAACCTAGATCCCTATCTATAAATCCTAGTTTGAAAAGTCAGTCTTTTCGAACATTGTGATCTATGAGATCTAAACTCAGTGGCAGGTCCAATAGTATCAAGGCCACAGTGCTGTCCTGGTTCTCAACTATATAAAAAAAACATCCCATATAGAAAATAGCACTGGTTATGTGTTGTACTCAGGTCTACAGACTCTGTGTCTTCAGTCTTATAGAAAGTTGTCCCTGAGGGATCTCGTGAGCTGGTTATAGATTGCCTTGTCTACCCACCTAGCCAGATATGTGCAGGTACCAATGGCCTGGAAATTATTTAAGTTTCACAGATCAGTACTACATGTTTTCAAGGGTGGTTTGTAGCAAGTTGGCAGGAAATCTGGAGGTAAAATGTGTTAATGTTTAGTCTGACCACCTAAGCAAGGGAGGGGAATTCCTCAGTGAAGAGAGGGGGAGACAACAAAGATAATGTATTTTGTTGGAGGGGGGCTGATACTACCAGTTTTGCTTTTATGCATGCACCCAGGGTGATTTGCGTCAGGTAAAAATGAGAGGTGGACGATTTTCAAAATATCTCAAAACCAAGAGCAGGGCTGTTCATGCAAAACATACACATTATTTTGAACACATCCTATTGTGGGTATAAGGTCTTGAGAATGCTATCTCAATAGAAGATCGATTTGACATTTTTCATTTCTAAATAATAGATTCTTCAGGATCTCAAAAATCTCCATTTTCCCTTTTCCCATGGTTCTTTATCCATTATTGATGGTGTGAAGCTCCTTAGGATTCCCAAATAACCACTCTGGTTTATGCATATAGTTTGGGGGTTTGAACATTTGAATGAGAACATTAAATTAAGAGCCCCAGTGATCTAATCAATGTAGACTTTCCAGATGGTTTAGGGTGTGAGTTGGGAGGCAAAAGGGAGAATTATTTGTTGCCATTGCTAGATTTCAAGTTTTTGTAATGAGAATTTTTACCAAGGAAAGTTTCCCGGGAGATGGTGATGGAGAAAACTAACGTAATATGATCAGCCCATGTTAAACTAAGCTTAGGAAGTTTCCTTAAGAGATGTGAGGGCTCAAAGATGGCACCAAACCTGTGGCCCACAAATTGTGTTGCTGCTATGTTGTACTTAGTGTGTCTATTCTAAATTGGACATCAAAACCCAAATTGGATTACTTAAAATGTTGTTTTAATTCTGGGTGATGTGCAGATTATGAGAAAACATGGTTCAGAAGTGGGAAAGCACCATACTGCCACCTATCAGCACTCTATTGAGAATACGGACTGCTTCACCTTTCCTCACCCCATTTATGCCATAATGTTGTTTAACAATCGCAGGTCATCTGTCCCACCTGCTTCCTTTTGTGATAAACTTTACTATTTCTATCTCTCTCTTTCTTCCTTAGATTTCTACCTCACGGTTTCAATTGTCGCATCTTTCCTACCGCTCATCTTTTCTACCATCCTCAACTGCCACTGTTTCCACCGTAGGCCCATTTCACCATCTCAGCAAGTGGAATCCGCAGTGAACATTGTTTTCGATTCTACTTCATTTTCATCTGCTGCCTGTTCCTGTTGCCTACCGATCGGTGAATATCTTTTACTCAATATGTGTTGTTTTCCCTTTTACATGCCTGTCTCCCAACAAATTCATTTTCTATCTTTTGCCTAACCACACAGTGTTTTCTTTTTGCAGGAACCTATGATACTATGATAATGTCGCTCACGTAAAGTACAAGTCATTTCCTCCACTCTCTTCCATAATGATAACATTTGCCCCAGATCTCAAACACACAATTTTGGTGTTCTGTACTTGCTTCTTCAAGCTGCTTCTAGGCACTATGGAGAAATCAGACTGGAACAATGGTAGTTATCACAGTAGAGATATCAGAAACTTTCAAAGCTAGATGTGTGGTAGTGTTACTGAAACCTGTGTAGGAACGTGCAGAGTAACAAGTGGTGAATTGGTTCATCAGATAAGTCCTCTTTGCCAGACTTCCATTTGAGCTAATTCTTCTAAAAGGCCATTTTCGGATTCTGCCTACAGGAACAAGTGGCCCATGTATCTGGCCTCCTTCTTCACCAACTGCCTCCCAACAAGGTGAGTTAGACCATCTTCATCCAAAAGCTTTTTTGTGCTTATCTATCGCTCAAACCACAACAGTAATTAGATATTTTGTATCCCAACTTCTGGAACAATCCCTATAATTAGACCCTGGTAGACATTACCGAATTCAGAAGGGCAATCAAGAGTGCTACGTTATACCCACCTATCCTGGAAGCTTAAAATGACCCATGCTGTGCTGAATGACTGTTTTAGTATACACCAAATGAGGCACCCTATCACAAGCACATTCCTTGCTGGAAGAACCTTTGGAACCAGGAACGTCCATCCCGCAACTGTAAATTGCTTCCACAAAACTGACTGTTGGTCTTATCTCATTTGTTCCTTCTCTCTCCTGCCTGCCCCTCTCCTTATAATATAATAATAATTGTTTACTTATAACGCGCTTAATACCCAGAGGCTTCTAAGCACGAACCCGGGATTGAACCTGTGTTGCTCTGTGTCGTCTTGGTTCTAAGGCAAGCACATTGCCGCTAAGCTATCCTCATTTGTTGCACCGCCAGGCCTCCCTCTATTTTTATTTATTGTGTTTTCCCTTTGAATTGCACCCTGAAGTTTGTTTTTGTACATGTGCAACATTTTATCAATCACTAATAAAAGAAAATATAAATAGTATGCCACTTGAAATAGCTTGTTAGAACTAAATGGACTTCAGTTTCTACCAGAATTTTAAGAATTCTTGTTGTAGTCTCAGATTCGGGCTCAAGTTCTAGCAACGTTCTAGACCCAATTTTAGCCATGTTTTACCACCATATCATGTGTAGTTGAAGGAAGCAGGGGAGTTATTTCTTCTGACGTTGATCATCATGCACTAGGATAAGTGCAGCGTGTTGTTGATAGTATGAGGATGTTGCACAAGTATTCCAGGTTGCTACAAATATTATAAGAATTAGTGTAGCAAATTATACCCGATTTCAACTAATTATGGCCGCATCTCTGTTCCAAATTGCCATTCTAAGTTAACATTGCCTCTGGCAATCCTACCTTGGCATTCCAGTTTCTGCAATGCCCCAAGAAATGTGCCATACCAGTTTCACATTGCAGCCAGAAAATAAAACCGTTAGATTCCTCTTTGCCATGTCAGTTTACTACAATCCCAATTGCTCATATTTGATCATGCCAGAAGATACATGCTCACTTGCAAACAAAGACTCCTGTGCTCATTGCAACCAAAGGGAGGAAGATTCATTCTCACAGTTGATACTGCCAGGAGTGTGCTGTGAGGCTGACAACCACCAGGAAGTGACAACACCGAGGTTGCTGAATATGCTCCACCCCCCAAGATTTCCTCCAAAATTGGTGGTGCAAAACGACTCACCTCCTGAAGTAGCCTCTACTAAGAAGGGCAACGTAATTAATAATTTGCAATGTCGAGCCCTATTCTTTTTGAGTCTTGCAAATACACAGCAATCAACGTGCTCGCAGCGCAGAAGGGAGTCTTATCAGAAGAACGTTGCAAAGCATGGGACGGCAGAGGGTATGTCTGAAGGGTTGGGTAGTGAGAAGATGTGGAATGTAATGGAAAGATGGAACAGGAATGCCATAGCCACAATATCCAGACACCGTCTTTCTTAATCCCTGTATGTGTACACAGATATTGGAACCACACATTGCAGATACAAAATAAAGGGCTTGCACAGTTGTTCTCGGTGAATATTTTGATCTAGGCTTCATATGACTTGAATTTTGGAGAAAAAAAATGAGGTATGTGGAATCACCACACATTTGTTGTTATTTGTTTGAATAATTTTGCCAAGACCCGCAGTGCCCAAATGGCATTTGTTTCTATTTCTAGAATGGAGTAGCCTTGTTCTGGAAATAGAGAAATAGGATCATAGCATGAGGTCTGCGAGCGCTAGAAACAGAAAACCAATATTTCTAGCTTGGGAAGATCTCATGGTGAAAACAGTAAAAGTAATATGTCTAGCAAGAGCCTTACTCACACTCGAAATTCAAAATAAGCATTTCACGCATGGGCGGGGCTTTGTGCTAAAAATCTCCTGTGTAACCAATTTTAAATGTTGAATTACAAGAACAGAATATCAGTCTTGCTTGACAGTCAAACAATGTGTGTGTGTCTGTGTCTGTGTCTGTATGTATATATATTCCATGAAAAAACGTCCTTAAAGGGAAGTTATGCTTAGGTTGCACTAATAAAAACCTATGAAAGTCACTGAAAAAACGTTGTTAAAGGGATGTATGGTTAAGTTGCACTAATAAAAACCTATGAAAGTCACTGAAAAAACGTTGTTAAAGGGACGTTATGGTTAAGTTCCACTAATAAAAACCTATGAAATTCAATGAAAAAATGTCAATGAAAAAACATTATTAAAGGGACATTATGGTTACAAGTAAAACCGAAAAAACCTCAGAAATTTGCCAGTTATGGTAAGCTAAGCAACCATAAATCGTGCTACCACCATGCACTGCTAAGACTAACACCCAGGACATCAAAGATAACATTTCCCACCTTCTAGCATCCTTTTTAACACTTCTATACTTTTTCCACAGTTTTTGCATCCGTTGGCGTCCGCGAATGTCTGATATCATTGTGGACCGTCCGGACAGTGCCATATGACCATGCATTTGTGTGCGGCATGATGACCTGTCCTTGAACGTGTTTGCACTTCACGTTCGAGTCCTTGCTTTGAGGACAGTTCGGAACTGCATTTTCTACTGATCTAGAAACTTTCAAGCTAAAATGTACCCATGCCCAGCTCCTAAACCTATTCTTACTCATTATCCATTAACACTCTAGTACAAAGCACATACTTGGAAGAATAGAAGCAAAACTGCTAACTATCTTAAAAATGGCATCAGTTATTGCCATCCCTCCTCCCCAAGAGCCACCACCACCACCAGCTGGAGGACCTACACAACAAAAACAAGCATGGTATTTCCAAAGACAGTGAAGAGGACCAGGAATATGAGGTAGAGTAATTGCCTACCTCTAGCACCCAGAGAGAATCAAGGGTGTGGCAGTTCTTTACCAGTGTAGGGAATGTACCAAAGGCTAAAACTACAAAAGGACAATGCAGAGTGCAACTTTGTACTCAGTCGCTGACCACCTGGACATTACTCTTATGGGACCACCTCCATGTGCCGCCACACCAAATCCAACTACCGCAATGCCCTCAGAAAGATTGTTCCTTTCTTAGAATGTAGAAGGCTCTCTTCCTCCACATCATCTTCCTCAACCAATACTGTGACCACACAGCCTACTTCTGTGGGACACAAAATCCCACCAGCTACCTCAAAAGCAATAAAAGAGGCCATTGACCCTTATCTTTGGAAGACAAATGTCCTCTGTATATACTTCAACACACCACACTTCAGCGGGAAGAAATTTTGACATACGTTTGAAGCTATAAGCAAGGAGCATGAGAAACACTGCCCACTACCTAAGAAGTAACACATGCACAACACCTCCCCCTGTCCAGTTGCCCCTCCATAATAGTGTTTGGTGCCTCTTCCCTCATTTCCCTCTTCACCTTACGTTCTAACCTCTCCTGCAAACATTTTTTTTTAAAACAACAAAAGAACAGTACTTTTAAGAACCACCTTTCACAGTTAAAAAAAAGAACTAAAGAAAAATCTTATAGAGTCCATCTACTTTACATTTCTCAGTAAAGTGCATAGACTCAATACGCTTTTCCAACATTTACATTAGCATTTTGTGTTATCCTAATGGGAATAATGTGATTGATGTTCATCCACCCTTCCAGGGACCGGAATGGGGGATAACGGCCCGGTAGCCCAAGTTATCGGGGCAAGTGAAGTGTGTCTGTGTGCGCCCTGATGCCTGCAGGCTTCAGCGCATTATAAATAAAAAATAAATAAATAAATAAGGAGTCCTCTGGACAATTAAAGGCCATTAGCACCCCTGGTTCCCAAACCGGGTAAAAAAATTGATTTTTCTTTGTACAGCGGGAGCCCCTCTTCCCTTTCCATGGCAGTCTGCAGAAGGCAAAGTCAGAACACTATGACCATATTACCACAAGCACATTTTTTTTTCTTTCAAACCTATCCTACTTTCAAATAACTTTACCACACAGCCAGTCCCAGGTGGGCATGGCCACTTTAACACAATTTTTCAACCCTCGCAGTTATGGCCAGTAGCCAGATTGTCCGGGTTATGACCTTATAACATGACCCGGACGATCTGGCCACTGTCCATGGCCATAGGCTATACCTCAGTCACCAAAGATATATCACTATTTTTTGTACCTACATTATGACACTTGTTAAAAAAATAAAACACGGGCACATTTGCAAAACCATGCTTTAAGGTCCTTCCCAATGCTCCTTACATCAGTTTGCTTGAAATCCGCCCATGATATATTTGTTTCGAAAGTGTGACAATGCATGTACATACAATAGTCATATAACTTAGCCCCCATTTGACACAATCCATTCAGTCTTTACACAAACATTGAAGTTTGGGTCAATAATCATTCTGAAAACTTTTGTCCACATTTGTCAAATGGCAACAAAGTTATAAGCTATCTAAAAATGTTGAGACCCACCCTCTAATTTAGACCCCTCCCACCAATTTTTAACAAAAACATTTATATTTAGCTTTAAAATTGTTTTGCACACATTTGTGCATATTCGTCAAATGGCACCACTTTTATAAGAATTTACAATATTTTGGGACCGCCCCCTCTAAATTTGTTCCCTCTTGACAAAACATCTCCAATCGTTCGAGAACCATTCAGAATCAAGTCTAGAATATAATTCCAGAATTTCATGCAGTTTCATTGAGTGGCGCCAAAGTTATAAACCATCCAAGAAATGCTTTTCACCAACCCGGTAATGCATAAATAGGCATAGATGTCCCTGAACATCTAGAGTGTTTGCGAACATTATATGGCTGCCCCGGAACATCTGAACTGTTCACGGACTTTCGGGGTTGCAAAACACCAATTTTTTGGCTTCTTACAGCCATATCTCAACCCATCCTCATCACACCTCACCTCATTGTTTGATAAGTCTGACAAGTACAATGTTGTGTTTTTTTATATGTTTCTAGCGCGGTGTCCGCGGACACTGGCAAATGTCTGCGAATCCAGCATGGCGTGCATTTCCAAAAATCTGACACACTTCACGCTTTTCACCATGCAATCAGTGGGCACGTACGATGGCCGTGGACATCATGGCACCCTCTGGGGCAATTGGATGCCTGTCCGTAGACCGAACAGGGAAATCGGTCCGCGAAGCAGAGCCAGATATCACACATTTTTTAGACCTACTTTTTGGTCATTTAAAAAAAAACACTGGACGGGTTTACATCAAATTTACAAAAGCATGCTTTCGGGACCAAGCTGCATTTCCTGGCACAGATTTGTTGAAAATCCGTCCAGAGGTTTGGGCTGTAGGCATGAGCATAATTTGTTTCCATTATGTCTATGGGAAAATAAATGTGGGACCCCCATATATCTTTGCCCCCCCCTTGACGAAACCTCACCAAACTTGCCCAAGAAATTCAGAGTAGGCCATATACATGTTTTGAAAAGTTTGCTAAGGATTCATTCAGGGGGAGCGAAGTTATGAGCCACCCAAAAAGTGCTCTTCCTATGAGTAGAGCAACTTAACAATAACTACACGGCCGCTACTGCAGGCCGTGTAATATATATATATATATATATATATATATATATATATATATATATATTTTTTTTTTTTTTATTTTTTTTTTCTTAATGTGTACTTAGTTTATTACAAACTTTAGACACATAAAAGAATCGTTGTATACACAAAATATAGTAAGTAATACAATGAATGCAAAACAGGTACACATTAAAAAAATTACACCATCTGTACATTTCAGTTCTATATAAGTCAAGTTAATTCGATAGAATTCATAACAGTTAAGATTATATATATATATATATATATATATATATATATATATATATATATATATATATTTCTTTTTTTTTCAAATGAAGCTCCCGTCTGCCTTAAAAGTGCATAGGAAAATATATCTAGTGCTCTAGTGCACATCACCTTTGATGTGTGGGCTTCTATTGAAGTGTTCAGCAGGTTATCAGACCCCACAGTGAGTGCATAATTGGATTATGGATCCCAAAGTGACACACACATGTTCCAGGGTCAGTCATATTTTGTATAGATTGAACAACACATCTTCGTGGTTCACTTTTATTAATGTTCACCCAGAAGTACAGTGTGGGAGTAGGCTGGCATGAATGGGACAGTAGATGGGACAAACCAGTCCAAATGTCAGACAAGTGGCAAATGCACTTGAGATGGAGTGTGACTGCAATGTTCGGCACCCAGCATTTTCATTACTCGGCCATGTGTCAGGGGGGCGATCGGGCGTTGCTGCTGACCAGATTTTAGGGCAGTGACCTTAAAAGGTTTTGACCATTGTAGGATTGGTTTTCCTGGCCGTTACCCGGGCCCCGGTCCAGCCGTGTGCCCAGTTCCCCTGCATGCACTTGAGCAGTGTCTTCTCTCATATTTGTGAAAAAATGCCATGTAAGATTGCTGTAAAATTGCCACAATGGAATTATATGCCAGAGATGAGCATCTGGAACTCTTTACTTTGGCATGAATTATGATGTCAATAGTTTTTTTCACAATTACAATGATGTGCTTATTGTATGGCAATTGTATTAAAAGTATATTAAAATATAGGTTTGTGATTACATTACTGTTGAGATGAAATAGTCATTCAATCGAGTTCAAGAGAAAGTGTGACTTTGGTGTTTATGCAGCTAAAAGAGATAATGCTATATTTTCAATAATTTATTTATTTAGCATTTGTAACGCACTCAAAACCTGTAGGTATCTGGGTGCTGGAAAGAAGGTAATACACATTACAGGGTTACCACAGGCAACAATAGAAAACAGTGGTTTGGCATAAATCATAATAAGAATATTTACAGACATAAGATATTTACTTATAAAGTAATCCCATTAGTACATAATCAGTAGTATTTACATGTGCAACCTTATGCACATAGGTAATTGGCAAATGACGTAGAGCAGATGTATTTGCGGAAGTGTGTTGTATAAGGAAGAAACTGTAAGCATTGGGGCAGAGGCTACACATTGGACGTGAGGAACAAGGCTTTATGTTTTCTGCAGAATGTGGTGTGGGAAGGGTCATAGCTAATGTCTAGAGGCAGGGTGTTCCAACCTTTGGCTGCCACAACTGGGAAGCTGCATCCCCCAGCCCTAGTTCTTTTGAATTTCGGAACAGTGAGAAGGAAGGCTGTAGCGGAGTGTGCGGTCTTGGTGGTTTTGTGGAATCAGAAAATACAATATTAAGGCTTTTACACCATGCAAAGAGAAATACACCGACACAGGCTTGTAAAGATTCCCAGAATCTTTATTGCAAAACTGAACAGCTACAAAACAAAGTACACAAATAGTTATTTGCCGTCAATACATCACAAAGACCACCAGCAGGGTTCAATGTGAGCAGTGAGCAGGATTTGCTAGCGGGACATCGGCGTATTTATACATTTTCGTTATAACGATGTCCAGCCTCTTTCAAGTTAATCATGTACTGGGCTAGGGTCACGCCAGGTTCATTTCTAATTTACATATCTCGTGCATGCGGTTTACTTTTTAATACATTTACTAACAAACATTATTATTCTCTAAGTTTAACATTACACTCTTTACACATTGCTTTAATACAGATCAAACAAATGTTTCGCATGTCGTATTTGGATAGCGTTATTGTACTTGTATACTTGTAGGTTAACATCGCCGATTCAAGTAATCCCCTGATCCCGAGGTCAACAAAGGACAAGGTCCACATGACCCTAACATGTAGCCTGAAGGCAGGTTGGACATTAATTCTCCTTTGGAGGTTGAAGAGGTTAAAGCAAGAACAAGAGAACACAAGACGGCCATTTTAGGTCACAGGGTGACTTTGTACAATAAACTAAAATGGCGGCTCTAACCTAAAATGGAGGCTTGATTCACTTAAGGTCACGACCTTGTAATACGAATTTCCTCACAAAGCGGCTAGGCATAGGCCAACATATACAATGAGGATGAACCGATATTATATCAGTTCTAACAAACCCTCCTTTTGGCATATGCCAAGCGCTAAACTACCTTCAATCATTTTGCGATTAACTCCACATTTCAATGTCTATACACCCCGAATCATTGTCAGACATATCCATTGCCATTAGATATGACACTAGAGTTTCTTTCAACACATACTCTTTGGAAACCTTATCTGGGGCCTATATTTTATGCCCTAATACACTTGTTGCTTGCGCGCAACACCCCCCTAATACTGAACATATACCAGGGAGACACTGTATACAACAACAAAGGAATAGATATCTTCCCAAGGTAATCAGCAGGGCCGAAAACAACTTTTATCCCCACGTCCGTGGGAGGTCCCAAAACCATGCACTAAGTTCCCAGTTTCCCTCAGGAACATGCACTTCTGAACTAAGAACATGTAGATTTTGGATAGCCCTAAAGATCGTTGGAGAGGAGTCTGGTAAGTAAACGCAGCAAGCGGACCCCACTGGTTTACATACTCCTCCACGCTCAGCCAGAATGACATCTAATGCCATCCGGTTCTGAAGAGCCACTAATCTTATCCCTTTCTGTTCTAACGTCATATTATAGAGTATGTCAGTGGTCCGGTTGATGGTTCTCTCCAATACTCTCGCTAGTACCCTGATATCTTCTGAATTCGTAATTTGCCCAAAAAATGGCACAAAGGATTTCATGATGTCCCCTAGAGTTTGCGCTGGAGTATCCCCTTTCACACCTCGTCATGGACGAGTTTTCGAAATTTCTGCAGTGCTGGCAATAAATACCCCAGGTAATAGAATCCCTAAATAGCAGGTTCCTTGCCAATACCTGGGCAACCATGGAAATGCCACATTACCGCAAACAAAATAGATAGGTTCGCCTGCGTACAGAGGTCTGTTCTCACTAGTCAAATTCGCAACGTTGGCGCATTTTCTAAAATTACCCATTGACCGTGTTCCATTCATCTGTATGCAGAAGGATACTGAATCGGGGCTATGATTAACAGAATAAGATGGAGGCGTGGCATCCTTATTGCCCATAGAAGCCATTTTGAAAGAGATTAAAGACTGAAAAGGATGAGACAATCTATCAGAGGGCCTAACAGAAGCAACGTTTGGTTTACTCCTATTTGCAAAAAGCAAGCATCCCTGGGGCATCAAAACACATTTTTCAAAACTATTCAAATTTGTACCATCAAAGTTCCCTGAGATGTTGTCATTCCATCGGCCAAAGAATAGTGCTCTAAGAGAAGCATAACAAGCAGTTGTCAAAGGTAAAGGATGAATATACCAACCTAGCCCCTTATCCCCATGTTGCAGTAGATGTGAACAGATCCAGCAATTGGTTGTATTTAAAATTGCATGAGTGGCATTCATGATTAAAGGATAGTTCCGGGACTTTTTTTTTATTGTCCCTACGGTTCGGCCATGTGTTTTTAAGCATAAATCGGTAGATCGTAGAAAACTTTCCTATGGACCTTACCCGACTTTTCGTCCATTAACGCACTCGAAATCAGCCGCCATTTTCTGATAATCCTATCATTTCCCCCCATCGCCCTCGCTCACCTGCTTTTGCGGCACTAAATCAAATCCCCCGCCCCTGAGCCTGACATCAGCAGACGCGTACCGCCCATTTCCCAACGCCAAAGCATGTTTCGTGTCAACAATCGCTGCGCCTCAGCTAATGAAGTGTCGCCATGGAAATGGCAGGACGCCTCTTTCCTCTATAAGTATAAACACACCGTTTCACAACACACAGCAGCAGATTTTCGATTCCATTACTCTCTCTGTGTTACTTTGAGTATTCTGTGACTCGTTTCTGTGCTCTGGTCAGCTACCTTCGCTGCTTCTAGGCCTTGTGAACACCTGTACCATCTCTGTAAATTATTTTACTTTCTTTACCACACAATGGCTACAATAATGCCGTATATGTACGAGCCCGAGTACACCGAGGAAGAACTACTGGAAAGGCAAGCACGCGAAAACGATGGGGATTCGGACGGCAGTTGGGAGGACCAGTCAACGGATGAAGAGCCTGGACCATGTCGCATGGACGGCGTCTCCACCTGGTGCACGTGCAATCGGTGCGAGCTAATGCCAACTGAGGAGGAGAACTGCTGCTGCCGTGAAAATTCCGGGTGCTTGGCCTACATTTCGTAAGGCGAGCCAAGTCCGCAATGCATCACCGAGCTGCCAGAGTTCAGGGAAGCCTGCCTCTCAGGGACCGTGTTGAGGATGATGATGGTGCTTATGCACGAACTTCGCGGCACTGTTCGTCCGCGTAATCCGAGTAACGAGTAAGTATACTCTGGTTGTGATGTCAGTGATGCCACTACTATGTCATGGTCGTCTCCCACATATAAAATTACATCTACATATCATTCGAATGCATGTAAATTGGTTCCATATTGTGCATTTTCTAGATAGAATTTTTTTCAAAGCAGAATGACATTTTTTACCTGAATCGACAGTGATAAGAAAGTTTTGTCATTTTAATACAGTTTGCATCTTTCATTTTCACAGGTGGTACAGGCTGGTGGCCTATCGTTGCTTCACTTGGTGGCTTGACGGGAGGCTCGGACACCGCGTTCGGAGAGTAATACCTGCCTGTGCGGTACTTGCCATTAGACAACATTTCCCCAGCGACAGTAGACAATACCGCGGATTTTCCCTGGATGTGCTGCAACCGGAACTTTACAATGTGTAATGTTTATTATTCATGTTCAATTGAAATTAAGATCTAAAATAAAACCCAACATATATTTTAACAATGGTTGTTTTGATTTTTTAAATGAATCTAGTGTGTCTCCATTGAATAGTCTTCCTGTGCCTTGTCTTGTCACACCACATGTCTCCGGCCAGCATCCTCCCTCACGCTGGCCGCCCACTTTCAATCCACATAACCGTTGAACCCATATGCAGCAGACATACATATGTTATTTTGCGGGTTGGCATCAAGCCTCCCGGCCTTGCCTCCTCCCCCAAAAATACTTACCACACCACTTTGTTCAAGCGTTGGCAATAAATGGAAGGCCGTTGGATTTTATTGATACAAAACATGGTTATAGGTAAATAATCCATATGGTTGATCATAATAAATCATCCTTTTGGGCACCGGGTACAGAGATGACCCCTTCTGGCCCGTGCCGCCTTGCCACCACAGGCCAGCCTGCTGCTGACTAACAGCCTAGGCATCCAGGGTCTCCAGGGTGAACTGCACCCATATATTCTCCTGGGAGGGTGAGGTATTTATAAACTCAGCCCCCTGCCTTCCATGTACTAGATCCTGCAGCCTGCCTCTTACATGCAGTTAGATGGCCTCTCCTTGGTGAGGCCCTGCGGCAAACGAGTCTTGTTTGCACGACCACCGCCCCAATCCACCCCCCCCCCCGCCCTATCAAAGGCAGTTCGCACCGGGGTACTTGTGCTGGCAAGTGGAGCTGTCAGGGAGCGATAAAGGCCAAGAGGTGCCAAAGACCATGTACACTTCAAAGTGGTCTATAGAGCATGGGTTGTTGTTCCCATGTCTACCTCCAGACCCCGTGTCTCCTGCCAAGTATCCCCCCTCACGCTGGACGGCCCCCTGCAAACCGCATAATGCCACGACATATACGCGTCATTCATTCACAAACACACCCCTGTTTTGAATTCTTTATAACCCACTTCATATTTCTAATGAGAACTTCTTTGCGCTTTGCTAGTCAACCCGTGAAGGTGCTGGTTATCTGCTCTTCGTCTCTGTGAACTTCCATGACCACTTCGAGGAAACTCGTCAGTTTGCAACCTGTGAACTGCTCCCTGTTCTACGACAAGAAACTACTCTGATCCCTGCATCTAACTGTTTGTTCGTCAAGGTAAGGCCATGTACCATAATCATTTTGCGTCCAATTTCTTTTCGTTCAAGACAGTACATGCAAGGAACTAGTCACATGTTCTGAGTTTAGTCAAATTATCTTTCTATTTTTTTAAAGTTATTCAAATACTTATCCGCATGTGAATAACGTGTATAGTTCCAAGAACCAAAACAAACCTTGCATTGAACCTTTTATGTGTCATTTAATTTTTTAACACATTGGTATTCATAGAGAATTGTTGATCTTTACTTTTCAGAACTTTCCACAATGCCTGCCTGTTCCATTGGCGGTTGCCCTTCGAAGACCCATAATAAATCTGAAGGTACTATAATGCATGTTTTCCCTAAGACAATAGATCAGATAAGAGAATGGGTCCGATATTGCGGATATCCACCGTCTGAGCTTGAAAGTAGAGTCCTAGAAGTCTTTGCGGACAAGAGGGGTGATCGATACCGCATCTGCAGCAGGCACTTTAGCTCAGACATGTACTCCACATCATTGCTAATAAAGAAGAACACACCGCGAGCGAGGCGAAAATTGCTCTCAACCGCTATTCCCACTCTATTCGTCCACATCCCTCCACTGGTGAGTCAAGTTTACGTATTTATCTCTCGGCCTTGCGGTAGTGTGTAGCATTAGCTAACAATAATTTCCCCATTTATGTATCCACTCAATATGAAGGCGGAAGATTCTCCATCCGTGTCGTTATTGCAGTCATCAGCCACTTCAAGCGCCTATCGGGTAATCTTACTTAGCTATTCTGCTACTGACTTGTTTTAGGCATGTAAATCAATAGTTTTAATTTATCGTGTGATTATTTTACCTAATGGTACACCCTTGTACTCGTCCTCTAGTCTTTGTTTTCAGTTATAATTATTGTTATCCAAAATAATGCAAGTACTGTCTTTCAGGGAGATGCTGAGGAGTCCAACGTATTGACGACAACCGTTGATGTCACTCAGATGCTCGAGGTACGTTTCCGGACAGTTCCATCGATGGAGATCATCAGATCTTGCATTCTGATTGTTACACACAATGTTTCTTTCGTTTTTAGCCATTGATATGTCCTTCTGTCGTCGCCCTCCAATGTGTCATCTTTTTTCAATATTGTGTTCATTACTAATGAAAGTCCTATGTTTCAGGGAGTCGATGGAGCATTAGTCCAAGAAGAAGGGGCAGCATGCAGTTACGGGTCGGCGCAACAGCTTGCAGAAGTGTGCACCGCAGTTACATCGTCCCTTGATGTTCTTATGCATTTCGAGGTATGGATACTGACAGTTCGATCAAGCGAATTCATATGACGTGATTACATCCGCTACACTTCCTTCTTTATTAACGCAAGTACTATGTTTCAGGGAGATGACGGAGCTTCTTCTACAAGAACATCACCCCTAGTAGTTGATGCAGATATCTGGGTGGTGACACTTCCAACGATCGAGCAAATCGAATCATATTTAGATATCCATTATTTATTTTAGACAACTGATCATTTGTGCAGGTCTATTTAGATGAGCCGTTGACGCCTGCACAAAGTGTATGTTCTTTTTAACAAAATAGAAAACCATACTAATTCAATTACTGTGTTTCAGGGAGTTACTGAAGCATCATCTTCAATAATATCATCAATGGAAGTCTATGAGGAGCCCGAGGTATGGATCTTGACAGTTCCATCTAACTAGATCAACAATGCGTGAATAATTGTCGTTTGAATGTTCTACACAAAGCGTTCATTCGTGTTTTGCTATTGAGATGTACGTGGGTATTGGTCCCCAAGTACATTTTGTGTTTTCAATATTATTATACATACTAATGAAAGTTCTATGTTTCAGGGAGTCGATGGAGCGTCAGTGCGTGATGGATGTACTTATCATGAAAATATAGTCGTTGCAGCGCAAGAGGAAGTGGAGACATGCACACACGAGTCGGAGCAACAGCGTCCCGATGTTGAAGTTCGAGGCAAGAAAGTTTCAAAGAAAAGAAAGCAAAAGAAGGTTAGTGTCCTGGTCACTATATTATGTTGTTTTTCACTGTTAATAGTTCAATACTGTAAGTTGTGTTTAAACTGAACATCCCTTTTCCAATCTGTCCTCTAGTTGCGAGTGGGTGTACGAACTAGATCTACACAGACAGTGAAGCGAACGAGAGATGTTGCTTGTCAAACCTTTTGGCAGGGACTTGAGACTGGAGATGCATCGTGCCAATGGGAAGAATATGAAGTGATTGACAACGGAGCTATACCACATCCAGCCATTGATAGTGAATGTCCTCCTGGTAGTTCGGATGCAGTCGGAGATCAATTCACAGAATCCACACCCGCAAAAACTAAGACCGCGAGAAAGTTGAAGAAATTGTTTTATTCACCCATCGCCGGAGAAGGAACAGATGTTGCAATGGAAGAGAATGAAGTGGACGACAATGATCACCATCAATATCACTGAACATAGCGGAAGACGATATCAGAGATTCTACCTTTCATGTGAGTGACATGTCCTCAACGTTACAGGCCGAACCAGCTGGGATGCAGAGTGACAGTATAAGGAAAGAGGCCAAATTCATTGATTCGATAGTTGTTTGATTGATATTATTATTCGGATGAAATGTGGGCATTCGGTTGGTGGGGAAGTATGTGGGGAGCCATTGATTAATGTGACTCGTGCAATTCGAGGCACTAACCTTAAAATACATGCCACCTGTACAAAATATCATCCTTTCTCATGGTCTGCACAACCCATGCTGGGGCAACTGCCAGCAGGCAATCTACTTTGTGCAGCGGCTGCACTTTTTAGTGGTTCAAGTTTTAAAAAGTTAGAGTCTTTGTGGGAATCCTCAGTTTGTGGGAATCCATTTCATTGCTAAAACTCAGTTCTACAAATACCAAACCGATTATCTATTTCCAGCCATTAGCGAAGCTTGGAGAATGGAAAAAATGTCTATTGATAGTACATTCGCGGGCAAACGGTTCAGGCTAGCCGGTGATAGACAGTGCGACAGCCCAGGATTTTCAGCCAAGTACTGCACCTACCACTTTCAGGACATGGAAAGTAAGAAAATTGTGAGTTTGGTGGTCGTGCAGGTGTCACAAAGTACACCCTCAGTGGCCATGGAGAAAGTTGGCTTTGTAGCATCATTGCAAGAACTACAATCGCGGGGAATGGTGATCGACCTGATAGCCACGGACAGACACGTTTCAATTGCCAAGACAATGAGAGAAGAGTACAAAAATATAAATCACCAATTTGACGTTTGGCATCTTGCAAAAACAATCAATAAAAAAATGTCGGCTGCAGGTAAAAAAAAAGATATGCAAGTTATTTCACAATGGTCCAAGTCAATCAGCAACCATCTTTGGTGGAGCTCAAAAACATGTGGAGGGTCGTTGGAAATTCTACTGGAAAAATGGCGGTCAGTAATGCTACACTGTAGCAATGTTCACCGCTGGACCACAAACCAACATTTCCACAATTGTGAACATGGCCATTTGTCCACAGAGGAGGCACGGAAGAAGAAGTGGTTGATTCCTTCATCACCCACTCACAAAGCCATTGAAAAGATTGT
The DNA here is from genome assembly GCF_040938575.1 of Ambystoma mexicanum. Classification (NCBI taxonomy): domain Eukaryota; kingdom Metazoa; phylum Chordata; class Amphibia; order Caudata; family Ambystomatidae; genus Ambystoma; species Ambystoma mexicanum. The sequence continues at coordinate 151,820,482 of NC_090922.1, read as the reverse complement.
ATTTGATAAAACTATAACAAGAGATTTGAGGGGACTCACGGAATTCTGCCACACAGGAGATTTGGAGGTGTTCCACAATATGTGCCTAAAGTACAGGCCAAAACGATTGCATTTTGGCATGGAGGGCATGATAAATCGGACTCTTCTAGCGGTCTTGGCACATAACCATAATGTTGGCCGTCAGCAAAGTAGGACGACCGGAACTTTAGGGACGCTTCGCTACAATAAGGCCTTCACAAATAGAAGTAAACAATGGGTTATCAAACCAGTGTTTGAGGATATGCAATATGACTTTATTGAGAGACTTATTGTTGATGTCCTAGATAGGCACATACATGGAGTTGTGAACGAACCTGTGCAGGGGACAACTGCATTGACACCCAACATTGCCTCTGTTCCATGTCCACCTAAAGAAGAGCTCATTGAGAAATACACATCACGGTTTAAATGATTGTAATTTGATTGTCTGTTCTCTCGAGTCTCCTCATGTCGCAGGCCCATTGAATATGTGTAGCTATGTATTGTGTAAATAAAAGTGATTGCTCTGTGAGTCCTGTGAGATGGCCTTACACTGAATGTAGCTAACTAGGAATGTGTGCTCGTTCAAAGTGAAGGTCAGCTGCTTTGATTTTTTTCTCGGGTGCCGGAATGGCCCACGACTCAGTATAAGGTTCTATTGTTATTTGACCTTGACAGGCCGGGACCATCCCGAAAGACTTCTTTTTGGGGGTGTGGGGCAATAACGTAAGAAACGATAATGAATATAATTTCAGAAATGAAAGCCATTTAATGTTCGTTCATTAGAAGAAATAACGTCGGCATAGAAGGAGTGGTATTTCGGGGCTGCCCTACGCACAGACACAATGGAAAATGCAAATATAATGTAAGTAACTCTTTAGATGAGTTTATACCGCAATTTAATTACTATACAGTAGCTTTAAAGACGGGTTAAGTTGTACTTGTTCGTTCTATGTGGCATATTGTTTTGTACCGCGCACTATCTTGAGGAGAACCATCTCCTTTTACGGAAGCACCTCAAAACCTTCCTCTTTGCTTCTGCTTTCTCTCTCCCTCTCCCCTGCTACAACTGGTCCACTGTCTGCGACCTCGGTCCTGGGCCCTTCCACTCTCCACCTGCACTGCCTCCCTGTCAACCCCTGCACTGGGGGACTGTCTCAGTATCCTACAGCCCCCCCTTGACGTATAATACCCAGTTGCACTGTCCTAGCTATGAAATAATTTCCCGACCTAATATATAAAATGAATAATTTTAATAAAGATCTGATGGTGAGACTAATTTCATTTTTTATGTTTTTAAAACAGGTACATCCTTCATTATTGTATGTGTCACGAGTACCAGACACCGGCGGATGGCTTTTATAACAGCCAGTTGTGTTGTGAGCTGATCTCTGTTGGTTTCCGGGTTCTGTGTGTAGTCGCGTAGAAGACGCCTGGGCGCGTTTGCCTACGCAGCACAGTCACGTCACGGATAGAGGCGGGGAATATGAATGTTTTGATAGAGTCTGTTTCAGGGGCGGGGGATTTGATTTAGTGCCGCAAAAGCAGGTGAGCCAGGGCGATGGGGGGAAATGATAGAATTATCAGAAAATGGCGGCTGATTTCGAGTGCGTTAATGGACGAAAAGTCGGGTAAGGTCCATAGGAAAGTTTTCTACGATCTACCGATTTATGCTTAAAAACACATGGCCGAACCGTAGGGACAATAAAAAAAAAGTCCCAGAACTATCCTTTAACAAAAGGGTATTATTCTGATAGTTCCATCTATGCAAAGAATCTCTAGGTGATAAAGTATGCAATTGCACGGAAGGAGTGGGGAAAACAGATACATTTTCAATAGGTAAAAAGTCCTCTAGCGGATATGCTTCTTCCAGATACCATAACCCAAAACCAGCAGTTACTAAAAATCCAGTTATTTTTACAAAAAGGCACAATATACTTTGGGGGTCCCATTGCATGCTTGATCATTGTCTCTGCTAGTCACATATTTATCTAAAAGTTTGCTACGAGTGGTAGCGGGTGCAGGCATTGTAGTCTTCAATCGAAAAAACACCAATTGTTTGTTTGCTGGCGACTCCAGTCGCGCGTCTTCTTAATGTCATTCCCACAACCCTTAGTCAACGGAATCCTTTCGTACAGTCGGGCCAAAAGGCAAGCCCTCAAATGATTTCCTCAATCACACAGTAAAACCGTGCTGTACGTCTATTTCCTTGGAAGGAAATTATATTTCACAATTTCTGGTCCTGAAGGATCAGAAAACAAAGTGTCGTCACTTCCTACTGGAGGTGGCGAGTGAACGGAAATGGGATCAGAAAAGGATTGATCCGGAAGTTCCACTCTTGGAGAGTGCGGAGACAAGATGGCCGTTTTGTCTGGCCTTGCGAATTCTGGAACGGTCTCCGATACTCTCTTGTTGGTTGTTGCTGTTTCAGGCACTTTGGTTCCAGCAGTGGGAAGGGATTCTGTGTCTTCTGTATCGTATGGCACGGGCTGCGGGATCCGTTTGGTGTGCATCGCATGGATCCAGTTCTTACGGCCCGCTACCCGCACAGCAGTCTGTGTGACTAGCAGGACTTGGTAGCGACCCCTCCACCGAGGTGCAAGGCAAGACAACCTCTCAAAAACTTTCATGAGGATCCAGTCCCCCGGTCGTAGACTGTGACCAGGACCCTCGTATTGTACAGGTAATGCCTCTCGCACCTGGTGATAAATTGAAAACAGATTTTTAGTCAACTGGTTACACTAATCTGAAAGAAGCACATTCTCTATATCCCGCAACAAACTACTTTTTGGCAAACCCCAAATATTAGCAGGTCTCCCCATTTCCACCTCAAAGGGAGAGAGCCCAGTCTTAGTTTGAGGGGTTGTTCTCATCGAAAGCAACACGATCGGTAAGGCATCCGGCCATTTTAACTTGGTGCCAGCACACGTCTTAGCGAGATTGTTCTTTATAATGCCATTATGCATTTCCACTAATCCGGCACTTTGGGCATGTCTGGCCAAATGCAACCGTTTATCAATTTGTAATCCTTTGCATATTTGTAGGATTACAGCAGCGATACAGTGTGGCCCATTATCCGACCAGATGACTCTCGGCAGCCCGAACCTAGGAAAAAACTCTTTCAACAGAGTTTTTTGCCGTGGTTATGGCCATTGCATCTCTAACAGGGTAGGCCTCAACCCACTTACTAAATGCACAAATAACAACCAACACATATTTAAGATTATTGCAACGTTCCATTTCAATAAAATCAAAATGAATAACCTCAAATGGAACAGAAGGTGGGGCGAAACTTCCTCTAGGAGTCGAGGTACCTTTTCCTACATTATGCTGCAAGCAGACCATGCACCCTTGGACAAAGCGCTCTGCAGTTTTGAAAATCTTATCATTGGCCCACACACTGTGTAACATTTTAGTCAATTTACGCGCACAGACATGTGTTGGACCATGAGCCATAATAACCATCATTGTAATGTAGGCGTCAGGAAGTAACCATTTTCCTTCAACATTGTCCACCCAACACCCATCATCATCCAACCTTCCTGCACCCTCGACCCATCTCTTAGTTTCCTCTATAGTAGCATCTGCTTGAATGTCTTTTAGAGAATCGATACTTTCACCAAAAGTGCAAATATTTATAGTTTCTCTTACAGCATACATTTCTGAACTAAAATCAGTGGCAGTTTGCTTAGCTATCTGATCAACGAAAGCATTCCCTTTTCCCATATCATCTGTAACTTTTTGATGTGCTGCACATTTTATGATAGCTAACTGAACAGGGAGTGCGAGTGCTGAAAGTAATCGCACTATTAAAGTGCCATGCTGAATTTTCGTGCCATGTGAGGTCAAGAAACCTCATTCTTTCCAAAGTCTACCGAAGTTGTGAACCACCCCACAAGCATACTGACTATCGGTATATATATTTACTGTAAGCCCTGCAGAAAGTTCACAGGCTTGAATTAGCGCTATAATTTCTGCGGCCTGCACGGAATTATGCATAATTCTTTTGGTTTCCACAATCGTGCTTAAAGTAGTAACGGCATAAGCAGCCGTGGATGTACCAATCGGAAGTTTAAAACAAGAGCCATCACAAAATAGCTCTCCTTGTGGGCTATTCAAAGGCGTGTCTTTCAGATCAATTCTACCTTTAGTCTCTTGTTCTGTCGCATAAAGGCAATCGTGTGACGTTTCGTCAACATCAAAAATATCTTGCGGAACAGGTAAAAGTTCAGCTGGATTTAATCCACAACACCTCTGAATTTGAATGTGGGGAGCAAACAAGATTAGTTCATATCTTGTCAATCGGGCGGAAGTGAGGTGTTGCGTTTGAGTTCTATTCAATAAAATATCTACAGAGTGAGGTACCATTAGGGTTAACGCATGACCCAGGACCATTCCCTCACTCTGTTTTACAGACGCAGCAGCAGCAGCAACAGCTCTCAAACATCTCGGCAAAGCGCATGCAACAGGATCAAGGGTGGATGAGAAATAGCAGCACGGCCTATTCTTCCCTCCATGTTCCTGCGTTAACACAGCCAAAGCACATCCATCACGTTCATGCACATATAACACAAAGGCCTTGTCATAATTCGCAGTTCCTAAAACCGGCGCTGAACACAGCGCGGATTTGAGCAAATGAAATGCTGTCCGGTGTTCCAAAGTCCATGGCAATGGCAAAGAAATGCCCTTCTTTGTCAAAGACAGCATTGGTTGTTCAATCGTTAACGAAAAGTTAGGGATCCACAATCTACATTAAGAAGCCATACCTATCAGGGCTCTAACTTCATTCTGCGTATTTGGGACAGACATGCCAGAAATAGTCTTATTCGTTCAGGTGTCAACCGTCTTCCCTCCTTTGACAGGAGATAGCCTAAATAGGCGACCCCCTGACAACAATATTGGAATTTTTTGAGTGAAGCTTTGTGGCCATGTTTCGCTAGATGACAAAGCAACAACACAGTGCCTTCTTTACAGGCACTCTCAGAATCAGCAGCCAAGAGGAGATCATCTACATACTGTAGTAACGTGCAAGTAGTAGGCAACTCGAGAGTATCAAGCTGCTCTTTTAATGCCCTACTATAAATACTTGGACTCTCAGTGTACCCTTGTGGTGCACGAGTGAATGTGAACGAGCGTCCACCTAGGGTAAATGATTGTGTATGGGAATACTGAAAAACGCGTTCTTAAGGTCAACAACGCTAAAATGAGTGGCAGAAGCCGGAATCATGGTTAGTATCGTTGTAACAATAGGTAATTGAGGAGCCACAATTTTGTTAATAGCACGTAAATCAATTATAAACCGAAAGGGAATCACATTATCACCTTTTTTGTATACTGGCAAAATGGGGCTGTTACTGAGGCTACCCGTAATTTCCTCAATTACGCCACGATGTACAAAATCAGAGACTATACATTTCAAAGCCTGTTCGCCTTCAACTGAGATCTTGTATTGCGGGATGCGAGGCAATTTTACTCCATGTTTCAGAATAATTTTAACAGGTTCAATTTGAAGAATGCCCACATCATTATCATCAATTACCCATAAGCATTCCGGAACATTACTGAATTCTGGCGGTAAAGGTCAAGTCAAAAACTGAGAGGCGAGTGTTTGCTGAGATGAAATTGTAAACCGAACTCGGTCCGGAGAACAATGTATTACTGCATGTAATTCCTTCAACAAATCTAACCCCAGCAAGTTCTCCCCACATTTTGTGGTAAGTAAAAATGGACACTGCTCCGTGAAGGGACCCAGTGTTATCGGTACCGGCAAAGAGACCGGACAAACTACAGGTGTGCCTGAAAACCCTACGGAAACGTTGGACTGCCCTGACAGGGGAATATTTGGAACCCGTGAATGGACAAAGGAACATTTCTTTGCTCCCGTATCTACTAAAAATAGATTCTTCCTATTTCCCACCGCCATCTCAACGTAGGGGCCTTTCTGACGAACGGGAATAGGTGTCGGTTCCAAATCCAGCTTCGGGCAATCCTAGCGAAACAGAACGTTATCAAAAGGAAGCTCTTCAGAGAGGTACGCGGCAGAAGGGTGATCAAAAATGTTTCTATTATCCACATTCGAAACTTGCTTATCCTGTGAAGGAGGTTGCTGTGATTCTGGTGCAAACTGACCTCTGCCAGGGCCCCCTGCACCTGGGCGACCTCTGGATCATCTACCCATGTTCCCAAATGACCTTTGCTGCAAGGTCGGACATTGTGCGCGCCAGTGGCCTTCCTGTCGACAATAGGCAAACTGGTTAATGGTTACCGGAGCCAGGGGCGTACTTCCTTGTGGAATGTACTGACCTCTAAATTGATTTCCCCCCCCTAGGGTTTCTAACAATCTGATGTAATAGGACTTTTGTTTTCTGATCACCCTTTTTTTCTCAAGTTTTTCCTTTTCATTATTCACACGATTTTCATAGTACTGAGCCATATGCAGTACTTCGGATTGAGACTTCGCCTGCCAAGCGCTTTCGGAAGACATAATCTGTAACTGGATGTCAGGCTGCAAACCACGTACAAATTTTTCGACAAACAGCCTTTTCCCTGCTCTGTGCCTAAGTCTTGTCCACTGAAATCTGAAAATACCTGTTCAAACCGATTGAAGAAATCGGTAGCACCCTAAGACTTTCCTTGGACACAGGCCGTATGCTTGTCCCAAATGATTCTTGTTTCAGGAACTATAGTTTTCAATTTTACAATAATCCTATCAGGCAAGGTTAGTATCACTTGAGGCGGTCGCTGGCCAGCTGGTCTTTCTCTATCTAGCCTACAGTCCTAATTTGTTTCCACAAATCAACTGGCAGGAGTACAGGAAATAATAAATCAATATCACTTAAGGTGAATACCGATGACTGTAAGACCGACTCTTTATAGAACCCGGTCGGATTCTTTCTTACCTCAGGAATAGATTGCTTTATGGTGTTCACTTCCTGTCTTGAAAATGGGACATGAACGAACTGCGATACGTAATGTGCAGGGATGTCCACCGCGAGTATTCCTCGCGCAGCATCGGCCGCAATCTCAACTTTCGGGACACATGTCGGAAGGACCTCTCTCATAGGCAACTGAGAAGTAGGCAGTTCCGAACGCTTACTAAGCAACAGAGCAAATCAAGCGCTAAGGCAGTCGAAGAAGTATCAATCGAAAAGGCTCTCTTATAAACACTCAACAATTCTGCGCGACAACAAATCTTTTCTTTTTACACACTCATTCTGCAGGTATTCTACCATAACCTGTATCACCTTCTTTTGTATTTCTAACGTATACTGACTATATGTGTCATATACTTCATCTGGAGTTATCGACATATCCGAAATCCATCTTATCGCATACTTTGAACAAATTCGTGCATCCTCACCTTTTCATTCACGGCAAGGAGAAAACTGTTTCTGTAAGAACATAGTACCTAAACTATCACCTTCTGCTTCCTCATTCTGTAACTCTTCCAACTCCTTCCTATACACAGAAATCCTCTCAACATGCTCATATACCTTCTCCGCAGTATCTCTGGACAGCGCTAAGGCGTTCAAATCCCGTAACCCTTGTGGGAAATCTACATTGTTTAAATTTTCGAGTGTGGAAAAAACATCAGTTTGTTCACCCTTCTCCATACAATGTTTAGCCCAAGCGATCAATTCATTCTTTTTTTCTGGGGACACAGTATTACGAGTCACAACCCTTGGTCCCGCTCCCTGGTCTACTACAAGCGATGCAGAATCACTTGGAAGAGGAAGAGTAGGCACATTCTGAATATCAACAGGTGAAGGCAAGGGGGCAGGCAAAGGAGCGACGGCTGGAAGAACAGGAAGAACAGCAGGGAGGACCAGAGGAACTATAGGAGGGGGAATAACAATGGGAAGGGGCAAAGCACCAGGAGGAGGGACGTACGGAGGTGGCGCGGAGGCACCGGGCCTTCGTTCATGCAAAAGTGTATTAATCAATTCATCTGACGTATGAAAATCTTTTGAAGGGTACATTTTCTGAATGCCTAATTGAAACGCCCTGTCCGTGTTCCTAACTGACTCCAATTGTTTCATTTGATCATATAACCGCACCCTTTCGACACTTGTCATATGTCTACGCATATGTTTCTCTCTACTCTTTTGTTGCTGCAAAGCTTCTGTTTTCCAACTATGCAATGCGTCAAATGCTGCAGGTCTAGCCTTTTTCTTTACCAAGACAGACTCTAGATATTCTATACGAGGGATTTCAAAGCTACCATTGGTTGGCCACCGAAGATTAGAATTATGTCTGGTCTGTCTGTGCCAAAAGTCATTAAATGCTATACTACCAAAGCCTTTCTTACAGTACATAGTACATGCCAGCGACCCCTCCTGTGGTGCGGGACGGCTATCTTCCAAAGATTGTCTGTCACTGCGGAATAATGCCCTAAAGCAGGCAGACAATTTCCCAGGCATATCAAAGTTCTGGTGTTTCCTGGTCAAGTAATTGTGCTCGCGAGTACAATGCGCCAAATTCAAATTGTCAGGGTTAAATTAAGAATCGGGTCACGATTCACCTGACCAAAGGACTGGGAGGCCCGATAGGGTTACTAAGAACATTGCTAAGGACCCACGTGTCTGGTGATTTCGGTAAATTTACCCACCTCGATATATGGACCCTCGTCAAGACGTTGTCTCGGGCTACAGCTCACAGTTCAGGGATCGGATCGTGCAGTACTGTCGAGGAATTCACTTCTCATCCAGAGGGGCCGCTTCTGTTGGCACCGTCCGATCCCGGTCCGGCAGCCGAGCCAACCTTCAACGAGACGAAGTTGATCTTGAGGGTCCCTATTCGGACGCCATCTGTGGAATCAGAAAATACAATATTAAGGCTTTTACACCATGCAAAGAGAAATACACCGACACAGGCTTGTAAGGATTCCCAGAATCTTTATTGCAAAACTGAACAGCTACAAACCAAAGAAGACAAATAGCTATTTGGCCATCAATACATCACAGAGACCACCAGCATGGTTCAATGTGAGCAGTGAGCAGGATTTGCTAGCTGGACATCGGTGTATTTATACATTTTCGTTATAACGATGTCCATACTCTTTCAATTTCAAGTTAATCATGTACTGGGCTAGGGTCATGCCAGCTTCGTTTCTAATTTACATATCTCGTGCATGCGGTTTACTTTTTAATACATTTACTAACAAACATTATTATTCTCTAAATTTAACATTACACTCTTTACACATTGCTTTAATACAGATCAAACAAATGTTTCGCATGTCGTATTTGGATAGCGTTATTGTTCTTGTATACTTGTAGGTTAATATCGCTGATTCAAGTAATCCCCTGATCCCGAGGTCAACAAAGGACAAGGTCTACATGATCCTAACATGTAGCCTGAAGGCAGGTTGGACTTTAACTCTCCTTTGGAGGTTGAAGAGGTTAAAGCAAGAACAAGAGAACACAAGACAGCCATTTTAGGTCACAGGGTGACTTTGTACAATAAACTAAAATGGCGGCTCTAACCTAAAATGGAGGCTTGATTTACTTAAGGTCACGACCTTGTAATACGAATTTCCTCGCAAAGCGGCAGGGCATAGGCCAACATATACAATGAGGATGAACCGATATTATATCAGTTCTAACAGTTTGAGTTGGAGTTAGCAGGTTGCTAAAATATTTAGGAGCTATGTTAGTGAGGCATTTGTGGGTGATTGTCATTGTTTTGAATTTGATCCAGTCCTGAACTGGTATTCAGCGCACTTGCATCTGATTTCAGAGATATGTTCTCTTCTTGGTATATTTGGTGCTGCCCGTAAGGCGTTGTTTTGTGTGACCTGTAGATCTTTAATGGTGGTCGTCGCAGTGCCAGCCAGCAGCCAGGAGGACATTACAATAATCGAGTTTCGACAGAATGAGGGCTCTTGCTAAGGTCAGGCAACTGTTTGCTGATAAGTACTTTCTGCAGGCATTAATGAGTTTGGCGGTGTATACTGCTGATGAGATTATGGAGTTGACTTGACTGGAGAAGGTTAAGGAGGAATCCAAATACACGCCCAACGTTTTGACTCCTTTAGAGACGGTGATGGTATTTCCATCTATTATGAAGTGATTGTATTTGGGGTGTGTTTGGGTTTGTGTTTTTATGTATATAACATATAAATTGTATTGGTGCACGTGAGAATAATTGCTGCAGTGCATAAAATATCTATTTGCAATGCATTTTCGTACCTGGTCAAAAGACTAGCGTTAATGCAATCATTTCCCTAGTACAAAAATGGATTAAACAACTATAATTTTTGCACTAATTGCACTTTCACTGGAGCACAATTTCCCTAATAACACTCTTAAAGCATGATGTTTTGCATTTTTCGATGAGATTGTGCCATTGCAAAATGCGTTTGTAAATCAGGGCCTTAATATTTAAGTCAACTAAGCAGCATCCCAGGGACCAGAGTGGGTGTGACACAGAAGCCCCGGTGAAGTTTCTAAACTCATGAGTTTCCTTTTTCAAGTGCAGGCCGGACTAATGGGTGTATTTGTAATGCTTAGTTATAATAGAGAATAAACCTCAATTCAGTGATTAAGGAATCACCAGTAGTTATTTGCCTTCATTGGTTTGTAGCAGAGAGCATTTCCCAATGTCTTGACACCTTGTCACTTGTCAGGTTACAGCCGACTAGTCTGTTTCCAGCTCCGTGGAACAGGTGCTGGAGCCCACAATTTCCTGGGGCCAATAACAGCATGCAGGAAGAGGACACCTGGTGAGAAGCTGTTCCAGAAGAAAGGAGCGTTCATATCAGAGGTTAGTCCACTTTCACACACACCTCTTTCTGATGCCTATGCAAGAGGGTTACATTTATCCACCTTTCTCATGTTCCATTGCTACTCATTTTTCCCGTTTGGGGTAGGTTTTCCCTCCTTGATGTTGCTCCTTCTCATCGGCTGTTTCTGGACTATGATTCCACCTCCTAGCTCCACTTCTATCTCTCCAGGATTCTAAAGGCTTAACATATATATCTTGAGTTCCATTTGTTGAACGAGTATTCCTAGTATTTGCAGCACTGTTGGAAAGTTAGAGAGAGTTTGGGTTTTACTATATTTATTGGCGTCCCCTCATCTTATAAACCGGTATTCCACAGTGACACCCTGCGATTGCCCCTTTGGCATGGGCTTCCCTCGTACCTTTTGTAAGGTGGCGAGGCACCCCAGTCCCTTTCCTTCAATTTTGGTTGCTATTTCTTTATCAATGAAAGAGAGGCTGGAAGGGTAGGCTTGCCGAGAGAATATATCTTGCCAGCTTGCATGTGCCAACACCAGGGCCGCCAGTTGCAGAGGATGGGCAACCTTTGACCTCTGGGGCAAGTACAATGTTCTGGCCCATGGTGCAAGGGCCTATGCCCACAAAGCAGCAGCCCCAACTTCCAGAACAACAAAACTCAATTCCAACCTGTCCCAGACATTCTCAAGTATGTATAGTACACATTATGTACATGAATTTCCTTTTATGCAACATAGCTTTCTTTTTTGTAGTTTCTTAAAGGCCCTGGCTCTAGGGAATCTCACCAACATGTTTGTCACAGGAGGATAGCTCAGCGGCAACGTGCTCGCCTTGGAAGCAAGACGACACAAAGCAACACAGGTTTGATCCCCGGGTCCGCGCTCAGAAACCTCTGGGTGTTTAAGCATGTTATAAATATGCAACTAAGACAAACAACTACGCAACTAAAAACCAACAATTCCTGTAACAGTGCCTTGATGCCTGCGGGCTGTGTGAGTGCTTTAAAAATGTAAAGAAATAAATAACATACCAAAGATAGTAACATGATTTCATCAGGATAATATAAATGAGAGAAATGGGATTTGAGGTCTGGAATTCTCATATCTCAGTTTGGAATTTGACAGCAGCTACATCACCTGCCATACCATGCCAGCTAGAGAATTCATTAGCAGAGCCAAGCCATAGCGGAACCAGCAGGTCTGACTTGCTGTAAGAGCCAAACACAAGCTGGTCTGGCAAAATACCTATACCTGGATTCTTGAATCACACAACACAAAAACTATATTTGGCACACTGTCTATCCAATTCCCCACAACATAAGACCCTCACCTGACATTCAGCCTCCCCATCACTTTCCATTGTATAAATGGTTAATATTCGAATGAATAATGCAATAAAACTGTAGATATTAAACCTATGTGACTGAGACTTTCCCCACAGACAGCTAAGGAAAATAAGGCACTGTGATGCAACGTGGTTTGCTCAGGATCACATAATGTGTCAACACTGAAAAGCAGGGAACATACACTCTTCAATAAATCTGGCTTTCAAAGCACCAAGTTACATGATAAAGCAGCGTTACAAAATATAATATACACCTTAATTGAAACATATGTTCATGAATCAAGTATGCATCACTTCATCAGAAAAAAAGAAATGGGTTGAGTCAATCCCAAAACTGGGTTATCTGACATACAGGTCAGGCACATATGTTAGCAACAGTAACACTCTGCTGACGTACCTTCCCACATTTGTGCCTCTGTCTTATTTACCCTTCCTTACCCACCACCCACCGGTGTCCATCTCTTGCACCCCATCGTCCATGACCCTCTAACCGTCCTTACTTACAATTAACTTTCAGACCTCTATTCCACTTTTGCACCCTCCTTTAACTCAATCCTCACCCGTTAACTCGCCGACACCCCTTCCCATGCACTCATTGCTCTGTGGAGGGCATTCAAAGGCCCCAAAGTGAAGGTCCCTTTCACATAAAAAGCAGGATTTCAATACTGACACAAAAACGGCTTTACACCTGTGACTGCAACAGAAAACTGATAGTCCCTTTCACATGAGAAGCAGGACTTTCAACACTGACACAAGAACGGCTTTGCTTGTGGCTGTAAGTGAAAACTGAAGATCCCTTTCACCTGAAAAGCTGGATTTTTAAACACTGACACCAAAAACAGCTTTGCAGTTTGAATGTGAAAATGTATCACTGCTAACAGAAAATGTCAGCAAAAAAGACATGGTGTGTGGTGTGAAAAAGTAATGTATATTATGTTTCACATGCAGAATACCAGTGAAATTTGAAAAGCCACTTTGTTTCCCATGGAAAGCTGTCTGTCGGCCCAAGACAAACCCCCTTGGATTGTGGGTGGGCAAACGTCACAAGGAAATCCCCCCACTGCAGGTCTGAATGTTATATTATCTAATTATAACTGTAATAAAGTGTGTACTGAAAGATGTGGAAAACCCAGTGTTCCCTAGACTTGCTGGCTCTGAAGGCAGTGATAGCAGGACAGTTCCCATTGGCTGGAGTATGACCAAAAGGTGTAAAGACTGGGAGTTACAACTCCAAAGAGCCTCATAAAAAAAACTATTGTCACAGGCTGGCCCACAGAGACAGATGGCTGTGTTTGAATAAGTAGATTTCACATTTGCTGGACATACTGATTTAAAATTAATTTAAAAGGACTATTATTACTTAGGCCTTTTTCCCAGCAACCATAAGGTGGATTCTTTTCATTTATGTACATTTTTTTAGGTAGTTTTCAGGCGATTTTGGTGAAAAAAAATGAGTGCATCTAAGAGTTAGGGAACTTTAATAGCCAGTTAAACTAGGTTTCTGGCTGATCTAAAAATTTTCCAACTGTGAGAGTTGGTGAACGGGTGGAGGATAAAATTCAGAATCTGTGTAATAAATCACATATTCAGAACTGATATGCTTATTGTGAAAATGGCAGAAAAGTGCCACATGGCCGTTCAAAATGGTGCGGACCTGGCTGTCGTCCTATTTAGTTCCCCATGGTTAGCTAAATCAGAAAATATGTATATTATGGCAGTTATTAGTACACTATTCAAAAAATGTTTGCAGCCAGAAAAAGCTTGTCCCTGGTGACAGTTCTATATAGAGTGTTATTTTCTGAATACTTGAGTGTTATCTGCATGAGTAATTCTCAAATTCTTGTGTGGCTGCTGCACAGAAATGATTAGAAAATAGATTGATATGAGAAATAAAAGTGTTTTACTCAAATGCGCCAACCTTTAGTACAACTATGAAGTTTTGAGACATAACTAGTTTTTGTCAAACATTTGACATGAGAACAAATGGGACTTGTAAATTAACATTCCATATGTCTGCTCCAGACTCTTAAACAAATCCGTTGAGAGGGGCTGAAGTGGGGAGGAGAGAGAAGGGTAACTGTCCAATACTATTTGCATGAACTCTTGCAGGGTACTCCCCCAAGATTGTAAAATTGATGGTGTCATTGCTGCTATTTTAGGGGGACTGCACTAGGAGGAGGGTACAGGGCTGCTGAAATTTACCATCAAGAGTGTTGTTGCAACTTACAATCTGACAGCTGCAAGGAAACAGCAGAGGAGATTTCTGAGAGTCCATCTGGGCGGATCTGTCAATTGCTAGGAAGGCATAAACACTGACTGGATCCTATGGTGGAGAGTGGGAGGCCATCCTTGAGAGTGGATTGACCAGACCCCTGCCCTAACTTTCCAGAGTGTCCTGACATGCAGCTAGCTGTCCTGAACTTTAAACAAAGGTTTTCTATGTAAGTAGAACTGAACCATGGGAAACCAAAAAGTGGGGAGTCTGCTTGCCTTAAATTAATTACCTTTATAGGGGCCATGGAGGCAAAACTGTGTAGCTCCTAAGCCTATTTAACTAAAAGGATTTATTTAGCCAATCACCCATTTGGTGTAACACTACAGAGTGATTTTTGTTAAAATCTGAAATTAACAAAGCTCACTTCCCAGTGTGCACTGGAAAACTATAACCTATAATTTAATTGTGTAATAATGTTTTCCTGTTGACCCCAACTTCTTTACGGAAGAGGGGTGTCTTTGTTCTGAAATCAGTCCAATCCTTTTGACCAATTTTCCCCTAACACAGGCCTTTTAGTGGAGGGAGATCTGAAATCCCATAATTCCCCAAATCATTCAAATTTTTATGTCCGACTTCCTCAACACAGATTAAACTAGAGGGGGGTGGTCTGAAAAACAGACCGCTAAATCACTATGTGTTTCTTTTAAACCAAAAGTGTGGGTGACATCATAATTGCCATATGTATTTTTACCAATCTTGAAATCCTATCGCTAGCTTTTTAAGCCCGCAGGAAAAACAAAATTACACAGCACTACTTCTATAAATGTGTTCGCTGACCAGCATTAATTATTTCTTGAAGTGCAATTTGAAGAATGTAAATCATTGTGATGTGTTCTTTTCAACACACGTTTGTGAGAAGTTTAGTGTGTTCTCAGAAATAAAGTGGTGTTTGAGATTTCTGAGTGAATTTCTATTACTTTTAATTTAAATAAATACAAATAAATTTCCTGTACACCGACCAGGTTCTTGGCTCATTGTTAGCTCAGGGGTGGATCCAAGGGGCATAATATGTGTCTGAAGTAGGGCTGAATAAAGTAATCTGCTAAACAGTTTGTTGCATCACACCTTGAGTTGGGAGGGAAGGAGCTCCCTGTGTCGAGGGTGGCTTCTCAATAAACCATTACAGCTCAGTCACCAATTTGCAGTCACTCACCCTCTTCAATTGCCCATCACACAACACCCATTCCTTGCCCTTCCCCATGCCGTTCTTTGCCCTGGCTCATATGTAGGCAGTAGACCGCTGTGGTCTGTGTCTTGCTAGTATAGGGTCCACACTTAGACAACGCAGAGCGAAAGGCAACCAGGCGACTTGGCTTTTATTGTACTCCGAAGTTTCACCTTCTTGGAAAGTCAGCTGCGTATTTAAATTTATAGAAGCAGGGGCAACTGCAAAGGTAGTTCGCCTGGAATACCGTTATGGAGACAGAGCAAGATTGACCTATTTATTTGTGATTTCAAGGAATGTAAAGCCTGTGAGTGTGTGTGTGTCTGTTTCTGTATCTGCAGTGATGCGTTTGAATACATTTGTGACTGTGTAGAGAATATGTAATTGTGTTCAGGTTATGTGTGAATATGCTGTGGATTCAAATGTGTGTCTTTTGTTGGTCACAAGACCTTATCTTCTGGATAAGGCAATGAAAAACTACAACAGACCTAGGGGGTCATCCAGAGTTGGATTGTAATGTTAAAATGTCTGTTTTTTTTGTCAAATACCGCCAATTTTACCAGCCAGCGTATTCATGATTTGATGACATTCCACTAGCGATATTCCATGGGAATACTGGTGGTGGTAGTTTTGACTAACATTCTGCCAGAAAACTCTGTTTTTACCACATTTTAGGAGGTAGAGGTAAAGAGTCTATATTGGCACAAATCTCCTTTTCACAATGCTTGTGAGCCACACCGACCCGGACATTGCCTGCCTGTCCCAAGCTTCCTCGTGCTACTTACAGTTGCTGCTTGGACCGCCCTTTGGGTCAGATTCGACCAGCTCATCAACCTGACACCGAATCACCACCTCAGACAACACCTACAAGCCAGCTTGATGCTGTTGAGCCTGAAAGATAAAGCCCAAATGTATTTGAAGGGTGCCTGTTCCCCTGATTTGACTTGAAGGACCTAAGTGACTTTTAAGCCACTTATTTGGCTTTAAAAAGACATATCCTTGAGTAGGGAAAGATGCTGCTCAAATCATTTGCCTGAGCCCCTGTGCTAACCCTGAGTGTTCTTTAATTTTCAAAGTCTGCATCCTCTGTGTTTCCTTTACATGGGTGATTTAGTTGTGTGCATGGTTCGTTTTTATTAAAGTTCCTATTTTATTATGTAACCTTGGTTTGACATTCTGTTATGTTGGTATCACAGTTCTCATGTTGCCTGTTTTGTAACTGTATCGCCTGGGGACCAATTCAGTCACCTGGGGACCAATTCCGTTGGTGACGGTGCGTGGTACAAATACGTTTAACATAACATCAGCTCACACTGCTCATGAAGAAATGGCCTATGCTCGGGCCACATTGCGCTGTGCCAGTTTCAGCTCTATGATTGGGATCAATGCTTGTTGAGGAGTAGTGTTGGGCCGAGTAGGAAAGTTTAGCCACTACTCATCCTTGTAGTTCTGCACAGAACTAATAATTGTGTCACACACTGTCACCCACACACACCAGGACACCTTACACATTTATTGAACAGCATAAAAACACACCACACACGTAGGGTTGACACAGACAGTCCACTGACACAAACAAATGTCCCCCCTCGCATAACATGCACACACAACAGGCACAGCCATTCCTCTCTACCTGCTGAGTCTCAAAGGAAGTAAGATATTGTGGTGCTGGTAGCTTAGAACACATTAAAATATATGGAGGGGTATGGAACTTGCCAGGAGTCTGAATGGAGTCCATGAAGTGTGACAGCCGCCAACTGCTGGAAAGTTGAGACAACACACACACACATCCACCAACAACAAGAGTCATTGCATTATTATCCAATAAAATCTGAGTTTATCTGGAAGTGGTTTGATTTTCCTCCAGGGGGATCATAAACCTTTGCTGCTTCGTCTCTATCTCTGCGACCACCTTGTTGACATGAATCTAACGGTTAATCTGTGGGCGGAAATCGAACCCTTGACCTGCCATTATTGTCCCTGGGAGGGTGTCAAAAGTGCAGTGGTGTGTGGAAAAGGTAAAGCATAAATCGAGGCGTGAACTACTGTCCGCCAAATAGAGCTGGTTGGTCCCATCCCAGTAAAATGAGATCGAGTTTTAATGAGAAGTGTGATAGGCATGCGAATTACGAGAAGCTGATGTTTAAAACAGACAGACCCCTTCGGGCCATTAGAATTTATCACTCCCTGAATTAGACGACAGGGCTGCATTTCTGCACTTAGGAAGCACAAATGTGTCTTTTATTAGTCAGTAAATACTTGACTGCGTTTGTTTTCGTCAAGGCGATGATTTCTGTCTGAATGCGGTAGTATTCGCAGCTGCTGCACACAGGATGTTTGAAATCTTTCTAGAATGTACACGATAGACGCTAGACGCGTTGAAATTCGAAATACGTCCTTTACGTGAGCAAGTGAATCCCATGTTTAAACAGTACGTATGACAGGACATGTCCATACATTCCAGCTGCCTGCATGGTTTAAGTATAGCATTAATAATGGTGATGAATGGATGTGGCGCACACGAAGACATCACCAGCCTGCTTTGATACCACAGACCATATTTAATCTCCATTGTTTTATTATTGTCGTGTGTGCCCCAGACCACCGAGAATTCTGCTTATGATTATATAGCCATAACCCTGCCACTCCAGCACTGATGTGGCCAAAACGCCTCTACATCATTAGTCCGAACCATAGAGTGCATGTGTAGGCATAGGGCAGAAGTTCCCTTAAGCTAAGGGAGACATATTTGTTTTTTGAGAGTGTTTTCTTTTGCACTTCACTGCAACCTGGCGAACGATGCAGCTTTTTAAATATTAAAGGTATTGGACCCCAGCGCTCTGGCGGATCTGCAATGAGAAGGTGGGGTGGGTTAGTAAGGTGGGTTAGTAAGGTGAAGAGGGTGAAGAGGGAGTAGGATAATGAGAGGGTTGGTGTTCTGTTGGCAGCTTCAACTCGGTATACACCGGGTGCTGAGCTTTGGTGTGAGTTTCGGATCAATGTCAGTTCCCGTGTGCTGTTAGTGCGGCTTATGTGTTGTTGTGGTGTTTTGAAGTGCGTGCGGGTTGTAAGGGCTTTCTTCATAGGATTAAAAGCAGGAAGGAACCTGCCAGAATTCAAACATATGCAGGCCAGGGGTGTAACTGTAGTCTGTACCTCTGAAAACAGATAGGGGCGGCCAGTGGCAGAATGGGGCATGGAGGGGGGCAGTGTTTGTTATGATCGGTCGTGCATCCCCCTGCCTCAAGCTATGCTGCTGCTTTCCTTTGTTGTCTATGAGAGGGCAGGAAAGAAACAAATATATGTGCCACGATGGCCACGGGTCTTCAGGTTGCTAGGCAATCAACCGTGAGAGCTCCCCTGCCCGCGCACCACACTTGTTCTTCTGAAGTGCTGCCTGTGCTCTACTCATACCCAGACACAGAAACACATCAAACCACAATAGCACTGGGGTAACAAAATAATAGAATGCCCAACCAAGTTTCTTTTTTTCTTTTTTTTCTGTTTAAAACTTTTTTTTATTTAAGCAAAACATACATGGCATAAAAAAATAATACCATAAATTATGAAACATGTTAATAATACAACAATCTACCATCAGGAATGAACACTAGAATATATGAGGCCATGTATGAATATGAAGTCTATATATATGAAACTCAGGATTTTAAGTGAGTGTGAGAATATGACACATACTGAGACAAAACAAAACATGTACAAAAAGGGAGGGATCAGTCACATCTTCAATGTCTGCAGATCAACCTTTGGATAAGTGGTATGAGGGACTTGCCAAAGAAAGTCATGAACATGTATATTATTAGAAGAAGCATCATAAGTGTATAATTTATGGTCGAATTTATAAAAAAGATTGGATAGTTTCTTTATCTGAAAAGGTTGTGTTCCAATTTGTTCTTTGAGAACCGCAATTCTGGCTTTTTCCTTCTTTTTTGCATACATTGTACCCAATCAATGTTGGGAGCAGTGTATTTACATATCAACGGAATATAGTTTTCCATAATTGCATCTATGATACTTATATGTTGCTGTATATATGAAAGTGGAGTATGGAATTTAGCAGCACATTCAGTGAAGATTACTGGAGTGTCTTGTACAAAAAGTTGGTCTAGATACCCACAGAGAGCCATGGCTTTGAAAAACTAGACTTCCTAATAATTCTTATTAATTAAAACAAATGTATGGTGAAATAAAATGAGAGGTATTTGAAATATACCGAAACATACATGTTCTATGATATTGGACAGATAGGTTAATACTTGTACAATTTATTAATCAATTGTTCCCCTTGAAGTAGCAATCAGGAAGAGTTAAAGGGGAACCCATAGCTCTCTCCACAGGTAACCCTTGAGGTGCATAGTTAGTTTCTTCGTGAGAAAACCATAACTGTATTTGCTTTCGAACAAAAGTCATATGATATTTTTTTTAAATCAGGAAATCCTACTCCTCCATGAACAAGTGCTTTTTTAAGTTTGCTTAAAGATATTCTGCATCTCTCTTGTCCCCAAAGGAAAGTAAGCAAACAGGAATCTATAGATTTAAAGAACAAAGAGGAAAGAGGAATTGGCAACATATAAAGAGAATATACAGTAATTGGGGAGATCATAATTTTAATAGACTCGAATCTACCCCCCCAGGACAGATAAAGGGGGGACCAAGGGTCAGTTAACTCTTTTATTCTTGATAATAAGGACCCAGTATTTTGTTTGATAATGTCTTTGATGAAGCGGAAATGGGGATGCCTAGATATTTAATGCCATTAGGACAACATCTCATGCCTGAAGTTTGGATGTGCTGTTTGGTTCAATGTGTGTTAAGGAGTATAAGTTCTGATTTATCTGTATTTAGCTTATAGACGTTAAAGAGAATTGTGAAATAATGTCCAAAAGGTGTGGTAAAGTAATGTCTGGGTTCTTTAGAAGTAGCAAAACATCATCTGCATACGGCACTGTTTTAATCTGTACATCACCACACTGAATACCCAATATATTGTTGTTTTGTTGAATTGCTTCTAACAGAGGTTCCAAGGCTAAAATAAAAATAAGTGGAGAAAGTGGACAACCTTGGTGTGTGTCTCTAAGTAAGAGGAAGTATGAGGACATTTGTCCATTAATGAAGATGGCTTTCTTAGGAGTGGAGTAAAGTACTCTTATCATGGCGAGAAAGGGGTGCCAATACCATGCCATTTGAGGGCTTCAAACATATAGTCCCAATCGACCCTCTCAAATGCTTTTTCTGCATCAAGGACTACTGCCGCACAAGGATCACTGGAGCCATGGATATTGTCTAAAATATTAAAAAATATCCTAATGTTAAAGGAAGATTGTCTAACTTTGTCACATCCCACCTGATCATCTTTAAATAAATTGGGTAGAACGGGAAAGAGTCTATTCGCTAACATTTCTAAGAAAATCTTACAGTCTGTATTATTAAGGGAGATAGACCTACAGCTCTGGGGCAGTTCAGGATCTTTATTGGGATTGGGGAAGACTATAAGCATAGCTTCTAAAAAAGAGCCCTGTGCTTTGTTTTCTCGAACAAAATTAGAATAGAGTTCATTAAGCTTGGGAACTAATAGATTATTAAAGTGAACAGAAAAATAAAAAGGAAAGCCATCAGGATCAGGGGCTTTACATTTTTTGAGATCTTTTATGGCCTTATAAATTTCACTTGGAGAGGTAAGAGCATTCAATGTCTGAAAATCAAGCTTTGGATAAGTGGTATGAGGTACTTGCCGAAGAAATTCATGAACATGCATAATATTAAAAGAAGCATCAGATTTGTATAATTTCTGGTAGAATTTATTTCAAAATTGGATAACTTCTTTATCTGAAAAGATACTATTGCCCATTTGATCTTTGATAACTGTTGATCTGGCTTTTCTTTCTTAAATTTCAGGTATGAGGCAAGTGACTTACTTGATTATTTTAGAGAATTTATATATTTTAGCTTTATATTTTAAAAGATTAGCACATGAATATTGTGTAACAATTTTATTATATTGTAATCTAAGCTTAACAATATCATTAAGAATAGGCTTAGAGTTGGTATGTGTATATTGAGATTCAAGGGACTTTAGTTGTTTGAGAATATTGTCTGATTCTAGTTTGAGTTTTTTCTTGTTATTAGCAGTGAAGAATATAATATGACCTCTAAGTACAGCTTTATAGCAATCCCAATTATGGGCAACAGACGTGTCTTGGCTTTTATTCTCTGAAAATAAATTGTTGTGTATTTGAGTGATGAAGGATGTAAATGACTAATCCCTTAAGAGGGCTGAGTTAAATCTCCATCTATTGGATTTGCAAGTGTTTTGTGGCTGGTGAGTTGAATATGGACTGGTGCATGGTCCGACAGTGCGATACATTCAGTGTGGGCATCCAGAAGAGAACCAGCCATGGTTTTAGAAATTAATACACAATCAAATCTATAGAGAGAGTTGTGGGGGTTATAGAAACATGCAAATTCCAAATCAGAGGGGTGGGTTATCTGCCAAGTATCAAGGCCTAATTGTGATATAAAATGTGTAAATTGTGTGTGAGACTTGGTGTTTTTAAAATTTACACTGGACTTCCTATCCAAGAACAGATCCACAATGTTGTTACAATCTCCACTTACAATTAGATTATTAGGATTGGATTGAAAAATATGTTTTATTTAATTGTACCCAAAAGGAGGGGTCTGGCATAAATATTCAGAATTGTATATTCAATGAATTCTACAAGAAGCTTAACTAGCACCACCCATCTGCCTAAGTCATCAGATTCATTTGCTATAACTTTGCATTTGAAAGCCTTGTTAATAAGATTGATAACTCCACTCTGTTTGCCATTTGGTGCACTTAAAAAACTTGACCCACAGAGTGATGTTTGAGTTTGGCAGCTCTACCTGCGAGAGAGGTTTCTTGGATACAGGCAATTATGGCTTTGTTCTATTCTGTCTTTTAACAGGATTGTGCAAACCTCTAACATTACATGAGGTTGTGTTAATGGCCATGACTAAGGGTAAGGTAGAAAATAAATCGGAGTGTCTGAACTTATACATGTGTTAATTAAAAAAGAAAGGAAAACAAAAGCAGTCATAACAATGTGATCTGAAAAACCATTAGGTAGCCTTTTCATACAGAAGGATTGATCAATCTGCACAAGTAGTGATAACAATGAGAAAGAGGCACATAAAGGAGATCGGAAGACAAACAAAATCAACATGGATATTTCTGATATCCGACTATGATAAAGGACTCTAGAGAGAACTGTGGCTAACAGGAAACAGCCACACCGGTCCATGTTGAACAAAAAGAAAAAGGATGAAACACGATTGAAGAGAAGGCCTACCTCGCACCCCACTCCTAATATTACAAGAGTAGTCCACTGTAGATATCAGTTGAATTATGTAACCAAATTAGTAGGTGGTCTTGATCTATCCATATCATCTCCTTTATGATTCTGAATAAAGTATCTCAAGTCTATTGGATTTTGAAAAGTGGGAGTATGTCCATACAGGGTGACTTTAAGAATGTGTGGATGTACAATACCATATCTCACATTTAGCTGTTTTAAAGCTGATCTGAGGGCAAGTAGTTCTTTTCTTCTGGCAGCATTCACATTGAATACATCTTGGGAGATAAAAATCTTCATACCATTCAAAGAGAGCAGCTTAGTTAACAGCACTTTCCCCATTATGAGTAGCACAGGTGTGTAATCAAGTAATGCAAAGATTAGAGTTCTGGTGGAATTATTAGAAGAGCGCACTGAGTTGGTTGGACCCACCCGATGAGCACTGTGAATGTTTCATTGCACAGATGTTTGTAGGTCTAGGAACTTAGGGATCATAGTATTTAAGAACAGAATATGATTGTCTCCTTCAATACCTTCTGGAAGGCCTACAATCTGCAAGTTATTTCTTCTATTTTGATCTTCGAGGTTCTCAGATTGTTTTTGTAGAGATTTCACTGTGTTTCCCAGAATTTGTACTCTACGAGTCCCATCTTCAGCATCACTTACTCGTTTCTCAACCTCACACATTCTTGACTCGAAAGCAGACCATTTATCATCAAGCTGGTGAAGTTTAGCATTTGTGGCTACCATGAATTGTTTTAGAGCCCTAATTTCTGTCAGGATAGTATGCATGGGTCCAGAGTATCATCCTTAGGCGTAGGTGATTCACTTTTCTGCCTCTTAAGGGTCTTGGAAGGTGATGAGGGTATATCCTTAATTTGGCCAATTTTAGATGCCATAATGTGCTGGACAATACAACAACACAGATGTATCCGTTTTTTTTTTTTCGAGTTCGGCGGTAATGTAATTCCCCATTCCCCATTGAGCCCATTCGGGAATGCCCCATTCCCCATAGGGCTCAATGGGGAAAATGTGCGCTCTTACCACCGGCGGATTTCCCGCTGGCGGTAATACCGCACATTTTTGGCGTATTTCCCCCCAGCCAAGAGTTGGGGTGAAATCCGCCAAATGCCTGATTTGGCGGACCCTTAAATCCGGTGGATTTAAGGGTTACCGCCAAAGTCATGATGAGGCCCTATATGTTTAATCTATAATAGATGCATGTGTAGCGCACCAGCATACCTGGTGGCACTCTCTCCTTGCACAGAAAATCGACCAACTGCATTGGATCACAACTAGGCCGCAAAGAGAGGACCTGCAAACCATCCTTCTCTTGTCACACACCCACCCTATGGAATGCAATACCGGTATCAACTTTGGAATCTGCGATACTGCAACACTGCACGCAATTCTTCAAGATGATTTCAATTGCTCTAAAATGTGCTGTGCCTTGATGTAAAAATTGGGGCGGGGTGGTGCGATGGTGAAGAGCAGTGCGGTGGCAGTGAGACATAGGGGTTATGCAGCTGCGGCATATGAATGGCTTTCCAATAAATCTGCCATCTCAAGGTAGCAGACTTTCTGGCCCTTTTCCACCTAAGAGTCTCAGTTTCCTTACTTGTGCACAGTTAAAATGATGGGAGAAGGGCAAAGACAGCAATGCTTTATTCATCAAGAATCTAAGGGCTGTCCTTCCATAGGTAAGGAGGGGCGGTCAGGGATTAGCATATGCGCATGGTGTGAGCTGTTCCCCACAGAGGTTCTCCCGGAGCCAGGGAAAGTTCTGTCTCACCCATTAACAACTATTTACACTACAGAAGAGATGGAAGGAGAAGGGCTGGTGGGCTTTCTCTCTGAAGTACTTGGTGTGTTGATTTACATTTACACATTTTATACAAGTTGGTAAAATGTCTTGTGTAAATGTCAGAGAACACAGCAGAAGAACCCCCACACTCCTACTAAAAAGTGCAGCTGCTGTGTGTGCCAAGGGGTGGCCTGGCCTATGGGGAATGCTGGGGATTTTCCAGAAGGTCTCTGCACCCTGGGCCTCTTTTGTGTGGTAACCTATTATATTTACAAATGTTCACATAGGAAAAAGCTTGAGCTTGCTGAAACTATGTTATATTGGGGCCAACATGATTTCCGGTGCCTCTTTTGGTCCCCAGTCCACCCATGTGTTTGCCCTCTGTTTCAACAGAATAATGAGTGATTGCCCCCCTTGTGCTCATGCTAGACGCGCTATGAAATTGTTTGTGCCCTCCCTGACTATACGTGTAAAAATGAATAATACAGGCTCTCCCTGGACAGGGAATAAGGCACAAAAGAGCAGGCTGCGAGAGTTCAAGGAAAAGTTTATCTAGATCTCTGAGAGCACTCTGACCACATCAAGGTTACAACACATTTATATAGGACATTGACATTTTTAACATATGTGCTACGTTGGACCTGGGTTGGTCAGCCGGGGTGGTGTCTTAGGTGTGGGCATCATCTCTTCCTATGGGTTGGTTGCTTGGTTGGCGGGAGGATTGACGTCAGACATCTGTGCTCCGGATGGGTGAAGGTCAGGTCGCTGTGAAACACGGTGGTCACTATCTAAGCTAAGAAAATACATTCTGAATAATGCATGCACTAAATAATGGTTGATTAAAAGACCCCCAGTAGTGTATTATGTCATTGTACAAATCACTCAAGGGTTTATATCATCTATAACATTTGGGTTATACAGGTCACAGGTTACCGGGCCTTGACCACTATAATACTGTCATCAGACTGTAGGGTTAGTTTCACAAAAATCTCAGGTATGTGGTATTTGTTAGTATTGGGCACAATATACTGCAGCAGGGGTCTAATGTTAGTTGAGGGTTTGTTGGGTGGGCTTCATAGCATGGTTGGCAGTCTGGGACATGAAAGGAATGCCTTGCAAGGACACAGGGTTAGAATGGCAATACGTTTCAACTGGCGAGGGTAAGAGGGCAAGGACACTTTTGTGGAGGTAGATGAGCTATGTGCTTGGCTCATGTTGGTTCACATGCAGGACAGTGATCTCAGAGGAAAAGAGATCTGTTACATTTATTATTTGTTGCAAGCAGCTCCGGCTTAAGCGTGAGAATGGAGCTGCAGAGTTTTCCAGTTGGAATGGGAACGAGGGTGGGGGACATGTGCTCCGAGCTGCTGCTGCGGGGAAAAGGGAGAGAGGCATTTTGTACTATAACAGTGAGGCCTGGTCACCAAGATGGAGTCGAAAGGGGGTACAAAAAATGGATGCCCCGTGTCCTGCTCGGTGGTCCCATCTACGCGAATGTAACCCAAAGTTAACATCGCGTAAGGGAGAGGGGCATACCCACCAATAGAGGCACTTGGTCCGAGTTTTGTACTGAGAAGTGATGGCAGAGAGGGGCCCATTGGCCCCTCACTCCCACACATTCCCCCCTTTTGTTACATCTAAAGTAACGAATACTTCTACTTTTTATTCTTTTCATTCTCCCTTCGGTAGTACTCAGCTTCCGCCACAGCCTCGTCCCACGCGGGGGTGCCTTTTATTGGCATCCACGCTCTGCATACACTTCTTAAGCTATTTCCTCTTCTAGCATATTCGTCTGGAATACACATTAAGTAAATTCCTCCATCCCCATCTAGATCCACCCATACTTCTTGGTACCATTGCAACTCCCTTGGTTCTTTTATCGTTGTATGATGCAAATGATCAACTATATCCCCATATTGCCTGTAAATTGCTGTCATCCTATATTGTGGTGTAGTGTACTCCCCTGTTTGAATTTGTGCATCTATCATGGTAGCTACCGTTGTTGGTCTTCTAGTGGGTCTGTGGTGGTTGCTTTTACAATGCATTCGAGTGTTGGTGTTAAATTGAAATATGAGGCCTCCTTCGCTGCTGCGTCGGCTGCCGCGTTTCCCAATGAGATTGCATCTGTGTTGTTGGTATGGGCTTGGCATTTCACCACTGCCACTACCGATGGTACTGCTAATGCATCTATTAACTCATTCAACAATGTTGCATGCTGTACTGGAGAACCGTCTGCCCCCCTGAATCCCTGTCTATGCCACCGTGACAACCCTGAGTGCACTGTGGTAGTTGCATATGCTGAGTCTGAGTATATTGTCACCGCACAGCCCTTGGCTGTGTGCAGTGCTTCAATCAGGGCAGTTAGTTTGGCTGCCTGCGCTGAGTAATGGGAAGGGAGGCGCTTTTGCACAATTGACTCATAGTCATCTTCCTCTATGCGCACTACCGCCATTCCGATGTGTTTTTCCCCTGTCTCTGGGTTTATTGATGCTGACCCATCTATGAAATATATTTCTCCCTCCTGTAGGGCATTTTCACTTGCTTTTGGGATGTCATCACCTTCTCCCTCGCATGTGACACAATCGTGTTCCTGTATGTCCTCTGTCGTGCATGGCTCTGTAATAAATGTTGCTGGGTTTAATGTTTTGCCCCTTACAACGTGTACTTTGGGGCTTGAGATTATTATTTCATATGCTGTTGCTCTTTGTGTCGTTAGTGTTGATTTTGATTGCTCGAGGATGGCGAATAGGGAATGCTCCGCATATAGCGTTACTGAACATCCCATGACAATGGTGGCGCTCTTTTCAATCGCGAACGCCGCAGCTGCGAGAGCCTGTTCGCACGTGAAATGGCCTTGCATTACTGGGTCTAGTGTCCCACTGTAATACGCCAATGGTTTGTGAACTAAAGATGTTTTTTTTGTATCAGTACTGCCGTCATCAGTGTTCCATTACAGTGTGAAAACAGGAAAAATTCCCTCTCATAATATGGGTTTGTGAGGACTGGGGCATCAGCAATGAGGTCTTTTAGTTTCAAATACTGTGTTATGATTTCCTGCGTCCACTTTATTGTGGCTCTATTTTTCTGTGCCTCTTTTAACGCTTGTAGTAAGGGGCGCATGTATGCCGCGTAATCAAGGATCCATGCTCAGCAATAGTTACAAATGCCAAGAAACTTTTGCATGTCTTTCACAGTTTTTGGGATTATTATTTTGCGTATAGCAGCTGCTCTGTCTGGGAGTATTCGCTTCCCATCTTT
Organism: Ambystoma mexicanum; assembly: GCF_040938575.1. Lineage (NCBI taxonomy): Eukaryota > Metazoa > Chordata > Amphibia > Caudata > Ambystomatidae > Ambystoma > Ambystoma mexicanum. The sequence continues at coordinate 151,792,526 of NC_090922.1, read as the reverse complement.
GGCAAGAAAGTATTGCAATTTTCCTTTGTCCACCTTGTACCCCTTGGTAGCTAGTACATTCAGTAGTGCTATCGAGTCTTCTCTGCACTTTTCTTCTGTATGGCTGCAGACGAGTAAATCGTCTGCGTATTGGATGATGGTACTCTCTACATCTAGGTTTCCAATGTCCTCACGTAACACCCTGTTAAAAATGCTGGGGCTTTCGCAATACCCTTGGGAAGTGTCTGCAATGTCCATACCTGTTGTTCCCTAATGTGAACGCTGTCAGGTATTGGGATCCTGGGTCGAGTGGTATGGAGAAGAAAGCATTCTTCAAGTCAATTACAGTGAAACAAGTTGATTCTTTTGGTACGCTGCACAATATTGATTCCGGGTTAGGCACTAATGGGAACTCTTTCTGAATGACGTCATTGAGTGGGTGGAGATCCTGGATCATCCTCCACGCCCCTCCTTTTGCTTTTTTGATCGGGAAAATCGCTGTATTACATGGTGAGTTTGATGGCACTATAATGCCTTGTTCTAGGAGTGCATTTCTGGTTTCTCTAATTCCCTCCTCTGCTTCTCTTGATATGGGATATTGCTTTATCCTCGGCAATATTGCACCTGGCTTGAGTTTTATTTTTATTGGTGTCACCTCATGCAGTAACCCTACATCGTGGGGCCCTGTGGTCCAAATTTCAGGTGCTACCTTTGCCATGTCTTCCTCAAATATAGTCAGTGGGGCATTAATGCTAGCCATGAGTGGGTTGTGTTCCTCTCTGTACTGGATCATAATATCACATGATATTCTTATTTCCATTATTATTTCTCCATCATTTTCACCATCAGTGAATAATTCCTCGTCTGTTATATCTCGTAGCATTATTTTTGGGTCTATGCATAACACAGTTCTCCACTCGCACCCATGCGCGTCCAGTCCTATGACCACAATACGTTTGCTGGATACTTGAACTGCCTCGATGTCTATGGACATTATCGTGCCTGGGACAACGTCTGTGTGTGCAATTGGGCAGAATATGAAATCTGATGGTGTTCTCCATTCTTTTCTCTTTATCTCTGGCACCGCTTGTGCTAATACCTTGATGCCATAAATAAACATACTTATATCAATGGGTATTCCTCGCACCACAACTTCCTTCATTACCGTGCTGATCATCAACATGGCTCGTACTGGGCATACTCATGGGGTTGAGCACACTATTCCTTATTCTGTAAAGGAGATGGTCATATTTAATTTGCTTAACAAACCTCTCCCCAGCAAATTGATCGGCGTGTCTTCGTGGTACAGTAAGGGTGCGCGCACGATTTTTCCCCCCACCGTTATATCAAGATCTTTAGTGTAAGGAACTTTTAAAATAGCCCCAGAGAACCCCTGCGTCTCTAAATTCCTGTCTGAGAGCGGAAACCGCCCTTCCATAAGACATGATTTATCCGCTCCTGAGTCTACCATAAAGATAAACTGCTTATTTCCTATCTCTGCCCCCATTAGTGGTTCCACTTCTGCACATAGGGTGGTGGATGGGACTGGACACGCAAGTGTTCCCTGTGGGCTGTCCTAATCTGAATGTCTTTCTTGCCCTGGCACTGAAAAGACATTGTCTCCAACCATGGTCACGCCACGGTATGGTGCCGGTGCACCGTTTGCGGCTGTTGCATAACAATTATTGTTTGCGTTCCCTACTGCGTTTTGTCTTGCCATAGGTTTTGGTGGTGGTTGCTGTCCTTGCTGCATCTGAGGTTCGTTATAGCATTGGTCTTGCTGCCTCCCTCCTCCCATCAGTAGTCCATAGGGGCTACCTGGGTGTGGGCACCCCCAACCTTGTTCGTTCTCCATGGGCTGTTGCCCCTGGAAATACCCTGAAGGCCGCATTCTACAATATCTGGAGTAGTGTCCCCATCTCCCACAATTCCAACATGACCCTTGTGGTCCGCCTCTCATTCCTTGACCACCAAATCCTCTATTACCCATACCTCCAAACCCCCTCTATGCCCATGGTACCCACCTCTTCCTCTTGCTGGTCTTTCTTGCCACTGTTGTCCACCGTATTGCTCTTCTCCGTTCCACTGTCCTTGTCCTCCTGTGGCCCACAGTGCCGCTATTGTTGCTGGTCTGTTTCCCGCTCCTTCATCCCCCTCATTTTCTCTGTCTGTGGCTACGCTGGCGTTGATGGCGGAGACCTTCACTAATTTGTTCTGTACCAGCTTCGCCTCGTCTGCCAGCCTTTTTTGTACTATCTCCTTTTCTCTCTCTTTGATCCTCCTGCAGTGGTGTGCAATTATGCTCTGTATTTCAGGCCAGCCCTTGGCTTCTATCCCAGCTATTTTGTCCAAGGCCTTCTGCACCTCCTTCAGGAGCCTCTTTTTAATGATAAAATAAAACAAGGCGATGACTGGTTCCAAGTCGTGCCAGGTTCGCTTCTCCATAAATCATGCACCCGCAGTATGAATTGCGTGGGATCCTTGTTCTCCTCCAATGTGCACTGCATCACTAAATGTAAATCTGTTATATCTGGAAACATGCACCTCAATGCATCCCATACTTGTGCTCGAATGTTATTGAACGCCGACTCATCGTGGCGGTCGCAACTCATCGTTACTCTGGGGAATCCGGCCTTTTCCCACACTGCGTCTGCTTGGTCACCAATTGCTGACACTAGTAAACTTTTCGCATCCCCTATCGCTAGCGGCACTCCTGCTGTGTTTTTCTCAAAGGCGTGTATCCATTTCCCAGCCCCTCCCGATAGTGGCGGGAGGACCTTTAGCAAGTTGTTTTTATCCGTTTGAGCCCATGGAATGTAGTGTGGCCTACCTGCTCCTTTATGTATCAATGGCATTTGTAACTTGTGTTTCTTTCTTACCTTACTTACCGCACCTTTCTTTATTTTACTTACCATCATATTTCCCCCTCACTGTCTTAGTCTACCCTGCCATAGTGGTGGTGATGGTGTATCTGGGTAACGGCGGTTTGGCAGTGGGGACCCGGCCTCGGCAGCTGCCTCTTCATATTCGTCTAAGTCACTCCACCACTCTTCTATTTCTGATTCTTGCTCTTGTTTCCTTCACATCCTTCCCCTGTCTCACTTTCTGGGGTGTGTGGGCGTATAATCCTCACGGGTTTGTCATTTAGATGAAACAGGAACTCTCCTGACCACCACTCTTTCTCTTGCCCTTGTGGTATGCGTGTTCCTTGTGATGATACTGATCGCGCTGGCTCTGAGATTGCTTGCGCCACTTCCCCTGCTGTGCTCAATTTTGGCGTTAGATCCGCCATGGATAATGGTGGCACCTCTCCTCCCCCTGGCAGCACTTGGCCTCTATTGCACAATGCTCTTAGCCACGTTATTTCCATCTGTGCATGTGCTAGCTGGCGGTTTAATTCTCCAGTGAAGTGTGGCAAATTCATGGGGGGGTGCACTTGTTGGGCCATACAAACCTCCTTTATCATAGGGCGGTGGTGCCATGGTAACTGCTCCGTTTGAGAGTGCGGGGTGGGACATGCTGGTGTGTACAGGGACTCACTGTATCCTACTGCTGGCCTTGATATTAAAGGATATATTTTTGTTGTATCGCCTTCAGCTGTAGTGGTTGTGCACTCACCCTTTGGTGTTCCACTTACCTCTTCCTGCGTTTTCTGGGTTTGGTTCGTTCTTTCTTTATTTACCTCTGCTGTAGGCGTAACTTCTACAAACATTCGCCACAGGTCTAATACCTCTCTTCTATTCTGTAGGTGTTTCCCCTTATACCTTGCTAACAAGTGTGTGGATACTAAATCTAACACCCTTTTATCGAATGACCCACCTTCTGGCCAAATTGGCGTCACACTGTCTCCTTTTATCTCCGTCAACCATTGATCGTGGTATTGTTGTATCTTCTCACTGTATAACGGAAGGTGCTGACAAATATGTGCTAGTGGTGTTATTCCCCCATGACAATATGTTTTCTTCTTTCCCTTTGTCTGTACTTGCCCTTCAACCCCTCTTTCCCTCTAACTACTTCTCCACTTGCCTTTCTTTCCTTCTAGCTGAACAATATACCCTGAATCTTTTCAATTACTTATAAATTGTCTGCACACATATGTATCAGATAGATATATGAATCACTTTTCAACGTTAACCTTATAGTTGTTGCATGTTCAAATTCAACAGTTCATTTTTGCATATTTTGCTACTTTAACCACAAATTAATCACAGTACTTGGATATCCTTGACAAAAAACGGACAGAACCCAAAAGACATATAACACATATCATGCACATGCACTACCTGCGTGCTTTTTCTCCCCGTTTTGCTCTTTTTATCACCCCTTCCCCGTTTCACCTACTCTTCTCATTCACTCCCACCTCTTACACCCGCTTACTCTTTTCCAAGAATCCTTTCGTACCAAGAAAAAGAATGTTCTAAATAACTACTCCGAGTCTACTCAATATACGAGACTCCTACTATTTTCTCTGTATCTTCACTTATTTATTCTGCACTGGACGAGACAATGCTACGCGGCGCCGCCTTCTACCCCGTTCGGGCTAGGATACCACTTCTCTTTTTTCTCTTCACTTCTTACAAAACCTAATGGCCATATAAGGGACAGATCAGAAAAGCCTCATCATCACTCACACAGGCCCTACTCTTCCCTATAACCCATTACCACTTGTCCCCCCTATTTCCACTTACCTTTCTTTTGTAACCTTCGCAACCGGCACTCACGTGTTCAGTCAGGTGACCCGAGGGTCGCCGCTCGCAGTCCGACCCCAGTCAGGCTCGCTCCCCAACCAAGCTGTGGCCCGCCTCGGCGAGCAGCTTTTCAGTCGGGTATTCGTCAACCGGGAACCCTTGACCCTTTGCCGTAGTGCGCACAGGCTGGTCGGCCGTGGAGGCGATGGTTTTGTTAGGGGGCGTCCCGGATCTCGCCGCACGGCACCGGCCTCGAGGCACCTCTCCGATCACGTCACAGGGGGTCACCAAATGTTTATGCCCTCCCTGACTATATGTGTAAAAATGAATAATACAGACACTCCCTGGACAGGGAATAAAGCACAAAAGAGCAGGCTGCGAGAGTTCAAGGAAAAGTTTATCTAGATCTCTGAGAGCGCTCTGACCACATCAAGGTTACAACACATTTATATGGGACATTGACATTTTTAACATATGATGCTATGTTGGACCTGGATTGATCAGCCGGGGTGGTGTTTTAGGTGTGGGCATCATCTCTTTCTCCGGGTTGGTTGCTTGGTTGGCGGGAGGATTGAGTCAGACATTTCTGCTTGGATGGGTGAAGGTCAGGTCGCTGTGAAACACGGTGGTCACTGTCTAAGCTAAGAAAATACATTCTGAATAATGCATGCACTAAATAATGGTAGATCAAAAGACCCTCAGTAGTGTATCATGTCATTGTACAAATCTATAACATTTGGGTTATACAGGTCACAGGTTTACGGGTCTTGACCACTATAATACTGTCATCGGACTGTAGGGTTAGTTTCACAAGAATCTCAGGTATGTGGCATTTGTTAGTATTGGGCACGTTATACTGCAGCAGGGGTCTAATGTTAGTTGAGGGTTTGTTGGGTGGGCTTCATAGCATGGTTGGCAGTCTGGCACATGAAAGGAATGTCTCACAAGGACACAGGGTTAGAATGGCAATAAGTTTCAACTGGCGAGGGTAAGAGGTAAGGACACTTTTGTGGAGATGGATGAGCTATGTGCTTGCCTCATGTTGGTTCACATGCAGGACAGTGATCTCAGAGGAAAAGAGATGTGTTACATTTATTATTTGTTGCAAGCAGCTCCGGCTTCAGCGTGAGAATGGAGCTGCAGAGTTTTCCAGTTGGAGTGGGAACGAGGGTGGGGGCCATGTGCTCCGAGCTTCTGCGGCCGGGAAAAGGGACAGAGGCATTTTGTACTATCCCAGTGAGGCCTGGTCACCAAGATGGAGTCGAAAGTGGGTACAAAAAATGGATGGCCCGTGAACTGCTCGGTGGTCCCATCTATGCAAATGTAACCCAAAGTTAACATCGCGTGAGGGCGAGGGGCATACCCACCACTAGAGGCACTTGGTCTGAGTTTTGTACTGAGAAGTGATGGCAGAGAGGGGCCCATTGCCCCTCGCTCCCACACAAAATTCAAACAGGGGACATGCAACACAGAGAAGAAGCTTGCAGCTCCCTGGAAAGCGAGCTAAACAGCATTTATGTGTATAGGATCAGGCATTTTGCTAGTGCCTAGGCCACAGTGTAAACTGGGTCTGCGCTTGTAGAAAGCTGCTGTAAGAGCTCCTTTATCCTGACCTGTGTGCAGGCATGCACGTGCACAAAACCGCTGTCTGTGGGTAAACTTGTCATAGCATGGCAATTTCGCATTGTCTGCATTTCCAACAGTTAGTCTTCCAAGCTGCTGCTAGAAACTTGCACCTGTGCTATATTCAAATTATATTTCAGCACTTCATCTGGAAAGAAAAATGCCACAACACGAGTAAAGGTAGAATAAAGGTGCCACAACACGAATACAGTTGGAATGTTCGACTTCACTGCCTCCCAATCAAGTTCTGCTTTGCTTCTTTCTCCCAGTCCTCCCTAAAAAATCACCACCTCTGCTCCATCCTGGTTCTGTTCTGATATATTGTTCCTTGATTCATTATTTTAATCTGTCATATCTCAATATTTTCTAAACGACTGTGAGAGTATAGTAATCTTAGGGAAGAGCTTAGCATGAGAATTGAACGAGGACATTGCGGTGTCCTGCATCACCGGATGCTGACATTATGAGTTTTACATATGTGTGCAGCTTCAGAAATCCCTTTCACCGGTCTGCCATACTCATTAGTCACATAAATAGTGTTGCTGAATAACAGAATGAATGGTTCAGGTTGGACATTAATTAATGCATGACTTTTGCTATACATGGTGCATTAATGTACTAAAGTGGCGCTTTGAAAAACAATTCTGTTGTATTGGTATCTAACACATGCTCAATAAATAAATACCAAAATAAATAAATACGCATGGGTGCCTACTCTAGATTTTCACTATGGTGGCAGCATTACTCCCTACTCCCGAATATGAGCAGGCAACCCAGCTCGACGCCTTCCCAGTTTGAAACTGTGAATTCTATAGCACATTTTACAGAAGAAATTCGAAAAATCCTGAAGGATTTATAGAATGATCTCAACATATTATAGCAAAAGTCACCCAATGCAGCTGGGCTACCTTGCAGCTTTCTGATTTGGCGACGATCACTTGACTTTAAAACAGGATTCATCACTGCAGGTGGATCCCTGGTACTGCTCATAGTCGGTGCATTCAGCAGTGCAGTTCATGTATGTGGCATAAAAGCCACACCTGTTTAATCTCCTGCAGCATTCAGGGGTCAAGTCGTAAAAATGTAGGTGGGGGCTCATCAGCAAATGGAAGTGGCTGTGATGTCGCCAGAAATTAGTACATCCAGGTGAAATATGCACATTTCCTTAAATTGGCTTTGCCTTAACCACCGAAATTGAACAGAACGAATGGCATTTGCCTTTCATAAAATCAACCCACACACAAACCCAAGACAAGGGGCCTCATTCCGAGTATGGAGGTAGTCATGGTGCTATTTGCGCCATGACTACCTCCCACACCGGTACCGTGTCCGGTCTGGCGAGATGGGGACTTACCAGTCCAGTCCGACCTTGGTGGGACCGGTAAATCCCCATTCACCAAACTATTCCCCATTCCCATTTGAGCCACCATAGGGCTCAATGGGAAGGGGGAAGGCACTAATAATGGTACCGCAAAGATACAAAGATGAAGAGGAACAGATAGAGAGAGCGAGAGAATTTCAGTGTTTAGGGGCTAAAGGGGTAAAAGATCAGAAACAGGAAAACACGCAGGGGGGCTTGAGGACTTTGAGAAAAGGCAGATTCTGTGACCAAAGAGTCCAAGAGGGAAAAATAGAATGAGACTAGTCAAGAAAGATAAGGAGGAGACAAGCCATGAGTACATTTAAAAACAATAGAAAGACAATGGTAGAGAAGACATGATTCATAGCGAAGCAGTGAAATAGACAGTAAAGAAGATGTGATAGAGGAGCGAAAAGGTCAAGAGAAGAGAAGACGTACCAAAGAATTATAAACAGATCAGAGAGGAAGAAGATGTGAGGCAGTAAGGCCAAGAAAAAGAGAAGATCAGTACTCGATACGAGAAAAGACCAGGCAGAACAGAAGAAGTTTAGTAGCATGAAATGAGAGATAGCGGCGAGCACGATGGATGTTGAAAAGGGCACAGTGACAGGAGCGAGCAATAGAAGAGATTTGCAGTTTAAAGGAAAGAAAGGGATTTAAGATACCCACCAAATTGCGTGCAGAAGAGGAAAAGGGTAGAAATGAAAGAGGAAGAAACAGTGCTGCAGGAGGATTAGTAGACAGAATAGTTGAAGCTGAAAAAAACAGAACCTCTGTCATAGAAGGATTGAGCTGTAGAAAATGAAGAAAAAGAGAGAAATATTTGTGTATCATCTTCATAGAGATGAAAGGAAAGATTAAAGGATGAAATAAGAGCAGAGAGTGAGGCAGTGAAGAGAGAGAAAGGGAGATTATCAAGTACAGAACCATTTAGGGACAACGTAGAGAAGAGAAAGTGAGGAAGAGGTGTGTCCAGCCGAAGTCACAGAATAGGACTGCTGTGAAAGATAGGAGCAAAACCATTCATTGACAGACCCAGTAATACCCAAAGAAGAAAAGGAGTAAATAAGAAGAGTGTGAGTAACAGTATTTACATGCCACAGACAGATGGAGAAGAATACATTTAGAGGAAAGCTTAGAATGACGATCAGAGAGAACAGATATGCCAAAGAGCAGTGTCAGTAGAATGAGAAGGACGGGATCCAGTTTGGAGAGGTGGTAGAAGGGAATTAAGATTTAGGAAACTAGAAATCTGGGCGTATGCAGCCTGCTGGATTTGAAAAACGCTTTTTTCAGTATTTCTGTACATGTTGAAAGCAAATATTTGTTTGCGTTCACACTAGGAGGACGCTCGTTTACATTCACTCGTGTGCCACAAGGATACACTGAGAGTCCAAGTATTTATCATAGAGCATTGAAAGAACAGCTTGATACAATTGAGCTACCTTCTACTTGCACGTTGTTGCAATATGTCGACGATTTACTTCTAGCTGCAGATTCTGAAGTTGCTTGCAAGGAGGGCACCGTGTTGCTGCTTGTTCATTTAGCGGACATGGGCATAAGGCTTCATTGAAGAAGTTTCAATATTGTCAACAGGAGGTCGCCTATTTAGGCTATCTCCTGTCGAAGGAGGGAAGAAGACTGACACCTGAACGGATACAAAGCATCTCTAGCATGTCTGTCCCAAATACACAGAAAGAGGTCAGAGCTTTAATAGGCATGGCTTCATACTGTAGACAGTGGATCCCACATTTTTCATTAATGATAAAACCTATGTTGGCACTGAGAAAGAAGGGAATTTCTTTGCCTTTACCGTGGGACATGGATTGCCAGAATGCTTTTGATCTGCTCAAGGCTGCGTTGTTTCTGGACAAGTTTTGGGTACACCGAATAACTAAAAGATCCTTGTGGTGTATGTGCATGAATATGAAGGATGTGCTTTGGCTGTTTTAACACAGGAACATGGGGGCAAGAATAGACTGTGCTGTTATTTTTCCTCTAAGTTAGACCCTGTTTCATGTGCTTTGCTTAGATGTTTGAGAGCTGTTGCTACTGTTGCTGCATCTGTAAAACAAAGTGAGGGTATGGTTTTAGGTCATTCTTTAACTGTGATGGTACCCCACTCCGTAGACGTTCTATTAAACAGAACACAGACGCAACATCTCACATCAACACGACTAACATGGTACGAGCTGATTCTATTTGCTCCGCATATCGAAATTAAGAATGTTGCTCATTAAATCCGGCCAAACTATTGCCTATTCCGCAAGAAACTGATTGTAGTGACAAAATGTCACATGACTGCATCTATACCACAGAACAAGAAACTAAAGGCAGAATTGATTTAAGTGATAAACCTCTAAAGAATCTGCAAGGGAAGCTATTTTGTGATGGCTCCTGCTTTAAACTCCCGGATGGTACATGCACTGCTGCTTACGCAATCACCACATTAAGCACTATTGTGGAAACCAAACGAATTCCACATAACTCTGCTCAGGCCGCAGAGATTATTGCGTTGACTAGAGTTTATGAAATATCTGAAGGGCTTAGTGTAAATATATTCACAGACAGCCAATATGTGTTAAGAGTAGTGCACAACTTTGGTCGACTATGGGCTGAGAGAGGTTTCTTGACCTTGCATGTAAGAAAGATTCAGCATGGCACCTTAATAGTTTGGTTACTTTCAGCACTTACACTTCCTACACAGTTAGCAATAATGAAGTGTGCCGCTCACCAGAAAGTGATGGACGATGTAGGAAAAGGAAATGCCTTTGTGGACAGAATAGCCAAACAGACTGCCACTGATTTGCATTCAAAAATGTATGTCTTAGATCCAACAAAAGGGGTCACTGATACTTGTATGATAGATAAAGGAATTGGTTGTATAAAGGAAATTCAGGCTGACGATACTCCAGATGAAATTAAACAATGGGCTGAGGGTTCAGCGGGTTTGGATGATGAGGGTTGTTGGGTAGATAGTGAAAATCAAAGATGGATGCTACCCAATGCCTATGTTACTGCTATGGTGACAATGGCTCATGGTCCAACACACATATGTGCCAAAAAGATTTGCACACTATTAGATCCTGTCTGGTACAATACTAATATTCAGAAAACTGCTGATCGATTTGTCCAAAGTTGCATGATATGCTTGCAGCATAATTCTGGGAAAGGAATACTGACACCAAATGGGAGTTTTGGTCCCCCCTCCATGCCTTTTGAGCTTATACATTTTGATTTTATTGCGATGGAGCGTTGTCAGAAGTATAAATATGTTTTAGTACTCATCTGTCCTTTCAGTAAATGGGTTAAAGCTTTTCCACTAAAAGATGCCACAGCAATGTCAATGGTGAAAACCATGCATAAGGAATATTATTCTAGGTTTGGCTTGCCGAGAATCATTTGGTCTGATAATGGTCTACATCTTATCGCTGCTGTCATCCTGCAAGTATGCACAGGATTACAGATCGATCAACGGTTCCTTTCGACCAGGCACGCTCAGAGTGCCGGACCTGTAGAACGCCATAACGGAATATTGAAGAATAAGATAGAAAAGGTCTGTGCATAATGGTACCGCAAAGATACAAAGATGAAGAGGAACAGATAGAGAGAGCGAGAGAATTTCAGTGTTTAGGGGCTAAAGGGGTAAAAGATCAGAAACAGGAAAACACGCAGGGGGGCTTGAGGACTTTGAGAAAAGGCAGATTCTGTGATCAAAGAGTCCAAGAGGGAAAAATAGAATGAGACTAGTCAAGAAAGATAAGGAGGAGACAAGCCATGAGTACATTTAAAAACAATAGAAAGACAATGGTAGAGAAGACATGATTCATAGCGAAGCAGTGAAATAGACAGTAAAGAAGATGTGATAGAGGAGCGAAAAGGTCAAGAGAAGAGAAGACGTACCAAAGAATTATAAACAGATCAGAGAGGAAGAAGATGTGAGGCAGTAAAGCCAAGAAAAAGAGAAGATCAGTACTCGATACGAGAAAAGACCAGGCAGAACAGAAGAAGTTTAGTAGCATGAAATGAGAGATAGCGGCGAGCACGATGGATGTTGAAAAGGGCACAGTGACAGGAGCGAGCAATAGAAGAGATTTGCAGTTTAAAGGAAAGAAAGGGATTTAAGATACCCACCAAATTGCGTGCAGAAGAGGAAAAGGGTAGAAATGAAAGAGGAAGAAACAGTGCTGCAGGAGGATTAGTAGACAGAATAGTTGAAGCTGAAAAAAACAGAACCTCTGTCATAGAAGGATTGAGCTGTAGAAAATGAAGAAAAAGAGAGAAATATTTGTGTATCATCTGCATAGAGATGAAAGGAAAGATTAAAGGATGAAATAAGAGCAGAGAGTGAGGCAGTGAAGAGAGAGAAAGGGAGATTATCAAGTACAGAACCTTGAGGGACAACGTAGAGAAGAGAAAGTGAGGAAGAGGTGTGTCCAGCCGAAGTCACAGAATAGGACTGCTGTGAAAGATAGGAGCAAAACCATTCATTGACAGACCCAGTAATACCCAAAGAAGAAAAGGAGTAAATAAGAAGAGTGTGAGTAACAGTATTTACATGCCACGGACAGATGGAGAAGAATACATTTAGAGGAAAGCTTAGAATGACGATCAGAGAGAACAGATATGCCAAAGAGCAGTGTCAGTAGAATGAGAAGGACGGGATCCAGTTTGGAGAGGTGGTAGAAGGGAATTAAGATTTAGGAAACTAGAAATCTGGGCATATGCAGCCTGCTGGATTTGAAAAACGCTTTTTTCAGTATTTCTGTACATGTTGAAAGCAAATATTTGTTTGCGTTCACACTAGGAGGACGCTCGTTTACATTCACTCGTGTGCCACAAGGATACACTGAGAGTCCAAGTATTTATCATAGAGCATTGAAAGAACAGCTTGATACAATTGAGCTACCTTCTACTTGCACGTTGTTGCAATATGTCGACGATTTACTTCTAGCTGCAGATTCTGAAGTTGCTTGCAAGGAGGGCACCGTGTTGCTGCTTGTTCATTTAGCGGACATGGGCATAAGGCTTCATTGAAGAAGTTTCAATATTGTCAACAGGAGGTCGCCTATTTAGGCTATCTCCTGTCGAAGGAGGGAAGAAGACTGACACCTGAACGGATACAAAGCATCTCTAGCATGTCTGTCCCAAATACACAGAAAGAGGTCAGAGCTTTAATAGGCATGGCTTCATACTGTAGACAGTGGATCCCACATTTTTCATTAATGATAAAACCTATGTTGGCACTGAGAAAGAAGGGAATTTCTTTGCCTTTACCGTGGGACATGGATTGCCAGAATGCTTTTGATCTGCTCAAGGCTGCGTTGTTTCTGGACAAGTTTTGGGTACACCGAATTACTAAAAGATCCTTGTGGTGTATGTGCATGAATATGAAGGATGTGCTTTGGCTGTTTTAACACAGGAACATGGGGGCAAGAATAGACTGTGCTGTTATTTTTCCTCTAAGTTAGACCCTGTTGCATGTGCTTTGCTTAGATGTTTGAGAGCTGTTGCTACTGTTGCTGCATCTGTAAAACAAAGTGAGGGTATGGTTTTAGGTCATTCTTTAACTGTGATGGTACCCCACTCCGTAGACGTTCTATTAAACAGAACACAGACGCAATATCTCACATCAACACGACTAACATGGTACGAGCTGATTCTATTTGCTCCGCATATCCAAATTAAGAATGTTGCTCATTAAATCCGGCCAAACTATTGCCTATTCCGCAAGAAACTGATTGTAGTGACAAAATGTCACATGACTGCATCTATACCACAGAACAAGAAACTAAAGGCAGAATTGATTTAAGTGATAAACCTCTAAAGAATCTGCAAGGGAAGCTATTTTGTGATGGCTCCTGCTTTAAACTCCCGGATGGTACATGCACTGCTGCTTACACAATCACCACATTAAGCACTATTGTGGAAACCAAACGAATTCCACATAACTCTGCTCAGGCCGCAGAGATTATTGCGTTGACTAGAGCTTATGAAATATCTGAAGGGCTTAGTGTAAATATATTCACAGACAGCCAATATGTGTTAAGAGTAGTGCACAACTTTGGTCGACTATGGGCTGAGAGAGGTTTCTTGACCCTGCATGTAAGAAAGATTCAGCATGGCACCTTAATAGTTTGGTTACTTTCAGCACTTACACTTCCTACACAGTTAGCAATAATGAAGTGTGCCGCTCACCAGAAAGTGATGGACGATGTAGGAAAAGGAAATGCCTTTGTGGACAGAATAGCCAAACAGACTGCCACTGATTTGCATTCAAAAATGTATGTCTTAGATCCAACAAAAGGGGTCACTGATACTTGTATGATAGATAAAGGAATTGGTTGTATAAAGGAAATTCAGGCTGAAGATACTCCAGATGAAATTAAACAATGGGCTGAGGGTTCAGCGGGTTTGGATGATGAGGGTTGTTGGGTAGATAGTGAAAATCAAAGATGGATGCTACCCAATGCCTATGTTACTGCTATGGTGACAATGGCTCATGGTCCAACACACATATGTGCCAAAAAGATTTGCACACTATTAGATCCTGTCTGGTACAATACTAATATTCAGAAAACTGCTGATCGATTTGTCCAAAGTTGCATGATATGCTTGCAGCATAATTCTGGGAAAGGAATACTGACACCAAATGGGAGTTTTGGTCCCCCCTCCATGCCTTTTGAGCTTATACATTTTGATTTTATTGCGATGGAGCGTTGTCAGAAGTATAAATATGTTTTAGTACTCATCTGTGCTTTCAGTAAATGGGTTAAAGCTTTTCCACTAAAAGATGCCACAGCAATGTCAATGGTGAAAACCATGCATAAGGAATATTTTTCTAGGTTTGGCTTGCCGAGAATCATTTGGTCTGATAATGGTCTACATCTTATCGCTGCTGTCATCCTGCAAGTATGCACAGGATTACAGATCGATCAACGGTTCCTTTCGACCAGGCACGCTCAGAGTGCCGGACCTGTAGAACGCCATAACGGAATATTGAAGAATAAGATAGAAAAAGTCTGTGCAGATAGTAATTTCAAATGGCCTGATGCCTTACCAATAGCCTTATTATCAATGCAGACGACCGCTCAATCAAAGACAGGGCTCTCCCCCTACGAAATTGTCATGGGGAGGCCAGCCAATATATGTAACATTCCAAAACCCAAACTGTTGAAGAATATTGAATATCCGCTTCTTTCTGATGACTGTGACCAGTTAACTCGAAACTTGTATTTGATTCATCAACAAGTGGAGCAGCCCTCCCAGTAAAATACGAGGGTCTAGGTTGTCGAGTCCATCCTGGCCAGTGGGTCCTACTGAATAACTTTGAGAGGGGCTCCTGTCTTGCACCGCATTGGAGAGGACCGCACCAAATACTTTTGGCCACACAGACTGCCGTACGAATGGCAGTGAGAAGAACTGGATCCATGCGACACATGTGAAGAGGATTCCTTTTCCACTGCCCTACGACAAAGGGGAGGAGAAGGGAATTGGCGGTGTTGATGCTCATAACAAGCCTGCTCTAATTGACATTGAGGGTGTCACAGAAGTTCTTCCTGAGCCCATGGGGCCTGGGGAGACTGCTGTTTCTTCTTTGAAAGTCCTTCCTGAGCCTGTGGGGAATGGGGAGATTGTTGCATCTTCAATTTCTTCTTCACCGTTGCTCGATCCTGCTTCTGTTTCTTCATTGTCTTCAGGAAATGATGACACTTTGTTCTCCGATCACACCGTATCTGGAGTCTTAAGGTACAATCTGCAGCCACGGAATCGGAATTAGATTTAGAGTTGCTGACATTTACGTTAATGTAAATAGGATAGGAAAGTGCAGCTAGGCTCTACCCACAAGAAACCCACAAGAAACCACTGTTAAACCAGTCCCTCGTCATTCCTCTGCTGCATAAAATAAGAGGCAGGGACCGGTAAAGTTACCTTCAATCAACATAGGCCACATGGTCAGGGGCCACAGACGGATGAACTAAAAAAGCCTCACAGTGAGGCTTCTTAACGGACACTGAGAAAAAATTCCCATTTTGAAAGCCACTCGTACTAAAAAGGATGCTGGTCACTTGTTTGATGATGAATCTGCCCATCAAGGGTCATGGTCCCCGAAGACCAAATGGTTACTGGTAACAATAGTAGTATTTCTTATAATTGTATTGAAAATTGGGTTTTGGTATCTAGAAAACGCACATCCGCTTGATGTATTGTTACCAACTGCAAGTATCTCCACCGTGTCCCCACCTTACGTGCATTTGCACACTCTTCCTCCTCGAGACCTCCAGTATAGAGAGGGTTATATGATAACACTCTTTTGATAATAATGAACACTACAAATGCCATTCTAAATAAGACAAACTGCTGGATCCGTTCGCATTTGCTGAAACATGGGGAAAAAGAACTGAGTGGTATATACATCCTCTTCCTTTAACTGCTGCCTGTTATGCCTCACTCAGGGCATTATTCTTTGGTCATTGGAATGATAGTGTCACTGGGAATTTTGACGGGACTAATCTTAACGAATTTGAGAAACAAGTTTTAACACCTCCAGGATGTTTTTTGTTTGCGAATAGGAGCAAGCTAAATGTTGCTTCTATTAGGCCTTCTGACAGACTCTCTTACCTTTTCAATCATTGATTTCCTTTAAGATGGCTCCCGTAGGAAATAGGGATGCTATGCCTCCTTTCTATACTATCAATCATAGTCCAAACTCTGTTACATTCTGCATACAAAGGGGTGGTTCTCAAAGATGGGTACATTTGAGTGATGTGCACATATAGCAGTTTTAACTAGTGAGGATAGGCCTTTGTATGTAGGAGATCCTGTTTACTTTGTTTGCAGCAATGAGGCATACCCATGGTTAAGGTACTTGTTATTTGGGTATATTGTTACCAGGAGTATATGTTGCCACCACCACTGAAATCTCTAAAACTCGTCCCAGGCGGGATGGGGATGATTACTCCTTCACAAGTCTTGGGCGATGTTGCCAAATCCTTCGTGCCTTTCTGGGGACAGATAATAAATTCTGGAGATATTAGGAAATTGGCAAGGGTACTGGAGAAAATCATCAATAGGACTACTGACATCTTGTATAATATGACGTTAGAACAGAAGGCAATGAGATTAGTGTCTTGCCAAAATAGGATGTGTTAGACATCATTCTAGCTGAGCATGGTGGGGTATGCAAAATTGTGGGATCTGCATGTTGCGTTTTTGGACACGATTCCTCCCCCACCATATTTAAGGCGATTAAGAATTTAAATGCCTTAAGTACTGACGTACACGTTCCAGAGGGAAACTGGGATATTAGTACATGGTTCTGGGACGTGTTGCGATCTTGGGGTTGGCACATCTTTGCATTCTTAATGGTAATCCTTGGCCTTATATTGTTTTGGTGTTGTTCCATACAATGTCTGCCTGTCATTTGTTCTATGATAGGAGGAAGATGTACAAAGTCAATAGGTAGACTAGAACCCAAGACACATATGTCTGGGAAAATTTCAAATGCCTTAGTAATGCAGGATATTACCATCAAGGAGTTAATGGTGATGAATGTCTCTGAAAATAGTGATTCAGGATGCTCTGATAATGATACATGGTTTTCGGATGATGCTAATGTTTAATGCTCCTGGCTTAGGCCAAAAGGAGGGTTTGTTAAAGTATATTTCACATAATACCGCCTGATAACGAACATTGGCCTAAGGGCATTCACATTGCAGTGAAAATCGCATTTAAATGAACGTGAACAAGGCTGATTATGCCGCCATTTTAGAATCATCCGCCATTTCGTTTAACTCCTGTTTTTGCCACATGTTAAACTTTGTGTTTTCAGCTGCAGCAGGGACAAAATGAACTTTGCACTGTGTCAACGCAGATAAACATGTTGTGGCTGCTGAGAATGGATTGTTTGTTCTGAACTAAGAAACCTTGGAGCTAAACTAGAATTGAACTGGACAGTAATTTAGATGTTGTCTGTACCAATAGCGTCATCCTTGTGCAAACACTGAACAGAATGGTGAATAGCTAAAACTGTGTACCTTTGCAGAAATCTTTGTGATCCTTCCTTCAAAATGGGCTTACTTTAAGCTTGAAAACAAATGTTACCATTGTGCTATGTGTGCAGAAAAACATGTCTAGTGTTTGAGGAAAACATTGATTCTGTATTAGTTATGTGAACTGGTTATGAACCCTAGTGAATTGTTTAACTTGAAGAGAGGCTGGACGATGTAACTGGGATTGGGGAAGAGAGAATATAAGTCGATGTCTTTGTAAATGTCCAGCACTCTCTCCCCTCACGGTGTCTGCTGGTACACACTGTGAGGTGTTGGGAGCCAGATAGGTATCTGCCTATTAAAATTGTACATGTACCTCTGAACACGTGACTGGCATATTTCATTTTTGGTGGTACCAAGCCTCAATATTTCTTTTGGTCTTTCACTGTCTGTTGTGATATAAATAAAGTCGATATTTTTTATACAACCTTGATTGGACAGTCCCTTTTAACATTCAGTAGCAATTGTATTTTCATTGTGTTCCAACTAACCAACGACCCACAACCTTTCAGAGATAAGCTTGCCGTTCTGACCACGTTAACAAAATTGGGCAAGGATGTTTATAATTTGCTTGCTATTCCAATCTTTTTGGATCCCTTCAGGTGTGGGGCTGATTGATGGTTTAAAAACCAATAGTCAACTCTGGACCACTGTTACCCTGGAGGTTGATTCATCACAGGTGTAAAGAGGCAGTACCTTATATGACTGGTGGCAATATCTATAATGGTAATTAGTATAAAAATGAGAGAAGGGAAGTTGATCTTGACTATTCAACAACCAGCCAGGTGAGATCTAACTAAAAGGATATGAAACCAAGAGTGCTGTAACTCACCAATTGATACTTATAAGGTAACCAGAACACTACAAACTATCTTTGATTCACTGCAGATTAACTGTTATTCATTATCTAAGAGGAAATATTTAGTTAATGTAGTGAAGCATGAACCCACAGCCTTGATAGAGACACCCGGTCGAAACATGTGTTGGCAAAATATTGATAGGAAATGAAAAAATGAATGGGAAAATATTGACATAGAACCCACATGTTACCTAATTGGTTGAATTAATTGGAGTTGAAGAAGAATATTCAATGAAAATGATGCTGTATAATTTCTCACTACAATATCGGCGTATGGCAAGCAATTGATGGGAAAATTAAAACATTAATGGGGAAAATACTGACAGGATATCAAGTAGAATGCACTTGTTGCCTAATTGGTTGAATTAACTGTGAGTTGAAGTAGAACATTCATGGAAAAATGTACCATATCATTCCTCACTTCAATGTTGCTGTATATGGTATTTTCACATTTACTGTCTGTTTTGCACTGATAATGTATGGTTACATGCACCGTATAACTGATTTTGACAAGTTCTAAGTGTGATTTATTTTACATTGCATTTGATCATTATTGGTTTCGGAGAGTTATATCTCTCTTGGTTTTACCTCCTTTTAGTAACATATAGTAGCATGCCATCTCTGCAAAAATAATATATTTTGCCTGATAGAACTAGATGACCAACATCTGTGTGTGTCCTTTCATTGTGTGCAACCCTGCCAAACTGTGAGTTCAGATCCTGCTTACATCCATTCGTCATTCCTCTGTAACCATTGCCCCAAGCATAGTTGTTCCAAAGTGGATAGATTATGTGGGGTTCGAAACTCATGGACACATCTTCATACTGGTCAAGATCAGAACCAAAAATATTTTTTAGCCCATTAATATCTTAATTACATCCACTGATCAGGAGTCATCTGATAACCTTATTTCAATATATGTTTTCTGTGAGTTGCCTAGCAATGCTGAGTCTGTGAAGCTTGATCCATTTAATACGATGCTGCTATGCAAATTATGGATACTAACCCAAAGGCATCAAGGACGACAGGCATTTTGAATAAAGGCTGCTCTGCAACTTTATTGCATCTCAAGGCCCGCTCTACTGCTTGGTGCTGCCTTGCTTTGAGCACCTTCCTTAGGCATATTTGGTTAGATTTATCAAGGGCAATTTGCTTTCCTGGCACTGTAATGTGAAAAGAAGATTTGAATATCCAAGTTCATTTATTTTTTTTTTTTTATATTTTTATTGGTTTATTTACAAACCTTTAAAAAGAAAAGCAAAAAGGATGAGACTATGAATCGCTCTTCATTACATTCACATTATCCACATTGATTTTTGAGCCACCACATTAGTCCATTAAACAATTCTCAATTAATGCTAACAAAGTTGTCAGTGGTAGTATCAATTTTTGATCCGTTCCTCTAAACATGTGAGACCACCACTCCTCAGCATTGAGGGAAGGGTGACTCTCACTCCAGTTACCCAGCAGTCGGGTTCTTTCTGTGCGTAGATTTGTGCAAAATAGCACTAAGTGTTTTAAAGTTTCTGGTTCTTGATCACAGAGTCGGCACATTGGATTCGTATTCCTGTTAGCTGTCCATGTTCTCAGACGTTCTTTTGTTTTGAACATGTTAAGCCGAAACCGCATGTATAGTCTTCTTGCGTTCGGATCAGGAAATAACTCAATGTATTTTTGCAATTTGTTAAACGCACAAGCCTCGGGTGGCACTTCGCTCAATAATTTCAAGGCTCCTCTTTCAGAACAAGTCAGCTCCCAGTCTAGACGCCATAGTTTTAATTTTGCAGCATCCGGATTTCCTTCTAGCAGGGCTGGTTTGATGTCATATTCCGACATTAAGCTTTCACAGCGTTTTAGCCACATTTCTAGTACTCCTAAAGCTGATATAGTTTCATTGTTGAAAATGGCAAATTGCGGAATTCCCTCTCCGACTTTTGTTTTTCGGTATAGAGACAACAAACTCCAGCAAACACGTGCGTGCATGGAGATCAGTGATAGTTCGTACCTAATTGATGCTGTTGAAGTCCCTTTGGGTAGTCCCAGGACTTTTACCCAGAAAATATTCTCGAGCGTGGACCAAATTTTCCAAGAGCACCCCAAGGCGTTTTCAGCTCCATATATTAGGGATGGGATTACTTTTTGTTGATAGAATTTTAGTACCACTTTGAGTGAAAACCTGCCGAATCTATTCTTTAGAACTAAGGCTTGGTTTGCTAATTGTTTACATTTACGTTTTGTCTCTGTTACCCAAGGGTTGTCATTAAGACAGGAACTGACGATCATTCCAAGGTATTTTACACTCGGCGATATTAGAAGTTTTTCCGTTCCTATGAACCAAGATTGGTTTTTTCGCGTTCTTTTCTGACCCCTCTGCAAATTGTTTAACACAAGAATTTCACATTTTTTTGTGTTAATAAGAAGATGATTTTCAAGCACATACTGCTGTACTGCGTTGATTTTCCTTTGCAGACCAATCGGTGTCCGATCCAGTAATATAAGGTCATCCGCATACAGAAGCCAATTCAAGGGGGACCCATGAATCTTCGGCGGAAAAGATCTTACTGCCTCTATTGGAATTCCAATGTCAGAAATAAACAGGGAAAATATGGCTGCCGCCAGGGGGCAACCTTGTTTAACCCCCTTAAATGTTTTGATCGGTGCAGACAATGTTCCAGTTTGGTCCAGTCTTACTCTCACAGTGGTACCAGTATGTAAGTCTTTTATTGCGTCTAAAAGGTTTATTGTATTTATTGAGCATTAGTTAGGCGTCTGCACAACAATATAGTGTTTTGAGGTGCCACAAAGCAAAGTGCGCAGAGAGCAGGGGGGAAAATAACAATGGCAAAAACAGTATATATACAATCGTGGTCCTACTAGGCCTTATGACATTCGGACGTGCAAGTGCTATGCAGGGAAATGCTGGTGATAGGGAAGGGAGGGGTGGGGGAGGTGCAAGGCATGGGCAAGTGCTGGTGGGAGCCCAGGAGGGAGGTGCCTAAGTGTGCCATGGTGGAGGCCACTGGCTAAGCGCTATGGCGAAGGAATTCCAGGGTAGGATGCACAACTGCCAGGCAGGGGCTCGCAAAGGCAGTGCTGAGGAGCCTGCAAGGGCCATGCTGAGGCGGCGGGAGAGGGCTGGTGTCAACTGGATAGAGGGCCTGGTAACCTATGAGATTCATGAAGGACCAGGCTGCCAGTCTCAGTTGAAGTGAAGGGAAAGAGATAGAGTTGTGAAGAGTTTCTGGAATTTAAGGAGGTCCGACTCAAGTCTGAGAGGGGCAGGGATGCTGTCCCAAAAAGAGGCAACAACCGAAGAGAGAGATCTGCCCCCACTCTCTGTTTGGAGGCACGTTTCATGCGCCGAGAGTTGGAGTTAGAGGAGCTGAGGGCTTTAGCATGACAGTATTTAGGGAGAGCGAGTTGGAGATAACGTGGTCCCAAGCCCAGGAAAGCCTTGTAAATGATGTAGAGGGTCTTGAATTTGATCCTTGTGGCCACCGGGAGCCAGTGGAGAGATTAATGTTCAAGTTGTGGCATCCCTACCTCCAACACTACAACCCTTCCCGATGTAGAGCAACACTTGCCACCACATCATTTGCAACATTGTGTAGAAATAGTCAACTTATTTCCGTTGTCCCCAGACCAACTTTTCAGGTGCGGAAATATTACATGCTTTCAGGTTTTGTGATGTTTCTTTATTTTAGAAATATTTAAGCAGCCAATCCATGCTCTATGAAAGCATAACATATATATCAAAACATGTAGATCACTGGCAGAGATATTGAAACCATGCACCCATGAGTGCCCCCTTTTGCCAAAGTCAAGTCTCCGGTCTCCGTATTACCAATGCTCTGTTACAAGCGTACATATGCTTGAGCACAGCTTGGTGTGTCAGATTGCTCCAGCAGAGTCTGAAAGGTGCAACTTTAAACCTTGCAAGGGGCATACCAGGAAAACATCATCAAAAGGGTTGGCACCCCTGAGACAACTCGTCATATGGACTGATCTTGCAAGACATGGTGCCCGGCCTTATGAAAAAGCAAACAACCTAGCACTGACATACATAGAGTTTTGAACCCAGCAGGAGAATGAGTGTGACCCCATATCAATATTTTATTAACTAAACACATCAACAGTAGTCCCTTTTCATACTGCCCACATTGTCAATATTAAAATTGCATTACTAAACACCAGGTCAATGACCAAACATGCACAAGAAATTCACGATTACATTATCGATGAGAATTTAGACATTTTCTGGTCGATTCATGGAATTAATGTGCGCCGAAAATTCTCGCGCTGAGGTGCCAAAACGTGCGATTCGCAGTAAAAGTGCGAAAATCACAGTGCAACTGCGAAAATCTCAGGGAAACCAGCGCACATCGATTCATGGAAGTCCGTGCGCGAGAAAAACATTGGATGTGTGCTGAAAAAGTGCACGGTGCACGCCGGCGCACAGTTCATCCAACGGCGTGCGCCACGGCCACTGCAAAATCGCACATAGCGCGGCGCACATCACAAAAGTAGGCGTAACACGGGGCGTAACACTTGGAATGGGGAACAACGCGTGAAAATATGGGCGTCACGGTGGAAGTACAGGAGGCAAGTGCGCGGAACGCCCACACGCTCGCCTACAACCCGTATTCATGGAATCGAATAACGCAAACCAGCGCACGGTGAAAGACGCGCACAGGGCCAAACAAGTACGCCACAAGAAAGCAGGCGGTAGCGTCCCTGTGCCTGAAAAAAATGTGCGCCAAAATGTGCGCTAACAAAAAACACCCATATACAGCCATGATGAATGGTCCATACAGTGGCCCTCTAGGACAAATGAGGCGCAAAGGGGTACCGACAAACACGGACACCCGCTGTGTGAAAAATAGCGTGTGCGTGTATTACGGGGTTTGCGGGAAGTTCCACACGCGATTGGCCTGGGCACGTGTATTCCGGGGTGCGCGGGAAGTTTCACACGCGAATTTGCAGGGTCCGGGTATTGCAGGGTTCGCGGGAAGTTCCACCCGTGAATTAGCAGGGTACGTGTATTTCGGTGTGCGGGGGAAGTTTCACACGCGAATTAACAGGGTACGTGTATTTCGGTGTGCGCATGAAGTTCCACACGCAATTTCAGCAGGGTACGTGTACTCCGGGTGCGCGGCAAATTCCACACACGAATCTAGCAGCCTACGTGTATTTCTGGGGTGCCGGGGAGTCCCACACATGAATTGGCGATGTGGGTCCTCCCAGCTGTTCCCTCTACACCCTCCACGGCCCTTGCAGGCGGCCCACACCACAGGGGACTACCCTGCACCCCTGCACATGTCCCGGAGGCAGCCCATCCACCATGGCCATGCCCCCCAGCCAACCCACATGTCACCTTGCACTACTGCCCACCAACGCATGTCTCCCAGCACCCCCACCCCCCAGCATCCAGGAGCACCCTCCACCAGGCCCCCACTCATGTCTCCCAGCACCCCCACCCCCCAGCACTGTGGGGCACCCTCCACCAGGCCCCCACTCATGTCTCCCTGCACCCCCACCCCCCACCAGTCAGGGGCACCCTCCATCAGGCCCCCACTCATGTCCAACTCATGTCTCCTTGCACCCCCACCCCCCAGCATCCAGGGGCACCCTCCACCAGGACCCCACTCATGTCTCCCTGCACCCCCACCGCCCTGCATCCTGGGGCACCCTCCACCAGGCCCCCACTCATGTCTCCCAGCACCCCCACCCCCCACCAGTCGGGGGCACCCTCCACCAGGCCCCCGCTCATGTCCAACTCATGTCTCCCTGCACCCCCACCCCCCACCAGTCAGGGGCACCCTCCACCAGGCCCCCACTCATGTCCAACTCATGTCTCCTTGCACCTCCACCCCCCAGCATCCAGGGGCCCCCTCCACCAGGCCCCCACTCATGTCTCCCAGCACCCCCACACCCCACCAGTCAGGGGCACCCTCCACCAGGCCTCCACTCATGTCTCCCAGCATCCCCACCCCCCTGCATCCAGGGGCACCCTCCACCAGACCCCACTCATGTCCAACTCATGTCTCCTTACACCCCCACCCCCCTGCATCCAGGGGCACCCTCCACCAGGCCCCCACTCATGTCTCCTTGCACCCCCACCCCCCAGCATCCAGGGGCACCCTCCACCAGGCCCCCACTCATGCCCAACTCATGTCTCCTTTCACCCCCACCCTCCAGCATCCAGGGGCACCCTTCACCAGGCCCCCACTCATGTCTCCCTGCACCCCCACCCCCTGCATCCAGGGGCACCCTCCACCGGGCCCCCACTCATGTCTCCCAGCACCCCCACCCCCCAGCATCCAGGTGCACCCTCCACCAGGCCCCCACTCATGTCCCCCTGCACCCCCACCCCCCACCAGTCAGGGGCACCCTCCACCAGGCCCCCACTCATGTCTCCCAGCACCCCCACCCCCCTTCATCCAGGGGCACCCTCCACCAGGCCCCCACTCATGTCCCCCTGGACCCCCACCCCCCACCAGTCAGGGGCACCCTCCACCAGGCCCCCACTCCTTCCTACCACCCCCCCCCCCCACAACCTCCCGGCAGTGCGATTCGCCTGTGTACGTGTATATCAGGGTTGTGCGTGTAGTTTGACACGCGATATCAGCAGGGTACGTGTATTACGGGGTTCGCGGGAAGTTCCACACGCGATTTCAGCAGGGTACGTATATTTTGGGGTGCGCGGGAAGTTTCACACTCAAATTTGCAGGGTACGTGTATTGCGGTGTGTGCACGTGAAGTTACACACGCGACTGTGCCTGTGAGAGTGGGGTACGTATATTCCAGGGGTGGGCGGGATTATTTACTCGTGACTGGGCCTGGGAGAGCGTGTTACGTGTATTCCTGGGGTGGGCGGGAAGATTTACACGCTCGCCTACAATGCGCCAAAAAATAAAAGGACCAATCCTGAAACACATACGCCAGCATGAAGCAGGCGCACGTCCCGCGCAGCATAAAAGAGTGCGCAAACAACAAACAAGCTCAGACGCCAGGATGAATATACCGTTCCTAGCAGCAGTGGCCGTGGGATACCGCAGGAGGAGGAGAAGGATAGTCAGGCCCAGAATCTTCACACTCAGAAAAAGCCTATTTGGTATGCCAGATGACCAGTAGTATGGGAGGTACAGGTTTCCACCACACATAATACTTGACCTGGTCAGTGAGTGGGAGGATGACCTCACATCACCCACCCTGTGCACCCAAGCACTCAGCCCCCTGGAGAAGGACCTCAATGTACTGCATTTCTTGGCTACCGGATCATTTCAGCGGACAAGTGCCATAGTGGGGGGGTGTCACAGGCCACGCAGTCACGGTGCCTACACCAGGTGTTGGCCATCATCACTGCACGCCCATCAGTCTGCAGGCACATATACCTGCCCAGAACACCTGCAGAAGGGCAGTCTGTCAGCCAGGATTTCTACAGGGTGGCACAATTCCCCAAAGTGCTATGTGCCATTGATTGCACGCATGTGGCTCTACGTCCCCCCAGGGCATCTGAGCACATCTATAGAAACCGCAAGCACTGGCATTCCATCAACGTCCAGGTAGTATGTGATGCCAAGGGAATCATCACCTCAGTATATGCCAACTATCCAGGGTCCACCCACGGCAGCTTCATTTACAGGATGTCAACCCTAAACCGGGACATGGAAGCTGGGTGGCATGGCGATGCATGGCTGCTTGGTGAGTAGAAATGCCACAGCACACGCATGCATGACAGATACAGAGTAATGCCAATACCCCACTAATGATCCCCATCACCACCTCGCCAGGGGACAGTGCCTACCCTCTGAGCACACACATGATGATGCCAATTCGGAAACCCATCACGCCTCCCGAGGTAAGATACAACACAGCCCATATTGCAACACGGGGCATAGTGGAGCGTACATTCGGAGTGCTCAAGTCACACTTTCGCTCCCTTGACCGTTCTGGCGGGCAGCTGTTATACGCTCCCCCAGTAGTGTGCAGGATCATAGTGGCAGCATGTGTCCTGCACAATGTTGCAACACGCCAGGGCCTGGCTGTGGACATGATGGTGCCCCCACATCTCCAACCACATGCACGCCTGCTGCACATGGGAGGGGAAAGGGCACGGGGTGAGGCAGCCCGTACGCAGCTGGTGGCTAATTACTTCACATAGAAATCACACCCCTGTGGAGTGCACACAGCCCTGGCACATACCATCTGACAATCAATGATGACTCAATCTGACAATTATGATGAACAAAGGGACAGTCAACTGTTAGAACCATAGCAGCCTGAGATTGTTCATCTGGAAGTGTCACAATGTGTGCATCCCTACCTACACAAACACCACCATGCAGTGTCATCAAAAGACACACTTCCATGCAGCAAAAATGAATACACACTTGCAAAATACAACATGAGAACAGTACCATGTCACCCAACCCCTCCCCGGCACGGCCACACAACACACCATGGCATGTCATGCAATGTGAGAGCAAACAAATTAATCCCCACAACATGCCCCAAGTGTCACCAACTACAGTGTCCCTAATGGAAACTGGCCACACATGAAATGCTCACAGTAATGCAGGACCAACAACACACATTACCAAATACTTACCAGGAATACCAATCACCTATACAACCTCCAATCTACCACAAACATGACAGTACGGACTTAAAAAATTGATAGCCTCACTACCTGATAATGGCAGCACTTCAAACACTTCCAAGTATACAGTGTTAGCGCCACGCAAGAGTGTAGGTGCACTGCTTACAACATGGACTCCATTCCCAAAGTAGACCGCCTTGTGAAGACATGAGAAATGACCTGCAAATTAGGAGGATGAGATGGATGCAGAGGCACATATCAATACACCATGCAGTGTACAATACAACAACAATATGCACTAGGAATGTATACACAGTATTGACTAAAGACTGCCCACACATCAAATGGGAGTCCAACGTCACCGTGTAAGTCAATGTCACTTGGGCACACCCTTTGCAAGCCTATGGAAACGGGAAGCAGGAGGGGTGTGTGTCACACAAACCCAAGCATCTGACCCAAATTCAGGACAAGCCTGCATGTGCACAGCCACAATACAGCGTATGCCCACGGGAGCCACACAAGACAACACACTGTCCAAAAAATCAAAAATCAAAAATACAATTTTTTTTTTTTAAATAAAAAAATAAAAAATGGCCATTAATGGGCCCGGGGGTGTGGGGGAGGCCACCCAGGAGGTCCGAGGACAGGGTGCACACCAAAACCCACCTGTGTGGATCTTGCGAAAAAAAAACACCTCCATGGGCTCATGACCTGCACGGCTACCCTATTGTGAGAGATTTGCTGCTGTCGCTCCCCTCACCCTCTGCAGCTGCATCAGGAGGTGGTGGCACTATGGGAGGCAGCCCACGCAAAGCCCTAGTCTGGTCCTCCATGGCAGCAAGCATGCAGGTGTGGAAGGTCTGGTTCTGGAGGATAATTGTGCGGAGGTCCCCATGCAACAACTCACGGGATGCCCGGACCTGTGCCCTAGTTGCCTGCATCTCAGCTGAGAGCGTACGGGTGAGACGCTCCAGCTGCTGTTCTGTCCTCGTGTTAGCTGAAGCCTCAAGCTCAACCAGAGTTGCCCTGAGCTGACGGAGTTCCACCCTAAGGGCTTCCCTGTGGCCCTGGGACTCAATGGAAATGGCTTCCCGCAGAGTCTCCAGTGCCGCCCGCCTGTCCCTGTTGGACACCAACATGTCCTCCCTGTGTGACTGGCTAATGGAGTCTGTTGCCTGCTGTAGTTGTTCAATTAGCCTTTCTTGGGGGACAATGGAAGTGGCCACCCTATCCATGGCCTGAGCCATCATCTCAGTTGATGCTGCCTGTTGGTTTGCCATACTGTATATGGATTGCTCCCATGCGGTTTTACCTGGTGGCGTACGGCCACTGCGTCGGCGGGCACCACACCTGTCTGGGGCAAGGCGAACTGCTCCTTGCTGTGCCGGCACTGCCTGAGGCTGCAGGACTGCATTCCCCCTCTGATCTGCTGGCCCAGGAACAGGATCAGATGTAGCGGAGTGTGACCCTGCATCCGTAACCACCAAAGGCTGACCTACCAACACTGACATCGCCATTGAGGGTTCTACCCCTGGTGCAGGTGGGTTGGACAGTACAGAATCCCTCCCAGAGACACTTACCTGTGACGGCACATAGGTCTCATCATCCAAATCGACACCTGAATAGAGCTCGGGGGAGGTGCACCCAGAGACACCCCTTGAGATGACAGCCTGCAGCAAGTGTGGGTTCTCACCCACCACCACATCACGTCCCTCACTGGTGCCCGGTCAGGCTTGAGACCCCTCCTGGGTCTGCACCATCTCCACAACCCCAGCAGTATCAAGTGCTTCATCCCCTGCAAAGACATGAAAGAAAAGAAATGGGAACAGGCATTAGCAACATGGAACACAATTAGGGCTGAGAAGCAACAGAAACAGTACTTCATTGACACATGTCCCACATGACTATAACCCTCCCATGCATGCACTGTCACTGCGTATGAAGGGGAGGCAAATGGCACACATTGATGACACCAAGATGGAAGACCAACAAATGTGCTGCATGCTGCCTAGCAGTGCTATCACACATTGGCCTGTGATTGGCATGTCCAATACACATACATGACACATGCCATCACACAGATGGCATGTACCCTAGCCATGTCACACATGTGACAATAGGACTGAGAAATTCCTAGTGAAAGTGGTGGAATGCAGACAATCAGCCTGAATGAACACAGAATAACATGCAACTATGTTGTGGCAAGATGGCAATTCAAGGGCAACTGGCGTGAGGTTGAGCTGAATGTCTACTGTTACCAGAACCGATACTGCAACACCCAAATCCTGGTGCGCAGAATGTTTTGGATGAAGCACATGGGTGACCCAAACCACTCAGGCACACACCACCTCACCTGGCACTCAATCAGAAGCACTCACACACACGCCATGCACATGGATGACACACACATGCATGCGCACTCACCGGACAATGCCTCGTAATCTGGCAGGTCTCCCACGCCTTGGATCTGTTCCTCTGTGACGTAGGTCCCAGCAACATACTCATGTGGAGTGAGTTCTATGTCCTCTGCCGGAGACCCACCTCCAGTCACTAGAGTTGCGGCATGACTTGAGGCCAGCTTTTTCTTTGCCCTGCGCTTAAGGTCATTCCAGCGCTTGTAGCAATCATTAGCTGTGCGCCTCACGAATCCAAGGGCACTTATGAGTTCCGCAATGGTCTGCCAGTGTGCCTGACGTTGTGCAGGTGTGGTCTTGCATCCTGCAGTAATCACCATTTCGCTGTCATGTGCAGACACATACTCCACAAGTGCATCAAGTTCGACCCGATTGAAGCAGGGCTTCCTTGGTGGGCTGGACTGTGTAGCCGTGTCTGGGGCATCAGCCTGTACTGGATGAGCACTCTTCCTCTTCCGCTTGGAAGGTGGTGGTGATACTGAGTGTCCTAAGCTGCTCTGGACACTAGGGGCAGGAGCCCCGGTGGACTGTGGACTAGGAGTGTGGGAATGAACACTCACCATGGGAGTTGGTGCAGGCATTAGCTGAAGTGTGATGTGGTCAGGGGGAACGTCATCAGGATGGACTAGGACCGACACTGTCCTGGCTGGGACACTCAGAGCTGGGGTGGATGGAGCCGCAGCTGCCCCTGCAGCCTCCCCACCCTGCCTACTCGGGGCAGCAGATGACATAGCTGACCCTGATGCACGTGGGAAGGTGACACCAAAGTGCACCGCCACACGTGGCCTAGACCTGCTGACCTGGAAGTCAGCCATGGAGTCACCCAGTGCCAGGTCTGGTGCCACAATGGGCTGGTCCAACAAGGGCTGAGCAGGGATGGTGTCAGCCACGTTAGCCTCAACCAGGGGGGGGCATGGGTGTCCCTGACTGGTCACCCACACATGGGGGGCTAGGGGCACCCTGCAAGTCCTGGCCACGTCCCCTACCGTATCCACCAAGGCCACCTCTTGTGGCTCGCCCACCTTTGCCACCCTTACCGCGTGCTCGCCTCCCAACAATGGCACTGATGTTGTTGTGCGTATGGGAGTTGCAGTAAACTATTGTCCTGGGCAATTGGGTCTCAAAGGGGTAGGGTACTAGATGGAATTCGTACCCTAGTGCCCTAGCAAGACTGTATGTGACCCCTGGGGGAAGATGACGGGTCACGCAACGCGCAGGCACCCCGAAAAAGGTAGATAATGTGCACGCAACCCTTCCTAGACCTCGTGCGTGGAAAAAAAAACCTGCACTACGCTGTGGCACCCAGAAACACAAAAATGAACGTATGCGTGTCACACGCAGCCTAGAATGACCTCTGAAGGGGTAGGCAACACACGGGGCAAGCACAGATGTCAAATACGTGCGCAACTCACCGTCTGCCAGGAATAATCGCATGTAAAATACACGCGTGTGCGCGTTGGCAACACCCCCTCCAAAAGAAGAATTGTACACTGTCTGAGGAGACAGGACAACAGGAGAAGTGAACGCTGTTTGAGGAAATAGGCCCAGGAAAAAGACAAGAAGAGAAAAAGCTGTCAGAGGTAACAGGGAGTACGAACTTGGAACGCCGTGAAGTAAATCGCGTGTGAACCGACAAGAAGTACAGATTTCACCCACTCGCTCTCCACGAAAAGCACGTACAAGGAAATGGCGTTCTACACGTACCTTTTAAACATGCCCACACATCCAGCGTCACTTCCGCGTGTACGCGCTAAGGCCCCATCCTCCAATTACACGCGCTGACACTCTGACGTGCAGTCATTGGATGTGTAACGCGCTGACACTCTGACGTGCAGTCATTGGACGTGTAACATGCACCCGAGTACAGGGAAATGCCTGCGCACGCACGTCACAGACGCGCATACGCACTGTTGGCCTTTGGGCCAATGAATTTGCGTACGTGTGCTGACGCGCTTACGCGCTAAGACCCTTAACTCGAATTACATGCAGACGTGCTGGATTTTCACGTGCCAAATTACTCCGTATCAAGCTGGCCAAGCGTAAGCACACGGAAGACCACGCTCCTGCACAGAAGGCCGAATTACTGCCCCCCAGAGCCCCGAGCACGCTCCCACCTGCCATCTGCTGCTGCCTGATTGCCTGCTGCCCACGTGCCCTGCCATTTGCTGCCTGCACATCAGCCAGGGGTGCTGTTGCTGTGACCACCCCTGCTGGAACCGAAGACTCCCGACTGGGATTCCATCACTCCAGAGCCCAGCCCCAGGACCCAGTTGCCCACCCACTACTGCCTCTGGGGTTGTCATGTCGGGCACTGCAATATCTGGCACCACTGACAACCCCCGGCCAGAGAGGCAGAGGGGCACCAGCTTCACTGCCACCGAAGTTGGTGTCCTGGTGGAGCAAGTCCTGGGGCAGTATGATGCCCTCTTCGGAAGTTTGCGCGCCGACAAGGAAGGACGGACTCGGATCTGGACGGACATCGTGACTGCCATCAACACGAAGGGGGTGGCAGTCCGCGACTTCCAACATGTCAAGAAGCGCTGGGAGGACTTCAGGTCCAGGACCCTCAACAAGGCCCGGCACCTCTTGAAGGCAGCGGATGCTAAGGGGCGCCGGGGCCACTTGTCGGAAGATCAGATGAGGGTCCTGGAACGCATATCGCCAGCGCTCCACGTCCAGGTCCTTGAGAGGCAGACCCGTCTGGAGTCGAGCGGTAAGTGTACATGCATCATGATTGTAAGCTGTGCGTGTGGTGATGTGCCAGTAGTGTGCAGGTTGCACATCTGTTTGTATGGGAACGAGTATGGGTGGGGGTGTACAGGGCCGTGAGGCTAACACATGCGAGGGCTGTCGTGTGTGAGACATGGATGGTGCTTGTGTGTGTAGGCTTGCATGCCAAATGCAGTTGTGTGGGCACACATGTTTGGATGAATGTGTATGTAAGTAGGCATGTTCGTGATGTCACACATGTATGTTGTTTTCAGCTGCATGTATCAGCACTGTGTACACGTGCATGTGTGTGTATTTGACAAGGGTGCAACAGTGATGCAACATGGATGCATGTGACAGCGGGATGTGGAAGCCTGATTGGCAGATGTGACATGGATGCCCATCTGAAAACTGCGACAGTTGGCAGAGGTGTACACATGCATGCAAGTGTGGTGGTGTGTGTGCATGTGTAGTGCACTCCCTGTGTTGCATGTGATGTCTTGCTCACCTTTGCCTGCTCATGCTGTTGTATGTGTATGGATGGTGCTGGCAGTTGCGATATGGCTGTGGTATGGCTCATGTGTGCAAGTTGAAATGACATGTGTGTTGGCGATTGTGATGCCATGTCTGAGGTTTGCCAATGCCACTCATGTACAACTGTCATGTGTGTATGTGTCCATTGTACAGTGCCCTGATGCCTGTGTTTTATTTCTCCCTGTCTGCAGCGTCAACTGATGAAGAGGGCGGAGAAGGTGCTGTGGAGCACAGCGGCGGGGATCGCACCACCAGCCAGAGACGCAAGGCCCGGCTCCCCTCCCAGGTTGTGATCTCGTCGGGGAGTGAGGAGTCTGGTGCCGCCTCCCAGTCCGCAGCTGCCGGGGGGAGGTCCAAGAGGCGGAGGTCGGAGTTGGACTCCTCGGCAGCAGAAGGGGCAGCTGGGACCCCACAGGGCCCAACGGGGGAAGATGGCACAGAGTCATCCAGGTTGTTGGGGGTTTGGTGGAGGAGGAGGCCGTGCAAGCAACAGAGACGGGGTCTGGAGGTGGGGATTCCACTGGTGCTAGTGGTGCAGTGCAGGACCAGGGACAGGAGGCAGCACAGGCCGCTGTGGAGGTGTCTGTTTGCAATCCTGTCCCTGATCCTGTCACTGCATCATCTTGCACCAGCAGGGATGCCTACGTCCAGACCCATTTTCAGGCAGGGGATGAGCTCACAACAACTGGCCTTCCTCTGCCTGCGGACGTGGCTATCCGGGTCCAGGTTGAGCCTGTCCTGACTGGTGTGGCGTTGCGTTAACGGGCCATGCGAGGTGACCTGCAGTCTTTTCATGAGGAGACTGCACGTCATCTCGAATGGCTCGTTGACCGCGTCGGCCTACTGGGACAGGTCACCCAGGCCGGATTCCTCCGTTTGATGGGGCTTGCTCAGACCCCCTCCTCAACTGAACCCCCTATGCGCCAGTCGTCCTCCGTGCCATCTTCCCACCCATTAGTCACCTGGGGGCCCTCTGGAGCTTCCTCTGACGGTGCGGCCAGGCTGGTGGAGGAGGCATCCCTGCCACAGTCGGGAGTCGGACGTCCAGCAGGGGTGGCCACATCTACGACTGCACCCCAGCCAGTGGAGGATGTGCAGGCAGCAGGAGGCAGTGCACGGGCAGAGGTACAGCAGCAACGAGGTGGGAGCCATGATGGCTCGGGGCCTTCGACATCGGAGGGGCAGGCATTGGCCGGAGGGCAGGAGGACCCAGGACGGGAAGTGTCTTCCGTGAGGCCGTGGTTGGGCCATGCCATAGATACGGAGCGGCAGCGGGCGGAAGAGGCACGGCTCACGATGGTCAGGGCGGAGAACTCCATGCGGAGGGCCATGAGGCGGGCCGAGTACCTCGAGGCAATCCGCAGGGAGTTGGAGGTAAACATGTCGACGGCCCTGCAGACCCTCGGGCCATGGAGGAGGACGGCCTCCGGGACATTGAGCAGGAGTTCGATGATGCCCTGGCCCGGAACATCCCGAAGTGAGCCGTCGGACTAGCCCGCTGCCCTTGTAAATAGTTCTGTAGTTAGTGTTAGGTTTCCTTTGGTTTTGCATTTTTTTTGGACCTTTTGGACAATGGGTCACATTTTTGTATATAGTTTTTTTTATTAGGTAGTGTTATTAGATAGGTTTAATTTCTTCTGTTGGGATCATGGACCCTGGATTGTTTATCTGTATATACTCTCTCTACGTGCGGTGTCCCCCAGGGATCTAACCTACCCCCCTAGTTTTTCAATGGCTACATGGCCCCCTTGGCCCGTATGATCGCCACCTTCACCAACAACTTTCAGTGTTACCCGGATGACATGAAGCTCTACTTCAGGCTACCATCAGCCTCTTCCTCTTCCGTACTCATACCTCACTGTCTGTCCGCAGTTCAGTCATGGTGTGCTGCAAATGGCATCTGTCTCAATACCAGTATGAAAGCGATTGTCCTCATCAGGACGCCTTCCCTCTTTCTCTCTGGCCAGCCACCCTTACCCTCCCTTGGCCCTTTGCCTCCACCTACCAATGAGCCAGAAACTCTGGGGGTCATCTTTGACTCCACCATATCCATCTCATCTCACATCACGGACATCTCTAAAAAGTCCCACTACCAACTGCACCTTCTCAGAAGTATTCTACATTTTCTCACCTTCCCTCAGAGGCTCACCATTTCCAAAGCCCTGGTCCTCTCTAGGTGGGACAACTGCACCAGCCTCTTTCTCAGCCTTCCCCTTTCCACCCTCCGTCCTCTTCATCCCATTCAGAACAGAACCGCAAGATTTATTCTTGGTCTCAAGCCCATGGACCGCATCTCTCTGGCCCTGAAATATGTTACGCTCACCTGGCTCCCACAGAGGCGTCGATCTGGACTGGACTGCTGTGGTCTCCACCAATGTGACGCATAGGGCCGAGATGATGGACTGGACTGGCCCACCTAGCTTCGTTTGCTTGGCCCATAGGAATATTCTTCTGCAAATGGAGAAAGGGAATTAACCACCCGTGGAGTTGAGCGTAAATCCCCCCACCCCGCTGTTCTCCCCACTGATCACCTTGGATGTCCCCTCTTATAGTCTCACCTGATGATTTGAAAAGATGAGCTCTCCATCCTGCATTGAGCGCAGGGGCGCGTAGATAACCAGTTGCTTCACTGGCTCGAAGGAATTGGTGAGTTCCAGGGCAATATTGACTCAGATATTCCCGGCAAGACGCCGTAAGTATGTAGTTCGTAAGAGTTCAAATGCCTGACTTTCACTCTTGTCCGATTCCTTGCAGGTTGCAGCTTGACCCTACTGAAGAGTTCCTCGTGGCAACCGGTAATGTTCTGGTAAGGATTTGTATTATCCAACACAGTTCGATAAAATAATGTCCATATCTAACCTGTTGCTTTCTCCCTTATTACGGCGCTGAGAGAAAGTATGAAGTCTCGGGGAATAATGCCTTCGGCAGTAAAATCAGGTAAGTCTTTTTTGGTGAGGAGGGTTCCCCTTGTTAGTCTCTTGTTTCACCTTGCTGTCCTTTTGTTTCACCTTAGGGGCCGGGTTCGGCTAGGATGCAGTGGAAGCTGCGCCGCCGACCCATGAAGAAGAATAGTACCCCCGGTTGTAAAATCAGGTAAGTCTATGGGGGGTAATCCTCTGTGTATTCCCTTGGCTCACCTTGCTGTTCTTGTCTTCTCCTTAGGTGCCGGAGTGCGGCGGCAACATGCAGGAGGATGCAGTGAAATGTGAAGATGCTGCGAAGGCCGGTGAGTTCAGCGCGGCTCTGCAGCAGGTGAGGCGACGCGCATAAAATAACTTCTTACTTCCAGCTCGAAGGCGCGATGGATCGGGAATTCAGGTAAGGATCAAAGGTATTGCTCTTGTTCTAACCTTTACTCCTTCTTTCTCCCTTTTTCTAGGAGCTCCAAACTCGAGGCGGGCGTGGCAGAAGACTGAATGCAGACTTGCAGGCACAGTGAGCGTTACGCTGCTGGATGCAGAATAACGCGAAGCGTGTGCTGCTCTTCGGTGTGGTTTAAATAGCCTCCAAAGTAGTCCCAGGTAAGTATTCCTCCTCAGCCCCACCCGAGTAAAAAAATAGTCCTTAGGTAAAATAGTCCCTTCCAAGCCTTGTTTGGCTTGGAGCTCTTGCAGCATGGTCTGCATCAGGTAAGTTTGCAGCATGGTCTGCATCAGGTAAGTTTTCATCTATGAGCCTGGCGCCTATGGCGCCAGGACTGACTCTCCATATGAGCCTGGCACCATAGGCACCAGGACTGCACCCAAATAGCCCCTAGCGGGGGTTGTTGGGGTTGCTTGGGGTAACTTGATGCCTGCTTCCGGGGTTGCTGGACTTGTTCTGTGTCCCCGGGGTTAGGCATCATGACAAAATCCCTTGACTGGCTCCCGGTAGCTGCAAGGAATAAGTTCAAGACCCTTTGCATTGTCCACAAGGCTTTCTGGGGTCTGGGCCACTCTATCTGCAATGCTTTCTAACTAAATATTCACCTTTCTGGGCCCCCAGCTCATCTTCCTCCAAGTCTCTGGGGGTGAGCCGCTTCTCCAAGCAGAGACTTGGGGAGAGATCTTTATCCAATGCAGGTGCCTCATTCTGAACAGCCTCCCTGCCTCTCCCTGTCTTGGGCCGGACCTAAGTTCCAGAAACTCCTCAAGACTTTCCTCCTCGCCTCCTCCTTCTCTCTCCCCGTCCCCTGCTCACCACTTTTTCTGCTCTCTCTCTCTCTCTCTCTCTCTCTCTCTCTCTCTCTCTCTCTCTCTCTCTCTCTCTCTCTCTTTCTCTCTCTCCTCTACTTCTGCTTCAGTTTTGCCAACTGGCTGCCTGGCACACCTTCAGAGCCTCACAGGACCCAAGCTTCCTCGCCGGTCTCCTGCACTTGCATCCAGGCCTAGGGTTTGTCATTTTGGGAATGACTGTTCAGGCATGTGCCCCAGATGTGCCAGCGAAGATATTAACGTGCTATATATGTTATGTACTTGCCCATCGCTTGCTGACCTTTTGCAAAGGAGTGTGTACTGTTTTGATAGCAGTGACAGGGCATTCAAATAATCTTCTAATTGCCATTTTGTTGGGCATTAAGAAGTCTATTGTGGAGGAGAAAAATAGATTCTTGAATCTGGGACTTCTTTTGGCCAAGAGGCACATTTTGTTTGGTTGGACACAACAGGCTGCCCCGTCAGTAAAGGATTGGCTGGTCGATCTCACGTGGGCAAATAATTTGGGCAAATAATATGGAGGTGTTGTATGGAACACTGGTACACGCAAACAGAGATTTGGTCAAACTTTTGACGTTATTTTAATGAGCATGGAGAGGAAGATCGAGGAAGATCGTGGGTCATCATTGGACACTGTTGTTACTTCTAGCCAGTAGAGGCACCTGTGTAACATCTGTTGTGATCATTTTGTTAATTGTGTCACTGCACTGCGTCTGTTTCTATGTTTTCACTAAAGTAACAAAAATAAAGTTCAAAAGAAAAGAAATGAACAAAGTTAAACAGGCGTTTGTCCAACTGGCATATTAAGAAGAATGGAATGATCGGTGGGTGTGTGATCCTGCCTTAACCTCAGAAATTAAAAAAAATATATGTTACTTATGACCGATTTATTGTTCAGGTTTGATTAAATGCATACTCTCCCTGTAAATGGAGACATTCGTTCATCCTTGCCAGTATGAATTATTCAAAGGTAATTTCATAAGGGTTGCAGTTGAACTTTTTAAGAATCAGTATCCATTTTAATATATGTAGCCAAAAATTTAAGAAAATGTGAAATGGTTGGCTGCATGGATGAATTATTGATGGTAAGGCACTATATGAGGCACTGTGATGGATTGTCATCTGTGAGAGTACAATAGTCTTTTTTAAAATAACATAAAATGGGTAATTATGTTACTGAAAGGGAGGTCTGCTAATCAGGCCACTTTCATCAATGCTGCTTGCCAAAAGCATAGTGTAGGCATGTGCCTTTGATGTACCAGTCTCCTGACATCTTGTGCAACAGCCCTACAGTGGCAATAGGGCAGCTTGAAAGGTCACATGTGTATTTCTGACAACTACTGGAACACAAAGGTGTCACAGGCAGAGCACAGGTGGCTTCTTTAATTGTCTGCACCTGTAATTCAAATTGTAATAATTGTGTAATCTCATCAGACTGGTGGCATATTAGACATTAAACTGTAAAAATAAGCTATGCCGAGTTGTGGCATGGTGGTTGCTAGGGTAACACAACTATACAGCCAAAGCATTTGATATCATGCACATGTCATGGTTGGTGAGCCGACTGAGCTATCACAGGATGGTATATTAGCTGCCTGGCTTGGATTTGTCCACAACTGCCATGTGGACAAATGGCTAGGAAGCTGACTCTTTGATGCCCCAAACAAAGGCCAACACATTCCTACCGTCTTGGGAGGATAGCTCAGGGGCAACCTGCTCGCCTTGGAAGCAAGACAACACAGCGCAACACAGGTTCGATCCCCGGGTCTGCGCTTAGAAACCTCTGGGTATTAAGCGCGTTGTAAATAACCAATCATATCATACCAGGACACAGGAACACCTAGAGCTCTAAAGGCAGCACTAAGATAACAAGGTCATATGTACACCAGGGTGCTGACCACTGGAGTCCCTTTGAATTCTACAGACAGGGAAGGGGCAGAGCCATCTTAAACACTTTTGTGGCCCGGGGCACAGACCTTTTTTGGACCGCCCTCCACCAAACCAAATGAATTAAGGAATCCAGAATATATGGTCATGACCACCTCTTCACAATCACAACCCATAGCTTTATATGCCACCTCACAGCCAAAATGAGCAGTAATGAAGCACAAACTATGCATACCACAGTGAACAAAGAAAGCATTACAGGATGACTTGATCAGAGCCAAATGTACTTGTCAAAAACAGACAGGCAATAGGTTTAGAGCCTCAGAATGCCATAAAATATTCTGACATGCGCTGTTTAAGTTTGATGAACAATGGGAACTGACTTCTATAGCTCAGGCAGCCTTGTGGGCCCCCTCTATGGCGGGGGCCCGGGGCAAGTGCCCCTTTTGCCCTTCCATAAAGACATCTCTGGCAAGGGGGCAGAGTTACAGTGGCCAGAGGAGAAAGGTATGCTGACAGAGGTGAGTTGTACCATCTTGGTTTCTGCTAGGGCACTATGCAAGTTCCTGACCTCCCATTTCCTGCAAGCACGGCTCTGTGGGTATGATGACAGAAGGCAAAGTGCACTTGTTAGAACAGCATGGAATGGATTGGACCGCTTACAGCAGGCTTGCTTTGGACCAATTCTCTGTGACCTTTTCCCTTCATACGAATGGGGAATACTCTCTTTGATTGTAACATTTTTGAGCTCTCAAGACAAAAGGAAGGATTCACTTGACCTTTTTTGGGAATACAGACTAAAGTGCTTAATTTGTGCTGGTGTTTGGCGGTGTCCAACACCGGCACTCTATTTTGGGCACCGGAACTGATTTATGCAGCGGGTGGCCGGTGCATGTGTAATTGTTTTGTTTGAGTTCCACACTTCGATCATAAATCATTGTGATTTGTGATCTTTATCACACTCTGCTCTCAGTTGCAGATTGCAGGCCATGGCTGACTGGGCCTTGGATTACAACAGCAATAGCAATGAAACAACAGCCAATGAAAACTAACATTCTGTATAGTAACAAAGAATGTAGAGTTGTCATTGGCTGTTCTTCTGAGCCAGTGAAATGTGGGGGTGGGTCACGTGGGTGTTGTTGTGGCCATAGGCAACACACCGCCATCTTCACTTCAGGAGATACTGAGGCGTGGCTTCATGTTGTGAGAGAGCCTGCCTCCCTGCCTAAACCAGCCCAGCACGTGTGGTGAGGCCTAGTTGCTTAAGTACCTCAGCCGGGGCCCATGCTTATTTTTCATTTGTGTGCCTGGTTGTTGTGCCACCCCTGAGGCCACGACAGGAGACTCAGTCCCCACCAGCTGACTCCAAGGCAGGAGGTAAGTGAGTCGTAACTGTGATGATGTGCGAAGGTGAACTGAAGTCAAGTGCTGCTGTTTCACGGGTCCGGGCATTGGTGTGGTCCCTGTGTGACCTGCTGACTGCCCACACCGATTCCCTGACTGCCAAGCCTAGCAGGCAGCAGCCTCGATGTGCCAAAACAGCACAATCATGCTGCATGCTGAAACAGGCATAGAGCCAGTTCCAAAATGCCCCCAGCACGCTACGGATCTTGGACTATTCTGCAGAACATAGCCGATGTTCTGCAGAATAGTTAGGACAAAATCGCACACGCATGTATTGCCATTCTTAAAAGATACACGTGGGGATCTCCTTTGCATGCACAGAAAATTGCCATTTTACATATGGATTCAAACGCAAGCTGCACGTTCAGTGCTTGTCAAAGCAGCAAATATAATAAGCAAACTGAAATAGACAAACGTGGTAAAGTGCTTAGTAAGGTGGTATTTGCATGGAAATATAGACGCAGAGGCAATGGCTAACATACAGAATCGTGCACACAGCATTTTTGTTCAAAGGACTTGGAATAATAATACAATACGCTTCCATGCTTTTAATAAAAAGACAAATGTAATCGCTAGATCCTGCAAAGTAATGCACCACAGTAAAGTGATACCAAATAAAGCTCACTGCCCTTTGCATGAAAGTTAACATCGATATAATTTCTCTGTGTTGTGAACGGCTGCTGATTTGCTGAATTCTAAGCAGTACACTTCTTTTCCGTGAAATTTTGCAAGGATTGCAAACACATTGCCAGGGGGCCCAATGCACACATCGTGCAAGGTTTAGTTAAGAGCTTGGCAAAAACGCACAACTGGTACGTAAACAACCCTAGGTTCAAGGTCCAGCTCCTGCAAATTCTTGCAACCCCCACCTCTTTAGTGAAGCATATGGCAAAAACCCAATTTACAAGCCAAACGTCTTGACTCTAACACTCCTGCAAGTGTAAGCTGTTTTGTAAAGAAGTGTTTCCACTGCATGCACAAGCGGACTGAGCAGCGAAAGAGCAGCAGCTTACAAGAGGCAGCCCATTTTGTGAAGGACAGTGTACATTTCTAAAATATGTTTTTAATACATCTGAGGCTTGCACTGCCTTTTGAGTTTGCATGCAAATGGCTGCTCGTATGAACTATTGCATGCTGCAACTCCTCTGCAAAGCACTTCAGAACGGTAAAATAGTGTACACATTCGGCCACATACGAAGCGTATTGCAAGCTGGAGAACAGGTCTTGATGTGAAAACACAACTACTTAGTCGAATGCAAACTTTACGAGCTTGCTGCTGCTTTGATATTGCACTATTTTTCCTTGCTCTGATTTTGCATTTCTTGAAACAATGCGACGAAGTATAATCCTAAAAAAAAAAAGCATGCTCCCTGCTTTATATATCCATCCGGCCTGCGCAAGCAGGGCTGGGTG
The DNA here is from genome assembly GCF_040938575.1 of Ambystoma mexicanum. Lineage (NCBI taxonomy): Eukaryota > Metazoa > Chordata > Amphibia > Caudata > Ambystomatidae > Ambystoma > Ambystoma mexicanum. Next base: position 151,750,809 of record NC_090922.1, on the reverse strand, counting down.
ATTATTGGAGAGGAATGACCAAAGTCAGTCCAGGAGCCCTGCGGTGGGAGCTGACCCCGAGTTAGGGGAGGCTCCGGGAGCTGGAGCAAGTCTGTCGGTGCAGAGTGCATGCCGTGCACCCATCCACTAAAGAGGTTGTGCAGTGGTTGTTGCATATTTCTTGTTCGCTTACCTCAGCTCCGCCTGCTCCTCTCTGCTGCTAGATGCACACACCTGTCTTTCCATAGCTATTCGGGCCTAAATCATCCATCCAGTCGGTCCACCTGGGGCCTTTGGTGGCTTGAGGAGTCATGGTGAACGGCGGGGGCAGGCGTAGTTGTATCGACTTCGCCACCCGCGGTAGTTGAGGAGAGCCCTGGCTGGACCCAGGGTTGGAGGGCGGGGTGCTCATGGCGCCTGGGAGACTGGGCCCGCACGTGTATAGGCGGCGCGTGGGGCGAGGTAGTCGGGCCTAGAACGAGCCCACGTGCACCCGGCGTCCGGCAAAAGGGGTTCCACCGCTTCTGCCGATTCAGGCCCCTTTCCGGCCAGGCGTCGACGGGCAGGGTATAGGATGGAGGCGCGGGCGGGATCGCTTCCGCGGAGCTTCGGAGGAGGAGGTCCGGCGAGGCGGATCCGGTGGACTGCCGTGTTGCGCGGAGGAGGAGCAGGAGGAGGAGGATCGCTGGGTTGCCCACCACGCGGGAGTGGAAAACAGCGGACTGCTGCAGGAGGAGGACTCCAGTGTGCAGGAGAAATCCTCGTCGCCAAATGTTGCCTAGGGATCTAGGCCTAATGAAGGACGCACACACGGAGAGATAGGAGGAACTTCTTTATTCTCGTACAACCAAGCAAGGACTGACGCTTACCGCGCACGTGCCCCATAACTCCCTTGCCCAGTCAAACTCCGCCTTTCCAACGGAGGGGGCTCATGAGCGTTAACCCGTTGAGCCCCGGGTAACACTTTTCACCATCCCATGGTTGGTAAGGGAGAGTTTCTAAAGCAATGTTCTGAGAAATGGGACACACAGCACTCAACCAGCCACCCTCCCACCCTCAAACCTGCTGATCTGCAGAGTAGAGAGGGAGGACTTGCTTTGAAGACAAATTCTGCCCCTAAACTCACTGAGGCTTCCAGATTTCACAATCTGCGCTCTGCTGTGCAAATGGGCCCTTGTTCCCTCCCAGGACCACAGGATAGTCATCAGCAGTGTGCCAGCCCCAGTGGCTGGGAGGAATGACACAGAGCAGCCAGAGATTCTGGATGTAGTGACAGGAATATGTGGCTATAAAAGAGCACCACGTCCGCATGCACTTGCTGAGCTGCAAAATATAATCTCTCGGACATCTGCAATAATGTAGGTGATGCCAGGCAGAGCTTCACGTGGGCCCATTTCCCACCTACATATGTAAACCAGAAATGCTCATTGATGGGGTGTAGCCTAAGGTTTTCAGTGGAAAAGGGCAGTGGAAAACCAGCCTATAGGATGAACAATGGGTGCTGTTGTGCTCTTGCATCCCTGACGCATTTGTCTGATCATGCAATATATAATAAGGAATAGGAATAATTACTGGTGGGAAAAAATGATTGCTCCTCACACATCACAACTTTTTTTTAAAACTCCTATCGTTGCAGGATTACAGGTTTCTTAGATCAGTATTATTCAGTATAATTCTAATATGGTTTCCTTAGGAACTATGTGTAATCCCACAGTCCCAATGTGTGCCACGCTGATAATCAGGATCCACAACTAGCTCCCCAGGCCAGCTCCCACTCCCCAGATGCTGTTTGGGTAACCCAAGAACGTAATGAAACCGCTCCATTCCCCTGCCACAAAAACAAAACACTTGTGATTTGTTTTTTTCAATGCTTTGACCCTGCACTCAGTCCAGGGTGGCTGCGAGGGGTCGTGCTACTCTATATGCTCACGCGGTTGTCCACCTCTGTGGGGTCACAATGTGGCATCTGCATCTGTCCTCTGGTGCCTGCTCAAAGGCTGTTTTATTCATGGAGTTTATGTCTGGGGAGGTATTGTTGATGTGGCTCTCGAGAGGTCCGGATGACGTCCTTATTGACAAGTGAATGCTGTTGATTGTCGTGATCCGTAGAGTGCATGCTGGGCGTCTCAACAGTCTGCTCCCTTTCTAAACTGCTCCAACTCCCACTTTGCACCATGCACTATGCACATCAACTAGGGTCCCCACACAGTGCAACTCAAAATCCCACTCTGGGTACAGATATTTCAACAAGACTTTCTGACACAAATCACCTAGAAAGATGCCTGCACACAGAGTCCTGGTACTACTAATAATCTGCATTCACCAATACAGCCAAGCTATCTTGCATTTTCCCTCTGTCCCACTAACCAATCCCAATCCACTTTTCTTGCAAATCCCATAGCATTAGGAAACAGCAGCAGCAGTGTGATGGGCTGGTGGTGGGCCGATGTAGGTCTAGCTCCGGGGCCGGCATTATGGGGCCAAGAGTTTTCTTGGGCACTGGCACTTATTTTTCTTTTTACAAATTAAGCAATGCAGTCTATCCGAAAGTCCTCTTCTTGAAAGGTGATGATAGGAGCCATCCAAGGCAGAGACAAGCTGCCTTCCAATCATACCCAGTGGAGGTGATCTGCTGTGGACCAAAGCCTCCCTACTATCTACACAGGAGCCAGAACCCTATTCACTGTTGTGAAGGGCTCCCTGTAGGTGCGAGTCAAGTTCCTGGAGAGAAAAGTCAGAACTAAAGGACACAGATTTGTCCTGGAGAACCTAGATTGGTCCTCCTAGCAAACCCAGAAGTCCAGAGGCAGCTTGGACCTGGTTTCAATGCTTTCAGATGTTTGTGAGCTGGCTCAACCATGCTTGATGCACTTCAAGCAACTACAAGACGCAAGCTGCTGCTTATAGAACTTTACGCAACTTCAAAATGCTAACCTGCCTTTATAGATGCTAGTTCTACCCATTGCATCATCGGCCCATTGTAGATCTCTCCATCAATCAACCCGATTGCTGGCTCGACCTGCCGGAACAAACTAAATGTCATTCCGTCTCGACCTGCTTCCGATTTGACTACCCCCTCGAACCATTGGAAGCCATTCAGCCTACTGAAGTGGGAGAATGGAACAAAAGGCTCCCACCAATCCCCTCACACCACTGGCCCAGAGGATCACGGCCTAGGCACCCGCCACGAGAGGAGTTTGCCCATCTGCCAGACGACCAAATACCCTGGTACAGGAACATACGGATGTGCCCACCCGCCTGCCCTGCCCATGCCGACACCTGCGGCATGGATGGACGCGACTGAACCATCCAACACTAAATCAACACATCGTTAGAGATGCCATGACGACCCAGCCTACGGTCAGCACACCCGTGCAAACATGCACACTGGACACTCCCACACCAATCCACACGAAGAACATATTCAGTGCTATGACGTAGGTGACGGACACACCCACCGACGCGCATCTTTATTATTTTTCACATAGGCTTTTCAAAATGCAGAAACGCAAGACGCACAATGAACTCATCCAAAACGCTTGCTCACGCTTCTCCTAAACCCATGTATTACAATGAGAAATATAACGAAGACCTGATACTGAGGATAAAGCAATATGATACCATAACCTAAAGCGCTGTGTACCAAATGGTTCCACCCTTGCACCGGAACCAAGTAGGCCGCAAGCAAGAACTTCCATGAACATTGAATGAGCAAGAGTACAGTTGCTGACCCTGCAGAATGAGCCCGGCGAGAGCAGACAGTCAAGGGCACAATGTTGCAAACTCGCATGCCGCGAGCCGACGCCAAGGTCACACCTACAAATTAAGCCAGGCCCAGGAGAAGGGAGGCACCTGGATCCCCCGTTTCAAGACACAGGCAGATACAATTAAGCGACTCAATGGACATCTGCGGCGGTGGGAGTAGTCGGCCTTCCAGCATATGAATAAATCTTCACATTGTCTGCACATACCCATAGTGAAACATTGTTGCAAATGACAGGTGCACCGCGAGCTGGGAACAGCGATGGTCCCAGACTGTGGGGCTCGCGAATGGACCAATCAGAACATTGGGCTCTTATCACTGACGCCATTAACATTAGCCAATCCTCAGGGGTCTTCATGTAACAATTTTCATGTATCGAATTGAAGGGACAACCCAAGTATACCACCTGACTAACCCTCAACCACTAATATCGCTCTCTATACGTATGCTATACTAACCCTACCACTCGAGGAACCAATCCAGAGTGGCGATAGGTTTTTTGCTAACTTTCCAAGGTGACGCAAGTAGCGCGTCATACTAAGGTAAAAAGGGCCTGCGAGCCCCACAATGAGAGAGAGTGTCAGGACGGACGCGTACGATCCTTGACCCATCCCTGCCGTCTTGTTTAATAAACAGCAGAATCACCTTGCTTCTTGCGTGTGTCTCATACTCATTTTTTGGGATATACGGGAGGGGTTGGGGCCTCCCTGCCCGGAGGTCCGCGGACGGCCCAGCCGACCCCGGGAGAATTTCCCCCTGACAAGTTGGAGGCACTGCTGAGATCTGTTTAAGATCTGATTTTATTTTCATTTTTTCCGAGTGCTCCCGTTGCGAGGAGGCCCGGCGGCGCGGCCCCCTCTGCCGCTGCCCCCTTTTGAGGACTACAGGACCATCGCGGAACTGCGAGAAGACCGGACAGCGCAATCCGGATATTGGCCTTCGGGAGCCGGTTGAGAAGTATCCCGCCCGCGGTTGGCGAGTGTCCAGACGTGGTCCAGACGAGGGGAGGCGGTGAGCCGCTTGGAGGGGTGCACGCAGTCGAGCGGCCCCGCATCAAGAGAAATTAGTGAGTATGCCACACCCAACAAGCAATGTGAAATTGTGAGGGAGGGGGGAGGAACTGAATACGGGAGGCGGGAGGTGTTGCACAGGCGCGCGGCGAAGGTTTGATAAATTAGTGTTGCCGGTGCAATGAATGGTAGCTGGACAAGTGCGAGAGCAGTCCGCTATGTTACGGGAGAAAAGGGGGCGAAGCACGAAAACATCACGTGCGACCGCTCGTAGACACTGATTGGCCTAGATCACGACCACGTGTAAGGGTGTGTGTGTGTGTACGGTTTCCTACGATTTGGTAATTGTTGATCAATGAGTAGATGAGGATCCCTATTGATCGAGCAGGAAACTCGATAGATAGATGACGTTTCCCTGTAGGCGGTAGCTAGCTGGTTGCCCAATACGGAAGATAATTGACTGGTTAAGCCCTCCTGTCGAGGGGCGTATCACACGCGAGGCGACGCAGCGTGCGCAGTCCGATTATATTGTTGATTACCTTGTTCCAGGCGTGACAGGAGGACAGCTGTGGGGTTAACGGGGGTAGATTGCAAGCGTATTTTGAACTTTTAAAAAACATATGAAGAACTTACCAGTAGTTTGAAGAGATCGGTGACGTCACCAGTAGGGCTTTCAAAGGACATCTCGAACACGAGGCATTTTTTCTTTTGGAGAGTGGTGGGGAAGAGAATTATGGTAAGGGAGTGGAGACGGAGATAAACGGTAACGAGTAGATTGGGGGAGGGTGAAAAGGGGGACGTGGATGCGCACGGAGAACGCTGACCACAGCAAGTGAAGAAAGAGGAGGAGGGGTATAAGAAAGTGGGACGGCTGTATAAGAACGCCACAAGGGGCACGCAGCCGCAGGGGGCTACGTGCGCCTCGGCCGCAGGGGGTCGTAAAGGTGTTCGGTAAAGGAAGAAAAGAAAGAAAAGAATATACAAATGTAAATGCTATATTTTACTAATTTTCCTTAGCGGACTATCGCAAGTCCCCAAACTTACGGGGCAAGGTAAAGATCTAAGGCTGCATAGTGTAAACTGTTAGTAAGATAACCGCTACCAAATAGGGGAAGGATAACAAGTGAAGCGCTACCATGTCATACGGGGCAGGATCGGGAGGGTGGGGGAACACCCTCACTACCCCACTACAGCACATATGTAAAACACTGTCACCCCATAGGGAGAAACTGATCAAGTATAGCATAGAATGGACACAGGGGACGGATAACAAAATGACGACACCATGGCCGCCTAATGGCAGTTTCGATCCATATACCCAACATTCACTATTAAACCATCTGCATAACACATACAAGGGGAAGAAGTTGATGCACCACGTAGAGGTGTTTAACTTATGGAGGATGTTCCAAGGGTCCCGACCAGGACCAAACGGAATGTTTATTATGGGGGAACCAACGGAAGAGAAGATTAAGAAGGAAGGAGAGAACGGGGACAAAGAGAGTGAAGGCACACAGAACACGGGGAACGGAGAAGAGGGAGGAGAAAAGAGTAACAACATAAAAGAAAAGGAAATAAAAAAGGAACAGAGCGACGATATACCCCTAGGGAAGGTAGTGAAAAAGGAGGAAGGGGGGTTATATCCTTTGACAGAACTACGAGACATGGTTCAATTAAGGGCGGCTGAGGGGTACTCGAACCCGGCATACAGCCCGCCACCATATAGAGCCACAGGTAGCTACACAGAAAGGGAGCAGAGTAGCACAAAGGGATCAGCTCGCACGAAAATACCCGCAGGGGAAGGGGGGATTGACAAAGAGCAAATGGCAGGAATAGGACAGGATGACTGGGTAGCTGCGCAGGTATTATTAAAATTACGAGGTTCATTAACAGAAGAAGAGGAGGAGGTAGTAAGGAAAATGGACGAGGACAACACCAGGAAGAGCGAAAGGAAAAGGGAAGAGGGGAAAAGAAAGGGGGAAGAGCTGTTACGACAAAAGGAAGAGATTTTGGAAGAACGATTAGCAGAATTAAGGGATGAGCAGAATACACTGATCAAGCAGCTCGAGAGAGAGGAAAGAGAGAGAGCACGGGAAAGGAAAGAAAGCAAGGATGAGTTGGACAGAATGAGGGAACGTACTGAGGAGAAAAAGAGACAAGCAGAAAGGGTGAAGGCAGTAGCAGAAAGGGTATCGAGAGCAGCACTGCGTGACAAGAAAAGGGAAGAAGAAGAGAAAGAAAAGGAAATGGAAATATGGAGAAGGAGATGACTATCAGAAACTACAAGGAAATACGAAAAAGGAAGGATGATAGAGGGTATATTAGAGCAGGAAAGAGTGAGATGGGAAAAGAAGAAAGAAGAAGAAAGGATAATGGAAAAGATGAGTATTGAAGTAATGGAAGAATTGAAAAGGAAAAGAGAGGAAATTGGTAGAGAAATAGCGGAGAAAAATGAAGGGGAAAGAGAAGAAAGGAGAGGGGGGAGTGAAGTAAGGAGGTATGTATACAGAGATACAGAAGTAGCAACAACCTCAGCACAAAGGGGAGCAATTGGCAATGAAGACAAGGGAGGAACGGATCTAATAGACTTAAAAACAGTAACGATTAAGGGGAAAAAGACAGATTTGAGGTTGCCATTAATGGAGGACTTTTGCAGTGAGGAAGGAGAAGGGATAGAGAAGGAAGGGAGAGACAGTGAAAGGGAAAGCTTAGATAAATTATACATCACCCGGACAAACGGAGAATCACCATGGATTTGCAGGAGGAAGGAAGAACTGGAGGGAAGTGAGGAGGAAGAGCAAGGAATAGCGGAAAGGCAGACACGTGCAGCCACACCGTCACCATCCCGTCCCACATGCTCCACTACCTCACGTTCATTACGTGCAACATGCCCATCTAAACTCGCGCCCTTCCCACATGAACTGACACCCTATGCAGGCAGGCTTAGAGACCTCCCTGGACGCAGGCAGGGAGAACGAATACACACGCCCACATTAAATAAAGGAAATGATAAAAGAAAGGGAAGAGATGGAGGAGAAACAGTTACGAGCAGGGGAATATGGACTCCATTGACGATGTAGAAGACAGGGAAGAAGAGGAGGGGTGTACGGATTCGATTGTGTGGGACCCAAAGGGCCAACCAGGACACAACCTAATGCCACTTCTGGAGTCAGGGAGGGGTTAGACCACAATACGTCCCCTGGAAGCATGCAGACAAGGAAAATATAAAGTGCAGGCTGCCATCATTAAGTGGAGGTGCGGGAAAATGGATATATGAAATGGAAAAACACACTCCAGGACAGAAATTGGCAGTGGGGGATATAAAGGGCCTTCTAATATCAATATTAGGGGATGCAGCAGATGACATCTGGAAGAGAGCAGGCTTCCCCGGGGTCACAATAACAAACACATCACACGATGGGGCACCGTTCGCAAACTGCAGACATGCATTATGGCAGGCACTGAGGGTACAGTACCCGGACATATCAGACATAGGAGCAATTACCTCACGCAAGATGCGCGAGAACGAAGATCCTGTTGATTATATCCAGGAAATTCAAGAGAAGTGGCGCATGGAAACTAGAGAACAATGGGACAAGACACCAGCAATATTCTATCATATACTAGTACAAGGGCTCCCAGAAGCAGTCCAGAAACAACTAAAGAAAGTAGTGGGGATGGAAGCAAAAGCATGGCCAGAAATACAACTGACAATAGTGCATCATTGTAGGACATGGCAAGAAAAAATGAAACAAAAGGAAGACGATAGGAAAACGGAAGCGGCTAAATTAGTACAGAAAAAACTTACTAAATACACAATGGAAGGTGCACTAATAACTACACCTGCAACAATGACTCAAAACCCCACACAAGTAGTAGCTGCACAAGATCCCTCCCAAATACAATCATCACAGACTGTAACACAACAGCTGCCGCCACTCCAACCATACACGACTAACATGGGAGGAGGATACTCAACGCCAGGAGCTGGGTATTATAATTACAACAGGGGAAGCGGAGGAATAATGAGGGGGAGAGGATACAGATATAGCACACAACAGCAGGGGGGAGGATTTCGAAATTTTTACCCCACCGTGCAACCAGTATACCAGGACAACCCAGGAAGCTTTCCATGGCAGAACAGGGAACCACCGGTGTGTTGGATTTGTGGATTAGTTGGGCACATGTCACGCACGTGTAGACTGAGACCAGGCACACCATCATGGAGTGAACAGGGACAACAAGGGCCCACACAGGAACAGCAGGGCATCCAGCAACAGCAGATATTGCAACGGGGAAATAGGCAGCAACAACCAGTAACACAACAACAGCCACAGACATATTCGCTGCCACAACAACGGGTAGCGATAACACAACAACCCCAAGTACAGCAAGCACAGCAACCTGCCCAAATCCAAGACCATAACATAACCTCTACCAATACACAACTACAGCAAACACAACTGGGAAGGGTGACGGTCCTGGGACACAACCCTTACACAGGAAGTGGTCAATCATTATACCCTCAATAGGACAGCCCACAGACGGCCTTGGTGTGTCCCATCCTGTCGGTAACACCTAATAGTGCGGAGGAACCACGCATAGAGGTGACGATAGGTGACAAAAGATTATCATTCCTTGTTGACACCGGGGTGACCCGGTCTTGCATAAGGGAAGGTAAATTTAAGAGGTCAGGTGAAGCCATGAACACCCAAGAATGTTCTGGGGCTAGGGGATTGGTTCCCTTTACTGATAACATTCCCTTATCAATTGGGGATTATGACATGTCAATCCCTCTTTTATATTCTAGGGCCTCACCAATAAACATACTGGGGAGAGACATAATGGGCAGGTTGAATATGACGATCTCCTTTACGGAGGACGGCATAATTTGCTCCACTCCAGGAATTAACATGCTCACTGCACGACAAATTATGCAAGCATACTGTGAACAGACAGTGATTAGTAGATGGTGAACTGTTCCAGTACGGGACAGACATGGCATTTGCAAGGATGCCAGGAATAGAAGGAAAGATCTGGAGGAGGCCAGCAGCCTATTTGTTTAGACCAGAAACACCAGCCAATGAACCAGAAGGAAAGGTGATTTCAGTGGACATAGAGAGCATTATAGCAACTGCTGATTACATTGCAGTACATGCCCAAGACAGAGAAGGAAGAGCATGGAGGGCAGTGATAGCACTAGCAGAGGGATGTAGACTCACCCAGGTGTCAGATCAGGAGCTCTTCTCAGAAGAAAAGGAAGAAGGTGAAATGGTGTTTATGATGAGTGTAGAAATATGGCTTAGAGTGACGTACAAACAAGTGGCACAGAAAATTGCAATGGCACTTGAAGCACCCACATCCACCCCAGCTCCCTTCTTTAAGGAGGATATGGCAAAGGTACCGACATCATTATGGACTACTAGTCCCTATGACGTGGGGTGTATAAAAAGTATAGGGGGAGTAAGAATAAAATTGAAAAAAGGTGCAATACTCCCCAGAGTGAAACAGTACCCACTATCAAAAGAGGCAGATGAGGGCATATATGAAACAATAACGGCCCTTATAAATAATGGCATATTGGTACCATCAGAATCACCATGTAACACTGCTGTATACCCAGTGCGCAAAGCTAAAGGGGGGTCTTGGCGCTTCATACAGGACCTCAGGCCCTTGAACAACATAGTGGAAGCAGAATACCCCGTAGCAGCAAACCCGGCCACAATATTGTGCGGCATTCCAGCAGAGGCATCACGATTTACAGTGATAGACCTCAAAAATGCCTTTTTCTCAATACCCCTGCACCCAGACTCACAAGATCTGACAAGCTTCACGTACAGGAACACAAAGTGGAAACACACCAGATTGCCACAAGGCTACTGCGAGTCACCCTCAATCTTCAACAGAGTAATACAGATGGACTTGGGTAACATTGAAGTGGAAAGCACAGTGTTGCAGTATGTTGATGACATAATAATTTGCAGCACAAACGAAAGAAGATGTAGAGAGGACTCATTGAAGATGCTGACGGTATTGGCTGAAAAGGGTTACAAGGTAGACAAGGAAAAGTTACAGTACTGTCAGGAACAGGTACTTTACATTGGTCAGCTCATATCTCAATACGGAAGAAAGATTGCACCACAAAGAGCACAGGCTATTTCAAAAACGCTGCTGCCCCACACAGTGAGGGAACTGCAGCAGTTCCTGGGATTGTGCAACTACTGTAGAGCCTGGGTATTTGATTACAGCTCATACATAAGACCCCTACTTGAGGCGTTAAAAGAAGCTAACAAAGGGGAGAAAAAGTTGGGGTGGACAATGGAAATGAAAGAGGCTTTTGATGAACTGAAAGATGCAATATCAACTGCTCCGGTGCTGGCCACCCCAGATTATGAACGACAATTCTTTATATTTTCACATTGCGACTCAGCAGTAATGAAAGCAGTGTTGGCTCAAAAAACAAGCATGGGCTACAAACCAGTAGCGTTTTACAGTGGTCACTTGGATCCTGTGATGTTAGGACATTTCCCTTGCGAACAAGGTCTCGCCGCAGCTGCCTTTGCGGTAGAGAAAGCATCAGCAATCACAATGGAGTGCCCAACCACACTATTTGTGGAACATGCACTATTTGCAATATTGAACAAGCCTAAGTCCACACTAACCACGCAGAGGGCGTCAGGTTATGAGATCATCTTATCTAGACCAGAACTATCAATTGTTAGATGCAGCACAGTTAACCCTGCAAGGTTTATAGCAGAAGTAATTGAGGAAGGAGATTATGCACACGATTGTACGCAGACTACCGAAATGTACTCGTGTACTAGAAAGGTTGAAGAGAACGCACTAGATGGAGGTGAGCTCTTGTTCATTGATGGGTCCTCAACAATAGACCAAAGTGATGGGATAAGGAGAACTGGGGCAGCAGTGGTAAAAATGACAGAGGAACCGGTGTGTGTGGCGATGAAATGCGTACAATTACCACAGCATTACTACTCTGCTCAAGCAGCCGAATTGGTTGCACTGATCTTGGCGTTGAAGGAAAGTTTCGACAAACGAGTGACTATATATTGTGACAGCGCATATGTCACGTATACTGTCCACTCCGGGTTGTCCAAATGGAGGAGAAGAGGGTTTAGGAGAGCTGACGGCACTCCAGTGCAACATGCTCTCTTGTTGGCTGAACTAATTGAAGTCATAAATGACCCCCAAGAATTAGCTTTGGTCAAATGTACCGCACACACCAATGGAGAAGATCATATCTCAAAAGGGAATGCAGCAGCAGACGCACATGCGAAGTATGCTGCATATTTTGGTGAGATATGGAACCCCCCAGAGTCAGAGAGAGGGAGAGGGAGGGGAATAGCTAAGGAGATGTTGATAAGAGAAGGGTACACCCATCTCCCAGCCACACAGATAATGGAGCTACAAGTGGCTGCACCAATGGCAGAAAAAGAAATATGGGTAAAAAGAGGATGTACAATGTCACCAACGGACGCACTATGGCGCCAGGGTAACACTGGAAAGATGGTAATGCCATTGGCACTATTGAACACCGCCCTGAGCCAACTCCACCACCCAGCCCACACAGGCAAGGAAGTTATCGCAGCACGAATTAGGGAAGATTGGTTCTGTCCCGATTTAGATTCCCATGTGACGAATTTTATCAGCAATTGTCTCACATGTCAACAGTTCACGGCCGGTCACATGCTGAAGGTGATAAAAGGTACTATACCCCGGCCTGAGGGACCCTTCCTGCACATCCATTTTGACTATGTTGATATGATCAACGTATGTCAAGGAAATAGGTATATGCTTGTAGTAGTATGCCCATTCTCCAGGTGGATTGAGGCAGGACCCTGCTCACACCCAGATGCATTCAGAGCAGCTAAATTTCTAGTGAGGGAGGTTTTCCCCAGGTGGGGAGTGTGCGAGGTACTGCGGTCAAATAATGGTCCGCATTTCGCTAATGAAATGTTCCAGCACATCACATCCTTACTGAACATCAAGCATAAATTTGCATGTGCATATCACCCGCAGGCCAACGGTGTATGCGAACGCCTGAATGGCCTACTGAAGGAGGCAATTGCAAAGATACAGCAGACAACAAAGAAGAGTTGGCTGTATTGCCTTCCGCTAGCCCTATTTGAGCTAAGGAATAGACCAGGCTCCGATCACCACCTCACACCTCACAAGGTGGTGACCGGACGTCAAATGCGCCTTCCTCTAACGCCTACATCAAGAGCATTCACAGACTATGAAAATACAGCAATTGTTCTTGGTGATGAAATGTACCAATATGTGTCTTCCTTGATTACTAGTGTGGTGTTTGTGTCACAACAGCTCGAGCGCACGCGGGGCGGGTCTAAGAGTGATCAACAAGAAGATACGGATAAAGAATTGGAAAAGGGAAAACGGTGCAAAATTTCTAAAGGTGACCACGTACTACTCCGCAATTTCAACAGAAAGTGGAACAGCCCACGCTTCACTGGCCCCCACCTGGTAGAGGAAGTATCCACGAGAGCCGTAAAGTTACAGGACAAACGTGCCTGGAATCACCTACACGACGTAAAGATCTGCAAACTCCAGACCCGCCCTAGCGTCACCGACAGGGCCATTGGAAGAACAGCAACAACGTCACCCACGGAGGAAGAGACTTCTACCACAGCCAACGACCTAAGTGTCTCCCTACCCTACCACCCCCCAGGTTCCCCAGAGACAACTACTGAAATAGAGAAGGGTAATTCCCATACCGCCCATCCCATGGTCACACGATCAACGAGTAAAGAGACTTCCGCCAGTTGAGCTCTAAACCCTCTGCCTATCGACGTCCTACCCACTGCAGTAATAACCCAACTGAAGGACATTATCTTGCACATATACACATGTAAACACTTGAATGTTCTCTTTTTTTCTCTCACACATGCAGGTACCGTGTATTATTGTACTGCTAAGAAAACAGATAACTAACAAGGTTCACTGCCCAGGAGTAGATGCTACCCTCAGACGATAACTACCCTGAAGAGCTATCACACCAATTTGTCTATCACATAAAAAGGCCAAAGTACCTGAAAAGAAGGAGGGTACGTGTCTACTACACAGCATTTCTTTTGGCCATAGAACAATCAATGCCCCACCTGCACCAATACTTGCCTGTCCTAAGAGATAGATCACTTAGATTGGCGTGGGAACAGCTCTTCGCCTGGGCACTGAATGACTACTTGATAGGGAGAGCTTGAAAACAACAACTAACACTAATAACAAGCATATTGCGAATTTTCAGGCGGGCAACTTTAACGTCGCAAGAATTAGCTGCCGGACTGCAGCAAGGTAAGAGCAAAATTCCGGTGAGACTAGCCTCTGTAATAAAGATGATAGGGATTTTGATGATCACCGGGTTCTTGGCTGCCTCTGCATGGCAGAACAGTTATGCTATCAGTATTTTGGCTGTACCCAAACCTAATATACCCCCACCCACGGCTGCAACAGGTGCTACGTCAGGTGGTACTAGCAAAATTCCACACAAGGGAAATAGAGTTAAACGCAGCACATACTCAGATAATAAAGGTATTGACAACTACATACAACATTCAGCACACGTCTCGAACAACATGTGGTACCAACACATGACTCAAATAGGTAAGCAGGTAACAGAAGACAGTTGCTACGTCTGCTCATTGATCCCATACGCCATGAGCGCTTCTCGAACATTCGTTGCCACGGAAATAGATGAGAAGACAGCACGATGTATAATATACCTGGCACTGTTCGAAACGAAAGGGAGATTTCAAGGGACGGTGGTGAAACTGGTGTGGAAAACACGAGACACATATCCATACGAAAACAACTTCCTCAAGACTTATTTGAGTTACCACAAGAGCAGTTTGCATGCTGAGGCCTTCAGATACATGACAAGTGGTCCTGAAAAGGGAGAAACAAAGGAAGTAACACTACAATACCTACCATGTGACTGGTACGCCACTGACGTTCCTGGTAAACAAGGATGTTGGGAAAGACTACTGGTAACAATAACAGGGAAGGTGTACATAGACAACAAATGGGACATAGGAGTGATTGGCAGCAACATGGTAACAAGAGAAAATATTACAACTATTAATGAACACAATGACAGATGCTGGACGATTTGTGTCAAGTATGTACCCATGCTAACGTGGATAGAGAAGGATGAAGACCCAATAACCATACTGCCGCTGTCTGCACCTAAGGTATGCTACCAACATAGAGGAAAAGTGGACGTGGGATACAACACCAACTGTGCAAGCGTGACGGAGTTACCTGAGGGGGGAGCAGGAACAGCAGTATTAATGGACCATTACTGGGCCTGCGGAGACAAGGCATACCACACACTGCCCCCTCTGTGGAATGGTATATGCACAATGGTACACGTTAATGTACCATCACTAGTGGTGCCCCAGAAACATGTGAATGTGGCAAACTTCCCTAAAATGGATGAAGGAAACCAGAGGAAGAAGAGATCTGTACAACCTCAGACGGGGCCAGAAAACCAAAACAACGGCAACAACACTGTCCTGAATAGAAAGAAAAGACAAGGAGAACCTCTGACAGGAAATTACCTATGGGGAAGGTCGGAAACAGCACTCACTTCAATCCCGCCAGAACACAGACTATTCAGCAGAGCAGCAATGTTCTTCTCCTCAATAATACATCCGGGACTGCAGGCTTACGCAAACGCAAAATGGCTCCAGATAACTCGATGGGAACTAATGATGACAATTAACTCTACAGTAAATGGATTCCACGCAATAAAAGAGGAACTGCGAGCAGTGAGGATGGTAGCACTACAGAACAGATATGTACTGGAGCTCCTCACAGCAATGGAAGGAGGAGTTTGCGCAAAGATAGGACGATCATGCTGCACATTCATTCCTGCTAACGATGCTGACAATGGTACTCTGACAGTAGCAGTATCACAATTGGCCCAGAGGTACTCCAAAATGGTGGATGAAAGTAAAGGTGTGAAAAAGGATGACAGCTGGTTTTCGCTATTATGGTCATGGATGCCATCTTGGCTGTCGGACGGACTGAAGATTATAGTTGGATGTATTATTTTGGCTGGAGCTGCACTGATCATAATAAGATTTTGGAAGGCCCGGAAGGCACGCACCACAGACGAAATGATCGAAATGGTTGGTATGCACCCCTTGATGCCGGCAGATGATGGCCAACACACAGGCGCAATAATAAAAGAAAGAGAGAAATTGCGCAACCAGATCATCACCAATCACCTGGACCCACCATCTGTGAAGCTCGAAAACCCAAGAAACCCAAGGAGCTACATAGGGAAATGGGTATACTGCACACCTGGAGGAACCTGTGTATATATGTATTGGTCATTAGAAGACCATGTCAACCACTATGGACATTTGGGAGGAGTACCTAAAATATGGAGAGTGAGAGGAGATAAGGAAAAGGATATGTTTGTGGTTGACAAGTCGACCAGAGGGGGGACTGAAGTGGCAGAATGGAACAAAAGGCTCCCACCAATCCAATCACACCACTGGCCCAGAGGATCATGGCCTAGGCACCCGCCACGAGAGGAGTTTGCCCATCTACCAGACGACCAAATACCCTGGTACAGGAACATACGGATGTGCCCACCCGCCTGCCCATGCCGACACCTGCGGCATGGATGGACTCGACTGAACCATCCAACACTAAATCAACACATCGTTAGAGATGCCATGACGACCCAGCCTACGGTCAGCACACCCGTGCAAACATGCACACTGGACACTCCCACACCAATCCACACGAAGAACATATTCAGTGCTATGACGTAGGTGACGGACACACCCACCGACGCACATCTTTATTATTTTTCACATAGGCTTTTCAAAATGCAGAAACGCAAGACGCACAATGAACTCATCCAAAACGCTTGCTCACGCTTCTCCTAAACCCATGTATTACAATGAGAAATATAACGAAGACCTGATACTGGGGATAAAGCAATATGATACCATAACCTAAAGCGCTGTGTACCAAATGGTTCCACCCTTGCACCAGGCCCAAGTAGGCCGCAAGCAAGAACTTCCATGAACATTGAATGAGCAAGAGTACAGTTGCTGACCCTGCAGAATGAGCCCGGCGAGAGCAGACAGTCAAGGGCACAATGTTGCAAACTCGCATGCCCCGAGCCGACGCCAAGGTCACACCTACAAATTAAGCCAGGCCCAGGAGAAAGGAGGCGCCTGGATCCCCCGTTTCAAGACACAGGCAGATACAATTAAGCGACTCAATGGACATCTGCGGCGGTGGGAGTAGTCGGCCTTCCAGCATATGAATAAATCTTCACATTGTCTGCACATACCCATAGTGAAACATTGTTGCAAATGACAGGTGCACCGCGAGCTGGGAACAGCAATGGTCCCAGACTGGGGGGCTCGCGAATGGACCAATCAGAACATGGGGCTCTTATTACTGACGCCATTAACATTAGCCAATCCTCAGGGGTCTTCATGTAACAATTTTCATGTATCGAATTGAAGGGACAACCCAAGTATACCACCTGACTAACCCTCAACCACTAATATCACTCTCTATACGTATGCTATACTAACCCTACCACTCGAGGAACCAATCCAGAGTGGCGATAGGTTTTTTGCTAACTTTCCAAGGTGACGCAAGTAGCGCGTCATACTAAGGTAAAAAGGGCCTGCGAGCCCCACAATGAGAGAGAGTGTCAGGACGGACGCGTACGATCCTTGACCCATCCCTGCCATTTTGTTTAATAATCAGCAGAATCACCTTGCTTCTTGCGTGTGTCTCATACTCATTTTTTGGGATATACGGGAGGGGTTGGGGCCTCCCTGCCCGGAGGTCCGCGGACGGCCCAGCCGACCCCGGGAGAATTTCCCCCCGACACTATCTCAAATGCTGACTCGACTCAGCAGAAGCATTGTTTCACTGCTGACTCAACACCTGCCTCAAACAACCGCCTCGAATGCTGACTTGACCCAATGGGACACCGCATATCGAACCGACTTGATGCCGACTTGCCAGTAAGACCACTTGACTTGAATGTCTCAGCTTCAGCTCAAATTAGGTAAAAGAGAAGCCCAGCTCGACACTGCCAATGACCCAAGACAAGAACTAAGGTATTTTGAAGACATGCATTGCCCCTGGTCCACTTTAAGCGGCCAGAGTGACTTTAAAGCCACCCACCTTTAACTTGTTGTACATATCCATGAACAGTGACATTGCTGCTGAAGCCTAAACGCTCCTGCATATCAGCCCAGAGTGCCCTTTCTTATGAAATGTCTGCATTCTCTTTGTTTCTCTTGCAGGGGTGTGTCTTTAGTGTTTTTAATTAGTTGATTGCACTGAAATAACTATTTTAGATAACTTTGATTGGATATTCTTTTATTTGGGAACCATTCTATAAACAGTGTTTGGAATGCTACTTTTATCAGCTCACATCACTGCTGAAGATACAGCTATGCTCTCAGCCTGCGCTACCATATGAGGTAAAGGAAACATACGTCAGATTGTACACATTTCACTTTTATGATGGGGTCACTGCTGGTCTTGGAGTAGTGTGGGGCTGGCTAGATTGTTTAGCCACTTCTCCCTTTACTCCTACAGAGCAGTAGTCATTTTGTCACAGGTGCTATGTGCTTGGTGAAAGAGCGAAAACCCAAGGATACTGTGAGATCTCTTCTGCGGCACTCTCTAACCACATTGGGCACTGTGGACATAGCTTGCATTTTCTTCGTTTTTCGCGATGCAAAAAAGACCTATATATTGATCAGATTGGTTACCTGGGAACTCGGACAGCAGTTTTCCCTCCATGCTTACCAGGGATCGGTGGAGGTGGGCCAGGCACCTGGTTGCACCTCTTTGAGCCTACGCTCCCCAAAGGTCCAGGGGCCACCGCCATTACCGCACCATATGTCTCTCATCCATTTTTCGCATTGGTGCCATATAGGTATCTTGCTCCCCTGAGGTTGGGAGATCAAATTGCCCTGCCCCATGCCTTGGGCAGGTCTCAAGACCCCTGAGTGGACTGCCAGCATCAAAACCCCCCTTGTGGGCTAAAACCTCTTCACCCCCTCTCAACAAAAAAAAAGACAGGCGTATCCTTTTCTGTAGGCCGCAGATCTGTCCTATCTCCATCTCACACTAAGTATTCCTGTTTGGAGTTTTTTTAGGAACTTGGCAAGGTTTACCCCCTAAAGATGAGACATGGTCCTGAAAGCCGTAGCGTCAACAGTCATCATTCTTGCAAATAAGAGTTAATGTGCTAATACTAAAAGGATGATTTATATTCTATTTAACTTTTTTAAAAATAATTGTTTGTATTAAACTTAAAATATTGTTTTGAGTATTAATGTGTATGTTTTGTGGAACTAGAGGAGTTCATGAACTTCAATACAGTCGTATAATGAATATAAAAACAGATGTTTATAATTCCGCGTGCAGTTGCGATTTTGACAGTTCTGTCTAGACACTTTCTCCTGCAATCCCCAAGGGTCATCAACATTTTCAAGGTCATAATTGCAAGGGCGCTGTGTCCAGTGTCCTCCCATGCCTGGGGCAAGCCGAATGTTCAGCATTTCAGATGAGTGCCTCTAAACTAATTTAAAACAGGGATCTTTTTTGTTTGATTTTCTATTTCACCAGTAAGGTTTGATTATGAACAACAGGTAAGATGTACAACCGCGATGCAAAGTAACATAAAACAAGTGAAACATAACACATTCATTTGTTCTCATTAATACCATTATTTTAAAACAAAGGTTTGCATGGGCGCATTTTTTATTGCCTTGGACTACATGGTCCTATGCATGGATAGCAACCCCTGGAGAGGTAGGCTTTAATGTAAACCTGGAATTACACTCCCTTTACTCGGATCCCCCTTACCCGTGCGTAGGGTTGGTCTAAAAGAAGGAGAGCAGAGTGCTTGGCAGTGCCGGAATCAGCATGTCTCAGGATCATGGGGATAGTGAGTAGCCATCACAGTGGTGCCTCCATCTGTAGCCCAGCATTTATAAAGAGTTAAAGTTGCTGGGTGCATTGTTAAAGGAATGATGGTGAGACGCTATAGGTATGAAGTGCTACGTATCTGGCGAGAGAGAGAGAGAGATCTCAAGCTAACATATGGATGACAAATCCCCTATAACTGCACCTGTAAATATAAAACCTGGAACAAATGCATTCATTCATTCATTCATTTTTGTCATTTGTATAGCACCTTTCACCATGGGTATGGTCCCAACGCGCTGTAGGTTGAATGCCGAAGTCGAGCATAGGGGGAAATTGAAGGTGTTAAAATGCATGTGTGCATGTAGCCGTTAAAGGTTATTTGGGGTGGCCAAGTCCCGGCTAGCCACCCATGTCTAATGGCACGTGGCTGGGTGGAGAGAGGTATGCTGGCATGGGGGGAGTGCAAGAGGACAGATGTTATGTGTGTAGCTGCAGTTTGAATTTTTGTCATGAAAGGTAGCTGCATTCTTATGGCAGAGGTGTGGCGCAAAGTGTTTTTCGATATATGTGTGGAAGAAGATGCAAGCAGAAGTGATGCTGCGTCTTCGGCTAAGATTCAAAGGTGCGGAGTGCGAAAGGAATGAATACGTTAATTATACATTGAATATTCCCCACCCCTGAACTCAATCTAGGTTCTATGATCACTGCCCACCCTCAACATCCATGAAGGTGCAATGCATTGCCCGCCCGCCCTCAGTGTGATACACTGCCCAAACCAGGGACAGTCCAAGTGCGATACCTTGCCCACCCTCAAATACATAAACATATGATACGTTGCCCACCTACAAGCAATCCAAATACAACTCATTGTCCACCCCAACATCCATACAGGTGCAACTCATTGCCCACCCTCAAGGTCTGTCCAGGTGCGATGCATTGCCCACATTCTAAGCCAATTAAATGCAATACCAGGCCCCTTCTCAGAGTTCTTCCATGTGAGAGATACTGAACACCCCTTTGACTTCTCCGGGTACCATATCCTAGCTGCCCTGATGGAAGAGGGGAAAGTGGCTCAGGGGGAGTGCATTAGTAAAGGTGCGAGAGTGGTGCCCAGGAGATAAAATGGATGAAGTCAAGTAACAAATGGAAAGGATGGGAGCGCCGGGGCAGGAGGGGTTGATAACCACTGCCAGTTTGTGTGTGTTGGGTTGGTGGGCGGGATTCAGGATGCCGGGAGGAAGAGCCCGGTTTGAGAGCTTTCCTGAAGGTAATATGGTTCTCTATGGGATGGAGGGAGAGAGGTAGGGCGTTCCAAAAGATGGGTGCTAAGACGGAGAAGAAGGAGCATCCTAGTCTGGAGAACTCGAAAGGGGGAGTAACAGGAGGTGTGGTAAACCTCATCTGAGGAGTTGGTTGGGGTGGTAGCGTGTATGTTTGCTTTGGAGGAATTCAAGGCCTTTCTTGTGGAGGTAGATTGTTAAAGGTTGAAGAGGAGAGGGGAGGGGGAAGCTCCCTGAGAGACTGACTCGGGGGTGAGGAGAAAGGGTGGAGGAAGGTGATTTGGGAGCGGTTGGTGAGGAAAGAGGTCCTGATGCATAGGGAGAAGAGTCTGTTCATGAGAGTAGTGTGGTTGATTGAGTCAAATGCTGCTGAAAGGTCAAGGAGGATGAGTGCGGTGCAGACTTCAGGATCTGTTGTTCTTTCAGTTTGTCCCAGATTGAGACAATGGAGGTTTCGGTTCCATGAAGGGGTCTGAATCCTGACTTGGAAAGGTCAAGAGGCCATGGAATTCTGTGAAGAGGCTGAGCTGGGAGTATGACTCGCAATCTAGGAGTTTGGCTGGTTGCTAGTTTAGTGGTGATGGTGAGTTCCTTTCAATAGCTATGTTGAAATAGTGGTCTGACAGGGCATCACAGAGTCTTTGGGAGAAGGGAGAAGGGGAGGTTGAGGAGAGAGGTATCTTGAATTCTGTAATTATCTCGTGGTGTTCCTTACAGGGATTGTTGGCATTGGTGATGCAGGTGCAATAGTATGATTTTATGGCTTTTGTGATTTCTGTCCTGCAGACCCTGATCTGTCTAGCAAGGGTGACATTATTCTGGGAGGAAGGGTTTGGGCAGCCATTGACGTTCCAGGTGGTGGTTGAGGGATTTGAGGGATTTGAGGGATGGGGCTGAACAACCTGGGAGAAGGAGCTGAGCCGTGGTATGCGGCTATGGAGTGGGTGAGTGGAGAGAGGGCACTGAAGAGACAGTGATCAAATTGGTTTTCTCCTTGGAGGGGGAGTGAGGGAAGGGAGGAGAGAAGGGAGGAGGACAACAAGGAGGAACATACGAGCAGAGGAGGAGCTGGGTGATAGGTGGTGTGGGGTGGGGGGAAAGAATGGCTGAGTGATCAGTCCAGATTAGGGGACCGGTGAGGGGGAGGAAATCAGATTGGTGGAGCTGAACACTGCACCCAGGGTGTGACCAGCAATGTGGGTAGACCCTGATATAAGTTGGCTTAAGTTGAGCACTGCGAAAAAACAAATGGGGAGACCCCAAATGTCCACTCCCAGAACGGGGTGGACTCCTACCTTAGTTTTGGGAAATATAGAACTCTAGATACAGAAAAAGATAGGAAAGCGGAACAGTCAACAGTTGCTCTCTCTCAATGAAGGTTTTCACAAAAATATTTATTTTAGTAAAGGTTTCAAGATAAAAATCTCGTAAAATTGAGACAAAATATTCATATTTAATATACCATCAAAAACTCTAAGAATATACACAAATATAATAATGACAAAACACATACAAATTTCTAAAAATAGAAGAAACACAAATGTGAAAGTGCATCAATAAGTAATTCAACCTCAGGAATTTATCCTTTTAGGTCAGGTTTCTCATCACTCAAGATCTCTAAATACTTTTAAACAATCTGATATAGCTCCTAAATTGTGAACTCAACGTGTTTCAGTCCTCTCAATGGTAGTGGGACTTTCATCAGGAGTCGTCATTAACAGTATTAGAGTATATACAAAACTGATGTAGAATCTTCTTCTACTGAAGGTTCAATCAATGTAGGGGGAGTAACTGTTGACAAAAAAACAAAAAAAAGAATCAGCCCTTAGGCACATATTCTTGGGACACTATAAAGGTGTCAGGAGACATCCATGGTAAATAAATTACCTGAACTCCTTAGTGTGGTTGATCCCTCGAAGGAGAAAAAAGTCCACAGCAAATTGGTAATTTTGTCATGGGAAGGAACATTTCTTCCACAAACTCTTACAACCAAATTCAAAATACGAGGCAATCATTTGATTAGCCTTTGAACCTTAGAAAAAGGTGCACTCATGCCCTGCGCAGCACTCCTACAAGCTCTATGTATTTAAAGCCTTTAGTAATAAAAAAACTCAATGAAAACGGTTGTCCCAGAAACCACCTAGTGGATCTTGGAACTTTATGGGGAGTAATAGCTCAATAGGCAAACCAGTAAACAAAGACAAAGGTGTCTTACCTCTATCCGGGGAGATTAAGACTCAAGGATCAATTTCACTGGTGTAGAGCGGACTGGCTGGTGGTTTAACAGCTGGTCTAGAATACTTTTAGGCTGGATGTTGTAGATCCGGGTCATGTATTAGTGTCCGGACACTGTCTGTAAATATGCGGTCAAGGGGAATAAAAGGGAACACTGAGTCAGTGGGGGTGCAAACTCCATGTTTCCCCAGTAATTTAGTAGGGTTGCATATGCTATTTAAGTAACCATCTTCCCTATTCTAAGACAGGCATGATCAAATATACATCTCAAAGAGATGTTAGTGCTTGTTGTCATGATGTTTCTCTCTGTTTGGTACCTGTTTAACACCACATATGCCTCTATGTTCAAATTTTGGTACATCGGTCTATTGCAATTGCATTTACATCTACTCTCTCGTATATTTCTGCCGCCAGGATGTTACCAGCTGTACATTTACCTCAGTCGGTGTCGCGATCGCATGCAATGCGGTTAGGATCCTGGTTCCTCTGCGTAAGTATTCACCCTCTCTCCTTGCTGGCAGCTGTGTACCGGTCTCCCATTATTTACAAAATGAAAACGCCGGAAAGGGCTGGAAAAACACAGCAGAATTATGCCATCTTGGTGTCTCTAACTCGGGCTATTCAGTGTGTCACAGTTCAGATTCGAGTCCCTTTTTAGTGTTTACCAGTTTAGTGATGTGAACGTAGCAAAATCTATGGGCCTCATTTCGACACTGGCGTTAACCAATGGCGCTATTAGCGCCATGGTTAACGCCGGTAACTTACAGAATCCGCCATGGTGAAATGGGGAATTACCACCCCATTCCAAGGTTGGCGGGCGGTAATTCCCCATTTACCATTGGCCCTTCCTCATTCCCATTTTTGCCCCATAGGGCTCAATGGGAATGGGGAAGGCGGTAATTATGGTACCGCAAATTGCGGTACCGTAATTCCCTTCAAGGTCCGTTTGCGGGTCCCTACCTTAACGGCTGGTACAGACCAGCCGTTAAGGTCGGGAGCCACAAGGGACCTCGTAGTAAGGCGTTAAGGGGTTAACGGCACCGCAACCTTTTACGATGCCGTTAACCCCTTAACGCCTGGGTCGTAATGAGGCCCTATGTCTTTAAGTTGAGTGCTTCCAAGATATTGATGAGATGACAGGTCATGAGGTTAAAGGGGTTGTTGAACCAGATATTCAGGTCACCTCGAAAGGTTACCTCGAAGGGTTAGTATGGGATGAGAAATCATGATGGCCGCTACACAGTCACTAAGAGAGTTTGCTAAAGTTTTGTTATTGTCCAGGAGTATGTACTGGAGGCAGAACTGTGGGTGATTGAGGGTGACAGTTGGAATCTGACTACCAGGGATTCATAGTTGTCACTGCAGGGTTGTTTCTCAGAGTGTATGGTTGTGAGGATGGCTATTCCACCTGTTATGCTGGATCTTGTCTGCACAATGAGGGAGTAACAATGCAGGAAGGCCTTGTATGCAGTAGAAAGGACGTTGTTAGAGAACCAGGTTTCGGTAATGAAGGGTATGTCTGGGTTGCCATTAAAGACACAGTCAAATATCATATGTGTGTTCCTTACGACAGATGTGGCGTTGGTGAGTATACAAGGGGGGGGGTTGATTTAGAGGGGTTTGGTATATTAAGATGGGGTGCAGAGGGGAGAATAGGTGGACCGGAGAATGGTCCAAGGATGGTGGGTTGAAAGGGGAGAGTGGTAAAAGAGGTGGGTTATGGGGAGATGGTGATTGAGAGAAAAGCAAGGGGGCTTTCAGCTTGGGGGGGGTGAAGGGTAAGAGTGGCCAGTGGAGTTTATTGGTGAGATGGAGACAGGACAGATAGGGATGGGAGGGAGGAGTGGAGGTGTAGGTGAGTGGGATAGGATGAGATCTTTGAGAAGAGGATGGGGGAGGTGTGTCTGCAAATGGAAGGGCTGATGGAGGTTCTCATGAGAGGAAGAGAGGACAAATAGAGTTGGGAGAGGGATGGAGTAGAGGTGTAGGTGAGTGGCATGCAATGAGATTGTGCAGGGAGGGTGTAAGAAGATCATGGGGAGGTGTGTCTGCGAATGGAGGGGCTTCTGGGTCTAGGGCAAAGTGTGGGTGCCAGAGGTGTGTGGGTGAGGGTGGGAGTGGATGCTGAGTGGTGAGTCTTTGCCAAGGCTGCTCTGGCTGCACTTAGGAATGTGAAAGCTGAGTGGGGGTGGGAGGTGAAGTGGCTGGGGAGAGTGCTGGAGGGTGGAGAGTTGGTTGAGGGGATTGGATGGGGGGGTGTATGCTAGGGGGGCTTGAGTAGGGTACCAGGGTGAGTTAGGTGGAGGGGGCTGTCTGGGGTTTGTTGTGGTGGGAGGTGAAGGGAGAAGAGGAGGGTAGGATTATGTGGATGTGTACTGGTTTCTGGTACGCCAGAGGGCTCCTCTAGCCTGGGTACTGTGGGCATGATGGAGAAGTGGGCTGGGAGCAGAGAGCGGAGGGAAGTAGGGGGATGGGAATTGTACTACTGAGACCTGGTAGGGCAGGTGACAGTGCCTGAAATACAGCTGGTACAAAAGGTGCACAGGACCTAAGATGCAGCAACAATAGACAATGAACAGGGCCCACAATGCAGCAGCAGTCAAGATATGAGCAGTGCATGAAACACAGCTAAATTCAAACAGTGCACAGGGCCGTAAATGCAGCAACCATCAAGTATGCACAGTGCTTGAAAACACAGCTAGATTCAAATGTGCACAGGGCCAAATGCAGTAACAGTCAAATATGAGCAGAGCTTGACAACACAGCTAGATCCACAATGTGCACAGGGCCCAAAGTGCTGCAACAACAGAACATGTTCAGGGCTTAAAATGCAGCAGCAGTCAAATATGACCAGAGCTTGAAACACAGCTAGACTAAGAAGGTCCACAGGGCCTAAAATGGTAGCATCAATCAGAATATCAGAATATGTCTAGTGCTTAAAATACAGCAGCATTTATAATATGTGCAGGGCTAAAAATGCAACAGTAGTCAAAGTGAGAACCGTCCTTAAGAACAGGGGAGTCTAGCAGGAGGTGGTGGAGGAAGCTCCCAATGCATGGATGGGGGTAAGGACGGTGAATGAGGGTAGGGAGGAGGTAGTTGAGAGGTGCAGGATTCTAGGACGTGTTTGAAAGAGAGGAAGGAAGGTGGGATGTGGAAGTGGCAGCGTAACCACCTGGAATGCGGGCCGCGAGTGTGAGCATGAACGGGTTCTTACCTTGAGGTTAAGGGAGGAAGCTTGACTTGGGTGGCCCGGGCGAACAGGGGCACACAGGGCAAGGGAGTAGCCCTTTGCTGTAGCCCTTAGCTGGCCTCCTCAGGGCCAGGCGACCCTAAAGGGGCAGAATAAGAGAGCCAATTCTGGTTACGTGGTTTAAACCACTGACCAATAAGAGCGTTAGAGGGAGGAGGCGGGAGTGGGACTGGTCGCTGAGCAGTGGAAAAGGCAAGAAGTGGTGAAAAAATGGAGCAGGTACAGACAAAAACTAAAATAAAACAAGAAATATAAGGTGCAATAAGCAAACTGTAAAAGTTGGGTGGGTGATGGCTATAGTTCTGTCATCCCCCAAAGGAGATACTTTTTCTCTGGGAAATATGAAACAGGCATAAACAATATAGGAACAGCATCCCTTTTCAGGGGCAGAGTCACAAGCACCTCTTTCGCCCTACCCGGCCCTTATTTGAGCCTATGCATATTAGCTATTGTGACTAACCCACCGCCCCTAACAATGCATCTGAATATGTAGAGTAAGTAAAGCTAATAGAGCCGCAATATGCACACGTAGCGAAAGGGCGTGCTAATAGCATTTGCCATTAGAAAACATACTAGAAAAAACGCCATGACGTCATTATTGTCTCCCATTGACATAAAAAAAAATCCTCTTACATTCTAGGGGCCAGTCTCTGGTTCAATACACTAAAACAAGCATAAAAAGATAAATACTGCCTTTAGGTACACGACTTACCACTCCAGAATAACACATTTCCCCTACCCAGCCAAAAGATGCCATTGGGCCAAGCAGCTGCAGACTGCTGAGAGCAGGCAAAAGAAAACGAAAAGTTGTGAATCCTTCGTATACATATCCATAATGCAATATCAGGCTTAATTGTGTCTCTGGGTTTCTTAGTGTGGTCTCTTATAGCCTTGCGACAACATTTAGCACTCTTTCTTTCATGCCACTCTGATGTGGCTGGCTGAAGGAGGCCACACTTTATTTTGATTAGGTCCTTTGTTATTTTTGTTTCTTCAAGCAAACGGCCTGATGCATCATGGAATTCGCATTCAGGCCAGCATTGTATTTTTGTATGTAGTATTTGTTATTTTCTTCTATTTGTAGTGCCCACAATGCACACAAGTCAGAGAGCCCCAAACAAGCTCCCCACACTTTCACTGGCCTATTGGGAACTCCAGAGACTTCCCAGCAGGCCTCTGCACTCTGGGCCTTTATTGTGTGGTAACCTAAAGGCTTGGGCTTGCTGAAAATGTGTAAAATGGGGCCATTTTGAAAATTATTAGCAGGGCCTCTTTTGGTTTCTCCTCTGCCTGCTCTGGGTGAGCCTGAGCAGCCGAGGTATGCAGTGTTCACTCTTCCCACACAGGGAAAGAAAAAGGTGGGCACCAGAGAGCCTGCGCTCGGTCTCTTCTACAGCACTCCCTCCACGCATAGGGGCACGTGGACACCTGTTGCTGTCTATTTTGCCCCAGTGAGAAAGCTGCGTAGAAACAAGGCAGTCTCCTAGACACTGGGGCAGCAGTTTTTCACTCACCAAGCATCGCTCTCCTACCCTGCTTAGCGGGTGTCTCAGGAGCTTGTCAAGCAACTGGTGCGCAACTTCATGGCAGCACCTTCCTTGGTTCATGGGGCTGCCATCATTGTCGATCAAAATGTTTCTGGTCCATTCCCTCAAACAATGACGCTTTCTCTCTCCCCGTTGGTGTGATGAAACAAATGTTTTTACAATTTTGGGGGTTGGGGGTGGGCAGGAGAATATAGCTGCTTGGGTCATGTTATAATATGTTGAGGTTTCATTATAATTTTTTCCTTTAAATATCTAATTTTCAAAAGCTTTTGTAGCAGCCAAAGACACCAGGTAGCAACCCTCTAAAAACAAACACACACACACACACACGCACACACACGGTAGACCTGGAAATGTAAAAGTTTAACTAGTCCACACACCCCTATTTTGACCTAACATTCACATGATGCCCTCTATTAACAGTACATAGTAACTGAAGTCCAGAGTGAGATGGCTATTTAAAGTCAGAATTATGCAATTTAACTCCCATAAGCACCCGACCTCAGCCTAAGAGGATTCCTGCCTCACACACCAATGTATAAATTACCTTAAAGGCCCTAGCAGGACACAGGAACCTCCTGCAAGGCTGGACTGGGCTTCTGCTCCCAAGGAAGCCATGGTCGAAACCCCACCCTCACTTAAATCTGCCCATATTTTCCTTCCAGCTTTCCCAGCATAGAATCTGCACATCATCCTTTAGGATGGGCAAGCGCCTGCGTGGGTCCGCCCACGCCTCCGATAATTGAGAAGAAGAAGAAGAATCTGGCAATTCGTGGATGTGCGGGCCTAGGGGAGAAAGCAGAGGGGTTTGCAGCATGTGTTTTCTTGGCCATGGCTTTATACATGCTTTGGCTCAGCATGACACTGTGGAAAGCTCCAAGTCTGACCACAAGCACTTTGTGCACAAGGCTAGAGTTTTGGTAACCATGACATAAATGAGGTGACCAAAAAACATGAGTTTTTTTGTGTTTGCTTTTGCAGACTTGGAAAATTCGAATTTCTGACATACAACCCCTTCCAAATGTTGTTGGGGGCCTAAGGGAAGTAAACGTAAGAGCTTTGCCGCATGTCTTTTCTTGGGCATGGCTTCAACATGCCCAGGCTCACCATGCAGTAAGTAATTTCCAGTCACACATCCCTCCTTTGCACAGAGAACACCACGTTTCCAGCTATCTCTCGTCTTGGTGCTGCGCACCATAGAAAACAGTTCAGTGCCACAATAAATGTGGCACAATTGTACACTTTGCTCCTTTACCTTTTCCTTCTCATGACTTACTGTGAATCGTATCCATCCCTCACCTTCATCCCAACTATCAACCCGTCTTTCCTTCTCCCTGCCACTGCTGAATGTTGTATCATACTCCTGCTTTACCTCTCTACGTAAAGCGCTTTGAAGCCATGTATTGTGGCAAGAGTGCTATGCAAATGCAAGATAGCATAACATACCATGAAAAGTACAGTGCTAGCATGAAACTCTTCTGAGCCTGTCGGCAGATGACTTGTAGTTTGGCAAGATGGGACTGACAACTTGATGGAAACCAAAGTTCCAGCAGCCAGGAACTAACTGCCTTAATGAGAGAACGAGAGGTGGGCGAGAGAGGGAGCTCTGGCCCCAGATGGGCACGTCTGGGAGGTTAAGAGGAGAGAGAGTGGGGAAGAAAAAAGGGAAGCAACTAGTGGGAAAAAGAGGGAGCAACTGGGGTGCATGGGGAGAAGGGACTAGGGTAAACAGGGGGACAGACTCAATGAAGAGAGGGGACTGTAGGAAGAGAGGGTGCTACTGGAGAAAAAGGGGGAGTGACTTGAGGGAAAATGTGGAGCGACTAGGGGTAGAGAATGGGGTAAAGTGGGGGAGTGACTGGGGAAGAGGCAGAGTGACTGAGGAAAATAGAGGGACCGACAGAGGGGGAAATAGGGTGTGCAACTAAGAGGGAAATAGGAGGAGCGACTGGGGTGAAATAGGTGAAAGAATTGAGGGGGAAATATGGAGATTGACTGATGGGGAAATAGAGGGAACAACTAGGGAAGAGGGAGCGTGAAGTATTTTGGGAGAAATAGCACGAGATGCAGAAGGAACGATAGAATGGTTTGA
The DNA here is from genome assembly GCF_040938575.1 of Ambystoma mexicanum. Classification (NCBI taxonomy): domain Eukaryota; kingdom Metazoa; phylum Chordata; class Amphibia; order Caudata; family Ambystomatidae; genus Ambystoma; species Ambystoma mexicanum. The sequence goes on along the minus strand of NC_090922.1, from coordinate 151,720,686 downwards.
ACAAGAGGTAGACAGGGACAAAGAGAAACTGGAAATTAATGAAGGACTGAAGACTGCAAGAGAAACTGGAGAGCACAAGGTGTGAGCTGGGAGCCCATTTGGGAGAATCACGGGGTTGGGGAGTGTGTGTTACAACTTGGCAATTTGACAATGCTAGTGAGTTTGCACATCACTTTTAGAGTAAAAGGTTTGGGCGCGCAAATGTTCATGGAGAATTGGTGAGTGTGTGAGATGTGTTTGGTGTGTGTGAATGGTGTGGGTGACTGGGGGATTGGCGAATGTAGAAAGAGAATATTGGCACAATTGCAAGTCATACTGAACAATAAACGTAATAATATCCTATAGACACACGTATCAAACATAACAGTAGAGCAAAACAAACTGTTCTGTCACATCTGGGGCACTTTCTATTAATTTGTATAGCAGAGACAACACACACAATGTCTATATAATGAGAACCTGGTTTCCTTGAAACCTTGCACACACTTCCTCTTTGTTGCACCATGGCTCTATTACACCCTGGCTCTCTCTCTCTCTCACACACCCTCCAGTGAATAAAAAGGTGTCACAAAGGTGCCCACAATATAAAGGTTTGTGCCACAAAATTAGCTATTTTATGACACCAAATGTTCAATTGTATGTTGCAACATCCTGCAGGATCTGATTTGGGGTGATTTGCTGACTGGACAAGACCGCCTGCAAACGGCGACCACTGGAACTCAGGAACCTCCCCACTGCAGGTGACAGCCCCTGTAAGTGCTTTTTGGTAATCTTGGCTGGGAAGGGCAGAACAAGGATCCACATTGTCCCTGGAGACCCTGCATGGGGTCCGCAAGCAACCAGAAGTCAGGAATCAGCTCTGTCCATTGTCTCCGCTTAGATCTGTTTTTGAGCTGGCTCGATGGCTCCAAGTCACGTTTGCAGCAAACAGAGCTGCATTTGACACTGAATGATTTTTTATCTTGAGTCCCTTGAGATTCTGACTTGACCTACCGGAAGTCATCATCTTGCCCTTCTCGAAAACCGACTGAACCTACTGGAACCAATCATCCCAATCCATTTCGACAGCAACTCGGCCAATTGGAAGCAATCATCTTGAACTCTCTCACTGCTGTCTCAAAATGCAAATAAGTACCTAGAAGCCTGTCACATTGCTTTTGAGACGTAGAAGAAGCATGAAAGGTATTTGTAGGGGTTCAATCCTCCTGGGCTGCCTTAATATTCGCTAGTTCCACTTTACAATCTTACTCCTTACCTTTTAAAGACCGTCTTCACTGATCTTGGCTTTGCTAATGAATATATTGCCTGTACACCCCTTTCTCCAGACCCAGAGTGCACCATTTATTACAAAGTCTGCATATTGTGTGTCTTCTCTTACAGGGATGGGTTATAGCGTTTTTGATTAGCGTGTTTGTACTTTTAGTTTATCTAAAGTCTCCTATTTTCATAGAACCTTGCTTGGACATTCTTTCTATTGGTACCCCCGTACTATTGCTGTTTTGGATGTTTCTGTAATGGCTCACTTCCCACCTGATGAGTATAGCCAGCGCTCGACCCACGTTACCAAAACAGGCAAACAGGCAAATACGGTACACCTTTTGGGCTTTGCCTGTTTCACTTAATAAGTAGAATCGCTGCTGGTTTAGTAGTGGTGCCGGGCTGAGTTTTATCCACGGCTTATCTTTGATCTCCTGCAGAGCAGTAATCATTTTGTCATAATTTTCTTTTTTTTACAGTTTAGTTTTGAAAAGAAAAAAAAACAGGCAAAATATAAATGTTAAGCACAGTAACTTGATCTTCGGTCTCATCCTGAGACATCTTTTATGTTTTTTGCTTTCCTTTTTCTGTGCTTTATTTCCCCAGAAACGTACTCAGTCTTTTCCTTTTATCTGCCCCTCCTCCCACAATTGACGTTTCTTTTGGAATGTTTATGACTCTCGTTCATTTTGTATATTTTTTGTTATGTAGCTATGTTGTGTGAAAGCCTTAGGGATAACCCTCTTGATTAAATAATGATACAGATGCCATGACCAGTTCTTTAATATGAAGATGGCATAAATACTATAGTTGGTCCTGATGAGGGGAAAATGAATATGCCCGGAGTATTGCCGAAACATGACCAGCCGCTATACCTATTACTGTGAATCCTTTGTCAAAACAAAATAGACATTCATAGGTGTTTTAGAAGCATGGCACAATAGTTCAATATGTTTCTAATTATCTCTCACGATTGTTTGTCATATGTATGTTTGAATAAGTGTTAGTGTGAATGTGTTGAACGTTGTAAAATATTGTGTTATGATTAACTAAAATTGTCATTTGCCCTTTCTGTATGATTTAGTTCAGTTTAGAGGCTTATTTTGTCATTATACACATTCTGAAATAGCCCTCTGTTTATGGCAGAACTTTGAAATGTGCATGTCTTTTTGGTATCTTGAAGGTGACTCCTATGAAATCTAAATATGGATCAACGATTAAAATAGAACCTAATTTTATGCAAAAAAAAGTTGGAGTATTTTTACAAGCGTTCACAATCATTCAATTTTTGCATTTCACTGAACTTTGATGTTTGTGGTCTCCCTTCCGGAATATATGTGTTTGTGTAATTGATTTTGACCATGAATGTACCTTTATGGAGTGGAACCAGCCACCAACGTGCACCTGATTGGCCCTAAGCATACACGTTAGTCCCAATTGCATGGAAGAGTGAGGGGATCTGAACATGACTGTCATTAACCTGAGATCCTGGCTACTTCCACTGTTCCGGAGCAGCTCCAGTCATGGCCACCGCGTACGCTGTTTGTGCCCTTGTGACGTTTCCTTCGTGTGAGAGGGTTTTTCATATCGGCAGTCATAATAGAAGGCATTTGTTTTTTCAACACTGAAACAATATTGATAAGGACTGAGAGCGTCTTCCACAGTCGGCTGCACAGTCCGTGGTGAATCAGGAAGTGAAATGGCCATTTCCACACCTGGAATAATGTTGCTTTGTTCAAAGGCATCTGCCAGCATTACAGTCTACGTGCAAAATACACACACGTTAGATCGTTCAAAGCCTTTCATATCACTGATCTGAGTGGGGGCACCGATCAAAAACACGTCTGCATTGTAGCTTCAGAAAGCAAACCCACTAAAGTTATTGTTTATACTTTCACGGACAGCTTTCACCGTTTTTTAAAGGCCAAGATTCCTCACTCTAGGACTAATGCAGAAAACTAATAGACGTACACATATGCAGGGATGTGCTGCAGAGGAGGGCAAGTGGGCAAACGCCCTGCAGCGTAGCTGGGCTGCTTCTCCGTAGGCCAGAGAGAGCTGCATATGTAAAATTGAAAAGGGACTCATTGCGAGTTGGGCCTGATTCCGTTGGTTAATCCGCCGGAATACCACCCAACGGATTTATTGTTACCGCCACTTCGTCCGGCAAAATTACTGCCGGATTATAAGTGGCAGTGCTGGTGTGAATCCCCTTGCTTTTAGAGTCCGGAGGACTCTGTGGGGCTTTTGTGCCGGAATTACTATTGTGGTAATTCTGCTGATTTTGCTGATTTTTCATCAGAGAGTTGGAGGATTTACCTCCAGCATTCTGCTGGAGGTAAATCCTCCACTCCAGGAAGATACCCGTAATATGGCAGAGCAGGGAAAGTGGCAGTAATTCCGTAACTGTCAATTTTTTCCTGCCGCGCCATGCTTGTAACGAGGCCATAGCCTGCCTCGATGGATTTCAGTGTGGCATGATGAAGAATTCTCTCACACAATTGGACATGTAGAGGAATTTATTTAAGCATAAGGGTTTAGCCCACCGGCCACATCAAAATCACTGAAGCAACTGACCATCACTGCATCAGTCCTAAAGCAACCAGTATTCCACATTCTACAATCTACTACAGCAGTATTCTTCAACCTGTAAACCTATGTTCAGGGGAAGGGGAGGGACGGGGGTAGGTTCGGCAGTTCCGCCGATGTGTTGATTAAAGAAGGTTGCAACATACCCTGGCTCCCGCGTATCATTGCAGCGCAACAGGGCCTACCGTGGGGACGCTTCGGAGAGAAGCGGAACCCCAACACTGGCGACGAGCGGGCACGGACTCCCGCTGGCGCCATGCCAAGGTCTGCGGACGAGCAGCACAGCGCGTCGGCGTGCCTCGGGCACGGCGGGCGACTCTGCACGGCCCTGCCTCCCGCGTGACAAAGGCCCGGGATCAGCACACGGGCACCCCACGCTTACGGGAGCGCTGATTCTGTGTGGCCCCGCCTCCCGCGTGACTAGGGCCCAAGGACAACACATGGGCACCCCGCGCGAGGTAGTGCAGGCACGCCCCGTGAGACCGGCAAACGGGAGATTGGCGCGCGGAGGAAGCCGTCCTCTCGTGCCACTTTATAAATCACGACCTCCCTCCCACGAGCGGCGTGAGGCCGCGCAGGCCAGGAAAACAAGGGCGCACTGCAATAAAAGGGTGAGGGGAGGAAGAAGGTCCCCCACAAGCAGCAGCGCTGCCAGAGCTGCCCAAGCCCAGTCACAGGCGCCATAGTCATCCACGGGCACACGGGCTCATCACAGCAACGCGACCATGTCGGACACGGCGACCACGCCAGCATCCTTCTCGGGAGGGGCAGGATTGGTGGCGTCAGCGTCTGGAAACGCTGATACAGCGCAAGACAACAGCCAACATGCACACCAGGAGGGAGGAGCATCCCAAGTCATGCCCATGCCCAACCCTTTCGAGATTAGAGATACCTCTAATCTAGGGCCCATTTGGAATATATGGCTACGGGACTTCAAGTTCTACACAGGTGCCATAGGATTGACGGACGACACAAGATTGAAAAACACACTGTTCATGGCAGTGGGACCGGCGGTAAGAGACATTGCGAGGGAGCTGCTGAACGTAGAAACAGTCACATACGGGGAGCTACACGCCAAACTGTCTGAATATTTTGCGCCACATACAAACGTAGAATATGAACGCCACATGTTCCACACAAGACAGGAAAAAGGGGAGTCAATAGACAATTTCATGATGCGCCTCTGCATCAAACATTGTGAATTCCACAGATACTCCAATGAAGAGGCACTCAGGTCCCAAGTAATCGCCGGGTGCCTCTCGCAGCCTTTTCGCAAGCAGCTCCTACAGAAACAATGATCCCTAGAAGAAATCCTAGCGCTGGCCCGCATGGAAGCAGCAGTGGACTCTCAATTAGATAGCCTAGGAAAAGTGTCCATACATCAACACAGTGAAAACACTGAGTCGATCAACAAACTGTATACCCACCCCAATCAAGGCAACAAACACCTTGAAGCCACATGTTATAAATGTGGTTACGAATACCCACACACAGGGGCATGCCCTGCTGTAGGTCAAAAATGCGCCGCATGTGGGGGAATGGACCACTACAGGGCTATGTGCAAAAACGCCCCAACCCACACACCACCTAAACATCGCTACCAAGACAGGCGCCGGCCCACCCACCAGAGTCCACCCAGACCCGCAGTGGACAACGAAAGAAGGCGCGCCGAAAAGAAGACAGCGACTGCAGAAGCCGATACACGCGCGAAGATAAACGCTCGTCAGAGAACACGAGACGATCACACAGACGGCGTTTCGTAAGGTACGCTGAGACCAGGTCCCCCACTAGCAGTGACACCCCATCGTCAGAGGAGGATCAAAGGAGGAAAGGATATGTGTGGGCCCTACAGGACAACACTGCGGCCACCCAACACAGACCCATATTGACATTTCAAGTGAATGACACCCCACTAAAATTTCTCGTAGACACCGGAGCGACGGTCAACATTATCAGTGAAAGCGCATATCAGTCCCTGACCACACGGCCTAGAATTAGAAAGGCCACAGTAGACATATATCCCTATGGCTCCACGACACCCCTGCCATGCAAAGGCATGATCACAGCCTGGTGCACACATAAAGGGCACTCCGCAAAGGTCCAGCTATACATTCTGGACACAGAAGCTAACAGCGGATGCATATTGAGCTTCCGGACAGCAGTAGACATGGGACTAGTACACATCTTATACCAGCTGATGGCCCACAAGTACTTTGCAAAACCGGACGCAATCGAAAACCCATTCCCAAAGCTCTTCACTGGCCTAGGCAAACTGCGAAACAGGAAAGTACACCTCCACATTAATCCTCAGGTCAAACCAGTGGCCCAACATTATCGAGGCATTCCATTCAATATCCAGAGAGAGGTGGAAGAAGAGTTGGACAAGCTCATCAAAATGAACGTCATAGGACATGTGTCGGGCCCTACGCCATGGGTATCACCCATCGTCCCCGTCCCCAAGAAGTCACCAGAAGGATCCATATGTTTATGCGTAGACATGCGCAGAGCCAACACAGCCATTGAAAGGGAAAGGCATCAGGCGCCCAGGATCACGGACATGATTCACCTTCTCCACGGGGCGAGAGTTTTCTCCAAGTTAGACCTTATGAAAGGATACCACCAAATTGAAATCGCACCGGAGTCCCGCTACATCACCACATTTGTCACTCATCTCGGCCTGTTACAATATAAAAGACTCAGCTTCGGCATATCCTCTGCCGCTGAGATCTTTCAGGAGGAGATTCACAAGGTTATCAGACACGTCCCCAACTGTCTGAACTATTCGGACGACGTCCTGGTCTACGGTAAATCACAGGAAGAACACGACCTGGCACTACACAGGGTATGCCAAGCACTGGACGACGCAGGGCTAACCTTGAACAAATCCAAATGTGAGTTCTCGAAAGGATCTTTGAGGTTTTTCGGGCACATCTTCTCGGATAAAGGCATGAGACCCGACCCGGAAAAAGTAGAGGCCCTCAACTCAGCCACGCCCCCCGTGAACACCACAGACCTAAGGTCGTTTCTAGGACTGGCCAGCTACTGCTCCAGATACCTGAAAGACTACGCCACAGTCAGTAACCCCCTGCGCTTACTCATCCGGAAGGACATGCCATTCACATGGTCGAAAGAGTGTCAAGCAGCGTTCGAGGCGATAAGGAAGGCCATCGCACAGGCAGAAGACATGGCATATTTTGATGCCAGCCGTGACACCGAACTGATAGTGGATGCCAGCCCGGTGGGACTCGGCGCCATATTGACCCAGAAAGATCCCAGGGAGCCACACATCACACATATGGTAGCATATGCCAGCCGGAGCCTGACGACCACGGAACAGGCATACTCACAGGCAGAAAAAGAGAGCCTCGCGGTCATCTGGGCCTGCGAATATTTTCATCTCTTCCTGTTTGGCAAGGAATTCACCATCATCACAGACCACCAGGCACTGCTCACCATATACGGCAGCCCGAAGGCCAGGATGCCGCCGAGAATAGCCAGATGGGGCCTACGCCTACAGGATTACAGGTTCCAAATACAGCACCGGCCAGGGAAGGAAGAAAACCCAGCGGATTACCTCTCCCGGCATCCCATGTCCACAACAGCATCTCAACCGTCCATAGCGGACGCGTACATAAATTACATCATACATCACCTGCAACCACTCCCAGTAGGGTGGCAGGAACTATCGATACAATTAGAGGCGGACCCAGCGCTGCGAATCGCTCGACACTGCCTACAGATGGACAAGACGACACTCATGAAACATCAGGCCAGAGGAGAATCGGGCACTACGAAGGAAGACGTCAAGTGGCTGAACCAGGTCCGGGAAGAGCTGACTGTGGTAGAGGACAACATCATATTAAAGGAATGCAAGGTCGTCATCCCGAGAACGCTCCGGGAGAGGATAGTGCACCTAGCGCATGAAGGACACCGAGGCATAGTCGCCACAAGCGCCTCCTTCGCCAGAAAGTCTGGTTCCCTCAACTCGATCGCTTGGTAGAAACCATTGTGGGAAGTTGCCATGTGTGTGCGCAAGTGGCGTCCCCGCCACACCCAAACCCATTACAATCATCACCGCTGCCAAACAAAGTGTGGGAGGAGCTAGCAGTAGACCTATACGGACCACTGAACAACGGGACACACGTGGTCGTACTTATGGACGAACACTCAAGATACCGGACGCCCAGATAGTAGAAAGCAGCGCCACAACGAGCATCATTCCGGCACTTGACAGGATGCTCTCTGCCTATGGCATCCCCAAGATCATAAAGTCCGACAACGGTCCTACGTTCATAAGTCAAGACTTCCAGCAATTCGCAAAGTACAAGGGATTTCAACATCGACGTATAACCCCCCTATGGCCTCAGGCCAATGGCATGGTCGAAAGGTTCATGGCCAACATAAAGAGGAGCCTTCAAATCGCCCATGTGCAAAACAAGCCATTCAAGCAGGCCCTTAATCAATTACTACGAGAATACAGGCACACGCCCCACAGCACGACGGGAGTGTGCCCAGCAGACCTGCTGTTCCGAAGACTGATCACCACGAGACTACCCGAAGACCCGAGGCCACAAGAACTGACGCCGCTAGAACAAGAAGCGAAAGCAAATGACACCGCAAAGAAAGCAAAGACGAAAGAGATCACGGACAGGAAAAGGAGAGCTCGCGAGAACATAATGCAACCAGGAGACGAAGTATGGCTCAGGCAACCCAAGAATCGGAAAGAAGAAGCCACCTTTGCACCCACATCCCTGGTCGTGACGCACAAGAAGGGCTCCATGGTCACAGCACAAAGGGACGACTGCTCAATGGTGACCAGGAACAGCTCGCACTTTAAACGAGTCAGACTGACTCAAGAAGGTCAATGGACATGGGACAGAGACAGCGATGAGGACAGACCAAGCGAAGAAGCGTACCAAGGAGACGGGGAAGAGTCAGAAGGCCAGGTGCACCTCCCCACACTCGCCAGGGAAGGACCAACCCCGATTAAGGCAAAACGACCGCAGAGGAGCCGCATGAAGCCAACACGACTCAATGAGGAGATGGGGTAAGAGGGGAGCCCCTGAACTTGCATGTTAAAAAGGGGGGAGATGTCAGGTTGCCCACATCGTTGTGTGGGCGGGCCTCCGTTGGGGCCCAAAGGACATGACGTCAGGGGAAGGAGACGGACGGGGGTAGGTCCGGCAGTTCCGCCGATGTGTTGATTAAAGAAGGTTGCAACATACCCCGGCTCCCGCGTATCATTGCAGCGCAAGCAGGGCCTACCGTGGGGACGCTTCGGAGAGAAGCGGAACCCCAACATGTTCCATATTCCAATCAATTCCTAGAGAAATGTGGATAGTTATATGGAACACAGACATCACAGGATTAATCAGCAATGAAATACCACACATGACCTGCTCGGTTTCCGTGTAGATGGGGTGATGCACTGGTGCTGATTTCAGGAATGTTGCAAATGGACCTGAGTGCAGATGCGTTGCTATGTTAAGCATTAAGGGGCTATAGGCCGGGTCTTTTGGTTGTAGCCCCAGATAGAATCTCAGTGACTACAACCAAAAGGCTATAGGTAGCCCCGAATTCCACCAGTCCCAACATTAGCTCAGCCCCTGATCTTTTCCCTACCTAGCAACACCCCTGCCTGAGTGGCCCCACAATTGGGCCTACCCAATGAGTGAGTGAGAGGGGAAAGGGCCAAGACCTCAGCAGCATGTTCATAATGCCCAGCGGCAATGTACACTTTTAAATGACAGATTCTGTAAACCTGGATGGTAATGTTGGCACACTGTGGCCCTTAAATGGTTGGTCTATTACAATCATCCACAGCTGGTCAGAACTTTAGTTGCCAAGCCAGTAATTGTCCATATCTTACTAGTGTTTGTTCTCGGTTTCCTTCTGTCAGAATGCTTCCCTGTGTTCTGGTGAATTGTCTTTCTTGGGCACTAGTGAGTTCACTGCAAAAGAGTTTAATAGCACCCTGAATGGTACCCATTGACGTGACAATGTGGTGCTTATAGAACTTGCTGTTGGTTTATTTGTGGTACTCACTTTTGCAGACAGGAGATTACTGTGGACAGAAATATGTTGCAGTCAGTCAGTCAGTCATTCAATAACTTTATTTCGGCCTGGGGCCATGAAAATAGAACATAACCCATAAAACATGGAAAGAAGAGAAAGTATAATTAATCCAACCCTTATTATAATGAAGACAATTGCAATAACCCTAGAGCTTCTCAGTGCTCCAAAAAGCTAATTTCCCAGGAATGACTTGTTCAACAGGGATTACGGTAAGCAACTGTCTCATCAATTGTGCACATGGGGTGGATACTTTGGCCAAGAGATGTTTTCCAGTATTCTTTACCCAGGGCGACTGGGTTTGCACCAGAGAACACAGAACCCCGTGACCTGCTTTCAGGGAATTTATCCGCATTATACATAGAGTGGGTTCTGATTTCTATGGTGCTGTTTCATGAAAGGTGGCATCTCTTGCCAAATCCCAATATGTTGATAGCCATTCGCAATTCCCTAAATTGTATTCATGCGGAATCAAGAGCACTATCCCCCTGGTGTCGTGACCTGATGCAGCTTTGAATGTCATTACGAGTTACAAAGATACAACCCGGTATGGCACGAGGGCTTCCCTGGTTTCGTATTGATTGGGTTCCAGTATGGGCTCCTTGTGTAAAAATAAACCCTCCCACTGCCTATGGGCCTCTATCAACTTGTTGGTTTGGGTGCTTGGGTGGTGGGATTGGTTGTCACATACCCAGCCCCACAGGTTGTCTTTCCCATCGCAACTTTGGCTCTTGGCGCACAATCCTCTCGCCGGGCAGGGGACGGCAAAGGCTTGGGTGACGTAGGGATCTGTGCACTCTGTATACTCAGGGTATGGTCACGACTGCTCAATACGGCACGTGCAACTAGCCCTTTGCTGGGCAGGGCATGTTTGATCCCTGCAGATTCCATGTTTCCCCTAGTGTGCCCCCACCTGGCCGGGTTAGTGCTGGTCACGAGCAAGCTGACATCCGGATTACTGGGCAAATTAACAGGGGGGGTCCTGGGAGTCTCTCTGCCAGACATTAATCCTGGTTATGGGAGACTTTAGCTAAGATTCTTTAGCTCACTATCTTTCACAGAGGAGAAATATCCAAAACATATCAGTCTTGGTCCTGCCCTGGGGCAGTCCAGCACGGAAAAGCTAGGGAATTCTCCTCTGAACAAGAGTACCAACAGCAACCTTACTACTGGCTACTACTGTCTCCATGGAGTTTGAGTCCCCCCTGTCACTCTCCATGCTAAATGGAAACTCCCTCATAGTCCCCCCCCCCGCCCCCACCCCATATGCAAGTGCTCCAATGAAGGATAGACGTAGCTTATTTAGTATCGCCAGATCAGGCAAAAAAAGTTACTGCAATTACACCTGTTAACCACAGGTGGTCCTTTGCCAACCTGGTCAGGGGGTGTTTTGAATGTGGCCCAGACGGTGTGGGTAGGCAGGAGGTTGGGCATAAAATTCTGTCACGTGATTGGGAGCCACTCTCAGTAGTCATAGCCCCTTGTAGTAAGGCTTGCATTGATGCAGATTTGTCACCCCTGCTGTCCAATTTGCGAGATGTACACTCCATTAACACCCCACCCTGTGCACCATGGGTTTGACCTGACTTTGGAGGGGTCTCACCTGCACTGGCCATCAAGGCTAGGGATGTATCCTCCTCCACACTGGTTACAGTAGTGACAGGGGTATCAGGGAGGACAACGTTCGGGGCCTGAGATGGTACGATGGCCATGGCGGTCGTGTTAGTGTCATTCTCATTGTCCTTTCCATTCAACCCCCCTGCAACCACCTCTAAGGAAAGTCCATCAAAGATCAGGGGCAAACGCCTATGGGAACGGCTTTGTAAACTATAACCCGATGCATAGGGCTACAGCAAAGGGCATACAGAGCGTCCTTCTCCTTCTTATTGGTCTTCTCATAATTTTTTCCACCCAGGGGGTCCTGTTCCACATGGGTATTGAAAGTGCCAAGGAATTGATGTATCACTTTTATAAGTGTGTTTGCCTCCCCCACAGGACGTATTAGACTATAAGAAAAAAATGTAACTCAACCAAATAGTGTGAGCATTGTTGGAATCTTCTGCCTTACAGTTAGGATTTTCTGTTTAGGGGAAACAAGGGATATGGCACATGCTTGATACTGCTGGTAGGGTGAGAGGGTGGGTAGTTGGGTATAATTTTATGTGCTTTTATGTTCATTTAAATTTTTCAAAAATGTCATTGTCAGAATTCAATTAGCACCAGGGGCAGTGTTGCAAATAGCATAGATTCCCCCCTACTCTGCCCAGCAGGAGGTTGCTAGGCCTGGAAAAGATCTGGGGCTACGCTAATGTTGGGCCTCTCAGTACTCAGGGTAGCTAGCCCTTTGATTGTAGCCCCTGAACTTCTATCTGGGGCTACAACCAAAAGACCCGGGGCTATAGCCGCCACCTAGCAACGCGTCTGCTGCCCAGCCCAACTCAGCTTCCCGCCCACGTCTGACTCAGACTTTAGTCTGCCCTGGTTATGATATGGCATTTCATAGCTGGTGATGCAAGTGCCATGCAATGCAATTCCGCGTAGTCCACGAGCAAAGGCTTCGTAGTTGCGGCTGCCATCCTGCAGGTGCTGAACACCCTACAGAGTGCCAAACGCACATGCCCTTCCCGCAGGCACTGCGGGTGGGATCCTCAGCCTTTCAAGTGTAGGGGCGTATCCAAGTGGCGATGTGGCGGCTCCCAGGGGAAGCAGGAAACAGCTATTAATTATTAGTAGACTACAAACTAAGGGGGTCATTCAGAGTTGGGTGGATTGTTTGAATGAAATACCGCTCAAGAAAGTTGCCACCTATGCCGGTGGTAGTTCTGAAAATCTGCCCTATTCAGACTTGACCACCGGTGGCAACGTAAAAAAGTATTTTAAATCATTTTTTCAGCCCTTTTCACCTTCAGTCTGAAGATGAATTATGTACAGTAGTGGCTCATAGCACACAATTGTACATTTTGCCCCTTGTATTCACTACATGGATAAGGTGGTGATTGGAGGGCATCAGTGATACCCCCTTTTCAGCCCTTTAGCATGGCCCTTTGTAAAATAAGACTTAGAAAATAATTGGACCAATTAGGCAGAGGTAACAATAGGCCGATTTTTATCAGAATGATCTCCTAAAATATTGCAATTAGTATTCTAATAGATTACTGCTTGTAGTAATTGATCAAACCCTGAATTGGGCTGATGTCGCATTTGGTGATATTTGGCAAATACTGCTGGTTTCACTGTTTCCACTCAACTCTGAATGACCCAAATATGTGATCTTTATACACTGTATTGTCCAGCACATTTCTGTGTGGCCAACAAAAAATAAACAAACACATCAACAACACGTGTACATATATAACGACATAGCCATATGAACACAGCTACACCCTCCCACATATACTTTACACAGACGCACATATTCTAAAACACATCACCTTACACAAATTGAGACAAACACATACACACACGCACCACTCTGCCTTCCTTCACAGCACATATAAAAAGAATAGTTTTCTCCTGCTCCCTCTACATGCTAGTATGCAAAGCCTGCAAAAAAAAGGTACAGACTGCGCACATTTTATTAGCAGGGAGAGCTGGTCCTTTAAGTGTTGGGATGTTTTGACGTTTATTTAGCATTTCCGTCCACATGTGAATTGTACTTAGGTTTGACAAATCCTTTCAGAGAATTTCGTTTTGACACATTTTAGCAGAGCATTATTCGCAGCAGAAGGTTCTGGCACTTATATGGAAAGTTTAGGCCCATGTCACTTCAAGGGTTTCTTAGCCAGCATCATTGTGTTAGATTGCGCCTTGTTTATAGTTAACAGAGATAGAATGTGTTGTTCTTGTAGTTTGGAATGTTTTTGTTAGTTGTCGATTGTATGGCTGAAGTGTCAAATAGTGCAAGAATTAAGTAGGAAAGACATTGATTTTTACTAGCATTAGTGCCGCCTGTCACGTTAACCAGATTCCTGCCATTTTGAAGTAGGCCCTGTTAGAGTCTGTAGCTTTCTGCCATTCAGGGTAGTAGGCCACATTTTTGGGAATTTGGTCATGTTCATTTAGTAGAATTTTATTCCTGTTTCCCCCCTGCGAGCGCTCAGATTGCCAAGGCCCTTGGAGGAAGGGTGAAGCACCACACAAAGATGCTTTATTGTTGCAAGACGTAGCTTTTCTCAGATGTTTCAGACAGGAGATAGGTAACGCTATGTTCCCAACATTAGATAAATGTAATGGTGGTGAAGGACACATTTTGGTGGCTTAGAGGCGAGACCTAGTCAGGGTATTGAAAGAGGTTGTGGTTGTACTGCCAACACTGAAAGGCAGTAGGACCATTGCAACTGCAGCTGACACCCTAAAGAGAGCAAATTAATCGGAGAAATGAGTCTTAAAGAGAAGTATCCCAGCTGTGGTTCTATGAAGCCACCTTGTTCCCAAGAGGGATATGGGAGGATGTGTGCTAGGAAAGCAGCATGTTTCAAAATGGGAGTCCCATGAGGTGATGCCAAATGTACAGCTGCTGAGGGGGGCCAAGTTGTCTGGCCTCATGAGAAAGTGGCATTTTGTCCATTTTGTTGCTACGGGGTACTGACTTCACTGTTCACACTCGCTCCAGGATTGGGTCGCCTCGAGTAGCATGCATATCATAAAGTTGTCCTGGCCAATGGGGAAAGGCCATTGGAGCAAAAGTAATATTGATAATGTTGTCCAATCAAAATTGAGTATTTTGCTGACTACACAATTAGGTCACATGCATGGGTCAGCATTTAAGTTTGCATGTATAGGTTACTAACCAATGGGTTAAATTGTATAGATTGTGTATAGATTTTGTATAGGGACTAGCCAATGGGCAGTGTGGGATTAACATGTACTTTATATCTGTAACAAATGTTGTTTTGTAGTTTTCCTCTATAAAACCTGTAAACTGATATAGGCGTGTCTAGAGCGTTTTCAGTTTTTTAGTTCTACGAAGCTGACTGACCATTATAGCTGTATTTGCATGTAATAAAACCTATTTTTCTTGCGAAACATCCACTCTCTTATTGATTCCTTGGATTTATTTCAGATCCTTTTTTGGGCCTACCATTCATACATCATCAGATCACAGGCGGGCTCTCCTTGCAGTTCTCTCTGCTCCCATGAACTGAAATATGCTGCTGAATTTCCAAGAAAGTGTCACTTGGGAATTGAATAACAACCAAGTCCTGTTGGTGTCTTTCGCTCTAAAATGTCTAAGTGCAGACACCATAACCACAATGATCAGAAACACTCTGGCTACAGCTTCTTGTCATGTCTGGCAGAGGCTGAATGGCAAATCAAGGTGGTCTACCATCAACATATGACCCAGGGCAATGGAAGGGGGTGAATGACAAGGAATAGGTGACTGGCAATCTGGGCCAGGAGAGTGGGTGGATCTGAGGTAAGGGAAGGGGACTGAGTTAAGTGCTAAGAGATGGAGCAAAGGGGAGCAATTATCAGGAAGAAGTGTGAAGGGGCACTGAGGTTGTGGTGCAAGGGAAACACACCAGAGTGTGTTTGGTAAGGACATTTGAGGAAATGAGACAGAAGTACACATCTGGAAAGGTGGATCAGCTGATTGAGTGACTGTTACTGAGATCTGTGCCTGCAATGCATTCCACTGTACCTGATTGTAGGAATGGCTCATCCCCTTTATTTTTACTGACAAAACAATACATACTTTTTATGAATATATATTTTGAATTAAATCTTCTCTTCCATGTTGTCAGGATGCTTTATTATGTGACCTAGTGCTTTGTAAGCTAGATTTATTGAAGAGTGTACTAGTTTGTTGGTTATAATAAAATTGTGGAAGAAGGAACCCAGGGCCTAAATCCCTGTCTTCCACACTTTGCACATTATATGCCAATGAGCTAATCACATTTCATCGCTGTCCCTTATTTTAACTATCTGTAGGGAAAGTCTCACTGATATGGGATTATAATGAATAGGGTTTTTTCATAAATTATTACAATATTAACCATGTATATAATGCATATTGTTCGGGATGTAGGATGCATAGTGAAGGTCCTATGCTGCAGAGGGGTGGATAGTGCCAGGTTTGGGTTTTGTGTTGTGGGGAGACAGAAAGCCAGATATGGGTCTTCTTCTGTGTCATGTCATGTTTATCTCTTAGAGCAAAGCCAGACACCCTAGTTCAGCTGTGGCGTGGCTCTACCAATAGGTTCTCTGTCCTACCAATCTCTTTACTTTGGTCTGAAACTGAAGATGGGATGAGGTTGGGTGGGATGTGAAGAGATGTAACTGCTGACAAATTGCAAACTTAAACACAAGGAAGGAAAAGACCCAGAAAAAAGATCGTACCCAAGATGTGGTTGCAGAGCTAACAATGATTTTTTATTATAACAAAAATTGCCCTCCTTGATGACACGTGTTTTGGCTTCTCTTAAAGCCTTTTTCAAATCAGGGCCTCTTAACTGATTAATCAATGTAATCTGTTGCCAAACATATTTCAAACAAAACAATACAAAATCATAGTGTAGCCATTATTGCATATAAAGTGGAACATCATCAAATTAGAGCATTTGTATCAACAATTATTAAAAATTAGAAATGAACATAAAAGGTAAAAAGTACCAAAAGAGTGTAAATCAGTAGTTAACGAAGGCCCCGGGGCATTACCTGAGTTGGTAATGCCCCCGCTGCGATGGTCATATTGCTATTAGTACCCCGGCACGCATTATCTGCGTGACCGGGGCACTAAAAGCACTTTTTTCTGTCCCAAAACGCTGCAGCGTTTAGGGACAGAAAAAAAAAAGAAAAAAGGACCAAGAAAATGGCTACCGCCATGGAAAGGGAAAACAGAGTCCTTTTTCCCTTTCCATGGCGGCCATCGGGAGCGGACACACTGGGAACACTTCTTCCCAGCACGTCCGCTCCCAAAAAAGGATCAAAAAGAAGGTAAGTGGGGTTGGGAGGGCGGGAGTGGGACGGGGAAGAAAAAGAAAAACGTACCTGCGTCCCTGGCAGGGGACGAGGGAAGCCTCCAGCTGTGTAGAGGAGTGGAGCGGGGATGGCACTGCTCCGAGTCTCCACACGGCTGGAGGCTTCCCTCATCCCCCACCATGGACACAGGAACAAGAAGGTAAGTTGGAGGGGCGGGTGGGAGGGGCGGGTGGGAGGGAGGGAATCTAAAAAAAAAAAAAATAAAGTCTTACCCAAGTCCCCGGCGAGGGGCGAAGGCAGCCTCTCAGCCGCGGGGAGGCTCGGAGCAGGGATGGCCCCGCTTTGAGCCTCCTCATTGGCTGAGGGGCTGCCACCCCCCCTCGCTGGGGACAAAGGCCCTGGAAACCCGACGGAGGGATTCCTGGCCTGGTAATGACTCAGTGAGGGCCAATCAGAATGGCTCTTTCATTCTAATTGCGCCCTCGCCGGGTACTAATATCTATTATTCATACTTGTGAATGTGTGGGTGAGGCAGGGTTAGCACTGTGTTTAGTTGTGGGCTTGGGCCATTAGGTAATGGGCTAGAAAATTGTACTTTCCCCCAGGCCAAATGTTGTCTGTCCTCCCCTGAGCCTAAGTTTGCCATTCGGTGCATCAGGTATATCTCTCACAGGAAATGCTGGGTAAATATGTAAGGGCTTTTGATTGGCAGAACATACAGGGAAGGCTGAGGAGGATGACGAGGGATGTCCCTTGACTATCGTTTTGTGGTCTGGGCTTAGCCAGGTAAAATGTCTTGTCACCACTGCGTTGAATGTCTGCCTTTATGTTCAGGTACCTTAAGGTGACTGTCAAGGCATCCACAAGGAGCCATTAATAGCTGCCATCTCAAGCACACATGTGAGTTGCATGGTTGGATCACCCACATACGGTGGCTTGCAGGACCCACTTGCCTGCACCATAACTAAAACACTCTTCTGAAGGCTGTGATCACTAATCGTCGATGTCAGTGCTGATGTCCTTGCTTGCATCAAGTGGCATTAAATGTGATTTTACGACAGCTTGTAGTCAGGGTTTCTTAAACTACAGTTGGAACATGGTGGGTCTGTTGCTTCGTGGCTGTATTTGGCCATCCAGCATTGTCAGATTCTATGCTTTCAGGAGACCTGCCATATGTTACACAGTTCTGTGTCACACATGTGTGCGTTCACCCATGTGCACGCTCGCACTAGCATCCCGGATCAAAAGTTGCCGCACTTTATGAACTCTTTGTTCTACTTCAACTATTGCGCCGCTCTGTTTTACTGCTTAGCACTGTACGAACTGGTTTCTCTAGTTGAATTGTTTGAGCTAGTTTTAATAGTTTCTGCACTGTATTGTGCTCCTTAGCATCCAAGAGTGTCCACAGTACGAAAAGACCGCCCGAGCACCAACTCGTTCTCCTTGACTCACATACACACTTTACACAGACCAACTATGCCACTCGCTCACAGCAATTTAAAAGCCCTCCCTACAAACATTACATCGCAGAACTCAAAAGAGCTCTACTCCTCAACAATTGACTGCTATACCACCGTTCGGGCAATGCAGTCTATCGGGATACACATCCGGTCTAGCCACTAAACACAGACCGCTTAGAAACAGCCGTGCATACAGAACCTTGCATGCATGAACAAAGTAGTAAAGCTATCTTGTATTTTCCATCTTTCCTCACTAACATAACCCAATCACTCTTTCAGATCGCCCAGAGCACCTGGAGACCAGGAAATTGGCAGTGGTGCATGGCATAAATCCTGGTTTCTATATAACAATGTATGAATTGCTTGCTTTAGTTGCATTGGTTGACCTTGTTTAAGTGTTGCTTCACATTACTCTGCTCTGAGCATCCTAGATTAATTGTTTTCTCATGGTATGAACTAGCACCTAGATGCCCCTGGGTTCGGAGCCCTTTATAAATAAATAAATAAATAAATAAATATAAATAAATAAATAAATATAAATAAATAAATAAATAAATACATAAAATGAACTGTTTGCCCAAAACTAAAATACTCTTCTTCACACCAAACACACTACGCACAGAATAACTATGGCACTCACACACAGCACATTATAATTCCTTCCTACAGACATCTTCATGCCACCTCCCAGTCTATGCACCATAGTACCATGGGTATATGAGATTCATATCAGGACACGGATGTGTATAAGCCACATGTGAGCTGCTATGGCCCTCCAGAGGTTTTGACCTGCAGCTCCTATCAGCCCTACCAGGGCCTACCCTGCATGGATAATGGTGAGCGATCGTGTGAGTGGTTGGCCAGAGCATCTGTGGGGGCCTCAATGTGTCCACCACTATGATATACCCTCAACACAGATCAGCTAGAAACAGACCCACACAGAGTGCCAGGCTACATCTGATCTGCAAGCATGGATACAGCAGCAAAGCTAGCTTGAATTTTCCCTCTCTCCCACTAACCTAGCCAATCCCCCCTCTCAGATCTACTAGTGCACCTGCAGATCATGTACTTGGATGTGGCCCTAGCAAAATGAAAAGGTAATGGCTGGAAGGTTTTGAATAAATCATAACCACGGGCACAGCTCTGGGCAACCCTCCAGACCATCGTTTTTCAGCCTGCCAAGACATTACAGAAGGGGAAAAACCATATGCAAATCAGGCTTGGTCCTACCCCAAAAGGGGCAGTCCAGCCCGAACTGCTAGCGCAAATTCCTTCTGCACAAGACCATAAGCATCCCCAGACATGTTTCAGCCTTGTTGGGCGTCATTAGTGAGGAGTAGCTTGGGTCTCTAGGCCCGGCAGACTGGCGACCCAAGTCTGGGCATACCCGTCCCACGCGGGTTGACTTTAGCAAAGCGAAAAGGTGATGGCTGGAAGGTTTTCAATAAATCATAACCACGGGCACAGGTCTGGGAAACCCTCCAGACCATCATTTTTCAGCCTGCCAAGCCATTACAGAAGGGGAAAAACCATATGCAAATCAGGCTTGGTCCTACCCCAAAAGGGGTAGTCCAGCCCGAACTGTTAGGTCACATCCCTTCTGCACGAGACCACAAGCATCCCTAGACATGTTTCAGCCTTGTTGGGCATCATCAGTGAGGAGTAGCTAGGGTCTCAATACCTTCCACCCATCACTTTTGTGATTCAAAACCTTCCACCCATCATTTTTGTGATTCAGAACTTTCCACCCATCACTTTTGTCATTCAAAACATTCCACCCATCACTTTTGTGGTCACAGTTTGTCTCACTATGTGAGCGAGGGTATGCCCAGACATGGGTCCCTTGCTCGCTGCACAATAGGGAACCAAGCTGCAAAATCCAACAAGGCCGAAACATGTCTGGGGTTTCTTGTGTTTCCATGCAGAGGGGACTTGGCCTAGCAGTTTGGACTGGGCTGCTACCATTGGTGGCAGTACCTGACTGATTTGCATATGGCTGGACCTCTTTTGCAATGGCGGAAACGGGCTAAAAAACAGTGGTGTGGAGGGTTGCTCAGAGCAATGCCAGTGGTACAGATTCATTCAAAACGTTCCACCCATCACTTTTGTGGTCACAGTTTGTCTCACTATGTGAGAGAGTAGAGTGTATGCCCAGACGTGGGTCCCTTTCTCCCTGCGCCATAGGGAACCAAGCTGCACCTCACTGAGGAGGTCCAACAAGGCCGAAACATGTCTGGGGTTGCTTGTGTTTCCGTGCAGAGGGGACCTGGCCTAGCAGTTCAGACTGGGCTGCTACCATTGGTGGCAGTACCTGACTGATTTGCATATGGCTGGACCCCTTTTGCATTGGCGCAAACGGGCTAAGAAACGGTGGCGTGAAAGGTTGCCCAGAGCAATGCCAGTGGTAGAGATTAATTCAAAACCTTACACCCATCACATTTGTGGTCACAGTTTGTCTCACTATCTGAGGGAGAGTATGCCCAGACGTGGGCCCCTTGTTGCGCCATAGGGAACCAAGCTGCACCTCACTGAGGAGGTCCAACAAGTCTGAAACATTTCTGGGGTTGCTGGTGTTTCCGTCCAGAGGCGACCTGGCCTAGCAGTTCGGACTGGGCTGCTACCATTGGTGGATGTACCTGACTAATGTGCATATGGCTTGGCCCCTTTTGCAATGGCTCAGACGGGCTAAAAACGGTGGTGTGGAAGGTTGCCCAGAGCAATGCCAGTGGTACAGATTCATTCAAAACCTTCCACCCATCACTTTTGTGGTCATACTTGTCTGTGGCCCACAATAAAAAACCCAGAAAATAAGATAACATGAGATTAGACTTCTAGACCTAAGATAGTGTAAGCTGGATATGAGTACGGTAACCATAAGGCATCATTTTGGAATTAAGCAGAAGTTGTATGACCTTTCGAAATGCCTCAATGACAGTGTACTAGACAGACTTTAACATATTCATAAAGCACACTAAAATGTCCTTCTAAAGTCAGTCATGTGGTTTGCCACTGTAGGGTAGAACATAATTAGATGAATACATATTATTTTCTGTGTCCTTATATATGAGTCTAGCTAGCATATCATTACCAGTTTATATTATGCTCTGTTATTTATTCACTGCATGCTTATGATTATGGTCACTGAACCAATCATTGCACGGTTTGCATGAAATCATCCAGCAAGGTTCGGCTTATATTGCTGATTCTGGATGGAAGAAATTCCAAAGCCCCTACCTACCCCCGTGGTGGTCTAGGGCCTCAATGAGCAGCAAGGATGCAATCAACAGTGGATACAGCAGTAAATCTTCTGCCCACCAGGTGGCTGATAATGACGTCTAGGATTTCTGGGGTGGGCTAAACTGCTGTCCAACTCATGGCAGCCTGCAACCACACAGGTTGGATTGAGTCCTTGGATAGCTCTTGACTATGAGAAATTCTTTGTGGCACACATACTTTGTCATATCACCAGGTCAGTAACCCATTTTTACACACAGTTATGATGTCGGGATACGCACAGGTGGGAGCACTGGCACAATCCCTGACTTAATGCCAACAGTAAAAGAGCACACATTTTGTCAACACCATTACTGGCCTTGCTAATTGTCGACGTAGCACAGTTACCAAATAAGGCTAGTCTTAACTGTGATGAAATAACAATATTTCCATCAGTGTTAGCACTGGAACTAAAACCAGCGCAAATGAGGGCATTGCAGCAGCCATAAAACGCATGAAGACCCATTCATTGTGCAAGCAGTAAGACCATTCCTCGATTCATTCGCCCTTTACTCTTAGTGATGTGACATATCAGAGGTGTGGTCGAGTGACTTTCTTTGAGGAAGAGAGATCTCCACTGATAGCCAATAACAGCTGGGTTCCTGGGTGGTCATTAGAAGGGAAACCCACATGGGGAGAAACACGTGCTCAGGACTGGAGTGCCCGCATACACATGCTTGACCAGGTTGAGTACCAGTTTCAGAAAAACAGACGCAGGCAAATGCATATGCAGGTAAGGAAGTCAGGGATTCGGATGATAGTAACCAGGAAAGGCAGAGAGAGTGGCCGAATCAGAAGAGGCAGGTACGGAAGTGCCAAGAGCAAGCATCAGCAAAGGGCAAATGGGATAGGAGGAAGAAACAGGTGTCAGAGTGTAATCCTGGGAGGGCCAAGGGAGTAGCAAGAGACAGGGGACAATGCCCACTACAGGGAGATGACCTAAGCATTGCAAAGTGCTCACATTTCCAAAACGGCCATACTTGGAGTGGCACTTCGCGTGTGAAGGTCCCTAAATTTCCCTTGATTATGATTCGACTATCAGCTTAGAATGGGGTAGGTCCTTGTTTTACACAATGGGCCTCATTACACGGTTGCCGGTAGCCATGGCTACCACCTTACCGCATTCGGGGTCCGTGTTCCCGGAATAGGGACTTACCAGGTCATTCTGACCTTGGAGGACCTGGTAAGTCCCCTTTCCGGGAACCACTCCCCATTCCCATTCGATCCCCCATAGGGCTCAATGGGAATGGGGATGGAGCTAATAACGGTACTGCAATTTGCGGTACCATTATTAGCTCTGAAGTACTTCAACGGGTCCCTTCCATAATGCCTGGTAGAACCAGGCGTTAGGGACGGGACCCGCTAAGGGACCTCGTAGTAGGGCGGTAAGGGATTACCGGCACCGGTGCCCTTACCGGTGCCAGTAATCCCTTACCGCCTACCGTGTAATGAGGCCCAATATCTGGACCGTGGGCTGACGGAAAGGATAGGCCGCCATTGTTGCTAGAGGATCTGGACTCCATGGCAAGTGCATGACAATTACTTTGATACCATTTCCTACACGTGTTCTCTCCTAATGCTAAGGCGGGGCATTGTGTTTTGCCTTGCCCTCATTTGTTTTCTCTTCAAGGCCATACACTTCCATATATAGAGAGGCATAGTCCCAAAAGTCCTGCATCTTCATTGATTTGACTCATTCGGTATACTGCCAAGCATTCATGGCACCCCGAGGAGCAACATTCTACCCCATCCCTTCTCTGATTCTATTTTTTTTGTCCTAATTTCCTTAACATTGGGCCTCATTACGAGTATGGAGTTAGCCATGCCGCTTCTAGCGGCATGGCTACCTCATACCGGGTACCAGGTACGGGTCCCACAAAAGGGTAATTACTGGGCAATTCCGACCTTGGAGGGCCGGGTAAATCCCTTTCGCAGGGCCCGGTAATGACGGGCCCGTTGTAAGCATCCTGGTCTGCTAGCGGGTCCCGCTCTGCACGTCTGGTCTGACCAGGCATTCCTTAGCGGGACCCACTGCAGACCCCAGAATAGGGCAGCCCGTAATGAACGGTGCCGGTCCCTTACCGGCACCGTTCATTCCGTGGCTGCCTGGGTCGTAATGAGGCCCATTGTCTTTTGACACAGTCTACTCTTGACTCTGCTACTTTTGGCAGTCTGGCTGAACGTCTTTGAATTATTATTACAAATTTTATTTTTGGGTCAGTAATTGCAAGCAAACAATAAATTAGACTACATGCTACAAGTGTCAGCTTGAGGACATCTCAAGCCCACAGCACACCACACACTACTTCTGCTAGTGTTTGTCATGAAAAACATATGTACTAGTACATACACAACATAACTCACACTCCTAATTCTACACTCAATCCCACCATCTTTACCAACATGCATCACAAAACCAACAAGCATCAGCCTTTCCCTCAGCCATGCACATGTTTCTCCCTGTTCGTATAACCTTGCACCCATCCTACCCCTTCCTTATCCTATTTTCCCTTTTCCTTTCCTCCCTAGACCACATGCCAGATAACCCTGGTCGGGTAAGCCTTGATGTAATCACTAACGTGGTGATTATGCGCAGCATTTCAGTAATCTGTATGCATTGAAAACAGATCGAACTGCTGACTCAGCACACATCCATGTGTTTTCCTATATGTTTTTCAGTTTCTACTTTCTTCACATGATGTTGATTAGGAATGTGACTGGAATATACGCATAAAATTGCTCATTACATGGATGGTTTTTCGTGTTGGGGAAGGTTGAAAGCCCAACCCCTCTACATTACTCCCTGTATATGGAAACCAACAAACAGGAAGCAAGTTTTTGTTCCTAAACCTTGAAGAGCCTATTTTGACAACAGGTCATTTAAATCAGTGTTGTCCTACTCAAGGCCCAGTCCCGAGAGGATTTCAGGCTATCCCTGATTAATATTCATGAGATAAATGTGCATACACTTATTGTATGCAAATGCCTCTCATGAATAATAATGTGGGATATCCTGAAAATCTGCAACGTTTCTGGGGCTCGATTACTGGAGTTGGAAAACACTGATTTAAAGTATTATTTTTTAAAACATGCACCGTAATTATAATGTTAAAAAGAAATACAGCTCACACCTCTCCCAAAGACTGAATTAGCCATCTGTTCATGTCAAAGAAAGAAACAAGCCACTGACCAGTGGCATTCACTGACCAGTGCCATTAGACATTCTAGCCATGGTGGCTAAAACCTGGTCGAAATAGAAAACACACCGCTTTACTGCAAAGTTACACCTATACTTGAAAGCTGCCACTTAGTGAGGCAATGAAAGGATAATCAATATCCTCAAATTAGCCCTCAGGTATAGTTTTAAAGATAATAACTACAAGTCTGGTATCATCAAACGTCTACTGCCTTCTCATTCCGAGTCTTCAAATGTACATAATAATGTGTGCATGAATAACCTTGCATTGAAAAATGTATACTGTGGTGCTGCAGTCTACGATGCTGACCTTCCCAAAATCCAAAATAATGAGAGGGTATGGATGTCTACATCATCGTCCTATTATCGATTAAAAATACACAAGGTTGAAACAGAATGAATACAGGATTTCAATACTGCATCATGTCATAGCTATAGGGGTGATGCCGGAAAAAAACAACAACTGAAGCAAGTGTCTTGGCTAAGGCCTACTATGATAGCCATAAAATGAGGCACTGCAATGGACCTTAATGAAGAGTGGCTCACTACCATGGTGAGGACAAGATATCCAAAACATACCCATCCGATGGAGTGTGCTCCAGAGACCTGGCACTTGGTTTAGAAAGGGTGTGTTACATCCTCGCTATACATGAGCTCACTGAGTGTATGGAGTGTGCTACATGTGTGATAGTGTCCAGTGTCAAGGCCCAGTGTAATACACTAAGGAGATTTCAAATATATGTGAATGATGCATTTAATAATGTGCTGTTCTGTCTCATCACCTGGCTTCTGTGATTCATTAACCTGACACAAGAATTGAAAAAAACCCTTAAAATCCCTTTGAACCCACTATACCTTCGCTGTTGTTTGCTGCAAATGCTACAATGTTTCAACCACAAGGCTTATACATATACAATATATGGGTACCTCCCTATTTTTTTTTGGGGGGGGGATCTTTTTTAAGGTGGAAAGGTTTTACACAATATATAGAAAGAGAAACAGGTTACCCCTCCCTCTTTGCACCTACATATTTCATAGTGACCCACTTTCTTGTCCACACGTTATGTGAATCATCAGGTTTGGCAACAAAGCTGTATTTATCCTAAATAATATAAATGTATTTTTCAATTATTTAAAATGTTTTTTTTTGTTTTTCACACCAGTTTGCATACAATTCATTACACAATGTATACAACATGCAAACATCATCTAAAAAAAAAACATTGATCTGAAAAAGAGACAGACAAAGAACAATTACCACCAGGGGTTAGTATAAGCAATATAATTCATCTCTACGAAAATACAATGTATCATTACAAAGCAGATGGCCAAAGTTTGTATCGTTTCAAAAATAAATAAAAACACACATAACACAATGGGTACATCTAGTGGAGTTAAGTCAAAATCATCTAGTTTCATCTAGTCTATACTTTGCTTCTTATTTTCTTAGTAATTAGTGATCTACGTCTGTGTCCTGTTGTGGAAGAGAGAAAATAATGTTCCCTATCAGAACAAAGACTAGTTAATTCATGGTATCTAGTCGGGTCTTGGTCGACAGTGTGTTTCAGCCCACTTCTTGAGATACGCAAATCCACTGTGTTCTCACGCTGGTTAGTCTCGGGCCTTCATCAGGACAAGCTTATTTGCAATATCTGCAAATCAATCCAATATACCCCTGTATATTGTGGGAAACTACAAAGACAAAATAAGGTGTGTATCAACCTTTCATGTCCAAATCTATTTTCAATTTTTAACGATTCACATTTATTTGCTCTGTGCTGTTTAAAATTTGCACGAGTGAAAAGTCTCATGTGTGCAAATGTACCAGCCACTAACCTTATTTTTTGCAGTGAAGCGTGCTGGAGAAACTTCGAATTGTATTGCATTTTTTCAGTGTGTCTTAAATTCGAGTTACCACTTGAGTTTGTATTCCCTTCTGTGAAATAACAGACCATTTATTCAAAAAAAGCTCTATTATATCGGAGCTCTTTTCTTTCACAAAACCCACTTTATTTTTCACAAACCTCTCTACTGGAGTGTTGTGATTAATCACTTTATTAAACTGTTTTCAATTTCCTTTTCTTGGTATGTCTGCTCTTCACAAGGACAATCCTGAAAAATAGGGCAACCTCATGGATTTCTGTTGATGTTGGTTTCTAGAGCCCTAAAAAACTACTAATGAACAAATAACGATCTTTTACATGTTAATTATTCCCTCTGTGTTTTTTTCTTACTGGGTCACTGCGCAGTTATACTCCTGCTGGTTTTTAAGCTGTGCCCTGCTCACAAGCCGAGCGACGGCATTACTGCTTGGTCCTAAAACTGTATGACAACGCCGCGTTCGTAGGGGCGTTTCATCTATTACAAGTGTGTTCAATTTACTTTGCTCTGTATTTCTACTTTTCTTGGACATAGTGCTAGAGAAATCAAGTCACGCAACAAGTTTGAGTTGGTGCTCATTTTAAGTGACTTGAAGACTTCAAACATACTGCTAAATGCAGTCTTTAGCATAATGGTTATTCTCTCAAAAGCTTCCTCCTTACAGAGTTCATGCACGATTGTGCTTCTACTGGTTTCTCTGCTGTCCACTGCTCGCAAACTGAGCGACAGCATCAGCACCTGTTTATAAGGTGTATGAGAACACTGTGGGCCTCATTACGAGTATGGTGGTAGCCATGCCCTTAATAAGGCCAAGGCTGCCTCCATACCAGGTTCCAGTACCGGGTTCCTCCAAAGAGGACTTACCCGGCTATTCCAACCATGGAGGACCCGGTAAATCCTCATTGGAAAAACCCATCCCCATTCCCATTTGAGCCCCAATAGGTCTCAATGGGAATGGGGAGGGAGCTAATAACGGGCCCGTTAATAACGGTTGGGCCCGTTATTAGCTCCCAGGTACCCTCACGGGACCCGCTAAAGACACCTGCTTTTACCAGACATCCTTACGGGAAACGCAAGGGAACCTCGTAATAGGGCATCCCATAATGAAGGGTGCCGGTCCCGTACCGGCACCCTTCATTACGGGAGCGCCATGGCCGTAATGAGGCCCAGTGTATGTTAAACTGCGGACTGACTGCGCCAAGTCTTTTTATCATGTTTTTCGCACTGTTCTCATTCCGAACACTACTTTAAGATTACCAGATGTATTCTATTGTGTCACAGTATAATTAAAAACACTGTATTCGTCATTTTTGAGTGTTCAAAATTTGCTCAATTTTCTGCTATGCTTTTATTTGATACAGATCAATGTGGACACTTCACGACAAATCACACCATCCCTCTAAGTAAACTCTTAAATGCCTGCTTCTCCATTCTTCTTTAGAAATGGGAGGTTTTGGGGGGTGGTGGTGTTTTAAAACAACAGAGTCGGGGAGCTGTACAATGACTCAAAACCCTCTCACGTTTATTTGTTATTGAGGTCATCTTCTATGCCTCTTTTTAGCCCAATGCTAATATATTACGCCTGTCCAGCTCAACATATCATGCTGGTATGGACAGAGACCCATGATAACAATCTACTGTGTAGGCTGGACAGCTGTTTACCAAGGGAGGTTATTGAAAGTGATTTTATTCAACAGGAAGACTTAGGGCCTCATTGCACGGTAGGAGGTAACCATGATGCAATTAGCGCCATGGATACCCCCTACTGCCTTCTGGGTCCGGGTAGGCGGTATGGGGAGTTACCGGGTCATTCAGACCCTTGAGGACCCGGTAAATCCCCATGCCAATTGCCATTCCCCATTCCCATTCCCATTACCATTCCCATTTGAGCCCCCATGGGGCTCAATGGGAATGGGGAAAGAGCTAATAACGGTACCGCTATTAGCGGTACCGCTATTTGCTCTGAAGTCCCTCAGTGGGTCCCTTCCTTAATGTGTGGTCTGACCACACATTAAGGACGGGACCCGCTGAGGGACCTCATAGTAGGGCGGTAGGGGATTACCGGCACCGGTGCCCTTACCGGTGCTGGTAATCCCCTACCGCCTACCATGTAATGAGGCCCTTAGTCCTTGGAGATCCAACCTTAATATTGACTTACTTAGTGACCCTACATGTATATATATATATACTGTGCCTCAAAACTGGGCGAATTGAAAGCCATCCATTCATTTTAGTCGTACATATACAAACCCCCCTCAATGTTCGTGTTGAGTTCATTCTGTACTGTATCCAAATTATGAATTCACTTTGTTCTGTTTTCCGCAGAAGTAAATCTCGATCCCTGCCTCTTAATGGTGCCTCAATCACTTGTATTGTAAACCAGAACTTTTCAGCGTGCTTATGTTTCAGTTTTTTAAATGTGCCACCAGCGGCTTCTCCGCCACTTGATTTTTGAGGCAAGACCGATGTTCACAGATACATTGGGCCTCATTACGCAGTAGGCGGTAAGGGATTACTGGCACCGGTGCCGGTAATCCCTTACCACCCTATTCCGAGGTCCCTTAGCGGGTCCCTTCCTTAACGCCTGATTTTTACCAGGCGTTCTGGAAGGGACCAGTTAAAGGACTTCAGAGCTAATAACGGTACCGCAAATTGAGGTACCGTTATTAGCTCCATCCCCATTCCCATTGAGACCTATGGGGGCTCGAATGGAATGGGGAATGGTTCCCGGAATGTGGATTTACCGGGTCCTCCAAGGTTGGAATGACCCGGTAAGTCCCTATTTCGGGAACGCGGACCGGAATGCGGTAATAGTGCCAGGGTTACCGCCTATCGCGTAATGTGGCCCATTATCTTGTCTCAGGTTTTATCTTGCCAATGTATATCAGCCAGCATGTGCATTTTATGCCATATATGGCCCATTGGGTTCTACAATAGACCACAAATATTCTTAAGCAGGAAAATACTTATGGATCCTCCAAAAAGAGTCATACAATTCAATAGGCTAAGCCAAAGTCAATGGGCAAAAGTCTTGTATAGGATGAAGTACTTCTGATAAGTAAATGGAAAAGTCTTTGCACAAGTTCTTAGGAGTCTTTGATGAAAAGAAGAATCAAATGTAGGGCCACAAGCTGATTAGCAACTCTGCAGTTAGAGGTAAGTTCTCTTAGACTTATTTTACAGTACCTTAGAAATGAAGAAAAGATGCAGCTGATGACTTCTGTTCCTGTGCAGCTCTGCAGATCTCACTGTTCCTGGGCCTCAGTCGTGGGGACAAGAGGGAGGACGTCAGGGGACTCCTGCAATGCAATGGGATGGTCAAAACTTGCAACTGGCAAACTTCACTTTCAGTGGCTGTTCAGTGTTTCAGAACCTCGCACCTACCGCAAATAGCAACACTGCTGTTCCTGGCTGTCGAGGTGGACTTTCCTTGCTTCTGGGGTCCCGCACTCTGTTGAGGGAGCTCAGGCTTGGTCAGTCCTGCTTCCTCGGAGTCCAGAGGATCTTCCAAAAGCTCTAGGCCAGCTTAAAAGCAATGTACACAATCTGGTGTCCCTCTTCCTGGCTATACAGTTTCCAGCAGCAACTCTGTGGAAATTCAACCAGCTCCGAGATGGATGTCCAGATGGCCTACTTTGGATTTGATTGATCGCACCAACTCAAAGGGAGAAGTGGTCCTTGCAGGGGCTTCTCTGTAGATGCGAACTTGGTGTTTTGTCACTTCAGCAGGGCTTCACCCGGCAAACCAACGGTCCCGGAGTTGCAGCAGGTGTCCTCTTCAAGCTCTTCTTCGGTTTCTTCATCCAGTGGTCAACTCTGCCTTCCAAGCCAAAGGACTTGCCTTTTATTCAGTTCTCTCGCATTCATTCCAGCCTAGCTGTCAATCACCCTGCAGGGTGGCTGTATTTGCCGGACATTCACCTGGCCAATCACCACAGAGTGCATTTGGGTCTCCTAGGAGACTAAGCACAGGGTGTTTCGGGCACCTCCCTCACTACCTGCCTACCCCGGACACTCTGGAGCCAGAGGCGGAGTTCACTCGTGAATCCTGCCAAATGCAAAATGAACAAAGAGACCAAACCTGGTTTGGCGCGCAGAGTAAATCTCAAGAAGGACCTTTCCACAAAGAAATGGTGAAAAAAGAAGACCGGGAGCCAGTTTAACAAAGATGGCACCTGTGGTTTACAGCAGCTGTGAACGCAGCCCGCAGTAAATGCACACCATGGTAGCTCAAACGAAAGCACTGCCAACAGCTAGTCAATGAGAAAAGGGTAACATACATTTTTTTACATGAGAAGCTAGACAAAGGGGATACTAGGTAACCCCTCCAGCACTCTATTTTAAGCCAGTGTGTGCTGGGTCTAGAAAGTTACAATAGTAAGTAAAGTCAATTTCACTTTACTGCTCTGGGAAACAGTAGTTTATCCCAGAGAAGGCAGTTAATCCTTTGGGAAATCTGGAAGACTTCCCTGTGTCACTGCACTGAAGGTGCTGTGAGACACAATGTAAAAGATGATGCCTCTGGAGTTTGTCAGACTCCACAACCAAGAGAAACACAAAAGTAAAATTCACATTACAATACATGAGAGAGTGGGAAAAAGGGTCTCTGTCTCTCTCCAGGTTAAACAAATCAAGTCCTCAATATCTAGCAAAGTTGCTGGGTGTCTCTAAGGTGGTGGGAATTAGCACATTTTTGAGAATCCTCCCTAACAGAAATTTGTCCGAATTTCGGCCGTTTGAAAATTCCGAACAGCCGAAACGTTCGATCAGATCCCCCATTCGGTGTTAAGGGCTGCAGGGGCTGCAGGGGTGTCCCCGCACCTTTGTTCACTATACTGTGAGTGGCAGCTGGGTGGGGGGGGAGTCCTGCAGCCGCTCCTGTAAAAAGTCCCAAAAAAAAGAAAAAAGAAGGAAAGGACCCTGCAGTGCCAGTACCCGATCACAGAAGTAAAAGGGAACAGGTGTTGCAGGGACAAAGCGAGTGGCAGGACACAGGGAAGTGTGCTGCCCCAAGGTAAGTAGGGGAATGGGGGTGAGGGTGCGGGCAAAGGTAAACTCTGAATGTTTAGGGGTTTTTGGAAAAATAACTCTCGGTCTTTTCTCCCTCGAACATTTCATCCAAGGGCTTCCAACCCAAATCCAGAATATTTCCCTGAAACTGCTTTTTTGTTACGAGTATATGTAAAAAGAATTTGTTTCTCAGTTACAATGGAGTGGAACAAACACAGTACCGCCAGAGGAACATTTATCACGCCAATAAGGCATATGGATATTTAAACACCCACAAAACCTAATGTGAGGGTATAATAAGGGCACCTGCATAACATTTTCAACGTCATGAACTTTGCAGTAAACATCACAAAGAGAAGCCCAACAACTTCAACTTCTTACATGTCATACTTATGCATAGCGCTTCTTCCCAGTAGCCCACACTTTAGTAAAGGTTTAGTAGTAAGCCCACTAAAGGCCATGACTCAACTCCATTTGGGATGTGAAGTAAAGATTATCTTCAAGACAGAAATGCCCCCGAGGCAGCACAGAACTATCCCAGCAGTATAAAAACTGAGAGTGCCTTGTTCTGTGTTATGGGGTTTCATTCCATCTCCAACTGACATTTTAATGCTTTCATGGTGATCTGAAAAAGGGAGGAGCTTGTTAGTGGCGAGAAAACCAAAATGCAAGATTGCTTTGCTGTTGTGTGATTGAGTTCTGTTCAGACTTATCTGGTGTGACTATAGAAACCGGAGGTGGGGTGCGGACTGCTGAACTCTGAAAGTCATGCAAAGATAATGCACTGTTGAGGCTCTATGCAGACTACTGCAATTTAAATGGCATAGCCATACACAACCAACACCCAATAGCATTGATCTATTTCCAGTTGATGAACCTACACATCACAGGTGTTTTATTGCACTCAATCTCAGGGGTGCCTATAACCTTCTATGAATACAGAAGGGGGGAACAGTGAGTATCTGATAGAGTCATCTGAACACATTAATGCTCCATTCCAGACATTCAGTAATAGTATTTTAGTGATATTCAGGGTGTTTATGATATCATCTGTCTTGATGACATCCTGATTTATTCTGAGACCTTTCTAAAAAACATATGATACATCCGACAGAAGCATTGTCCTCCTGTGTGTACATTAGATGCATGCTAAAAGGGAAAAGTGTTTTTCCACCTAAGGATTGTGGATTTTTCGTGATGTACAGTTTTTCAAAAAGGATAGGGTATGGACATTGGGAAGGTGAAGACCATCCAGGATTGGTCTGCTCCTAAAGCTAAGAGCGCATTGCAAATTGCGCCATGGTGAGCAAATCATAATCAAAAATGCATGGCTCGTTTTCCTCTGAGTTAGCTGTACTGCAGTAATGGAACTGGTAAAACAAGGCTACAAATCTCTTTGGTTTTTCGAGAAAATAAGCCTTTTTGTATTTTAAACAGGTCTGGCATGACCTGTTGTGGCAGAGGCTGGCTCATTTGACTCTGCATGCGGGTGTTTTGATACAACAAGTTGAAATAGAAGTGGGAAAGAAATTGTGAGCAGAGGGCCGATGTCTACATTAACCAAACACACTGAGGGAGACACCCCGCGCGCTAAACAAAAATACACAGAATGTGAGCAACTCTCAGCCAATAACAAGCAATGGGTTGGGGTCCACATAATCGAGTCTCAATCACATTTTAGGTCTCACTACCATTCACAGAGAAGGGCCTCCATTTGCATATCAGTCTGGTCTTGCGCACAAGGGCAATCCGACGCTAACCGTCTAAGCAATCATTTCTGAATAAGATAAATCAACAGCCCCAGCCTGCAAGAGACTGCCTCTGGGCAACTGACAGCAGCAGGGCCACGCCTGGAGTACCCCAAAACACTTAGGGTAAACACTCTGCTGCCATACATAAATAAAGAGGATGTCAGAAACACTCAATCAGAGACACACAAACTCTACAATAGCCCGGGCTATGGGCTGTAGCATACCTGGAAGAGGCTCAATTATTTTTTAGTTCTCAATACCTTTCACATGGACACATGACCACCTGTTAGGAGTCTACAGTGAGGGATAGGTGACTTCATAGGCCAATGTAGCTTGCGGGGCACGTCTGGATTACCCAACAACTCTATTCCTACCACTTGTTCCCTCCTTTGTTACCTCTGCAAATCATTTATGTGCATTTAACCTTTCTTACCTTTGCTCTTTTCGCCCACTCTGCTGCCCTTTTTTGGTTGCCTTGCAGACCAACAACTTGACAAAACAAGCAGGAGTACAATAAGTCATTCTTTGCACAAGCCTCAGTGATGTTGGGCCTCTACATTGATGACTAGCACAGTGTACACATCTCTTAATGTAACGTAACAAAACATACACACTATAAGAGGTATCTTACAAACCCATATCCTATTTAAAACGTCTGCATATGGATATGTCTCTTCTGATGAGGTGGAGTGAGCTAAAATGTGGTTGCAGATTCTCCTGAGTGGGACCTATCCAACAGAGCAGATAATTATAATATGTTCATTCTTATTAGAGGGGCTTGGGGGTTTCCCCTTAAGTCAGTAAGGGTAATCCAGAAGTGGACCCCTTGCTTTGTGATGATGCTCAACAAGGCTGAAAGATGTGCGTAGGATTGCTGATGATGGTGTTCAGAGGTGACTTGCGAGCATTTGATGATGAAGTGTCCCTGTGGATGTGACCAAACAGTTATAATACATTATGTTATGTTATGTTATGTTATGTTATCTTTTGGTATTTGTAGAATTAACTGTTGCCATTTGCATGTTCTCCTGGCACACTGGTAGATCTGAAAGAGAAGGGGGTGGTATAGGAGATTGTGGAGTATGTAAGATAGATATTTGTGTCCAGGGAGTTTTGCATTCCCGTTGTGCTAGGATGCATTTGCGAGGACTGTGATATGCAAGTTTATTGTAGGGGTGTAGCATTCTGTTAGTTTATGTCTTTTGGGAGAGTCATTGAATTGCAGTGTGTGAGTGGCTTAGTGTGCATACATATAATGTGTTTTAGTGGACAGGTTCAGATGTTTAGTGTGGTGTGGTGCGTGGAGGCGCTGGTAGACAACTTGACTCACCCTTATGGTGTGGTCATGGCAACATCTAGGTAACCGTGAAGTGGGGTGTTTCATGGGTTTCATATTACAGTGACTTCCTGACCCCTCACTTTCTTGCACCCACAACTGAAAGTGCTCCCAGGCAATGAAAAGGCATGCACTTTCTGGGCCTGGGATATCCTCTATCTATACTGCTTTACACTTGATAAGGTATGCCTGTGCCTGCCAGGCACCCATGCAAGAGCAGGCACTGGTGAAGATATCTCAGAATCATACTGCAACATCTGCTTGGAGACCACATCTGTCCTCTTCTTGCTCTTCAGTATTCTACTGTACAGTCACCTGCATCCTATAATCATCAGGCTCCAGGTAGACTAACACATATGCTGTACTCTCTCCCTGCATCACAGCCATCTCCTCTCTAGCTCCAAAGGTGGTCAATGACTCTAGTGGACCAACAACAGCAATGCCATATATCTGGCTCATCCCTTGATTTGATCTTCACCACTCATTTGACTGATTCCTCTGGCTCAATATTTCATTGCCTTCCCTTTTCTTTCTTACTCCTATAGCCTTCCTTCAGTAACCTCTCCGCTTGTAATAATGTTTATTTTTTGAATTGTGGTCCTTGTTGCTTTGATGCATCCTCATTTTCTTCTGTCCATTCGTCTCTATCTTCTCCTGATGCTTTTTCTTCTTGCCATCCAGACTCTTCTTTTTTCTTCTTTATTCCACACTGCCTTCCTGATTGGGTTCGGACAATTCTTCTCTTTTCTTTGTTCTCTATAACTCCCAAATCATGGCTTTCCTCGTCACTATAAAGCCCTTGTAAATAGCTACGTAAGCGCGAATCGTACTGGAAAAAGTCCTGATATGATCTTAAGACTCTCTCCTCTCCCCACTCTTCTTTTGATCTTCATCTTTTTCATGAAAAGCAGTTCTGCTAACAATCTCCCACTTCTCCTCGAGTCTCTCATTCATTGTGTGCTTTCTCTCTTTTAAATACTTTCTGGGCATATGTTTGATACGTCTCCTAATTCTATCTTCCTGCTTCTGACTTTGCCTCTCACTTAAAATCTTAGAGTGATAATCTTTTTCTCTCTCTTGTTCTCAGTCTCTGCTCCTCCCTCTTCCCCTTCTGCCTCTTGCTCATCTCTCCTTTTTCCTTCATTTTCTCCTATGTGCTCCAAATATTTCTCTGGTATACTCTATTTTTCTTTCTTATTTAGCTTCTCTTTTTAATTCTTCTTTGTCCACTGGTGTCTTTTCTTCATGCTGCCATTTAACTATTCTACAAAAAAGCCCTCCCTCGATTCTTTTGTTCATACTATCTTCCCATTTCTCGAATCCCTTTTCTATTTATACTTTTTGAACAACCTGTCTATTTTTACCCTGCTTCACATCTGGAGACTTATTCTCTTTTTCCTCAGCTTCACTTGGTGTTTCGTGCTGCTTACTTTTCGCAGACTGCTCTTATAAATGTCACTAATGTTCTTACTTCCTCTCATCACGTGATGCAATCTTCTCATCAAATTCTTCTTGACCTAAACGTGACTTTTGATATGGTAGTCCATTCAACCCTCTGTTCTACTCTTTCCTCTCTTTGCATTACTGGTGCAACCTCTAGATAAGAGGTTTTCCTCTTATCTCTCTAACTGCATGTATGCTGTATCATGGACTGGGGATTCGTTGTCACTACTTCTTTGCTATGTGGACCTGCAATGCTCAGTCCTCAGTCCTTTGTTCTTTTTACATTGCATCTCTTTCTTCTATCATCTAGTCATTCAGTTTATTCTGTCACTTTGATACTTACAATACTGACATATTAATTTCAATTTCGGATTTTTTGACTCACTGCACTCTCCTATATCTGACTGTATATCTGCTGTTAAACTCTAGGGGCCTCATTACGACCCGGGCGGTAAGGGATTACCGGTTTTAACAGCCGTTAAGGATGGGACCCGCAAAGGAAACTTGGAGGTAATTATGGTACCACAATTTGCGGTACCGTAATTATCGCCTTCCCCATTCCCATTGAGCCCTATGGGGCAAAAATGGGAATGGGGAAGGGCCAATGGTGAATGGGGAATTACCGCCCCGCCAACCTTGGAATGGGGTGGTAATTCCACCATTCACCATGGCGGATTCCAGCGTCACCCATGGCGCTAATAGCGCCATGGTTAACGCCTGGGTCGTAATGATCCCCTAGATGTTCTCGCACTCCCTTCATCTTAATGTTTCTAAAATTGAGATTGTCTTTTCTCTGACTGTTCTCTTCATGACAGTGCTCATCCTTCCTTCATTTCTTTCTTTCTATCCTAATTCTCTTTCTCTGCTCGTAGTGTAGGTGTTATCATTGGCGCTTACCTCTCTTTATCTCATTATATGTCCACTCTCTGTTGGTCCTGCCATCATCAGGTTTACAACATTCACAGTGCTTGACAATGTCTTGCCATTTTGTGCTAAAACCCTTATGTTGACTATGATGTCCTTATGCCTTGATTAATGTGTGTCTCTTATTGTTGGGTTGCCCACTTATTTTCCTCCTCCTCCTCAATCTATTTTCAAATCAGCCACCCACTTGCTTTGTGCACTTCCACCCCTTTTCATAGTGTGCCATTGTTAGCCGCACTATTAACTTCCTGTTCTACCCCGTTCGTCTTCAGTTTAGTTTTCTTTCATCATTCTTAGAAGTATCCATAGACTCAGCTACACTTATCTGCCTTCTGTTTTCACTCTAACTTTCTTCTTAAACATGTTTTCTCTTCCTCTTTACCTCCCTTGACTATTCCTTGCCCTCCTTGTGCACTACCACATTTCCATTCCTTTGCCCTCTTGGCCCCGACCCTCTGTAATGGTCACCCTCTCAGTTTGGTATGCTCCCTTGTGCCTTTCTCCTCACTTTCTTTTGAATGAAATTCGTCTTTCATGATTGATCACGTTGTAAATACTTTAATCCTTGTGTAACAGTGTATGTACTTTTGCACAGCACTTTATGAATGAAAATAAATATATTAGGCACAAGGAAAGGAAAGGACATTTGCTAGCTTTTTGAAAAATGTTTCGAGGACATAGGAGGTAAAGGAACAGGAGATATAAAGTGAGGTAAAAACGCAAAGGCAACAAAGGGGTTCATATGGACATACACACAGACATTAGGTGTCAAATAGGAACTAAAATGCACTGAAATCTAATACACTGCCAAGAAAGTTTCAAACACCTCCAAAATCTAGAAAAACTCACCCAAACACAAACAAAACAGTCCAGCTCCTCATTTTCTCTTCCAGTACTTTCTCTAAATAAAATGACATTTTGCCTAAGATACCGAAGAGCAAAACACAAATTTGTTTTTAGTTCTTAATGAGCCTAAGGAGAGAAAAATGGAAAACACAAAGAAGTGACAAAGCCAAACAAAGGGGTTTACTCAAGACTCGTTCTATGACAAAAGGTTCTCGAAACCCACATGGTATGGAAGGTGACTGAGCACATAAAAAGATGACTTCTCTTGTTCACACATAAAGGTTTATCTACAAATGCAGGAAATGAAAGATGTTAGAAAACTTTTTTTTAAAAATTGTAATAAAGTTTTGGGTAACACAAAGGGAACACAGGAAAGTACAAGAGTAACTTTTGTATGTGATTTATTTTTTTGTGATTTAGCACGGGTAAAATGGGAAGATTAGAGAGTGAGCCTAAAGAACACACACAAACAGATAAAATGGAATAAAGTATCAAGAAATACTAAAAACACCACTAACAACTAACAAAACCCTCGCCAACACTGCTAAACTCTCCTAAACTCACCAAAAACACTCAGAAAGTCTCCAAAATGACCACTTTGTGGGCACGTAATGCCCACTCTCAACTTGGCAGCAAAACAAAGCCCACAAAGGAAGCAGGAAGCATGCTGGGCTTATTAAAGAACACCACCCCTGTTTAAAATTGGCTCAGGCCTCTGATTGGGCCCTCAAATGTCCCTTTTGAGTCATAGGCCTTGCAGTTGGATGAGGGCCTTGACCCCACTTTGAGACCTGTGGGGGGGTTGTACCCTCCCATAAACGCTTAGCTTTTCAAGGGAGCACATTTTGGAACATGTGTGCACCACTGGACGTGACAACCACAATTGCTCAGTTGTTCCTATGCCGCCTTGCACCAGCCAGTAGAACAGGCTTCTCACCAGTTCAGCACCCCTGTAATCCATGGTCAATCTGTAGAACCCAACTTAGTCTTGCGCACACACCTTTTGTTTAGCTTAATGGAGGGACATAACAGGATATCTGAGTTGCTAGAACATTATGAGACTAGAGAAATTCATTTTAGAGATGTGTGTCACAGATCTAAGTTCAGCATTAAAGAAAGTCTAGGTGGACCTCTGAAAGGAGAAGGAAGAAAGCAAAGTTACTGAAGGAAATGTGGACTTTGTACTCCAACCTCTCTTTCTTGAAGAACAGCCATCTTCATCTTGTATCCTGGGTTGCAACATTATGTGTTACTACTGATTTCTGCAATTGTATTCGCTCTCCACGCTTGCTTCTCCACTCTTGTTGACTGCTTAATCTCTTTTCTCTCCTCCTTTCCCTTCCCTCTTTTCCTATCTCCTCCCCTTACTTTCTTCTTTGCACTTACTCTATCAGAATTGTCCCTGGACCTAATATGATAGCAACCTCGTCTGTTTCCTCCACCCTCCCATTACTGTTTTTTTCCTCTCCAGCACTATCTGAAATATCGTCAGGCCTAGTATGATAGTCGCTTGTTTTGTTCCTCCCCTCCCTTTCTGCACCCCTCTCCCTCACCTTTTGTTTTTCTCCGGCTCTACCAGAAATGTCATCAGGCCTAGTGCGGTAGTCGCCTGTCTGTTTCCATTTCCTTCCCACTCTCCCCCTCCCTTCCTTATCTATGTCTTAACTCTTGCACTATCTGAAATGTCGTCAGGCCGAGTACGATAGTTAATTTCACATCCTTACTGTTCATGGGCTGTAAGAATGTGGTTTTATTTTCCCTTGTTCCCTCCCTTGCCTTGAAGCGCTTTGAAACACATTGAGTATAGGCGCTATATAAATAAACGATCATATCATATCAATTTACCCCTTCCAACACACCACTCACATCCGGTAGTAAAAAGTCTTAAAAAGATTAAAACAAAACCCATAAAGGGGAGGCAATACCAGGCACATTTGGGGAAGGAAGAGAGCCTGGGTGTGTATCAGCACAAACACACTGATCTGTCTTGTGCAAGGATGGGTGGTTGTAAGAGCTCTGTGGAGGTAGGTCCTCCAGAGAACATCTGCATCTTTGAATGGGTATGTTAAAATCTGAAAGGGTGGGAAGTAGTTGCAGTATTTCATGCAGGGTACTAGAGATATCTCTTTAAAACCCTGCCACAGAAGTCTGTGTTATTGGGTAAAACAGAAGACATGCAGAAAATCAAAACACAAAGAATGTTTACCCTTTTTGGTCAATTGCCTGTCAACTGTCTGACATCATTCTGTTACCTGTCATCATTCCGGCTCTGGGCTTAACCATATTAACAATCAGTAATGTAGCCTTACTGATCAAGGGAGGGATCATTATCATGGGATAATGACCGTCCCTCTAGGGTCTACAGTTGGGAGTGGATCATTATCCCAAGCAATAAGACACCTCCTGTGGTGTTGGGGTTGTGGTGGTGAAGTACAGAATAGTTGTTTGATGGTGAGTAAAGTAGGTAGGCAAAATGTGTCAGTAAATTACACGTGGTTTTATTTTGACGTATTTAAATAACAATTTTGTATTTGTAAGATAAGCAGTTCACTGATAAGGTTAGTTGAGCTGGCAGAAAATTGACAATATTTTTCAATGTTTCAGCTTTCACTTTCGTGCATTAAATTGGATGTTGTCTGTCTGGGACGTGGCATCACAATTTCTTCAATGCAGATAATCTTTTTCTATTGTTGCCCTCTCTAGCTCTGAACAACTCCAAATGTTTGAATGCATTCAATGCCAGTACATATTGACTGTATTTCGAGCATTTGGATTTGATGAGAGGAGGTTAATAATGTGTTCCATTTGCTAATAAGTTTAGTAACGGTAATAACTGTTTAAGGCACAACTACAACACACACTAACTCTTCTACCGATATGATCCTCAGGCCGACCCTCAAAAACATCTGCTCACCAGCAGTCCCAATAATGGACCAGATAAGTGTAAGACAGCCTGTGACATTACCTCACCCAAAGCCAAATCTACCCTCTCAGCCTGCAACTTAACTAATACCTCATCTCTTCACACTGTCCTAACTCTGAAACACTCCATGCCAAAAACGTGTGACCACAAATTGTCACCACTCAAACTCACACTGGATAACAAGCATACTCACCCCCAACAAGTGCAGACCTGGTCTCAACAGTCACCTTGCTACAAAAAAAAATGTATAGAAGCTTACTGTTGCAGGGTAGAAAGGAGCAGGGGCCCTTTATGAAAGGAACACATGATGAGGGAGGGCACGTGGGAGCGGGGAGGAAGGGGTGGGACAGAGGAAAGCGAAAGTCACTTATAATACTGTTACGAACATAGAAGTTGGCAAATGATATATGCTCTGTGTCATCCATCATATGTATGAGCCTTGAACCAGAACAACTGGCGACTAGGGGATTCCTG
Source organism: Ambystoma mexicanum (assembly GCF_040938575.1). NCBI lineage: Eukaryota > Metazoa > Chordata > Amphibia > Caudata > Ambystomatidae > Ambystoma > Ambystoma mexicanum. The sequence continues at coordinate 151,679,330 of NC_090922.1, read as the reverse complement.
CATTGTGACCGGGACAGGCCCGTTCCCCCAGAGAAAAGACATTGCACAGCGGAGAGCAAGGGCGGTGTGCGCGCTCTCTCCAACTGAGGGGTTAACGCACTCCACGGCACTGGAGACCTGGAGAGCGGGGCTGCTAGAGGCTCTGCACACGTAAAGCAGGCTGCGAGGCTGCATGGTGAATGGCAAACCCGCCTGCACGCGGCCCATAGAAATGAAAGAGTCCAGAACACACGCAACATGCAGCATTCGCTGCATACAGTTACTCCGAGCCGAGAAGGGGCACAGGAGCAACACAGAAGTGGCGGGTGGCGGGTCACACAGGAAAGGACGGTGAGCACTTATAAAGTGCAGATTAAAAGTAAAGCGGGACATCAGAAAGAAATAAGAAATACCTTTGTAAAGGACCACACAGGCAGAAGGGGTGCAAGGAATGTTAGACAAGAGGGGATATAAGAAAACGGAAAAGAAGAGTCACACCAGGAAAAGGTAGCAATCAGGAAGAAGGAAAAGCTAGGACACTGCAGCACTTGAAGGAAAGTGAAAACGATGGGGAAAGGAACTTTGATAACCACGATGACATCATCATAAAGACAGGGAAACGTCCAATAAGACTGGGAAAAAAAGATCGAAATCGAGATTTAGCAGAATTTTGGCAGTTGAAAAATTGCGAACGGCTGAACATTTTGACCAAATCCCCTCTTCGGTGGCGGGGGCTGCAGGGGTGTCCCCCGCAGCCTTGCTCACTATATTGTGAGTGGGAGTTGCGAGGGTGCCCCCTGCAGCGGTCCTGAAAAAAAGAAAAAAAGGCAAGGACCCTGCGGCACCGGTTCCCGATCATGGAAGTGAAAAGGAACTGGTGTTGCAGAGACACAGCGAGTCAGCAGCCACCGCAAGGTAAGTAGGGGGTGTGTGGGGGTGGGAGAAAAGTCCGAAATTTGCAGGGGAGAAAAGACTGCAGGTTATTTTGGAAAAATAATCTTCAGTCTTTTCTGTCTCAAACATTTCCTTCACAGGCTTTCCATACCGATCCTAAAGACAGTTGTGACAACACCAGGTAAAACACAGAATCTACCAAGAACACTGATTGGGCTGACAGAGGGCCCAGCCATGTGCAGCAATTCACTCCGGAAGGAGAAGGTGTAGTGCTGTGCACACCCCCACACTACCTCAAGAGAAAATACCAGGACTTCAGGAAGCACACTGAAAGTAAAAGCCCACAGACACAGTACAAGGTGGCACAGGAGCCCGAAAGCAGGGCCAGAACGGCCCAGAAGTCAGGCATAGCCACATCAGCAGAAACAAGTGCCAGCTCACAAGAGGTCATGGTGGACAGCGCACAAGCAGCTGCTGTGCCGGGGGCTCAGGCAGGGGCAGGGGCACCAGCAGGCATCATGGCAGGCATGTCATCGAGAGCAACATTTTTACAGAGACCAGGACCCTTTTCTCTATAACCTCAGCAGGACCAGGGTCAGAGGTGGGAAGAATGGATGGAGCAATTTAAAGACTTTATAAGGGCAGTCAGAGACCAAGACTCACCTAACATGTTGGACATATTCACCACCCTGGCAGGAAAAGAAATAAAAGGCATCATAAAGAAGATCCCGCCCCAGGAGAAGACCATGTACGCACTGATTGCTGCAATGAACAGGACTATGAGAGTCACTCATTCAATTAATGTGCCAAAATACTCCACAAGGCAATACAGGAGTCTGTCTTCCGGCTCCAAAGGAAAATAACCCACTGTGACTTTGCAAAAGTCTCAGACGATGAGGCGATCCGCCTCAGATTTATAGAAGAGTGCACATCATCTGCATTTCGGAAAGCACCGACTAAAAAAACACTATCGCTAGCTGAAATCTTAGACTTGGCCAGGGTGTATGAGAGGGTAGTCATACAAGCTGCATTCATAGAGAACCCCAGGAAATTGCACAGCGTGTTGGCCATAAAGAACAAGCCGACGACAGGCTTCAGGAACCAAGGAAGTCCGTTCAGGGCAGGACACAGTTGCCCGTACCAGAGACCCCTGGTAGAAAAACAGTGCTACAGATATGGATTTGAATTTCCCCATTGAGGACAGTGCCCAGCACTAGGACAGATGTGCATGAGGTGTGGCTGAGAAAAGCACTTGCAGGCGATGTGCAAGGAGAAGGTCCCTGCACTTGCAATCTATGCAACCCCAATGCCTACAGGGTCAACTGGGCACCAAGGCCCACCTCAGGGATTCAATACCAGGATGTACCCTGAGCAGAATTTTCAATGACTACCTCAAGGGAGGCATGTAGTGTCATTTCAACCCCAGGCCATATTCATCAGAGCGATGGAGGGCCTCACCCTACAAATGCTACCGCACTACCACGAGGAGCGCACATACTTATCAAACCCAGCAGAACTCTATGCAGATCACCCGAAAAGGTATATGATTGACTACGTGAGAGACCCGTTCAAGAATCCTCCCACTGATTGAGAGGAAGAGGCATACACTCAGGAGAGCTACTCTCAACATGACTGATACAGAAACGAGTATGTGCGGTTGATCAGTGCAGAGACCAATGGCACAGTCCCGAAGGTGACCATCCAGATAGGAGGGTTGAACCACCAATCTGTTGTTGACACAAGGGCCACCGTCAATGTGATGAACGCAAACCTCTACCAGATGATAAGGGACCTCTATCCGTTGACCCCTTCCCATGCAAGAATATTCCAGTAGGGAGCAACACACCCGCTCCAGTCGATAGGAAAGTTCTTATGTGATCTACACCATAAAGGCAGTATTGTTTCTACAACGATTCACGTCATACAAAGTCCAAGGACTGGCAGATGCCTGATGAGTTATCGAACTGCATCGACCCTAGCACTCACTGCATTTCAATACAATCAATCGGTGGTGGTTCAGGGTCTCCCAGCAGAAGCAAAGGAGGTGAACATGGTAACGGATCAGGAGATAACACTCCAGAGGATTAAAACAACATTTCTGACACTGTTCGAGGGAGTGGGCATGCTTAAAGACTCAGTTATCACTCTCCATGTGGACCAGACAGTGACCCCGTTTTCCCAACAACACCTACGCAGGGTAGACTTCCACCTATAAGCACAGGTGCCCCGAGAGCTGCAGCTACTCCTCGAAAATGACATAATTAAGAGGGTGAGTGGCCCGACGCCCTTGGGTATCGCTGCTGGTGGTGGTGCCAAAAGAGAACGGACAACGGACGACTGCCACTTTATGTCAACATGTGCGTACCAAACACTGCAATCCAGAGAGAGAGTCATCCTGGTCCGATCATAGAGGACATGATTATTAGACTAAATCATGCCAAACGATTCTCAAAGCTCGACCTCAACCAGGGTTATCATCAGCTCGTTGTTCACCCTGACTCCAGGTCCATCACTACTTTTGCACTTCTGTTACAAATGGCTACATTTTAGAATATCGTCCGCAGCAGAGATATTCAAGCAAACCATCCACGGGCAGATCTCACCTGTAATGACTGCCTTTAACTACATCAATGATATCTTGGTGTTCAGCATGTGCCAGGATCAACATGACAGATAGCTCTTATAGAACTGAGATAATTCCTGGGCATGGCCAGGTACTGCGCCCTGTACCTTCCCAACTATGCCACACTTACCGACACCCTCAGGAAGCTGCTGAAAAAGGAAGAAATATTTGAGTGGGCAGCGAATGCAGAGTAGAATTTTCAAACTATTAAAGATGCACTAGTCACCAGCCACAGACTGGCATACTTCGATCCCAAGTGGGACACTGAAATAACAGTGGATGCCAGCCCTGTAAGAGCTCGGAGCATTAATGGCCCAAAGTGAGATGACGCTGATATCCGAGAACAAGATGCCGAGAGAAAGAGGAAAGCAAAGATATGGGCCGACCAGTGAAGAGGAGGGAGAGAGCCACAGCTGCCGGTCGGAGAACAGGTCATTGTTTGCCAGAGGAAGCAGAGGAAGACTGACACTCGCTACAACCACTACCAATTTCAAATGACTGAGTTAAAAGGGTCCATGGTTATGGTGACAAGTGACATAACCCAAAATGCTTCCTTCTTCCACCGATTGCACACACCGGACACCGAACCCATAGAGCCACCAAAAGGAGACGAAGAACACATGGAGAAAAGAAAGAGAAGATCAGAGGAAGGTTCTGTCAAACATCCCGTGGAGGATCTTGCAGAAACCAACAAAGAGGATTGCGGAGGAGCTTGCAAATCTCCAAGGCGACCTAACTGAGTTGTTCGTAAATGCTCTCGGGTAATTGAACAGATCTAAGCCTGATACGCTTCATGATAAGTGGGGGGAAGTTGCAGAGTAGAAAGGAGCTGGGGACCGTTAAAAAAGGAATACGTGATGACGGAGGGCACATGGGAGCCCTGAGCAAGGGGAGGGACAGGGGAAAGCGAAAGTCGGTTATAATACTGTTAGGAATAAAGAGTTGGCAAATGATATAGGCTCTCTGTCTTCTATTATATGCATGAGCCTTGAACCAGAACACTTACCTACACGCTGCTAATCAAAATGGCAACAACATGTTATATAAGACTCAGAGCATGTGCAACCTAAAAATCCATTTGAAAAAATCATGACATGCTTTCTGTATCTGTGATTGTTTTTCAGAAAGCTAAGGATCTCTGACTTTTCTATAATATGGAGTAAGGAGCACTGCTGTGTCACGTTGCTGGTGGAGGAGGTACATTACATGCTCACAGACACACTTACGTCCGGCAAGCACGCACATATACACTGACATACAGAAATTAAGAAAAACAAGGGTTACTTGTTTCCCCAATGACTCCGTGGTCCGGGCAGTCTTTAAAGGGATGGTCTAGTAAAAATTTTTATTTAAAAAATAGATAGGCCACATAAAAAAAAATATACTAGCATCCTCTGTTTTAAACTTCCTATGTAAAATTTTGAGCTATTCAAGCTCAAAATTCGAAAAAGCAAGCACAGGGGCGCCGCCATTTTGTGAAATGGAGGCCCTCCTGTGCTGGCTTTTGCTTTTGCGGCACTAATGAAGGAAAAGCCAGCCAGCTGTAGTAAACAAAGTCTACCGCTGGGTGGCTTTCCCTTCATTAGTGCCGGGACTCGGAGGACGCGGACCGGAGACCAGAGCAGGAAAGCTGCAGCTGAATCTCGGTAAGTGCTATTAATTTTTTTTTACAAAAAATAAGCACTAGCTGCGTTTTTTTTTCTAAGTTTTCCGGGCTGGAGGAGCCCGGAAAACTTAGAAATAAAACCGCAGCTTTAAAAACGTATTTATTTTTGCGGTCGCTTTTGAAGCGACCGCAAACATAAATACAACGTTATTGTGTTGGAAAATGCTGCGGTTTTTCGTTCCAAGTTTCTCAGGCTCCTCCGGCTCGGAGGAGCCTGAGAAACTTGGAAAGAAAAACCGCAGCGTTTTCCAACACAACCGTGTGTGTTTCTGCCTGCTGTGGCTATTACTTTGGGTCTCTGGTGCTCCCAGGGAGCACCGGAGACCCAAAGTGAAAGCCACAGCAGGCAGAAACACACGCGTTTATGTTTACATGCCGCGTAGTGTTTCTACCTGCAGCTGATTTCCCATTTGGGGCTCTCGGGCTCCCCGTGGGGAGCCCGAGAGCCCCAAATGGGAAATGCTAAATGCTGCGTTGTCTGCCTAAATCTGCTTTCCCATTTGGGGCTCTCGGGCTCCCCGTGGGGAAATGCTAAATGCTGCGTTTTCTGCCTAAATGGGAAATGCTAAATGCTGCGTTGTCTGCCTAAATCTGCTTTCCCATTTGGGGCTCTCGGGCTCCCCGTGGGGAGCCCGAGAGCCCCAAATGGGAAAGCAGATTCAGGCAGACACAACGCGGTTGTTTTCCGCAATGCCGCGTTGTGTCTGCCTGAATCTGCTTTTCCATTTGGGGCTCTCGGGCTCCCCGTGGGGACGAATCCGCATGGACTCCTTTTTGAGCAAGCATTTGCTCCTCCCGTGTGCAGGCGAGGGCCCCGCATCCCCCACGGTGCGGGAGTCCCATCACTGCATTTCCAGGGATGGCCCACCCCCACCTGAGCCCTCACCCTTGCTAAACGCAGAAGTCACAGACTCCCTGTGGGGAGCCCGAGAGCCCCAAATGGAAAAGCAGATTCAGGCAGACACAACGCGGTTGTTTTCCGCAATGCCGCGTTGTGTCTGCCTGAATCTGCTTTTTCATTTGGGGCTCTCGGGCTGCAGCCCGAGAGCCCCAAATGGTAAAGCAGATTCAGGCAGACACAACGCGGTTGTGTTGGAAAACGCTGCGGTTTTAAAACCGCAGCGTTTCCCAACACAATATCGTTGTATTTATGTTTGCGGTCGCTTCAAAAGCGATCGCAAACATAAATATGTTTTTAAAGCTGCGGTTTTATTTCTAAGTTTTCCGGGCTCCTCCAGCCCGGAAAACTTAGAAAAATAACCGCAGCTAGTGCTTATTTTTTGTAAAAAAAATAAATAGAACTTACCGAGATTCAGCTGCAGCTTTCCTGCTCTGGTCTCCGGTCCGCGTCCTCCGAGTCCCGGCACTAATGAAGGGAAAGCCACCCAGCGGTAGACTTTGTTTACTACAGCTGGCTGGCTTTTCCTTCATTAGTGCCGCAAAAGCAAAAGCCAGCACAGGAGGGCCTCCATTTCACAAAATGGCGGCGCCCCTGTGCTTGCTTTTTCGAATTTTGAGCTTGAATAGCTCAAAATTTTACATAGGAAGTTTTAAAACGGAGGATGCTAGTATTTTTTTTTTTATGTGGCCTATCTATTTTTTAAATAAAAATGTTTACTAGACCATCCCTTTAATCCAGGCCTAAGGCTCCCGTGCTTCATGCAGACAGGAACCAGGAAGTTAGGAAAGAGGTTCCAGTCTGACATGCGCAGAGGAGCCAGAGGAGAGCTCCCTTCTCACGGTGCAGTCAGCTCGAGTCCAACACTCACCGTGACTTCTGCGTTTAGCAAGGGTGAGGGCTCAGGTGGGGGCGGGCCATCCCTGGAAATGCAGTGATGGGACTCCCGCACCACGGGGGATGCGGGGGCCCTCGCCTGCACACGGGAGGAGCAAATGCTTGCTCAAAAAGGAGTCCATGCGGATTCGTCCGTGAAAAACATAAGAGAAAGCCGTCTATCTCAAAAAGAGTGATCTGTTTGAGCGCGTGTGAACCTCACATAACAGATATATTAAAAATCCGTGCCATATGGAGCCCATTAACCTTAAGGCCTGTGGCTTTAGTCACTTTTCACTTCATGGCTTCGTGGCTCAATTCAAACATTTTAGGCCTTTTTGTTTTCTCGAAACACGCATTTGGCTGTTTCAGCACTTTTGGGAGTTTGCAGCGTGCTACTCTCCTGCCAGTCACGGGGGCATTGCGGGGCTGGGTCAGATGACGAGTTCAAGTGCAACGCTTTATAATTAAGCCCCCACATTTTCTAAATGAATTTGGTTAAGCAGAAGAAAAAAAAAACAACAGCCGTAATGAAGTCAGTCTGTAAAGCAAACGCTTGCGGGCAGCAAGCTGGGGTGAATTAGAAGAAACATGCTACACAGGACATGCTATTCATAACCACAGCCCTACTGAAACAGTGTAATGGCTGATGTGAATGAACTGACTGTGGAGTGCAACCACTTTTTCAGAATGTCACGCCTGTGTACATCTGTCCTTGTTGAAAAAAGTAGTACAATTGTAAAATTGTCAGTATTTTAAAAATGCGGTTCTTTGAACGCCACTTTTTTTAAGAGGCAAAATAAATTAGGCAAACGGCTGGGCACTGGGCATGATGGAGTGTGAATCCCAGTCAGGTTTGTAGAATATCCGTAGTAAAACCATTTGTATGGAGCAATTCCAGTGAAGGTTATTTGCATATGTGTTGGTCAACCTGAAACCCTGACTGGATCTTACTATTAAGTGGGTGGATGCTCCCATCCCTAATAGTCAAGCGACATTTTGAGAGACTGCAGTGGGACAGAGTCGATCTGGTTGCACAGTTTTGGGAATCAGCACCAGTGCTCTTGCTGGAAAAAGACATTCAGCCTCAATAACGAGTTAGGCGGTAAGTAATATGCAGACCTGGCTGAGAACCAGAGACAACTAAACACCACTGGACTTCTGACCTTTGTATAAACACGCGTCTGTATATATATATATTTGCTTCCATACCCAACCAAACTGTAAATTTTCTAACTGTAAATATGCAATTTGTTATATGATGTATGTACCTTTTTGTATTCTGGGCCTCAAGTATCCTTGTAACTGTTGCCCCCAGCTACCTAAGGGTTTGGTGCGCATTACCAAATGAATAAACAAACAAGTGGTACAATTGGCGCTAACTGTTTTACTGCCAATTTTACCACTGTGCCAAATTCTGAGTTAGCTTTTCAGTTGAGGATTTACCTCCAGCAAAACCCTGGAGGTAAATCTTCCGACTCAACGGCAAAAAAATTGGTAGAATTGGTGGAATTACCACAGCGGTAATTGAACAGCGGAAATTCCGCAGTGGTAATTCCGCAAAAAAAGCACCAAATGGACCCAACATAAATGGAGAATTATACTGCCACCACCACTTGTAATCAGGCGGAAATTCCACCTGACCAAGTGGCGGTAACAGTAATTCCTCAGGGTTATTTTTTGGAGGATTTGAGCTGATTCTCCGCCTAACTCATAAAGAGAACCTATTATATTTGATGTTTAGGCACAATATGTGTGTTCTTCCTACCGCAGGCTCTGATTCAGCAAGCGAATGTGTAGTCATGTAAATGTTGAATACTATAGTGTATCCTATATCTTTTCTAGTGTAAAAACGGACTTATTTGGACCCTTAGAGATTAGTCTTTGGGGGTGATTCACAAAGATGTTACACTGATTTACCCTTTAGATACACCTTAGGGGGGGGGGGGGGCTATTTGATTCACAATGTTAGAGGCAAGTGTGGGATATCTGTATGCCATTGTGATGCGCCTCTGGAAACTTTACCCTAGGGCTGATCCAGCCATTTCACAACTATGGGTGACTGTAGATTGTTCGTACTCACCTTTGCTTTTGGGTGCATACCATAGGGCTCATACGGCAGCATGAAAGTTGTGATTGTGGGATATTTTTACTGTCTTGTGCTTCTGGATGGTAGGACACATGCAGAAACCGCTCTGTTAGGGGTGAGTGTGGATTATTTGTGCAGCCTTGTGTCTCTGAGTGCTATACCATAGAGCACATTACATTTCCGGGTTGACTGGCATACAAAATGAAAATATAAAAACATAAAAAGAAACTCTTAACACAATATAAAATACAAAACACCTGTGAAAATGGACTAATTTCTGTTTCCTTAATTCTGTCCCCCTTAATTCAACTTCACTGTGTTGAGACAGCCTAAGAGCCTTAATGGGATGCACAAGGAGGTAACATAATAACTCTATGTGCCTCCATTCTCTGTTTCAGGGAATTCTTGCCTACCCCTAACCTCGGAATATTGAACCGGCCGGCATCAGGGCAATTTGACAGTTAGACCTCCTCACTTCAGCAGTTGCAATTGAGTTCTCAGCTCTGCTACCTAAGAGTGTATATAACAGAGCACACTGACATGAAAAGCTTAGCCATTGCTTCAATGTTGGATGCAAATGTTTAATTTGGGGTTTTGGCGATTGTGTGTGTGAGGCTGGGGGCGGGGCTAATCCAGGAAATTGAGACTGGAGGGAGAGTATTTGAAACACTGTCTGGTTTCTCCCTCCTCCAAATACACAGAAGACTGAATGCACCCTCCTCCTGGCTATCTATGGAAACTTTTTGAATGCACACACTATACTGCATTTCTCCTTGTTGCCTGAAAATGTTTATTTAGTCTGTGAGTTGGTCGGAGTTAGTCTAAATTCATATTGTTGAAATACTTTATTTCGGATAAAATGTTTATCCATAAAAGTGCAAACATCAGGAAAAAAAATTGAAAATCATACAACAGTATAATCAGCATTAGTAAATCAACATTAGGAAGTAGTCCACATCCATATTTTGTTTCCAGAGGCTTTTATGCAATCCCACCTGGGGTTTATTTGAAAGGTTTTTTTAGGATTTCAGAGTGTATTGACTGCCAGAATTCCAATTTACCTGCTGCTTGCAGAGGTCCTAGATCTGGAGCGTGCTTTACAGTAAACCTGTTTGTGTTGCGACAGGTTTTAATGCGAGCCCACATGTTTCTTTTTAAGGGTCTCGGGTGCATAAGATCCCCAGATTATCATATCTCTTTCGTCTGTGCCAGTTTTATGGAGCCAATTCTTTTGTGTTTCAAAAAAGCCCATTCTCTCCACTCTGGAGCTGAAGACTTGGCCTGAAGACTGTTCATTGCTGTAGAAAGAGCAGGTTGAAAAGTAAACCTATCTGTTTTCCCTCTGCTATCTGGCTTTCTCCCGGATTATTTCCAGAGGAGCCCAGAAAACTGCCTAAGAGGGGCCCTAGCTCCACAACAATCGACTAATCCCCAAACGTTGCTGGCATGGCACAATAACTGCTCAAACAGCTGCCTCAGGGCTATATGCCTGGCCGGGAACCTGCCTACTGAAGGTCAGCCTAATCTGGAAGTGTATTCAGGGCCATCCACTTATCTTCACTATAGAGTTGGCCATTGGTAGCTTCTCTTGGCTGAAGGGCTCTCTAGTGCTGGTCTTTGGACATACCAGTGCCTGTGTTGTGGGTCTGCTGCCGGAAGGAGTCCCTCCCTGCAACTTAGTACTCTCATAAGAGCTTTAAAGATTCCACCCTAGGAGTGAAAGTACTGACTGACTGAATATGCATCTTTTATGCTTATAAAATAGGATGATTAATCAGTGCTTAAGTAGGGGGAAGTGACTTCCCTTTCAGTCCAGTTGGTGCTAAGTTTAGCCCTTTGTGAGGGAGACCCAAGAATTAACCCAGTAGATTTATCCCCTATGTGGGAACCTCGGTGTAGCTGCTGTCCTGCTTGGCCCCTCAACTGGGAAGTGCTTGTAATTGTAATTGTTTATTTATAACGCGCTTAATACCCAGAGGTTTCTATGCGCTGACCCAGGGATCGAACCTGTGTTGCACCGTGTCGTCTTGCTTCCAAGGGGAGCACGTTGCACCTGAGTCATCCTCCCGAGACAAGTGCTGAGGAGGACATTCACCCAACGTTGAAGCCGACAGAGGGAGTGCACTGACTGGAAGCCACAATACTAGCAGTAGTCTCCCTGGTAATTCAGGCCCAGGCACTGAAGGCAGAGCGCATGAGGATCAGACACCACATAGCGATGACTGCAGAAGGAACAAGAAGAGAGAGAACCCCCTAAGATTCAGCGTAGCTGGGTGGAAAAAAAGGCACTCCTTGTCCGAAACAAACAGAGAGAAAAAGGAAAAAGGAAAAGTACAACAAAAAAGAGATGAAAAAAGGCCTGCAGGGCCACTTGAGTCTTGTATTGATCCCGCAGAAAAAGGAATGAGGGGGGAAGCATAGGGTGGGACGCAGAGAAGCATACACGCACACAACCATCACATAAAACCATTTCACTCTAACACTATTACAGCCTAAAATTATTAGCATGATTTACAGGTCACAAGTGAACAGGAAAAACTCAGGATCTTATCTGAATATTTTCCCTCCCTTTTAAGTGAGCAAGGTAAGCAGGAGATAAATCTGCAAAATATCATTTTTGCTCAGATTTCAGAAGACATAAAAGATTCCATTGAGGCAGAAATTATAGAGCCGGGAATAGCCTGGGGCAGCCAACCAGTGCCAATTACCAAATCACCAGTATGAATTGTGTTGTTTTAAATGAAATTCTGATTTGTTTTAATTCTGCCTTTGAAAAGGCTGTTTAATTATTTTTTAGAATGTAATGTAAACGGAATGTATAGAGCGCAACTAAGGCCCAAGGGCATCTAGGCGCTAAAGCTCCATACGGACACTAGGGAACCCAGGGGAGTCCTGTCAAAGCACCAGAACAGATTTATAAAAGATACGTTTGAAGTGCCTTCCGGAAGGGAAGGTACTCCTCTATTAATAGCAACAAGAGCGGGAGCCGGTTCCATAAAGTCGGGGCAACTACCGAGAAGGAACGGCCACCTGCCTGTGCACGCTGGTACCTAGGCACTCTGAGAAGACCCAAAGCAGAGGAACAAAGACATCTGGTTGGGTAGTACTTCTCAATCTTGATTTTCGGGTAGTTTGCACCTCCTTGTAAAGAGCCCGATGAGTGACAGAGAGAGTCTTAAACTCGAGTCTGGCGGCAACTGGCAGCCAGTGAATTCGCCGCAGCAGACCTGCAGAAGGGGTCAGCCTAGGTGCATTCACTGCCAACCTGACTGCCGCATTCTGAAGAATTTGTAGCTGCTGTATCTGGCACTTGGGCTGCCTGAGATAGATTCCATTACAGTAGTCCACCAATCCCATTATTGCTGAGGTGACTATCTGGGTGCGGCTAGTGGGTGGGAGCAGCGACAGGATCTTTTCCAGGACCTTCAGATTGCTGAACCCAGCACTGCAAACCGCTGTAACCTGGGCCTCTCTACAGTGGTTAGGCAGAAGCCTCAGACCAAGACTTTTTACAGACGAACTGGGCACCGGACAAGGGCTCAGGGAGTCTGGGTAGACTGAGAATTCCAAATACCGGCATAGGCCTGAGAGCCAACTATCAGCACTTCCATTTTTTCCCCATTTAATTTGAGCCAGTTGGTGACCATCTACTTGCCGATAGCAGAGAGTTATTTCCTAAGTTTAGCAGGAGATCAGTCGATGGGGAGTCCAGCCGAAACACCAAGTGGGTGTCATCGGCATAGGTGTAGAAAAGGACTCCAAACTTTTCAATAAGATCTTCCAGTTGCCGATGATAGAGATTATACAAAAGAGGGGACAAAGCCGACCCCTGAGGAACCCAATAGGGGAGAGTTTAGGGAGGGTTCTGTCAGGTCTGAAGTGAGACTGCTGTGTGTGCTCTGCTAAAAGGAATTAAATCATGCCAGTAGTGAGCCCTTGACCCCTGCCTGCTCCAGACGTGCCACCAAGATTCCATGATCTACAGTGTCAAAAGCTGCAGAGAGCTTGAGAAGAATCAACACCCGACTTCTCCACAATCCTGGAGAAGAGCCAGATCATCCAAGGGAGCGACCATGACAGATTCTGTGCCCATCGAGGGATGAAAACCCGACTGAAATGGGTGCAGACAATTGCTGACTTCCAGTGCAGACAGTTGCTGACTTCCAGTGCAAATTGTGTTCCCCAATAGCCTGCTAAAATCCATCAATCTTCTCAGAGAAAAAAAAAAAACACTAATAGCATCACACTGAGTTTGTGGATCTAATGAGCTATTAGTTGTTTTTTTTGTGAGCAGATGGAGAGCTCTTTTACAACTTCAATTAGCATAAAATGTAACCCTTTTCATGACGATCATCTTATGGTAGCATAATTCTTGGCAACATTTTAGCCACCATTTCCTCATTTCCAGTATCCAGTTCACACCTTTGCTCTTCATGCTTGTAGTTGCCGACCAGATTGACTTTGCCTTGGATAGACATACACATGACAACAGCAGACATGTCCTTAATATAATGGACATAGCCCATCGAGAATGGCTCTCTCTTGCATTTCTCTCTGTAAATGTCAACAAGACAATCAACTGGGTGGATTGGCATTTTCTCTACAAACTTCTTCTTAAATACAGTTTTGGCTCTAGATTAACATCAGTACTGGAAGCCAAGTATGCATATATTGCTTCCAGTATTAATTATCATTAACTGTGAAAGAAATATTTTACAATATGGTACTGGAATATCTTGGCAATTTGCAATGAAAGATACTTTTGGAATTCTGATGGTGCTTTTTCCTCAAACCACATGTATTCTTTTCCTGAATTACGCAAAGAAAAATATGGAAAAGTTCTCTGCATTTCTTTGTGACTGTACTATTACATCTTTTCAAAATGCCATCACTCGAAATGATGCAATTAATGGTTTACAAAAAGATGAAGTATATCTCACAACCCATGGGAATTGGCTATTTCTGTCTACTATATTTAGAGTGCAGTAGATACGGTACTAAGGATGCCCACAAGGCACTTTAAATTGAGTATACAGAGAAGTGAGATTGAATAATTCCAGTTTGTGTAAAACATGTGTTTCTGAATATGCCATTAGGTATTTACATTCTTTTCAACATTACTTAGATCATAACATTCACAGCTAACAATGTCAAATGACATATTCTATCACAAACCAATTTGTTTTTGTGAAAGAGAATGGCAACCCATAACCCGAACGATAAAAATAATCCAAAAGGCCAAATAATATCTGCACCTCTTTGGATGGGAAAAGAAGGTTCATTACATGCAAAAGATCTCAATTGGTCCCGTAGAACAGAACTGACACGGAGCATGTCACTTCTGGCGAAGTTACAGGTTACATAGCGGTAACACGCACAATTTGAATAGACAGGCGACAATGTAATTCCCCTACCCTCATTGGCTACCACCTATAGAACATGCTAATGTCCCCCTATAGTCCCTGGAATGATTTGCCACACCTTATTTAAACCCATTCCTCTAAACGCATGGTCTACTAAATCGTCACTATTGAATCCAGGTAGGGGATTGGTGATTTGAACTAGTTGACACATTAATGAATCGGAACTGCCACTTGATGTGCACCCCACCGATCCAGACGCCATCAAAGTAAACTGGCGAGTCCAACTCTGCTTTGATAAGACAACAGGCCTTATCATTATACCGATCGCCATGGGACACACATGCTGCCTCCCTGACCTTGTACTAAATGTATTGGCACCACTTCTGCTCCTCCTTTCCCAAATCACATAACTTTCCAGACATGGCTCCCCCTTATCTCCTTCAAACCCCAGGTTCCCAGTAATGATGTGACTGGGGCACCGATCTTTAGCCTGAATTTCAGGGATGTATTTGTTTTGGTTGTGTGTGTGCTTGTAATTCAAATAGGATGACTACTCTTGGGTGAGGGCCGTAGTGCTCTAAATGTTCGCCTTACCTATTGGTATCACAAAACCTTATGCCTTGTACTCACAAATGTGTCCTTCAAAGGACGCATCACTAAAGGCTCTCCCAGCAGCTTGCATTCCATTGCCACCACGTCCTGGCCCTGCAGCTGGATACAATTATCGTTTATCTGTGTACCGCGGGTGCGGCTTACCTCGGCTTCTCTCCTGGGGAACGGAAAAGGGGATTTGTTTTTGGAGCTGAGCTACACAGAGCCACACCTCCACATCAGGGCTTGCGTTCTATTCTGTTCATGGTGTGCTAGACCTTAACATCCAATATGGCCTTGTTTCTGCCACGTTAACACACTGGCCTTACTTCTACCACGGTACCTGTCTGACTCCATCTTCCACCTGTTTCAGCTCTTCCTGAACACCTCACTTCGGAACCATAACTTTGGATGCAAAAACTAACACACAGGGGCTATAATACTTCCCCGTGTCTAACCTCAGCAATACCACACATGGTCTATAATGCTCCCCTAGCTATAACCTCTGCAACCGCAATAGTAGTACATGTGTTGCTCTATCTGTGTTGCTATATGTAAGTATCTAATATGTGTCAGACCTAACTACAACAATGCATGCAGCTTCTGCTGTGCAAACTTCAGTCTGCTCGCACGATAGTACGCACTAATAGGTTTTTCTCAACCAGTACTTTTTTGCCTGGCTCAGACGTGGTGCGTGCATCCCAACATTTTCAATCCATATCTACCAGACACCAGGCCTACTTTTCAAATGTTTGACTATAACAAATATTGCATCATCAGGGCCATGCAGAAGGAGACTCTGGACTTGGCTGTGGCTATGGTCTCGGGCCACTTTCCCTGAACCTGGTGAGAGCAAACCCTACAAATATATTTTCAAAGATACAAAACACATTTCACAGACAACAGTGGGAAATGTCCTGGCATGTGCTACGCCCAAGTCTACTTTTCAAACATTCACAAACAACATTCAGTGCACCATCACTGCGACATAAATGTGTACCCACGCCATGCAATGCCCCAGACGCACTTCGCCCTGACCTGTAGTCTGCAATGCCCTTGTGCATTTTTCCAAGGATAGCATACACAGTTCACAGACATAAATGGCACAAGGCCTGTCATGTGCTGCACCCCAGATCTACGTTTCAAATATTCACAAAACAGCAATTACTAGATCATCTGTACCATAAAATAGCATGCCCTGCACATAAGAACTGCATGCACATGTTCTTAATCAGTGCAAGGTAACACTAACTCCAAAGCTTCAATATGTACACAAACACCTAAAAGTCCATATTCACTCCAACAGAAGAGCGGCCCCATGCCTACCTTTCAGATGTTCGTATAGTTCACACAGTACCCCAAGAGCACCAGCGAAAACAGGGCCTGAGGAATGGTTGCAAATTAAACTTACCTCTTGAGTTGAATGTTTTTTCTATATTTTTGATAGAGGAGGGTGTGCTGCCAATCAGCTTGCTTGGATTTTAGGCTGAATCCTGCCCTAATTCCCTGAGTTCTGATGGAGTGGAAGACTGTGCCCCATTCTACCCGCAATGCTGCCGAAGCCTGCCTCCCCTTGCCACTACCTCAAACCCCCAACACCCTGCCACCTCACTGCTGCCTTTTGCCAAACCACCCTACCCTGATGCCTAAATGTACCTCTCCCTGCTGACTCTTCTTCCTGCCAATATCCTCCTTGCACGCTAGCTGCCATAGAAAGAGAAAAGGGGCTGTATTTGGACACTCCCCTTCGTCTGCTGCCACAGTTTGTGAGCATCACATTCCTTTTATGACAGTAGCCTCGGCTGCTAGTGTCCTTTCATCAAGGCAAAACATTTGCTCCCCGGATGTGATACCAGACTGCTAATTACGTAAATGGCTGCCACAGTGGCCCTGAAGACCCTCGCTTCTCTTGGGCATGTCTCTAAAGGCTAGCAGGCCATTACCAATCAAAACAAAGAGGTGATGTCTGGAAGGTTTAGAATTCATCTTCAACCTCTGGCAACTGCTCTGGCAACTTGCCAGACCATTGTCTTTTGCCTGCCAAGCCAATCACAGACAGGGGAAAGCCATTTGCAATCAATAAAGTCAGTGCCCAGTGGTGCCCTTAGTGCTATACTAATCACCGATTCTTGTAATTGTAATTGGTTATTTATAACACACTTAATACCCAGATGTTTCTAAGCATGGACCCGGGGATCGAACCTGTGTTGCTCCACTTCATCTGCTTCCAAGGTGAGCACCTTGCCCCTGAGCAATCCTCCCAACCCTTTCGATATGCTTCATACTGCCCTCCTCCCCACACCCTTGGGACGTAGGTGTTCCTGCAACTGGGAGCTGAGAAAAAAGAACTCCATTCTTATCAATGTATTCAGTTACACAACTTTTGCAAAGAGGTGGCCTAAAAGAACAGTGGGAAATGCTAGGCAAGTGATAGTTCTGCTAGGGGTACAGTCTGGGGACCATACTACTCACTGAGACACATGCCAGGAAGATGTTGCGTGGACGCATAACCAGGGTTCGGTTGCCCTCAAATGTATTTCTGTGGTGGATTCGGATTGGTAAACTACAGAAAAACCTACCGCTACAAAGATTAAGCACGTGTAGTCGAGAACTGAAACACACTAAAAAACGGTACAGCCTTACAGGACTTTGTAACCAATATGAATTATAATTAGAGGTTTTGACAGATTTGACATCAAGCATGATCTAATATTTCATGTGGTTTTGTTTAGCAAAAGTTTTATTTTTTTTCATGTTTTTTCTTCGAAGGGGGCGCTTTTTTGCTCTTTGCGTTTTACCTTAAAAGTGCAAATTACCCAACAGACACCACTAGGCATTCGCTTTCCAGAACTGTGAATATGAAAAGCGTACAAAAGCCGCGGGGTGACGTGGGGCAGAAAGTTTTCTGCCAGGCCTGTGGGCCATTTCACGAACTGGCGTAATCACCTTCGTATTAGGAGCTTTTGTTCTACTGTGAGGGTCCCTAATTATGATATCAGATTTAACATACAACCTATCATTATTATAAACGAGGGCAATGCGTCGTTTGTGCTCTGGGACCTGCAAATCTATCACTCCAGAAACAAATACTTAATTTAGTTCTGCTTCCCCCCCTCTGCACAAACGGGCACTGTATATTCCAAGGGTTAGTTGTCGGCTCCAATTACACTGAAACGCAGAATCTGAACTCTGTGGTTTTGTGCTTGGTTATGAACTTGCCTGTCGCCGTCAACAGCACCGGGGCAATTCCTCGCTTCCCGGGCACCTGCCTAGCCACTCATTAAGTCTTTAATGGAGCAGGGCAGGCGGCCTGCGGATGAAGGCCTTCTCGTGCCAGCTCCCTGCTCGGCATTATGCAAACACCCCATTTATAAAAGGTCCTGCACTACCGGTGTAGAGAAGCTGACACTAATAAAGAGTGCACGCTTTCAGACAAGAATACGGCTTTATGCTTCGAATTATGGAAAGGAAAGAACTAAGGGTCCGGATCTGAGCTGATGCTAGCAGTTTAGATATTGGTAATGGATACGCACAAACCGGGGAAAGTATCAAAAGAATAAATCAGAATTAAAAGTCCAGCAAGTCATAGGGGGCCAGTGGCGTGGTCAGGAACCACTGCGCTTGGACAGCATCCAACAAAGCAGAGTAAACGCGCTCTTGTTCCTCTGCATCAGCGGAGCAGCAGAAACAAAGTCGCTTCAAAGGGTTTCGGCCTAAGGCCCCATCTGAGAGACGCCATCTTGAGGATCAGCCCAGGGCCCTCATGGAGGCTTCCTCCTTGTCTGATGGTTCTGAAATAAGAAGTGCTTTGTGCCCGGACCACAACACTTCTAACAACTTGAACCTCTTCATGAACATCAGTCCATGCTGAAGGTATGGCCAGACAAATAACACAATGGCATGAACACTATTTCAGTGCCAGATATATTTTTAGCAGAACCATAGGTGTAGACTTTCTGTCTCTTGTATTCGAAGGTGCACTTTTCATGGAAAAGGTAGTCCAGTCCCTGCAGACGTGATTTACACAAAATGTTAATGCCTGATTAGGAGTTTGGTGGTATTTAAAATCAAATGGTAAAACTGTTACTGTTAGTGCAGGGGGGGAAGGGAGAGGAGGAAGTGCCAGGGAGAGGGAGGTGGAAGGTGCAATCAAGGCAGCAATTGCAGCGCGGCTCTGGGTAAGTGCAAGGAGGCAGGGGACTGTAGAGGTTACAGTTACAGACCCTAGGTGCGCATTAGGCCCGGATGCAGTACAGTGGAGACTGCTCATGGAGGAGCATGGTACCCAATGGGGCTCTGAGGGTAGCTAGGGAACCAGTCGGCGCAGCAGACAGGTAGGTCAGCAAGGGAGGGAGGAGGGAAAGCAGAGGAGAAAAGGAAGGTCTTGAGCTGCTTCGAGAACTTTATGTGGTCTGGCTCAAGTTTGAGAGGGGCAGGGAGACCATTCCAAAGGGAGACACCTGCACAGGCGAGAGATCTAGCCCCCACTCTCTGCCTGGAGAAACGTCTGACCCTTAGAAAGTTAGAGATTGCTGAGCGAAGGGCTTGGTAAGGAAAGTATTTTGGAAGAGAGAGTTGGATGCAATGCAGGCCCTGGCCCCAGAAAACCTTGTGGACCATGCAGAGGGTCTTGAAATTAATCCTTGCAGCCACCGGAAGCCAGTGTAAGGATTTCAGGGCTGAAGAAGTACAGTTCTTGGGCTTAAGCCAAATGATAAGTCTTGCAGTCCTGTTCTGTATTAGTGGAAGAGGGCAAAAAGTAGAGGAAGGCAGATTGAGAAACAGACTGGTACAGTAGACCAGCCTAGAGAGAACCAAGGCTCTGGAGACATTGAGCTTCTGATGGAAAGTGAGAAAAGGAATAATATCTCTGAAGAGGTGAAGCTCGTAGTGGGCCTTCTTGGAAAGGTCTGTGATGTGCAGAGAGAAGGAGAGAGTGGAGTTGAAGATGAGACTAAGGTTGTTTGCCTCACAGGATGGCGAAGGAAGAGGGCCTATGGAGGGCAGGCAGCGTGAGAGAGGAAAAGTGGGAACTGGGGAACTGGGGTCCCAAGGAGAAGGTTCTCAGTCTTACTGGCATTGAGGCAGAGATTGTTGGAGATGCACCAATCCTGAATCGTGGATAGACAGTCAAGAATAAGCGAGAGAGGAGAGGTGGCTGAGGGTAGCCTGAAAGAGAGCTGAATGTCATCCACATAACACTAAAAGTTAGAGGAGAAGGTAGAGATCAGGTGGTCCAAAGGGGCCAAGTAGACATTGAAGAGCCAGGGTGAGAGGGTAGAGCCTTCGGGGATGCCACATGTGCAGAGAGAGGTGGTAGAGAGAAAGGACCCAAGTTGCACCTGGGAGGGTGGTCCAGAAGGAAGGAGGTCAACCACTCCAAGTCCTGATCCGTGATGCCCAAATTCTCACGGAGTCGATTGATCAGGGTAGCATGATTGGCTGTGTCAAAAGCAGAGGAAAGGTCAAGGCAGATGAGGACAGAAGGAAGGCTGGAATCAAGATTAGAGAGCAGATCTGTGCCTCTGTCTGCTCTGAAGCCAGACTGATGGTCGTGGAGGCAACCAACAGATTTGGAATGGAGAGTAAGCTGGGAAATGGCCATATCGTCCAGGAGTTTGCCCAGGAAAGGAGTGATAGAGATTGGGTGGTAGTTAGCCAGATAGGTAGAACTGGCCAAAGGCTTTTTAAGGAGGGGATGCACAAGCGAGTGCTTGAGGAGAGAAGGGAAGATCCAGTGGCAAAACAGTGATTGCACAAATCGGACAAGGCTGGTGCGAGGGTGTGGATATGATCCTTGATGGTTCTGGAGGAGGAGGAGAGCACCAGTTTGGATGACACTTTCATAGATCGGACTTGTCTAGAGATGTCATCAGGTGTTTTCGGAGAGAATGAGGAGAAAGGAGGAGGAGAGGAAGAGCCGGCTACAGGGGGGCCGAGAGACGGGGAGGAGGAGAGAGAGGACATGATTTCCTGAATTTTAGTGGTGAATTGAGAAGCCAGGGCCATACAGATAAACTGGGATGGAGCAGGATAGGTGAGACTGCAAAGGGATTGGCCAGCTCCTGGCAGATTGTAAAGAGTTTGGCTGTGTTCTTAGAGGCCACAGAGAAGTGTGAGTGGATGTGGACTCTCTTCTAGTTCAGGATAGAGTGTCTGTATTGCCTTCGGAGCAGACAGCAGGCCAGTTTATCAGAATATGCACCTGAAGCCCTCCACTTCCTCTCAGCCACCCTGTACTTGTGTTTCAGTGCGGCGAGGGCAGAGTCATACCAAGAGTTACACTTGGAGGTAGGCTTCAGATGGATTCCCATGGCAGGGGCAAGAATTTCCAGAGTGTTGGAGATATCAAGATGTAGGTTAGAGAGGGATATGTCAGAGTGTGTGTCAGCCACAGGAGTAGGAGGAGCAGAGAAAATATAGCCAAAGGCATACACTGACATACGCTTCATAGGCCGAATGACCGAGAAGGTAGGTGGCAGTGCTGGGCTGGGCTTAGCCTGAGGGACAGAGAGTTTCAGATGAGAGGAACGCAGGTAGTGGTCAGTCCAAGAGAGAGGAGTGGTGAGAGGATTAGAGGGGGATGTCTTCAGAGATGAGAACATACAAGCTGTGTCCAGCAGAGTGTATAGGTCCAGAAGGTAGAATGGAGAGAGAGAGAGAATTGAAGAGGTTGCGGAAGAGCCCAGAGGAGGGATTAGAAGCATCCAGGTGGATGTTGAGGTGTCTGAGGAGAAGGTTAAAGGTAGAGGAAACGAGAAAAGAGGAGCGGTCAGCCCACTCTGAGAAGAAGAGGGTGACCTAGCCAGGTAGCCTGTAGATAGTGCCCACAGTCAGAGAGAGATGGAGAGCATGCAGGCCAGGCATTGAAAGGAGGAGTATGCCTGTATAGGAATGAAAGAAGCAAGGACCCACTCTGGAAAGATGAGAGCTATTCCACCTCCGAGTCAGTTGATTTTGAGCTTGGAGAGGATCTTGTAGCCATCAGGGTGGAGAGTGTCAAAACTTGTGACAAAGCTGGCAGTGAACCATGTCTCGGTGGGAGCGAGGATGTTGAAGTCAAGCTCCTCCAGGAGGTGGCAGATGTCAGAGGAGTGTTTGACAGCAGAGTGAGAGTTTAGAGTAGCGACTTGGAGCAGGTTGCCACATTTGAAAGACTTCCAGTGTGCGAAACAGGCTTGAGGTACACCGAGGGGAAGTGGTAGAGGGTCCAGAGAGTGGGCAGAGGTGGTAGCAGGAGGTGGCATCGTAGCCAGAGAGGGGGAGGAAGGTGCTAGAGAGGTGGCAGAAGAAGGAGATGGCACAGGGGCCATAAAGGTGCTAGTAGGAGTAGCAGGAGAAGGAAGGAAGTTTGGGAGACACCTATTGAAAAGAAGGAGATTGGGCTGAGGGTCCTGGGTCAAGATGTTGCCATTCAGATAGACATTAATGATGGTCTTGGGGGAGGGCAAGGTATTAAATAAACCAAACGCTAAACCTATACGTTCTCCATATTGCTCCATTTTTGGAGCACATGCACAGGGATGAACCTTTCCAATGTCAAACTCTTGTCACAGTAACACATGGTTGAGTGGTACCCATCCCTGCATCTAGTTGTACCAAATACTCAAAAACAACAACAATAAAAAGATTAACTTCGATAAGCGCGGCTATACGGTTTGTCAACCAACCTACCCTCCTCTATCAGAAACGTACATCGCTGCATGGGGATCATTGAGATCACCCTCAGCTGATTGAAATTCCATTTTGTGAATTGCCAGCCGTTCATAAAATTGGATTCTTCCAGATCACCACCTCAACCCACAACCTGTGGAGTCCCGCAACGATCCATCCTCTCCCCCGTGATCTTCAATCTTTAAATGGAACTGCTCAGAACCCTCCTCTCTCCACACAACTTCCAAATTCAACAATATGCAGGTGACATGCAGATCTACCTTAAGATATCCTCCATAAAAGAGATCCACGTGCTCAAGGCATGCCTCGCATTGATCCATTCCTAGATGTCCAGTGCTTACCTGAAGGTCAACCCCTCCAAGGCTGAATTCCTACTGCTGACCACAAAACCAAACACCCTGACATCCAGACCTGACTCTCTGTTATGAACCTCAAGGGATTCCCACCCCACTGGCCACCTGTGGCAAGTCCCCTAGATTTAACATTGACAGACACCTCACATTCAAACAGCACATAGCAAGCAAGGCTCAAACAGCCTGGTACCAACGTTCTCTCCTACGGACAATCAAACCATTCATCCCAAAAAACGACTTCAGATTTGCTGTCCAAGCCTTCGTCTTCTCTCACCTGGATCGTAGCAATGTTGTTTTGGAATGCCTTCCGGCGATTACCCTGGTACCCCTGAAATGTGTCATCCATTCTGCATCAAGACTTATTAAAGGACTGTGCAAATTCGACCACATCACCCCCGACCCTCATCGAACTGTGCTGGCTCCTAATGCAAGCCTGTATCATCTTCAAATCCTGTTTCAACATCTACAAGGCTATCACCTGAAAGTCGGTAAGCTACTTCACTGAGAAACTTAGCATCTCCGCAGGCCAGCGATCCCCCAGAAGTAAGGAAATGTGCAGACTTGAATTACGACGATACAGGAAGGAAAGAACCAGAAGACAGTCCTTCTCCGTCTACACTCCAAGTCTCTGGAACCTCCTCCCTGTCAACATCAGATGTACCCCATTACTTCTACCATTCAGGAAAGAGCTCAAGACCTTACATTTCAGGAAATGGATCCTTCTTAACATCTAGATCCATATACCCTGCTCTCCCCACCCTACCTGAGACTCTGTGATCTGCTCCCAACTGCGCCCCCAGTTGCTTATAGATCACTTGCTGCCATTTGCCCACCCTCCCTTGTTACCTCACCGCTTCTTTTCCTGCTGCTTCCCTCACTGTTTTCTTCCCCTTATGATTGTAAAATGCTATGTTGCTTCCCAAAGTTAGGTCTGCAATGAATAAATATCCTAGCAACAACAATAATAATGAAAATGACAGCGCCTGCTCGAGGTTCTCATCTCCCTGAAGCTCATGAATGTGCCTGCATTGCCGGACCCAGAAGTAGGTGCACCTTCACTGCCAGGACTCAGAAGACTCTTCATGTCAAACAAACCAGAACATCTTTATTCCAGGACATCAGGAAAGTGTGCTGCTTCCCTCTTCCGCAATTCGGTAGCTGAAGAGACCTGTGCTACCTCGATTCCTGCAATCACACTTCCGAAATTGCTTTTCCAGTTTTTCTTAGGTCACTGAATTCTCTCCGTTGTGACTTATTAAAGCTTTCTTCAACATGCGTTCTGATTTGATGGTCTCCCTGGGGTGAGCCAAATCCTCAGAATCCGACTTAGATGCCTGCATCATTCACTAGTAACCACAGCCAACTCACCTTTCAATTCCTCTGGGCATGATCCCAGACCTGGGAAATGCTGGATAAAGAATAATCACTCTTCCCAAGGGTATTGGGATCCCTCCTGTACCAGTGACTCATCTTAGGATCCCTAAGTGGTCGCAGAATAATGTTCACAGAAACTGCCAACCTTTAACTTTTGGGCTGATTTTTCGGTTCGAGGGCACTGCTTATTGCCCTCCTGTCTTTACGGCACTGCTTCTGAGTCTTGCCATCAATGGTAGAAAAGAATTTACTTACCTGTTGCACCCCTCCTTTCTTACTCTGTATTGACTCGAAAGAACCTTCACTTAAAACTTTGTGACTTTCTGATGCGTTGTGTCATCTTCTCATCAGCTCCTAACCTGCGAGTTTGTTTTTTTCTCTTTGTCATTTCTTGCATAAAAGATTATATTGTTATCAAAATTTACAGGCCGATTCATGGAATTAATGTGCGCTGAAAAAATCGGCGCACGCGTGCGAAAACGTGCGATTCGCAGTGTCCCTTGAAAAATCGCAGTGCAAGTGCGATTATCGTAGGGAAACCAGTGCACATCGATTCATGGAAGTCCGTGCGCAAGTAAAATGTGGGATGTGCGCTGAAAAAGTGTGCGGCGCACGCCGGAGCACAGGTCATCTAACGGCGTGCGCTAAGGCCACAGCGAAATCGCACATAGCGCAGCGCACATAACAAAAGTAGGCGGAACACGGGGCGTTACACGCAGAATGGGGAACAACTCGTGAAAATGTGGGCGTCACGGGGGAAGTACAGGTGGCAAGTGCGCGGAACGCCCACACACTCGCCTACAACACGTATTCATGGAATCGAATAGGGCAAATCAGCGCACGGGCAAAGGCGCGCACAGGGCAATACACGTCCGCCACACGAAAGCAGGCGGTAGCGTCCCCGCGCAGGAAAAAAATGTGCGCCAAAATGTGCGCTAACAAAAAGCACGTATATACAGCTATGATGAATGTCCCATACTGTGGCCCTCTAGGACAAATGACGTGCAAAGGGGTACGCGACAAACACGGACACCCGCTGTATCAAAAATAGCGTGTGCGTGTATTCCTGCCGTGCGTGGGAAGTATTACACGCGATCGGGCCTGGGGGAGCGGGTACGTGTATTTCAGGGGTGCGCGAGAAGTTCTACACGCGATTGGCCTGTGTACGTCGATTTCAGGGGTGCGCGGGTGTTTCCACACGCGATTGGGCCTGGGGGAGCGGGTATGTGTATTTTAGGGGTGCGCGAGAAGTTTTACACGCGATTGGCCAGGGTGCGTGTATCTCAGGGGTGCGCGAGAAGTTTCACACGCGAATGGGCTGGGTACGTGTATTTCCGGAGTGCGCGGGTGTTTCTACACGCGATCGTGCCTGGGGGAGCGGGTATGTGTATGTCAGGGGTGCGCTAGAAGTTTTACACGCGATTGGCCTCGGCACGTGTATTTCAGGGGTGCGTGGGTGTTTTCACACGTGATCGGGCCTGGGGGAGCGGGTACGTGTATTTCAGGGGTGCGCGAGAAGTTTTACACGCGATTGGCCAGGGTGCGTGTATCTCAGGGGTGTGCGAGAAGTTTCACACGCGATCGGGCCTGGGGGAGCGTGTGCGTGTATTTCAGGGATGCGTGAGAAGTTTTACACGCGATTGGCCTGGGTGAGTGTATTTCAGGGGTGCGCGGGTGTTTTCACACGCGATCGGGCCTGGGGGAGCGGGTACGTGTATTTCAGGGGTGCGCAGGTGTTTTCACACGCGATAGGGCCTGGGGGAGCGGGTACGTGTATTTCAGGGGTGCGCAGGTGTTTTCACACACGATAGGGCCTGGGGGAGCGGGTACGTGTATTTCAGGGGTGCGCGAGAAGTCTTACACGCGCGATTGGTCTGGGTACGCGATTTCATTGGAGGCGCGTCTGTGACGTGACACGCGCAGGCGTTTCCCTAACAAAAGGCACGTATATACGGCTATGATGAATGTCCCATACTGTGGCCCTCTAGGACAAATGACGTGCAAAGGGGTACGCGACAAACACGGACACCCGCTGTGTCAAAAATAGCGTGTGCGTGTATTCCTGGCGCACGTGGGAAGTATTACACGCGATCGGGCCTGGGGGAGCGGGTACGTGTATTGCATGTTACACGTCCGAGAACTGCACGTCCCAGTGTCATCTCGTGTAATTGGAGGATAGGGCCTCAGTGCGTATACGGGAAGTGACATTGGACGTTTGGTCCAGTTTAAAAGGTTCGTGTAGGACGTCATTTCCTTGAATGTGCTTTACGTGGAGAGCGAGTGGGTGAATATTGTACTTCTTGTCGGTTCACACGCGATTTACTTCACAGCATTTCTAGTTCGTACTCCCTGTTACCTCTGTCAGTTTTTTCTGATTTTCTCTTGGACCTGTTTCCTCAAACAGCGTTCACTTCTTCTTTTGTCCTGTCTCCTCAGACAGCGTACAATTCTTCTTTTGGCGGGGGTGTTGCCAACGCGCACACACGCGTATTTTCCACGCTCTTTTCCCAGGCAGACGGTGAGTCTCGCACGTATTTACCAACTGTGCTTGCCCCGTGTATCACGTAGCCCTTCAGAGGTCATTGTAGGCTGCATGTGACACGCGTACGTTCATTATTGTGTTTCTGGGTGCCACAGCATAGTGCGGGTTCATTTTTCCACACACGTGGTCTTAGAGGGGTCGCGTGCACGTCATTTTCTAATTTTGGGGTGCCTGTGCTTTGCGTGACCCGTCATCTTTACCCAGGGGTTCCATACAGCCTTGCTAGAGCACTAGGGTACGAATTCCATCTAGTACCCTACCCCTTTAACCCCCAATTGCCCAGGACAATAGTTTACTGCAACTCCCATACGCACAACAGCATCAGTGCCATGGCTGGGAGGTGAGCAAGCGGTAAGGGTGGCAAAGGTGGCCGAGCCTCAAGAGGTGGGCGTGGTGGGCGCGGTAGGGGACGTGGCCGGGATTTGCAGGCTACCCCTAGCCCCCCACGTGTGGAGGACCAGTCAGGGACACCCATGCCCCCCTCCCATGGTTGAGGGAAATGTGGCTGACACCATCTCTGCTCAGCCCTTGTCGGACCGGCCCATTGTGGCACCTGACCTGGCACAGGGTGACTCCCAGGCTGACTTCCAGGTCACCAAGTCTAGGCCACGGGTGGCGATGCAAGTCAGTGTCACCAGGTCACGTGGATCAGGGGCAGCCATGTCATCTGCTGCCCCGAGTAGGCGGGGTGGGGAGGCTGCAGGGGCAGCTGCAGCTCTGTCCACCCCAGCTCTGACTCTCCCAGCCAGGACAGTGTTGGTCCCCGTCCATCAGACTGAGGTTCCCCCTGCCAACATCACACTTCAGCTAATGCCTGCCGAAAGTCATATGGTCAGTGTGCCATCACACACTACTACTACACAGTCCACCAGTGCTCCTGCCCCTAGTGACCAGAGCGGCGTAGGCCACTCAGGATACCCACCACCTTCAATAAGAAAGAGGAAGAGTGCTCATCCAGTACAGGCTGATGCCCCAGACACGGCTACACAGTCCGGCACGCCAAGGAAGCCTAGCTTCAATGATGCCGAACTGGATGCACTTGTGCAGTATGTGTCCGCACATGACTGCGAAATGTTGATCACTTCAGGGTGTAAGATCACACCTGCTCGACGTCAGGCACACTGGCAATCCATTGCGGACAGCATAAGTGCCCTTGGGTTTATGAGGCGCACAGCTGGTGAGTGCTACAAGCGCTGGAACAACCTTAAGCGCAGGGCAAAGAAAAAGCTGGCCTCAAGTCATGCCGCAACTCTGGTGACTGGAGGTGGATCCCCACAAGAGGACATTGAACTCACTCTACATGAGCATGTTGCAGGGACCTACGTCACAGAGGAGCAGATCCAAGGTGTGGGAGAACTGCCAGATTACGAGGCATTGTCCGGTGAGTGTACATGCATGTGTGTGTGATCCATGTGTATGTTGTTTGTGGGAGGGGTTCTGGTTGAGTGCCAGGTGAGGGTGTGTGTGCCTGAGTGTTTCGGGTCACCCATGTGCTTCATCCAATACATTCTGCGGCCCTGGATTTGGGTATTACAGTATCCCTTCTGCCCACAGTAGACATTTTGCACTACATCACGCCAGTTGCCCTTGAAGTGGCATCCTGCAACAACATTGTTCCGTATTTTGCTGTGTTCATTCAGGCTGATTGTTTGGATTCCCCACTTTTACTACGCATTTCTCTGCCCTATTGTCACATATATGACATGCCTATGGTACATGCCATCTGTGTGATGGCATGTGTCATGTATGTGGATTGGACATGCCACTCACAGGCCAATGTGTGATGGCAAAGCTAGCCAGCATGCAGCTAATGTGTTGCTCTTCCATCTTGGTGTCATCAGTGTCTGACATTTTCCTGCCCTTCCAACTCAGTGACAGTGCATGCATGGGAGGGTTATAGTCATGTGGGACATGTGTCAATCAAGTACTGGTTCTGTAGCTTGTCTGGCCTAATTGTGTGCCATGGTGCTAATGCCAGTTTCCATTTTTTGTCTTTCATGTTTTTCCAGAGGATGACGCACTTGATGCTGTTGAGAGTGAGGAGATGGTGCAGACCCAGGAGGGATCTCAAGCATGACCGGGCACCAGTGGGGGACGTGGTTTTGTGGTGGGGGAGAACCCTCTCTTGCTGCAGGCCATAGTGTCCAGGGGTGTCTCTGGCTGCACCTCCCAAGACCTCTTTTCAAGTGTTGATTTGGATGAGACCTATGTGGATTCGCAGGTATGTGTTCATGGAAGGGATACTGTTCTGTCCGACCCACCTGCACCAGGGGTAGAGCCCACTATGGGGATATCAGTGTTGGTAGGTGCGCCTTTGGTGGTTACGGATGCAGGGCCACACTCCGCAACATCTGATCCTGTTCCTGGACCAGCAGATCAGAGGGGGAATGCAGTCCTGCAGCCTCAGGCAGTGCCGACACAACAAGGCACAGTTCGCCTTGCCCCAGACGGGTGTGGTGCCCGCCATCACGGTGGCCGTCAGCCACCAGGCAATACCGCATGGGAGCAATCCATATACGGTATGGCAAACCAACAGGCAGCATCATCTGAGATGATGGCTCAAGCCATGGAGAGGGTGGCCACTTCCATTGTCCCCCCAGAAAGGCAGATGGAGCAACTACAGCAGGCAACAGACTCCATTTGCCAATCATTCAGGGAGGACATGTTAGCGTCCAACAGGGACAGACGGGCGGCCCTGGACAAACTGAGGGAATCCATTTCTTTAGAGGCCCAGGGCCAGAGGGAAGCCCTGAGGGGAGAAGTCCGGCACCTCAGGCAGACTCTTGTGGACCTTGAGGCTTCCACTGTCACGAGGACGGAACAGCTGCTGGAGCGCGTCACCCGTACGCTCTCAGCAGAGATGCAGGCAACTCGGGCGGAGGTCCGGGCATCACGTCGGGTGGTGCATGGGGATCTCCGCACCATATACCGCCAGAATGAGACCTTCCACACCCGCATGCTTGCTGCCATGGAGGACCAAACTAGGGCTTTGCGTGGGCTGCCTCCCATAGCACCACCACCTCCTGTGGCAGCAGCAGCAGAGGTTGAGGAGAGTAAATCCAGCGATGAATCTCCCACGATGTCGTAGCCGTGCAGGCCATGAGCCCATGGAGGTGTTTTTTTTTTTTTCGCAACATCCACACAGGTGGCTGTTGGTGAGCACCCTGTCCTCGGACCTCCTGGGTGGCCTCCCCCACCCCTCTGCCCACACATGGCCATTTTTTTTTTTTTGGCAGTGTGTTGCCTTGTGTGGCTCCCGTGGGCATCCACTGTATTCCGGCTGGGCACATGCAGGCTTGTCCTGAGTTTGGGTTAGATGCTTGGGTTTGTGAGACACACACCCCTCCTGCTTCCCGTTTCCATGGGCTTGCAAAGGGTGTGCCCAAGTGACAGTGACTTACACAGTGACGTTGGACTCCCACGACATGTGTGGGCAGTCTGTAGTCAATGCTGTGTATACATTCCTAGTGCATATTGTTGTTATATTGTGCACTGCATGGCGTATTGATGTGTGCTTGTGCATCCATGTCTCTCTCCTAATTTGCAGGTTCATTCCTCATGTCTTCACAAGGCCGTCCACTTTTGATATGGAGTTCATGTTTTGAGCAGTGGACTTCCAGATGTGCGTGGCAACAACACTGTACAGTTGGAGGTGGTGGATGTGCTGGCATTCTCATGTTGTAAGACTATGCATCCTTTACCTTAGTACTGTCATGTTTATGCTGTGTGGATTGTATTGTGGTAAGTATTTGGTCATGTGTGTTGTTATTTCTACATTTATGTGGGCATATTGTGTGTGGCCAGTTTCCATTAGGGACACTGTACTTTGTGACACTTGTGTCATGTTTGGGGGATGACTTTGTTTGCTCTCACATGGCATGTCATGCCATGGTGTGTTGGGTGGCGGTGCTGGGGAGGGGTTGGGTGACATGGCACTGTTGTCATGTTGTATCTTGCAAGGGGGTAATGATTTAAGCAGCATAGAAGTGTGTCTTTTGATGACACAGCATTGGTGGTGGTTGTGTAGGTAGGGAAGCACACAATGGAACACTTCCAGATGTACAATCTCAGGCTGGTATGGTTGTGACAGTTGACTGTCCATTGAGGCATCATCATTGTCAGATTGATTCATCATTGATTGTCAGCTGGTATGTGCCAGGGCTGTGTGCATTCCACAGGAGTGTGATTTTATGTGAAGTAATTAGCCACCAGCTGCGTACGGGCAGCCTCACCCCGTGCCCTTTCCCCTCCCATGCACAGCGAGCATGCATGTGGTTGGGATGTGGGGGCACCACCATGTCCACGGCCAGGCCCCGGCGTGTTGCAACGTTGTGCAGGACACATGCTGCCACTATGATCCTGCACACTACTGGGGGAGCGTATAATAGCTGCCCGCCAGAACGGTCAAGGGAGCGAAAGCGTGACTTGAGCACTCTAAATGTGCGCTCCACGATGCCCCGGGTTGCAATGTGGGCTGTGTTGTATCTTACCTGGGGTGGCGTGGTGGGGTTCTGAATTGGCGTCATCATGTGGGTGCTGAGAGGGTAGGCACTGTCCCCTGGGGAGGTGGTGATGGGTATCATTAGTGGTTTTGTGACATTACTCAGTATCTGACATGCATGCATGCGCAGTGGCATTTATACTCACCGAGCAGCCATGTATCGCCATGCCGGCCAGCTTCTATGTCCCGATTTAGTGTAGACATTCTGTAAATGAAACTGTCGTGGGTGGAGCCAGGATAGTTGGCGTATACTGAGGTGATGATTCCCTTGGCATCACATACTACCTGGATGTTGATGGAATGCTAGTGCTTGCGGTTTCTATAGATGTGCTCAGTTGC
The DNA here is from genome assembly GCF_040938575.1 of Ambystoma mexicanum. Taxonomy (NCBI): domain Eukaryota; kingdom Metazoa; phylum Chordata; class Amphibia; order Caudata; family Ambystomatidae; genus Ambystoma; species Ambystoma mexicanum. The sequence continues at coordinate 151,647,568 of NC_090922.1, read as the reverse complement.
CCTGGGTGCAATCAATGGCACCTAGCACTTTGGGGAATTGTGCCACCCCATAGAAATCCTGGGCGACAGCCTGCCTTTCTGCAGGTGTTCTGGGCAGGTATATGTGCCTGCGGACTGATGGGCGTGCAGCGATGATGGCCAAGACCTGGTGTAGGCAGCGTGACTGCGTGGCCTGTGACAGTCCCCCCATTATGGCACTTGTCCGCTGAAATGATCCAGTGGCCAAGAAGTGCAGTACATTAAGGACCTTCTCCAGGGGGCTGAGTGCTTGGGAGCACAGGGTGGTTGATGTGAGGTCATCCTCCAACTCACTGACCAGTTCGAGTATTATGTGTCATCAGGCGTCCCAAAAAGGCTTGTTCTGGGTGTAAAAATTCTGGCCCTGACTCTCCTCCTCCTCCTGCGGTATCCCACGACCACTGCTGCTAGGAACGGTATATTCATCCGGCGTCTGAGCTTGTTTGTTGTTTGCGTGCACTTTTATGCTGTGCGGGTCGACGTACGCCTGCTTCCTGCTGGCGTACGTGTTTCCGGATTGGGCACGTTCGATTCCATGAATACGTGTTGTAGGTGAGCGTGTAATACTTCCCGCGCACCCCTGAAATACACGTACCCAGCCCAATCGCGTTTGAAACTTCTCGCGCACCCCTGAAATACACATACCCAGGCCAATCGCGTGTACAACTTCTCGCGCACCCCTGAAATACACGCACACGCTCCCCCAGGCCCGATCGCATGTGAAACTTCTTGCGCACCCCTGAAATACACGTACCCAGCCCAATCGCATGTGAAACTTCTCACGCACCCCTGAAATACACGCACACGCTCCCCCAGGCCTGATAGCATGTGAAACTTCTTGCGCACCCCTGAAATACACGTACCCAGCCCAATCGCGTGTGAAACTTCTCGCGCACCCCTGAAATACATGTACCCAGGCCATTTGCGTGTAAAACTTCTCGCGCACCCCTGAAATACATGAACCCATGTCATTCGCGTGTAAAACTTCTCGCGCACCTCTGAAATACACGTACCCAGCCCAATCGCGTGTGAAACTTCTTGCGCACCCCTGAAATACACGCACCTAGGCCATTCGCGTGTAAAACTTCTCGCGCACCCCTGAAATACACGTACCCAGGCCAATCGCATGTAAAACTTCTCGCGCACCCCTGAAATACACGCACACGCTCCCCCAGGCCCGATCGCGTGTGAAACTTCTCGCGCACCCCTGAAATACACATACCCAGCCCAATCGCGTGTGAAACTTCTCGCGCACCCCTGAAATACACGCACAAGCTCCCCCAGGCACGATCGCATGTGAAACTTCTCGCGCACCCCTGAAATACACGCACACGCTCCCCCAGGCCCAATCGCGTGTGAAACTTCTCGCGCACCCCTGAAATACACGTACCTAGCCCAATCGTGTGTGAAACTTCACGTGAACCCCAGTTATACACGTACCCGCTCGCACAGGCCCTTTCGCGTGTGGAAGTTACCGCGAAACCCGTAATACACGTTCCCCGCTTGGCGTTTGCTGTTTGGCAGTCCGGTAAACTGGTTTTGGGTTGTCGCAGACCATTGCGCTGGATTGGGGATTTTGATGCCTTTTCCTTACGCAGGGGCGTTCTTGGGGGCGTAACTGGCGCTGCTGCAGGGTCGCTGCGCCACTCTGCGCCACGGCTGGTTTTGGAGGCTAAAATCCATGAATACGCTGTGCGCCAGCCGCCTGCGCCACTTTTGTGCGAATTTCCATGAATTACCCTGTTAGTGTTTAACATTCTCTTCCTGGGCATTAACAAAAGGTGTGCGCTATCCACTGTCGCTATGATCCAACCCACTCCATCTCCTGAGAGTTAGACCTGAGCTTATCTATTACCACTACCACTTGAAGAGCCTGGTGAGGGAATCCCTTGCACTACCTAAATCAGGAGGACACACTTAAAGACCCGAACACGGTTTAAGGCAAATCTCCCTAACACACTTGTAACACGAGATATAATCCACTGATTCTTGAATCTTTAAGGATGATGCAAGAGCCCTGGTCCACAAGATGTTACTTTGCCAAAGTGTTTCAAACTGCTAGGTGCATGCCGAATTACAGTACACTTATTATCCTGAATCAGAAAAGACCTACCAATAATTCCTTCATTCCCAACTTGGGAGATGCGGTAGAAAAACTCAGAAAAATACTTTCTGCATTTTCATTCCAATATGCAGATTCTCCTGAGTGGGCGGTTTTCCTGCAGTGGGAGACTATGAGGGTCAGTAAACATATATGTAGACCTCCAAAGATCTTTGTGCAACTAGAATTCTAGCAGGGCCGTCTCTGCACTTTCGTGATACTAATGAGTACTCTGACACAAAGCAATATACTTTTATGGACCTTTGTTTGCAAAATATAATCCCATGATTTAACTAACTACTTTAAGGTATTTACAGCTTGCTGGTACACATTGTGATACTTTTAAAGAATTAGTGTTCAGGGTTCAGTTTGTGCATAGCCAAATAATGTTGCCCCATTATAGAAAATCATAGGACGGCACCCAGGACTTTAAGTGTCCCAGGGCTAGCCTGGGCAGAGCCTCAGCCTCAGCAATCTCACAAAAGTTCTCCCTCCCAGGGCACTCCCGAGGCTCCCTTGCCTACTAGCCACATATACAATGAATCCCCTCAGGCAGCCCATTAAGCCAAAGAGCTGCATGGTTAAAGGGCTGCCTGCGGGTGTCAGGGTTTATGATTAGGAAAAAATAAAAGGCATTTAGCCAAAGAGCTGCACTGGTTAAAGGGCTTCTTTCATGTGTCAGTGCCTCTGGTGAGAAAAAAGGAGAGGCATCAATGTCACTCCTTTTTTCTAATCAGAAGTGCTGACACCTGCAGGCAGCCCTGTAACCATGTGTCTCTTTGGCAAAATGGGCTGCCTGCTGGAGGTTGGCTCCTCTCATTAAGAAACAAAAGGAGAGGCTCTCCTTCTGCTTCTAAGTGAGAAAAGGTAAACCTCAGCAGGCAGCCCTTTCACTTAAGGAGCCACATGGTGACATAGCTGCGTGCAGGGTTCAGAGACCCTCCCAGGGAGCACTTTAACGACAGAGCTCCTTGAATGAAAGGGCTGCCAGCTAAGAGTCAGCTCCTCTCTTTATGAAATAAAAGAAGAGCTTAGGTGCACTGGTATCATACCTTTAGTGCGCCCAGCCTCTCAGGCTTCAACTCCCCACAGACAGCCTGCCAGCGGGGTTCAGTCAGAGCCTGTGATTCTGGAAAACTAGGGGAGGCTGGGCACAACAAAGGTATGAACCCAGTGCGCCCCAACTCTCCTGCTTGGATCCCACTGCCTCGGAGCCAAGCATTTGATAGGTCTCCACGCCCCATTGGCATCAGATAGTCACAATATTCTAGTGTCCCTTTGGGAATTGAAAAATATACCTCTGATATCTCCCTGTGAATTTGGTATAAGCTCCTCAAATAGGCCGTCTAAAGCTATTTAACAGCAGCTGGTGAGTCCGCTCACCACCTGATAGTTACGGAAATAGGGCTCTGTGTAAAAATAGTAAATCCTACCACAGTATTTCTTTTTATATTGTTAAACATTTTTTTTTTGTCTAGCCAAGCATTTGGTCTCCTGGCTCCGTCACTTAAATTTCAGATTCGTTACACCACCTTGCGCAAGTGATTGCCTGTGACACTGTGCCGACTACACACGTACAACAAGCTCTTTATGTGCCACACCCTGTGCCTGAACTCTGAAAATGACATTTTGTCGGTAAATATAGACATGTGGATATAAATTTCCATTAGAGCACTGGTCCTAAAACCGCACAGGCTGGGAAGCTAAGAGCGGGAAAAGGCACCCCAAAACTGAGGAACCAGTGTCCTGGTAAAGGGCTGCGTGTATTTTAAGCACTGCAGCTGCGCCAGCTCATATTTCATCCAGCCACCAATTTCCTTTTCCCCTCTGACAAACTGGCCTCAGAGAACGCAGGCCAGAAATGCTCCATGTTAGCGAAACATTTCCTCTTTGCTGGTCTTCTTTCCATTAGCATCATTAGCCAGCTCTGGGAAAAGCACACGTTCAAGTCCACAAATCAACACTTTTCAATTCTTTCTTTCTCTTTTCTTTCTTTCTTTCTTTCTTTCTTTCTTTCTTTCTTTCTTTCTTTCTTTCTTTCTTTCTTTCTTTCTTTCTTTCTTTCTTTCTTTCTTTCTTTCGTTCTTTCGTTCTTTCTTTCGTTCTTTTTTTCTTTCTTTCTTTGTTATATGCTTCCTTCTTCCTTTCATTGGCTCTACCATTTTAGGTCTCTTATTCGTTTTCACCAATTCTAAATTGACTTGCAATTGAGCATATAGAAAATTGTCCGAAAGATGGATGAGTCCTCTATAGTCTTTTTCAAATAGCCATAACTTGAATGCAGATTAGCCAGAAAAGGGGCGGAGAATTGTGAGTACATTCTGGAAAAAGCTGGTTTAAATAGGATAGCTTTAGATGGTTATGAAATGAAAAGAAGCTTGCCTGCCCATTGTAGCTGGACGACCAGACAATAGATAGTGTAGATTAGAGTTTGAAAGGGGTTATGAGGTTGATTTATAGAGCACATGCGCTCTCCTCTGTCATCCATCAACCCTGCTGCCTTAACCGAATTTAGAGGGAGACCTTCCACCAGCCTAGCTGGTGGAAGCTCTGCTGCCGCTGTATTGCAACCCTGCCTCTAACCCACTCCACTTTGATTATTTAGAGGTCTCCACCTCCATCAGCCCCGTCCAGAATAGTCAATAATGAGGGATAATGGATTATGGAGAACCACTGGTTACAGTAGGAAAGAGGCTGACCGCTGTCCTTGATAACAACAAGCAGTAGAACATCCGCAGACAGATTCCCTTCTTTGGACAGCCCTCAGTAACGCAATTTGTCTTCACCACTTGGCCACAAAGCCAGGAAATGGAGTGCAGGAATGGCAGGCGAACCAGCTTGAATAGTGCCACATTGCCAAGCCTCCACCACATTAGCAACGCAACAGAACTATCAATTATCCTCCATGATTAGGGACACGGGTGTAAGTCATCTGAAATTAGTATTTGTATTCATATTAATGGGGATTCAGGCACAAAGATAAGAATATAGATCCAACCAATGGATGGGCATTCAATTCGCCAACATAGTGGCCTACGAGACATATTGGTCAAAAAGTTCAACTTTATTATTACTGTATTATCTAGGGTATTAAATATGATTCAATATTTCTCCCTGAAGGAGGCAACCACTCCCATTTCACAGGCATAAACCTTTATAGACAGGGCTGCCAGAACAATCTTTACCCCCAATCTTCTGCTGTCTGCAGTCTCTGCACTCACAACATTGCTGCAAACCTCTGCAAACCGCATCTTAATTACAACCGCCGACCTCCACTATCTCCACTTTCAAATTCGATCTCTATGCCCAACCCTGATCATTTGAAATATGCCTCCAACTCTTTGATTAGCTTTGACCATCACTACTAGTCCAAACAACGGGGCAGGGCCTTCTTTGTGCTGTGAATTTTCGATACTGACGAATCTGGCTTTCAATGCTTAAACATTCCCTTTGTGTACAAGACTAGGAAGTAAGTTAACCAAGTAAAATCTTTGATTTGCGGACAAGAGCATATGGTTGCTTTTCGAGGTGTAAAGTATTTTACAGAATTTGAGATCTTCTACTGAGCAAAGGAGGTCAGGAGAAGCAGTCCTGGACATTGAACTGCAGAGCGGAATACTCTGGAAACCAGACTGTAAAAAGAATGCAAAGCATTCTGAAGCAATGTGGTCAATTGCTTAGCTCTCTCGAGATGGAGTTCCTGTATCCCTGCGTGACTGCAGATTGTGGGTAACAGAATGACCCATTTGACTCAGGTGACAATGACTAAGGCCCTTAATGCGAGTTAAGCATAAACCTGATTAACATATGTAATAATGGCCATTTTAGTTTGTCGTTATCTGAGGACTTCCGCATAATTATGGATTTACTGTTCTACTTACAGTATTTTATTGAATGTATTTTAATTTTACAACTGTATGATGCCCAAATGTAACTCACAAGGGAGAAACAACGTGCCAAATAACAAAAATAGAACATAACTCAATTCAACTAATCAATACAATAAAATTAATTCAATAAACACATTTAAAAATACAGATCTTCTGTGATTAAGAACACAAATACAATTTTTAGAGGACTAAGATAGTTATAATTTTCTTCCTTAATCAGCGGATGCAGCAACGTTTGCAATCCCAGGCACTGTCACAATAACCGTTTCTTTAGTTCTTTGTTAAGAGTCTTTAATGGAGTACTCTAGTGTGAAGATTGAGGTGAAAGTTCCACAAAAATTGGGCAAAAGGAGAAACACTTTGCTTGTGTATCTTCCCTTTAATAGCTCTAGGAGGTTCTAATATCAGTTTTCCATTAATGTTATGTTATCGTGATTTGTACTAAGCACCGCTGCTATTTGCATGCTCTCCAGGTGCTCTGGCAGGTCTGAAAAGGAACGAGGGTTAGGAGGGCTTAGTTTGTGATATTGGGAGTGAAAAAGCACAAGAAAGCTTTGATGTGCTGTTGGCAGCTTCAGTTCAGAAAAAATGACCACTGAGTGCTGGTTTGTTTTTAGTAGGTAGACATTGTACGGTGTTTGGTGTATGAGTGTGTATGGGTGATTTGTGTGTAATTGGTTTAGTTTCCTGTTGGGTGGTGCAGCGTGTATGCAGTTTGTGGTTGTTCTACATTTTTGCTGCAGTAGAGGTTTGAGTGTGTTTTGTTCAGTGTTTGAGGGTCAGTATAGACAATTGCAGAGTTTTTGGTAGGGTTAGCAGAGATGTGTCTGCAGCCTTTTGTGCAATGCTTATGTTGATCTGTCGGGTTCATTCAATTGTATGGTGATTTGAATGTATTAGGTCCTTGGGTGCTCATGTTTTGGTTCATCAGGTTTCACTTTTGCTGTTTCATTGTGATGTGTTTGCAGTTTCCCTTTATTGATTATTCCTGTTTAGCTAGGTGAGTTAAAGAGCCATGTTTTTAGCAGTTTTCTGAACTTTGGGTGATCTTCTCTTGTTCGTATATCCTTTGGTAACGAGTGTCAGAGTTTTGGCACGACGCAGGAGAACAGTGTTCCCCCAAATTTCCACTTTGAGTATTGTTTAGGATCAAGAAGAATATCATTGCTAGAACTTGGTGTTCGGTTTGGTTTGTAGATGGCTATTTCTTCCTGTATGAATTCTGCTCCTTGGCGGTGGATTGCTCTGTGCGTTATGCAATGCGTTTTGAAGAACATGTGTTGTGAGTGATACTTTAGACACCTAAGTTCTGCAGTTTTATGTCAAGATAAATAGGTTTGCTCTTCTTTAAAGCTCTGTAGATAATACATCTACGTTGAAAATAATGCAACCCTGCAAAGGCAACCAGCATAGGTGATACATGATTAAACAAGTATTGTTCCTACTGTCAATGGGTCAATTGCATGAAACACAGTTCTTAAAGATAGTAAAGTAGTTTTCAATCGACCCATCAACAAGACATTTCCACAGACATCATGAAAAAATAACAGAGCCTATATAACTCTTCTTAAATTTTCTTCCCAGAAGAAAGGCTTAATCTTCTACAAAGGTACAATTGAAAGTAGGATGTCTGAGACTTTTCCATTAAATGGGAAGTATATGCATGCAGTATTTCCACTGGAGTTGTGAAGAGTTAAGGGACTTCACCTTCACCCACTTTGTTGAAGTTTACGGCAACATGTCACAATCTTCCCATGGTTGAGAAGTTTTTAGGCATTTAGTTTGTATCTTGTTTTTGAAATGTGTGATTTGTTTGTGGGTGCATGGTGCACAGCAGAGGAGAGTGAGGGGCAAAACCAGAGTGGAACAGTGTGGCAGGAGCAGGAGGAAGGGACAGAGAGTGAACTCTGAGGTGTACCAGCAGGAAGTTATGTTATGTTTATATGTACCACCCACCGCTATCACCCAGGGCAGCTCCAGGCACTCGCGTGGCTCTGCAAGAGAGGGATGTACCACTCACTAACCTCCAGAGGTTAGTGAGGATAAGGTGAGAGGATAGGTTCAGAACCATTCGGAACTGGCGTTTGTCAATATTGTTTTGCATGTGGTTCATGCTGGCGGTCCCATTCATTGTAAAAATATGGGTAGGATTCAGTGCCCTGGGGGTGTGGTACTTTTTTGTGTTGATGTAAGTGTGTTGTGTGGGGGTATGGTGGGTTTGGTTATGTGCTCTGGTTAGATAGTATCCATAAGGAATCAAGAGTCACGGGAGGCCGTAGGTATGAGATTATCCGGTGTGTTGGTGTGTAACTGCATTGTTGATGGTTTTACAGACTATGTGCGGTGGTTCACTCAGATGTATGTTAAAAAATCGAGTACCAAAAGATCAAATTACTAAATTGTGAGCACCACTTGTTTGCATTTTTTAACTCAATCTTTTTTTTCCTTTTTATCCTCAGCCACACATGTACTGAATGCGGGGGAAACCCCTCTGACCACTGAAGCCCATAATACCAAACTAGGGAAATGGGGGAAGGCACCCCCGCAACCCCTGCTCTCTTTGTTCAGTATTTTGGGATTTGGTCTTTTCAACCAGACCGAATTCACACTAATTGTGCATTTGTTAATTTTTTTGCTCTTTTTGTGCAAACCTGTTCACGCTAGGTGCAGTTCAGCATCCTGCGATGCTGGTGTGATCATACAAATGATTCTTTGTTGGTTTATGTGTAACATGGCTAGCCCAGGTCTGGTCTAATGGCATCAGTTATGTTGGAGTAGCAGGAAGGGGGAAATGGGTTAGTAAGTCGTCGGTTTGTTGGAGCCTCTGGCGTGGCTGTATGCTTGCCGCTCGACGGTATCTAGCCAGGTTCTTGGTTGTGGTTCTTTGGCCCATCTCGTCTCCTCTCTAGTTGTTTGTCTGTGGTGTCATTGTTGCCAGTGTCCCTTCAAGGTTGTCATTGGGCCTCATTACGAGTCACCCGATCTGGAAATAACGGTGGCGGTAAACCCACCACCACCGTTGTTTCCGGATTGGGTGATCTCGAGTTCTGCAGGCAGGAGGAGTCATTCCCGCCAGGTCTGACCTGGCGGGTTTAACACCACCTGCCTGCAGGCGGACGTGAAAACACTGGCATCATCACAAGATGGTGCCGGGGTTTCCACTTCCCCATTCCCATTGAGACCTATTGGACTCAATGGGAATGGGGATTTGCTGAATTCCGCCTCTGGAATTCCCGGGTAACCGGGGTCATAATGCCCCGGTAATTATGGGAATCACGGAGGCGGAATGGTAATATAAGTCCGGCGGTAACCTGCCCGAATTTCAGGCACAGTTACCGCCGGACTCGTAATGAGGCCCATTGTCTGTTGAATGGCCAGGTTTTGAGTTGTTTCCTGAAGGTGATGTGATCTTCTGTGGTTCTAATTTCTTTGGACATGTTTTTCCAGATGAGAGCAATTAGATGGGAGAAAGCTGTTCCACCGAATTTCCATTTTTCGTTAGGTTTTGCCTCTATTTGTAGTTTGCTGCTGGATCTTAGGTACCTTCCTGGGCGATACTGGCTAATCTTGTCTTGGAGGAATTTGGCTCCTTGTCTGTGCAAGGATTTGTGGCCGATGCAGTGTGCTTTGAATTTGACACCATTTTTTACTGGTAACTAGTGTAGGCTTTTCAATACTGGAGTGATGTGGTCTCTTCTGTTTAGTCTTAATAGGATCCTGGCTGCTGTATTTTGTATCCTTTGGAGTTTCTTGGTGAGTTTTTCCGGCATTCCTAGGTAGAGGCTGTTTGCATAGTCAATTCTTGTGAGTATCAGGGATATAATTGTGAGGGTTCTATGAGGGAAGGGAGGTAGGGGAGTAATCATCTGAGTAGTCTTAGGAGGAAGAAGCAGTTTTGGGTGATTGTGTTGACTTGTGGTTCCAGGGATAGTTCGCTGTCCATTAGTATTCATAGGTTATTTACTACATCAGTAGTCTCTCATTGCATTCCCATGCTGGTTGGCCAATCCATTAGTGGGTTCCCTCTGTTGAATCCTGCGGGTGAGAGCATTATTTATGTTTTTGCCGGGTTCAGTTTACGGTTGTTTATTGTCATCCACTTGCAGATGTCTGTGAGGCAGTTGTTGAGGATGTTATTTTGTTCCTGGCTTCTGTTTGTTTTCACAATCAGTTGAGTGTCGGCTGCGTAGTTGTAGGCCGTAAATCTGTGGGTTTGAATGATTTTCATCAGTGGGCACATGTAGATGTTGAAAAGCAGAGGAGAAAGGCTGGATCCCTGCGGGACTCCGCAGGATATGTTTTTGTTATTTGAGATGAGTGTTGGTAGGTTGGTTCTTTCGGTTTGGTTTGCTAGGAATGACATAAGCCACTTTATTGCAGATTCCTGTATGCCAGATTCCATCAATCTTTTTATTAGTGTTGTATGGCTGATTGTGTCTATTGCTGCTGATATGTCCAGTAGTATGAGGGCTGATTGCGCATTGTCATCTGTGTTTATTTTCAGGTGGTCCCATATTAACAGGAGTGCTGATTCTGTTCCTCTCATTGGTCTGAAGCCAAATTGTCACTGGTCGGGTATTCCATTTTTTTCGACGTGTTTAAGCAGGAATTTGTACATGTGGTTCTCCAGGATCTTTGCTGGGTAGAGCAGGTTGTATATTGTTCTGTAATTGCTCAGGTCTTCTGCGCTTTCTGATTCAATTTTTATCAGGGCTTTAATGTATGCTGATTTGAAGGATTACTGTACTATTCATCTTTTGAGTGATACATTCATTAGTTTTCGGAAGTGTGTTGCCAGGTTTTTGTGGGTGAGGTTTTGTTTGAAGAAATCAGGGGCTCAGTGTCCCATGGGGTTCTGCAAGGTTGGTGTCCTTGATCAGTGAGGCAAAGGTTTCTTCTGTGATTTGTTCTAGGCAGGTGAGTTTTGCTGTAGTCTGCGTTTTGCCAGGTGTCTCCGGTCCTGCAGTCGTGGTTGTATTTGCCTGGGCTAGGTTAATCATGGATTGTATCTATATTTGATCTCAGGTGGTTGATGATGTTGTTACAGAGTGCTTTTGTCAGAACGATGGCATTTTTGCAGGAATGAGTTTTTTTTAATCTCTTTGAAGATTTTGAAGAGTTCTTTCTGTGGATTGTTTGCCAATTCTATTCTTGAGGCGTAAAAGTATTTTTTTTGCTTTGAGGACTGTTGCTTTGTATAGTTTGAGTTGTCTTTGGTATTTTATTTTGTCATGTTGGTTGTATTGTTCTCTCAATTTTCATTTCCATTTTACAGTTGTTTGTTTTGTTTTTGTTTTCTCAGTTCTTCTGTGAACCATTTTGCTGCCAGTTATTTCGGTGTCGCTTTGAATGTTTTTGCTGGTGCCAGTTGGTCAAGGGCCTTGGGTATCCATCTGTTGAGTGTGTCTTCTGCTGTGCCTACAGTCGTTTTGTGGGTCTGTTTTGCTTGGGACGGTTGAGTCTAGAGGGTTTGTTAGAGCCTCTAGGTCTAGTTTCCTCCAGTTTCTTTTGTTGCTAGTATGGAGAATATCCTTTCCGGCCGGTAGGCGGGTTTTGGATGTGATGTAGAATAGTATCAAGTAGTTGTCGCTCCATACCTTTGCTGTAGGTGACGCAGATGTGAGTTTGCTGTGGAGTTGTTTTTTTCAAACCAGATCTAGAAGTCTCCCAGTATGAGCAGGTTGTCATGGCAGGTTGATAAAATGGCATCCACTAATTTCGTTGCAAAGTTGGTGTTGTAAGAAGGTGGTCTGTAGATCAGGAGTAATACTATGTTCTTTGGTCGTTGAGTTCTATCTTGATGAGGAGGGATTCACATTCTTCTAAGTCAGTTGTGATGAGTTGATATGCTCGGATGTGTTCTGTGTGTATGATTGCGAATCTTCCTCCTCTTCAGTTTTCTCTGTTAGTGTGTATTAATTTAGAATTGTCTGGTATGACGTCATTTGCGATGGCTTTGTAGTTCTCCGATAACAAGGTTTCTGGAAGAAACATCATGTCTGTGCCTCCTTTGCTTGGAAGGTCATGGATTTCAATCGAGTGTTTTGCCATGGATCTAATGGTGAGAAGGCTGCAGAGTAGTTTTCCTGTCAGTTGATGTTTGTATTGTTTATCTGGTTCATTGAGTTGTCGGTTTGGTTTCCATTGATGGTGGTTCTTTCCTGGTTGAACCTGTTGGGCAGTGTGGCTCTTTGGTGATGAGTCTATTTGTCGAGTATACTGATAAGGTTTATGATGGGGTTGGTTGGTTTTGGCTCATTCCGACTGCTGAGTTGTGTTGGGTGCCGTTCTTTGTTCCAGGATTTGGTAATGCAGGGCATGTAGAGGGTAATAGATTCCAGTTTGTCCCTGATTCTGATTAGGGCATTGTCCACGGTGTAGACCGGATTGGGATGGTTTATTAATTGTCATGTTTTGTTTGGCAACCCAGTGGTGTCTGCATTAGTAATGCCTGTTGGTACATTGCTGGTGGTCAGACTTTGCTTACCCAGCAGTCGTATGTGGAGAGGTAGCGAGCAATGTAGTCTGTCTTTGCTCTGTTCTTTGTATGTCTCGTCGGGCTGTCTGGGCTGTTTTTTGTCCAGTTTTTTGGAGTTGTGGGATCTTGCTGGTCAGCACCTTCCCGAGAGGTTTGGGTTTTCTTAATATTTCTGTTGTTTGTTCTGACTTCTTTGTCTTTCTTGTGGCGAGGAATGGTGGTTGGGTTGTGGGGTGTATTCCTTTGAGTAGGTGTCGTCTTTGGATTGGTGTGCTTCCTGGTCCTTGGGGTTTAGTCTTTGCTGTTTGCAGTTAGCTTTTGCTTGCAGTTGGTGAGGTTATGGATTGTTGTACCCGCAGTTGTAGACCTTTGCAGTTTCCTTCGTTTACTTCTCTTTCCTTTCTGGCTCATGTGTGGTTTTTGTTGTTTATCTTAGGGTTCTTTTGGTTGTGGTTGTTGAACCAGAGGTAGTAAACCCTTGCAGTTCAGTCATTTAGTGGTATTTTGTTCTGGCTTCGATGTGCAAAGCCTGCAGTGGGTTGAAGTGTCTGGGTTGGAGACACAGTGATTGTTCAAAGGGCAACTTTACCTTAGTTACCGGGGATTGTGGGCACCTGTGCCTTAGCTATCCAGGATTGTGGTGAGGCTCAAGATGGGGCAGAACAGCAGTATTTAGCTAGTAAAGTGGGTGAACACCTAGAATTGCAGTTGCAGCAGTAAAACCTTGACATCAGGCGATGGGGTACCTAGAAGGTGGGAGGAAGGCCAAGACTGTGGCTGCAACAGTGAATCCGGTACAGCCCAGAGGCCTAGCAGGTGGGAGAGGCCCAGAAAGAGTACACAACAGCAGAGGGGACAACACCCTGAGCTGGGACAGTAAAGCAGTCACACCTATACTTGGGACGCCTGGCAAGCGGGAGAAAGCCCATACAGGGGACACAACCACAAATCGGCAACACCTGACCTGAGACACCTGGTGAGTGGGAGAAAGGCCCAGATAGAGGGTACAACAGTAGAGAATGTAACACCTGGCTTTGTGACACCTTGCCAGAGGGAGAGAAGCTCAGTTTGAGGACACAACTGCAATGCGTGATATGGAAAACAAACACAGCTGGCCTAGATGCCAGATGTGGCTAATAAACACAACCGGGTTAGGTGCTAGATGCGGCTAACTACAGTGTGGCTATCCCAAACCTATTAACAACTGGGCAGAGGGAGCGGGCCCAAAAAGGGTGCACCGCAGCACATCCAGTAACCCCAGACTAAGGCTACCTGGACCTAGAATGGGTCACAACAGTAGATGTTTTGGGACACCTGGATAGACGTAGAAGGCCCAGAATGGGTGCACAACAGCAAATGCAGTAATCCCCAGACATGGGTTACCTTGACCGAAAATGGGAGCAGAGCAGCAAGCATAGTATCAACCAGATTCGACACACCTGGACTGAGGAAGATAGACATACATAAAGAGAGCACAACAGTCGATGCAATAACACCTAGACTTGTGACACCTAGATGGTTGGAGAAGGTCCTAAAGTGGAGGCAAACCAGTCAATACAATAACACATAGACTTGGGACACCTGCGTACAGGGAGAAGGGCCTAAGGAGGGGCGCAACAGTCAGTACATAACACCTAGATTTGGGACATCGGGAATAGCGGGAGAAGGGCCTAAAGAGGGGCACAACAGTCAATGCAGTAACACCTAGACTTGGGACACCTGGATAGAGGGAGAAGGGCCTAAGGAGAGGGTGCAACAGTCACTGCAGAATACCTAGACTTGGGACACCTGGAATAGAGGGAGAATGGCCTAAAGAGGGGGCACAAGATTCGATGCAGAGGCCCTTCGATTTGGGATTCCTGTATAGAGGGAGAAGGGCCTAAACAGGGGCACAACAGTCGATGCAATAGCACTTCATTTGGCTAGAGTTACACAACAGTAAATGCGGCAACCTTAGGCCTAGGACACCTAGTTAGAGGGGGGAATGGTCTAAAGACTGAGCACAATAGTAGATGCAGTAACACTTTTTAACATATGTGTTACCAAAAACCGTTAGTCTATTGCGAGATATAACTGACTAACACAATCTGTCTAAATGTGAGATATGGCTGGTTAAACACAATCAGTCTAAATGTGAGAATTGGCTAACTAACACAATCCGTCTAAATGCCAGATATGGCTGTCTAACAGAGTCTCCCTAAATGCGAAATATGGCTGGCTAAACACAATCTGTATAGATGCGAGATATGGCTGGTGAACACAATCTGTCTGAATGCGAGCAATGGCTGAATAACACAATGGGCCTCATTACCGGTTTGGCGGTAATCCAGCCTGTGATACCGGCGGGTTTCCGCTGGACCTGAAAACAATTACTAGTGCCTGACTTTCCAGTAACACCGGGGGATTACAACCCCAGCGTACCGGGAAGTCAGGCGCCAGCAATTTGTAAGTCTCCATTCCCATAGAGTCCTATAGAACTCTATTGGAATGGGGACCACGGAAGCACTGGCACTGTTGTTGAGGGTGCCGGTGCTTCCGTGACGGCTTGCCTACTGTGGCCGCTGTGCCAGGCAGCGTCAGCCCTGTCGGGCACAGCGGCTCCAGCAGGCAAATCCGTGGTGTGCCGGTCTGGAAACAACAGTGCCGGTAAGCTTACCGGCACTGTTGTTTTCGGACTGGCACACTTGTAATGAGGCCCAATGTGTCTAAATGAGAGATATGGCTGGCTAACGCAATCAGTCTAAATGCAATGTATGGTTGGCTAAACACAATCAGTTAAAATGCAAGATATGGCTGACTAACAATCTGTCTAGATGCAAGATTTGGCTGACTAACACAATGGACCTCATTACAAGTTTGCTGGTCCAGTAACCACAGTACTGGAAGGCTTGCCTGTACCGTTGTTACCGGACCGGCAAACTACGAGTTCTGCTCATGGGTGCCTTCCCACCCACCAGTTCTGACCTGGCTGCGGTACCGGCACCCGCGAGCAGACACTGATGGTAGCACCAGCACCATTCTGAATAGTGCTGCTGCTACCATCCTCCCCATTCCCATTGAGTCCTATTGGACTCAATGGGAATGGGGAGTAGAATATTCTGGCACCTGGCAATGGGGAAATACAGGGTCCGCCAGGGCTGTAATAGCCTTGTATTGCCCCATTGCCAGGTGCCGGAAAAAGTTGCAAGTTTGCCGGCAGCCTGCCGGTTTTACTGGCAAGGCTAATGCCACACTTGTAATGAGGCCCAATATGTCTAAATGTGAGATATGGCTGACTAACACAGTGTACCTAGATGCAAGATATGGCTGGCTAACACAATCTGTTTAAATGCAAGATATGGCTGGGTAACACAATCCGCCTAAATGCGAGATATGGCTGGCTGACAATCTGTTTACATGCAATCTGTGTAAATGTGAGCTATGGCTGGCTAACACAATCAGTCTAAATGTGAGGTATGGTTGGCTAAACACAATCAGTCAAAATGCGAGATATGGCTGTCTAACAATCTGTCTAGATGCAAGATATGGCTGACTAACACCATCTGTCTAAATGTGAGATATATGGCTAACTAACACATTCTACCTAGATGTGAGATATGATTGGTTAACAATGGGCCTCATTATGAGGCTGGCAGAATGGGTTTAATGGCACCAGTAATGGTGCCGGTGCCGTTAAACGCACTTCGCCCTATCACAAGGTTCCCTCGAGGGACCCGGAAAGGATGGCTGGTAAAACCAGATTTCCTTTCCGGGTCCCGCAAGGGGACCTGGGAGCTAATAACGGGCACGTTATTAACATGCCCATTGTTAGCTCCTCCCCATTCCCATTGAGCCCTATGGGGCTCGAATGGGAATGGGGATCAATTTTTACCAGGCCCATGGAATGGGCAATTACCGGTACCACCAAGGTCAGCATGACCCGGTAATTGCCCATTCCATGGGCCCAGTAAAATTTCATTACCGGTGGCAGGGCTACTGCCAGCCTCGTAATGAGGCCCAATCTGTCTAAATGCAAGATATGGATGGCTAACACAATCTGCCTGAATGCAAGATATGGCTGGCTAAACACCATCTGTCTAGATGCGAGATAGGACTGACTAACACAATCAGTCTAAATGCGAGGTATGGCTGGCTAAACAAAATCACTCTAAAAACGAGATATGGCTGACTTACACAATCTGTCTAAATGCGAGATACGGTTGGCTAATACAATCTGTCTAAATGCGAGATATGGATGGCTAACGCAATCTGTCTAAATGCAAGATATGGCTGACCAACAATATGCCTCAATGCGAGATATGGTTGGCTAACACAATCTGTTTGAATGTGAGATATGGATGGCTAATGCAATCTGTCTAAATGCAAGATATGGCTGACTAATACAGTCTTCCTAGATGCGAGGCATGGCTGACAAACACAATCTGTCTAAATCCAATATATGGCTGAGTTACAATCTGTCTAGATGCGCAACATGGTTCAGTGATGTTTGGCCTAGGCATTGGATGTGGCTAACATATGAATGCACAACTGACTACAGGCTTTTAGATAACATAATGATAGGGTAATAAAATGAGTCAGACAGTCTAATGGGGAGCAGTATTTGCTGGTTCCCCTGTCCAGACCTCACCTAGCCTGTCAGTCGCTGCTGGTTGAAAGCTGCTGGCACCACAGGCCAAAACGTTCTGAGCTTCTTCTTCCTCAGGAGCTGTCTTTTGCCTCAGGGTCCTTAGCTGAGGGCTGCCCAGGGCATAGGCTGACTCAGGGAGGTGTCCTAAATGGGGCAGGGAAAAATCAGAGGTTTTGGGGACAGGCTGGGAGGCAGGAATGTGGGAGAATTAGGAAAAGGGCATGGGAGAGACAAAAGTATGCATGCGGTTCCAAAATTGTTTTTTAAGCTAAAATGTACTTTCCAATTATCAGGGCAAGGTCTCTGCTGTCTTTACCTCGGCCCTTGGATGCTGCTAATGGGGATGGGCGCACAAGCCACACCAAGACCCTTGCCATGTGTTGTGGATGTGGAAGCCATTTTCTTTTTTCTTTGTTCAGTGTGCTGGTAGACTAACCACAAACTTAACAGGCCCTGAGTTTTCCAGTTGGGAGAATGGGGGTACGCAAGGAGGACAGAGGAGCTAAAAATGGAAGTGCACACCTATGTAAAATCTTAAAAAAATGTAAAACAAGGAAACATATAATAATGTAAATCTTATTTAAAATGATATATTAACTATCTAAAAGAAAAAATGTAAAACACTTTCTTTTAGTTTAAATTGTCTACATTTCAAAATATGTGTCCAACTTTGTCTTCAATAAGTCGGATATTTTACACATTTTGATAATTTTTTTAAAATGTGCTAATCAATGAAATGTAAAACTGTCAATGTTGTGTTATCCACATATTATTACATAGTCATTCTTTATTGGTTTATTATTTTAAAAAATGTGGATATTGTTACATTTATTTTTATTAGTAGTGTTTTATCTGTCCTTTATCACTTGTCTTTTAGTTATTTTTTGCTTACCTTGAGTATTATTATTTCTTACCAATAGTAATTTTCTGTCACAATGGATTTCTTATGCGTTACAACCTTGATCACTTTAATTATTATTATTTCTAGTCAATAATATTTCTTTTGTCTGAGTGGTGTTTTTTTAATGAATTAATACAATGTTTGTATTGAAATGAAATAGTGTTTTTCTGGTGAATATTTTTTGTCTCAGTGATATATTCATTGTAATACTAAACTTAACTATTTTAGTATCTAATCAATATTGTTATTTTTGTGTCACTGTGGTATTTTTCATGAATTACTATACTTTTTTTAATTCACCTTAACAATTGATATTTCTGATCAATATTCATGTTGCTTCCACTCTGGTATTTTTCACAAATTATTGTATTTTTCAAATCATCTTTTTTACTTTAATTGTTATTTCTGGTCAATATTATTTTGTCACTGTGCACATTTTCATAAATGACTACTATTATTTCTGATCACTGCCACTTTTGATTTCACTTCGTTATTTTTCATGAATTAGTTATTTTTCTAAATGTAAAGTAATGAGTTTATTTGTGGACTGCAATGGCTGAAAGGAGCGGTGTAATAAATAATTGCAAGGGAAGATGGTTCTGGCAGTGAAAAAGTAGAAAACCGAACAAGATTATTCAATGACTGCTGTATTAAAAGTCTAAAAAAAGAAAGCGAATCCTGAGACCATGCAAATGGAAATAATATTGAAAACAGCGGACAGTGTGCACACAATTTCATGAATTTAGATCAATCAAAAATGTGTCCCTTTAGGCTTTGACTCAACAACTGCACTCGACAGGTTCAGCAGCTCAGTCAGATTCACAGGTATATTATGCAATATTTTTTTAACGTAGTTAATTACAATATGAATAATAGATGTTCCTTAACGTTTATATTCTTCCTAACACACCTTGAATACTGTGAAGGAAAACAAGTGCATGCATTGCATATATGCATATATCGTGGTACATTGTGATACATTCTGTTTCTCTTCCATATCGGTTGAAAAAAATCAATCAATCAATCAACAGATTCCATTTCCTGAGAGGCCACACCATCCACAAAATGGCTCCAAAGAAGCAAGCTAGAGTAATCTAGACAGACGCCACCACCTCCACAAAAACAGCAGTGTGGCTCAGTCAGGAGTGAACTCTTCCCAATTCATCAGAAAACTGTAGCAACCACTGTCTGGTGTACCTGGTGTATCCACTACTACCAGTAGTGAGCTAGGAAGTGCTGCAGACGCTGCGTGCAAGTCATCACCTCATTTGAATCCTGGGGAAAAGAAAATGACTGGTGCTGTAATGCTAGAAACAATCTTCACTGATGAGATCAGTCACAGGAGAAGGGGAAAGCAATGGAAAAATGAGAAGGGGAGAGTGATGGAATAGAAAGAATAGGGTTCATCTTCATTTGCCAGCAAGAACATTCCTTTAGAAGAAGGTAAAATGGTGATTAAGTGGCAAAAGGCCAAGGCCAGTCATTCCTCACCACCATCGCTTTTAGGTGATAAAGATTATGATGATGATGCCAGTGACCCACTCTGAACCCCTGCAGGCCCTGGTAACAGGTAGATGAAAGAATCTCTGACACATGCAAGTGATAACTAATTAACCCTCTGAGTACAAGTTTGACAGATGAGCCACAGAAGCACAGCACAAAGCAAACAGTGACTGTGGCACCCACCAGTTCCCCCTTTGCCTAAGAAAAATAAATGATTCCACAGCAGGGAAAATAGTTTACGTATGACTGGAACGTAGTGGCAGCAACAGACAGCAGCCTTAACAATACTGAGAACCAGGGATACTTGTACGTTGACCACTACAGAATCTGCCACACTATGATGGAAATTGGAAGTGCTGTCACTGACGTTGCCAGAGTTCGTTTCTTGTGTGGTCTGAAAAACACAAAAATACAATTTTGAGGGAAAACGAAATTTAAAGGGGCAAAAAAAACATTCACTTCCAAAATTGAGTTTTTTAAAAACGAAATTGTGAAAAAACAACACTTTGAGTGCTAAAAGGCCCCAAGCTGCCAATTCCTCTGCATGGGAAAAATTGGCGGATTGGGTGAAATTTGCCAGGAATCTGCCAATTTCCATGAGGAACAGAATCGGACATTGTTGCCAACTGCTCCTCTTAGTGACAATCAGAAAAGCACTGATGGAGTTTACTGTGCACACCACTCATGTGACAGTGGTTATGTGGACCAGTGGACAGTCAACAGGCTGTATGTGCATCACTGCACATTGGGCTTCATTTAAGCAACTGCATACTGGATGCTTAACCACCCATTACCTCAACTGCGTACCACAAGAACATTGCCTGCACGCAACTCTTTCAATGTTTACCATGGAGAGGGCACAGACAGCACCAAACTTCCTGGCAGTATTCAAAGCCAAGGTTTTGGAAGGGATTAAACCAAAAGGATTGAATGTTGGTTTTGGTATGAGTGAAAATAATAATAACATTTTGGGTGTGGGCCCCAATGTTCAATTGAATTTCATGCAAATGCCTTCTAATCTAAATGTGCCATTATTATTTAGCCCCATATCAATATACATTTCTTTTTGATGTTTTGTAAAGCTCACGACACCTTTAAAACGAGCCAAACAAGGGTCACTCTTACAGCTACTCTGCCCTGATGAAGGCTGGCCATACAAACCTTTAGATGCCCACATGGCCAAAACTCACTTCCTTGAGTCAACATTGACATAACGCCGTGCTCTTGTTTAGCAAATATGCTTGTCAGTTTTTATTTATACTCTTTGAATTTCGACTTCACATTTTGGCTGTAATTTCGTTCAAAGTAATGCTTTGCTAATATGTTTTTCTAAACATGTTGATTCATGTTTTGAACAATCATTATTCCTGTTTGTTTCTTGCATCAATCACATGTGGCACTTATGTTCCCATCCTTTTCTTTTTTTAAGCTTTTGGCCGCTTCGTTTTTTGTCTGTTATAAATTAAACAATGTTTTTTTGTTTTGAATGTGTGTTGATTTATATGATCATTGGTTGTCCCAGTCATGCACTTGATTAGGGACTTCATTCAAACCTTTCTGTTCCATCCTCTCGATCCATTTTTCTAGATGTAATAATGAGAGCTTTGCCTTCCATTGTTTTTCAGTTACCATAATGGCTGCCACAGTGGGGTGTCCCTGTCGCAAACAGCGTCAACAGCCCATGTTTAACTTTGGCTATCCAGTCATTATTGGCTGGTTTGGCCTGCCAAAATGGCCATAACTACCCAGTGAGGGCCTTAATTCACAGGGCATTTTCCAATGGGGTTTTGCCATTATAAAACGCTTCTGGCCAAAGTTCAGTAGTCTTGGAATATTTGGGCACAATTGAATACATTGTTCACGTATGGTCTGTAAACTGATGATGGTTTGCAGGGGTTCGAACAGACCATTAACGCTCATTATCTCCGACTAAACAGCACATGAACTTCAAGATACTCTAACATACGATAACGTAATCCAAAACCAAGGCAACATTCTACATCACCAGTGTCTTACCTCACCACCAGCCAACCAGGAGCCACAGGTGGGCTTCTCAAAACACGCTTGCTTCCTGTCAGGTCAAAGTATGCACATTCCGGAGGTAAAAACCTCCCTGACAGGACTTCTCTCTTAGGAATCAACGTCCTTTCCATGAAACTAGCCGTATAGTGTACAGAGGAGCACAGCAATTCTGCCTGTTCAGGGCTACATGAGGCTCGTGTATACTTCTCCTTGTTTCTGCCTTTTCCCATGGGAATCCGATATAACATAACACATTTAAAAAATAGCACATAACCAATTTGACTTGTGAAGCTACAGCCAAGAAGCACCTCCCCATACAGAACTGTACCACTGAGTCAGCAATACTGATAAAAAAATACCTTTTACGACAAAATCATTTAGCACGTAGAACCCCTTCCTTCACCCAAAGCCTTCTCTCCAGAAGGGAGTGCGCCAATCAGCAGCCTCTTAAACATTAGACATTCTGCAGCAATTCTAAGGTTAAAGCTCAAACCTTGCTTTGTCAATTTCTGTTTTGGCGGAATGTTTACTTCAAAAAGGGCTCAGGCTGTGTGTGGGTAGGCAACCTGCTAGATCATGCAGTGGCCCTACTATCTAGCACTAGAATGTATGGCTGGAGACCATTGAGAGTTACTTTTTATTTTGTTCTGGACAGTGTCGGTTAAACTCTAATTATAATATCACATAAGTTCATCAATATGCCATCATTGTGTAGGCCTCTAACATGGAATCAGGGAGACAGAAGCAGATCCTCAGGAAGGAGGGGCATTTACTTGAGTGGGATGGGAAGAACCTGGTCCAGTTTTAGTTCCAATGGATTGGACCTTATGGTTGTGCTTTTTTCTTCTGATTTTCACCTCTAGCACAACAGAGCTGTCTGCGCTGTTTCTAGGTATAATGTTTGAGAGTGTTTGTTGAAAATGCAAACCTCGTGAAAGCATTTAACCGAAATCATTTGCTTTAGTGTGCATTGCTTTCAATGGAATGACACACTGCAGGAAAATGAATTTCCAAAATGCTTTCCATTCAAAAGCATGCACACATTTAATACCCTTACATATAACCTGCTAATGGCATCAATGTGTGTCCTGAATTCCCATAAAAATCATTGTATACCCGACCTACTCGTGCACTGAAGTTAAAGTTAATTAATACCCACTTTTACATTTATTCTGGGGCGAGGGGCATTAACCCAATTTTTCACCCCACCACTTCGACCAAATCAAAACATTTTCCAAAAATACTTTAATAATTCACTCCAAATCGAAAGAAATCCACATGTTAACTGTTTTGCAAGTAGCAATAAAATACATGAAAACAAAATCTCAATCTATACAAATTAGTTTTTTATCTAATGCTTCGGTAATCGGAATTATTTCGAAATGTTGCGTAATTGTAAGTTTTGTTCCTAATCTAATAATTCTAACACAATTAAATTCTATGTATTTTTTCTAACAATACTCAAACAATCTAGATTTCAACCAAATTCTCCCTCACAAAATGTATTTCACTATATTTATTTCTAACACATTACTCTATGCCCCTATGCCCTATGTCGTATAAGCCAACTACCCCACAAAACAATCACTCATTGGTTTGATTTAAAAAAATATATATATAATAAGATTTTTTACAGTGTAACCCACAGACTGCCAAGGAGGAGTCCATGATGGCAGGGCCCACAGGGTGCAGGGACAGCAGACTCAGAGATATAGGGCCTCATTACGACCCAGGCGCTAAGTGGTTAACGGCGCCGTAAAAGGCTGCGGCGCCGTCAACCACTTAGCGCCTTACTACGAGGTCCCTTTGCGGGACCCGACCTGAACGGCTCGTCTGGACCAGCCGTTAAAGTAGGGACCCACAAAGGGACCTTGCAGGCAATTACGGTACCGCAATTTGCGTTACCGTAATTGCCGCCTTCCCACTTCCCATTGAGCCCTATGGGGCAGAAATGGGAATGGAGAAGGGCCATGGTGAAATGGGGAAATACCGCTCCGCCAACCTTGGAATGGGGCGGTATTTCCCCATTTCACCATGGCGGACTCGTTACAACACCGGCACCAACCATGGTGTCAATAGCGCCATGGTTTAGCGACAGTGTTGTAATGAGGGCCATAGTCTGAGCAGGGATCTCACCTACTGGAAGGGAATCTCACAAGGGAATATCACAAGCGAGTGCATTCAGTGTCTCTACTATAATTTTGAGCATTGCTGGTTGTGTGAGCCCAAGAGGCACATGGTTTAGGCACCGTAATGCTGACAATAAGCCACGCGGATGCATACTTCACTGTGCTGCGTCCTACATTGCATCCTACTCCATGATTATCTTCACATATCTGCATTGTGATACATATTCCTTGTCTCGCTATCCCTGGAAGTTAATACCTTCAGCTGAGGCAGAAGTGAAGAGAGCAACAACGAGCATCCTACGGAGACATGCATGGTGCAGAGAGTAGATGAGAGCATCAGAGAAACTAGGCATTGGTTTTGGTGGAAGGAGGGTCCCAGCTTTTCCTTTAACCGTGCCATCCTATCGTCCTCATTGCCTGAATTGGAAGTGGAGCTACGGCTGGCTGTGATAATGGAAGTTCTCCATCTGCCCCACCTTCTGATATGATATGATAAGTCATTTATAATGCGCCTGTACACAAGTGTTTCTAGGCACGACAAGGGAGGGACGACAGAGGGAGGACAAGGCAAACAATCTTACTAGGCCTTGTGCCATTCATATAGTGCAAGTGCAAGAACGAGAAGTGCAATGGGAAAGGGAGGGGGGAACTGCAAGTTAGCTGGGAGGGGAAAACAGGGCAGAAAAGCTCTGAGTAAGTGCAGCCAGGCTAGCGCGGCTCTGGGTAGTGCAAGGAGAACAAGAAACTGTAAGGTTACAGTTACAGCCCCTAAGTGCATTGTAGGCCAGGAGGAAGTGCAAGGGTGACTGATCAAAAAAGAGTCTCGTACCCAGTGAGACGCTGAGGGTAGCTAAGCAACCAGTCGGTACAGCAGACAAGAAGGTCAGGTAGGTCAGGAGGGGAGAGAGAGTAAGCAGAGGAGAATATGAAAGTTTTGAGCTGCTTCCAGAATTTCATGTGGTCCGGCGCAAGTTTGAGATGGGCAGGGAGGCTGTTCCAAAGAGAGGCACCTGTAGAGGAGCGAGATCTACCCCCCACTCTCTGCCCGGAGAAATGTCTAACCCTTAGAGAGTTGGAGGTAGCTAAGCAAAGGGCTCAAACCCGAAGGTATTTTTGGAAGAGAACATTGGATGTAGTGTAGGCCCTGGCCCCAGAAAGCCTTGTGGACAATGCAAACAGTCTAGAACTTGATTCTTGCAACCACCGGGAGCCAGTAGAGAGATTTCAGGGCTGCAAAGATATGGTCCCTGGGCTTGAGACCAAGGATACGTCTGGCAGTCCTGTTCTGAATTAGTTGCAGAGGGCAGAGAGTAGAGGAAGGCAGATTGAGAAAGAGGCTGTTGCAGTAGTCCGGCCTAGAGAGAACCAACTTTCACTTAACTGAGAGACATAAACCACTGCCTGAGTAAGTGTAGGACAGTGAGTGGTTGTGGGTGGCGGTAGAAATGCTATTGCAACGTAAGGGCTGCAGAATACTGTCTATTGGGGCTCAGAAAGCTCTTTAGCATCTTGAAGGGATATAATTAGGATAAGAAGGGGCTGACCCTGGTAGCCTCAATATGGCAACCCAAGGCAAAACCATATGCGGTGCAAGTAATCTGCCTTGCGTAAGATTCCAGCAGGCTCATTACCACCTGTGGGATGCTGTTAGTGGTCGGATGTCTTAATTAGGTGACATTAAGTCAAAGACCAGGTGACAGTGCTCTTCCGCCAGATCGCGAAATAAAAGGTTTCGTCTATGGTACAGTTTAGAATGGTAACGAGTAGGGAAAGGGTTAATTGCTGATTTGTCTTTCATTCACTTTTCGGAGTTCCAGACACCCTGCCTCACACATTGCATGATGTTCTTCCCGAATTGCAATCTTAATGATACTATATCTACTTAATGTGACAATATTTGACAATGCGCCGGTGCATGAACACTAAGTGACTCTAGTTCACTTGTACTCTATGCACGGGTTTTACTGCTCATGGTGTGAATGCTGAGAACTAATAACGTGTCATGCGGAGAGGACCTCTCTGGAAGCACCCATCCCACACACAACCCACAGATGCACCTCACAACACTGCTCATGCTGCACTCGATTGATCTGATATCAGCAGGTACACAGTGAACCAATACCAGAGCTCAGGCCCGCACCTCACATGTACTACCCACCTCACAATCTACCCGAGCACAAGTAACAAGAGCCTCGGAGGGCGGTGCAATGCACAAGTCCCCATCAAGTGATGTAGGTCACACTATCATCCAAGGGAAACACCACTTCTGGGCACATGGAACCAGATGAAGACAATGGGCATGCCAGTTTCATAACTACAAGAAAGCCTATCGTGATATATCTACTGCAAATATTAAGAAACCTAAGGTGAAGAAGATCACAAACAAATGGTCTTAAATGTGTATTCAGGTATTTTTGGCGACCCACTCCATTTTGTTCAATTTGTGAGTTGGAGTTGAGGAGTGAGGCGGACATAATGTGTCCACGACAGATGCCTGCTCCACCTTGCAAATGCAGTTGAAGAAACGCCACCATGGATTTTCATGGAGTCTGTCTGAAAACTACCACTAGTAAGAGCAGGGAGGTTCAATTGAAATCCCCTGTAACTGCTGCATTGAAAACACACTGTGCAGGCTGTATTCACACTTTTCCACCAGGGAGTGAAAAAGTAAAGGTGGAAACTTTGCTATGCATGTTTCCGCTGTATGCTTGAAAGGAGCAACATTACACAGAGGGGACCTTTTGTAGAAAAATGCACACACAGAAGTTCCCCTCAGTGCAATTACCATGCGGTCGCACATGACCCCCCTGGACCTTTTCTTTTTCATCAAACTTTTGTTCATATTTAGATATCATCTAGATGGCATTGGTGGTTCATTGGTAGAATTCTCGCCAGCCATATTTAGATATCATACGTAGCGATTATGTGGCTTGTTTAATAACAGTTAAACAAAAGTTGATGGATGAAAACCTTTGACCCGACTTTCTGAAAGGTCTGCATTAGTGTTGCTACTAGACGATCTGAGAATGTGATGCGACAAACATAGGGGAGTACACAGAAAAAAAAAAAGATAAAAAAATCACTTTTCCCTGGCTTGCATGTGCACAGTGTAGAGGTGATCAAAGCAGAGGTGACTAGTCACCCTGATGTAGTCCATTCCTCAAGCAGCTGGCTGGCTGCTTCACTGGCCGTAATTGCGAAGGTTGTTCTTGGATACAGGGGCGTTGCTAGGGGGGGCTAAGGGGGCTATAGCCCCTGATCTTTTGGTTGTAGCCCCAGATAGAATCTCAGGAGCTACAGCCAAAAGACTAGCTAGCCCCCAGTCCCGACAGTTCCGACATCAGCTTAGCCCCGGGTCTTTTCCAGACCTAGCAACTCCCCTGCTTGGATATACATACATTGGAAGACATAAGCAGCAGCTGCCAGACTCAGCTTGGAGGCTCCTCTGGAGAAGATCTATAAAGTCCATCATAGCGTGATCCTGCTTCCTCTGTAACTTCTGCTGCAATGTTCCATCCTGCCAGAAGCCCATTCCCAGGTCTTCATATACTGACCGGAGTGAAGCCTTCACTACTTATTGGGAATCAAAGGGGTGCATTCCTTAAAAGCACAGAGGATGCTGGCCAACCGGATTGAGGCTGCATGTTTAGAAAGCATTGGCAATGCCAACAGTTTTGGTGCTTGCATAGGCATGGGAAATGCATTTTCCAGGCACTGTTGTTGTGGTAGTAACTGGCCATAGATGGTAGGACTTGCTAAAGGGGGTGCATTCCTGACATATGTTGACTACTTATGCACAAGTCAAAATTGATGGTTTTGCCAATGCTTGTTTTTAGCATAACTTCAGTATAGGACACGCATACATTGAGTTGCTGAAGGCAGACCGAGTGAAGACATTTATATTACACCAGTAATTAAGTCATTAACTCTCAGAGAACTGCTTTCAAAACAATTGGTAGGCACTCTGAGCCCAAGAATTGATGGTAAGGTATGAAAAAAGCTAGATCACTTCAAGCACAAAGTTTGATGGTAAGGCTTGAAAAAGCTTATCCTGCCCCTCCCCATCCAAAGCACACCCCAGGATGATATATTTTGGGTGCTGAGGGGCAGGGAATGGGTGGAAATGGCCATAGGGATTAGCATGGCTATGGGCAGTCAATGGGTGGGAAAATAACCAAACAACACCTACAAGCCTTGTGTCCCTCCTGAAGTGCGATTCTCCCCAGCTGTACTCTAATGCAATAGTTTCAGTTTATAGATGGCACTTTAGCACCACCTACTAGATACAAACTAAACATGGACAGGCTTCCCTACAAGGATTCTTTGTCTGAACAGGCATTTGGATGACAGGAAATGTATCAAACAGTGGCACACATTTCAGGTTGGCCTAATGTTGGGAAAGGAGTGGAAATTGGTCTGATTGGAACTTGTACTTTCACATTTCTCCTACAGATCAACAAATCAATATCACCTAACGAAAAATCCATTTTCCAAAAGCGACTTCATAAAATATCATTCCAGCTCAATAGTTTTCAACTACAAAATAGAGGGGAGACCAGAAATACAACAAATATATGGATCGTTATGTTTCAGCACGCCCCTCTCAGAAGACCACCAGGCGATGCTCTGCCCAGCCCATGAAGGGCAGGGACTTTGCACTTTCACACCTCTGCTCTGCCTGTACTCAATCACAAAGGTGACAGCAGCATTTGCTTAATCATCCTTTTAATGAATAAACATGGCATGCCTGAATGATTCCAGGCACATTGTCAATGCAGTGCTTAAAAGTATTTTGTAGAGCAAACTATTCGACTTCGAGGGATGATTAGTTAATTGGCCGACACGGAATATTAAATTTTCAGGCAGAATGTGCCCAAATACCAACTCAAAGCCGTATTTCCGTAGCCCCTTAGTGAATATATACATCAACACATGTATATCTCCATGCAGTGCTACATAAGAAACCGTGTTCAATTGCTTGGGCACATGACTATTTAGAGGGTGGCCAGTAGTCACCATCCCTGGGTACAGTCACAGCTGTACACACACAGGGCCTCATCACGAGTCTGGCGGTAACCCTTAAATGCGGCGGTAGCGCTATTACCGCTGCATTTAAGGGTCCGCCAGATCATGGCTATGGCGGATGTCCCCCCAGCTCTAAGCTGGGGGGAAGTCTGTGGCAAATTTGCCTATTTTCAGCACGATTACCGCTGGCGGGAAATCCACCGGCGGTAATAGCGCGAATTTTCCCCATTGGGCCCAATGGGGAATGAGGAATTCCCGAATGGGCCCAATGGGGAATGGGCAATAACCCTTCCGCCAAACCCGTGATCCGGCGCTAATAGCGCTGGTGGGTTTGGCGGTAGGGCTATTAGCGCCGGCGCTAATAGCACAGGCGTTACCACCCAACTCGTGATGAGGCCCACAATCTAGAATAGTGCCCTCAATTAGGCAATCTCACACAGACAGATGGGTTCAGTTCTGGTAGCTGCCCCTCAAAGAAGCCTCAGGGTTTACGGGCAGCACATTATGAATTGCCACCCCTATTGGGCCTTGGAGTGGTACTCAAAGGTGAAGACTAACCAATCAAGAAACAGAGTGATTCATCAAGGCAAACAGTGAAAAGGAGCAGTGTGTGCTATCTACATCACTGCTTAGGACATTTGATTTCTTTTTTTAAGTTTATTGATTTTTATTGAGATGCAAACAACTATAAGCATTTCATTAATACAGATACACATCTATGTACTGCAATACGTATTGGACATTTGACATTGTTACAAAATACCTGTTTGAGGCCTGTCTCAGACTCCGAAAGTAAGGTTCAAAGAGACACCGCCTTATGTTTATCTCACTATTCTGCGTGTTTCCATGGAGTAGCTGAAGCTAAGAATGTTTAAACTCACGCTACTGAAGGGGGCATAGATGCATTGTTTCTTTTGTGATGGGGCCTGGGATGGGTTTGGAAATAGTGTTTTCCCTCTCCTGTAATCACACAAAAGAAAGTACAAAATGATGAAATGAAAAGTCACATTCCCAGAAAACATGATTAGGGCAACACCTTACTTCCATTTGTTATGTATTTTTAAATAATCAGTATATATGGCATTTAATTAGGACGAAAGCCCTATACAAATAAATAAATTATATTTTTTTGCGGATATTCACAGTAGAAATGGCAGTGATGTCCATCCTAGGGAATGGGCAGTGATCTTTTTGAAATCCCACAAATATAATGGGAAACCTTCAAATGATCTGCGAGGTGATCCGGCAGTGCTGGGAACTATTGCAAAAAAAAGCTCAATTTAAAGCACAGTGCCAAAAGCTGCCTCTGGTTCTACGATTATTTACCCATGTAAAAACCACCTGGTCGCCCTAAAATCGACTCCAAGTGAAGTTTGACAAATATGACAGAAGTCTAAGTGTAACCTTTATTGACTCAAATTATCTATGATAATCACAAAGGACCTTTAGTGAAATTCAAGCATTAGAGTATGGCATATAGCCCCTAGCCCCAACCCAGCTGGTAAAGGTTTTTTGGCCCCAACTGTACCCTCATGTTCTCAATTGAAGTTACTAGTGTAACTAATATGGTCAATTCCAATTTAATAATTCTGATGCTGTAGATTTCCGCTGCAGAAAACGTTTAGCAAATTGAGATTAAGTAGCTCAAATTACACATATAACATGATTTGGACTATATTTGACAGCAGTAAATTTTGTCAAATCATATTTCATTAGTGAGCGAAGAACTAAATTCATCGCTTCCTCTTGCCAGTTCAGGATGACATTGTGAAAAAAAAGAAATTGGAATGGCAAATCCATGGAAACAAAATATAATGCAGAAACAAAAGTGCAAAGATAGGAAAGTCAAGGCCTCCGTTGACTACATTTGGCAATGTTGTTAATTCCTGGACTATTTCAGTACAACTGAAGCCATTAGTGGAATAGAATGAAATCTTAGGGCTGGAAAAAACATTGGCAATGCAAAATCGGTATGCTTTTTCTTAACTCTGCTAAAGATACAGAACAAGAGTGAAGAGAATGGCTATAATTCTTGACTAAAAGGACTTTGAACAATATTCAAGAAAAAAGACTGACATCAAATTAGTATGCTTTCCCACTCGTACTAAAAGAACATGATATTGCTAATTTTGATATTAAATATATATGGTCTATTCCCTAACCCTAAAATAAGAGGCAAGTAGGACTCATGCCAAAAATAAACCATAATTTACACTGATTCACAAGTGAGGTTTACAGCTTAGAACTTTACAATGAAGGTGCAACTGAAAACAAAAAGCATATGCCTTTGTGAAAGTTACACTGACTGTGGAAAACAGGCCATCATAAATATGGTAAAACACTAAAAAATGTCCCCAAAAATAATTTACCAATACAAAAAAAATCTAAATTAAACTAAATTCGCACATAACACTACAGAAAGCCACATAAAGGTCCACTGACCCTAAAAACAATATAAATGTGCAAAATGGCTGAACAATGTATTTGTTTATTTATTTATTGTATTTGTTGATAGCGCCCAGACCCGGAGGTATGACGGCACTACAACAATGGTACAGTGCAGGTTATATGTGTTACAATATCTGTTTCAAGGAGTTACAGAAGGGACGTAATTGTAGGTTTCCAACAGTACATTTCAGGTAAGACAATTAAGCATATTTATTGAACAGAGCTGTTTTTACTTTTTTTTTTTAAACGTATGAGGGTTCTTTTTGGATACAGGATGGTAAGGAGTTCCACAGGGTGGGAAAGATAATGGTGAAGCTGGAGTCTACAGCACTCTTTCTGGTGAATTTGGGGGTGGTAAGTGAGGTGGAGGAGCGTAAGATGTATACTTTGTTATCGTGATGCGGTGGGTGAGGTAAGCGTAGGCAGTGTTATGTAGGCAGCGATGGGTGATGGAAAGGATTTTGAACTCAATGCACGCCTTAATTGGGAGCCAGTGCGCCTCGCGTCTGACTAGCGAAATGAGGTCTGATTGTTTCAGGCCCCAGGCTGCCCTGAGGGCATTATTTTGGACCAATTGTAATTTGTTGAGATTTTTCATTGATGTTCGGGCCAGGATTCAATTGCAATAATCAAGTTTTTACTTCCAATGCTGGTCCTGGCTAGTGTGAGGCAGTTGTTGGTGGTAAGGAATTTTCTGGAGAGAATAAGTTTGGTTGAGTAGGCAGCAGACGAGGCGACTGCCTTGACATGTTTCTGCATGTTTAGCTCTGCATCTAGGTATTCTCCCAGAGTTTATTTTTTACATGGTCAGATACATGGGTGATGCTTCCATTGATGCAGAAAGAGATAAAGGCAGGGCCAAGGTGTTTGAGACGGTGCAGGGAGCTAATGATAAGGCGCTCCATTTTGTTATCATTCAGACAGAGATGGTGGGTAGCCATCCATGCCTGGATGATACTATAGATGTGGTTTATGCTGGCTGAGTCAAGTTTGTGTTTGCGGATGAGTTTGAGGAGGACCTGTGTGTTGTCGGCAACATTCGTATAAGGAATGTTGAGGCTGTCCAGGTGGTCAAAGAGGGGTTAGGTGTACATGTTGTACAGGGTTGGTGAGAGACAGGATCCTTGTGGGACACCATAGGAGAGGGAGATGGGGTCAGTTGCTTCCACCCCCATGAAGACCCTGGAGAATCATCCAGTAAGGAAGAACTTGATCCAGTTGGCTGCTTCGGGGGAGAGGTTGAAGGTGGCAGCACAGGATTGTGTGGTCAATGAAATCGAAGGCCACCGAGATGTCTAGTAGGAGGAGGATGCCCAGCTCCCCAGCATCACAGATGTGATCAATCTGAATCTGTTTAGGTCTGAACCCTGATTTGTGGGTGCCCAGTAGATTATGGGCTTCAAGGTGGGTTTGGAGTTGTGAGTAGGCGGTACGGTCCGACATTTTCAGGAGGTAGTGCACCATCGGGATAGGGCAGTAATTGGTGGGGAGACTGGGGTTGACGGAGGGTCTCTTTGGGAGTGTCGTGCCCCAGGCTTCTTTGATAGAGCTGGGTACTGAGTTGGAGTCGAAGGAGGTGTTGATTAAGTTGGCAAAAGTGTGAGCCAGAGGGTCAGCACACATTTTGATAAGGTGGGCAGGGCAGATGTCGCCTGAGCAGTTGGAGGCTTTCAGGTGCTGGATGGTAGTGAGCCCCTCCATCGGGGAGACAGGGTAAAAATGAAACAGGGTTGTAGTGGTCTCAGAGGGGGTGATAGCCTCAATGGGGTTTGACACTGAGGAGGGGAGGAGGGATTCTTTTAATATAGTTTTGTCCCTAAGGTTGTGGGTCGTGGTAGCTAGAGCTGACTGTATAAGGGAGCACCAAACTTTATTCTTTGGGAAGCTGTCAGTAGCGGGGCTGGAGTTTCAAGTTCCTTCAGGATTTTAAAGAGCTCTCTTGTGTTGGAGCTCCCTTCAGTAATTCTTACATTATAGATGCTGGCTTTTATGGTAATGATGGCTGTTTTGTATGCACTAGCAGAGCGACTGAAGGCTACCATTTTAGCAGGGGTAGGGTTCTTTCTCCAAAGATGTTTGTGGGTGTGTTTTAAGTTGCAGAGGGAAATTAGTTCCATTGCTAGCATGCACTAAAAATGCAAGTCACACTATTGAACGCATCATGCCAACACAGCTGGACCCCACTACACCATGTTTCCCTAAAGCTCACACTTGAAACAAAGCTCTACTGGTGCAACAAACACGACCAGGAGTCGGATATCAAGTGAGATAGCACATAACTGCAGACAATCCCTGAGCCACTACATGTGCTTCTAGTATGTCTGATCTCAAAAAATCACATTTATCACTACACAAAATGTTCCCCTGTGTATTTGTGCTAGTGGTCATTGCTCAGGAACAGGAGGAGGCTGATGCATCTGCATCCACTGCCCCACCACAGAGGCCACGGAAGGACAGAGTATTTCACACCGGGTTCTCCCTCCTTGGTATCTCATGTCTTCATACATTACTTCTTCCCTCCCATGTCTTCATGAACATGTAGCCGGAGTGGGAGGGAGACCTCCAATCCACCACTGCGTGTTCTAATGCCATGAAGCATCATGTAAAACATTCGGCAGCCCTGCATTTCCTTGCCAATGTATCTTTTCAGATGACCAGTGACATCAAAACTAGTATATCAGAACCGAGCCTGTCACATAAACTGC
Organism: Ambystoma mexicanum; assembly: GCF_040938575.1. Taxonomy (NCBI): domain Eukaryota; kingdom Metazoa; phylum Chordata; class Amphibia; order Caudata; family Ambystomatidae; genus Ambystoma; species Ambystoma mexicanum. The sequence goes on along the minus strand of NC_090922.1, from coordinate 151,613,721 downwards.
TTCAGGTCGTAGTGTACATCATAGCACAAAGCCACCAAAACATTCCATTCCACAATCTCTGGGGTAAAGGTGACAGGTACATGCAAATACATTTGTGTGTTTAATAATCTTTATTGAGATTATAAGAGGTTATAAACATAAAATGTAATAACAATGCAGACAATAATGAAAAGTAGTGATTATCAAAATATAAACGACTGCAACAAGGTGAAACAGTCAAAGAACTGACAGCTAAATGGGTGAGGCCATGAAACTAATTAGTGAGAAAATTCATATGCACCAAGATCTGCATGCGAAACAAATTCATGAGTAGAAGACTTACAGGGGAACGGACAGGGGGACAAACAAAAGACGAACAAGAGAACAGAAGGAAGGAGGAAGGGGAAAAGACATATAACTATATGATACAAGAAATCATTAATTCATAATATTGACAAAATCTGATAATGAAATATAAAGGACCAGGCAAGGCACTGAGCGCTGTAGCAAATAAAATGTAAATCAAATATAAAAATCTCAGGAACCATGAGATGATTTCCTAAAGTAGTCCAGTTTCCACTTCAAGCGCACAGGCCAATTAGCAACCATGGAAGTCAATACATTGTAAAATTTGAAAGCTTTGATATCGGGAACCATGGTCAACAGCAGAAGTCTGGCGCCATAAGACGTTAGGGTGATGTTAGAGAAACGGTGCAGTGAATCAAGCACGCATTTACCAAACTATCATAAAAGTGGAAATCCAAAATGGGGTTGGAATAGAGATCTCTTGGCTGTTGGAAGTTAAGAATGGAGGGACCATTCAAAATTTGTTGAATACATCTGATGCCTTTGTTTAACCAGGATTTCCGAAACAGAGCTCTATCATTAATAGCAATATATTTATTATGCCAAAGAATCTGAGAAAGGTCTTTCGATGTGGTCTTGGTGTGGGGGAAGAGAAATAATCTTAGAGCAGAGATAGAGGCCTTAATGTTGTCGGAACAAGCTAACTAAAGTTTAAGTAAGGTCAGCAACATTGCAAGGATGTGCCAAATGTGTTTCCAACTCGCACCAGGAGGGAATATCCGAGGATTCAGGAGAAGCAAGTCAGCAGTGGCATTGTCTGAGAAGAAATGCTGAATGATATAGCTTGACGTCTGATACCTAACCCCCCCTTATCATACAGGGTTTTAAGTTTGGCAACTGCAATTCTTTCACATTTTCCTGAGCCCCATAAGAAATTGAGAAGAATTGAATTGACAGTCTTGAAAAACGAGGGATACAAAGGGAGGGGAGCAATTGCAAACAATATAAAACAATGGGGCACAGCGTCATTTTAATGGTGTCAAGCTGACCCCACCAGGAAAGGGAGAGTGGCAACCACATTGAAGTTAATTCTTTAAGCCTGTTGAGATTCATGGTATCGCACACTGAAGAGGCAAAATGAAGACCAAGGTATTTAATAATTGAATCATTACACTATTTAAACCCTAACATATCTAAGTCATGTTTGGTACAAAAGGAGTTGAGTGGTAAAATCTCAGATTTATTTTTGTTGAGCTTATAGCCAGAAACTAAGGAAAACATATGAAGTCTATACAGAAGATTAGGGGGATTAAGTTTGGGATTCTTAATAAGGATAAGAATATCATCAGCATATGGCGCAATTTTAATGTTGGATTTCCCACAAGAGATCCCGGGAATGTTCCTATCAGATCTGATGAGTTCTAACAAAGGTTCTAGCGACGAAATGTAAAGGATAGGAGAGAGGCGGCATCCCTGTCTAGTTCCTCTGCGTAAGGAAAAGAAGGGTGAGGACTGGCTATTAATACAAATAGAGGATTTGGGACAAGAATAAAGAAGTTTAATAAGGGAAATAAAATGCTGACCGTGCCATGCCATTGGAGAGATTGAAATATAAAGTCCCACTTAACCCAATCAAAGGCCTTCTCTGCAACAAGCGCAATTGCTGCATAGCCCAGTTTATCTATTTTATCCTTAGAAACTACATGTAAAGCGTCAAGCAGCAATCTAGCATTTGGGGAAATGTTCCGGCCCTTGACATAGCCGACTTGATTGGTTTAATCAGAGCGGGTAAAGAATATTTGATTCTGTTAGCGAGAATTTTAACAAAGATCTTGCTTTCAACATTAATGGGGGAGATTGGTCTGTAATTATTGGGAAGAGCAGGATCCTTATCAGCTTTGGGGAATAGGATGAGTATAGCCTCAGAAAAGGAACCGGAAGAGGATTTCTGGGAGACAAAGTAGGAGTATAACAAATTAAGGCTAGGGGTAATGGAGTGGGCAAAATTATTGACAAATTCAATGGAAAGCCATCCGGACCAGGGGTCTTTCCTTTACCAAGCCCCTTAATCGCACGAGTGATTTAAGGAAGTGAGATATCGCCATCTAAGTGAGTAAGATCAATCTGGGGATATGAATGTCTATTAATATTACTGAGAAAGGAGTCAATGTTTGCAGAGGGTACTGTAGTTTTAGGAGTGTATAAGTCAGAATAGAATTGCATAAAACAATTTAAAATGTCATCAGGATGTGCAAGGGTGGTGCCAGATGTATCTTTAATGTGTGAGATATATGTTTTTTCCTTCCTTGTCTTAAGGTAAGAGGCTAGCAACTCCGTAGCTTTGTTGGAGATCTGGTAAATCTTGGTTACATATTTTAATAGTGTCCCAGCAGGCATTTCAGCGAGCTCCTTATTAATTTGGAAATGCAATGTCAGGACTAAACAAAGATTTGCTTCAGTGGAAGCTCGATAAAACTGTTTTTCTGCATTGGATAGTTGGAGATAAAGATCATTGAGATGATGTTTATGCTGTTTATTTTTTCTGCTACAGTAGCAATAATATGGCCCCTGAGTGCAGCTTTAAAGACGTCCCAATTGGTGACCACTGAAGTGTCACAATCCAGATTTTCAGCAAAGTATTGTTGTTGAAAGTATTGAACAGACTTGATAAACTGCTGATGTTGCACCAAATAATTATTGAACCTCCATCTAGATGACAGCTGTTTAATGTCAGCAAAGTTAAAGGAGGTGCAAACTGGCCCATGATCAGAAATGATGATATTAGAGATAGTAGAGTCCATGATGGTACCAGTGAGAGATTTAGAAGAAAAAATGTAATCCAGGCATGAGAATGTGTCATGTAGAGGCGAGTGAAAGGTATATTCGAATTGTGTTGGATGAGAGAGTCTCCAAGAGTCAACCAGACCAGTTTCAGTGAGACAACACACAAAGGATTTATGGGTCTTAGAGTTTCTGAACACACACTTAGATTTCCGATCTAAAAATGGCTCCAATACCTGATTAACATCATCACACATGATGAGATTAGTGAGACCATGGTTGAGAATAATTTGTTTCATAGAAAACCAGTTTCAGGTAGGGTACGGCCATAGATGTTCAAAATGAAATATGATCCAAACCAATCAGAAGTTTGACCCATGCCCAACGCCCATTAGTGTCTACATCTTGGTCCAAAATCTTAAATGACAATTTTTAGTTAATAAGCATAGCAACTCCATTTTTCATACCTACAGCAGGACTCGCACTAATATTTTTGACCCAAAAGGATTTTAATTTCATCACTTCCGCTATTGAGAGTTGAGTTTCTTGTATTCAAGCCACTGACGGCTTAAATTTATTGAGGTGGAGTATAATCTTGTGACGCTTAATTGGATTATTGCATCCCTTAATGCTCCAAGTTACGCATTTAAAGACCATAGCTACAGGTGAACAAATGTCAGAGCAGACCCTAGACCAGTTACAAACACAGAATATGAGCATACCAGAGTAATATGTGCAATACCTTAACAACATGAATCAATGAAGTAAAATCAAGAACAGAATGGTCCTCAAACAGGGACCAAAAATAATTGGAAAACACATAAGGATGAAGGGATTAGAAAGGGAAGTCTGACCAAAGACTGCATATTAGGAGAATAAAATGAGGAAAAAACCTCTGAGCCAGGAAAAAGAAAAATCCATCAAAAAGAATGACATAGATTTTTTTTTTATTTCAGGCTCGTAAATGGAGAACAGGGGATAAAAAGTGATAGGGTTAGGTGACACCTACAGAGCCATCAAAAGGAAAGAGAAGACCCACATCAGGAGAAGGATGCCACAACAGGGCCCAAACCACCAATTTTATAGCAGAGAGTGATGGTAATTTATAGAACCCACGCTGGTGAACCGACAAGAGCATCATGTTCCAGAAGAGGAGGGGGCATTCAAGGGTAGCGACATATCCATGCCCTCAGTTTTGATAGAACGAATGAAGGACTTAAGATCATAGGGATCATCGAAAATGGCAGTTCGCCCCTCATGAGTGACTTTGAAGGAGCAGGGATGGTATAAACCTTATCACACATTAAGCTGTTTCAAAGTTGGATGGAAGGATAAGAATTATCTTCTGCGTAGAGCCGTAATCTTTGCCACATCTTGTGAAATATGTAGTTTGCTTCCATGCCAAGTAAGGACGTTTTTCTCCTCGACTCTTGAGATTATGAGCTGAAGCTGAGTATATTCAAGTAAGTAGAATATGAGCATATGAAGAGGGAGGTGAGAGGACACAGAATTTCTTAGGGGGCCAATGCAATGAATGCAGTGGTAGATGAAGTAGTGCAGGCAATATCTTCTGTAGAAACACAATGGGGTCAGCACCTTCATATCCCTCTGGCAGACCGAAGATGCACAGGTTTTTGCGCTGACTGCTCTTTTCCAACTCCTCATTGTGTTTCTGAAGGTCCTTGACTGGTTTTTCTAGGAGCACATCCTTTGGAGAAACAGTCTCAACCAAACCAACCCTTCTCTCCATTTCATCCATTCTATTTTCAAAGCCCTTCCACCTATCATGCAATTGCTGAGATTTTTGATTAGTAGTTTCAATGAAAGGCTTCAATGCTCTAATTTATTGGAAAATAGTCTCAATGGCCAGATCAGCAAGGGTGAGTAGAGGAGGTGAGTCACTCTTTGGACTTTTCAGGTTTGACGAGGAAGGTTAGTCTTTATTGACAGTAGGTGTTTTTAGATTATTCTTACCGGTGGCCATATTAGCACAAGATACCAGACAGGAGTCAGCTAGATTGAGGATAACTCAGTCAGAAAGGTGCAAGCTGAGGCAAAGACAGTAAAGTGGTCCAAATAGAGGCCTGCACACTCAGTAATTCAGAGAACAACGTTGAAAATTGCGCAGTATCCATGCATGGTTTTTGATGTTGTCAACTGTACCCATGCTACCCTTTGCCCTTCACAGGCGGTGTATATGTCTGCTGCAATTTCCACCACTGGCACTAGCTCAATGTGCAGCTGAGATGTGACGCTGGGGGGAGTCTTCACTAATGTGCATGCCAACATCCCTGTTTCTACACATGACAGGTATATCTTCCGGCACTAATATGTATCCAGTTGCATGCTGGAGACTATGGGGACATGCGGTTGCTTGGTAAATCACTTAAATGTTTACAAGATTTACACATCACATATGTGCATAGATGCTGACTCATGGGAACATGTGTGCACGGGCCCAGGACCAAGTTAACACACATTAATCATCACAGGGTGCACACATATGGAAGGATGAGACAGCCCATTGCTAAACCCAATTTGCCACCAACTGTCCCCTAACATTAAACATGTCCTATCTTACACAGGAAATGTGAGGTACCCTCTCAATCCATACCTCAGGACATCCTTCAGATGCCCCACCACAACACAACAGCAAACGTACAATAGCCACTCACAGAATCACCAAGCACAACTTTGAGTAGATCATTGGAATTCTGAAGTCCTACTTCAGGTGTCTGGACAACTCAGGAGGAATATTCTTTGTTAGGCCAAATTCTTAGTGCAACATCATCCATGCCTGCTGTGTGCTATATCCCATCGCATTGTCCAGGGGCATACAAAAGTAACCAGTACCCATCCTTAGGACCCAGCCACTTGTCAGTCCAGTACCAGTCGGGCATGATAGCAATGCAGTACCAGTGAGTTATCATCTGGTCCACAGCTTCTTTACCTGAACATCCTGAGTTTTGGATATGTCATGGAAGTGTCAATAGTCACAGGATGCGAAGTGGTCATGGCTAGATGGACACTTACAATATCCTGAGACATCTTTGCACACAGGTATGTGAACATGTAAACATGTATTAGGCACACATGTGCAACACCCCCCCCCCCCCATGGAATAGTTAAAGTGTGTCCTCCAGTAAGCCAAATAGCCAAATGCACACCTTCAAACAAGACAGCAACACACACATGGAGGAGTGGAACACATACATTTAGTTATTTGTGAAGAGTTTGTGCCAGATAAATGACCGCAGCATTGTCCAGCCAAGAATCTCCCTCTGGGAGCAACACTATCTGCTGTTGGTTGAACCCGACATACTTCCAGACCTTGTGAAATCACCTGATCCAACCCCAAACCACACAGTGCTTCCCCCAACTCATATACCTCATTATGCAATGTCAAGAAAACTGAATCCACTTTCAAACCACCACCAGTGATCTCACCATCTAATCCTCATGGGAGCCAACTAACTATAGCCTGCAGGAAGCAACCACTATTTGCAATTACCCTCATAAAGCTGGCACACAAACCAGCACACGCCCACACGCAAGTTACAATGATGATGTCATAGGCAATGATCCTAGGCATGTGATTTTTACCCTCACATGTCAGTCCTACATATCACTGTACGTCCACCAGTTAGAGGATATATAGCTCAAGCACCACTGTAGTTCACACTACTAAGTCTCTATCTTAATCTGCCCGCCTCTACTCTCCACCCTTTGCAACTCATCCAGAACAGGACTGCAAGACTTGTCCTTGGCCTCAAGCCCAGGGACCGTATCTCTCCAGGACTGAAATCACTACACTGGCTCCCAGTGACTGCGAGGATCAAGTTCAAAACCCTCTGCATTGTCCACAAGGCCGTCTGGGGCCCTGGGCCAAAATACCTTCAACTCCCTCTTCCTAAATATCTTCCTTCTCGAGCTCTTCGCTCATCCGCCTCCAACTCCCTCAGGGTCAGCCGCTTCTCCAAACAACGAGTTGGGGGCAGATCTCTTTCCACTGCAGGGGCCTCCCTCTGGAACAGCCTTCCTACCTCCCTGAAACTTGAGGAGAACCACCTCCGGTTCCGGAAGCACCTCAAAACCTTCCTCTTTGCCTCCGCTTTCTCTCCCCCTCTACCCTGCTAATACTACTGAAACTGCACTGAATCTGCAACTGGGCCATTCACCGTTCTCGGCCCAGCCACTCTCCCCTGCACTGCCTCCACGGCAACCCCTGCACTACGGGACTGTGTCTGTATCCATACAGCCCCCCTTCCCAGCACTTGTTTGCACTTACCTCGCACTTGCCACCAGCTGGCCCTTGTTATTTATCCTGTATGCTGTATGCTTATAACCCTGTACTGCACTTTCCCCTCTCCCTTTCCCCCATGCACTTTTCCCTTCCCCTCTACCCTTGCACTTGCGCGATCTGAATGACACCTGGCCTAGTAAGATCGTTGTCTGTCTCCCCTTGTTCCTCCCCCCTGCCTCGTCGCGCCTTGAAACACTTGTGTATAGGCGCGTTACAAATGCCATATCATATCATATCATAAGTATAGGCCTTTGACTGCTGCACCATTGTACAATATGATTTCTTCAGGTATTAGCAGGCAGTCTGAACAAATCGCATGAGGGGATCAACAGCAATGTATCCGTGTAACACACCAAAGGTCAACCAGAGGACACACATTACATTGTCACAGTATACCAGACAGAGAAGAGGCAAAGTGCATATACACCTGAATCCAAGTGGATTACTGGATGCATGCCACAAGACACGGTTAGCACATCGATATCACAGAAGCAAAAGGATGGCAAACAGACCATAGAAACATGTCAAAAGAACCATGAAACATGTGCGAATGGATGCACCAGCTACACATCCTGCGCTACAGTTAGAACTTCATTTCATATGCCTGAGTTAGCCTTCATCTGTGGCACGGTTGAACAATGCACAAGCCGAGAGAAAATCAAACACAATTGGTCTAAACACCCCATCATGCATGAAAACAGCAAGTAACACCCCACATCATGAAAGTGTAAACCGCTAACAGGTGGCGTATGCCAATATGTGCCACTAACGTTTGCCCAGAAATAAGATTGCTGTCAAAGGTGTCCACTACAAACCTCTATGCATTGCCCCAGTTACCATTGCTGACGATGGACGTAGATCATTGGTTCCTCTGCCAGCAATCACATGCAGGTGACAGCTAGGGGAGCTCCATGGGGCACACTACTGAGACAAGAATCTGGAGATAACGGCAGCAATCAGTAACTGACCTAGCCATTATGCCAGATTGTGGCGGCTGGCTTCACTTTATTAGCATGTCATGAATAACATTAAAGGTGCATAATACTGCAAACAGTCATGATAGACAGCTGTGCACAAGGGCAGAAACAATTATCATCACAGAAAATGGTCAGCAGAGTAGGTCCATTCAGCAAAAGCAAGGATGTTCCAAGTGCAAGACACCGTGTCTTGGCACATGTATGCCACAACATGCTCACACTAGCATGCCATGCCTACTGAAGAGGAAATAAAATGCCCAATTAGGATGTAGAAAGGCACAGAAGCCATCTGGAATGCTATTGCTCGATCATCACATGAAGATATGAAGCCATTTGCGTAGATCTTGCCTTAGATGAGGTGTACTGGCTGGAAATCTTGGCGCTGTCTGTCCACCATCCATATGCCCTCAATGTATCTGGAAGACATATGGTGACATGCCATTTGCACACAAAGCAATACACCCATCACAGCTCATCCACTCTCTGCATAGTTATCAGGAAGATTTCCCTTAAGTGCAATGTTTTCTCCATTCATGGACCCCCCCCAAACTTTTTGCTTTTTTTGGCTTACCTAACCTGACTTTTTCCAGTGGAGCACAGCCTTCAGCTGCACTCCTCTGGGCTTTTGCTCATTTGTTATGGGGAAACTGACACGGCCTTCTGACTGTCAGTACTGGGAAACTATGTTTCCCTTTGTCGTTGACTATGTTGCCATTTCTTGATAACTTTTAATCTATGTGCCAAGTACCTTAGAGTACCGTGCATAGGGGTCCTTTTGTTATATGGGCCTTGCCACCCTCTAAGGATTTTTTGGGTGTTTGTACAAGTGTGCCAAGGATCAACTGGTGGCAGCAGTTTAGTTTTAAAATATTTGTACTTTTGTTTTTATGGACCATACCGCGTTTACCGTGTTTGGCCCAAGACTGTGGCCAGTGCCGACAAAATGCCCATGCCACAAGGTCTTTTGTTCTTTCCTTTGGCCATTTTGTCCCTTGGCCTTCTCCTAGTTTTAGAAACCCGGGTATTCCTTATTTGGGTATGCAGCCTCCCACGAAAAAAACACATCTTTTGCGGGCTCCTGCATGTCACATGCGCTAGTGCCCAGGAAGAGGGTTGGAACTGTCTGGTCCCAATCCACACTACCAGTATGTCTGGTAGGCCTGAATGACTGGAACCACTGTGGGCCACGATTGACCCACGCCTGGCTATCCCAGATTTGAGTGCAAAATGAATCTTCGATAAGAGAAAGGGCTCTGCATCCATTCCAGGTCGATCACCTGAATTTCACACTGAACTAGAGAAGGAGCCAAGTATCTTGAACGAAAGATCAGACCTGTGGAACCACCGGAGATGTGCTGGAAGGTTTTGCACCCTGAACCTGCTGTTGTCCCGTTGGACCCCTGCTTCTGTATCATACTAAGAAGGCCTTCAAGGGCGCTTTGACACTTTGGAGTAGTGGGGCCAACTACTCTTGGCACCTCCTGCTTACCCTCACAAAGAGCCTCTAGGAAAGTGCTCCTGGGCCATCCAGTGTACTGAGCAGCTGGAACCTGGGGTATCGTATAGGAGCACTGCCGTCTCGAGTTGAGACTCGAGACTCAAGACTTTGGGAATCACTTACTTGTGGTCCTGGGCCCTTCCCACCAAAACCTGGCTCCTCTGGGTCATGATTTATGAGAATGCGCTACACCAGGATCATTTGCAGTCTCTGTGTCGCTCTGCTGTGGTGACTGTCGCTGTAGGTCCCTGCAGACCTGCCCCCCATGTCCTGACACTAGAACTATTCTTCTCCTTTCTTCGAGAGCTGAGAAAAGGCTACTTTCCCGCCATAGACGATCGTCCCGTCCCACAGCCGCTGAGAGCCTGAGCGTCCTGTAACTGCAGGAGTGTAACCGACTTATGAACTGGACTAGATTGGCAAAGCTTTGGCTGGAATGTTTCGAGAGTTGGTGAGTAGTTGCATCACTTACTGGTGGCCCACTGGCACATCCATCTGTTTTACGCATGAGAATCCCTGAAAAGATACTCACTTTAGCTGGGCTAGCCCGTGCTCCCCACCTATTCCCGAACTCTGAATGTCAGTCTTCCTGCAAGACCCTAGTCAAGGAATAGGACTTTATCCTTCATCAAATTAACCCCCTTCCTGAACAGCTACAGCTACCTGAAGAGAACCCGCTTTTCGCTTTACTCATGACTGTGAGTTGTTAACGCACCACTGTACTGCTGAGCATTAGGCTCCTCCCTTTTTAGGGCTGGACTACATATGTTAGGGATTGACTTCAAAGAACTGCCTAATACGATATCTGTGTTGAATTTACCTCTTCTGTTGCAGGGTGTGGTTATATTCTCCCCCTTTTATCCGCTTTAAGCTAAACTCATTTTGTATATATGTTACATATTGAAAAGCGTGTCTGGTAATTGTTTCATTATTACTGTGGTTTAATGGTGTTTTGTTAGAAAGGCCTATAATAAATGATTTTTTTTTAATATACACTTGTCTACGAGTAATCTGTGGAGTTTTACTGTGTGTGCTCATTGTGGGCTTCCGATCACACTCTCCCCTCCTGAGACTTAGTCTTGACCGCATGCCAAGCTACCGCAGATTGGTCTGGTTTGTCCAGAAGGTTCCCCTGTTCCACTAAACTAGGGTGGCCTCCTAAACATCTGCCCACCAGATCAGAGTTTACAAATCCATCTTAATAATAGTCAATGTACAAATCCAAAGCCACCATTCACCCTCCTATCGTCTACAATCTGCCCGGACTTATGTGCCTCAGTGAAAGTTCCTGACCCTGCCTCTCGTGCAGCGAGTATTGCCAACCAAATGCATTGCTTTTTCACATAAGAAGGACTTGCTGAAGCCATGCAACTTCTAAAGAAATCCATCAGATATGCTGCTGTGCCACTTGAACCAATAATCTGTAACAACTCTGTGACCTTCACGGTGTGAGAGGGAAACATGATCTCCCTAGCCACAAAACATGCCCCGAACAGTATGCCATTGTCTACACTATTGTAAGCGATATTCAATCAACACTACAGCCAAGTCAATGCCTAGTCTGGGATGCTGAGGAAAACCCTTATTGATGTATTTTTATGTCCAGTTCAGTATTCTGGATGACAACCCTTGTATAACACCCCCCTCTTAGAATCCCCCTGACCCAACTGAGCTAAGAAGTAGGTTTGTTTTGCAAATTAAAGGTTTATTTGAAAAAATAAACAATATATATATATCACACTTTATAATAAATTAATATCTGATAGTACACTTAGACATATGATGTTGATCAACAATGGGTAATCTGGCACTAGCACACTTCTTTACAATCAATAAGGAGTTAGTATAGGATGGATAAAGTAGCAAAAATACTTTTATGGTTTCCAGGGAAAAGCAATGAGGAACAAAATGCAGTACAGAAATACTTGATATGATTTTAGCAAAAGATAAGATAATCACTTTTTCTCTGGCAATTCACCCCCCTCCCCTATGCAATGTAAGAAATGAAAGGAGATGGAAAGAGGAGCACACAGTTCTCAGGAATGCAATCAAATACAATACGAAATTCAGTTCCCCCCCAGCCAGCTTAGAGGAAACAGGTAGGAGTTTGAAACACAGGCCCAAAATGCTTTTTAAATGTGATGGCAATGGATGGGAAAATGTGCCAACTGATTTTAATTCCCTCTAGAGATTCAGGGTGAGTGGGAGATGCGTGTTGGTATTAGTTCAGGCTCACTTTAGCAATGCTCTATGAGTTATTACCAAGTTGCAACGGATTTTAACAAAAGAAAGAATGGAGCTGCTATTTTGACAAGTGGAGAAATTGAGCCAAAATCGCAAATCGCGGTAAATTTCGCGAGTGCGTAAATCGTGATTGCTGAAAAAGTATAAGGAAGTCAGTTCTAGGCTTGTTGGAAAGATTAGATTCTAAGCTTTCAGAGGAAAGTTAAATCTCGTTCCTAGCCCAAACGGTTCCAGAGATATGGACGATTAAATAACGGTAGTTTTTCGGATTTAAAGTAAACTCAAAATGACAGGTGACAGCTTGCAGCTGCAGAATTGACAGGTGACAGTTGTGCAGCTTTAAAAATGACAGATAACACGATTTCTAGGAGGCAGTTCTACTTATGTTAAAATAGTTTGGATTAGATTATTTTAACTAAGAGATTGGTTCTGCACAGTTCTGCTAGGTACTCACAATATAAATTTGAACTAGGCCTTGTCACGGATCTGGTCAACACGTCCGGCTGCGGTTCTGTCTGCTCGGCGGGTCAATCAGGAACCGGTTCTGCTCACAGCGATCTGGGTCAGCTCTGCTCTGCTCGTCTAGCCTCTCTGGATTCAGCGGCCTCTGGTTCTGGATACTGCTCTGCTTTCCGGTCCGGATCAAGTGGATTCTGGATGTAACACTGCTTTCTGGGTACTGGCAAGAGTTCTTGGCAAAAGAATTCAGACAGCTGCCAGGCTGTGGAATAGTTTGCAAATGATTTTGAGGCCTGCTGACAAATACTTTTGCTTGCAGTGGGCCTTCTTGGTTCAAAGTTCTGTAGTCTCTGTTTAGCTTGGAATTCTAAGTGTTGGATCTCTGGATGTGAAGTCGTCGGTCAGCATGCTCCACAGCAAATGGAATTGAATGTCTCTACCTGTCCCAGCATTCTCTTTTTATGTGTTTTGAAAATGGGTGTGTGCCTGGGCCTAGCTAAACCTGCCCCTCCCTACTTGTCATTGGCCCAATTCTCCCCTCTCCCATGATTGGGGGAAGGAAATGGATTGTCATCATGATGAGGTCTGTTTATGGGTCAGAGGATCCTGCCCTGGTCAGTTTGCCCACAAATCTATATTTGATTCAAATACATCTTTCCCAGATATACAATTTGTTGAAATTACATGTACACATTATATATTCCTTATGGTCCATGCTTGTCCGCCTCTGATCTTCCTGGGGGCTTCATTAAAAAATGACAACATTTTGTGCTTTTTAACTGGTTTTGCAATATCGGACATTTACCCAAACTTACACACATGTGCGCAAGGAGTATGGACATTAATTGATGAAGTGTCAGATTATTAACATGCAGACATTTGGAGTAAGACCCTATTTTCCGCTAGCAACCCCCCAGAATACACCACAGGGTCCTAACGTCTCTTAAAATGTTCACAGAAAAATCACAAAAATAATTATATTACTTATATAATTCTGACAAGTCCGCACTATGAGTTATCTATCTTTTTAAAATTATGCCCTGGTCAAAAAGGGGTGTGGCTTCCCACATCACAGGGTGGAATAACTGGTTTATCCACTTCCCCCAAGCTCAGCTGGCTTGCAGAGGCACTGCCCCTCCCAGTTTCCCCTAAGAGGAAGCTATTTTACGACGCCTCCAATATAACATTTGCCTGAGTCCAGGACAGGCCTTTGTTCAACTCCCCGTAGTCCCCAGCTGCTCCACCCCTAATCTAATCAGAGAGGTGTTAACTCCTTTTGGCCAGGGGCAGAGTGGCTGAGCATCCAGTTTCAACTCCTGTCGGGGATAGTGTCACGCCCTCTCACATAACCCATTTCTCACTTCCCCCCTCACACCTGTCCCCTCATCAGGCGCTTCTCGCCGTCGTATTTCCCATTCACACCAGCGGGGGAAACACGGCAGGCGGAATACCATGTTGGGCGGACCTGCCTCTTTTCGCCCTTTTCCGCGTTGGCGGTTGCCATGGCGCCTCCTGCACAGCCGGCGATGCCAGGATACCAGGACGTACCGACAGCCCCAATCGCTGGCCTCGTTGCGCTCCACGCAACGTGCGCGAGCAGTCACGTGATGCGTCACGTGATACCGCTCGCCTCTTCAAAAGAAGCCGGCAAACAAGACTCTTTGCTTCACAGCTACTTCTACGGAGGACTGCCAGGCGTTACCTTTGCTTCTTGTTTTCTCTCCTCGCTTCGACCCTGGAACGCTTCTTGGAACTGCTCTTGGATTACCCTTGGACTCTGGTGTGCTCTCTGATTTCCCGGACATCTGGCACCTATTTGTACTCTGGACTTGCTTTTGGATTGCCCTTCTGTTTTTGCAACCCTCGGATTGCTTCACGTTTTGCCACGGATCCAGTCTTGCTCCACCAGGTGCTTTCAGGAGTGTCAACTACATCATCCCAGCCTGCTGTGGGTTCCCCTGCATAGGTTCCTTACCTACACTCCACCCCTTTTAGGTAAGCTGGTGTCACTGTATCTTGTTTACTCCTTCTGCCAATTGCCAAGTGCCTTTTTGAGTGTTTCTTTGATTATAACCCTTTGCCTTACAGTAATCAGGGGTCCTTCTGGCGTTCCCGATACCAGGCTGACGACGACATTCCCACCTGTGGCCTCAAAGATTGCTAGGGCAGTATTTTACATTCTGCTCGAGCGGTACTTGGGGACGGAGGCATTACATAACTGCACGACCATCAAGTCGGACCCATCAAGTTAGAACAGACTGTGAAGCCTTATGGTCGTCCAGTTATGGATGTTTCAGCCGGGGACCCTGTGATTGCTTTAATGCAAGCAGTGACATCGCTTAGGACAGATATGGCAGCTGCTACCACTGCCCTCCGCACTGACTTGGCCTCTGCCACCACTGCACTGAACCACCGTCTTGATGCCATGCAAAGCACACGACATCCCTTACCTGTTGACGCCGAGTTCGGCGATGCTGCCCCATCCCAAAACACGATTCCCGTCACACCACCCACTCTGCCAGCCCAGTCTGTGGTGGTTCAGACCCCATTTCCTCTAGCAGCCCCTGAGCGGTATCAGGGGGATCCCTTGAAATATCGCACCTTCATAAATCAGTGCAAGCTGCATTTCTTATGCCGACCCCAGGTTTTCTCTGATCCGGTCTCTAAGGCGGCTTTTCTTCTATCCCATTTGTCGGGTGTGGCAGCCACATGGGCTAACCCATAACCATCCTGCTCTGTATGATTTCGAGTTATTGACCCAAGAAATGGCCAAGGTTTTTGACACTAGATATAAATCCCAATCCAGAGACATGGAACTCTTAGATCTTACTCAAGGCCGATCCACCCTCATTGAATATATCACCAAGTTCAACCAACTCGCTACTGAGACTTCCTGGCCAGAGAACAAGAAAGCAGTGATCTATTATCGGGGATTGTGTGGTTCCATGAAGGATGCTTTATCTGTGGTGCCTTCTCTTCCCTCACTTTATATCGACCTAGTCGATTTGACCTTGCAAATCGACGCCAGGCGGGCAGAACGTAAGGGGGAAGCAGGATTATCCCATACCTCACCTTCAACCTCATCTGGCACCTTACCTGAACCCATGCAGATCGGCGGGGTACGCAGTCCTATTACTCATGCCGAACGAGAGCGCAGAAGGGCGGACAACGCTTGCTTCTACTGCGGTCTCAACGGGCATTTTGTAAAGGAATGTCCCCGCCGGCCAAGGAACAAAGTTCCGGGTTTTCCGAAGACTCGCCCTTGAGATCAGGGGTTGGGGCGAGTCCTATACAAAATACCTCTGATCCAGCTTTTGGTCCCGTCCGACCTGTGGTGGTACAAGCTTCCTTAAACCCAGCTGCAGGAGTCTCCCATGCAGTACAAATAGTGATCGACTCTGGAGCCACAGGCTGCTTTATAGATATAGCGCTAGCCAGTTCGCTAAACTTACCTCTGATCAAAAAGAAACACCCCGAACCGGTTCATGCAGTAGACGGGACTTCCTTAGCCTCTGGACCAATCTTACAACAGACAGCCCCTATGGAATTAGTTATACAGGAAGTCCATAGAGAGACCATGTCATTTGATCTCATAGCCACGCCTCAGTTTGGTGTTATCCTGGGCATTCCTTGGCTAAAGAGGCACAATCCTCTGATAAACTGGGGCACGAGTCAGGTCTCCTTTGAATCAGAAACATGCCAATACTACTGTCTGCTCGAGACACCTCGGGTTTCCGGTCCCGCAGACATTCTAGGGGTAGTCACTTCTTTAACCATAAAAGACAGATCTGACGCCCAGGGCACTCACATGATAGGGGCGGTCACGACCAACATACCTCCTGAGTATTCTGAATTTCGGGCTGTGTTTGACAAAGGCTCTGCGGAAGGTCTTCCTCCGCATCGATCCTATGACTGCCCCATTGATTTAGTCCCGGACGCCCCCATCCCAAAGGGGCGGATCTACTCCCTAACCCAGACAGAAGAGCGAGTCCTGCAAGAATACATACAGCAGGTCCTGCGTCTGGGTCACATTCGCCCATCAACATCCCCAGCTGCGAGTCCTATCTTCTTTGTGCCAAAGAAGGAAGGGGATCTCCGTCCTTGCATTGATTACAGACGTTTGAACGCCATCACGGTAAAAAACCGCTATCCTATACCTCTCATTACCCCATTGTTAGACAAACTCACTCATGCCACAATCTACACCAAACTGGATCTGCGGCGAGCATACAATCTCATACGCATGCGGGAGGGAGATGAATGGAAGACGGCCTTCTGCTCACGACAAGGGTTGTTTGAGTATACAGTTATGCCGTTTGGCCTCTGTAATGCTCCTGCTACGTTTCAGCGCTTCATGGATGACATATTTTGCGATATCCTGAACGCTTACGTGGTAGTGTACTTGGATGACATATTGGTTTTCTCTTCCTCCCTTGATGAACACATCACGCATGTCAAGGAAGTGTTGTTGCGTCTTCAAGCCAACACACTATTTGCTAAACCCGAGAAGTGCATTTTCCACACCAGTCAGGTTGAGTTCTTGGGGTTCCATATCTCTCCTGGGGGTCTCTCTATGAATCAGTCCAAAGTCCGGGCAATTAACGAATGGCCAATTTCGACCACACTCAAGCAACTGCAATCATTTTTGGGTTTCGCCAACTTTTACCGACGATTCATAGCTGGGTTCTCCTCTATTGTAGCACCACTCACTGCGCTCACTAGCCCTTCAGTCCCCTATGTCTGGTCCGTGACACAACAAAACGCCTTTGACTCCCTGAAAACTATGTTCACCACTGCTCCGGTGTTACAACACTCTGACCCTGAACTCCCGTTTGTCCTCGAGGCAGACGCATCCTCTTATGCACTAGGAGCTGTACTGTCCCAACCATGTCCTGCCACTGGTCATTTGCATCCGGTTGCATTTCACTCTCGTAAGTTCACGGCAAGCGAATTGCACTACACAGTCACAGAAAAAGAACTATTGGCCATTAAGGACACCCTACAGACCTGGAGACACCACCTCCTGGGCGCAAAACACCAGACGGTGGTGTTCTCCGATCATAAGAATCTCCAAGACCTGGCCTCCCTGAAATGTACAAACAGCCGACAAGTACGTTGGCATCTCTTCTTTGCCGCGTTCGACTTCGTGGTCAAACATAGACCAGGTGTCGGGCATGGGAAAGCAGACGCTCTGTCTCGTTCCCCTGGGGGGGAGGTTCTCCTATCCTTCCCTGAAACCTTGTTGAGTGAGACTCATGTAGTTTGTGTCTGCACACCATCACCTTCATTACAGTCCACCATACGGCAGTGGGTCTCCCGCTATCCACAGTCACTAACAGAATGGGATCCGGTCATGCAGGATGGGCTGCCCTTTGTACACGGGAAGCTTTTTCTTCCCACAAGTGAAACCAGGAACCTGGCGTTGGAGTGGTCTCATGATGCTGCCATTAATGGTCACCTCGGGCAGCATCGTACTCTGGAATTACTCAAACGCTGGTGTTGGTGGCCGACTATGAAACGCGACGTACAAAATTACGTCAATACCTGCTCAGTCTGTGCCCAGGGCAAGTCACGCAGGGGCCGACCTTTGGGTCTTCTTCTTCCTCTCCCGGTTCCTCCACGTCCCTGGCACACGGTCTCCATGGACCTGATTACCGACCTGCCACGTACACAGGGTTTCGATACTATTTGGGTCGTTGTCGACTCCTATACCAAACTGGCCCGTTTCGTACCATGCAAGGGGGTACCCTCAGCCCCGGTCTTAGCCAAGCATTTCTTTAGGTCTGTCTTCTGTCTCTTTGGCCTGCCCCATGTTTTGGTGTCCGATCGAGGCACACAGTTCACCTCCCGATTCTGGCGGGCCCTCACCTCTCTGTTGGGTATTGATGCTCATTATTCCTCTGCTTACCATCCAGAGAGCGACGGGCAAACCGAGAGGGTCAATCAGTCATTGGAGCAGTATCTACGCTGCCTAACGTTACAGTATCAGGACACTTGGCTTAACCTCTTGCATCTCGCCGAGTTTGCTTATAACAATACATTGCACTCTGCTACTGGGTTCTCACCTTTCTTCGCCCTATATGGCCAACATCCCCGTACTCTTCCTATTCCGGACTTCTCCTCCTCTGATACCCCCGCCGCTTCAGCCTGCGCTCGGGATTTGGTCTCGGTCCATGCCCAAACATTGGTCCACCTGCGTGAGGCCCAATCCTCCATGAAAACCGCTGCTGACAGGAGGAGGGCGGATGCACCTGCATACAAGGTGGGGGACCGGGTTTGGCTCTCTACCCGCCATTTACACATCCCTGGATGTCGCAAACTTCTCCCTCGCTTTGTGGGTCCATATGAGGTGGTCAAAGTCCTGAACCCGGTGGCTATGCGCCTGGCGGTGCCCCCCGCCTGGCGGATCCACCCGGTTTTTCACGTCTCCCTGCTTAAACCATGCCCTGGCCCTACCCGATTGGCTGCCCCTCCTGCCCCGGTCTCTGTCTCGTCCCCCGATGTATTTGAAGTGCGGGCTATTCTGGGTTCCCGTATGCACAGGGGCGGATTACAGTATCTAGTGGACTGGCGGGGGTACGGCCCTGAGGACCGCTCCTGGGTTGCTTCCCGAGATGTTCACGCTCCTCGCCTGGTGGCCCGGTTTCACCGGGAGCATCCTTCCAGCCCACGCGGTCGTGGGCCTTTGAGGGGGGGCTCTGTCACGCCCTCTCACACAACCCATTTCTCACTTCCCCCCTCACACCTGTCTCCCTCATCAGGCGCTTCTCGCCGTCGTATTTCCCATTCACACCAGCGGGGGAAACACGGCAGGCGGAATACCATGTTGGGCGGACCTGCCTCTTTTCGCCCTTTTCCGCGTTGGCGGTTGCCATGGCGCCTCCTGCACAGCCGGCGACGCCAGGATACCAGGACGTACCGACAGCCCCAATCGCTGGCCGCGTTGCGCTCCACGCAACGTGCGCGAGCAGTCACGTGATGCGTCACGTGATACCGCTCACCTCTTCAAAAGAAGCCGGCAAACAAGACTCTTTGCTTCACAGCTACTTCTACGGAGGACTGCCAGGCGTTACCTTTGCTTCTTGTTTTCTCTCCTTGCTTCGACCCTGGAACGCTTCTTGGAACTGCTCTTGGATTACCCTTGGACTCTGGCGTGCTCTCTGATTTCCCGGACATCTGGCACCTATTTGTACTCTGGACTTGCTTTTGGATTGCCCTTCTGTTTTTGCAACCCTCGGATTGCTTCACGTTTTGCCACGGATCCAGTCTTGCTCCACCAGGTGCTTTCAGGAGTGTCAACTACATCATCCCAGCCTGCTGTGGGTTCCCCTGCATAGGTTCCTTACCTACACTCCACCCTTTTTAGGTAAGCTGGTGTCACTGCATCTTGTTTACTCCTTCTGCCAATTGCCAAGTGCCTTTTTGAGTGTTTCTTTGATTATAACCCTTTGCCTGACAGTACTCAGGGGTCCTTCTGGCGTTCCCGATACCAGGCTGACGACGACATTCCCACCTGTGGCCTCAAAGATTGCTAGGGCAGTATTTTACATTCTGCTCGAGCGGTACTTGGGGACGGAGGCATTACATAACTGCACGACCATCAAGTCGGACCCATCAAGTTAGAACAGATAGTTGTCAGGCAGAATTCAGTTTCATTAAGCCAGGTTTCAGCTAAATGTCACTTTTTGTTCCCAGTTTTCTACATTCAAATCAAACTGACAATTTTTTACCTATACATTAAATAATTACTTCCTTCAAGTCATTTCAGAATATAGTTTTACATTGTATCCACCTCTTAGCAAGTCTTTCCTTGGTCTGGTTTTGTTTCATTTGTTCAGTTTTACACAAAAGTCTGGTAGTTTTAAAACGCCGGCTTTCTGATGGTGGTGAGTACTGGTAATACAACCATTTTTGGGATTAGGAAAATGAATTCCCCACAGTTCTGGGTTGCTTTTGGCAATCAGCATTGCCATTCCCAATGGTTTCAGGCTACTGTGTGTGTAGCCCAATGGTGGTTTTAGGCAGTGCCCTCCTATGCTCACAACATAGGCAAAAATGGGTGGCAGCCTATTCTTCATGTTTTCCCTGTGCACTCTCTGGGGAGTTCTGGCCATCATGATGTTTTCCATGCCAGTACTGCACAGTTTTATGGTAGGGCTTGTATGCATGGGTAAAACATCCCACAAGCCCCCCCTCTTGCGATGGCCATTCTGTCCTTTCGCTGATGGAACTCGCAAGATCTGGGATGTTCGCCTCCTCTTCTTCCAATTCCATGGATGACACAGTTCAGCATCTTTTCCTCCCTCCAGTCGATCAATCAGTTCTCCTTGCTGGTCCTGATGGGAGGATTGGGCAGTACCCCGGGCCCCTCGGGTCTCTGCTCCCGGTCCACGGTCGACCTCCTTGGTCAGTCTCCATGGTTTCATCTGTCCTAGGATGATAAAGCAAAGCGGCAATACCTATTCGTAGACATTTCTTCACCACTATTAATGGTGTGGCGAACATATACATTTTATGAATCAGGAGATATGAACATATACATTTTCTTTTTTAAATTAGGAGACAGGAACATATATATATACAAGGATCACAGAATTTTATATGCTATATGTGGAATATTTTAGGGTTGGAAATGAATTACTATGGAGCGGCCCCCTCTGGGATTCCAGTGGATTCCTCCAGTTGTTGCAGAGTGTGCCTGGGATGGCAACACTTTAGCTGATTTATATGTACCCACTTGTCTTCCCCCTCTGCCAAACCGCCTTTGGGGATGCGGATCTTGTAGGCCACAGGGGAGATTTTGTCTATAATTTCAAACGGTCCCTTCCATGTAGGCAAGAATTTTCGCTGTTTGGCCTGGTTCCTTTGGAAATTGTATAGATAGACCCGATCACCCACCTTATATTCCTTTCGGGTAGTTTTTAAATCATAGTGGGTCTTCATGCTCTCGGCTGATCTTTCTAGATTCTGCTGAGCATAGGCAAAAGCATGCTGAAGGTGTTTCCTTAAATTATCCACATACTCATAGGTTGTGGAGGCATTTATCAACGTTTGCTCTTGGGTTCTGTAGAGCAAATGCTGGGGAAGCACCATCTTGCGTCCAGTCATCAACTCAAATGGTGACATTTTGGTTGCAGATGAAGGGGTAGATCTGATGGCCATTAGGACCAGAGGTAATCGGATATCCCAACTTGGCCCAGAATCTGCCACAAACTTTTTTAAGATGCTCACAATGGTTCGGTTATATCTCTCCACTGCTCCAGAAGAAGCTGGCCTGTAAGCAATGTGTATCTTCTTTTTAACCCCCATTATCTCCCACATCTTTGTCATTACTTCACTGGTGAAGTGGCTACCTCTGTCTGACTCAATCCTTTGAGGTAGACCAAAACGGGAAAAGATGTGGTTAATCATCAGGGCAGCTGCTGTTTCTGCCTTGCAGTTTGGGGCCGGGAGACATTCCACCCACTTGGTAAACAAGCATGTAACGGTCAACATGTACTTGTTTCCTCTAGACGAGCGAATCACCGGGCCTACAAAGTCGATTTGCAAATCTGACCATGGCAGTGTCATCCCCCTCTTTTTGAGAGGCGCACGGTGTGTGAGGTATGATGACTGAAATTGTGCACACACAAGACACCCCTTCAAGTATTGGTCGAGGTCCTGCCCCATGTGTGGCCAGTATGCAACCTCTCTTAAGATTTCCAGTGTTGTGTGAAACCCCCTATGACCGACGGTGGCCGCATCATGGGCGTGACTTAACATCAGGCTTCGGAATGAGGTAGGAACCACCCACTGATCATGGCCAGCTTGGGATTTCTTAGCAACAAACCGTCTTGGATTCGGAACATTTTTGGACATTTCATCAACACTCTTAGGTCCTCTTTCCCAATGTAATCAGTATCCGTCAGGGGAAAGTTCTCAGGGTCCTCAAGGTGTTGGTAAAACTTACCAATAATTGGATCCCCCTTCTGAGCTGTAATTAAATCAGCATCAGGGGTCTCCTTACTCCATTGTGCAGTTGAAAGATCATTGTGAGCATTTGCCTGGGACCTAGTGATAGCAGTGACCTGAATTTCCCCCAACACGGACTCTATTTCTATTAGATCCCCTTGGATGGCCCCGGTTTTGGCAAGCTGATCAGCTAAGTCATTTCCAGTTTTGTCTGGTCCCTCTACTTTGGAATGACCCTTGATCTTTTTCGAGTAGATGGTCATCCCATTCGATGTGACCAGATCATCAGTGTTTTAAATTAACTTCCCATGTTTCAAGGGTTTGTTATTAGCACATAACATGCCTCTGGTTTTCCAATTAACCAGTTGCTCCACGAACCCGTTCCGTACATAATCTGAATCTGTGATTATGACCAGTTCGTGGAGTTGATGTTGGACAGCAGTGAGGATGGCCTGATGCACAGCCATCAATTCTGCCACCTGACTACTTCGGGGACCAATTTTGCATCCAGCGGAGGGTTCTGGGAACTCCTTCACCCATGCATTCCCTACGCCAGCCACCAGTTCTTTCTCCCCGTCGTTGTCAACATGGTAAGAGCATCCATCCACATAGACAGTGGGCATTCCCTCACACTTGTCTTCTTCAAAGACTTTGTGTGGGGAATTAAGGTATGCCTCCATGTTGTCCTTGATTTTTAGACTTTCGTCCTCGAGACAGTTTTCTCTGGCACAATCATGTAAGTCCGCCAGACCTTGCGCGAGGGGACTCTTCTTGTTTTGGCCATATCTGACCTTCACAGGAAAGCCTTGCATTGACAGAATCCAGGAAGTAATTCGGGAATTACTCACATTTCCGGCCCGGATTCTGTCACTTTGGAGATATTGCAGAGGCTGGTGTGGAGTCTCCACTATGATGTGTTCCCTCTGGATAAACGGGCAGTAATTCTTCAATGCCCACACCGTTGCCAGGAGTGCCTTCTCACAATCGTTGAATGTTTCCTCCACAGAGGATAAAGTTTTGCTCGCATAGGAGACTACTTTATTGACCTTGTCATGCTTTTGGTATAATACTGCCGTCAAGCACGTATTAGAGAACCCCGTCTCAAGGTAGAACTCCTTGTTTCTGACAGGGTAAGCTAGGCAAGGCACTTGTGAGAGGCTTCTTTTGAGTTGTCTTACCGCCTCAGATTGTTCTGGACCCCATTCCCACTTAACCCCCCCTTCAAGAGTTGAATCAGGGGTCTAGTGATCTCTGCGTAGTCTTCAATGAACTTTCTGCTGTAATTAGTCAGTCCAAGGAGGCTCCTTAGTTCCCGCAGAGTTGTGGGGTCTTTCAGTTTCTGGAGTGCTTCCACTTTCTTTTCTTGGGGACAGAGACCCTGAGGAGTAATCTCATGCCCCAAGAAATTAACACGGGTTCTACACCACTGTGCTTTCTGAAAGGAAAGTTTTGCTCTGGCGGCCCTCAACTGTGTCAGAACATAACGGATCTCCACTATGTGTTCCTCCGCAGATGAACTTTTGATGAGGACATCATCTACATAAGCCAGGTTACCCCTCGCACCCAGGTCGGGCATGGCCTTATGTAGGAAAATGTTGAATTCATTGCCGGAGTTGAGGTATCCGAAGGGAGTCCGGGTCCATGTGTACTGCTGGCCCCCAAAGGTAAAAGCCAGTTTGTATTGGTCCTCCCTACTGACAGGCACGGTCCAGTATCCATTGGTCAGGTCTATTGCTGTGAATACCTGTGACCCTTGAATCTGGGCCAGCCCTTGGTCAATGTAGGGCAGAGGCCATCGGGAAGTATGGACCCATTTGTTGAGCTCCCTAAGGTCGGCGCAGAGTCTCCACTGGCCGTTTGGCTTCAATATTCCCAGCACCGGATTATTGAAAGTGCTGTGGACTGGACGGATTATTTCCCGGGACTCAAGGTTCTTAATTATTTCAGTAAGGGACTCCATGGATGCGAGAGGCAAGCGATATTGCTTCACAAACACTGGAGTCATTCCAGGGTCCGTGGGAATTGTTGTGGTGTGGATGTCGGTGCGACCACAGTCATATGAGTCTACCGCAAAGAGATCTTGGAAATCCAAGAAAACTTGTTTCAACTTTTGCTTCTGTTCCAGAGTCACACAGGCATCAGCTAGGTTGACCCTCTCTTCCACCATCTGCCTGAAGCCTGGAAAGACTTCTGGTTTGGCTATCTCAGCGGCCTCCTCCAGCTGGGTGGAGAAGTCCCTGGTCAGAGTGCTGATTTGGACTGGAGGCTTCAGGTGGGAAAGGCAGCCCTCATGGACCTGGAAAATCACCTCATCCCCCCTGAAGTCACAAGTCACATCTTCCTTCCCATAAGGGCAAGAAGTGTACACCAGGAAGTTCCCCCCATGCCGGGTGAAAATCCTGTCTGGTGTTGTATTGTCCTCACTATCACTGTCAACACAGTCCTTGGGGATCGGTCCTAACAGTTCATTTCCTAAATCAATGGAGAAATGTCGGTCATCAACCGCCATTCCAATAATGGTGCCTGCGGCTAGAGTAATACTCTTTAAGTCGCTGTTATCCACCTCTATTGGAATGGTGTCATGTTCTATGTTGACTAATGGTGTTGGGTTTACCCCTAACCCTTGCCGTTGGAGAGAAGCATTTAGATGAATATAAGCATCAGGGTTTTTCAATTTTTGTCCTTTTTTAGCTTTCACTCCCAGGGAGAATTGTCGGGTCCTTTCTGGGATGGTCACTTCCTCTTTAATCTGAATTTCAACTGCATAAGGTAGCAATTGAGCTGCCCTAAATGCTTTTTCTGAATCATCAAAGCCCATGGGATTATCTGCTAATCGGGACCAAGCTTTGAAGTTTATTAGGTCCAAACTAATGGCAAAGCGATTGAGAATGTCACTGCCTAAGTAAAAGGCAGCAGTGACGGCTCGCACGACCCAACAATTATGGACTATGCTCTTGTTGCCAATGGAGATTTTGAGCATACACCTGTTTCGCAGGAGATGTTTGGAATTAGGTGCTTCCAGGTCCATTTCCCATTTGTCTATCAGTTTGAATGTGGGAATGGCTGGATCTTTTGGGAGTTGACGGAACATGGCTTCGCTGATGAAGCTCTTACCGTTGTTCACACACACTCGAGCGAGAACAGAGTCCTTCCCATCATTTAACTGAACAGGGATGAACAACTGCTCTCCAATTTGTTGAATATCAGCCAGGCTCTGAGCTGATTTCACATCTTTCTGGACTATAGGAGTGGGAGTTTCTGATTGTGGATTAGTAAAGAATTTCAGGGTGTTTCCTTCCAGTGTGGAATACCATCTTAAACTGGAAGGAAGGTTGATTTTCAGAAATAGAGAGGACCCCCTATCACCAGTCTGTTGTCCTACTGCTATTACTGTCACGTCTGGAGTTTGGTTGTTCTGGAAGTGAAATTCTACTTGGTCAGATTTTTGTTCAACCATGTGGCAGGTGCCGTTTAAACTAACATGGTTGACACTCTGTTTTAATTTTATTGGTCGGCTAGTCTGGGTCCAGAGGACCTTGTTTACGCAATCTATTAGGGGTGACAACCTTCTCAGGAGGTCATTCCCTAGTAAACAAGGGGTGCCCTCTGGAGTCACTACTATGACTGGGTGTTTCACCTTGTGTCGCCCAATTTTAATGTCCAAGTCTGCAGTCCCCTCAATGGTAATTTCCTTCCCGTCAAAGTTCTGCAGTTGTCCAGGAAGAGAGGTGAGAGGAATTTGGTAATTCTCCCCCCTTCCTGCATTTAGTTCCTCAAAGGCCCTTTTGGACAGAAGGGTAGCTTGGGATCCAGTGTCCACCAGTGCCAAAATTGTACCCTGCCCCTGTACTTGTACCGGGGCATAGTATCTTCCCTCCTTCTCCTCAAGGGGGCACAGATAATGCACATTTTTGGACAACTGGTGGGCTAACTTTCTGGTTTTGGACATTGCTAGCGAAGAGATTTGGGCAGAATTCTGTGGAGAACCTGGGGAATCTGAAAGAAAATGTTGGCAACTCGAAATGGTTTCGGGTTCTGGGCCACCCCCCCCCCCTTTTTTGGAGGCAGCCCTCAGGATGGGTTTGACCCACGGGATTTTGGTATTGTCGGTTCTGGGATGAGATGATGGGCGGCGGTAGCTCAGTCTCCACATCTCCCCAGTCTGGATTGGAATCCCTTGGGACGCATTTTTCCTTGGGAGGAGTTCCCCCATCTCTGAAGGAGAAGATCCTTTTCCCAGGATCTTCTGAGGATCCCTCTCCCTCAAATTGGAAGACCTGTACCTCCTCCACAAAGTGGGTCTGTTTGGGTCCTTTGTTTCTCCTACCCCCCCCCCCCTCTGCTCCTTGGGAGGCAGGCTTTCAGGGGCAGGAGATTTTGTTTCCGGTTCCTGGTTTTCCAGGGGCTGTTTACAAGTTGGGAAGGAAGCTTCCTCCAAGGCTTTACACCCCCCTTCCCCTTGTGCCTCCTCCCTGGGAACCGGTGGGTTATCGGGGTGCTGACCCCGTCATTGTTCTGGAGCACCAGGTCCAGAGTTTGGGGTATTCTGCGGTGGCATGCTCATCTGAGGGTTCTGTTGAGCCCTCAGTATGTGACCCAGATCCCGTGCCATATTTTGGACCTGGCGCTCAAGTTGTGAAACCCGCTCAGGCTGATAGGGGGCTCTATTTTCTCCCCTGGGCTGATCCTGGGAAGGGTAGCTATCCCTTCTCTGGTAGTACCCCTGGTTGGTAAGATTTTGGTACCCCTCCACCCTTGGCCTCCCCTCTCCCGGATTAGGTTGTCTGGGCACAGGGAATTGGGGAAAGAAGGATGGATGATTTTGGGTCTGGAAATTGGGCGGATACCTGCGGAAAAGGTTCTGCCCAGGATTTGGAGAATTTCTGCCCTCCTGGGGGAAGTTAGGAGGGAAGTTCCCTGGGTCAGGTGCTTGGCTGGATCCCCCCCCTTGGGCTGGAGGAGTCCACACATAACCCAGGATTGGTCGGTTTCCCTTGTAGCGGGGACTTACATAGTCAGGGGAGCGGGGGACCCCATTTGTGGGACTACCTCCTCGACTCCCTGTCTGTGACTGGCCCGAGGGCCTTCTGGGCTGTGAATTATTTGGTGCAGGCAGGTTTTTAGGCCCCCCATCTCCAAATCTAAAACGGGGGCAACCTTTACCTCTGCCACCTTGGCAGCAGCAGGGGTGCTGTTGGTTTTGGGGTTTTTCGGCGCGTTATTTTTATTTTCGATAGGCTTCTGCACCTCATAGATCCGGGTAGCCTGTTCAATGACCCAGTCTAAAGATCGTTTCTCATGAAAATCTCTCACGAGCTGGGTCATTATGTATTTGGGTAAGGCATGGAAAAACATATCGATAAATTCTGTGCTATCCGTGCGCACCCTTCTGGTGGTCTGCGCAAAAGCACGTTTAATTCTTGCACAAACTCTTGTGGGGCCTGATCCTCCCCACATTGCAAATTGTAGGCTGCCTTGCGAGCCTCTTGAGGATTTCTGTGCACAGAAAAATGTTTCAAGATGGCCGCCCTGTATGTGGACCACCTTGAATGGTTTTGATCCTCCGGCCCTGCAAAGAAACTGGAGTATTCTGGTGAGAAGGTCCACTTTACATATTGAATACAGCTTTGGCTGTCCTTCAAATGGAAAGTCTCCATCATTTGCTCATAGAGCTCCAAGTGTTCCCAAACAGAATACTTGGCGTTCTTATGATAAGGCGTGATGACACTCCTTATTGCCTTTATTTGTTTCAATGGGTCCTTAAGCAAGGCCCTTTTTGCCTTATTGGCCTTTTTGGTTCAGGTAACCCTGGTCCATTCATCCTCCGACTCAGAAGCGCTGCTCCCAGAGGTGCCCGTCTGATCTTCCAGGTTTTCCCGGATTCTGCGAGCCTGGGAATGGCTGGCTGAATGTGGGGACCTGGTCTCCTGTGTCCTGTGACACTCAGAGGAGTCTTCCGATCCTTCCTTGCTACCAGGATTTGCTGGGTATCCCCCCCACTGACCTAACTGGGCAGAGGTTTTCAGGATGCCCTTAGTGGGCCTACTCTCCTGGGTTTCCCCACTAAATTACACTGTGCTTGGGTGCCCATACCCGGATGCCCGCCCATCCATTCCTGGGAGGTACTGGCCTATGAGCCCCATACTTCTAGCTGGATAGTAATCTGCCATCCCTGTGGCCCTGGGCTCATGTGTGCGAGGGGACATGGGGGTGGCAGAGTCCAGGGACTGGGAGAGATGAAGGCCTCTGGTACTAGGGCTCCTGAGGTTATGCTCAGGAGTTTCTCTTTCCCAGCGAACCTCATCTCTATCCGCCCCTGCTTCCTGTTGCAAAGCAAGAGCCTGCGCTTTCAGTTCCTCAGTTAAGGCCTTACTAGACTCTATCAGTCTCTCCTGCATCACTACCTGTTGCTGGAGCCTATCATTGTGCTGGCAGAGAGTGTCATTCTCTCTCTGTGCCTCCTGATTGGTCCTGGAGTACTGGGCACGTCTCTGCTGCAGGAGGGTTACCTCCTCAGTCCCATCCCTACTGGCCTGCTCCTTTCTTGCCAGAGCATCCTCCACCCTCCTGTTGTGCTCTAACAAGTTCTGGTGTTCTTTTTGGAGGTCACCCAGTCCCTGGAGGACCAGGTGATTTTCTTCCATTTGCCTTTTTAAGTGGCAGACTTCCTGGCCTAAGGTATCCCTTTCCTGACTAAGAGCCTGCATCTGTGCCGCCAGGTCGTCCCTTTGCCTTTGGAAGGCACCAGCTTTCTGGCGCTCCTGGTCAAACTCTGCCTAGGTATCCAGGTCTTTCAAAATCAGTTTATTGCTCTCTGCCTTCTCCCTATCTAGGTGGCTTTGCAGGGTGACTACCTGCTCGGCACATGCCCTATTGAAATCTAATTGTTGCTCCAGCTTTTTCTGGCTCTGCAGTAGGGAGTCCAAACCTTCTTGGTACTCCTTCTGCAAGGCCAGAAATCTGGTATCCTGGTCCGCCTTTTCCTGTTGCAGCACATCCATATCCTCCTTTATTTTAGTGATGTACTGTCTGCTGTCCTTTTCTGACTCCTGGCTCCTGGGCAGCCTCTGCTCAGAAGAGTCCAGATCTGATTGGGCCTTCTCTAACGCCATCTGTTGCCTATTTGCCAGATCTTGGCCTTCAGCACATTTGTCCTGCATGGCTCCCAAATATAGATACAAATATGCCGCTATCCTGGCAATCTTATTATGTTCATCTTTGGCTTTAGGGGCCATATATAGTTCTTTCAGGGCCACATTTTGGAACCCTGATCTCTCCAGGTATCTGACCCTGTTTCAGTGACCTGTTGCGCGATTGCCTGCCACCAGACCGCCTGGTCTTGATGAGTCCACTCACCTCTCACAAATAGCTTATGTAAGAGGTGCTCCCTCGCTATTTTCATGTCTACCACGGCCGTCATTCTGGAATTTGAGTTCCTTCCTGACTTACAGAAGTTTGTATTTTATTTTGCAAAACAGACCGTTTCCTTAGAGCGTTCCTTTGAGGAGTGCTTTACAGCATAACACAGCGTGGTGATCCGACCGGGTGTATGTCTCCCGTCAGTTAGCACACTGTATTAATCTGCACAAGTGATAGATCTAACCCAGAATATCCCGGCTCCGAGCCCCCACTTTTGTAAGCGATATTCAATCAACACTACAGCCAAGTCAATGCCTAGTCTGGGATGCTGAGGAAAACCCTTATTGATGTATTTTTATGTCCAGTTCAGTATTCTGGATGACAACCCTTGTATAACACCCCCCTCTTAGAATCCCCCTGACCCCACTGAGCTAAGAAGTAGGTTTGTTTTGCAAATTAAAGGTTTATTTGAAAAAATAAACAATATATATATATCACACTTTATAATAAATTAATATCTGATAGTACACTTAGACATATGATGTTGATCAACAATGGGTAATCTGGCACTAGCACACTTCTTTACAATCAATAAGGTTTTAGTATAGGATTGATAAAGTAGCAAAAATACTTTTATGGTTTCCAGGGAAAAGCAATGAGGAACAAAATGCAGTACAGAAATACTTGATATGATTTTAGCAAAAGATAAGATAATCACTTTTTCTCTGGCAATTCACCCCCCTCCCCTATGCAATGTAAGAAATGGAAGGAGATGGAAAGAGGAGCACACAGTTCTCAGGAATGCAATGGAATACAATACGAAATTCAGTTCCCCCCCAGCCAGCTTAGAGGAAACAGGTAGGAGTTTGAAACACAGGCCCAAAATGCTTTTTAAATGTGATGGCAATGGATGGGAAAATGTGGCAACTGATTTTAATTCCCTCTAGAGATTCAGGGTGAGTGGGAGATGCGTGTTGGTATTAGTTCAGGCTCACTTTAGCAATGCTCTATGAGTTATTACCAAGTTGCAACGGATTTTAACAAAAGAAAGAATGGAGCTGCTATTTTGACAAGTGGAGAAATTGAGCCAAAATCGCAAATCGCGGTAAATTTCGCGAGTGCGTAAATCGTGATTGCTGAAAAAGTATGAGGAAGTCGGTTCTAGGCTTGTTGGAAAGATTAGATTCTAAGCTTTCAGAGGAAAGTTAAATCTCGTTCCTAGCCCAAACGGTTCCAGAGATATGGACGATTAATAATAAAATCCAAAGCCACCATTCACCCTCCTATCGTCTACAATCTGCCCGGACTTATGTGCCTCAGTGAAAGTTCCTGACCCTGCCTCTCGTGCAGCGAGTATTGCCAACCAAATGCATTGCTTTTTCACATAAGAAGGACTTGCTGAAGCCATGCAACTTCTAAAGAAATCCATCAGATATGCTGCTGTGCCACTTGAACCAATAATCTGTAACAACTCTGTGACCTTCACGGTGTGAGAGGGAAACATGATCTCCCTAGCCACAAAACATGCCCCGAACAGTATGCCATTGTCTACACTATTGTAAGCGATATTCAATCAACACTACAGCCAAGTCAATGCCTAGTCTGGGATGCTGAGGAAAACCCTTATTGATGTATTTTTATGTCCAGTTCAGTATTCTGGATGACAACCCTTGTACAACACCCCCCTCTTAGAATCCCCCTGACCCCACTGAGCCAAGAAGTAGGTTTGTTTTGCAAATTAAAGGTTTATTTGAAAAAATAAACAATATATTTATATATCACACTTTATAATAAATTAATATCTGATAGTACACTTAGGGCCTCATTACACGGATGGCGGTAGGGATTTACCGGTACCGGTAAAATACTGGTACCGGTAAATCCTTACCGCCTTACTACAAGGTCCCTTTGCGGGTTGGGGGATTTAACGCCTGCTTTTTGCAGGCGTTAAAATCCAACCCGCTAAGGGACCTCGGAGCTAATTACGGCACCGCAAAATTGCGGTGCCGTAATTAGCGCCTTCCCCATTCCCATAGAGCCCTATGGGGCAGAAATGGGAATCGGGAAGGGCAATGGTGGAAGGGGGATTTACCGCCCCTCCAACCTTGGAATGGGGCAGTAAATCCCCTTTCCGCCAAGGCGGTGCCGGTATTTTACCGGTATGAGCCATGATGCTATCCGTGTAATGAGGCCCTAAGACATATGATGTTGATCAACAATGGGTAGTCTGGCACTAGCACACTTATTTACAATCAATGAGGAGTTAGTATAGGATGGATAAAGTAGCAAAAATACTTTTATGGTTTCAAGGGAAAAGCAATGAGGAACAAAATGCAGTACAGAAATACTTGATATGATTTTAGCAAAAGATAAGATAATCACTTTTTCTCTGGCAATTCACCCCCCTCCCCTATGCAATGTAAGAAATGAAAGGAGATGGAAAGAGGAGCACACAGTTCTCAGGAATGCAATGAAATACAATACGAAATTCAGCTCCCCCCCAGCCAGCTTAGAGGAAACAGGTAGGAGTTTGAAACACAGGCCCAAAATGCTTTTTAAATGTGATGGCAATGGATGGGAAAATGTGCCAACTGATTTTAATTCCCTCTAGAGATTTAGGGTGAGTGGGAGATGCGTGTTGGTATTAGTTCAGGCTCACTTTAGCAATGCTCTATGAGTTATTACCAAGTTGCAACGGATTTTAACAAAAGAAAGAATGGAGCTGCTATTTTGACAAGTGGAGAAATTGAGCCAAAATCGCAAATCGCGGTAAATTTCGCGAGTGCGTAAATCGTGATTGCTGAAAAAGTATAAGGAAGTCGGTTCTAGGCTTGTTGGAAAGATTAGATTCTAAGCTTTCAGAGGAAAGTTAAATCTCGTTCCTAGCCCAAACGGTTCCAGAGATATGGACGATTAAATAACGGTAGTTTTTCGGATTTAAAGTAAACTCAAAATGACAGGTGACAGCTTGCAGCTGCAGAATTGACAGGTGACAGTTGTGCAGCTTTAAAAATGACAGATGACACGATTTCTAGGAGGCAGTTCTACTTAGGTTAAAATAGTTTGGATTAGATTATTTTAACTAAGAGATTGGTTCTGCACAGTTCTGCTAGGTACTCACAATATAAATTTGAACTAGGCCTCGTCACGGATCTGGTCAACACATCCGGCTGCGGTTCTGTCTGCTCGGCGGGTCAATCAGGCACCGGTTCTGCTCACAGCGATCTGGGTCAGCTCTGATCTGCTGGTCTAGCCTCTCTGGATTCAGCGGCCTCTGGTTCTGGATACTGCTCTGCTTTCGGGTCCGGATCAAGTGGATTCTGGATGTAACACTGCTTTCTGGGTACTGGCAAGAGTTCTTGGCAAAAGAATTCAGACAGCTCGCCCGGCTGTGGAATAGTTTGCAAATGATTTTGAGGCCTGCTGACAAATACTTTTGCTTGCAGTGGGCCTTCTTGGTTCAAAGTTCTGTAGTCTCTGTTTAGCTTGGAAGTCTAAGTGTTGGATCTCTGGATGTGAAGTCGTCGGTCAGCATGCTCCGCAGCAAATGGAATTGAATGTCTCTACCTGTCCCAGCAGTCTCTTTTTATGTGTGTTGAAAATGGGTGTGTGCCTGGGCCTAGCTAAGCCTGCCCCTCTCTACTTGTCATTGGCCCAATTCTCCCCTCTCCCATGATTGGGGGAAGGAAATGGATTGTCATCCTGATGAGGTCTGTTTATGGCTCAGAGCATCCTCCCCTGGTCAGTTTGCCCACAAATCTATATTTGATTCAAATACATCTTTCCCAGATATACAATTTGTTGAAATTACATGTACACATTATATATTCCTTATGGTCCATGCTTGTCCGCCTCTGATCTTCCTGGGGGCTTGCATTCAAAAATGACAACATTTTGCGCTTTTTAACTGGTTTTGCAATATCGGACATTTACCCAAACTTACACACATGTGCGCAAGGAGTATGGACATTAATTGATGAAGTGTCAGATTTCTAACATGCAGACATTTGGAGTAAGACCCTATTTTCCGCTAACAACCCCCCAGAATACACCACAGGGTCCTAACACCTCTTAAAATGTTCACAGAAAAATCACAAAAATAATGATATTACTTATATAATTCTGACAAGTCCGCACTATGAGTTATCTATCTTTTTAAAATTATGCCCTGGTCAAAAAGGGGTGTGGCTTCCCACATCACAGGGTGGAATAACTGGTTTATCCACTTCCCCCAAGCTCAGCTGGCTTGCAGAGGCACTGCCCCTCCCAGTTTCCCCTAAGAGGAAGCTATTTTACGACGCCTCCAATATAACATTTGCCTGAGTCCAGGACAGGCCTTTGCTCAACTACCTGTAGTCCCCAGCTGCTCCACCCCTAATCTAATCAGAGAGGTGTTAACTCCTTTTGGCCAGAGGCAGAGTGGCTGAGCATCCAGTTTCAACTCCTGTCGGGGTAGTTGTCAGGCAGAATTCAGTTTCATTAAGCCAGGTTTCAGCTAAATGTCACTTTTTGTTCCCAGTTTTCTACATTCAAATCAAACTGACAATTTTTTACCTATACATTAAATAATTACTTCCTTCAAGTCATTTCAGAATATAGTTTTACATTGTATCCACCTCTTAGCAAGTCTTTCCTTGGTCTGGTTTTGTTCCATTTGTTCAGTTTTACACAAAAGTCTGGTGGTTTTAAAACGCCGGCTTTCTGATAGTGGTGAGTACTGGTAATGCAACCATTTTTAGGATTAAGAAAATGAATTCCCCACAGTTCTGGGTTGCTTTTGTCAATCAGCATTGCCATTCCCAATGGTTTCAGGCTACTGTGTGTGTAGCCCAATGGTGGTTTTAGGCAGTGCCCTCCTGTGCTCACAACATAGGCAAAAATGGGTGGCAGCCTATTCTTCTCGTTTTCCCTGTGCACTCTCTGGGGAGTTCTGGCCATCATGAAGTTTTCCATGCCAGTACTGCACAGTTTTAAGGTAGGGCTTGTATGCATAGGTAAAACATCCCACACTATCTAGTGAAGATGCCAAACACTCCATGCATTAACTGTTGACAGACAGCCCTGTTCCATTCCAGGAGTCACATTAACAACTACTCCAGTTGCAGACCACAAGTGCAAAGGCAGCATCCGCACAATGCAGAAGTCCCTGTTGGGTTCAAACTTCATGCCTGTTGGATAGGCCAAAGCATGAGCAGTAGCTGTGACATGGGACCACATGATGGAAACACAATGAGTGTCACATGAGTTCATGGAAGAAATGGAACAGCAAGAATTTCAAACGGAACCTATATTATTCCCATAGATATAGGTTTGTCCAATGCATGCCATCCTCACAACGGCTGAATAACAGCACAGTATCAACATCATACACATAGAACCTTCAACTTCATTTGTTGAAGCTCTGAGACAAACTGATATCCATGCCCATGTTGGGACTGTGACCATGTCTCAAATGAGTTATGTCAGGGACTACTTGGGTCCTTCCTTTCCTCTATTTCACTCTCTACCTCAGGTGTTCCCCAGGGGTATAGCCTCTCTCCTTGCTTTTCAACCAATACCTGGCACCTCTCACCCACTGCATTGCTGCTCTCTGCTCCTACTTTCAGTGCTATGCGCATGACACTCAGCTCATTTTCAGGCTCCTCTCTGCCACCCCTTCACCCTCTCTCATCTCCGACTGTCTGTCTGCAATCCAGGAGTGATGTGCTGCCTACGATCTCTGCCTTAATGCCAGCAAGATGGAGATCCTCCTCATCGGCACACTTGTACCTTCCTTTCCCATCACTCTCTGGCCTGCTCCCACCTCTGAGGCTAATAATCTCTGAGTCATCTACGACTCCACACTTTCCTTTTCTCCTCACATCTCTGACATCTCTAAGCTGAAAAATCCATGTCCAAGTCAGGTGATTGATACACGAAGTCTGCCTACATATGCCAATTTTGGTGTTCCTCGGGAACAAGGGAGAGTATGGCAGGTGGAGCATAAGGACACTCATGGGTCATAGCAGCCCCTGACCCAGATGTTGTGCAGGGATCCTGTAACCCTGTTGTCAGTAGTAGGTGCTGCTCCACACCCTTCTCTTGCTCCTCATGAGCCCCCTTCTTTCCTGCAACCTTCGCCACTCTGATTCACAGTCTCCTCCTGTGGGCTTGCCACAGCTCTTAAGGTGTATGTTTGGGTGCCTAGGCCAGGGCAAGGGACTCCCTGTTTCCAGGAAGACAAGAAAAGGGACACATAAGCAGAAGCTGTATTATCAGGTATACCTCCCATGTATCTTTTATGTTTCAAAAGTCACATAACCCAAAGTCCATGAAGAAGTCCATGAAGAAGTCCACATGGAGACGCTGTGCAGAGGCATACATGTCACATGAGACTGCCACCTGATAGTCACTCTCCTTGCTCAGGGTGCAGGCCCATGTGAGTCAAACCACCACACCTCCAGCAAATAGCCACAACATGTTTGATGCGAATGTGTCGTTAGTGAAATCATGCAAAGCTGTAAGTCAGAATTATACCCAGGATGCAGGGCAGACATGTCAAGTCAATGATATTTTGCATCACTGACAGCTGCCTCAAATATTAATTGATCTAATACAGACAATTACAGTTCTTCCCATTTCACACCATGCAACTGCCCTTCTGACAGGAAGTTCTTGGTGAGATGACCATATCACTGCGGCGAGTAGACCACCTACCAATACAAGGAGACCTGACACATGGTACTAGCATTACATATGCATTGGAAGGAATCATTTCTAGAAATAGAAATCATTGGCTATGAACTTTCCCGAAAGAGCTATACATGTGACCCAGTGGTGCAGACAAACAGCATTACAACATTGCTAGGACCATAGAACGCCCAATGTGGATTATGAGGCATATGGAAGAGGCCATGGCATGCATTATCACACTCACAAGGCCTTTTCAACTCCATGTGTCACTGGCGTTCCTCTGGGCAAATCCTTTAGATACCTGGAGTTCCAGAGGGCTAATGCAAGACTTCATATACCTGTTCATTGGTTTCTGGGAGCAGCTCTTAAATGGTCCTCTGTGACGTCTGGCTAGCAAGCCACCTGTGGTCATGTGATTAACACTTTATCTCCCTACCCTGACTCAGGAAGATCCCAAAGGTGCTGTCTTTTCTGGCTATTTCACCCCAGAGCTTGGCCTGTGCTGCCATCTTAATATAGGCAGACCTGCAAGTGGGCGGTAGTTCATACCTATGCACAATTCCAAGTGAAATTGGGGTTTTGCGGTTCAGACGATGATGAAAGAGTCATATTACCATCCAGTTGGAAAGCTCCTTTGGCCATGGTGGTGGGAGGTTGTGGGCTAACTCCTTCAGCTCTTAGCTCCTGGCCAAAGGTGGACAGGATTAAGGTCTCAGTACCCTTAGCATGTTTGCCTTTGTTCTGCTCCACACGACTCCTGTGGGAGGTCTTCCTCCACTTCCAGTCTCTCTGCTGGGCCTCCTATGTAGCCTCTCGACCCAGTGGGTTTTGATCAGCGGTGGGGGTGGTTTGGAACTCTCATCAGCATGTACCTGGCCAGACGTGGGATGGCAGAATAATATTTTTTGCTGGGCGAACGTGAATCAACCTCATGGAACCAGGCGGACCTTGAGGCGGTGGTCATTCTCTCTGCCATGGCCAGGCTGAG
Organism: Ambystoma mexicanum; assembly: GCF_040938575.1. Classification (NCBI taxonomy): domain Eukaryota; kingdom Metazoa; phylum Chordata; class Amphibia; order Caudata; family Ambystomatidae; genus Ambystoma; species Ambystoma mexicanum. The sequence continues at coordinate 151,576,204 of NC_090922.1, read as the reverse complement.
GGCTTCTTCCCATTGGCACTCTTTTTCACAGGCCCCTCTGCTTTATTTCTGAAAGGGCCGCCGGGATTCATACTACTCCATCTGGGATGTGTCTGCAGGCAATGCACGCAGTCGGTTCGAGTCACATATCGCCATTCTGAAAGCTCAGAAATGCCACTGTGTGGCTTCCTCATCCAAGATTTCCTCACCCAACAGAAAGACAGAAGGCCACGGATGTCAGGTTCAAGAAAGTGGTGGAACCGATCACTCCATAAAGCAGGGACTGAACACACACATTTCTACTGGCATAAACTTCTAATGTGTCATATATGCCTTCTACACATGCTTAGGGCAGTCTAGACGAGGGACAAACGCCCCGAGTCTGTGCATGCATGAATTCAGGGTCATTATTTTAATTTTATCATTTGATTGTTAGGCGTTTATACAGCAAGTAACATACTGTTTCAAAGCACCCACAGGGAAAAGGGAGGGAAGAAGGGAGTGAAACACATTACAAAACACAATATTTAAGAGCATTGGTAGGAAAAAGGAGAAAGGACGAACCTAACATGCCCTATGAGTATTCAGAACGTGCAAGTGCAGCAAGGAAGAGGGCAGAGGGGGTAAGTGCTGGGAAGTCCAAGCTCATGGGTGAGCCACAGATGAAGTACTATGATTCTTGAGTGCTACACGGCCGGAGCCACGTTAGGTGTAAGTGCGAACCTCCGGGGCAAAGGGTGTGCCAATGCAAGTGCTGAGGGTAGACAGGAGCTGGGCCGATTGGGTGTGAGAGGTCAGGGGACCTCAAGGCTAAATAGTCTGCATTAGTTCACATCACACAGGCTGACATGTGTTTCTGATGGGGGAGGATGAACATGTCCACATCCCACCAATGCCTCTGTTAACCAGGCCTAAGGTGCACCATTCCTCATGTTGTATATAATTGTGATCTGGGCCACTGGGCACAAGGATTATGGGCCTCATTATAACTGTGCCGGTCCGGTAACAACGGTGCTGATAATCATACCAGCACCTTTGTTATCAGACCGACACAGTACGACTCTGCGGGCGGATGCCGGCTGGCCCGCCATGGTCAGATCTAGCGGGCAGGATGGCACCTGCTCGCAAAGTTCTCACAGGAGCACCGGCAACATTTTTAATGGTGCCGGTGCTCCCATGTCCCCATCCCCATGGGAATGGGGACTAACAAATTTACCGGCGCCTGACTCCCCGGCCACCGGACTTGAAATAGCCCGGTGGCACCTATACATGCTGCAAATGAATGAGAGTGCAAGTGTGTATTACCCCTAGACTCACATGGGGACCCTGGTTGCTATTAAGTTCACTCAGTGACACTGGTATGGAATGGCATGGGCATTAGTCCAGTTCCTTCTGTTGGTGTGTACATTGGCATATTCCTTCAATTGTGTTCTGCATCATGGTATTCATTTAGCTTGGAAATTAGTGAAGGACATAGCCACTCACTTGAGGAGAATAGTGGACTGACAAACTGATATGTTGCACTAACCATATTTGACTTGTATAAGGCCAAGGTTTGCATGCTTCTGTAAGACAATTTCATGGATTTCTAAAATATATATATGCGCCTTAATATCTATTTTATGGGGCCTTCTAATCTAACACCCCATAATACATAATCCCACCCCAAACTTCTGGAATAATAAGAAGGCTGTGTTTGGGAATAATATTTGATTTTTTTTAAATAAGATAATATATGTCCGTTCCATAATTTTGTGCTAGAGAAGTCTACAACAATGTTAAACAATCAGAGGCAGCAAGTATGCAAAAATATAGCCTGGTTATAAAAATATAATTTTCCACTAAACACATAAATCCATTCAACACATCTGTATACATTTCCAGATTACAAGAACAATGTGCATTCAATTTTGCTGCTTGTCAGTTTGCAGGGTTTCTTATACTAATAAACCACAGAAAATGTGATACAACTGATTTTCTCCAACATCAATGGTAAGTGTTTATAATAGAGAAAATGTTTCAAAATCGAACATATAACTGTAACCTTCAAAACAGATTCACAAATTAACATATTATTATCACATATGCATTTGGTGCTGTTGGCCTCTAGTGTATGCATGTATCTAAAATACAATCCATGGTGGTTTCTATAAAGAATCTATATGCTTGGGTTTAGGAATGTTGTGCTTTCAATTTTAGAGTGCACTGAATATTAGTTCATCTCAACAACATAGGAATATGAAATTGTGACTTTGTGAAAGGACAGGAACTTTTCCCCATTTCTACGTCACAGTTAGAAAATGGAATAACCCACTCTAAATACCCTATTGAAAATCCTGGGTTATTTTGACTTAGTTACTATAAAAAACCTTGCTAATTTCTACACAAAATATGCTATTCTACAAGATGAAATCAGTCCTCTAATAGTTTTTAAAGTGGTCAGAAGATAAGTGCATTTCACACTGGAAAAATACAACAGTATTCTATTTAAAAAGAGTCCCAAATGTAACTTCCCTCAAGACCCTCCACCCACTTTCAGTGGGTCTATTGATAAAGGACCCTTGGGTACACATATCTAATTACGTTGGATGTTTTATGCTCAGTTTTGAGTTTTTTTCTTTAAGTCACAGAACTGACATGGTTCCTCACAGCTCAAGGCATAAATATGCTGCTAGGCACACTGGCCTCTGCTTAGGATTTCTTCCCTTGAAATCAAGTCCCATTTAGACAAAGGGTTCTTCTGACTACCTCTGAACTTTGGGGAGTCCTCCATCTTCTAAAGGTATTTTTCCACTTCAATGCTCATCCATTTGGACAGGGATTTCCTGTCTGCGATCTTCCAGAATCCCAGAGCTCTGCTACTTTTTATTGATTTGAATTTATATAGGGTCTACATTTCCCCATATTTTTTCATCTGACATCATCATTTTTGATTTGTTGGGTCTTCCCATCGGCCGTTTTAAGAATCTGACACTCCCAGTGAAAACACCCCTTGATTAAATAGATGCATCATATTTAAACATATGACAATATGAAGTTATGTACAATTCTGAACTGTGATTCAAATTTCTCCTCTATGTCTTGATAGGAATTGTTCCCATTAATGGCATATGGAGTTTCAGAATTGCACAATCATGCTGAATTCAGGCACATACATGCAACATGTACATGTTGCATCGACAATGGCTTAGTTGTTAATATTATATATATATATATTTTTTAAATAATTGATAAATGCTGACATACCTTGTTTAGTCACATTTGATAAAATTGTTGCAAAGTTAGTGAGAAAAATGTGTTTTGATATGATAATGTAATTTAAAGTGGAAGTTTCATTTCAGTTTATGTCAGAAATGTCTAACTATATCCACTAAATATGGTGACACAAACTATACAGTTCTTAGTTTCTTTTGTCAGCTTTTGAGTAAGCAAACATTTCCTATCCGAATAACATGATCTCTTTAATAATTAATTCAGTATTCTCTGGGGGTAACCTCTCATTGTTAGTCTTAATTTTAAAATTGCAGCATGTTTGTAAAATTCACATATAGGTGTACAATTTCTTCTTATCCTTAGGAGTTGCACATAAGGTATATTATTCCCAAGGACACTAGGAGGGTTGACTTTCAAATGCCAAATTAGTATTTCTGTCAGTAGATTTTCAAAATAAAGATACCTCAATCTTGCAACTTCTATGAAAAATGCTCAGCTCCAAAAATGAAATTGTATCCTTACAAAAACTAGATGTGTGGCATAGATTCAATTTTATATTATTAATCTACAGAGAAAATAGTTCTAATTCACTTTGATTAACTCTCCAAATTAACAATATGTCATCAATAAAAGGTTTCCAGAATGTAATATTATTCTAGAACAGATTCACCTATGAAAAATAAAGTCCATTCTCAAATATAGGTATGAATAGATTTACCAACTTGTGAGCAAATGAAGGTCCCATTGAGTCCTCTTCTAGGGCTCATGATATTGGCTGTTAAATACCATATCATTTTTGTTCATGGCACTAATGAATTAACTAGGTACATCATGTGGGTCAGGTGAGTCTGCAAATCATCAGATCAGACCAAAATGGCTTGATCATGTGGGATGCTGGTATATAACCATGCTATGTCCACTCACACCAGAACATCTAAATCCATAACAGAATCAAGTCATTTCATCAGGTGGGTAACATAACTTAAATCTAAATTAAAAGACCTTGCTTTGTTGAGCAATGGTTTAATACAATAACCAACATATTTACTCTGAAGTTTCCAGGGCAGAAACAAAGCTAGACGGTATCTGCCTACCAGCTGGTTGAGTGGCATGAATGTAAAAACATGGTATTCTAGGCATATTGCAATTAAAATAATGAAATGTGTGTCCACAAATAATATATTATTCCAATGCATTCCAAGTTCAATCTTTAATACGATCAGATAATTGTCATGTTTTGTCTGAAGGCAATGGCATTTATTGTATTATATTATTTCACAAAGACATTGCTTTCATATCCTAGGCTTGAAAGTCCCACACAACATCCCCCCAACCTTGCTTGCATGTTTTATTATGATGTATTCACACTATTGTAGCTCTAGGAGAACATGTCTTTAATCTTTATTTAAATCATTAAGAGAAAATGGTTTTATATTGTAATATTTTCTAAACCTTTAAAAATCACCTTTTCAAAAGTAAGTACTTCCGAAAACACCGGATTTGACAATGCTATAAATGTAGCTAGCAAAGATAAAATAAGAAATTATGCTTAAACCACTTTCATATTGGCTAAAAATGTAATATTCTGATGTGATAATGCCATACAGAGAGAGCCTTTTGGATGTATTGTACCTGAATAGTGGTAAGACATTTTTGTGGTTCAAATATGTGAAATCCATGTTTTCGAACATTGCTCTTTGAGTCCTATGGATTGATCCAACAAAATGTAATTTACAGTCCAATAGCATCCTCAGGAAATATATCTATGGCTGGGTGTTGAAAGCTAGACTGGACATTTGCCATTCACATTGCTTATCATCTAACTATATTTTAGTTAAGTCCAATCTGGCGATAGAACCTGTATCGTGACTTCCCAGGAAGAGGCAAGCAAAAATATTATATACAAAATTGCACCTTGGTATCCTGCCACGTTTACGGCTCATTGGGGAAAAAGGGCATGGTGATAAAATGCCCCTTATGCAATATATATGATGAAGATGAATTGCATTTTTTATTGACATGCCCCTTATATGCTGCTGCGAGCTGTACGCTGCTCAAACCAATTTTTAATTGGCATGGTGTTAGATCCATAAGTGAGGCTCTTAAGTTGATGAAATCTTGCTCTTCCACCTCAGTGTCTGTTGGGTTCTCCTTGTTTCTAATTAGCGCCTTCCATAGGAGAAATAATGTTATTCATGAGTAGCTAATTGTAGCTTGCTAATGTCTCTGTGATTTCAAATGTGTCTGATAGGGCATGCTGAATGGAATGTTCTACTTTATCAATATAATGTATTAACCCATAAATATACAATATTTAGGGAAAGCAGAACATTATATGTTGCTACCTATTCACGACATCACACTTTTGTTTTAGGAGCTTCATTTCTGAAAGCAACTCTTATCTGCTTAGTTAAGCAATATGGATCATATGCTTATGGGGTGTATTTGAAATTAGAATAAGAGTATTACATTACCATGATTGCACTATATTGTATCACACTTTAGCAATTTTCAGCTATGATTCTAATTCTGAAGTATGATTCTAAGTCTGAAATAATTCTAATTCTGTTACCAGCTGTACCCCCTGTATATATATTGCCTGTTTTAAATAGGTTGTATTGTTATATGGAATTGTTTGAAGTTGAATGATTGTTTGGCCTACTACTGAAATAAAGCACATTTTGACTGAATGATAAATGTATCTTTGGGATGCAAACTAGAGAAATGCATTGTAAGTGCAGGTACACATAACCTGCATTGCACTAATCCTTCAAACACATCTTAGGAAGAATGTTGCTTACTTCAAATTAATTATATACTTGTCAGGACTCATTTGATACTATATGTCCTTCATTAATGGGCGTGGAACCATTGGCCTTCCCCTGAATGACTACATGTCGAAGAAGTTGGTTAAGAATCTCTGTACTCTTGCCTGCCAAACAGCTTTGTAGGATTTAAAATATGCTTTGCGTATGTACCCGTTTTAAAGGTCCCAGATTTTGGGCAGGAATTAGGTATATAGTTGTACAGACAGGCATCTGCGAATTTGGAATTGGAGCAACACTAGCTGAGCTAAACTCTTAGGGGGTCAAACATTCATGCACCGACATGAGCAGGCACTTGGGAAAGTGAGATTGCAACTGGGCCACCATTGAAAAATAGACATTTGTGGTAGTTTTGTGTCTAACTTTACCATCCAAAATGACCACGGATCTGTCAGGTGGCTGATGGCTGTGCAGGGAGAGAATCCTACGTTTCTGTGTTGGGCCACATCCATACAAGGACTGAATATGGACATCCCAGCGTAAACCTAGAGCACAGCACACTAATGCAAAAGACATCAGTAGGTATGCTCACCCTGAGGAGGAGCCTGCCATTTAAAAGTGTGGTGCTCAATCTTTTCGGCTGGGAGGCATGTGGCAGAAGGACAACCAGTACGGTTGGGACAGCTCATTTTTTTACATGTATTTTTAAAACAATGCAGGTAATTCTGTCTCTGAAAACGAGGCCTGCTAATCAGATCCCCTTCTAATAAACACCCCATGCCAAGATTATAATGCACACATGTGTGATTGCTGTAACCAGAGTGCTGACATCTATTGCAGAAGCTCTGCAGTGGCACAGAGCAGGTTCAATAGTCACATGTTAATTCCTGCTTTGGTGAAAAGTTCCTGAAGACACAGATAGCATTTGAATTGCATGCACCTCTGTGTAAATTATAAGAATTGTATAATCTGGTAAGTAAGTGCCATACAAGTCTGTAAATATAAATCATGAATTGAGCCTGCCCGAATCACACAATTATAAAGCCACCACAATTTGCTAGCACCCTAGTGTCCAGTGAGATGGGCCTAGCTATCACAGGACAGATATGAGTTACTATCTGGTTTGACTGTCTCCACTACAGTCATGTGGAACATTGGCCAGGATGCTGCCCCAATGATTAACCTGCAGGAAGGGTAATGGCTTCTTTCAGGGTACAGGAACATTTCATCGCAATCTCCCAGTAGCTGGTGCCTCAGAGGCAGCACTTACATAACAATGCCACTCTTACACCTGCGTGCTCAATACATTACAGTCCATTTGAAGTCAGCAGACATGGGAAGAGGGTACAGTTAGTGTTGCCTAAAGTGTGCAGTAGGCTTAGAGAAGAGTGCAACCATCTTGGTTTCTGCTAGGGCTTTCTTCCTTTTTCTGTCACTTCCATTTCCTGCAGGCAAGGCTGGGTGTGAGGTCATAAGGCAAAGGGCACTTGTTACAACAATGGTGATTGGGCCAATTCTAGAAGGCTTACTTTGGACACATTCACTGTGGAATTATGCCTTTAAAAGGAGAGAGCCAGCACCTCATTATTTGATTCATCTCTAGACTCAAGAACAAGAAGACTTCATCTGACCCTCTGTTGGTGACACAGTCTATCTGAAAGTCCTCTACCAGGGAGGTAAAGACATCAGGCATCCAAGACAGAGGGAGTCTCTGTCCTCTTACAGTCCCCAGGGAACAGTGGGAGTGACAGCTTTTGGTTCATTTCCACCCTGCTGACTGTACTTCAGGACCCTGTTCGCTGGAGGTTACGGATCCCGTGTGCGTGCCAGCGAAGCACCCTGAAGTGGGAGTGCAGAGCATGACCCACCTTGTTCTGGACCCATTAGATTGAGACACCCAGCAACCCAGAAGTCCAGAATCAGCTGGAAACCTGTTTCCAAACCTTGGGACATCTTCAAGCTGGATCAACCATGGTTGATGCCTTTGAGCTGCCCCAGAAATCATGGTGATGCTTGTGGCACTAAACAAACCTTTGGACAGTTTGTTGCATTTTGAGCAATCCAGGCACTGGCTCAATCCATTGCCACAGACCTTCTTGAAAAACCCAACGGCAAACATGACCTTATTTATTTATTTATTATTCCATTTGTACTGCTCACCTAACCCTTAGGCATCTGGGCGCATACCTTAAGAATATGGTTACATGAATACAGAGCATAAGAGGGTTGTTACATAGATAGCAGTCTTAAGATAGTGGTTGCATGGACAAACAAGCTTAAGAAGATGGTTACAGGTTATTCAGATCATATCTAGCGCATACTTAAGTGAGTGGTTACAGGAAATATAAGACATAGTTGATGAGTAGTAGGTCTACTGTTGCAGGTTGCACCTTAGTGAGAGCATCTGATTTGAGCACACACTCGACCTGCTGGAAGACATTAAACTCACCATTGTGGAAACTAACTTGACCCAGCAAACGGTATCATTTTCTGGTAGACTCAACCACTGTTCTTGACATTTCACGCTATCTGAAACGCTGATGCGACCCTTTCGAGAACTTGCACAATCGAACCGATTTGATGGTGAATGCCAGTGGTATCACAACAGCTCAAAATATTTTGACACCGGCTTCACCACCGCAAAATTGACAAGAAGCCCAGCTCCATGCTGTCAGCTCAAAGCAAAGAAATAAGGTGCTTTTAAGAGGTCCATTTCCTCTGGTCCACTTTGGTACCATAGTGACTTTTAAACCCACATTTTCTATCTCTTTTTTCAGAGCAATTGTTTTTCTTGAACAAATATATTGTTGTTAATTGATTTCCTGAACACCTCTCGTCACCTACACAGAGGGCCCTTTCACAAAAGTCTGCATGCTCTGTGTTTCTTTTACAGGGTGAGTTATTCTAGTGTTGTCTATTTAGTTGTTTGCATTTTATAGTTGAATTAAATATCTATATGTTTCATAGCACTTTGATCGGTCAATCTTTTATTTTGGAGTCTTTGTGCATTGCTGTTTGGGTTGATAATGTTATCAGCTTGCACACCCCTGAAGGTAGAGCCTGCCCTCAACTCAGTTCACCAAAAGAGGAGATTTGAGGGATACCTTTTGGGCTCTGTCTGTTTCATCTTTATGATTGGGATCACTGCTGGTTTAGAGGTAGTGTGGGATGAGTAGGCAGGTTAGACACTACTCATTCCCGTACTCCTGTAGATGAGTAGTTATTTTATCACAAGCTTTTGCAATACAATTTGGGAAATTATCAATCATCTAAAACTGAGCCTTGATCTTTTCTGTTGTACAGGGTGTTGATGTGATTGATCCAGACCACTTCTGGAATATCTGAGGACTCAATCACATTTGATCCATTCTCCATCGCCTATATGAATGACCAGCATTGCTTTACGTTCCATGGGCCTATAGTCTCATGCACTAGAAACCATAATCTCAAGTCACATGCGTTCTTTTGATACTTTGATAAGTTCTTGTATGTTGCTTTAATTTCTTTATACCTGCCCAACAGTTCTCAGAAAAAGATAAAGAACCTTATAGATTGTACACATCTCATAGCAATAAACTATCACGCTTCTCTCACTTTTATAAAAATATCAAAATATGCTAAATTGATACTATAAGGAAATTTTATTTCTTTGGGAGTCCCTTTTTTAAAAAAAGCTTCCCGTCATAACTGTTTAAACCATTTGAGCTCGCCAGGCCTTTTTCCCCACAGTGTACACCTCACTAAGCTACTTTACCAGCAAGTCCTTAAATACCCCTTCTGCTTCATCCAGCAAAGGGCCTGAACGTTTTGTCAACCTGGGAGACCAAATTTGCAATTGGGAAAGTGATTGCTCTTCCTTTTGCCCAGCACAAAAGCCTTGGAAACGACCCAATAGATTTACAGAGGCATACATCCACCCAATCAGAGAAGAAGATGTGCTGAAGTAGTTTGTTGACTGAACACAGTGATCCCCCTTTCATCTGTCATTCACAATTCTAAGAAAATATTCTTCAAATAAGTAATTCCAATCCCACCTATATTGAACCCAAGAAATGGTTGGGTATGTTACTAAGCTTATCTAAAACAGTTTGAACATTGAATTCTAATCTTTCTTGTATGCACTCATTATTAGAACTGGGCGAGAACCTTTTTGAGGTGGTGGCCACTATCAGATACTCTAGTTTTCCACAGTGATTTCATAAAGAATGTCTTGCAGTATAACCTGCAGACTTGTCACATCAAATGGTGAAGTGGAACATGAATATGAATCAACCAAACAGGGCAGGTTTTACCTCTATCTTTCTGTTATTCTGGAAAGAGACACTCAAAGTGTGAATCGGCATCAATATAAATTTAAGGGCATGGTAACAACAAGCATTATTCCTGAAGACATGTGTCCTGCAATGTAACAGTACCAAACTTCCTAAGGAACTGTACAAAATAATTGGGCCAGGAAAGCACCTGAAGCTGAGGGTTGACGAAGGTGGATGTCACAGTGAGGTTTTATCATTTTCGGTTGCAGGATTCCAGGCAGCTGGAACACTGTAATGCAGTTCTTTGTATGTCTGCATATCTACCTGACCTAGAATCACCCTCAACCAAAAGATTCTAAATTCACTTCTACCGGGCCCTCAAATTTGGCCCCTTGTAGTTGATTATAATATTTCCACACTATGTGCTTGTGCCTAAGCAAGATCTATCAAAGGCCTTTCCCTCAATGTGGGACCTTTGCCGATCTACTTTGGATCAACCTCAACATAAAGTTGGCAGAATTTGTCACAGACGATTAAAATCATATTCATAGTCAGGGATGCTTTGAATAATGCATAGGAGGTCTCTCAATATTCACCACTTCCTGACTCCAAGAAAGTAATGTGTGTGATGATACCAAAACTCTAAGCTTTGGTGTATGATTAAAACTAAGGTAGTGCTTTCACAGAATAATAATGGTTCCTACACGCATATATCTTCATTTCTGTGTTGTAACACATTAATTTTCTTTCAAAGTTCTTTTTCATACGAATTTCAAAAGTATATTTTCAATGATAAAAACATTGCACATCATAACAGATTCATACATTTCATTGGATCAGCAGACTTATAAAACATGCAGAAATTGCACAATATGATATGATATGATATGGCATTTATAACGCGCCTATACACAAGTGTTTCAGCCACTCACGCTAGACTGACATTAGCATCACTAATTTTGACCCCTGTAGGGTTTGTTAGCAGCACTACTAAAGACCAGCCTGACATATTTATTAGCCATGGGAAAGCACACAGCACTAAGACAATCATTGGGAACCAGAGAAAGGGAGATAAAGTGTGGGTGGGAAAAGTAGCTGCACTGCTGTCTGCAAGGAGGATCTATCATCTCTTAGCCTCCACCTGCACCTGCTGGTGTATGACACTCTGTGCCCTGTCCACCTGGAAAGCCTGGGTGCTGCTGCTTGGCTTATTGTAGTGTCAGTGTCAGTGTCTGTAGCATCAGTGCCAGAAGAAATGCCTATGCCATCGGCCCCCCTTCGGCCTTGGAGTCCTTGATGCCTCAATAACTGCTTCCGGGGTGAAGCCCTGGCAATGTCTGAAAATGTTGCTCCACTACTGTCTGCAGTGCAGCGTGAGGGAGGACCTACCATCTCAGACTCCACCTGGACTTGCTGCTCCATGACCTATACTCCTGGAGAGCCTGGGAGCTGCTGCTCAGCTCATCGCTGCCCCTATAGTGTCGGTGTCAGAAGCTGTGAGATTTGGCCACTCCCCCTTACCTCACAGACCCGGAAGTCATAAACACTGCATCCGCACCAAAAACCCTGACGAAGTCTGGGCAAGTTGCTGTACTACTGTCTGTGGATGTCTATGGATGGTTTCTGCATGTCTTCCCTACCTTATTTCTTCGCTCGCTTCTACTATACTGCCCATTCTCAAAACCTGGCATACCCCCCTCCCAGGCTCTACCATCTTTCCACTTACTTTCTCTGCACTTTCACTCACACTGGCATATATACCACTCGTGTTATGTGGTTCATATTTCACTTAGATCTTGGTGCTTATAATCTTACTTCTCCATCCTATCCACCTGTTAGACGATCCTCTGCACATCAGAACACTGCTAACATCTCCACAACACCTTCCTCGGGTTCCCACACGATTCCCTCCAGGGTTCGAGACTCATGTGATTTGGTTTACCCAAAGGACCGAAAGTTCCGTACCAGGTACAACGTATGGGCTTGGTTGCAGCCCTTCCTGCATTGGCAGTAGCCATGGAGAAGATACAGCAGAAGGGGCGGCGGAACACCTCCGCGTAGATCATTCATTTGCTCACGTGATTCAGAGCGGCATTTCCCACGTGACCTTGGTGGACGTCACATGACCCCAAAGCGCACAGTATATAAAGCCTGATGCACGGAGCACTCATCGCTTCTCAGCTGTCTTCAGACCCTGTTTGGCACTACGTTTGGTAACTCTACTGGTTTACCTTGATCTTGGAACTCTCACTTGGACTCCCTCGGATTATCCTTTTGTACCTTTGCTTGAAACTGCTTACCCATTGCTGAATCTCGACACGACCCCCACCTGCCTTCGGATCATCCCTTGGTACTTTGCTGAACTTCTACGCCATTGCCCTTTTTGTAATTCTAGTTATGCCTTCAGCTCTACAGGTGGCTCATCCTGTATCCACGCTTGTCTGCGTTTCCTCTTGTTCTGGGGACCGCCTCTCATCTGAGTCTCGAACCTCCCTTCTAGGTTTCCCGGGTTTTCCAAACACCGGATAGGTAAGACTATTCAGATCCTTTGGTTCTTGTGATATATATTGTATTTGCCTGGTACTTAACCTCGTTCTTTTTGCAGCAGCATCGGTGTTCCAGAGGTTCTGTGGATCCGGGAAGTAACATCTCCCACCTGTGGCCCCAAAGGTCGCACAGCGGGTTTCTTTTGGTTCCCCTGTGCGTCACTTGGGGACGGAGGTCTCAACGGTCTACACGACACTCAAGTCAGAACAGACTGAGAAGCCGTATAGTCGTGTTAGATAATGCAGGGGTCCACGGAAGAACCCATAGCTGCTTTAGTGCAGGCAATTACAGTATTAAGGGCAGATATGGCCGCTGCTAACACGGTGATTCACCAAAGGCTAGATTCCATACAGAGCGTCCAGCATTCCCTTCCTGCAGACTCTGAACTCGGGGATGCTGCCACTTCAACCACACCTCCTCCGGTGGCAAGTACCCCAGCTCCAACTCCAGTGGTCCTCCCAACCCCTTCTCCTTTGGCCGCTCCTGAACGTTATCAAGGCGACCCCAAGAAGTTCAGGACCTTCATCAATCAGTGCAAGTTACACTTCCTGTGTAGACCTCTGGCCTTTCCTAATTCCTCTGCTAAAGCGGCCTTTGCCCTTTCCCACTTGGCCGGAACAGCTGCCACTTGGGCTAATCCTTTACTGGAGAACAATAGCCTGGTTCTCTATGATTTTGATTTGTTAGTTTTAGAGATGTCTCGAGTCTTCGACACCCGACACAAAGCACAGTCTAGGGATCTGGAGTTGTTAGAGCTAACCCAGGGTAGAGGGACCTTGATAGATTACATCACCCGTTTCAACCAATTGGTCGCCGAGACATCATGGCCAGAAAGCAAGCGGGCGGTCATATTCTACAGGGGGTTGAATAACTCAATGAAAGATGCCTTAGCAGGGATTCCTTCCGTGCCCACTCAGTATCAGGAACTAGTGGATCTTGCCCTGCAGGTAGATGCACGTCGATCAGAGTTCAGAGCTGAGTTGGGGCTTTCTCATCCTACAGTGGTCAGTACACCTGCTTCCAGCATTGAGGAACCTATGCAAGTGGGAGGTTTACGTAGCCCTATCACAACATCCGAGAGAGAACGTAGGAGGGTGGATAATGCATGCTTTTATTGTGGCACCACAGGTCATTATGTTAAGGAATGCCCTCGACGGCCCAAGAAGTCCCAGGTTTTCGGACAGCTCGACCTTGGATCCGGAGACCAAGTCGAGTTTCCAGTCCTCATCTCCGGGTACCACTCTTGCTTTTGCTCGTGTCCAGCCCATCTTTGTACAGGCCACTCTTTGTCCCTCTACGGGTATCTCTCACGCAGTCACGATCATCATTGACTCTGGTGCCACCGGGAACTACATAGACATTGCTTCAGCCCATTCTCTCAATCTACCTTTAGTGGTAAAAACCCGACCTGAACCGGTTCAGGCCGTCGATGGCACCGCACTAGTCTCTGGTCCCATTAGACACCAAACTGCTCCTCTATTATTGACCATACAAGACATTCACACAGAGACGCTAAGTTTTGACTTGATCACCACACCTCAATTCGGTATCATATTAGGAATACCATGGTTGCGTGAACACAATCCTCTGATTAATTGGCAAACAGGCACGGTGCTCTTTGAGTCGGATATCTGTCAGAACTATTGTCTCCCAACCCATCAAGAAACAGATACTCCTTCACGGGCCTTGGGAGCTCTTGCTCAACTCACATTGAATGATGATGGATCAGAGGTTGTGAATTCCTACACCGTCGGAGGGGTAGTTACCAGGATTCCTTTTGAGTACAAAGCATTTGAGTCAGTTTTCGATCGCGGTTCTTCCGAGGTGCTTCCTCCACACAGACCATATGACTGCCCGATTGAACTAATCCCGGATTCTACCATTCCTTCGGGCAGGATTTATTCTCTGTCCCCCTCGGAAGAACAAGCTTTGAAACAGTATGTACAGAACGACCTACGACTAGGACAAATCCGCCCCTCTACCTCACCAGCTGCAAGTCCCATATTCTTTGTATCTAAGAAAGAGGGGGACTTACATCCCTGTATGGATTACCGGCGTCTTAACGCCGTCACGAAAAGGATAGGTATCCAATACCTTTGATCACCCCTCTTTTGGACCACTTATCCCATGCCTCCGTTTTCACCAAGCTAGATCTTCGCGGCGCATACAATATAGTGCGCGTTCGCGAGGGCGATGAGTGGAAAACTGCCTTTTGCACCCTTTACGGCTTGTATGAATATCTAGTCTTGCCCTTCGGTCTATGCAACGCCCCAGCAACATTCCAGCGTTTTATGAATGAAATATTCAGGGAAATTCTGGACGTATACATGGTTGTTTATTTGGACGACATCTTGATCTTTTCACGGAATCTTGATGACCATGTAAAGCATGTTCGGGAGGTCTTATCCCATCTGAGGGAACATTCCCTATTTGCCAAACCCGAGAAATGTCAATTCCATAAAACGTCTGTTGAGTTTCTGGGCTTTCACATTACCCCTGGGGCTCTATCCATGAACGAATCCAAGGTTAAGGCAGTCCTAGATTGGCCAGTTCCTCAGACACTCAGGGCCTTGCAGGCCTTTTTGGGCTTTGCCAATTTTTATAGGCGCTTTATCTCGTCCTTTTCCACAATTGTGGCCCCACTTATGGCTCTAACCAGCCCTCAAGTACCCTATCAGTGGCAAAAGGAACATCAGGAATCCTTTGAGGCTTTGAAAACCGCTTTCACCACCGCACCGATTCTCCAGCACCCCAATCCCGATCTTCCATTCATAGTCGAGGCGGATGCCTCTTCTTTTGCCCTCGGTGCGGTGTTGTCTCATACATCTCCTACGACAGGCAAGTTGCACCCGGTGGCATACCACTCCCGCAAGTTTTCCAATACTGAGACCCATTATACTGTAACGGAGAAGGACCTTCTGGCTGTCATGGATGTCTTTCGTGTCTGGCGCCATCACCTCCTGGGGTCTAAGCATCCTATCACTGTCTACTCCGATCATCGGAATCTACAGGATCTGGCCTCCTTAAAATGCATCAATAGCAGACAGGTCTGGTGGCATCTCTTCTTTTCCGCCTTTGATTTTCACATTACTCACCGTCCTGGAATCACTCATGGAAAAGCGGACGCCTTGTCACGCTCTCCGGGTGGAATTGAGTTGCCAACCTTCCCCGATACTGTCCTTGGTAAGAGTCATGTGATTTGTCTCTGCACTCCCTCTCTGTCACTGTTGGATTCTGTGCGAGCATGGACGAGCAATCATTCTGACCAACTGCGGGATTGGGATCCCGTATATTATGATGGTTTGCCTTTCGTGCACGATCACCTGTTCTTTCCCACGCCTGACACCCGTAACCTGGCCCTTAAATGGTCTCATGATGCCCCCTTTAATGCTCATCCCGGCCCGGAGCGTACTATGGATCACCTAAAGCGCTGGTGCTGGTGGCCCTCTATGAAGCGCGACGTGGAATGCTATGTCAACTCTTGCTCTGTTTGCGCTCAGGCCAAACATCGAAGAGGTCGTCCAATTGGCCTGCTGCTTCCGCTCCCGGTACCCACAAGACCTTGGCATACATTGACGATGGATTTCGTGACCGATCTCCCCAAGGTACGGGGTTTTGACACCATCTGGGTGCTGGTGGACACATTCACAAAAATGGCTCGCTTTGTTCCTTGTAAGGGGATCCCTTCGGCACCGGTCCTGGCTGAGTTATTTTTTGAATCTGTGTTCATGTTGTTTGGGCTTCCTTCTGTCATTGTTTCCGATCGTGGGTCGCAGTTCACCTCTCGTTTTTGGAGATCCCTGACTAAACTACTTGGCATCGATACCAGGTATTCTTCGGGCCTATCACCCTGAGACTGATGGGCAGACTGAAAGGACGAATCAATCTATGGAGCAGTATCTTCGGTGTCTTATCCTGCAGCAGCAGTCCTCCTGGTTGAGTGCTTTACGGCTTGCCAAGTTTGCATACAATAACGCGGCTCACTCTGCTACAGGTTTCTCTCCTTTCTATGCCCTCTATGGCCAACACCCCAAGGTCTTGCCTGTCCCTGACGCCTCTGTCTCTTTGAATCATGCGGCCACGGCCTGTTTTAGGGATCTGTCTGCTGTTCATGCTAGTACTTTGGTCCATTTTACTGAAGCAAAGGCCTCTATGAAGTCCTGTGTTGACAGCAAACGCTTGGCTGCTCCTCCCCTTGCGGTGGGTTCCAGGGTGTGGTTGTCCTCCCGTCACCTTTGCCTGGTGGGTTGTCGGAAACTTCTGCCTCGCTTTGTTGGCCCGTATGTGATCTCTCAGGTTGTGAATCCAGTGGCTTTTCGTCTGGTTCTCCCGAGTTCTTGGCGAATCCATCCTGTTTTTCATGTCTCTCTCCTCAAGCCCTGTCCTGATTCTTCCCGCCTTCGGGCCCCGGCAGCCCCTGTGTCCCTGGCCTCCCCTGATGTTTTTGAAGTGTCAGCTATTTTGGGTTCCCGTTGGTTTAGGGGTAGGCTCCAGTATTTGGTGGATTGAAAGGGTTATGGACCGGAGGAGCGTTCTTGGGTTTCCGCCTTGGATCTTAACGCTCCTCGGTTGGTAGCCCGGTTCCATAGGGATCACCCGTGCTGCCCACGAGGTCGTGGGCAGTTGGGGGGGGCTATGTTAGACGATCCTCTGCACATCAGAAGACTGCTAACATCTCCACAACACCTTCCTCGGGTTCCCACACGATTCCCTCCAGGGTTCGAGACTCATTTGATTTGGTTTACCCAAAGGACCGAAAGTTCCGTACAAGGTACAACTTACGGGCTCGGTTGCAGCCCTTCCTGCATTGGCAGTTGCCATGGAGAACATACAGCAGAAGGGGCGGCGGAACACCTCCGCGTAGATCGTTCATTTGCTCACGTGATTCAGAGCAGCGTTTCCCACGTGACCTTGGTGGACGTCACATGACCCCGAAGCGCACAGTATATAAAGCCTGATGCACGGAGCACTCATCGCTTCTCAGCTGTCTTCAGACCCTGTTTGGCGCTACGTTTGGTAACTCTACTGGTTTACCTTGATCTTGGAACTCTCACTTGGACTCCCTCTGATTATCCTTTTGTACCTTTGCTTGGAACTGTCTTCAGACCCTGTTTGGCGCCACGTTTGGTAACTCTACTGGTTTACCTTGATCCTGGAACTCTCATTTGGACTCCCTCGGATTATCCTTTTGTACCTTTGCTTGGAACTGCTTACCCATTGCTGAATCTCGAAACGACCCCCACCTGCCTTCGGATCATCCCTTGGTACTTTGTTGAACTTCTACGCCATTGCCCTTTTTGGAATTCTAGTTACGCCTTCAGCTCTACAGGTGGCTCATCCTATATCCACGCTTGTCTGCGTTTCCTCTTGTTCTGGGGACCGCCTCTCATCTGAGTCTCGAACCTCCCTTCTAGGTTTCCCGGGTTTTCCAAACACCGGATAGGTACGACTATTCAGATCCTTTGGTTCTTGTGATATATATTGTATTTGCCTGGTACTTAACCTTGTTCTTTTTGCAGCAGCATCAGTGTTCCAGAGGTTCCGTGGATCCGGGAAGTAACATCTCCCACCTGTGGCCCCAAAGGTCGCACAGCAGGTTTCTTTTGGTTCCCCTGTGCGTCACTTGGGGACGGAGGTCTCAACGGTCTACACGACATTCAAGTCAGAACACCATCCCATCAACCTACCCAGCTGGAATGTGCATTGCCTTTGCAGCAAGCCCCACTATGCTCTTGATATGGACTTCCGTCTCAATGTACACTTTCCATGGTTTACTGAAACCTGGATCTCCCCAATCAGTACTGCCATACCAACTGCCTTCAGTATTACCTTTACTAAGTTCAAACTCCCCCCATCCTTCTGGCCGAGGGGGGATGGGGCTGACATTCTCTATCATTCCTCCTTCTCTCTCCTTCCTTCTCTCCCTGACCTACCATTATTTCCATCTTTTGAATACCCGCACTTGTCCTTTTCAGGACCTTTTTCTGTGGCTTTTCTCCTGCTTTACCGTACCCCTGGTTTTACCACCTAATACTGTTAGGACCTAAACACTCTTCTCTCTGCTCTTCTGCCTTTAGATGCTCCCATTATTCTTCTTGGTGACTTCAACCTCCATCTTTACTTAATCAACTCTTATATCCCCCTTATCTCTATTTTTAACTCTTATCATCTGTCTCCTGTCCCCTCTCCTCCCTCCGACATGACCGGTTCCTCTTGTGACTTAATTTTTTCATCTCTGCTTTCAATTACCTCTGTCTCTGCTCTCCCAATCTACTCCTCTGACCACCATCTTCTTTCCTTTCATTCCTACTCACTCTCACCCTGCTCCCTCTTCATCCAACATTTTCTCTGTTGTGATCTTCGTGTCTTTGACTTCTCCCTGTTAATTTCTACATGTACTTCTTCCCTCCCATCCTTACCGGTCTTTACCAATCACTCTGCTGACTCTGCTACTTCCTATATCCAGCTTCTCGATTCTAACCCACTCCGAAGCCTCCTAAGCCTTGCCTTACGCACCAGCTTCACTTTCTGTGATGCACCTTTAGTGACCTAAACATTGCTGCTGTAAAACCTTAGCTGTGTCTGACTCTGCTATCCTCTCCTCTCTTCACTCAACTTTCGATACTACCCATCTCCTTTCAAAACTATTTTACTATTCTGACCTCCTCCTTCCTACACTTCTCATCCCTGTCTTCTTTAGCAAACTCTATCTCGCATCCTCTGTCCCCCTACTCCTGATCCCACTCTCTTTTCTTCCTTTTCTGTGATTGACCCGGCCTTGTACATCTCCTTATGGTTAATCGTCTTCATATTGCTATTTCACCATCTCCATCTTCCCAATCTTCTCCTTATTTGTCTCCTCCTTTGGTCTCTCTCTCTCTTCCTTCATTCCTCCCTAACACTCTGTCACTGCTCTCTTGCTGGCTAAATCTTATCCCACGTCCGCCACTCTCGATCCCTGTCCTATCTATTCTTATTCTAAAAGTCTATCCTCTTCTTCTTCCCTTTCTTACTGCTCTGTTCAAATCGTCTTTCTTGACTTCTCAATTCAAGCATGCCACTATTCTCCCCAGCCTGAAAACATTCTCCCTTTACCCCTCTCTCTGCTGTGTTACCTTTCTAGACTCTTGGAGTGTGCTGCCTATTCTCAAATGTCATCCTTTATTTCCTCAAACTCACTGCTCCCCCGATTCAAATCTGGCTTTCACCCTCACCGCTCCACTAAGACTACTCTTCTTTCTGTCTGCAACTCTCTGCTCTTTGCACGTTAGGCCAAACTCTTCACATTTAATTTTTCGGAGTGAGCTGCTGAGTGAAGTTGCAGACTGTGCAGACCCTGAGTCTTTCTGCAGTGGACACTAATTACCCAGCTTGCTTGAAATCTTTAAAACCCTGTCTAAGCCGCGGAGCGGCCGCGGAGTGAGCTGCTGAGTGAAGTTGCAGACTGTGCAGACCCTGAGTCTTTCTGCAGTGGACACTAATTACCCAGCTTGCTTGAAATCTTTAAAACCCTGTCTAAGCCGCGGAGCGGCCGCGGAGTGAGCTGCTGAGTGAAGTTGCAGACTGTGCAGACCCTGAGTCTTTCTGCAGTGGACACTAATTACCCAGCTTGCTTGAAATCTTTAAAACCCTGTCTAAGCCGCGGAGCGGCCGCGGAGTGAGCTGCTGAGTGAAGTTGCAGACTGTGCAGACCCTGAGTCTTTCTGCAGTGGACACTAATTACCCAGCTTGCTTGAAATCTTTAAAACCCTGTCTAAGCCGCGGAGCGGCCGCGGAGTGAGCTGCTGAGTGAAGTTGCAGACTGTGCAGACCCTGAGTCTTTCTGCAGTGGACACTAATTACCCAGCTTGCTTGAAATCTTTAAAACCCTGTCTAAGCCGCGGAGCGGCCGCGGAGTGAGCTGCTGAGTGAAGTTGCAGACTGTGCAGACCCTGAGTCTTTCTGCAGTGGACACTAATTACCCAGCTTGCTTGAAATCTTTAAAACCCTGTCTAAGCCGCGGAGCGGCCGCGGAGTGAGCTGCTGAGTGAAGTTGCAGACTGTGCAGACCCTGAGTCTTTCTGCAGTGGACACTAATTACCCAGCTTGCTTGAAATCTTTAAAACCCTGTCTAAGCCGCGGAGCGGCCGCGGAGTGAGCTGCTGAGTGAAGTTGCAGACTGTGCAGACCCTGAGTCTTTCTGCAGTGGACACTAATTACCCAGCTTGCTTGAAATCTTTAAAACCCTGTCTAAGCCGCGGAGCGGCCGCGGAGTGAGCTGCTGAGTGAAGTTGCAGACTGTGCAGACCCTGAGTCTTTCTGCAGTGGACACTAATTACCCAGCTTGCTTGAAATCTTTAAAACCCTGTCTAAGCCGCGGAGCGGCCGCGGAGTGAGCTGCTGAGTGAAGTTGCAGACTGTGCAGACCCTGAGTCTTTCTGCAGTGGAAACTAATTACCCAGCTTGCTTGAAATCTTTAAAACCCTGTCTAAGCCGCGGATCGGCCGCGGAGTGAGCTGCTGAGTGAAGTTGCAGACTGTGCAGACCGTGTCATGACCGCGGCATTGGTCTCCGCGGTTTCTTTGGCCAACATGGACTCGCAGCCTCACGACCTTGAGACGGAAACCATGGCCATGGTAGCGAAAGTGGCGAACCACACTATGGAAAGACCGCGATCGCCTCTCTTATCGCCTCCAAAATCCGTACTGCTTCTACCGAATAGTCCAAGACCGAGCACAGGTAAGGCCTTACTTCCCCTCTCTATACCAGAAAAATGTCTTATTACTCCCATTTCCCTACTCTCTCCCATCCGTGTCCCGTCGTCCTCGACATCACTCCTTTTTCCTTGCCCACCCGTGCTTTCTCCACTCCCCTCTCTCTTACCTTCCCTATCCTTACCGCTTCCCCCGCCCCGGCTTACCTGTGCGCCGTCGAGTCCAGAGGCAGAATCCACTCGCCGCGTCCTTCGACCGCTGAAAGACACGCTAACGGGAAGATCGAACATCAAGAAGCGTGGCGAAAAGTCTGCGGCGCCGAAGCGGGTGCCGAAACGGACCATCTCGTCAACCCAGCAAGATCTGACGGTGGAAAAGCAATCAAAAAGCGCCAGATTTTCGCCTAAATCTCACAATCATGATATGCTCCTCTCTGATGCTGTAGCATCCTCTGCCCCGGGACTGGTGTCGGGGATTCAGAATGATCATTTGCAAATAGACACTCGATGTATGTCATTTCCAGTGGTTGATCCGAACCAGCAGACGACACACATCCCCACGTTAGAGGAGGGTACTCATTGTATAAATGAATGGACCAGCACTGAGAATGTAGACCTGCTGACCCTGGACACCGAGAAGCAGGCAGAAAGCACCGACCGAGAGGAAAGCACCTTTGGGCTTGAGCCACGGATGACAATGACCGGTGAAAGAACGGGATGTTCGCCTATAAGTTTAAATGACAATGGACAGAAACTAACGACATCCTCAAAGAAGGTTAATGTGGAACTCGTATGTGCCGCTCAAGTCCATACGGCCGAAAGTACGGAAGTGTGGGAGTGCGCCGCAAAGGAAAGCACTGTAAAATCATGTGCCCCAATTGGTAAGAACGAAGAGTCAATAAAACGAAAATGTCAGCATCGAAATCCAGCTGTATTAGATTCAGCGTCCAGCAAACTTAAAGATGAAATTGAAGTTTTAACAGAAGCAGCCACTCTAAGTGGGAATCCAAGATCTTCTGCAGTGGTGTGTCCACAAATGGTAATTCTACCGAAAAAAAGAAAAGAAAAACAAGGAGTACATATCGATGATCAACCTAATTTACTCCTCTTGACGCCAACGAAAACCCAGCGACACACCCGTAACAAGGTCAGAAGAAGAATGACCTCAAGAACAAAGGTCCCCCAAAATAAGAAAATGGGCCCAAAGACCACTCTAACCAAGCCATGCACAGTGGCACTATTGAATGACTTCTTCAGGAAAAAAATGGAAAGGCGATCAAATTCCCAGCGAGATCTGACGGACAACGAAATGCTAGAGAGCCTCATTCATGTGGAGACAGATGTACCATCTGCCAGAGATATCACAGAGGAACCCACGACAAGCTTAGGCCCCCTGGGAAATACCGCATCTATGACAGTGGCATCTGTCGCTCCACCACTCAGATGGCACTATTCAAACAAATCTACATCTCTGGCTACAAATGGTGAACTCCAGGAGGGGAAAGGTGAAAAGCCTAATCAAGAGAGAATGTCTGATAATATAACAATCGAAACAGCAAACTCTGAAGTTAGGTGGCAGAATCAACAACCAAGTAAGAAAGCAACCGAGATCTCACTCAATCAATACCACCAAGTCTCGGAGCAAAAAAATGAAGTGACGAATAGTGCTACCAGCCTTGAACAGCAACCAAACACGACACAACTATTTATGGCAAAAAAAATCGTACAGATCACTGAATTAGACTTAAAAAACTCCATGATGGAAATGGCTACTGAACCAACAAAAACATCTTTACTGATCACTACGCCTACACCCACGCGAAGTCTAATCAGAACTATGCCCTCCCCTCCCCAACACTTGGATTACCATAATTTGGATTTAACAACTATAACGTCGACAGTAACGATAGCATTGGCACCGTTCTCTAAGCTGTACGAGAGCATTAACGACACACTCAGAGACCAGATGACCATGTTAGCCTTAATGCAGTCAAAACTGCAATATCTGGAAGGCTTCATTACGGGGTCCCAAGGATCTGAAGCAGGTGAGAGAGCACGTAGGATAAGGCCTGCTGAGCAAGAACTTTATAACCATCCGACAAACTTAGACGTCGAGGAATGTACAAATCGACGGACGCAACACTCAACTGGCACTACACCAGCTCCGTCTGCCACCTCACACGAGGCACCCAGAGTGACAACTCTACAAGATCAAGAAAACGTGACTCCAGCCAGTAACCTAGTGACCGAACCCCTGGATGCCATTATAGCTATATTGGAGGAGGATGACGTGCGTGCAGCGCTTAGCCAATTCGCCGCCACAGAACTAGCGGTGGATCAAGTGCCTAACCCCTTTTCTTATATAAAAACTAAAGAAGGCACAAAAAAATCAAACAAAGGCTTCGAGAAAAACACCAAGAACTTCACGTATGGTATTTTCAGTCAGCAAAAATCGATAGTGAGCCAAAACTCCAAAAAGGATAACACATCACAAGCGCAGAAGACCTTACTCAATGCTGCGGAGAAGAAAAAAGATGCCCCTCATAAAACAAAAGAGACTCAAAGTATCCATCAGAATCCTATGAAGGAAAAACGAATTATTTGTTCAAAAAGAACCACTCCCGTCCTTATTGTCGAGGACCAGTCAGATTGCAGTATTCTGACAATCGACGATACCGATCGTGAAAACCACCCAAAAAAAACATTGAAGAGAAAAGCAACTGTATCAAACACAGAAAACTCAAATAATGAACCCCCTAAGAAAGTACAAATTGTCGAAAAACCTGTTCTGTTATCAAAATCTCCAGTGAATTCCCAAAAATCTCAAAAACTGGAATCCGTGAAGTGCACAACTCCAAGGACAAATACCGCGGACAAGAAAAGATCGGACCCGGTGCGTAGAGAAAGTACAAATATCTGGAAAAGGAACAAATCCTCAAACGCACCTCCCCTTCCTCGGAAAGAGGTGGAAAGGTCTGATCAGAGAAAAAGTTCAAAGCCTGTAAGGGAAACAGGCAAAAAGATATCGGATTCATATTCCAGATACATTTCTGCCGAGAATGAGAAGAGAAAAAATGACAGAAGACCTGAATCAGAAAGTGTTCGGAAACAGGAGACAAAGCGCATTGTGAGTGACTTTACTCTAAGGTTGAAAAATATCAATTCAAGACGGAACGATCTAACTATGAATAGAACGAATATTATTAGAATCTTAACTCAAATCCCCAGTTTGAAGCATTTTCAAAACAAGGACCTATGGATAGTCGAACCAAGTACGTCAGGTAGAACAGACTACTCATATATACATCTTGACTCTGAAAGTACCAAATTTCGTCTATTGAAGGAAACCAAAAACCTTCTGGAAGTGGGTTTCGAATTATTGGACATTAGGCATACAAACACAGAAGCCCGGAAAAAATAAAGTCCCAGAGAGAAGTAAGTAACGGAAAGGATCCCTCGCAAACGACCAGGGATAATTATGTCCGCTACATCAGCAGGATGCCTCATGCCGGCCCCACGCAGAAAATGCAAACAACAAACAAACCAAAAATCCATAGACTTAATGAAGTGGAAAACGAAAAATCTGAGAGAAAGCAGAATGTACAAAGTAATCAGGATCAGAAGTGTGCGCGAAGCATAAGGTTCCAAGATTCATCACGAAGTGAACAAACACTAAGGAGCCATGGAACACCAAGAGCGGATAAAACTGTGCCCTGGTCCTGGCCAAAAACTGAGAGTAATGGTAGACAAAAATATTAGCAACGATCTCTGGAAAAGAAGATCCACCTTGAGACATCTAAGGAGAAGACACCAGACAAGATAACTAACTCATTGCAACCTTTAAAATTAGGCTGCTGGAACACAAGGGGTTTTATGCATTTAACCAAAAAAACCGATGTCAACCTGGGTACCTTCGATGTCCTATGCCTACAGGAGACGTGGCTGACCACCAAACCCCAGCTAGATGGCTACGAAATAATCTTTAAGAGTGCCAGGAAAGGAGCAACAGGCCGTCCATCTGCGGGTCTTATAATTGCGATTAAAGCCGGCACAGGACTAGAGGTTTCTGAAACTTTCTTGTCGCCTCATTGGATCCAAGCTGTAACACTTAAGAGAAAGCCTGTACCCAATGAACATAAAGAGAGCACTTTGCTCCTAATAAACGTTTATTGGAACCCGGAGACGACCACAAATGAAGATTTTGTCAAAGAACTTAATAACATCTGGGAAGAAGCACAAATAAACAGGACTGATCATAGCATCATCATCAATGGAGACTTTAACGCAATATGTGAAGGGATCGGCACGTCTTCAAAGCTGTCGAACCAGAAGTCCCCTGTAAGTGAAAGAGGAAAACTCCTCGATAAGATAATGGCGGACAGGGACATGCACAACCTTCATTGGCATCGCTCCATATCAAACCTGCTGATTCCGTCATGGCAGAGAGGTGACCAAAAAGGGACGATAGACCACATATTTGTCTCAAGAGAAATTTTGCCAGAGATCCACTCTTTTAGGATCAGTCCCACAGTCCATAGCGATCATAATCTCCTAATTCTAGAAGGTTGGTCGTCAAAAACTCAATCGATCAGCTGCACCTTACCTCTCGAGCCATCAGAGAGAGGCAAAAGAGTGAAGATCTCAGAAAAAGGGCTACTGAAACTTGAGGCACAATACACAAGATCGGATAAAAAAACTAACACACAAGGGAAAAGGGAGGTTAATGACCTGGACTATACTCCCTTATTAACCAGATTCCAGATGGACCCAATTAAAACATCTAAACCACAGAATGGATACCGACACTCATATAATAAGGATCTGGTAATGAAAAGGTCGGAACACAGAAGGCTGAAAAAATACTATCAAAAGTTCCCTTCTCCTGAGAACATGGCACGATGGATAAAGGCCGTGCGAGAATACAGAAACTGGTTGCTCCACTATCGTTATAAACTCCATCTGAACGATTCAGAACAAATGCTGATGGCAGTGTGTGGAAACAAACCAAAAGAATTTTGGAACCTGATTAAGGGGACCCAAAGTAAAGTCAATGATAACATCCAGAACAATGTGGGAGAATCCCGCTGGATTGAGCATTTTTCCAAACTATTTGCACCAATCCTTGATGAGAATACCTCCTGTCCCTCTATCAGAGAAAGTACCACAAATGATCCAACGTGGAACATTCCTGTTGACAAAGACTTAATTGTAAACAAAATTATGAAATTGAATAACTCCAGGGCGCCGGGTCCCGATGGTATTAGCAATTTGGAACTTAAAAAACATCCAGAGCTGTGGGCAAACTTTATGAGTAAGCTTTTTTCAAAGTGCAACCAGTCGAAAGAAATACCACCTACCTGGAAAAAGGCAAACATCGTCCCAATCTTTAAGAGAGGTGCAACGGATAATCCAAATCAGTACAGGCCGATTGCTCTTTTGGATGTTATGGGAAAAGTTTTCTCGTCCTTTGTTTTGGACGACTTCCAAAACTGGGTTCGTTCTACTAACTCTATGGATCCCTTCCAGAATGGTTTCGTCAGAAACTCGGGGACATCCACAAACATTCTGCTTACGAGTGCCCTGAAAGCAAAAGCAATACAAGGTGGTCCTCCGGTATACGTTGCCTTTATTGACCTGGTCCAAGCTTTTGACCAGGTCAATAGACAGCGTCTCTGGGCGAAATTAGAAGCAAAAGAATGTCCGGCCTCAATTCTAAATCCAATAAAGGCTCTACATCAAGGAACTTCCATTCAAGTCCGCCTCAGTTCGGACGGACGTCTGTCGGAGAAGATCGTAACAGCCAGAGGAGTTAAACAAGGCTGTCCTCTGGCACCCTCTTTATACAACGCGTACATTGCAGACTATGGGGAATCAAGTCTTGCTATCAGACACTTTCCACCGGCTTTGGGAGGAGAGAAGATCGACCGTCTACTATACGCTGATGATATCATCCTGATGGATCTGACGCCCATCGGCCTTCAGCGTCAGCTGGACAATCTGGTATCATATATGTCAGAAAATAATCTCCGGCTAAATAACGAAAAAACCAAAGTGCTTGTACTGGGCAGGCAAGATAAAAGGAATCAAAGATATTCCTGGCATTGTGAGGGTAAGAGACTGGAAACAGTACAAGCTTTTAAGTATCTGGGAATCACAATTAGTAATGATAGAAACGAAAAGACCATGCTAGATACACTTTGGATAAAACTAAAGAACCTCACAGCACAAGCAAAGGCGGTGGATAGGAGGCACGGTCGCTTCTCATTAATTCCCATTCTGAAATTCTACAAGGCCAAGGTGGTGCCAGCTTTGATATATGGCATAGACGCAATGCCACTGGTCCCGAATTCTATCTGGGTGAAATATGAAAGTTTTTTCTGGCGAAACGTCCTGGGCCTAGCGACATCTACTCCCATGGCACTAATAAGGAGAGAACTTTGCATAACATCAATGTTGGCAATCAAAATGAGAGCCACTTTGATGCTATATCGCAAGGTTATCAACAAACCGGAAGCACGAGTGTTGGACCTGATTCATAGAGAAATCATAGATGGAGATAACTGGATGCTCGCGGAATGGGAACGAAACAATCAAACAATCTTGAAAGAACTGGACCTGTCTACAGAAACTCTAATCCAAAACCCAAACAGAGTAGTGAAAAAATTATTTGAAGCGGACTGGATTCACACGCAAGAGATGGCAAATGACTACTCACTGACAGCTAGTCTGCCAAACGCTCCAATGAAGCTAAACGCAGTCCGAGGCTACCTTCACAAATTTCCGGATAAGAGACTTAGTCGCTTATTTCTACGATTCAAGTTAAACCAACTGAAAACTAATGAGATTTTGGCAATTCGTAAACAAGCGCAAACGAATTTATGTCGCTTCTGCAAACCAAATGAGTACATAGAAACCATAAAACATCTGATAATGGAATGTCCAGGTTTGATAACAGAAAGACAACGCTTTCTCATGGACCCACTGAAACATTATTCAACACTAGATCTGGAAAACCTTTGGTCACTATTGAATAATGGGAACAACAAGAGATGCGTTATAGGAGTCACCTTGTTTCTCAAAACACTGAATCTATAGCAGAAGAAAATGAATAGGAGAGGATTGTTTCACTCCTACTGTGATCCCTCTGGAAAGGTCTATCTTAACGTATGGATAGAGACCCATCAACAAAGAAGAATTGCGACAAAAGTAAAATCTGGACTCACTACATTAAGTCCAAGAGATTCAGGACTAACTATCAACTACAAGCCAAAGCAAGGACATTTCCCGTATAAGATGTAGACAGGAGTTTACAAATGATGTTTTGTAAAAATTGTTATACAATTAAATCAAAATAAAAAAAAATAAAAAAAAATAAAAAATTTCTTGATTTATCAGCAGCCTTAGATACTGTTGATCACTCTCTCTTACTTTCTTCTCTTTCTTCCTTGAGCTTCTCCATTTCTATATTAAACTGGTTTAAATCCTTTCTTTCTAACAGCACCTATTCTGTCTCCTAGGCAGGCATCTCTTCCTCTTCTTCACAGGGTTCCCTCACAGTTCTGTTCTGGTTCCCCTCTACTTTTCGCACTACACATGCCATTTTGCCACTATTATCTCTTCCTTTTGTCTATGCCACCATTTATATGTGGACATCATCCAATTCATTCTATCCTTCTCTTCCTTCTCTTCTGAGATTCATGCTACTATTTCATCTTGCATACTCGCCATTCATTCCTGGACGGCCACCTACTACCTGGTACCAAACTCCTCCAAAACAGAGGTTCTTTTCTTTCCTGCCTCTTCTCCACCACCTCTTCCTTCAGTATCTGTTTCCTTTCCTCCCTCTGACCTACCCGTCTCTTCTACTGCTCATGATCTTGGTCAATACATAGACTCTATTCTCTCTTTCTCTCACCATATCTCCTCTCTCTCGCTCCTGTAGAGACCAGTGCTTCAATATCTGCAAACATGTTCTTTCCTTTCATGCTGCTAGACTCCTAATCTCTCCCTTATTTTGCCTTGCCTCTTCTACTTCTACTCCTTGATCTTTGTCTTCCTTCTTCCGTCCATGTCCACTCAAATCTACTTACAATTCATCCATCCATCTTGTATTCTCTCTGTCCCCTCGTGACTCTATCTCTCCTGCTCTTTCCTCTTTACACTAGCTTACATTTCACTCTCGGCTTCAAATCTTCAAATCTTCAAATCTCTCTATAACCTTTCCCTTCTATCTCTCCTCTCTTATATCTTTGTATTCTCCTACTCAGTCACTTCGCTCAAAGTCACTCTTTCGTCTTACTGTCCCTTGCCTCCCCCTGTGCTCAGTCCTGTTTTCATTCTTTTGTTCTTGTAGCCCCTCTCCCTTCTGCTCTTTGTTCGCTACCCTCCTACTTTCAGTTTCAATCCCACTGCAAAGTCCATCTTATTTCTGCTTAATTGTTTTACCTGGTTTTCCTTCAAGTTGACTTGTGCTGTACTTTTTTAATCTTTTTCAGCGATTTGGGGTAAAGGGCCATATGAATACAAATAAAAGACAAAGAATACATTTTTCCATTAATGCTGATTGCCTGGATGAACCTAGGACATACTCTGTAGGAGCAACATTTTCAAAGACACGTACCCATATTGCCATTGTCACCACCAATATCAAGAAAAAATTAAAAGCTTCAGTAACTGGAGCTGGGACCGCATCCAGGGGAGGGACTTTCAAAACCCCAAAGGATACTTGTGGGCTTAGACATACTGCCTCATCACGAGTTTGGTGGTAACCCTTAAATGTGGCGGTAATTCTATTACCGCTGCATTTAAGGCTCTGCCAAATCACGGGCTTGGAGGATTTACCCCCAGCTCTGAGCTGATTTTTTGGGCTATTACCGCCGGCAGTAATACCACCGGCGGTAATAGTGCCCACATTCCCTATTGGGCCCAATGGGGCATGGGAAATTCCCATTGGGCCCAATGGGGAATGGGGATTTACCGTTCCACCAAACCCGTGATCCAGCACTAATAGCGCTGGGGGTTTGGTGGTAGGGCTAACAGCCCCAGCGGTTAGCACCCAACTCGTGATGAGGCTAGTCTAAATCGGTCAAATGGTAACGTAGATGATTGAATTTCTTCATCAAGTACTTGACTGAGGAAACAATTGAACTTTACAATCAATTGGACCATCATCTTTGGGGAAAATTGTAGAAAAAATATTGTTAGGATTTCAGTTATCGGAAATTCGAAATGACAAATATTCCAAAGAGTCTGAGAAAATCTGGTCATGTGAATCACGATCAATCGAAGAGACTTATAGTTGTGTTGGATCAACAATTATAGCACAGGAAGCCACATGGGAATATTGTTGGTCTGCAGGGGCGGCTGCAGATCTATTACTAAACTTGGCCAAGGCATCAAGACCATTCAAATGCTCCTCTAGCACATTTGATAAAATATCAGGAAGAACACTGACGTCAAACAAGTTATCATGCAATGAATTTGTGGCTAAATTGCATTTCACAACATTGGTCGCCTTCGTTCGCAAACACTACAAAAAATCATCTCTGTCTTAAGCCCCACTGGCTGTCACCACTGCTAAATAATTAGCAACTCTTGAACATCTGGGAGGGGGAAAGATGATTGAGTTAGATATCACACAACCTTCATGGAAGGTTGGGTCACTGGAAAAATGTGACTCTGGGGACTTTGGCAACGTTAACTGTGGCTTTAGAGTGGTAACACTTACTTGGGCAGTTTCTGTGCCACATGATTACATTCTGTGGCATGTGGTCATCGGGACCGAAGACTTTAGAGGCAATTGCAATCAACCATGAAAACAGTGCAACACCATAGCCCTCACACCCAAGTTTGTTGTGCAATTCTGGCCGTCGCCTTTGAACTACTGTATCTACTAGTTCCATTTTTAACAGTACCTTTGTTTCTCCCCTTTAGGATGTGTGTATGATGCATTAGCTTGCTTTGGATCAAAAAAGAAAGTAATTGAAGTGAATGCTGTACATCAACTTGTAGGTGTAGATTGAAGGAGATCTGATGTTTAACATACGAGGCCATTGATTAGGAGGAAACAATGGGCTCATTATGGAAGTCCTGGTCAATGACGAGCAAAATACCCATCATGTTTGCATCTTGAAGTACACAGGTCCTGTCCATGTCATTTTCAACAAAATTGCAGTGTAAAATGGTGGCCTACCCATTTGCACTTCACCTTTTCGGAAGGGTGAGACAGAATCGTAACTTATGCAATTACAATGGACATAAACATTGCTAAATCCTCGACAAAAGCGCATTCCCTTCCACCCAATGTTCAATTTGCAACAACATTATCAAACGACCAGAATGTTCCCACCCAATATCGGGCAAAATGATGAAATACAGTATTATTCAACTCGCTTACGTGAAATCAAATGCATATGGAATTGTCTGCACACAATCCAAGGTATAGGGGAAACAACGTGAACACTAAGATCAATGATGATCAGGCATAAGTCGGACCTACTAAATTCATTGCCAAATTCTCAAATAGCATTCAATCTTTCAACAATACAGGATGCAGAGTTGTAGAAAGCGCCTGATGCAATTAGTAAGAAGGAGGGAGAGAAAGTCCTTTTCACTAAAGAGAAGCTTTTTGGATTTGGAATCTGCAAAGGCAAAAAGGGTTTGGCTTGAAATAAAACCTGAACTGGAATATTTATTTATGTCAACGT
The DNA here is from genome assembly GCF_040938575.1 of Ambystoma mexicanum. Lineage (NCBI taxonomy): Eukaryota > Metazoa > Chordata > Amphibia > Caudata > Ambystomatidae > Ambystoma > Ambystoma mexicanum. The sequence goes on along the minus strand of NC_090922.1, from coordinate 151,544,049 downwards.
ATTGACAATGGTTGAAAGTGTGGGGTTCATGAAGAGTCGAAAGACACAATCTTTATTTAAAAATGGCTTTTGTTTAACACAAAACATATATCCAGGTATTATCTGAAATGTAAAGTACAAGGCCAGCCTCTAGCCAACAGTTCCAAATGTTCAAGGGTCTCCTTGAAATGTTCACATGATTTTGGGGTGTCTCCCTGTCACTCACAGTATCTAGGGCATTTTCTCTGATAATCCTGTGGTGATTCTCCTGGAGCTGATGGGTCATAACTATCTCCACCCCTCTTTGTAGATCCAATAGATGTCGATGTTTCTCTGCCAGGAGATGCAGATGCGGTTGGAGTTTATCTTGCACTGTAAGACAGAGCCAGCTGGCTTTGCTAGCTCAGGTTTCCAATGACACATTGATGAGGGCCTTATCACCTTCCTTTTCCAGAGTCCTTGCTCCTTCCCTCTTCACCATCTGTCTAATCCTCCTATGAACCTGCACCCCCATTATGCCATGTCATGTGTTTATTCCTCCGCCCACTGTGGGTTTAGCCCCTTCTGAACAGAGTCTAACCTCTAATCCTTGCCCTTTCATATTATCATGCTCTGGCTGACTACCTGCTCACTAACTTTCTCTTGACGACTTCCTCCTGCCACCTCCTGTCGTATCCTCCCAACCACTCCTGGATGTATTTCTCCTTTCACCTCCTGATGTCTCCCTCATGCCACCTCCTCATTTTCCCCTCAATCCTATTCCTGATGCCTCACTTCTTCCACCTCCTCATATCTCCAGCCTCCTTCACCCCGGTTGGTCCTTTGCCAAGATCCTCTAACAGCCTACTTCCAGAAACTACTGCTTTGTCCAAATTCATGCCGGAACCTTCTCCAAATGCCCACACTATCCCTTTCTGGTACATACTTTTTATCCTTTGGTAACTTCTACCCTGCCAGTCTGGGAGAAATGGTTTCTGCTGGGAGAATGGTTACTGTGTATTTGATTTTACCCTCAGGTGTTACGTGTGTCCCTGAGTGAGATTCGTGCAGAATGTGGAGAGCAGCTTTAAGAAGTCAGCCCAACATTTTGGAATCCTATTTTGTGCAAATTCTGCAGCTGATTCGGCATGCTTGTCCATGGAACTCAATGAAGCTGTGTTGGCAGTGTAAATGCTGCAGGGTTCTTTTCATTTTGCCTTGGGGAGAAAGCACTGTCTTGCACTAGGCTGTGGGCCCTTTCATAAGGCTCTTAAAGGACTAGAAGTATTACATCTGGCATGTCACTGGCCCCTGCCCAGTGATGGAGGCTAAGTTAGGGTTACCAGGGGATCCCTTACATACCACCCTGGCCACATCGTACACTAGCACAAGGAGATCCCCAGGCCTCCGTCTTCACTCTATTAGATGTCATCAGAACAAACCAGAGGACACTGTCACGGGATATACAATTACCAGCATTCCTGATGGCAGATCTACATTCAACTTCTATGCAAAAATAGTACTTGAGAACAACATTTGTCCACATCACTCTCCCATTATTGGCTGAGCTGTCCATCTCACCAATACTACCTCTTAGCACTATTTTCATCGCAATTTATCTTGGATACATGCTGGACACAGTCTTTCAAGCCACTATTCATCATTTCACAACTAGTTGGCTCCCTGTCAATCAATATTAGCCAAAGCACATGCACTCTTATGTGCTGGTCACAAATGGCCTCCAAAGAGCTGGAGGGTGTGATGCATGTGTCCTTTCTAGTATCAGGGTGTTCAGGCACCCAGTCGATTTCTGACACATCTGAGATTGTTTGATTGAGTACTTGCTTGGTGTACATCGTGGACCTGGATTCCAAGCTGGTGTGTCTCCTCTCATCAACTGAGCAAATACCTTATCAGCTGGGTGCTCCCTAAATAAAAGAGCTCGCATGTATAGATCTGCCTCCCAAATGTTATTTTGAAACAGATCAGTAAACAGTACTTTTTATACTGAGGTATGTATTAATTCTTACAATGCATCGCCTGTTTTTTAGTAGATTTTTTTACCTATTGTTTTTTTTTACGGTTACTTATTTATTGTTATGTATTCCATTCTGTTTTTATCGTAATAATAACTATTTTGTGATTTATAATTACGACACCCTGTTTCCTGTTACTGATTTTCACACTTAAAAACTTCAATCTGCATTATGTCAGTATTTATTTACAAAAATGGAGAAAAAAAACAGAATAGCAGGTTTTTCTGCTTTTTCCTCATGCTGTGAATCATCCGTTGCAAGCCAATCGCACTGCATACTGGCAACACGCAGAGTTTATACTTTGTACGACAAAATAGTGTTAAAGTTCTTAAATTGCTGCAAACTAATATTTTAGGTTAGCAGCAATCACTGGAGCAACCATTTGTTGTTTTGGCAAAAATTGAGCTGACATTGATGTGGCAAAAATCAAGTTCCCTTTGTGTCCTGTGTGGCTGCGTTTTTCTAAGTGAATTATTTCAATTGAATAGATGCAGAAATATACTTTTTGCAAGTTAGCTTTTTATATGACTAATAATACATGTGGTTTAAAGCGGAATAAATGACCAAAAAATAAATATGGATAAAGATAGACGTAAATGACAGAAAAATGAATACCACCCAGCCTCCTTATTCTATTTTTCTCACCCGAAGACATCTCATTCCAAGTCTCCTCCTTATACATAATCGCCTCTGCCTCTCAAGTCCACTGCTGCTTGCTGTTTATGAACACCTCTTTTTCCTTAGCCTTTACTGGGTCTTCACTATCACAATCATCTTTCCACTACCATCTCATCTCTCTGCCTTTACAGTGTCTTTCTCACAACCACCTAGTATCTGCCTTGAAGAAAGAGATATGAAGGTGGCCCTCATTGCACTGGTCTCTCCCTCATCTCGACATTATAGAAATTAAATGTGTGTATCGTTCCTAGCACCTCCTCCTCATCACCACTGTACTGCAGATGTGAGAAACGCTACTCAATCAGACAATTGTTTAAACCCTATCCTGATGTTGTTGTAGAGGAGATAAGTTTGCAGCTGATGGAGCAATTGGACTGACTATGGCTGTGCAAGAAGCAATGACGTCACAACCGAACCAGTGACGTAGATGCATTAGACAGATTTGCATTCCTACATGAAGTTACACAAACACTTAGATTAAACTATGCCTAGACACAAAGAAAATGCTTATGACCTATTTAGTTTGGGGACATATACACTTTAGCTATGCAGTAAAGCGAGGTACACAAGAGCACACATAACCTGCTTGCTGACGCTGAGTGCAACTAACATGAGAGGCCATGTAAATCAAAGTGGATGCTGCAGCCACACTGAAGTGAATAGAAAACACTGGGAAGGCTCAAGATTACAGGAAGAGGCCTAGCTCACTGATCCAGCAGGAAAGCACAGACCAGACTATTCCCGTAACCAGAAAGCAAGTTCCAGCCAAGAACACCGAGGAAGGGGGAGTTGCACAGTTGCAGAAGTGATCGGACACCTGCATGCGGGAAAGCTAAAAATTCTTGTAAATGTGAGCAGGAAAATTAAGATTATAGTCTCTACACATGTGACCAGAGACATGGAGAAAACGCCTCTTCATTCAAGCCAGAGAGAGACCGTCGTTCATATCCAGCTCAGGACAGATGATACAAAAGTAATGCAATGTTGAAAGCTAAATGTTCTGTCTCAAGGCCTACAGGATCATAGATGGTAACCTTATTGGTATAGACAGCACCTCTGGGACTTTTCCAATCACCTTGAATTGTTGCTCATGGGCTGGTAACTATCCAAAGCACCAAAGCTGAGAAGACCCTCGCTGACCAATCCCTACTTTCCTTCCAAGCTAGTTCACACTTTGTTGCATGGTCCAATTGTAATGCGCTAACTTGACATGCTTGTGTTTACAGCATTTAGGAGGTGATCACAGGTGGAGCCACCAGATAGCTTGTAGCCAATGGAAGCACTAACCCTATATTGTTTCCATATGTAGCCTACCTCACTATGCAATCCCATCCCACCTTAGGTTTCTGCAATGCATCATTTGTTTATGAAATCACATTTGAATAAAACTCCATGACAAGCCTTTAACAGGTCGAGAGAACAGCTGAAATCCTGAGATATCCTCGTTTTATCCCTGTATGAGATCTTTTAACAAACAGTGGGTTTTGTCACCATTTTTGGACTTTTCCATTTCTTGAGTGCAGGGACTTCCCCATAACTGGTTCCTCCTGCCTGTAATTAGGGGATGTTGATAAAATCCCCTTCATTTCAAGGGGTAGCAGAGGACGATTACACCAAGACCCCCGCCAAATACCTTTTTTTACTGCCACGTGCCTGAAGGGATGCATCGCAACCCCCAAGGACCAGATTACTAACCATGTGTGGAAACTGAGACGGTCATCAGGAGCCCCCTTGGTGAAATTCCTGCCCACTCCCTATGGGACGCCTAGCAGACCAGAAGATGGATTGGTAGATTGTGGGAGGGACGGTGTCTGAGGGCTTCAGGGGATCCACATAGTGTAAATATGAGTCCAGCAATCTAACAAATACAGGTGGGAGGCAATTGTTGTGTTGTGATTTGTTATTAACGTTATTCACAATGGATACAGTTGAACAATGAATACCTGTTTACGGGCATCAGCTTAGGTTATGGATAAATAATGGATACCTGTTTCTGGGCATTAGCTTAGGTTACGGATGGATATGGATACCTGTTTCCAGGCGGTAGCTTAGGTTATAGATGAATAACGCGATTCCTGTTTCCAGGCACTAGCTTAGGTTTCACCTGAAGATATTGATACCTGTTTCTAGGTGCTAGCTTAGGTTACTGATGAAGAAATGGATTCTCTGTGTATGAAAATCAGGATGACAACCGTGGGATGTTTTTGTTGGGGAATTCATTTCTGTATTGTGAGGGTTTAAGAGTTCACTTGATTGCTCTGCATACATAGTGGTCAGTGATGTCACAAAAAGGTTGTGAATGGGACATAACGCATTGATGGAAGGGAGACAGTCCGCAGTGGGGTACAGAGCTGTTGGTGAAGAAAAGCGAGAAAAACATTGTCTCGTAACAAGGCAATGTGGCTTGAAAGTTTAGAAGAACGAAAGATTGTGGTACCATTGGGTAGAGCTCAGGGAGGATTTTGAGGGTTTGGTTTGGCCTTTAAGGGCATAGGCTAGAGTGTGGGTGGTGTGTGGAAAATGCCCTTGATGGTGTTAGTGAGCTGGAGAGGCTGGTGGAACAGATGGGCGATTGATTACTTTGGAGAAGTTGGTCTATTGTTGACAAGAAATTGTAAATTAAGATTGGCATTGTTTGAAGTGTACAAATAATCCTGATTTGTGGTCAAGTAAGTATTGGCAGTCAGAAAGTGACGTGCCATCATGAGGGACACTCCCCTCAAACAATTGTGGAAGTCATTTACGCGTTATCAGGACAAAATGTGCAAGTATAGTGCAGATTGGACTTATGATACACAGGGCAAAATGGTGAGGCCATGGCCCCAGGAAAGCAAACTATCGAAACCTGTGCTGCAACACATGACCACATATTTGCAAGCTGCGTATAAGTGAAAGAAATTAAGAGACAGATTAGCAATATTAGAGCTATGGAATATATTTGAGGACAAGGAGGAGGACCCACCCAAGAGGGGGTGGATACTCAGTAGCCAGGATGTCAGGGGCAAAGCACCCATTGCTCCTCCTCCTGCTCCTCAAACAACTGACCCACCGACAGGAGGATAGGAATTTTACCTCTTGAAAAAAATAAAAGCAGCAGCGGGCTACACTAACCCTGTGTATGCACCTTCTGCGTAGCGTATAAAAGATACAATTAATGGAGCTAAACTGGTAAATAAGAAAATGGAGACTATGCCTGACAACGGCAAGGAGCGCAGCAAGCTGTACGTGAAATTGATGGGTGGTGAGGAGGTCAACCAGAGATGTAAAAGGCACAATGAGACGGCAGTCCCATTGAATGAGTGGGTGGGAAGACACATATTGCTTAAACTTGAGAGATGAAGTGTAATGGAACCCAGAGATACAGAGGGGGAGACTAAGAAACAAAGGGGAAAAGAGGAAGAGGATAAACAAAAGAGATTAGAGGAGGAAGAAAGAGAATGGGCAGAGCTAATGAAAGAAGCAGAACGAAGACAGTGATGAGGAACAAGGGGAGAGCAATGCCGAAGAAGGGAGGAGGTCACGCTAGCCCTTCAAGGGGGAAAGCCAGAGTGCGAGATGCTATGGGATGAGGGGGAGGATACATAAAAGGGGAAGCTAGAGCCTGCAAAGTCAGATTGCATAGCGCTGAGGTTGAGAGCATTACCATGATGGAAGAGAGCCAGAGGTACACCTTGCAAAAGTGTTGGAGTTGCCAGAGGATGGGTTGAGGAGGAAGGAAGAGAAGGCAGGTTAGTCAGAGAGGGAGAAGAGAGTGCCAGAGGGATGGCAGAGGAGGGAGGCAACAGTGTGACCACAGATGCGGAAGGGAGTTCCAAAAAGGTGGCCAAGTAAGGATGTGGTGCGATGCAACAGAAGGTGGTGATGCCCCAGAATTGACAAGACTCTAGAGGGGGATGATACATCCACCAGCATACAATACAGAGCAACCCGATTATCATAACCAAGATCACACACAGAGGCAGACAAGGGTGCTGCAAATGGCACTGACACAACACACATTGGCACAGGCACTGCAACCAATGATGCAATACACAGCAAGCATGGGTGTACACACAGCCACCACAAGCAGCATCACAAGCACCAACACAACAGAATCCTGTAGCTACTAGTCACCCAGATACCACTGTACAGACTACCACACCAAAACTAGGGAATGTAGCCACAGAGGGAATCCGTTCACAGGAACAGGGATGGGGATATTGCATAATATTGTCGCTGGAATGGGAACTAAGATAATCTCTGCTTTGACAATAGTGTTCAAAGCGCGCAACTCCTGAATCGCCTTCTTCACTGGATACACAGTCATGTTACATTGAGATTCTGATGGCACTAAACTCACCTGCTGAACTAGAGCAGAAATTGTTTAAAAAATGCCTTTGTCTCTCTCCCTAGGTATTGCTTTGCCCTCGGAAGAATCTGACCCTGCCTGTAGTTTTATTTGAACAGGTCCTACCTCTTTCAACAGACCAATGTCATATGGGTTGTTGGCCCACAATATGCTTGGCACCTGTGCAAGGTTTTCCTCAAGAAATGATGGTGGTGTCTTTTTCATCATGGCCGAGCAATCCACGGCCAAGGAGCAGAGTTCCTAAAAGAGAAAATAAATGTCTACCACCCGACAATACCACTCAGATCAAGCACCGACATCCGCCTAGAACAAAAACCATACAAAAAAAGAACATTTGAAGGATCATCTTTCCCTCACCTGGCACCAATAACCTGGAATGAGGTACCAAAAATCATATGCAACACAAGGCATCATCTTCAATTCAGAAAACTACTAAAAATGTGTCTCTTTGCTCCAGAACCAGAAGGCAATGCCTAGGAGGCATATACACAGCGGGAAATAATAATCCCAGAGAGGGAACCCATTATCCCTAACTTAATCTTCCCAACCAGAGGGTGGGAGGAGGATGCCATGTCCACATACCACTAGCCCATAGAGGAAACATAGGTAGGTTAGGAGCTCACACGCGAATGGGCAGGGAGGGACCAGGAGGGTAGGGGGAGGATGCCATGTCCACATACCGGTAGTCCACAGAGGAAACATAGTTGGGTAAGGACCCCACACGGGAATGGGCAGGGAGGAACCAGAATCCTCTAACCTAAACATTGCCAACCACAGGGTGAGGGAAGATGCATGCTCCAGCCAGGTACCCAAACCACTAAAGTAATACAGAGGATAGAGGATAGTCTATCCACAGTGATAGACTTGAAGAATGCAATTTTCCCAATTCCACTTCGTGAAGATCTGACCTTGTTTAAATATAGAAACTGGAAGTGGAAACACATGAGGTTGCCAAAGGGGTACTGTGAATCCCCATCCATATCCAATAGGGTCCTTAAAATGGACCTGGGGGATGTACACTTAGACAGCACGACGATCCAATATGTGGATGACATTCTGATATGCACCAAGACAGGATAACAGTAATGAAAAGAATCAGTACAGCTGTTGACAGTCAAAGCAGAGAAGGGATACAAGGTGGATAAGGCCAAATTACAGTACTGTCAGAAAGAGGCCCTATACATTGGATAGTAATCTCCAAAGAAGGCAGGAAGGAGACACCCTGCAAGAGCAAAGGCAATTACAAAAAACTGCCGCCAAGGACTGTGAGGGTGATGCAGCAATTCTTGGGTGTTTGCAGGGCCTGGGTGTTCGACTACAGCACATACACTAGACCCCTTTTAAACAGACTCAAAGAGACTCAGAGGAGGATGGCAAGATCATATGGATGGGGGAAATGACAGAAGCATTTGGCAAATTGAAAGGGCCAATAGGCACAGCCTCAGTTTTGGGAATTCCCTATTACAGTGCCAAATTGTGTTTGTTCCTACACACAAATGGGGTAGTTATGACGACAGTGCTCACACAGAAGACTACATTGGGTTATAGAGGGTGGGCATCTGGATCCAGTGATGAGAGGCCATTATCCTTGCAAACAAGCATTGGCTGCTGCTGCCTTTGTAATAAAAAGGTCAGCAAATATCACAATGGGCTGTAGTACCACTCTTTACATGGATCATGCCCTTTTTGCTATTGTTGAGAAGCCCAAAATCATATTGACCACTCAGAGATCATCTAGATATGAGGTGATTGTCTTAAATCCAGCAGTAAAACTAGTGAGATGCAGAATTGTGACCCCAGTGACATTCATAGCAGAGCCAGCAAAGAAGTGAGACTATGTACATGACTGCACTAAATATATAGAATATTATGACAACATTCCAAGAGCCAGGGAAAATGCCCTTGGGAAAGGGGAATTACTACACCATTGATGGGTCTTCAATAATTTACAAGATATCAGGGAAACAACATACTGGGACGGCAGTTGTAAAATGAAGACAGAGCAGGACATTTGAGGTAGGGGAGAGTGCAAGATTACCCTTGCATTTTTCAGCACAGGCAGCAGAATTGATAGCACTCATAATAGTGCTAGAGGCACATGAGGATGAGGAGATTACAGTGTACAGTGTACTCTAACTCAGGATACGTGATGTCAATAGCACAGGTAAGACTGTCATGATGGAAAAGGTGGGGCTTTCAATGTTCTGACAGCACGCCATTGCAACACACGCCCTTAATGGATAGACTCATAGATGCACTACAACTCCAATCTACCATCGCAGTAATGAAGGGCCAAGCCCACACGAGGTGGGAGGCCATGGATTCCCATGGTAACAAAGCCGCAGATGCACAAGCAAAATGAGCAGCGTACGTTTCAGAGAAAAACAAGTTTGATACTCCTCCCAACAGATTCACACAAACAAGCAGCATGGTATTGCAAGAAGGGTATAGTTCATTGCCCATTACCCAGATAATGGAGTTACAGGAACGGGCATCAGGAGAAGAGAAGGAATTGTGGATAAGGAGGGTTGATCAGTATCATCCATGGATGCAATGTGGTGACAAGAAAGCACCGGAAAGACGGTAATTCCCCTTTTTTACAGATAGCTCTAAAGCTGCTTCATAACCCGACCCACATAAGTAAGGAAGCTCTTGCAGCACATATAATGGAAAATTGGTTTTGTCCCAACTTGGCAGAGCATGTTGCCGGCTTCATGAATAATTGCATTATTTGTCAAAAATTCACAGCAGAACACACGTTGCATGTTTTGAGAGTAGCAATACCTCGCCCTAATGTGCCCTTCCAACATCTCCATATAGATAACGTGGACATGATTCAAAATCTTAGCAGCTACACGTAGATGCTAGTAGTGGCATGCACATTTTCCCACTGGATCGAAGCTGGTCCATGCTCTCACCCCGATGCCCTCTGTGCTGTGAAATTCCGTTTCAGAGGGGTGTTCCCACGGTGGAGGTAGTGCGAGGTCCTGCAGTCTTACAATGGACCTCACTTTGTAGACAAAGTGTTTGAGCCTATTACAACCCTGCTGAGGATAAATCATACATTTTCCTGTGCGTATTACCCGCAAGCAAATGGAATTTGTGAACACTTCAATGGCCTGCTCAAAGAGAAAATTGCAAAAGTAAAAATGACTTTGAGATAGGGATGGCACCATTGCCTATCCATAGTTTTATTCGCTCTGCGCAATCAGCCTGCATCTGAACACCATTTAACCCCTCATGATGTGGTGACAGTGCGACACATGCGATTCTCACTCGCTCCTCCTACTAGAGTGCTGACAGATGCCCAAAATGCTGCTACTGTTCTTGGTTTGAAATGTATGAATATCTTGCTTTGTTGATGGCTAATGCTTCTTTTATCTCTCAACACCTGACAGCAATGCAGGGGAGGTCGAAGAAGGTTGATGAAAATGATGCACCATTAGAAGCATGCAAACAGCTCAAAACTCCATCTCTTTACCCAGGGGATCAGGTCATATTGAAGAACTTTAACAGAAATTGGCATAAGCTGCGTTTCAAGGGACCCTTCACTGTAGAGTAAGCTACTGATAAGGCTGTAAAACTGGTAGGGAAGAAAGCTTGGAATTATCAGGGAGATGTCGAGCCCTGCAGAGATGCGATCCCTCTTTCACAGGACACAGACGGTGCAGCGCAAGACAAATAAGAAGAGCGGTGACAGATTCAGGTATGTTCAAGGACCAGAGCTAGACAGGAGCGCACAGAAAGCTAGTTTAGGCACAGTGTCTTTTCTTACACAATATAACTAACACACTTGTGTGGACTGAATTTCGACAAGCAATTTTATACTTGCATGATAAAAAGAACAAGCACTTTATGATCTCCTAGAGGCATAGACCAAATGGTGCCAGAATGACTCTTTGTTTATGGTTTCCTCATTTACGTTGCATACTGCTCTCCAATACTGAAAAAGAGCAACATGCTTATTATCTCCTTGCTTAGTAATCCGAAGGATCGATTTATTTTTATGAAGAATCGCTGTTGCCATATTAGCACAACACATTCACAGGAGAGGTTGACCAGCTTTAAGAATAGTAATCCCAAAGGTTGTGAGTTTTGGTAAGCATTTATTTCAAACTCAAGGACAACGCCAAGGGCATGCATTTATGCAAAATGTGGACACTGCGTCAAGAATTAATGTATAAAAAATGTTTGCATTCTGCTGTCTGTACCTCTTTACACTCTTTGAGCTGCAGAAAGTTGTGCTATATTCTGCATACATTCAAGCATATGCCAACACAACACCTGTTCCTTTCGTAATTAAAGCTATACCTGAGCTGATCACCAGACTGCCCAAGAAGTAAAAAGGCTTAAGCAAAGCGCAAATCATGATTCTGAACATGTAAATGCATACATAGCCAATTTGCCCCACATCACTAATAACATGTGGAACCAGCACATGACCAAAGTTTGAAGAGAGACCACAAGTGAGAGCTGTTACGTGTGCTCTCACATCCACTATGCCATGAGTATCTCCAGAACATTCGTAGCGACAGAAATTCCAGCAGCCAAGCATAATGTCTTATAGATTTAGCGCTCTTCACCACAAGGGGCTGGTTTCAAATAAGATGAGCTACTCTGTGATGGCTGTCACACAAGGCGTTCCTGTATGATGACAGCTACATAAAGACTCAAGCGATGATAGACAACTATTAGAGTTCAGACAGGATGACACAATATATACTGAATGGCCCAAACAAAGGGGAAGCCAGGATAGTAACACAAAATGAGTTGCTGTGCCCAAAAACAGGGAGAAAGGAAGTAGGTGGAATATTGGGATGCTGGGAGAGACTTCAACTGTTGGTGTACAGACAAGTATTCACTGGAGAAGGATGGATGGAAGAGAAGATAGGGTGTAAAGCCCAGGCACTCCTGAAGGTTCCAATGGAAGTGGTCCAGAATGAAAATGATGACTGCCTCAAGGAATGGACATCCAGTGGTAAACTCCTGAAGTGTGTCAAAAACTAAGCAGGCCCTATGCCAATAATGCAGCTCACGAATGCATCCATGTGTTTCCAGAATGATGGTCCAGTAAAGGTCGGGGCGAACAGAGGATACAAACTAACATTGAAAATACCTGGAATGAAGGCAGGCACAATAGTACTAATGGACCAATGTTGGCCCTGTCGTTCAAAGGTATACTTGCACTTACCATCAAACTGGTGAAGGATATGTTCTTTAGTTCAGCTGAACACACCAGCCTCAGTAGTGCCTCAGAAAGACATAAAAGTAGATAGATTCCCCAAAACAGATCCCACCAGAGGAAAAGAAGGTTGCATATTGACCAGAGTGAAGAGATGAAATTATGTTTTGACCAAGATGGAAGAAGCCCTCAATGCAATACCACAGAAGCATAGACTGTTCAGCAGAAGGGAAATGTTCTTTGCTTCAGATGTTTCTGTAGTGCAGACCAACACAAATGCCAAATGGCTCCAGAAAACCAGAAGGGAACTTTTACAGACAATTAATTAAATGGTTAGATGGTTACATGCAATAAAGGAAGAGTTCAGAGCGGTCAGGCTCATGACCCTTCAGAATAGGTACATCTTGGATCTCCTCACAGCTGTGGAAGGCAGTGTCTGCACGAAAGTCTGTCTGTTCTGCTGTACCTATGCAACTTCCCATTATGGTGATAATGGGACCCTCACAGAGGCCATAATGCAGCAGTCAGACCTGCATGCCAAGATGGAGAAGATAATGAGCCCATCAGGGAAAGATGAAGATTGACTGGGGTACCTCCTGTCATGAATGTCAAATTAACTAAAAGTACTTGTATTCACCTTAGTGTTAGTACTACTTGCCTTCTGTGTTATTAGGGTAGCTATAACACAGTGCAAGGAGACGACCCAAAGGACAAAAGGGATACAAATATTATTTGATGTAGAGACGAAAGCAGATGGGAGACGAGGACTTTTGAAGTGCTTCAGTCACACTTGAAGCAGTGATCCCTTTTTCCTCCAGACACAAAGTACGCTTTTCTGCCAGATCCATGCAACTACGTGGGATGTTGGTTATGGTGCAAGCCGACAGAGACGGTTGCTATAAGACCTGGAGTTTGGACTAAAAAGTGAAGTACCATGGTCATCTGAGAGGAGTGACGGAAATATGGGCTCAAAAGCTGTACGTCAACAGGGAGGACCTCCAAGGAAGTGTGGTCAACATATCGACCAGAGGGGGGATTGAAGAGAGAGATATGAATGTGGCCCTCATTACACCAATCCCTCCCTCGTCTCAACATCATAGAACTGAAAGGTGTACATCGATTCTGGCCCCCTCCTCATCACCGGTGTACCGCAAAGGTGAGAAACGCTACTCACTCAGCAAAATGTTCAGACCCTCTCCTGATGACGTTGTAGAAGAGATACATTTTCAGACTATGGAGCAATTGAACTGACTATGACTGTGCAAGAGATGATGACGTCACAAGGAGCAAAATACTTTTACTATGCAATAACGCGAGTTGCACAAGAAGACACATAAACCGCTTGCTGATGCTGAAAGCAACTAATATGAGAGCCCATGTAAATCAAAATGGAAGCTGCAGCCACACTGAAGTGAATGTTAAGCACTGGGAAGGCTCAAGAATACAGGGAGAGGCCTGACTCACTGATCCAGCAGGAAAGCATAGACCAGACTGTTTGTGTAACCATTGAGCATTTTCCAGCCAAGGAGACCAAGGGTGGGAGAGATTCCCAGTTGCAGAAGAGATAGGACACCTGCACTCGGGAAAGCTAAAAATCCTCATAAATGTGAGCAGGAAAATTAAGTTTATGGTCTCTACACACATGACCTGAGACATGGTGACAACGCCTAGTCATTCAAGCCAGACAGAGACTGTTGTTCCCATCCAGCTCAAGACAAATGATACAAATGTAAAACTAGCTCAAAAGATAAATGTTCTGTCTCAAGGCCTAGAGGATCAGAGATGGTTACCTTATTGGTACAGAGAGGACCTTTGGGACTGTTCCCCTCAACTTGAATTGTTGCTCATGGGCTGGTAACCAACCAAAGCACCAAGGCTGAGAAGACCCTCGCTGACCAATCCCTACTCAACTTCTACCCTAGTTCACACTTTGTCACATGGTGCAATTGTAATTTTTTACCCTGACATGCATGTGCTTGCAAGATTTATTAGTTGGTCACGGGTGGTGCCACCAGATAGCTTGTAGTCAATGGAAGCACTAACCCTATAAGATTTCTATATGTAGCCTACCTACATAGCCAATCCAATCCTTCCTTAGGTTTGTGCAAAGTCTAATTGGTGTGTGATGTCACATTTGAATAAAACTCCATGACAAGCCTGTAACTGGTCGAGACATCATTGGAGAACCTGAGATGTCCATGTTTTATCTCTGTAATGAGATCTCTTAATAAACAGTGGGTTTTGCAAATATTTTTACTTTTCTGTTTCTTGAGTGCAGGGCCTTCCCCTCAACCAGTTCCTCCTGCCTGTGATTGGGAGGCATTGCTAAAATCCCCTCTGCTTCAAGTGATAGCAGAGAACAGTTCCTCTAAAACCACTGGCAAATACCTTTTCTTCCCGCTGCGTGCCTGAAGGGATGCATTGCGACCCTAGAGGAAAGGATTACTAACCATTCCTGGAAACTGAGATGGTCGTCAGGAGCCACCTTGGTGAAATTCCTGACCCTTCCCCATGGGACGCTTAGCAGACCAGATGGCGGAGTGGCACATTATGGGAGTGACGGCATCTGAGGGCTTCAGCAGATCCATTGAGTGTAAGTATGAGTCCAGCAATCTGACGAATGCAGATGGGAGGGAATTGTTGTGTTGTGATTTGTTATTTATGTCATTTATAACAAATACCTGTTCCTGGGCATTAGCTTAGGTTACGGATGAATAATGAATACCTGTTTCCGGGCATTAGCTTAAGTTATGGATGAATATAGGCACCTGTTTCCAGGCATTAGCTTAGGATACGGATGAATAACAGCATACCTGTTTACAGGTGCTAGCTTAGGTAATTGCTGTATATATGGATTCACTACAAAAAGAAATGTGTTAAGGGGACATTATGGTTAAGTTGATCTACAAAAACTCTGTCCTCTTCACTAAAAAAACGTTTCCAGCCTGCCATTACGGATCACATTACAACCTAAAAACCCCTGAAATTTGCCAGTTATGGTAGGCCAAGCACCCACTCCTGCCATTAGCACTGTGCACTGCTACCACTAGCCCCCAGAATATGAAGGATGCCATTACAAATGACATTGATGACACCACTGACGACATGACATGTTTCGCCCCTTTGTTTTTCTTCACTGTCATATATATATATATATATATATATATATATATATATATATATATATATATATATATATATATATATATATATATATATATATGTATCCAGTGAAAAAAGTTTGTTACTGGCCCATTATAGTTTACAGTAAAAAAGAAAAACAATTGACAATCCCTAAATATGGGATGCTAAACAACCATAACTCGCACCACCTACGTGCATTGCTAACACTAACACCCAGAACATCAAAGATGACATCAGAAATGTCATTGATGACATCACTGATGACATCACATGTGTACCTGCCTGTATTGTTGTTCCCTGATATATCTAAGGCAGGTGCATTTCTTTACAGTCAATCAGTAAGTGAAAAAGTAAAAATGTATATTTGTAGTCCCAACCCTTGTGATATGTTCTTGCAATACTTTTCAAGGGGACATTTACATGATAGCAAACGTAAACATATCAGAAGAAGCAACCCTGAGATATAATCATTTTTACTGTGCATGAAGGTAATGAAGTCGGGTATGAACAGTTTGTGGTAATACTGCATGTTTGTTTGCTTACTTTGTTTTCCCTGTATATGCTTATATGTGTATGCATTGTGGTCTCTTTGTTCTTTGTGTCAGCGGTGTCATCAATGACATTTGTATTGGCATCCTTGATGTTCTGGGGTATAGTGGTAGTAGTGCACAGTGCTAATGGCAGGAGTGGGTGCTTGCCCTACCATAACTGGAGAATTTCTGGGGTTTTTAGGTTGTAATGTGATCCGTAATGGCAGGCTGGAAAAAAAAGATTTGTGAAGAGGACAGGTTTTTTGTAGGTCAACTTAACCATAACATCCCCTTAACAACGTTTTTTTGTAGTGAATTTTACATGTTTTAGAAGGGCAACGTAACCAATACGTCCCTTTAACAAAGTTTTTTTCACTGGATTGCATAGATTTTTAGTAGTGTAATTGAATCATAGCATTACGTTAGCAAAATTTTTGTACTGCATTTTTGAGGGTTCTAATAGTAACAAATAAGCATACTACATTTGAAGTAACTGCCCACCTTCCGAAGAATGCTACATTATCATATGCTGGTGCACAGCATGGGGGCATGTTCGAAAACTCATACACACTTCACAATAACATGCGTGCCTGGTTGATAGTGCGGAAGTATATTGTATATTCCTGTAGGAACTTGTAACTGCAAAATTTCCGGCGCAGAACTCCACAGGGCAAGTTTGCAGTACAATAGAAGCGAGAGTGCATAACAAAGTCTCTGGATCATTAACCCCCATTCCTCCCCAAAATATGGGGGATGAAAGCCATTAGCAATCGAGATTTTACAGCAGTAACCCGTGGTAACAAAAAAGAGGATTTTTTTGTCTTCATCTGGAACGCCTACGGCGTTCCCAGCTGAAGAAAATAAATCCTTTTCCAAGATGACCACCATAGAAAGGGAAGAAGGGTGTTGGACAGAAACCCTTCTTCACTTTCCATTACAGCCTGCAGAAAGCAAAAATTAAACTGTGTGACCATAATGGCAGCACCACATTTGTGTTCCTTGAGAAATGTGTCGTTATGAGCAAGGCCTTTACCAGAAAGCGAGTCCCTGGTGGACATTGCGACTTCAAAGCAATGTTTTGTCCCTTCCAGCAATGGTCAGTACCCACTTCCCCGACATTGTGGCCACTAACCATACATAGAACCTACCCCTCAGAGACGGACGCTATACCGTTGATTTGTTATGTACATGACAACACTTGTTATGTTATGTTATGTACATGAGCAAAACACCACCACATGCACAACACAAAGCTTTTCGGTCGCTGTCAATGACCTTTACATACATGTGTTGTACATGCAGTAATGTTTGTCTATAAAAATATGTGTACACAACGCAAAGGATTAGTCTTATTACGTCTGCACAAAATCCCAAGAAACTCTGTGATGGCAATCGCAATCACATCAGAAATACAGCAAGCAACACCATTACCACTCACCTTTTGACACATCATTTCATAAGTGGCACAGGTCGAAAGGTGTGAAAATATGTCTATTGGGAGAGTGTAACCATGTATTATTTTACAAACATTTCTGTACATCAAACACTTTGAGTGCACCTTACCTCATTTTCCCTCTTTTAGAAAGATACCAATCATTCTGACTAATGTTAGTTAATAGGGCATCTGGGTGACAGAAAGTGGCCTAACGGTGACAGAAATTGGCCTGATGGCACTAAAGCATATGTGATTGGCCTGACCCTCCCGTAGTCAAAGCAAGTGGTATGCAATACCTTTCTCCATAACGTTCCTTGGCAGCGTAACCAAATACGTCCATAAGGACTTACGTGCCATGGTGCATCACCTACAAAAGAACACATTAGGACCTGCAACGTAGCATGCCACATTTTGAAATAGGAGAGTAAATTTGTAAAAAAAACACTAACATGTAAGAATTAGTAAAGTAGTTTTATTTCACAATAAACTGAGCGAAATCATCGCCCTATGGAATTAGTAAAGTAGGTTTGTTTCACAATAAACTGTGCGAAATGATCGCCCTATTCACATTTCCATAAAAGTAGTAAGTTTGTCTCTCTGGTCGACAATGAAAATGTTAATGGTAATGGCCACGTTGTTGTTTTCCCACACAGAAAGTAAACGTTGCCGGCACAGTAGTCGTTTTCATCGCACATTGATTAGCAAGACAACGTCAATGACTGTGATCTACACCACCAGAAAGGACGGAATGTTACTCCTTATGGCGACAGCAGGGTAAGGGCATAGAGGTCTGACACGGTCATCCCACTGAATTATGAAGCACAGACCGATGACAAACAGTTGCATTTGACGGTTAAAAAAGCCGTCACTCGGCAGCTGCAATCCGTGACAAACACAATAGGGAAGGAAGTAGCTGAGGGGGAAAAGGGAAATAAAACATGTATCAATATGCAACCTTTGAACAAAACAAAGTTGTAATAAATAACATTTTCAGTAAAAATTATTGCAATAGGAGGAAATGTAGTGGGACCCTATGGACGGCGACAATGTGCAATCTCCATAATGTGAAAAAAAACATTTCAACGGCACAGAAAGCTGGACCGTCTTTATTAATAATAAAAATTTTGTTTGGAAGTAGCTGAGAAGTGAAAGGGGAAATAAAACGTGGATCAATACGCAATCTCTGCACAAAACAAAGTTGTAACATATACCATTTTTACTAAATATTAATTTAATTTGCGGAAATGTAGTGGAACCCTACAAACGGCGACAATGTCCAATGTCCATATGGAGAAAAAAAAATTAAACGGCACAGAAACCTTGTAATTCATTTGCAAAAAAAAAAATTCTTTTTGAAAGTAAAAATGTAAAGCCAGTTTGGTATATAGGCATCAAAAATAAACTTACATGATATGGACCGCCTCCATTGCGTTCAGAACAGTCAGCCAGGAGTGTATTTGGAAGAGTGCCTTTTCGGGAACTGGTATTTCATGTTCAGTACAAACGTTTTTGAAGCATAACCTTATCAAACGATATGTTTTTCGAATTGTTACTCCCTGCATTCTTTCTGCTTTTCTCTCCAGCTCTTTCTCTACTTTCTCTGACTCCCTCCTCAACTGTTCTTGTTCCTTCTACTCCTCACTTTCTCTTCACTTTGCTTCTTTCATTAGCTCTGCACAGTCTCTTTCTTCCTCCTCCATTCTCTTTCTCTTTCACTCATCCTCTTCCTCTTTTCTCCTTTGTTTCCTACTCTCCCCCTCTGTATCTCTGGGCCCTGTTGCAATCCTTCAGACAATTTGAACAAGATTTGCCCTCCCACCCACTCAACCAATGGCACTGCCACCTTGTTGTCCCTTGTACATTTCGGGGCCACCCACTAACCCCCGTCAATTTCACTTGCAGCCCGCTGAGCTCCTTACATTCTTCATTCATAGTCTCCAATTTCTTATTCGGCAGCTTAGAACCACCAAGTGTATCTCTGCTACTAAACGCATGAGGTGAATGCACAGGTTTAGTGTTGCCTGTCGCTGATTTTCATTTTTTCATGGAGTCAAATCCCTGTCCTCCTGTCAGTGGGTCAGTTGGTGGAGGAGGAGGAGCCCTGGGCCCTTCACCCCCACATCCTGCTGACTGAGCATCCACTCCCTTGATTGGGTTCTCTTCCTTGTCCTCAAACATTTTCCTTAGCTCTAATATTACTAATATGTTGCTTAATTTCTTTCCCTTATACACAGCATGCAAATATGTGGTCATGTGTTGCAGCACAGATTTCGAAAAACTGCATTCGCAGCGCCATGGCCTCGCCATTTTGCCTTCCTTATCGCAAATAAATTCCATGCTATACTTGCATATTTTGTCCTGATATCGCGGAACAGACTTGCACAAATGTTTGAGGGGTGAAGAAAAGAGAAGAAAAAGAGGAGAAAACTGAAGGATATATAGGAGAGGGTAACAAGGAAGGCTGAAGAGGAAAAGGTAAGGCAGACACAGTTGAGACAGGAGAAGAGGAAAAAGGAGATTGAGAGGATTTTTAGAGAATGTTGGCGCAGACAGTAGGAAGTAAGGGGCAAAAGTAGCAACGGGAAAGAGAGAGAAGTAGGGAAAGATGCCTCAAAGAGGTAGAGGTGATAATGACTTTCAGATGTAGACAGGGAAGCAGAAATATGGAGAATAATTGGGGCGCTATACCAAAGCAGGCTAGATAGTGCTGCTACCCTTAAGGCAAGCCGGAGCAAAGTGGGATCCCCACCGAGGGGGGCAAGTGACTCACTTGACAGATCAGTGAGAGGGCAATGGGGAAAAATATGCTGAGACGGCTCAACTTCGAGGACGAAGGGGACAAAGACAATGATGACAGTTTAGGGACAATGGGTTTAGATGAGGAACAAGGGGAGAGCGATGTCAAAGAAGGGAGGAGGTTGCGCTACCCGTAAGCCTAGAGTGGGAGAAGCTATGGGACGAAGAGGAGGATACAGAAAAGGGGGAGCTAGAGCCTGAATGGCACACCAAGTGCTCCAAAGGCAGATCGCATAGTAAAGGTAAGGGTACTTCATACGCACAGAGGTTGAGAGCATTACTAGGACAGAAGAGAGCTAGCATGACATGAGTATTTTTGCAGTAACAAAAGACATTGGGATACATGAAAAAGGTATGGGGTTAGCACAATTTCCGCTGTTAGGAGAGGGTGGCAGACGACCACAATACATACTGTGGCAACAGATGGACAAGGACAATTTGAGAAGTAAGCTCCCATTGTTTAATGCAGGGGCAGGAAAACAAATTTACTAAGTTGAAAGGTTGACAGTAGAGACACCATTAGCAGTGGGTGACATGAAGAGCATACTCTCAGCCATTCTTGGGGAGGTAGCTGTCGATGTTTGGAAATGGGCTGGGTGTCCGGGAGTGACAGTGCAAAACACAGTGCGTGACAGAGTGCCGTTTCAGAATTGTAGGGCAGCCATATGGTAGGACCTGAGAGTACAGTACATGGAAACGGCTGACATAAGTGTGATTATGGCACACAAAATGCATGTGTACAAAGATCCCATTCAATATATTCAGGGGATACAAGAACATTGGCGTATTGAGACTTGTGAACCATGGGACAGGGTAGAAATTAGTGGCGATGTAGGCAAAGTCATGGTCTGAAAAACAGTTGACTATAGTACATTATTGTGGGCTAATGCAAGAAAACGAGATAAAGAAATGTGAAGAAAGGAAGCAAGAATTAGCAAAGTTAGTTCAGAAAAACTTGTCAAAGTATTCAATGGAAGGGACTATGTTGGTAAATGGTGAAGGGGTGGTTACTAATAACACACAATACTAATAAGACATGAAAGGATGACGTTTCACAGGGTGAGGGGACACTAACTATTGGCTTTGGGAATAGGAGGTGTCCCCAGGGAAAGAGGGCTGGGATTCCAAGTGCAACAGGGAGGAGTGGATTTAACAGGGGACAGCCCAGACTTACGGGACCCCCAATCTAATGTTGGCTATGTGGAAGACCTGGCCACATATCCAGAGCGTGTAGAAAAAGTGAAACGGTGGAACAAAATTAGCAAGACACAAGAGGGGGATGACACATTCAAAGCATACAATACACAGCAAACTGATTATTATGACCAAGATCACACACAGATGCAGACATATACACAGTAAATGGCACCGACACATCAAGTACAGGCACAGCAACTCATGACACATACACCACAAGCACATGTGTATATGCAGCCACCACAAGTAGCGTCACAAGCGCTGACACCGAAGAACACTGTAGCTTGGAGACACCCAGATACTATGGCACACACCAAGACTAGGCAGTGAAGCAATAGTGGGAGGGAATTCTTTCCCAAGAAAAGGGATGAGTTATACCCAGAGTAGAACAGCCCAGAGACTGACTTGATATGTTCATTCCTATCTGTTACACCCAAATGAGGAACCATGTGTGGGGATAACCATAGGTGACAAGACTTTTCCTTTTTTGTAGATACGGGGCAACCAGGTCCTGTTTCAGAGAGGGGAGAAACCCCATGTCAGGCATTGCCATGAACGCTGAAGGGTTTTCCGGGGGCACAGATTTGGTTCAGTTCACTGATGACAATCTCCATTGGAGAGCATGACCTTACTATGCCACTGTTGTACTCTTGTAAGACACTACTTAACATAATGGGAAGGGACATGATGAGTAAGCTCAACGTGACCATCTTATTCACTGAACATGGGATAGTGTGTTCGACCCCAGGAATTCACTATATGAATGCACGATAATTTATTCATGCATTCTGTGGTCAGACTGTTGAGAGGGAGGTGCCCCTAGATGCCAAGCTATTTCAGTATGTAGTGGATATGATGATAGCATGGCTCCCACAGTTCAAGCTACTTCGCTTGCCAAATGAGATTTGTTAAGAACAGAAATGTCCTTGGACGAGTATGAAGGGCATGTCTTTCAGAATTGGAAACAGTTATCGTAAGGGAAGAGAGGATAGTATTTCACTGGACCGATGATTCAGGAAGTGCTTGGGGAGCAGTGATAGCAGTAGGTGAAGGACACAGACTGACTGACTTAACAAAAGAAGAATTGTTTCGAGATGACTTTACATATTGAGACAGTGTTTGCCATGAGCATAACTTACTGGGTGAGAATTCATTACAGGGAAGTCCCACAAAGGATGGCCATGATGAAAAAGACACCACAGTCATTTTTTGAGGAAGACCTCACACAGGTGTCAAGCATATTGTGGGCACCCAGCCATATCACCTTGGCCTTTTTAAAGGGGTAGGATCAGTTAAACTAAAACAAAATCCTGGGGCGATTCTACCAAGGGCAAAGCAATACCCTCTATCTAGGGAGGCGGACAAAGGTATTTTTGCATTACTGCAGCAGAGGATTTTAGTGCCATCAGAATCTCAAAGTAACACGGCTGTGTACCCAGTGGTGAAGGAAACAAGGGGTTTGTGGCATTTTATTCAGGATTTACGCACTTTGAACAATATTGTTGTTCCCAATCCATCAGAAGCCACACATTTCACATGAGATAGATTTGAAGAATGTTTTTACTCATTGTGGGATGTTTTAACCCACTTTTGCTCTCCTATGCGGCATCACTGTGTTATGTTGGTGCCAGAAACATCAAAAGGGCAGAAAAAACTGTTGTGTGTACCAAAACCTCTGAAAATTGTACTGTGCACAGCATTGAAAGAGGGTTGCCTAATCTGCCAGGCATGTTGTCATTGCTGGAACAGATATTTAATTCCTGAAATAGGTCACTGGGCTTCACAACAAGTCAAAATGGAGTACAGAAGGAAAAAGCAGTATTTGCTAATGAAATCCCAAAAATCTTGTTTAAATCCCTTTTTCTTTGTTGCTGAAACTGCAGAATGCGGGTACAAAACATTCTCAAACATCCAAAATTGTTGCTGGGTGCTACAATTCACTTAGTTTAAGAAATCATTGTGAACTTGCAAGGTCCTGAAAAGCAGAAAGCACAAAGGGATTTCCACAGCAAAAGTGGCCTGTCTGTGGATGGGAAAAATCTCTATGCAGCAGAGGGCTGCTGGGATGACAGTTGTCAGGAGCCTGCCTGATTAAACTTTAAACATGTATAAACTGAAATCAAATGTTTGCAACCTGAGAGGCCTGATACTGAGAGTAACCTATGTTGTAATTGTTTGATCCCATGGTTTAAAATCTGGAATGAGAATTCTAGCTGCAATTTGAAATCACAAGATTGTTTTAAGCTAAGGGAAAATGCAACAGAATTAACAATTAAATCAAGCCTGGCTAAAGCTAACCAAACTGGAATAACAAGTTTCCTCACAGAGGCCTTTACCTCCAGCAGGAAATCACACCAAAGCGTTAATTATAGCTTTTGGAAAGAACCTGGTCTACAGAGGCATGAGGAACAATCAACAGCTGCTACTGAGGAAATGCAAGGTGTGAGGACAGTTGTAAATGGCCTCTACCAAGAGCAAACAGGGGGGAGATTGCTCCTGAACTGCAGGGAGACAGAAAGAGGCAGACCCGAAAAACCATCTGTGGGTGAACATTAACAAAGGACACTTTTTTAAAAGACTTATGATTTGCCAGTTAAAATTGTGAATCGAAATTTTGGCTGCACGTTTCAAGAGGCGAAAAAATCGTGTGACATGTTCTGGAAAGAAACGGCAGGAAATGTGAGTTTTCACAAAAAATTTCTGCTAGAAGTATGAAACTTTATACACTTATGCCCATGTTAAACGCGCACACTTGTAGAAATTTGCTTACAAATTGGACATTGGGGGTCATTCCGAGCATGGAGGTAAGATCTAAACCATGCCTGTAATGATTTACCGGCATGGATTTCCGCTTCATGCCATTCCGACCCCTCAGACCGTAAATTACGGCACCGTAAACTACAATGCCGTAATTTACGGTCTTGGGTCGCGCGTGCGCCCCACCATGGTGAATTTAACGGCATGGTGTAAACCGGAGCTGATTCCAAGTAAGGAGCACACGTAAATTACGGCCTCCTCAAGGCCGTAAAGTACCTTACCGGCATGGAGTACATACAAGCATCTCAGAGAAGTAGTAAAGAACCCTGAGCAGTGGGACGCAGAGCCACAGGTGCACACATGCAACACAGACGGAGGCCAGGAGTCTGCCACAGCAGAAAAGGAACACACCCACACACCACCCCCCTCCCACACCAAGATGACACCAATCGAACAAGCAAGGCCACAACCACACAAACCCCTGCAACAACAACACGCCCCCCCACTGAGGAGACACAGGGAATAGAAGGAGGGGGAGCCAGGCCCTGCATGCAGCACCAGTGCAGCCTCCGTTACCACCGCAGCAGCCCCCATGCACACGCAGCATGTTCGGCCGCTCTAGGAGAAGTCCTACCAGATAGACACCCCCGACCACCTAGACCGTGACACCGTCACCACCATATTGCGCCACAGACACAAGAAAAGCGAGCACCATACAAATGTACAGTGCCAACCCGGCACAAGTGATGGTGTTGCCTGTGCCCCACACCCATGCCAAAGGCACCCACCAGCACACAGTGGCATGTCACAACCGTCCACTATGTGTCCACATATACAAGTGCTGTTACACCTCCCCAAGCACAATAGGGTCCACCAGTCCCCAACATGGACCACCCATGAGATACACAACAGTAAAGCTGGACCTAATGCAAATGGAGGCATGCCAAATGACAATGGTGCCCCTGACAGCACCCACAGGTCGTATGTGGACCAGCTTGGCATGCACGTTGCAGACAGCAACTGCAAACAATACCACTCCACCTACGTGCAGATTGAATGCAACGCTACCAAGAACCGCACACATGGGTGGTCCGAACACCAAACAACTACACATGACTCAAATGGCCAGCTGATCACCACGCCACCGCACCACATGGCCCAACATGCAGGATGACCTGTCTGGCTGGCTGTTGAGTCGTCTGACTGTGTCATGCAAGTGCACTGGTGCCACGGGGTGGGTGCCTGCATGAACCAACTGTGTTGAAACGATGAAGCCACTGTACGGAGTTCACCCCAAAAACAAACCTGCCACAGAACCTGTGCAACGGCACATGTGAACAGATTCCCACTTTGCCAGAATAAGGCACCCACATCACACTACATCTCCACCAACTGACAAAGGGCTAAGCACACTACACCAGCACCACTCATTGGCGGACACCACAACTGCAAGCGCATATCGAAGGACACACTGCACATGCACAATGTGGCATCCCCCAGTCTTGCACCACATTGGAGACCCATCCCTGGGAGTGGAATTCACGGAGGGCAGCAGGGGTACGAAAACACGTCACCGGCATGGCACCCCCATAGGAGTGTTGGGGATCACCATAGAATGGATCAGAGCAGGATGAATACCATGCTCCACAGACTACAGCCATCACACCCAAATAAGAATGAACACAGTACACAGCACCACAATGATCCGACATCAGGACACCAGCATGCAACAAAGGAACATGTACCTCAAGATGTCCACACCATCGTTCACGGACCATCATGTATACACAACACCCCACTGCATTACATTGCATCGGACACATATTTCTGTCCCTAATCGTGCCCAATACATCCATGGACATGTCCAGATGACCTTCATTGGAACCCTGCCATGACAGCCAAGTACTGTTCTCCACCATGACAGTCCACACACCCACCTCATTTGGCGACACATGCAGCTGTTGTTGGCTGTCCCTTGACAGCAAGCCACATGACCCCTGTCATGAACCCCCTGAACAGGCCCATGGGGCAACCAGACTATGGCCATACCCGTCCATGCGTATAGATGAAGCAGTCACCAGGCTTGCGTGATGCACATATGTGCCGGCGGACCAGGACTGGTGGCTGACCCCTCCAATGATATCTGGTGTCGAATGGGCCCATGCCATATGTGCAGATGGACAAAAAGTGCATCCCTACGTGAGCGGCTATCACCGCTGACATGGTACTGCTACAACCACAGGACGATGCGGTGAAGGCGGAGGGTGCAGTGCCAACAAAAGTCCATTGAGGCTGTGCACTTGAGGGCCATGTAATGCTCTGTACTTACAGTGGACAAGGTCTCCAGGACACAAGTCAGTAGAGGGTGTCATGACATGGGCACACAGGGCAACAGACTTGTGCATACTTGTACACCATGCAGTGGCAGTAGTCAATAAAGAAATGTGCAATGATCAATGTCCACAACGGTTGAACGTTGCGACACCAATTGTGTATTGTGATAATGAAATAAAAAATAGTGCTTACATCAGCAACTGCCCATGCCCCCTCCTCCCTCCCCCAACTCCAGAACACACCATCACCCCCCCTCCCCCCAACTCCAGAACACACCATCACCCCCCTCCACCCTCCCCCCAACTCCAGAACACACTATCATCCCCCTCCCCCCAACTCCAGAGCAGTCGTCCCATGTAGGGTGTGGGGCCCACATGTGACAGGAATGGCTAATGTCTCTTGCCCCCCTTTTCTGGGGGAGGCAAATCCCAGTGACGCAAGGAACGCTGAGTGCGTCTCTCCGGGCTGCATTGCGTGGCCTCACTTGTCGCGGACGTGTCCTCCTGCTGTGGCTCCGTATTGTGTTGCCCTGCCTCAAGGGCATTCGCTTTGCGATTCAGGAAATGGCATAGCCGGGTCATGCTGTCCGTCAGGGAGTCGCACAATCTGGTGGTGCTGTCGGTGAGGGACTGCCACATTTGGATTAGTTCCTCATGTAGTTCTGCCCTGGCCTGGCGATTGTCCTCAATATAGTTCTCAATCAGATCGCTCAACTGGCGCACCCGGTGCTGGTCATGAGAAGGGAGACCATCTGAGGATTCACTTGCACCAGCATGCTCTGCAGGGGTGGCATTGGTGCACTTGGGGGAACAACGTCATACCCCTGCGGGTCAAGTGCTAGACTGTGCACGGGTGATTGTGCATCCCCGGAGTCGCTGCATGTCGCCAGGGTCACGAGGCATGGCTCCGGCATGTGCATGCTGTCTTGTTCGTCCTCTGACATGGGCCCCTGGATGGGTGGCGGGCTGGGCTCCCACTCATCCAGCGCGGTAGCAGCAGCCTCACCTGAGACGCTCTACTGTGCCGAGCTAGGGGTTTGCACAATTGCTGCCGCCGAGGCTGTGTGGGTTGCTGGTCTGCCAGCTTCAAGTGGCCTTTCTGTAGGCTGGGGGATGTTTTTCTTTCCTGCTGGCTTTGGCCTGACCCTGCCAGTACCCGCAGAGGTGCTTGGGCGGCTTCCTTGGGGCTCTGTGCTGTCATGGTCTGTGCCTGTGGGGGTAGGAGAGAGGGACAACATTAGTGTATGTGCAATGTCCTATTTGCATACATGGTTGCATGGACATTTCAGTCATTTACGGTTTGTTCAGTTTTGGGGGTAGCTATAGCAGTGGTACATGTGCATGGTGATGACATATACACATGTTTGGGAGTGATTCTTTGTGCCCTGGTCATGTACATTTTGGCCGGTACCATGCCTACCACGCTGGACAGTGTGCATGATGGGCTGTGCAAGTCAATGCACTATGGTTGATGTGCGTTATGTACTCGCACTTGGGCCAGCATTAGGCGGCACTTGCCTCAGCATTTGTTGGATGGGGATGCATTGGATGGTGGGAGGGCAACACGAGAGGGTGCCTTCCATGGCCCCTGGGTCAGTTTACATCATGCAATGGACATTGCCAGTGTACACTGTCAACACTCACCTCCTTCTGCAGAAGTCGTTCCCCCGCACTCCATGGTCCCCACGCCCTCAATCGATTCAGTGCCAATGAGCTCTGCACAGGTCTCCTCCCACGGCTCGAGTTGTACTGGGGTACTTGGCCCACCTCCCGTCTGCAGGGCCTGGCTGCAGTTGCTGGAGAGGAGGCCCCGCACCCGCAGGTCGTCCCACCGCTTGCGGCAGTCCCTGGGGATGCGGGGGGTGTTGCCAACAGCGCTCACCCTCTGTGCCAGTTCCGCCCAGATTCCTTCCGCATGTCGCTACTGAAGACTACATCGGCACGCTCTGCCAGCTAGTCCAACATGGCCTGGAGTTCATCGGGGCAGAATCTCTGCTTGCGCCCTTTTTGGTGCTTTCGACATGTCCTGCGGTGCCTGGTCCGGTTCCCAACTTTAGTTTCCTCACAGGGCTGCTGGCTGCTGAGGATAGCAATGGATTGTGTTTTTAAAGATGGCCGCCGCTCTCCTTCCCGTTCCTGTGCGATGTCGTAATTTCCGGTTCCTTTTTTTCGGTGACCGTAATTTACGGTCAATGTAAATTACGGTCACCTTTATGCACTGGCACTAATGCTTACAGGGCAGTGTTGTACTTTACGTGTCGCTGCATGCCGGTAGGGCTTTTTCGGGGGGTTTTGCGGCAGGCCGCGCAGTCCTTTTCCGGCATGGCGGAAAGCGCGTGTCCGTGAGCTCGGAATGGGGCGTAATTTTCGGCCTACAACCAGCACGGTGTCGTACTTTACGCCAAGCCGGAAAATACCGATACTTACCGGCATGACTCGGAATGAGGGCCATTGTGTTCCTGACTAAAAGGGCAAAATTCTGTGAAAAGCCGAGACAAGATCCCACAGCTATGGGGTTTTGAGGGATAGCTGCTATATAAAATATGTAATCTGTATCTGTGAATGATATAGAGATTGCACATGTCGAAATATGTATTGTACCAAAAGTAGATTTTGTGTTCAAGGGGCTAGGGGTGGATTCTCAGCCTCATAAAATCACACCATAAAGGTGACACACTGTTTCTCTCCTCCTATCAAGGGAGAGAGGAGACTCTGACCCAATCACCTGCCATATCGGCGAGCTTAGGATAAACCAACCCACACACTCCCTTATCATAGCATAAATACAGACAGCTCACCACTCAAAAGGACAGACAGATTCACCCACTATCCTGATACTGGCCCAGCACCCTGTTCTGAACTGTACATCTTCCTTGCTCTAGACTCCAGAAACTTGGCAAAGCAGAAACCCATTCCATAGCTGAACCATTTTCAGCTAGGCCTCAAATTCCAGAACCAGAACCCCACAAACCTAAGGGAAATCATCAAAATACAGCCGGGCTGTGCTGTACTGCTTGCTTGCTGAAATAATTATCATTAGAACCAAGAAGGGCAGATCCAATCCAGTCCTGTGCCGTGCTGTGACCAGAGCGCCTTGCTGATTTCAGATCCAATCCGATGTGCCCGGCTGTCTGTCCTAGAAACAGATCCAATTCCCTGATATGGATCTTGATGGGCCAGAATCCTGACGGTTCTGTTTAAAAACATTTCTAGTAGATAGAACTGTGCCACTAGCATATATACCTTGCTTAGTTAATCCCTATCTTAAACCCGCCCTACCTTGTATTCAGAACCTGCATTGTTAGGAGTATTTTTGAATAGCTTGACCCCTCTATCCAATCCCTTCTATCTTCCTCCTGTACTAGTATTGCTAAAACTATCTCTGTGCTGATCTTTTCTCATCTGAAAAAGGCGAGTTTCCTCTGCAGGCAGTCATTATGATCAATTGGCTGTGTTCCTTTCTGTGGGGTATTCATTGTATTTATAGTTATCCTCTAGTGTAAGTAACCCATTTGTCATTTAAAAGGGCATTCCTGTTTTCCATTCTTGCACCTATCTCAAAAAAACGACCTCCACTAAAACGTCCATAACTTCCTCTGTTTTTGTGCTAGAAACAAAATGTCTGCATATAGCTAACATCCACAGCTTTAAAACGCATCTAAAATGGCATTCTAAATCAATACAGTTCTCCCGTTATTGCGATGTGAAAAGTTTGCCGTAAATTAGGTTTTTGGGAAATCCTGACATGCGCAAAACAGCTTTTGATAGCATCCGACCGGAATTTTAAGATTTCAAATTGTTTCTTGGTATTAAATCATTACTTGTGTTTGTGTGCAACTATCCAAAGCGGCTCCCATAAGAATGTGTACAATTTGAGCAATTTCTATCATATTTAGTGTTTTTACCCAGTCCAATCTAAGATAACTTTAAAAGCCATTCTGACAGCTTGACAGTCAATTCCGTCTTCTCTTGTGTTTGCTGGGGGAAAGTGGGATTGATATTTTGTTTGAATTCTGCCATTCCTGAATACCTGCTCTCTCCTCCTATCTCTTTACTTTGCCTATGCAGGGTTGAGGGGTGTGCAGGGGAACCTTTAACCACAGTGCTATCTGAACTCCACACACACACAAAAGTATTATTTCTTTGCTGAATTGTTTTGCTCACTATTACTCCTTGTATATTAAAGAGATTATTTAGTGTTATATCACCCCATTGGTGAATATTGTCTACCCATTAAAACATAGTGTGATTAAATTATAAATGCATAAATAAATATTTTAACTTTGCAAACCAGCCTGATTCCTAGTTCAGTGTGACTGGGACGTGATATGAGTGGTATATCGTTCAGAATAAAGAACTTTTAGACAAAAATAAATAAGGATTTCAGTTGTGCATTACACGCTAGGCATTGACTTGGGTGTGTGCCGGATTGAAATCACTTACAGCTTGGGGACTCGTCACGAGATCCTGAATTAGACATACTGTTGGGCTCCCATACTGTGCTACACTGTCACTGTAAAAGCACCCTTCAAAAGAAATACTCAAAGGAGTTGGGCCTGTTTGCAAAGGTAGAAATAGCCCTGAGATAAGTCAGAAGGAAATTAATATTTCCGCAATGGCGACCCTAGTTGAAATCAAGGGAACACCAACTGCAAAAAATTGTTTGTCAGGGGTGAATGGTTAGAGCAGGATGAGAAAGTCTGGCTGCAGGAAATCAAACAACAAATCACTGCCATAGAATTAGATAGATGACAGGAGCAGGCTCCATTATACCAGGCACTTAGTGAATTGTATATGGCCCCGAAAGTAAAAGAAGAGCAATGTAAACTTGCCAAAATAGCGGCTTACCTGTACCTCCACATTGGAGTAATGCAGGAAAAATATCCGGAAACCTAGATCTGGCAAAGAGGCAAGTACAATCCCTAGAGAAAACCCAAACTGATTTGGACTCTGCAGAGAAAATGCTACAAAAGATGCTACAAAAGATTCAGAGAGAGAAACCAGACAGTACCTGACAAATTTAAAGGAAGATCTGGATCTCCTGCAGCGAGAGAAGGTAGAGCAAGATACCAAATTACTGACACTGCAAAAAGAGTGGCAGGAAAGATTGGACTCTCTACAACAGAGCCAACAAAAGCTGGAACAGAAATTACCCTTTAACAGAGCATGCGCACAACAGATGGTCAGTTTAGAGAACTGCATAGACAAATTAAAAGAGGAAAATAATAAATTAATTATAAAAGACCTTGAATCCCAAACATAGTTTGATGAAGAAAGCTGGGGCATTTAAAAAACAAAGGGACAACCTGGCTATTAGGAGCGTCATCACGCCCTACCACAAAAAATGATAAATATTCGGTTTGAATTATTTGAGCAGATGATGGAGACTTTCCATCTGAAGGACAGCCAAAGCTGTATTCAGTATGTAAAGTGAATGTTTTCTCCTGAATATTCCAGCTTCTTTGCGGGCGGGAGGATCAGAACCATTCCAGATGGTCCACCTATAGGGCGGCCATCCTGAAACATTTTTCCATTCATAGGAACCCTCAAGAGGCTCACAAGGCAGCCTATAACCTACAATGTGGGGAAGATTAGGCCCCACAAGAATTTGTTCAGGAATTGAAACATGCCTTTGTGCAGACTACTAGAAGGGGGATCACTTACAGTAAGGAATTTGTTAACACCTTCTTTCATGCTCTCCCTAAGTACATTATGACCCAGCTAGTGAGGGACTTTCATGAGAAAAGATCACTAGACTGGGTCATTGAACAAGCAACGCGCATCTATGATGTACAGAAGCCGTTGGAAAGTAAAAATATTAGCAAAAGCCCCAAACCGACCAACACCCCTGCTGCTGCTAAGGTGGCATAGGTGAAGGTTGCCCCCATTTTAGATCTGGAGATGGGGGGCCTAAAAACCTTCCCACGTAGAATCTGGCCAACTCCAAACCCAGAGGCCCTCGGGCCAATCCCAAACGGGGAGCCAGGGAGGTAACCCCACAAATGGGACCCCTAACTCCCCTGACTACATCAGCTCACGCTACAAGGGAAATAGACCCATCCTGGGCTATGTGTGGACTCCACCAAACCCAAGGGAGGAGGGTCCAACCAGACAGCAGGAAACCCAGGAAACTTCCCTCCTCAGTTTCCCCAGGAGGGCAGTAATCCCCCAAATGCCAGACCAAACTTTTTTCACCGGTACCCGCCAAACTTCAACCCCCAAAACAACCCTTCTTTCTTTCCTCACTTTCCTGAGCCCAGACAGCCCAATCCAGGAGAGGGGAGGCCAAGGGTGGAGGGGTACCCAAACCTTCCTAACCAGGGGTATTATGTGAGAAGGGATAGTTACCCTTCTCCGAATCAACCCAGGGTAGACTTGAGGACCCCGTTCCAGCCAGAGCAGGTGCCCCAACTGGAGCGCTAGGTCCAGAACATGGCACAGGATCTGGGTCGCATGCTGAGGGCTCAACAGAACCCTCAGATGAGCATGGCAGCCCAGAACGCCTTAAATCCAGGGTCCGGTGCTCCACAACAATGACGGGGGAAGAACCCCGACAACCCACTGGTTCCCAGGGAGGAGGCACAAAGGGAAGGGGGTGTAAAGCCTTGGAGGAAGCTCCCTTCCCCTTTTGTGAAAAGCCCCTGGAAACCCATGAACCGGAACCAAAATCTCCTGCCCCCGAATGTCTGCAACCCAATGAGCAGAGGGTGGGGAGGAGAAATAAAGAGCCTAACAAGGCCCATTTTGTGGAGGAGGTACAAATCTTCCAGTTTGAAGGAGAGAGGGCCTCAGAGGATTCTGGGAAAAGCATCTTCTCCTTTGGGGTTGGGGGAACTCCTCCCAAAGAAAAATGGGTCCCAAAGGATCCAAATCCAGACTGGGTCGATGTGGGGACCGAGTTAAAACTGTCCATCATCAGACCCCAGAATGACGAGCATGAAAATCCCCTCGTTCAAATCCATTCTGGTGACTGCCTCCAAAAGGGGGGGGGCAGCCCAGAATCAGAGACAGTGGAACCCACAGCATCCCCCATATCTAGCTGTCACCACTTTCTTACATGTTCCCAAGACCCCAAACATAATCCTGCCCAAATCACCTCTCTGTCGGTATCCAAAGCAAGGAAATTAACCCACAGTTGCCCAAAAATGTGCATTATCTTT
This sequence comes from Ambystoma mexicanum, assembly GCF_040938575.1. Taxonomy (NCBI): domain Eukaryota; kingdom Metazoa; phylum Chordata; class Amphibia; order Caudata; family Ambystomatidae; genus Ambystoma; species Ambystoma mexicanum. The sequence goes on along the minus strand of NC_090922.1, from coordinate 151,510,495 downwards.
GACCCCTTGAGGAAAAGGAGGGAAGATTTTATGCCCCGGTCCAAATACAGGGGCAATGTACAATTTTGGCACTGGTGGACACTGTATCCCAAGCTACCCTTCTGTCAAAAAGGGCCTTTGATCAACAAAATTCGGGAAGGGGGAGAAATACCAAATTCCTCTCACCCCTCTTCCTGGGCAACTTTAGAACTTTGACGGGAAGGAAAATCCTGTCGAGGGGACTGTGGATTTAGAAATGAAAATTAGGCGACACAAGGTGAAGCACCCGGTCATAGTTGTCACTCCAGAGGGCACACTGTGTTTACTAGGGAATGACAACCTGCCTAGATTGTCTACCCTCATAAATTGTGTAAACAAGGTCCTCTGGACCCAGACTAACCGACCAATAAAATTAAAACAGAGTGTCAACCATGTTAGTTTAAATGGCACATGCCACCTGGTTGAACAAAAACCTGACCAAATTGAGTTCCACTTACAGAATAATCAAATCCCCGACGTGACAGTAATTGCAGTAGGACAACAAACTGGTGATGGGGAATCCTCTCTTTTTCTAAAAATCAACCTTCCTGCCAGTCTAAGGTGGCATTCCACATTGGAAGGAAACACTCTGAAATTCTATACAAATTCACAATCATTAAATCCCATTCCTATAGTCCAAAAAGATGAGAACTAGGCTCAAAGCTTGGCTGATATTCAGAAAATTGGAGAGCAGTTGTTAATCCCTATTCAGTTAAATGAGGGGAAGGACTCTGTTCTCGCCCGATTATGTGTGAACAACGGTGAGAGCTTCATCAGCGAGGCCATGTTTTGCAAACTCCCAAAAGATCCAGCCATTCCCACATTTAAACTGTTAGACAAATGGGAAATGGACCTGGAAACACCCAATTCCAAACATTGCCTGCCTAGCAGGTGTATGTTCAAAATTTCCGTAGGCAACAAGAGCATAGTCCATAATTGTTGGGTCGTGCGAGATGTCCCTGCTGCATTTTATTTAGGCAGTGACATCCTCAATCGCTTTGCCATTAGTTTGGACCTAATGAACTTCAAAGCCTGGTCCCGATTAGAGGATAATCCCATGGACTTTGATGACCCAGAGAAAGCATTTCAGTCAGCACAACTGCTACCATATGCAGTTGAAATTCAGATTGGAGAGGAAGTCACCATTCCAGAACGGACCGGACAATTCTCACTGGAAGTAAAAATTAAAAGAGGACAGAAACTGAAAAACCCTGACGGCTATGTCAATCTAAATGCTCATTTTCAACATAGAACACAACACCATTCCAATAAAGGTGGATAACAGCGACCTAAAGAGTATCAATCTGGCCGCAGGCACCATTATTGGAATGCGGTTGATGACTGACATTTTTCCATAGATTTAGGTAACTAACTGTTAGGACCAATCCCCAAGGACTGTTTTGACAGTGATAGCGACAATGACACAACACCAGACAGGATCTTCAACAGGCATGAGGGGAATTTCCTGGTGTATTCTACCTGCCCTTATGGTAAGGATGATGTGACCTGTGACTTCTGGAGGCATGAGGTGATCTTTCAAGTCCACAAGGACTGCTTTCCCCACCTGAAGCCATTAGTCCAAATCAATACTTTGACCAGGGACTTCTCCACCCAGCTAGAAGAGGCCACTGAGATAGCCAAACCGGAAGTCTTTCCAGGCTTCAGGCAGATGGTTGAAGAGAGAGTCAACCTAGCTGATGCCTGTGAGACTCTGGAGCAAAAGCAAAAATTGAAACAAGTTTTCTTAGATTTTCAAGATATCTTTGCGGTGGACTCATATGACTGTGGTCGCACCAACATCCACACAACAACAATTCCCACAGACCCTGGCATGAATCCAGTGTTTGTGAAGCAATATTGATTGCCTCTCTCATCAATGGAGTCCCTTACTGATTTAATTAAGAACCTTGAGTCCCATGGGATAATTCGTCCAGTCCACAGCACCTTCAATAATCCGGTGCTTGGGATTTTGAAACCAAACGGCCAGTGGGAACTCTGTGCTGACCTAAGGGAGCTCAACAAACGGGTCCATACTTCCCGATGGCCTCTTCCCTAAATTGACCAAGGGCTGGCCCAGATCCAGGGGTCACAGGTATTCACTGCAATTGACCTGACCAATGGTTACTGGACTGTACCTGTCAGTAGGGAGGACCAATAAAAGCTGGCTTTTACCTTCGGGGGGCAGCAGTACATGTGGACCCGGACTCCCTTTGGTACATCAACTCCGGCAATGAATTTAACATCTTTCTACTCAAGGCCATGCCCAACTTGAGTGAGAGGGGTAACTTGGCCTACGTAGATAATGTTCTACTCAAAAGCTCAACTGTGGAGGAACATATAGCGGAGATCCTTTATGTCCTGACACAGTTGATGGCTGCCAGAGCAAAACTCTCCTTTCAAAAGGCACAGTGGTGCAGGACCCGTGTCAATTTCTTTGGTTATGAGATAACTCCTCAGGGTACCTGTCCCCATGAAAGGAAAGTGGAAGCCCTCCAGAAAATAAAAGACCCCACAACTCTGAAGGAACTAAGGAGCCACCTTGGACTAACTAATTACACCAGAAAGTTAATTGAGGACTACGCAGAGATCACAAGACCCCTGATCCATCTTTTGAAGGGGGGGGGTCAAGTGAGAGTGGAGTCCAGAACAAGCCGAGGCAGTAAGACAACTCAAAAGAAGCCTCTCACAAGTGCCTTTGCCTAGCTTATACTGTCAAAAACAAGGAGTTCTTCTTGTAGACAGGGTTCTCAAATACATGCTTGACTGCAGTATTATATCAAAAGAATGACACGGTCAATAAAGTAATCTCCTATGCGAGTAAAACTTTATCCTCTGTGGAGGAAAAAATCAACAACTGTGACAATGCACTCCTGGCAATGGTGTGGGCATTGAAGAATTACTGCCCGTTTATCCAGGGGGAACACATCATAGTGGAGACTCCACACCAACCTTTGCAATATCATCAAAGTGACAGAATCCGGGCCGGAAATGTGAGTAATTCCCAAATTACTTCCTGGATTCTGTCAATGCAAGGCTTTCCTGTGGAGGTCAGATATGGCCAAAACAAGAAGAGTCCCTTGCGCAGGTTCTGGTTGACTTGCATGATTGTGCCAGAGAAAACTTTCTCGAGGACGAAAGTCTTAAAATCAAGGACGACATGGAGGACTACCTTAATTCCCCACACAAAGTCTATAAAGAAGACCAGTGTGAGGGAATGCCCACAGTCTATGTGGATGGGTGCTCCTACCATGTTGACAACAACAGGGAAAAGGAACTTGTGGGCGGAGTAGGGAATGCATGGGTGAAGGATGCCCCAGAACCCTCCGCTGGGTACAAAATCGGTCCCCGAAATAGTCAAGTGACAGAGCTGATGGCTGTGCATCAAGCCATCCTCACTGCTGTCCAACTCCAACTCCACGAACTGGTCATAATCAGTGATTCAGATTATGTATGGAACGGGTTTGTGGAGCACCTGGTTAACTGGAAAACCAGAGGCATGCTAGGTGCTAATAACAAACCATTGAAACATGGGAAATTAATACAAAATATTGATGATCGGGTCACCTCGAATGGGATGACCATCTACTAGAAAAAGATCAAGGGTCATTCTAAAGTAGAGGGACCAGACAAAACTGGAAATGACCTAGCTGATCAGCTAGCCAAAACCGGAGCCATCCAAGGGGATCTACTTGAGATTGAGTCCCTGTTGGGAGAAATCCAGGTCCCTGCTATCACTAGGTCTCAGACAAATGCTCACAATGAACTCTCAGCTGTACAACGGAGTAAGGAGACCCCAGATGCTGATTTGATTACAGCTCAAAAAGGGGATCCAATAATTGGTAAGTTTCATCAACACATTGAGGACCCTGAGAACCTTCCCCTGACAGACACCGATTACCTAGGGAAAGAGGACCTCAGAGTGTTGATGAAATGTCTAAAAATGTTCTGAATCCAAGACGGTTTGTTGGTGAGGAGATCTATAGCTGGCCATGACCAGTGGGTGGTCCCTACCTCAGTATGAAGCCTGATGCTAAGTCACACCCATGATGCGGCCACAGCCAGTCATCGGGGTTTCACACAACACTAGAAATCTTATGAGATGTTGCATACTGGCCACACATGGGGCAGGACCGCGACCAATACTTGAACGGGTGTCTTGTATGTGCACCAATTCAGCCAACATCACTCACACACTGTGCTCCCCTCCAAAAGAGGGGGATGACACTACCTTGGTCAGATTTACAAGTCAGTTTCATCGGGCCCTTGATTCTCTCCTCTAGGGGGAACAAGTACATGTTGGCCGTAACATGCTTGTTCGCTACATGGGTGGAATGTCTCCCGGGCCCAAATTGCAAGGCAGAAACAGCAGCTGCCCTGATGATTAATCACATCTTCTCGCGTTTTGGACTGCTCCAAAGGACTCAGTCAGACCGAGGTAACCACTTCACTAGCGAAGTGATGACAAAGATGTGGGAGATACTTGGTGTCAAAAGAAAATTGCACATTGGCTACCGGCATCCTCTAGTGGTGGAGTTGAGAGATACAACAAAACTATTGTGAGCATATTAAAAATGTTTGTGGCAGATTCTGGGCCAAGTTGAGACATTCGATTACCTCTTGTCCTGATAGTCATCAGATCTAACCATTTTTCTGCAACAAAAATGTCTCAGTTTGAGCTGATGACTGGACAAAGGATGGTTCTACCCCAGCATCTGCTCTATAGAACCCAAGAGGAGACCTTGATAAATGCCTCCACAACTCATGAGTATGTTGAGAATCTGAGAAAACACCTTCAACATGCTTTTGCTTATGCTCAGCGGAATCTAGAAAGATCTTCAGACAGTATGAAGACCCACTATGACCTTAAAACGACTAAAAAAGAATACCAAGTAGGAGACCGGGTCTACTTGTACAATTTCCAAAGGAACCAAGCCAAACAGCACAAATTCCTCCCAAATTGGCAGGGTCCTTTTGAAATTGTTGACAGAATCTCACCAGTCGCCTACAAAATCTGCATCCCCAAGGGCAGTTTGGCAGCAGGGGAAGACAAGTGAGTCCACATAAACCAGCTGAAGAGTTGCCATCCCAGGCATACTCTGCAGCAAATAGAGGAGCCAACCAGAAACCCAGAGGGGGACATTCTGGATACCTAGAAGAATCCAACTGTTAAAACCATTAGTAAATCCAGGCGGGGAATATTGTAAATTGTATTTAATTTATGCATCTGCCCCACTACATGAGTAGTAGTGGGGAAATGTTCATAACCATGCTCTGTTCTATCTCATAGCACTGGAACCAAGAATTTCTAATTACCAAGGAGGACCACTCGGGCACCGGGAGGAAAGACCCAAGGGGCCCGGAGTATTGCTCCATACTCCAATCCAGAACCGGTGAGGAGAGCATGTCTATCCAGCCTTGATGGGAGAAGCAGACGACTTTCTCCACCTGGACAAAAGAAAGCAAGAACATCCCAATCTCCCGACTTCCCCTTGACGGGCAGTCAAACTCAAGTCGTGAGGGGAGGCTCTGTGGGATGTTTTAACCCACTTTTTTTCTGCTATGCGGCATCACTGTGTTATGTTGGTGCCAGAAACATCAAAAGGGCCGAAAAAACCCTTGTGTGCGCCAAAACCTCTGCAAATCGCGCTGTGCAAAGCACAGGAAGAGGGTTGCCCAATCTGCCACTCATGTTGTCAGTGGTGTAACAGATATCTCATTCCTAAAATATGACACTGGGCTCCACAACAAGTGAAAATGGAGTACAGAAGGAAAAAGCAGTGTTTCGCTAATGAAACCCTAAAAATCTTGCTCTAAATCCCTTTTTCTTTGTTGCTGAAACTGCAGAATGCCAGTACAAAACATTCTTAAACATCCAAAATGCTTGCTGGGTTCTACAATTCACTTAGTTTAAGAAATCATTGTGAACCTGCAAGGTCCTGAAAAGCTGAAAGCATAAAGGGATTTCCACATCAAAGGTGGCCTGTCTGTGGATGGCAAAAATCTCTATGCAGCAGAGGGCTGCTGGGATGACAGTTGTCAGGAGCCTGCCTGCTTAAACTTTAAACATGTATAAACTGAAATAAAATGTTTGCAACCTGAGAGGCCTGTTACTGAGAGTAACCTATGTTGTAATTGTTTGATCCCGTGGTTTAAAATCTGGAATGAGAATTCTAGCTGCAATTTGAAATCACAAGTTTGTTTTAAGCTAAGGAAAAATGCAACAGAATTATCAATTAAATCAAGCCTGGCTAAAGCTAACCAAACTGGAATAACAGGTTTCCTCACAGAAGCATTTCCCTCCAGCAGGAAATCACACCAAAGTGACATTTATAGGGTTTGGAAAGAACCTGGTCTACAGAGGCATGAGGAACAATGAACAGCTGCTACTGAGGAAATGCAATGTGTGAGGACAGTCGTAAATGGCCTCTGCCAACAGCAAACAGGGAGGAGATTGCTCCTGAACTACAGGGAGACAGAAAGAGGCGGACCCGAACAACCATCTGTGGCTGAACATTAACATAGGACACTTTTTTAAAAGACTTATGATTTGCCAGCTAAAATTGTGAAAAATATAAAGTAACAGATTTGTGAATTTAAATTTTGGCTGCACATTTCAAGAGGCGAAAAAATCATGTGACATGTTCTGGAAAGAATTGGCAGGAAATGTGATGTTATACAAAATGTATTTCTACTAGAAGTATGAAACTTTATACACTTATGCCGATGTTAAACACGCACACGTGTAAACATTTGCTTAAAAATTGGACATTTGGTCCCTGATGAAAAGGACAAAATTCTGTGAAAAGCCAAGACAAGATCCCACAGCTACGAGGTTTTGAGGGATAGCTGCTATCTAACATATATAATCTGTATATGTGATTGTTATATAGGTTGCACATGTTTAAATATGTATTGTGCCAAATGTAGATTTTGTGTTCAAGTGGCTAAGGGGCTAAGGGTGGATTCTCAGCCTCACAGAATCACACCATAAAGGTAACGCACTGTTTCTCTCCTCCTATCAAGGCAGAGAGGAGACTCTGACCCAATCACCTGCCATAGGGGCGACCTTAGGATAAACCAACCCACACACCCCCTTATCATAGCATGGATAGAGACAGCTCACCACTCAAAAGGACAGACAGATTCACCCACTAACCTGATAATGGAGGAGCACCCTGCTGCTGGACTCTACATCTTTCTTGCTCCAGACTCCAGAAACTTGGCAAAGCAGAAACCCATTGCATAGCTGAACCATTTTCAGCTAGCCCTCAAATTCCAGAACCAGAACCCCACAAACCTAAGGGGAAGCATCAAAATACATCCGGGCTGTGCTGTACTGCTTGCCTGCTGAAATAATTATCATCAGAACCAAGAAGGGCAGATCCAATCCAGTCCTGTGCTGTGCTGGGACCAGAGTGCATTGCAGATCCAGTCCTGTGCCATGCTGTGACCAGAGTGCCTTGCTGATTGCAGATCCAATCCAATATGCCCGGCTGTCTGTCCTAGAACCAGATCCAATTCCCTGACCAGAATCTAGTGAGTATCTATAGATAGAACTGTGTCACTAGCATATATACCTTTCTCAGTTAATCCCTATCTTTAACCCATCCTATCTTGTATTCAGAACCTGCATTGTTAGGAATATTTTTGAATTGTTGAACCCTCTATCCAATCTTTCCTATCTTCCTCATTTACTAATATTGCTAAAACTATCTCTGCGCTGATCTTTTCTCATCTGAAAAAGGCGAGTTTCCTCTGCAGGCACTCATTCTGATCAAGTGGCTGTGTTCCTGTGGGGTATTCATTGTATTCATAGTTATCCTCTAGTGTAAGCAACCCATTTGTCATTCAAAAGTGCATTCCTGTTTTCCGTTCTTGCACCTATCTCGAAAAAACAACCTCCAATAAAACGTCCATAACTTCCTCAGTTTTTGTGCTAGCAACAAAATATCAACTTCTGCTTTTAGCTAACATCCACAGCTTTAAAACCGCATTCTAAACCAATACGGTTCTCCCATTATCGCGATTATCGTGCAGTGAAATGTTTGCTGCAAATTTCGTTTTTGGGAAATTCTGACACGTGTAAAACAGCTTTTGATTGCATCTGACCTGAATTTTAATATTTCAAATTGTTTCTTGGTATTAAATCATTGCTTGTGTTTGTGTGCAACTATCCAAAGCAGCTCCCATAATAATTTATACAATTTCAGCAGTTTTGACCATATTTGGTGTTTTTACCCAGTCCATTCTAAGATAACTTCAAAAGCCATTCTGACAGCTTCACAGTCAATTCCGTTGTCTCTTGTGTTTGCTGGGGGAAAGTGGTATTGATATTTTGTTTGAATTCTGCCATTCCTGAATACCTGCTCTCTCCTCCTATCTCTTTTTATTGCCTATGGAGGGTTGATGGGTGTCAGGGGGAACCTTTAACAACAGTTCTATCTGAACTGCACACGCACACACACAAGTATTATTTCTGTGCTGAATTTTTTGCTCACTATTATTCCTTGTGTATTAAAGAGATTATTTAGTGTTACATCACCCCATTGGTGA